>NC_044400.1:41977139-43210139 GCF_006542625.1 Nomascus leucogenys
TTACATAAATGTGATTATATAACGTGCAGGGTTGTGCGCCTGTGTTCCAAACATGCTGTGTCATACTGTACTGGATATTTGCCTTGGCCTACTTCTATCTGTAGTGCAGCCATTTTCCTTACACTCCACTCCCTAGGCCAAGGGAGTCCAGCATAGGCCAACACCCAGGGATGCCCACCATGCCTGTAGGTGGTTGTCAGTAAGGTTCTCAACTGCTTTAATCTCTTGTGACAGCCCCTGTAAATCTGCCATTGTGTTCTGTTGATTGTCAGGGATAAAGGTACAACACCGTATTCCTAAAAGGGCACAGGTGCCACCTTGGGCAGCAATTACTATGACTAAGGCCATCCAGTTGTCCAGTGTCCCCCCAAGCTGGCACCTCAGCCAGTTCCCTAATCAAACACAAAAGAGTCTATGTCCCCATCCGCTTTCAAGTAGTCTTTTAGCTGGAGTGTCCAGGCAGGACTGGGTCAAGCAACATTGTCCTTCTCCCTTTCAGGCATTTTCCGGAATTGCTGCTCCAGGGACAATTGCCTCCATAAAGTTAATAGTGCTTCACTGGGTTGTCTACCAATATTCTCCTGGTCAACCCCAGCCAAAATCAAATCAATCCACATCTGTGTGCATGTCACTTGTTGGGGCCCCTTTTTGTCACATCTGGGAGCCCCCTGAGAAAGGGGTCCTTCCCCTTCTTCATGTTGTGGACCCCTCAGTCCCAGCAATGGCTTTCTGCTTCACTGAGGGCCACCATGGCAGTAGTTACTTTGTGTATGCAATGCTCCGCATATGGGTGAGGACAGCAACCAGGGAGCCAAAGGCACTTGGGGGCACAGAACCCAACACGAGGTCCCTCATGTGGGAAGTAAAGCATTCATCATCTGGCCTTCGGGTATTCAGATCAAACATAGCCTGCCACATACCAATCTCCTGGATTACTTGTGCCAAATCTGTATAGACTGCCATTTACTCACGGTTTCTGGTATTTCACTGGCATCGTTTCTGTCCATATGGCCACCATCAGCCATTCAAGCAGGGTGTGGTCACCTTGCCCTGGTGCTAACCGCCTGCTCACCTACAACTGCTGAAGGAGGGAGGGGTGAGTTGTGATGGAAGCCAACTTTTCCATTTCAGAGGCAGAGCAAGAGATACTAATCACTCCTTCATCCCAAAGGAGAAGCATCCAAGCAGGTAGGGGTTCCCCTGGACACTGTTGACACTGTTTACCTAATACCCACAACTTGATTGGGCTATAGGCACTATATGAAGTGTACTCCATTATGGTAGGGGTTCCCTGAGCCCACTCTTGGGGCCCCAATGGCTGTTCGTGTTCTGCTTTCTGACGGACTACTGGGTGAGCTAGCAATAGGGGTTCTTCCTTCTCAGTATCAGACGAAGTGGGGGGTCTCTGACTGGGATGCTGGGCTCAGGCCCCCACTAACAGCAGTCCCCAGTTCTCATTCCAAGCTGTGTATCCAGGCCTCCAGGTGCTCTGCTTGCCCCGGGAGGTTCCTTACCTCTGCTGCATCCCGTACGGACTGAGCAAGCACTTCCTCTAGCCCTGTCAAAAACACCCTTCCAACTCTGCTGGCAAAGGCACCCTCCTTCTTGGTACTGTGTGCTTCCAAGTGCTTCAGCATCTTCTCCATGGTCTCTGGGGACCTGTCCACCACCGCCCATGTTCCCGCTGGGGCCCATCCTAGCAGCACAGCTGCCACT
This sequence comes from Nomascus leucogenys, assembly GCF_006542625.1. Classification (NCBI taxonomy): domain Eukaryota; kingdom Metazoa; phylum Chordata; class Mammalia; order Primates; family Hylobatidae; genus Nomascus; species Nomascus leucogenys. Next base: position 41,978,856 of record NC_044400.1, read on the forward strand.
GGGTAGCATAACCCATGAGGGGATCCACATGGCTGACTTGGGATCATTGGGGGCCAACGGTTCACTCACTTCAGGATACTGCTGACTACACCAATTATTGGGCTCCAACCCAAGCTGGGGTCCAAGGGGAATTGGTGAACAGGTGGCAGGCAGCTGGAAGAACACTCAAGGGACTGTAAGCAGTTGGGACATGGCTTTATTCCCTCCTCTCTCCATAGCATCAGCAGTGTATTTATACATCTGGCAGATAATAGTGGCTCAAAGCCAGGTATGAGCTCACATAAAGTAGTTACATAAATATGATTATATAATGCATGGAGTTGTGTGCCTGCACTCCAAACCTGCTGAGTCGTGCTGTACCAGATGTTTGCCTTGGCCTACTTCTATCTGCGGTGCAGCCATTTTCCTTACACATAGTCTGGTCATGAAAACTTCCTTTTGCTAAAACTTCCAAATAAATGTATTAATGTTTACATCAGAAATTGTCATTGTTTACAGATGCCTTGTGTGGCATACGATTATACAAAACAAATCCCAGAAGAACAAAACAATAGGACTGTTAAGTAATAGCTGTTCAGGAATTTTAGAGTAGCCCTATGCATTTTCAGAATATGTGGCTATCTTTGTGAAATAATTTTGTGGTGACTAAAGGTCCTGTTGCCCTCCTGATTGTTTTCATTTCACAATCTTTTCTATTTAAAAACTCCATAATATGAAAATCATTGCATGGGGTAAAAACCCTTCCACTTCTCTTCTAATATAAGCCATTTGGTTAATACAACATAAAATGAAGTTTAATTGGTAGTCCTCCTTCTAATCTGGGGAAATGAGAATTTAAGTTAGGCAGGCAGCTTAGAGTATTGCAAGGCCAACCTGTGTTGGGTGCTACAAAGCAGGGGTGGCTATCGCTGTGATTACTGGGGGGCTGGAGTGCAGCAGCAAGATGGGCTAGAGGTGGAAGAACTAAAGATCTGTTTCATCTAAGACCTGCTCTTACCTTGGCTTTACCTTAATTAATTGGAGTGCTAACCACCTTCTGCCCTGCCCTGATTGCTTATTCAACCAAGATAGCTTCTATATCTCTGTTTCTTAAGTTTTGATGCTTATACTACTTGTATCTAAGATACCTGATATGAAAAATGTGTATCTGTGGCCCTACACATACTTACTATCTCTGTGGATGGGCCCTGAAATCATAGGTGAGAAACTTTTAAGGGAGCAAGGAACAGGGTAGCATAGAGGTAGAGAAAAAATGGCAGTCAGCCGAAAGGCAACATGTATGAATACAAGCCTAGGATCTGCCACTTACTATTTATATCACCTGAGGCAACCCACTTAATTCCTCACTGAGCCACAGTTACTCCATCTCTGAAATAGGAGTAATAACAGAAACAACATCAACAAATGGGGCTTAAATAAGATAAGGTATATAAAAATGTTTTGTAAGAATAAAGTTTTTGACTAAAATAATGTTATTACTCTTTTTTAAGAAAGTGAAGTGATAAACATTAATGCTCTCATTATGAGTTAGAGGACTCTATTCAAGTTTGTAATATATTGGGGAGAAATAGATGTCTGTCTGCAACATGATGGAGAATGGAATATGTTGAAGACTTTCTCTTCCCCCAGATATTTTCTCTCTCATGTGCTATGGATGCTGAAATCATATCATTATGGAGAATTGTTATTCTAACCTCCTTTAGCATATAAATTCTACTTGGTAGAAGGAATGCTTTGAATATAAATTATTAATAAGATTTTATGCCAGGGCCAAGAAAGGATACCTTAGGGGGTGAAAGTGGTATTCAAAGTGACATATGAAAAGACAAATTTTGCCGACTTCCAACCTGTCTCTTTGTTAATACAGCGATCAGAACACAATCAGCGCCGCCCCCCCCCCCCACACACACACATTCAACACTCACACTGTAGTGGAAATTGGGAAGATGTGACTAGTGAAGCATTAGAGAGAAAACGAACAAATCGGCTTTGTGATTAAGCCAGAGCAGAGGAGGAAAAGGAAGTGTTATAGCCAATGCCAAGATATGCCAAAATTCTTTTTATAACTTTGGATGTCATGACATTAGAAATGATAAGGGTAAAATTACAGAAAAGCAATGTTACGTTGCTCTTATGCACTTCATTTCTTGTCAGCTAATTGTGAACTATGATGGCTGTGAAACTTACAGTGGTGAGAGTCTGGCTTTAAAATACTTGGTATTTATTTCAGTCTCTTTTTCTCTTCTGTTTGCAATGTTCTTATCCACAGTCATCCTCTATCACCTGTGGCCCAGAAACATTCCCCTAGACCCTGTCAATAGCAGCTGATCATTAGTATCCTGCTTAGCCACCATTTCTCAGTGATGTTTTTGGCAATTCTGTCAGAGAGTTCCAACAGTTCCCCAGTTTATATTGTTAAAACACTTTGTTCGTGCTTCTATAAAAGCACTTAGCAAATTGTATTGTTTTTTTCTTTTCTCATGCATATCCTTTTCTATCTCTACAGTATCAACTCCTAGGGGTCTTTAAATCATCTCTGTTTTTGCGTTTTCAGCATTTAACAGAAAGGTCAATGTCAACACATGTTAGCTTTGAAAATATAATTGTTGAGGGAATTAATATTATGACTATTACAATTTTTAGTTTATCAGTTTCTTTATACCTACCAAACTTTTCTAATTCACAAAGCACCACACTCTTTCATTTTTTCCTTCCAGCTTATCAGCAATTTGTAACTTTTGTTACATATAGGCTAGTTATTCAATTTTTCACTGTAGGCTATACTTACAATTGCAGCATACTTTTTTGCTTCTTATGTATAATCCTCTAATTCTGCCTAGACTTTTTTTCACATCATGCCTTTATTTAGCTTACATTCCTTTCATTTAATGTCAATAATTTTCAATACCACTTTTTCTGGAATCTTCAATCTTCTAATAAAATTACTTTCTAGAATGCCAAATAAGTCTTTCATCTAAAAAAAAAATTTAGCTGCCTTGATCATATTAATGCCATTTGATCCTCACACAGTATTTTGTTCCTCATGACAGAAAAATGTTATCATATTTTTCAAAAATGATATGGAAACATAAAAAATATTTCTCATGTTTTGAAAATTTAACAAATAAACTGTATTATAGACAATTAACAAATGAATGTTTCCCAATTATAAGAAATTTTTGTAGAATTATGTCTAATATTAGCTCTTTATTCTTTCATTGGAAATATATTTATTAGCTATCTAGTATGTGTAATATATAGATTACACATAGAATTTTTCAGTAAATAGAAGGCTTTTTAAAAACAAAAATAATATCCCCATTCAAATGGATCCCTCTTAAAGAATTAGAAATTTGAATGTAACCCAGTTTGGTGGTACTATTAATTTCCGTAATTGTGTCTATATTACGTTGAACATTAATTCAAAAAATTTCTCTAAGCAAGGGTATACAATTTCAATTCAAACAGCATTTTTTGATTAGCTTGATTTCCCCATTTTATCTTCATAGAACTTCTATTTACTGTGCCCCTAGGAGAAGCAAATTTTTCCTTCCTATATGAAATTTTGAAATTTATATTATTCCATATTCACACTCAAAGATTACTAGTCCTTAGAATCATTTTTTGTTGTTTGCTGTTTTTTTTGTTTCAGAGACACTATCATAGTGGGTTGTTTTATCACAGTCTTGGCCCAGAAGAAATCTTAATTAGTTTTCTCGCACATACACATGTTAGAAGTTTTTGTCTAAATACCACCACTTTCATTTTTCCCTTATCAGGATTGTGAGAGATGGTAAAGAGAGCAGGGTGGGGTGTTGTGGGGATGAGGGGGGATGGAGAGGTTCTTCATGTAGGACAAGCCCGGAGCAAAATCCTAGGGCACAAGCTGGCATCATTCTTGCCAGCAGCCAATGGGCCATATGATGGTGGCTCTTGCATGAATGTCTTCCCAGTGCACCAGTGGGAGAGAGAGTTTTTCCCAACACTCGGTCATTTTTGGGTTTCAAGTCTCAGAACTAGGTCAACAGTCTCCAAAGAAAGAAGAAGTAAAAACTGAAATAGTTATTTTCCTAAAATCTGCCTGTGAAATCACTCTGTAAAGCATCAGTCACATTTACATAGGTAGTCCTGGCAATGATGCGCACAGACATAACTGCTCTTGACATAGGCATTTGTTAACTCAAGGCATTTTTGAAATGAAGTGGATTATAAGTGAATTAAACAACAACAACAAAAAACAAAGGCAGCCTCTGACCCTGAGTACAGATATCAGCATTTGAGTTGGCACCTTCAGTGGTCATTTGTGATAAAGCTATTGTTTTTGTCATTAATCACTATAGAAGATATGATCACAGCCAGTCAGTGTTAAAAGAGAAGAAAGTAGTGGCACAGAATAATTATTAAAGAAGATTAATTCATAGGATTCACTTAAGAACCTACTTTTCTTCCCCCTAATCCCCTACCCCAGGGACTCTTAATAACAAGTTGGGAATTATTTTAGAAAAGGATCACGAGCTTGTAAAGATCAGGTGAGGTAGATTCAGATAAATACTTAATTTTATTTATTTATTTATTTATCTTTTATTCTGGTAAAACACACAACATAAAATTCACCATGCATAACAAAGTGTGCATTTACAATGTTGTACAACTATCGCTAGTATCTAATTCCAGAACATTTTCATGACCCCCTTCAAAAAACCTTATACTCTTTAAGCAGTCACTTCTCATTCCTCTCTCCTCCCAGCTTGTGGCAACTATTAATCTCATTTCTCTATATATAGATTGCCTTTTTTGGACATTTCATGTAAATAGGAGCATATATGGCCTCTCATGTTTGGCTTTTTACTTAGCATGTTTCAAGGTTCATCCATGTGGTAGCATGTGTAAGTATTTATTCCTTTTCTATGGTGAAAAAAATTACACTGTATGGAAATACCACATTTTCTTTATCCATTCATCAGTCAATGGACATTTGGGTTGTTTCCACCTTTTAGCTATTGTGAATAGTGCTGCCGTGAACATTCATGTACCAGTTTTTGCCCGAACACCTATTTTCAATTCTTTTGCATACATACCCAGGGGTGGAATTGCTGGGCTCTATGGTAATTCTAAGTTTAACTTATTGAAGAACCATCAAATTTTTTCCACAGTGGCTGCACCATTTTACATCACACCAGCAATATACAAGGATTCCAATTTCTTCACATCATTGCCATCACTAGTTTTGTTTTTGTCTTATTTCCTAATTTCATAATATAGCCATCCTCCCTGTGGCTTATTGTGGTTCCGATTTTACACAGAAAAATATATTTGAATAAGTCCTCTTGAGACTATATTTTCTCCCAAGGCTATCATGACCTGAAACAAAGGTTAACATTTTAGGAATCTTTTCAGGATTCAAAAAAAATGAGAAGAGTTACTCTCAGGAAAGTCATTTTACTTAAGAATATTGTATTTCTTTGGAAATGTGGGGCTTTACCTAGAAGGTAGAAAAGAAATCTAAGATAATCATGGTTGAATTATTCAGAAGCTCCATACCTGTCCAGGAAACTTGGTTATGGGTATATAAGGTGACATAACTGGGAAGACCACAGGCCAGGACTGGTCCAAACTTCTTGCTATTTCACTTTCCACGTTGCCAAAGTTGAGAGAGGGAAAAGTATCTCAAAATCATGAATCTCCAAAACTATCATTTTTTTTTCCACTAGAAAGTGAGTAATTCTTTTTTCCAGAGTGGAGAGTAAGTCCTCTTTCACATAGGGTTTCTTGTTAGATGCTAAGTGATTGATATATATCTGTTCCCTGGAGAACAGAATCTTAAAACAAAACAAAACACGTAAGTGCCAAAGCTTAGTTGAGAAGTGCAGTCTCAGGCTAGTGAGAGTGAAGGAGGGTAGGGAAGCAGGCAGGGTCAGTTGGACAGCAATAGCAAGGTGATAAGTTACTGTGCTTCCAAATGGCTGCAAGGAAGCACAGATGGTCACTCAGTAAGGCCCCTTTTATCAAGACTGTCACTAAACAAACTGTATTAAAAAAAAAAATGCCTCACACATTCTGTTGGACGGAGGGAGACAAACTTATATGCTAGCTCTGTCCCCTTCTCTGTTTCATTAGATAAATTTCATTCCACAGGGAATTAATTCCTCCAAATAAACTAGATTTTATTACTGGACTGCTTTGGTAGCTACCAGGAAAGCCTTGTAGTCGGGTGTTTCCTTCAAGTCTGGAAATGATATATTGAATTCGGACACGTGCTTGCTCAGCCTCAGCAGTATTCTGAGTAGCTACTCAGAGTCTGCTGTTATGGTGGAGGCCGATGAAGACAGATGAGGCTGAGGATATCTAAAGAGGCACCTAAGGTGCTACTAAACAGAATGGATGATTATAGTTATACTTTGCAAGTTGCCTTGGTAGTATCTTTGCAGCTTAATTAAATGCCTTTTCTCATTCACATGTTATCAGTTAACCCAAACATTCCAAAATCAAGGATTAAAAAAATACAATGATGAACGCTTATATATCTGTAACATCCATAGTGGCAATACTTTGTTAGATGTTTTGATCATTTTAGGAAGTTCGAGACATTTTTCCCAAACAACGCATAAAAGTTTATCTCCTTACTTCATATTTCACTCATAATTTAAATGCGTTTATCTATTTTACCATGTACATAAGGAAAATGAATTTATAAAGGTCATAGATGAACCCAATGACAGAGAAAGCCAAATAATTTAAAAACTGTTTGAAATTACATTGAAAAGCTAAACTTTTTGCAACCTTACTAGAAGAGAGAGAACATATAAATAAAATATTAAAGAAAAGTGAATATAGCTACAGGCGTGAAAGATACTCAAAAGAATATTATAAATGGCTAAATGCCAATAACTTGAAATACTAATTAGATATTTTTGCAATATCTATTTTGCATAATACTCTAAAATTAACATAGAAATAGAAAATTTGTACACATTATTCTCTACCACTAAATCCTTGCCCTAAAACTATAATTTTATAGGTGAGTTCTACCAAACTGTCAAAAAATATGTATTCATTGTACACAACTTATATCTTATAGTAGAAAAGAAAAGAAGATGCACAACTCACATTTTGAAGTCAGTGTAACTTTGATATCTGTATCAGTCAGATTCCCAGTAGGAAACAGTTGACATGCCCACACTGGGGGACTATGGAGATTTCAATGAAGGGACACTCTACAATGGCATTGGCTGGCTTTAGGAAAATCGAGAGGGAATAGTTTTTATCCAGGCTTACAACAGAAGCAACTAATACCACTCTTTAGCCTAAAGGAGCAATTTGAGGAAATTATTGGAAAAATCCAAAGTGGAGCTGAAACTTTTGGTAAAGGGATGTATCAAATTCTATAATCTAACAGAAAGAGAATTTGGGGGAGTAAGACTCAGACTTCACTCAACTCCTGCTCTTAAGTCTCATGACAGAAATAGATACCATCTCAAACCATCAGAATGGCTATTAAAGAGTCAAAAAGTAACAGATGCTAGTAAGGCTGTGGAGAAAAGGGAATGCTTATACACTGAGAATGTTATTTCAGCCATTGTGGAAAGCAGTTTGGGAATACTTGAAAGAACTGAAAACAGAATTACCATTCAACTTAGCAATCTCATTATTAGGTATATACCCAAAGGAATACAAATCATAAAGACACATGCATGTGTATATTCATTGCAACACTATTTGGAATAGCAAAGATATGAAATCAACCTAAATGGCTATCAATGGTAGACTGGATAAAGAAAATGTGGTATATGTAACACAGCCATAAAAAATAATGAGATGATGTTCTTTGAAGCCACATGGATGGAGCTGGAGGCCATTATCCTAAGCAAACTAACACAGGAACAGAAATCCAAGTACTGCATGTTCTCCCTCATAAGTTGTAGCTAAATATAGAGTACATATGGTCACAAAAAAGGGAACAGACACTGGGGCCTACTTGAGAAGGTGAGAGGAGGTTTAGGATTAAAAAACTACCTGTGGGGTACTATGATTACCTGGGTGATGAAATAATCTGTACACAAGTCCCCATAACACATTATTTACCTATATAGAAAACCTGTTCATGTACCCAGGAACCTAAAATAAAAGTGAAAAAAATAGATCATTGACTAAACTTTACCAAAAGCCAGGGGCAAAGGAACCTGTGGAGGGAATCCATTCAGTACCTTTCATGACACAGAGCCGGAAGGAGAAGAATAGAGAATAAATTTTAAAGGGAAACTTAAAAAAAAATCCAGCACAGTATCAAAACTAGTGAAAACCCCATAAGAAAATGAAATTTTAATCTATGCTCAATTTCTTTCGATCATAGATTAAAATTTTCTAAATATTAATTCACCAACAAAATTTAGCAGCATATTTTTAAAAACAGACCATGAATCAAAGAGGATTTATCTAAGGAATGCAAGGACAATCAACATCAGAAAATGTAGTAACAAAATTTATCACACTAATGGACTGTAGGGGAAATATCATGTGATCATTTCTTTTTTTGTGTGTGTGTTCTTTTTTTAAAAAAATTTTTTATTATACTTTAAGTTCTGGGATACATGTGCAGAATGTGCAGGTTTGTCACATAGGTATACAGGTGCCATGGTGGATTACTGCGCCCATCAACCTGTCACTTACATTAGGTATTTCTCCTAATACTATCCTCCCCTAGACTGCCACCCCAAACAGGCCCCAGTGTGTAATGCTCCCCTCCCTGTGTCCATGTTTTCATTGTTCAAATCCCACTTATGAGTGAGTACATGCAGAGTTTGGTTTTCTGTTCTTGTGTTAGTTTGCTGAGAATGATAGTTTCCAGCTTCATCCATGTGCCTGTGAAGGACATGAACTCATCCTTTTTTATGGCTGCATAGTAGTCCATGGTGTATATGTGCCACATTTTCTTTATCCAGACTATCATTGATGGGCATTTGGGTTGGTTCCAAGTCTTTGCTATAGTGAACAGTGCCGCAATAAACATATATGTATTTATAGTAGAATGATTTATAATCCTTTGGGTATATGCCCAGTAAGGGGATTGCTGGGTCAAATAGTATTTCTGGTTCTAGATCCTTGAGGAATCGCCACACTGTCTTCCACAACGGCTGAACGAATTTACGCTCCCACCAACTGTATAAAAACATTAGTATTTCTCCACATCCTCTCCAGCATCTGTTGTTTCCTGACATTTTAATGATTACCATTCTAACTGGCATGAGATGGCATCTCATTGTGGTTTCCATTTGCATTTCTCTAATGACCAGTGATGATAACCTTTTTTTCATATGTTTATTGGCTGCATAAATGTCTTCTTTTGAGAATTGTCTGTTCAGATCCTTCACCCACTTTTTGATGGGGTTTTTTTTTTTCTTGTAAATGTGTTGAAGTTCTTCGTAGATTCTGGATATTAGCCCTTTGTCAGCTGAATAGATTGCAAAAATTTTCTCCCATTCTGTAGGTTGCCTGTTCACTCTGATGATAGTTTTTTTTGTTGTGCAGAAGCTCTTTAGTTTAATTAGATCCCATTTGTCAATTTTGGCTTTTGTCAATTTTGGCTGGTGTTAAAATCTCCCACTGTTACTGTGTGGGAGTCTAAGTCTCTTTGCAGGTCTCTAAGAACTTGCTTTATGAATCTGGGTGCTTCTGCATTGGTTGCATATATATTTAGGATAGTTAGCTCTTCTTGTTGCGTGAATCCCTTTACCATTATGTAATGCCCTTCTTTGTCTCTTTTGATCTTTGTTGGTTTAAAGTCTGTTTTATCAGAGACTAGGATTGCAACCACTGCTTTTTTTTTCTGCTTTCCATTTGCTTGGTAAATATTCCTCCATCCCTTTAATTTGAGCCTATGTGTGTCTTTCCACATGAGACGAGTCTCCTGAATCCAGCACACCGATGGGTCTTGACTCTTTATCCAATTTGCCAGTCTGTATCTTTTAATTTAAAGACAATTTGCCAGTCTCCAATTTGCCAGTCTGTGTCTTTTAATTTTAATTTAAAGTCTTTTAAACAGGGCCCATTTACATTAAAGATTAATATTGTTACATATGAATTGTATCCTGTCATTATGATGGTAGCTGGTTATTTTGCCCGTTAGTTGATGCAGTTTCTTCATGGTGGCAATGGTATTTACAATTCAGAATGTTTTTGCAGTTGCTGGTACCGGTTGTTCCTTTCTATGTTTAGTGCTTCCTTCAGGAGCTCTTGTAAGGCAGGCCTGGTTGTGACAAAATCTCTCAGCATTTGCTTGTCTGTAAAGGATTTTATTTCTCCTTCGCTTATGAAGGTTAGTTTGGCTGGATATGAAATTCTAGGTTGAAAATCCTTCTCTTTAAGAATGTTGACTATTGGCCTCCACTCTCTTCTAGCTTGTAGGGTTTCTGCAGAGAGATCCGCTATTGGTCTGATGGGCTTCCCTTCGGGGGTAACCTGACATTTCTCTCTGGCTGCCCTTAAAAGTTTTCCTTCATTTCAACCTCAGTGAATCTGACAATTATGTGTCTTGGGGTTGTTCTCCAGGAGTGTCTTTGTGGTGTTCTCTGTGTTTCTTGAATTTGAATGTTGGCATGTCTTGCTAGGCTGGGAAAGTTCTCCTGGATAATATCCTAAGGAGTATTTTCCAACTTGGTTCCATTCTCCCTGTCACTTTCAGGTACACCAATCAAATGTAGGTTTGGTCTTTTCACATAGTCCCATATTTCTTGGAGGCTTAGTTCGTTCCTTTTCATTCTTTTTCTCTAATCTTCTCTTCATGCTTTATTTCGTTAAGTTGATCTTCAATCTCTGATATCCTTTCTTCCACTTGATCAATTTGGCTATTCATACTTTTGTATGCTTCATGAAGTCTTGTGCTGTGTTTTTAGCTCCATCAATTCATTTATGTTCTTCTCTAAACTGGTTATTCTAGTTAGCAATTGATCTCACCTTTTTTCAAGGTTCTTAGCTTCTTTGCATTAGGTTAGAACATGCTCCTTTAGCTCAGAGGAGTTCTTTATTACCCACCTTCTGAAGCCTACTTCTGTCAATTTGTCAAACTCATTCTCCGTCCAGTTTTGTTCCCTTGCTGGCAAGGAGTTGTGATAACTTTGAAGAAGAAGAGGCATGCTGGTTTTTGCAATTTTCAGCCTTTTCTGCACTGGTTTCTTCCCATTTTTGTGGATTTATCTACCTTTGGTCTTTGATGTTCATGACCTTCATGTGGGGTTTTGGTGTGGACGTCCTTTTTGTTGATGTTGATATTATTCCTTTCTGTTTGTTAGTTTTCCTTCTAACAGTCAGGATCCTCTGCTGCAGGTCTGCTGGAGTTTGCTGGTGGTCCACTCCAGACCCTGTTTGCCTGGGTATTACCAGCGGAGGCTGAAGAACAGCAAAGATTGCTACTTGTTCCTTCTCTGGAAACTTCGTCCCAGAGGGGGCGCCTGCCAGATGCCAGCCAGAGCTCTCCTGTATGAGATGTCTGTCAAACCTGCTGGGAGGTGTCTCCCAGTCAGGAGGCATGGGGGTCAGGGACCCACTTGAGGAGGCAGTCTATCCCTTAGCAGAGCTCAAGTGCTGTGCTGGGAGATCTGCTGCTGTCTTCAGAGCCTGGTAGGTGGGAACGTTTAAATCTGCTGATGCTGCACCCACAGCCACCCCTTCCCCCAGGTGCTCTGTCTCAGGGAGATAGGAGTTTTATCTTTAAGCCCCTGACTGGAGCTACTGCCTTTCTTTCAGAGATGCCCTGCCCTGAGAAGGGGAATCTAGAGAGGCAGTCTGGCTACAGTGCCTTTGCCAAGCTCCAGTGGACTCAGCCCAGTTTGAACTTCCCAGAGGCTTTCTTTATGCTGTGAGGGGAAAACTGCCTACTCAAGCCTCAGTAATGGTGGACGCCCCTCCCTCCACCAAGCTGCAGCATCCCAGGTAGACTTCAGACTGCTGTTCTGGCAGCAAGAATTTCAAGCCAGTGGATCTTAGCTTGATGGGCTCCATGGGGGTGGGATCCACTGAGCAAGACCACTTGGCTTCCTGGCTTCAGCCCCCTCTCCAGGGGAGTGTACGGTTCTGTCTCACTGGCATTCCAGGTGCCACTGGAGCATGGAAAAAAACTCCTGTAGCTAGCTCGGTATCTGCCCAAACAGCCGCCCAGTTTTGTGCTTGAAACCCAGGGCCCTGGTGGCATAGGCACTGAGGGAATCTCCTGGTCTGCAGGTTGCGAAGACCATGAGAAAAGCATAGTATCTGGGCTGGAATGCACTGTTCCTCAGGGCACAGTCCCTTGCGGCTTCCCTTGGTTGGGTGAGGGAGTTCCTTGACTCCTTGCCCTTCCCAGATGAGGTGACACTCCATCCTGCTTCTGCTTGCCTTCCATGGGCTGCACCTGCTGTCTAACCAGTCCCAATGAGACGAGCCAGATACCTCAGTTGGAAATGCAGAAATCACCTGCCTTCTGCATTGATCTCTCTGGGAGCTGCAGACAGGAGCTGGTCCTATTCAGCCATCTTCCCTATCATGATCATTTCAATATATACAGACAAAGCTTTTGATGATAATGTTTAGTGTTTATTTGAGATTTTTTAAATGTTCACAAAAAACAGGAATAAAGGAAATTTCCTTTATCATATAAAAGCTGTCTTTCATCACCCCTATTGCCAGCCATCCATATTGGCAAAATAAAGCAAAACAAATTAACAAACATAAGCCAACATCGAATGTTATCATTAATGAAGAATTTTTGAAAGTTTCCTTTTACTATTAGAAATTAGGCAAACACTCTAACATTCTTCTACTCTTTAAAATAGTCCTCGGAGTTCTCTAATTAAATACAAAATAAATTGTATGTATGTGAATAAAAAGAAGATAAATGTTCAGTATTTGTAATAAATTATCATTTATAAAGAAAGCCCCATATAATCAACAAACTATTAGAATGATTAAGACATTGCAACAAGATCAATATGCAAAATCAATAGAACTTATTTGCAATAGCAATAAACATTTAGTAATTGAAATAGAAAATAGGATACCATTTACAATCACAATAAGGATTATGAAGATTCCAGAAAGTAATTATTATATATCTGAAGTAAAAAATTTATAATTCATTCCAAATATCTTTTCTTTTGCTCTTCGCTTTCTACATCTAATTTAACACACCCTAAAATACTTTCCAAACCTGCCCACTTCACTTCACCTCCACACTATCACCCTTGTCAAAGACAATCGTGTCTAAATTTCTGTTCAATAAAGTCACAATGGACAAAATTAATGGATAGTTGACAGGCTAGGAGAAAATATTAGCAGCATTAAAAAATAAACACTTACTTTTAGAATAGTTTTATATTGACTAAAAAGTTGCAAAAGTAGTACAGAGAGTTTCTATATTCTCTGCAGCCGGTCTCCCCATTATTAACATCTTACATTTTTATGTTCATTTGTCACAACTATGTTATCTATACTGATACATTTATTAACTAAAATCCACACTTGACTCAAATTTCCTTAGTTTTTGTCTACTGTCCTTTTTCTGTTCCAGAATCCCATCCAGGATAGTACATTACATTTAGTCATTGTTTCCATGTTAGTCATTTTGTGCTACTATAACAAAATACTTGAGATTGGGTGATTTATGAAAACAAAAATTAATTTTCTCACAGTTCCTGAAGCTAGGAAGTTCAAGGTCAAGGTGCCAGCAGGTGCAATGTCTCATGAGAGATGCTCTCTGCTTCCAAGATGGCTCCTCTTGCTTCAACTTCATGTGGTGGAAATGATAAACAGCTCCCTGTCACCTCTTTTATAAAGGCGCTAATCTCATTCATAAGGGCAGCTCTCTCGTGACTTAATCACCTTGTTAAGGCCCCACCTCTTAGTACTATCACATTGGTGATTAAGTTTCAATATGTAAATTTTGGAGGTACACATTCAGACCATAGCAACATCTCCATAGGATCTTGGAGACTGTGATAGTTGGTCAGACCTTCCTTCTTTTTGATGACCTGATTCATTTTGGGGAGTACTCACCAGTTGTTTTGTAGAATATCCCTCAGTATAGACTTGGCTGATGTTTTTCTTGTGATTAGATGGGGTTAGGGATTTTAAAGGGTAAGACCACAAGAGCAAAGTGCCATTTTCATCACATCATATCAAAGGTAAATATCACTTTGTAAATTATAACTCTTGATTCTAACCTAAATTACCTAACAATATGGTATTTATCAGATTTATCCACTGTAATATCAGTCTTCCTCTTTCTACTGGGCCAACACACTTTTCCACCCTTTACTTGGAAGAAAGTCAACTATGAGAAGTCCAAACGTAAGGGTGGAGAGATATTATACTCCACCTCCTCAGTGGGGCAGTAACTGCATAAATGATTTGGAATTCTTGTGCACAGACTTGCCTATTTCCCCCATTCATCTATGTTTCAATCATCTATTTAAATCAGTATGTACTCGTCAATATTTATTTTGTACTCTGGGCTACTGAAAGCTCTCTAGGATGGCTCCTGTGCCCCGTTGACATACCTAAATTATTTTTTTAGTAATTCCTTAGTCTTTGGACTATTTGCACCGTCCTTAACTGGAAAAAGTCTAATAATTTAGATTATAAAAGAATCTCAATATAAAATAATGGTTAAAGATTTAAAACAAGCTAAAAAAAGAAATTCTAAGTAGTTAATATTGACAGTATTCTCACATTAATTCATAATAAAAATATAAATAAAAACATGTAGATGGCACTTTATATGCATATAATTGGCAAAAGTGAGAACATTGGATAAATCAGCGGCTACTAAATGTGGTAGAAAATGGAGATTTTGTGGTCTATTTTTGAGAGTGTAAGTTGGTGAAGCTATTTTAGAGAGTAAATTGGCAGCATTTTAGTAAAATTGCGTAAGTACCTATTCACTCTGCGACATATATACCCAGAGACACTCCTTCGGGTACACAGAGATATTTATGAAGATGTTTATTTTGATGGTTAAAGAGTAAAAAAAAAAAAAAAATTGGAGGTAACATATTTATTTATCATACAAGAACAGGTAAATAACAATGTAGCTGTGCATATCACAGAAGAGTAATCAGAAGAAAAACCATAGATTTACATATAGGAACAAACAATAGATGTAAATAACAATATTAAACGGGAAAAATAAGAAGTAGTACATAATTTACAGCATGATGCCATTTATATAATGTTAAAAATACATATATAGGGGTAAGTAAATGTATAGAAATTAATCTAAAGGCCACACATTAAATACAAATTGTGGCATGTAAGGGGTGGGGTGAACTGGGATGGAAGGTAAAGAGGAGAGACAAGTAAATAGTAATGCATTTTATATATGCAGAGCGCAATCTGTTGATGTCACGCTATAAACTGAGAAGTAAGTCAACTCAGTTCTTGAGGGTTAAAATCCAGCAACAAGGGTGCGGTGGCTCACGCCTGTAATCCCAGCACTTTGGGAGGCCAAGGCGGATGGATTGCCTGAGCTCATGAGTCCCAGACCAGCCTGGGCAACACGGTGAAACCCCGTCTCCACTAAAATACAAAAAATTAGCCGGGCGTGGCGGCACGTGCCTGTAGTACTAGCTACGCGGGAGTCTGAGGCAGGAGAATCCCTTGAACCCGGGAGGCGGAAGTTGGTAGTGAGCAGAGAGCAGAGATCGCTGCTGCCCTCCAGCCTGGGCCACAGAGTGAGACTCCGTCTCCAAAAAATAAATAAATAAATAAAAACAAAAACAGCAACAATACCTCAATCAAAGTGCCCCAACCAACCAAATATAACCATTACCAACAAAGTTCTAAGGTATAAATAAAACCATTTCTTATGTGAAGTCAGATTTAATATGGTAACGTTTACATTAATAATTATCATTATTCATTTAATAATTTAACAAATATTCTTGAGCCTTGAAAGTATTACAATAGGCTTGGTTGAGGAATATAAAAATGTATATCTAAACAAAATAGGAGTTTTCTAAAGACTTTTATCACATCAGCAGGAAAATTAATGTGACATGTAACAGCATTTGTGAAACACACCTTACCGGCATATCATTTTCATGTTGTTCCTTATTGTTGCTGGCTTTTTATTTTAAAATGTACTTCTCATAGACTGAAATCAATTTAAAATCCTGAGAGAAAGTCCATTATTGTATATTCCATTCAGTTTTTAATACTTGTTTGCCTTTTAAAATATAATTTGTCATTATTTATAGTATTCTTGCCTGTTAAGAATAACTCTGAAGAAAAATTGTAGATACTGCTGAAATTTGAACTTATGCTCCCTTTTCATCTCACTTCTCCGTGAACCTTGTCAAATACAACATTATTCTTAGATTCAAAGCCCTTATTAATTTATCATTACTATGCAGCTTCTTTTTTATATGCAAAAGCTTATAGAACTAAATAGTTCTACTTGAATGTACTGGTTCTATCTTATTACTAGAATGAGTCAAAAGTCAAGCCAAAAATGTTTCCTCAACATTGGCTTTTATTCTATAATTTATATAATCTACTTCTAGTGTAACTTCTAAATTTTATTTGAAGACAGAATATATTTCTTAATTTGGTTTTCTAGTCTACATACATACTTTTTCCATGCAACAGTGTATCTTGGAGATCTTCCCACAGTTGATAGGGAGATTTTTTTGTTCTTTTGTACAGCCACATCGTAATCTATTATGTGGATATACTATTGTTTATTCTAACAGTCCTCAAATAATAGACATTTAAAAAGGAGAAATGAATAGGATAACTTTTCTACCTTCCAAGCATTAGTGATCCCTCTTGTCTTTGTGAAACGTTAATATGACCTAGAGATATCCTCGCTTCTGGCTCTTCCTAATGTTCTGGCTCTTCCTTTTTATTCGTATCTATTGCCCCTGTTCTGCTAATTTGCATTCTATTTCAAGAAGGTTCTCCTTTCATCCCGCACAGGCCTATGGTGGGTTAGTAGGCCCAGCCTACTCCAGCTCTTTTAGACCTCATGGCAGGACTCTGAACTCACATCAACATGGAGAATGTAGAAAACCCGCCCAGTTTCAGTTGTTCTGTGGCTTGCTGCTCTTTCCAGAAAGTACCTGTTGGGACTCTGGGTTTTTCCTTCCTTACATCTGTGAAATGTTTCTTTACTGCCCCTAACAAAAATGTTGATACTACCCAAGTTGTACTGCTATAGGGTTTGTTGCTAGATTTAGCAAATAGAAATTCAGGATTCTTAGTTGAATTTTAATTTTAGGTGAACAATATAAGTACATATTTAATATAAGTATGTCTCATAATATTTGGGGCATAGTTAAGCTAAAAAATTCAAGTTGAACTAGATATCTTTCTTACATTTTATCTGTGCAACTTACATTCATTCTTTTGTAAATTTTTTTGGGCAAATGGTTGTGTGGTTGTTTCATTTTACTATCCTAGTTATTGCATCTATTTTTATGGATGGATTCAGAGAGACTCAAAAGCAATGTTACTGCCATAATCATCAACACAGAATTTCTGGTTTTTAAATTTGTTTGATTAAATTTTTGGTTTGGCTATACCTTCTAGCTACTAAGTGACCCTTTTTATTTATTCACTTTTTGTTTATTTAAATACGTCATAATGTTAGGAGTATTTTCCAGAAAGATACAGCTTTCTAATTCACATTTCTATAAGTGTTCATGGATATTTGTTGGTCAAAAATGTTTTTATATTTTAGTTTTTGTGGGTACATAGGAAGTGTATATATGAGGTACATGTAATGTTTGTATACAGGCATGTAATGCATAACAATCATGTCATGTAAAATGGGGTATCCATCCCCTCAAGGGAAAAAAGCCTTTGTGCTACAAGCAATTCAATTATACCCTTTTAGTTATTTTAAAATGGACAATTAAATTATTTTTGACTACACTCACCCTGTTGTGCTATCAAATACTAGGTCTTAGTCATTCTTTCTAAATTTTTTTGTACCCATTAACCATTCTCACCTCCCCCAGCTTTCCCACTATCCTTCCCAGCCTCTGATAACCATTCTTCTGCACTCTATCTCCATAGGTTAAATTGTTTTGATTTTTAGATCCTACAGATAAATGAGAATATGTGATGTTTGTCTTTCTGTGTCTGGCTTATTTCATTTAACATAATGACCTCCAGTTCCATTCATGTTGTTACAAATGACTGAATCTCATTGTTTTTTATGGTCAAATAGTATTCCACTGTGTATAAGTACCATATTTTCTTTATCCATTCATCTGTTGATGGATGCTTAGGTTGCTTCTAAATCTTGGCTATTGTGAACAATGCTGCAAAAACATGGGAGTACAGATACCTCTTTGATATACTGATTTTCTTTCTTTGGGGTATATACCCAGCAGTGGAATTGCTGGATCATATGGCAGCTCTATTTTTAGTTTTTCACAGGACCTTCAAACTGTTCTCCATAGTGGTTGTACTAATTTACATTTCCACCAACAGTGAATGAGGATTCCCTTTTCTCCACATTTCTCTACCATTTGTTATTGCCTGTCTTTTGGATATAAGCCATTTGAACTAGGGTGAGATGATATCTCATTGTCATTTTGTTTTGCATTTCTCTGATGATCTGTGATGTTGAGCACCTTTTCATATGTCTGTTTGCCATCTGTATGCCTTCTGTTGAGAAATGTCTATTCAAACCTTTTGCTTATTTTTAAATTGGATTATTATTTTTTTCCTGCAGAGTTTGTTTTAGCTTCTTATATATTCTAGTTATTAATACTTTGTCAGATCAGTAGTTTGCAAATATTCTCTCTGATAAAGTGGGTTGTCTCTTCACTTTGTTTATTGTTTCCTTTGCTTTGCAGAAGCTTTTCAACTTTATGTGATCTCATTTGTCCATTTTTGCTTTGGTTGTCTGTGCTTGTGGGGTATTACTGAAGAAATCTTTGCCCAGACCAATATCCTGGAGAGTTTCACCAGTGTTTTCTTGGAGTAGTTTCATAGTTTGGGGTCTCAGATTTAAGTCTTTCATCCATTTTGATTTTATTTTTGTATAATGCTAGAGATAGGGATTAAGTTTCATTCTTCTGCATATGGACATCCAATTTTCCCACAACATTTATTGAAAAGACTATCTTTTCCCCAGTATATGTTCTTGGCACCTTCGTTCTTGAGTTCACTGTAGGTGCATAGATTTGTTTCTTGGTTCTCTATTTTGTTCCATTGGTCTATATGTCTGTTTTTATCACAGTACCATGCCATTTTGATTACTATAGCTCTGTAGTATAATTTGAAGTCAGGTAATATGATTCCTCTATTTGTGTTCTTTTGGCTTAGGATAGATTTGGCTATTCTGGGTCTTCTGGGGTTCCATATAAATTTTAGCATAGTTTTTTCTATTTCTGTGAAAAATGTCATTGGTATTTTGATAGAGATTACATTGAATCTCTATATTTCTTTGGGTAGTATAGACATTTTAACACTATTAATTCTTCCAATCCATGAACATAGAGTGTATTTCCATTTACTTGGTGTCTTCTTCAATTTCTTTCATCCATGTTATATAGTTTTCATTACAGAAAGCTTTCACTTCCTTGGTTAAATTAATTTCTAGGTATTTAATTTTATTTGTGGCTATTGTAAATGGTATTACTTTTTTATATCTTTTTCATATTGATCCCTGTTGGCATATAGAAACACAACTAAATTTCGTACATTGATTTTGCATCCTGCCACTTTACTGAATTTATCAGTTCTAAAAAATTTTTGGTGGAGTCTTTAGGCTTTTTTCAAATATAAGATCATATCATCAAGGATAATATACAAGCAAACAGGGATTATTTGACTTCTTCCTTTCCAATTTGGATGCCTTTTATTTCTTTCTGTTGTCTGATTGTTCTAGCTAGGGCTTCCAGTACTATGTTGGATAACAGTGGTGAAAGTGAGCATCCTTGTTATGTTCCAGATCTTAAAGTAAACGCTTTCGTTTTTTCCCATTCAGTATGATACTAGCTATGTGTATGTAATTTATGACTTTTATTATGTTGAGGTAAGTTCCTTTATACAGAGTTTTTTGGGGGTTTTTAACAAGAAGAAATGTTGAATTTTATCAAATGCTTTTTCAGCATCAATTGAAATGATCTTATGGTTTTTATCCTTCATTCTGTTGATATGATGTATCACATGGATTGATTTGCATATGTTGAACCATCCTTGCATCCCATGGATAAATCTACTTGGCCATGATAAATGACCTTTTTAATGTATCACTGGATTTGGCTTGCCAGTACTTTGTTGAAGACTTATGAATCAATAGTCATCAGAAATATTGGCCAGTAGTTTTCTTTTTTTGATGTGTCTGTGTCTGGTTTTGATATTAGGGTAATAGTGGCTTTGTAGAATAAAGTTTGGATGTATTCTCTTCTCTTCTATTTTTCAAAATAGTTTGAGTAGAATTGGTATTAGTTCTTCTTTAAATGGTAGAATTCAGCAGTGAAGCCTTTGGGTCCCAGGGTTTTGTTTACTGGGAGAATTTTTATTATGGCTTTGATCTTGTTACTTGTTATTGGTCTGTGCAGGTTTTGGATTTATTCATGGTTCAATCTTGGTAGGTTATATGTGTCTAGAAATTTGTTCATTTCTTCGAGATTTTCCAATTTGGTCATATAGTTGCTTATAGTTGCCACTAATTGTCCAGGGATATTTGTAACTAGAGATGTATCAGTTATAAATTCACCTAGCTCTGTTTCACATATATGTGGACAAGATACTGATTTGGTTGGTGGTAAAATCTGTTGATAGATTACTAATTTACAGTAAAATCCAGTTTATTTTGAAGTTATATTCTAATTCAACAAATCATATAATTGTTTAAAGAATTGCTTATGGCCTTAAAGGGAAAGGAAACCCTTAAGGTAACATTTAAGGGAGAAAAAGTAACTCAGTGTTTTAGTAGGAAAAAGCAAGAATTCCAGCTATATCAAGCAGCACTGATTACTCATTCATAAATGTTACAAGACCAAGGGACAAAGACAGAAACATATAACGTTTTCATCTCACGAGGACAAAGAGCTTAAAAGTCCTAACTACAGAAGCAGCATATCTGTTGCTTAACAGATATGTCAACAGTTAAGAAAATGGGAAGAACTTTAAAAGGTTTTGATATATTTCTGGGATATCAATTCACACACACACACATACACACACACACACACTCACGAGGAAATGCATCCCTTCCTTATTTAAAAAACAGCACTAATTTTCTAGGCAAAGGGGGCTAATATCTAGACCAAATTAATTAATTAATTAAAATCTCTCTCCTCCATGTTTAGGTAGGAAGAACCTATCTCAGATATGCTCAATAAAAAGCAGAACCATGATTACAGACAGAAAGGGCACTAAAGCAACAACAAAAAAAGGTACAGCATCAACTTCAAATGAAATGGCTTCTGTGATGGAGAGGTACCTATTATGTAGGGTAGAAACAGTATGATTCTAAGACAATTGAAGGCAGAAGACAAGGGGAAAATATGAGACTATAATATTGTAAAACTTTAATAAAGAAAGGATGAATCTAAAATAATTAAGGTGCATCTCAGCCCACAGTGTGCTCCACCACCACAGGAGGTCATGCAACGGATGAAGAGAGGAGGCTAAGAAGGCATGTTAAGGCACTCGACAGACTCTGACCTTTACAGCTTGGCATTTCAATAGCTACTATTAGAAGTGCCTTTTAAAATACTCTTTTAATTATGTTCATATACAAAGCCATTCTAAATAACACATATTATTCTATAATGTGTTTTTAAAATGTAGTTTAAATGTACATTTTGAAGTGCTGCACTGCAACTGGAGAATACTGGAAAAATTATTTTCTGTAATAGATAATAGAGCTTCCAGGTCAGTTTTTGTGGTAACTTAGGAAGGGTCTAGATATTTTTAAGGTTCTCAAAAACTTCTTGAAATATCTTCAGACTAAGATAAAAATAAATTATGTCAAACATCCCTTTTAGTAAGGGGAGGATTTGCACACACACAAAAATAATAACTGGGAGATTCCCTAAAGTCTTGTCCAAATTGCACTGCATTGCCTAAGATGCTATCAGAAGAGAAGAGACATTATATCCCACACAAAAATCAGGCTCACTGAAAATAGAAAATTGAATTATAAGTGACAAGAGGAAGATCATTAAACATGTAAATTGTCACTTTAAGAATAAGGTGAAATTCAATCTAAAAGTAATGAAAGTACACCAAAGGAGCAAAGGCTGTATAGATAAGGAATAGAAACTCAGACTTCAAATGGGAGGGTAGAAAGATTATTCGTTGATGTTGATTTGTTTTGGTTTTTGAAAAGCATATTCTGTTTTAAACATGAGTTTTAAATGTGATAAGAAATTACCTAATAGTAATTCTTATTATTGCTTAAAATAATAAACATATTAGAAAACACTGATAATTATGTCCACAGGATAAATATATAAACCTTTGTTAGATTCAGCAAGAATGAGGGAAGGATGGAGCTGCATTTGCTGGTAGACTACGAACTAGCCTGATGCAGCTACAAAGCACTTTAAATGTGGCTAGTCCAAATGGAGATGTGATGTAAAGGTAAAATATCCATAGCATTTCACAGGCTTAGCATGGAAAAAAGTAAGCTATTTTAATAATGTTTTATATTGATCATATGTTGAAATGATAATGTTTTGGATATATTGAGCTAAATAAAATGTATCATTAATTTCACCTGTGTGTAGTAAGGAATTTAATCTTGCCCAAAGAGAAGTTTGGCCTTTGTGTTCAGCTCTTGGGAGGTTATCTTATTCGGCTCTTGGGAGGTTATCTAAGCCCTTGTAATGTCCTGCCTGTTAAGAGTGTTTTCTTTTACCTGAAAGTCCTGGGCTATAGGAGATGTATTAGTCCAGTTTCACATGGCTATTAAGATACTACCTGAGACCAGGTAATTTGTAATTAAAAGAGATGTAATTGACTCACAGTTCTGCATGGCTGGGGAAGCCTTGGGAAACTTAAAATCATGGCAGAAGGCAAATAGGAAGCAAGGCATGTCTTATACGGCAGCAGGAGAGAGACAGCCAGAGGAAAATGCCACTTTTAAACCATCAGATCTTGTAAGAACTCCCTATCACAAGAACAGCATGAGGGAGCCATCCCCATGATCCAATCACCTCCTACCATGTCCCTCCCTTCACACATGGGGATTACAATTCGAGATCAGATTTGAGTGGGGACACAGAGCCAAACTATATCACAGACAGTATAATAATATCATTCATAAGGGGGCTTCAAGTCATACGGGATCAGCTGAAATTTGAGAGGGGCTGGAGACTGAGATCTTGGGCAGCCTTGGGCAGCCAACCATGTGTATATGACTAAGTTCCAATAAAACTCTGGATGCTGAGTGTCAGAGGAACTTCCCTATTTGCCAGTACTCTGTGTATATTGTCATACCCTGATGCTGGGAATGTTGATATTGTCCTTGACTCTACTGGGAGAGGGCAACTGGAAGCTCCAGGGCTGAAATGTTCCTGGGCTGTGCCCCATGTGTCTGATCCCTTGGCTGACTGCACCATTTGCTAGCTGTGTGAAATTTGTCAAGTCATCTAATTTACTGTGCATCAGTTTAATTCTGAGTGGAGATGATAAGAATACTTAGAGGATTCCTGTGAGGATTAAATGGCTTATTATATCCAAAGTGCTTACAACAGTGCCTGGCACATGCTATGCAGGAATAAAATACAGTCATTGTTGCCACTGAGTGTGTGAAGATGTATAAATGGCATCACTGTCCATCTAGTTGTCACTAACTCCTCCCCCTTATCTTTTTTCTTTTTAACCAGTAGGATGATTATATCACTTTTTTTTCTAAAATACTGTGATAAATCTCCATTACTTAATTTGGATTACAGCCTATCTTTGGTCTCATTTCCCTTCACTCCCTCTGTATTCCAACTGTATCAATTTACTCAAATTCCTCTAAAAATACCAAGTACGTTTTCTGAATAAACCCCCAGCCAGGAATATTATTTTTTGGCCCAAATCATCCACTTGTCTTTCATCTTGGCCTTGCCTGCCATCAAATTCTGTCCAGAATTCTCTTTCTTGGCTGGTTCCCTTGGCATTTGTTTATATTGCTGTCATGCCACTGTCACCTTGGATTATTTGTCTGCTCTGGATATCTCCTACTTGCCCTTCCCGGTCCACTCTTCATCCTTCTACAGTTTTCTTTGTGTTCTCAGAATGCTGACCCATATGAAATAAAAAATGAGCTCCCTTGCTCTCTGTGTGGCTTTTGGTCGTATTTAATGAAGTGATGATCACTGACAAAAAATAAAATAGGAGAACAATAAGATTGGAGTGTTTATTTTTCCCTTGCTTCCTTCCTGCTGGGTTGCTCTAGGTTGATGCCTCTTTACCAAAGCCCACAACCTCTTCAAACAGCTTTCTCCATACAGCTTTATCTCTGAGGTTCCAACGACCGCTTCTTCCCCTTACCCTTCAGACTTAGACATAGCAATGGCTCTCTGCTTTTACTAGTAAAAGTGCTTCTTTTGTGTCTTTCTTTTCTTAAGCTCTATACACACTAAGTCTTGGCAATTACACAACAGGAGTATGTGCCATCCATTTCCTACCTAGACCTAATAAAATGCTTATGGTGCCCTTTGAGAAAGAAGACTAAGTGAGAGAAATTCTAGGTTGGTGGGAACAAATAGGAGATATTAATTCAGAATGCATATTTTGAATATTCCTTTTTTAGTTTATTGATAAAAGAAACAATTTACATTTTGCTCTTCCTCATATTCTTTTCTTTAAGGTGTTAAAAAGCACACTTGATATGTTATCTCATTAATCCTGGCCAGGCTGCATCAGGCGTCAGAAAAAATTATTATCTAAAGACAGGATAGGCTGGGCATGGTGGCTCATTCCTGTAATCCCAGCACTTTAGGAGGCCAAAGCGGGTGGATCATGAGGTCAAGAGATTGAGACCATCCTGGCCAACATGGTGAAACCCCGTCTCTCCTAAAAATACAAAAATTAGCTGGGCATGGTGGCATGTGCCTGTAGTCCCAGCTACTCAGGAGGCTGAGGCAGCAGAATAGCTTGAATCCAGAAGACGGAGGTTGCAGTGAGACGAGATCGCCCCACTGTACTCCAGCCTGGTTACAGAGCAAGGCTCCGTCTCAAAAATAAATAATAAATAAATAAATAAATAAAGACAGGATATAGAGCCAGGAAAGGGATGTGAGGCAGGAAGCAGAAACCAACATCTTAGTGTAAGGGGATCAAGATTTGTACTAAGATACAGGATTTTAAATACCAGTACAAGAAAAGTGACAAACCATCCAAAAAAACAGGACCAGGGAATAGACTCAAGTTTCAAGATAAATGAACTGCTGAGAGAATACGGCTAAAATCTGAGGTTCTGCATCATTTTTGAGGTGAGCTGGGTGCCTGTCTCTTAGAAAGCAGCACATAAATATTTATTGAAAGAATTGGAAATGAAATAATGAATACATGCCAGAGTAAGAGGACTTTACTGATCTTCTATTAAGGGTCCTTTTTCAGCTGTCAGATCTCAATATGTGTTGTGTGAGGATTTAAGGTAAAGCAAGGACAGAACTCACAGTTATTGATTGCTTAGTGTGTGCTGGGCACAATATGGAGGCTTTTAATTTTTAATAAAATTTGAGTACATAAATATTAAAACGCCATTTTTATATGGTGATATTGAGGCTCTCAAAGAATAAGTAAGAGTACAACATGAAACATCCAGAAGTTGGGCTGACTTTTCCAAAAACCTTGCAAACCTTAGGCTGATGGAATGTCCACAGCTAATGGGGACATCTAGTTATTCTCATCCCTAGACTAGGATACACATTTCTAGACGTGACTGATTTCATAAAGGCAGGAAATGGAATGAAGTTAGAAAAATGGCTACTCGATCTCATTCCATGCCTTTGCTCTCAAATGCTGATTCCTTTAGGGTCCTAAGTGCAACAAAAAATATTTTACCTGAAAGAATTTGTCCTAAAAATCTAAACAAACTCTAGGTTCTTTGATTTGAAACCTGGAAAGTAAGGGTGGGCCATTTCTTGAGCTCTTTAGATGATATCATTTCGTTTATTCACAATCTATTCAAAGAAGACTAGTTCTGCCTCTCTGCCAAGGCTAAACCCCTCAGCAGTTCTCTTGATCCCATCTTTGTTTAGGCTTTTTTCCACTAAACAGCCTTTCTTTAACTTTCTCACTATTTCTACAGGCTGTTTTCATCTCAACCTGTAGGCATCCTTAGTTTTCCTGCCTCCAATTCTTTATTTTAACTCTGACAGTACATTCTCAATTATTCTTCTCCCAACCAAATTCTCTCCACCAACTCATCTCTATCTTTTACACATAAACTTTTGCCCTCACATCAAAGTAATGCAAACGTGGATACAAATAAAAATACAAACTTCAATAAATATTAGCTGTGTGATTTTGGGTAACTGACTCAATATCCATAATTCTCTGTTTTCTGTTTTGCAAATCAAGGAGAATATTACCAACATCCCTTATAGAACTGCTTTTATTAAGCTGTAAATTAATGTTTGGTCTTCAGCTCTTAGGATAAGTAAATTTTCTGGTACCCTTAATCTGCTAGTACAAGTACCGTAAATATATCACTTGAGATATTGATCATTATCTTATATTTAATCTGCCTTACATATAGAAACATTTAACAAATCATTTTTCTTTCCCAAATGGATTGGTAATTTCTTTTTTCTTTTTGGTAATTTGAATCATTTGACCAGCCACATTTTCTTTCCTCTAGGAAGCTCATATGTCACACGAGTCCAATTTGGGTCAAATTTAATAACCTAGTACCCTATGAAATGTGTAATCGTGTTCTACATTTCTTACTCATCTCAGTTTTGTATATTATATTTCCTCTGTCCTGATTTTAAACTATTTATATTGTTCTATAAGCCACTTTTCTGAAATAAGGGCATGGTTTGATAGATGAATAGATAGATGGATAAGTAGACAGATAAGTGGATAGATTAGTGAGACAGTATTATTACTAGCCCTGGTTTTACTTATGCTATATTTTAACTTTGAAATTGTCATCCAAGTCTATCAATGTTATGTCTATCTTTTAGAGCCTATCTGTTATACCCACCACCCAGTTATTTTAGTTTTTTTAGTCCTTCAACCAGAAGTGCTCTCTCTCTTTCCACGGACCCTCATATCACTTTGTGTATTCTTCTGTTGCAACATTTACCTTATTCCTCTCTGTAATTTAATCTCTAGTTATTTGTGGACTTGTCTAGTTCTCCTTTCCCATGTGGCACACTTTTAATTACAGGGTATATGTCCTATCCACTTTTATAACCCACAGTGTACTTAGTAAAGTACATACAGTCATGTTCCAGATAATGACATTTCGGTCATTGATGGGCTGCATATATGACTGTAGTCCCATAAGATTATAATGGAGCTGAAGATGATGTAGCCATTGTGACATTGTAGTGCCATGCATTACTCCTGTGTTTGTAGTGATGCTGGTGTAAATAAAGTTACTGTGCTGCCAGTCATATAAAAGCATACAGTAATGCAATAATGTCCTAGCCTTCACATTCACTCACCAGTCACTCACTGACTTCCACTTCTGAAAGCACCATTCATGGTTAAGTACCCTGTACAGGTGTACCAATTTTAGTGTTTGATATTATATTTTTATTGTACCTTTTCTGAGTTTTAGTAGATTTCAATATACAAATACCATTGTGTTACAATTGCCTGCAGTATTCAATACACTAATATGCTGTACAGGTCTGTAGCCGAGGAGCAATATGCCCTACCATATATCCTAGGTGTGTAGCAGGCTATACCATCTAGGTTTGTGTAAGTACACTCTATGATGTTCCCACATGACAAAATCACCTAATGACATTTCTCAAAATCTATCCCCATTGGTAAGCAATACGTGGCTGTAATTTATATTCAATAAATACTTGAATTTTACTGAAATGGAATCGGTATGAATTGAGTTTGTGAAGCTGCTTCAAAATTAATCAAAACTGTGTACACGAGTGAAAGATAAATACCATCTTTTTTGATATTTGTATTGAAGTAACTGATTGTTTCCTTTTATTTGATGAATTTCCCCAAGATTAGGCAGAAAATTTCAAAATTTCTGGTTTCATGAATGGTCAATTATCCAATATTATCCAAATTGGATAATTTTGGTCAATTATCCAATATTTGAATAAATAAATGAGTAATACGGAGTAAATGAGTGTAACATGGGTAATATTTTTTTAAATGAGCATAATGGGTGCTGCTAGACAAAAAGCCAATACTTCTGCAGGGAGAAGAATGAACTTTGGAAAACAGAGATAAAAATTTATGCTAAAAATTTATGTAGTAGAACTATATGCATCATATAATGATCAGAGTAGAGAAAATTGTTGAAAAACTGGGTAACAAGTAAATTTTTAAGTGTTCACAGATATCTTGGAGTTTACTAGGTCAGTATCTAAAAGATGAAAATAAATGATTCACCGAGGGAGAATTAAGGCTTGCAGATGTTGTAACGGGTGTTAAAAAATGAGGTAGACGGTAGTTCTGTATTAACTACAGCAAAGGGAAATTGGCTAAAGCAATTTATTAGAGCAGAATAAATGATCATGATGAAAAAAATGGAAATTCTTATTCAAAATGAAGGAAACATCTGACTGTCCTTTCATGTCTTTGAATATTGGCTTAAGATTTCAGATAGCCATACTCTTGGGTTAGTTGCTTGTGCATGTGTGTGTACCCCTCTGTGTATTTGTGTCCCAGACATCACGATTAGGTATGCTAAACCTACAGAATGTGTGCCACAGCAAAATGCTATGGCTCCACTCACAGAACTTTCCTCATGTAAATATTACTGGGGGCATAATGGTGTTGGATTCTCACAGCTTTTGCAGCAGATTGTACTTTCCAACAATGGCCACAGTGATATTTTTGGTGCCATATGCTCTACTAGAATTTCTCCCTCTCCCTTCAAGTAGCAGCATTTTGTTTCTTCCTCTTAAAACTGGGAAGGCCTTGTGGCTGCCTTGATTAATAGACTATGATAGAAATGACATTTCGTGATTTTTTGAGTTAGGATATAAAATATGATACCCCTTCTGCCTGGCTCTCTCTTTATGAGTTGTAAAATTTTGGAGTCCTGAGTAGCCATGGTGGAAAGACCATGCATACAGACCACACACACACACACACCACACACCACACACACACACACACACACAGAGAGAGAGAGAGAGAGAGAGAACCAGTGCCCAAAGAGCCTCAACTGTTCTAGCCCCAATTGTTTGAGTCTTCACAGCTCAGACACCAAATGATTCCATCCCCAGCCTCTGTCTTATTTCAAACTTGGGAGGCCTTGAGCAAGAATCAGCCAGCTGAACCCAGAACCACAAAGATAATGATAAAATTATTGTTGTTTAAGCCACCAAGTTTCAGGGTGCTTTGTTGTGCAACAATATATAACCAGAACAGTATGTCCCAGAAGATATTAGGAAGTGTCCCTTTGATAAACTAGTAAACTGATCAGAAAAGATACTTGCTCTGGGTCACTAAGTAAATCCATATCATTGTTAAGGCTGGGATTAAAATTCAGTTTCTGTCTCTTGTTCAGACCTCTGTTTCACTCGAGTTATGATGGGGAAAAACAACTAACACTCATTGGCATGAAACTTTATAACATACAATTTACTCAAAAGCTAGATTTGTAAAAACCTGTTTATTGAGCCTGAATAACATTGTGTGTTATAACAGGTGTTCATTAGCTGAATTTATGCCTTACATTAAAGTGCTCTCCTAGATTAAAGCATTGTACTTTAATTGTATTTTTAAAGTTTGATTCGACTGATGTACTTTTTAAAATAGAACGCACAGATATACAAATATCAATATTTTCCTACTTAGCAGTACATAGAAAAATTAAATTGTACCACTAATGCCTGTGAGTCATCTCATGCTAATTATCTACAGTGTAGATAAACAATCTGCCCATCATCATTTTAGGCTTTCTGTTTGCAGAGCACTGAACTGAAAATAAAACAACTGGAGAATAGTACTTGTCTTCAATGAATTTGTTACCTATGTAGAGATAGTGATAATTCAGAACACATACAAGCCAAAGATTTAAAAAAATAGTTCTTTGTACAAGCTATATTTATGTGCTGAAAAAACAAAGAATAAAGTGATAGACAGAACTTTTTAAAGAAAAATATTATAAATATTCAGCACACTAAAATGCATGTTTAAAACTCATGTTATAAATTATGCATTTCTAAATATTTAAGCATTTAGTGATATGGTACTACATTAATTGTATTTGTTGAAGAAAATATTGGCAACCACATAAAATTTGTCATATGAAATCATATGAAAAATACAGATAAACCATATACAATTGGCATTTTTTGAGACTTTTTGTGAAAGTGGCTATTTTATGTGGTTCAGCCTGACATATCAGTTAGGTGAAGGTACTCTTCTAGCCTCAGACAATTGACCCCTACCAGGGAACTCAATTATTTGACATATATTCAGCAAGCCTTTTATAAAACTCCTATGATAAGAGAAGCTATTTGACTTGTTAATAAATATAAACTATATTTTGTTTTATCAAACTATCAGCATTCCCATCCACATTCTACGTTTGTAACTTTTCATAGTAGATTACTTAAGGACACTTATTTTAAATTTTTGATTGCTTCTCTTTAGATTTAATATATTTTCCAAACATTTTACTAACTGCAGATCTTAAATTGAAGGACTAATTTCTTATATTGAATTTACCCAGTGCCATTAGAGACAAGCATCATAGAAAAAGAGTAATATTATGTTAACACTATTTTATTTCCATAGTAACTTCAGTTAAGGAGCATAAAATGCCCTATAGTCATTATCTAAATAATCCTCTTGACAAACCTAGTAGATAGGTGCTATGATTTGAATGTTTGTGCCCTCCAAAACTCATGTTGAAATTTAATTGCCATTGTAACAGTATTAAGCGGTGGGATCTTTAATAGGTGATTAGGCCATGAGGGATCCACAGTCATGGGTGGGTTTAATGCTCTAATAAAGAACTTTCTGGCATGAGCATGCTTATCTCTCTCTCTCTCTCTCTCTCTCTCCCTCTCCCTCCCCCTGTCCTCACCCCTCTCTCTTCCCTCTGCCTTCTGGCATGTAATGAAGCAGCAAAAAGATCCTTGCCTAATGCTAGAAACTTGATCTTGGATTTCCAGCCTCCAGAACTGAGAGAAAACAAATTTTTATTAATTATAAATTACCCAGACCCATGTATTCTGTTATAGCAGTGCAAAGTGGACTAACACAGCAGGACAAGAAGCTAAAAAGTATAGGAAATGAATGAATTTTAGCTATGATTAGAATTTTTATGATGGAGCCAAACTCATCAGTTAATAGTTGCTGGACAAAATAATAAATGAAAGTTTACAATTTGCAAGTAATTTCTAAGGGAAACTGACTTGCTGTCAGAAATTAGTATTTTAAATGTATTGTGTATGTTAAAGTCTTCTTCCAGGCAGTGAAAACTTTTTTTAAACAGCAGTACAAATTTTATAAAATTTATGTCATACATATATCATCACCAGTTTTAGGCTCCTGGTTTATGTTATTTGAAGAGACGTAGAGTCCACCCAGAATCAGAATATCATTCCCACTGTCCAGTCTAATGAAAATTCTTTTCCAGAATGTTCTAAGGTTATGAGGAATTATGTTGCCCTTTCCCCCCAGGCTTTGGGGAGCTAAGCTATATTTTAAGGAGGCAACCAGTTGTGCACAATGAGAGACTAGACCATCTATTGCTAACCACCTTCCCAACATAAACATTCCCCCCACCCACAGCATATTAAATTAAATAGCTACTTCTGAAAACATGACTTATATATCATATTAGTTAATATGAAAATAGTTTGCAAATAATTTTGACAAGTACTTGTTGATCGGTTTATGTGCCAGGTATTATATTAAATGCTTAGCTATACTGGATCATAATCTACACAAGCTTTCATCAATTTCTTTAAGTATCTAATTTAATAGAGTTTAACCAGGTGTTACCCTAAACTTTGGTAGTATTTCTATACAATTTTAAATATAGAATCAGAACTCATATTGAATTATATTAAGATATTGAAGTTGCTGGAATATGTTATTTAATGTGTTCATTAAGCATAGATACTCTGAGTTTCCTAAATACCTGATTTGCAAAAGTTTTCCATTTTGTAGAACCAATTGACACTCTTACAATTAACATATGAGGTTTGGGGGCAATGCATACTCTGCTTTCCAACTTTCCCTAGATTCAGCAGCAATTGCTGAATTTGCAGAAGATCTTTCCCATCTTATCTTCAGTCTTATTCCTACAGAGGCTAACTCTGCTTTGTTTGCTCTGATAGGAAGCTCTTTATTTCTAACCTTGCTGAAGGCCATATACCCACAAAATCAACCCTGGCCTGGCCTGCTTTTCACAAGAGTGATGCATGCTGCAAACATTACGGGGGTGTGCCTGTTGTGTAAGGAACATCTAAGTTCTTTCGTGATTACTTTATATTTTCTCCTCCCTTTCTCTCTCTCTTTTGTTTTGTTTTGTTTTTTTTTTTTTGGCCAGAGAGATGTTTTATGGTTCCCATTTCACGTGGTAAATGACTCTACGCAAGTACTGAATTCCAGCCTCCTCTCATAACAATCTTGTAATTAAACTCTTTTAAAAGTTATACTTTCTTACCTAATCCTCAAAACACAGACGAGCTTTAAAGTCACAAATGCTCTAGAGCTATGCTGTTCAGTTGAGAAGGCACTAGGCACATGTGACTGTTGAGCATATGAGATACGACTAGTTCAAGTTATGTTATAACTGTTTAGATGTGTCAGAAGAGCTAAATACATACCATATTTTCAAGACCTTGTGTGGAACAAAATGTAAATTATGTCATTAAAACATTTTGAAATGAGATTTTGGACATATTGGGCTAAATAAACGATAATATTAAAGTAATTTCACGTTTATTTTTAAATGTGGCTGTGAGAAATTAAAAACGAGATATATGGTTCCTATATTTGTATTAGACAGCACTGCTCTAAAAATTGCAAAGGCTCTGGTACTGGAAAGAATGTCAGGCTTTTTGCTTAGAATTACATGAGATATTTGAGGGTTTTTTGTTTGTTTGTGTTTATTACTAATTTTTTTTTGGTAAAACTTTCGAATGTCCTGAACTAGATTAACAGACACCAGATGGTTTCCTGAAAATTAGAAGCACAGTTGGCCTTGGACAGAAGCAAGCTAAAAGGGGTAATTAGACCATGGTCAAAAGACTGAACAAAGTTAAAAAAAAAAAAAAAGAACAGGACCAAGGTAAATTAAATCAACGAAATTATATCAGTGTCTAGGATGATAATATGCAATGAAGGAGACAACAACAGGTACAGACAGGGAAGGACGTGATGGTATGGGGATGTTCATAATGACAGGGCTGTGTAACCCCAGGCCTTAGGGGTGAGACAACTGGAAGGAAGGTAGGCAGAGCAACTAAAATCAGTTACCAGCTTCTGGATCTTGGATCTATCTAGTCAAGATGTAACTCTGTTCCCATCCCTGAGAACCATACTGTGAAATACACATTATAAATATATTGAACTCCATCAAACTTAGGTGGATTTGTTACAAACCATCATTGATGTGATGAGCTGAGGTCTTTGTTATTTCCACGGTGCCCATGAAGAAACTGAGGTTCAGAGTAACTTGCTGAAATTGCAAAGCTAGTAAGAGACAAAGTTAGATTTTAACCTAGTTCTATTTGATTCTAAATGTCATTATCATTTGTGTTCTTCCTCCCCTTTAGAAGATACATTTTCTGCCTTTAAGTAACTCTCTTCCTGGTGAAGAAATATTTGTTATTGTAAATTTTAAATTATTTATGTGTTAAAATCTGAACTCAACATATCCTTTTTGGTTTGTTTGCTGTGCTTTTAGAGACACTCAGGTTTGACCATGTTATTTAAAAATGTGCTGGGTATGGGAACTGTTCTAGTGTAATTTCTATTCAGAGAAGCTTGCTGCCTTGTCTTTGCGTAGCAACAGAAGATCTTAAAGGACCCATATGTGTGATCAAATTGGTCTAAGGAACATTAATGGCTTACAGCAAAATGGTTCTGAATGCGGTATTTGGTGTTGATTGCTCAGTTCACCAAATGGATTGCTTCAATTGTGTCTCTTTCTTGCTTTCTCTTCTCTTTCAGTTCTGAGTTTATTTTGATTAGATTCTGGTTCTCACTTTACCTGATTTTAATTGTGAAGAACAGGTTCTAACTCAATCCTGCAATCTCATTATTTAGCCTAGTACCCAGCACATAGGTGATGCATTGTCATCCATTTATGATATTGATACAGTTCTATTCAGTGAGCTTTCAACAAATATAAATTGGCTACCTCTTTATGGGCTACCTCTATAGTGTACCTCTATGGGGATATAATAGTGCATATGGTCGCATGCCATTTTTACAATCTGGCGGAACACAGTTACACATCAGTGTGATAAACCTTGCCCATGTGTAAACATGGGATCTTATGAGAACATCTTAGGAAGACGCTTCACTAGGTTGGGTAAGTGAATGTAAAGATTTCCAGAGAAAGTGATATTTAAACTAAGAGCTGGAGGAAATTGGTAAGCAGGGAGAATGGGTTAGGGATCTGGTGGAAGAGGAAGGGCATTCCTAGCAGAAGGAAGAGGAAAGATACAAACATTGTAGATCCGCAATTTGTTCAGTCTGAGTTTGGTTGAAGGATATAACTGGGAGACAGAGGAGAGTAATACAAGTATGAAGAGGGAAGAAATTAAGAAAAAATGTTTAATAACGTTGAAGGAATCATTTTAAAAAGGAATATATCAAACAATACTTATTCATTGTGAATTTTTGAGATGATTCATTTAGAGTATGAATTTTCGACCATTTTATCTTATAGACATAATTTATTTAATTCAAAAGTAAAGATGGATTTCAACCTGATAATATTAGCGACTTCATATTCATATGCATATTTATTATATATCCACTTCATTACAATTCTACAGTCTGCACCATACTTATCATTGGGGACGTTTACCTTATGATAAATGGGCTTCATTAGTAGTGGTTTGAGGCATTATTGTTTATTCATCTATGAGGGTTATAAAGCATGTATTAATTCATTTATCCAGGAACGATTACTTTAAATCCCGAATACTTTCTTATTCTTCTAATGAGGCAGAAAATAGTGTATTATTTCTATTATTTTAATACTTGGTTTTGACTTTTAAATGAAGGCTAAAATCAATTAAATTAGTTAATTTGATCAATCAGTTTATAAATTTGGCAGGACACAACAGTTTTGAGTAAAAAGACTGCATGACAATGCATACCGAAACCCCCGTTTTAAGTCTCGGTCTTTTGGCAAATATATTGTGTTCTTTCATTGGTCCATTAGGCTCTCTCTGCTTCATGTAATGCAACTTCAAAATTGGTATAACATCGTCTATGGATGTAGCTTATAAGGATCAATGATTTAAACATAATTTGTAATGCTCCAAAAATAATGTATTAATTTACAACCGTATCTGAAATTCGATACTTTTTTGGGTGGTTTGAAGAAAAGGAGTTGTTAGTAGGCATTTAACTTTTGTAAAAATATTAAAATCTGTATATCGACTGCTAATGGATAAAGTTCATCTGTAATATTATGATAATTGAAGCAAACCACTTTGTGCCACAATACACCCTCTTCTCTTTTGTACTTCATAAATCAATGATTCTTTATGTTTCTGAACACAAAAGTATGCCCCAGGGTAGAAGAAAGATTTCTCATTTGCATTCCTATTTTCAGTCTTTATCACAAGTAATGCTCATTTTGCAGACTGTACCTGTACTATGTACACATGGAAATTAAGGTGAGCTTAGATTCATAAAATTTTTATTTGTGACCTTACTCTTGGGGTTAGAAGACTAATAAAAATATCAGCCACTTCTCTTGCTTGATGGAGCTGAAAGGGAAATGGAGAGATTAATGAAGAGACTGATCAGGATTAGACAGAATGAACAAAACGAGAAAGTTTCCTCTCGGGCTCTCTCTCTCCCTCTATAAACATTTATTAAGCATCTACTATAAAACTAAAAATTGTAAAAATGTCGGAAGAAAAGAGTCGTTACATACACTCCTTTATTATTGTGAACTGAAACCAGATTTCAGAGTTTTAAAAATTATTCAAGAATATGCAGTGCATGCAGTCGTGAAATTTGATTCTAAGAGAGGTACACGCATTTAGCCCTTCACTTAAACTGTATCATAAAGCCACTACAAGAGATGCACCTTCCCACCCTCACGTAATCTTTTTGCAAGCACTGCTCGCAAGCCAACATTTGTGGTGATTTCAGATTAGGAGCCTGGCATCTTTGCTATAATCAAAACCTTATTCTCCCCTCTCCGCTCCTCCACTCCTTACCTTAATGAAAGTGCAAAAAACTAGTTTCACTGGGGAGGGAGGCAAGGAAGGAAGGAAAAGAAGGAAAGGAGGGAGGAAAGGGGGTGGGCACAGATCCAAGGAAGGAGTGAAATGAACGAAGGACAGCGCTGTCCCTTTTTCTCGCGTTTGCTTTAAAGCTCCCTGCCTGCCTGTCCCCGCGGGTCCGGGAGCCGCACCTCTCGCAGGCTTGGCTCTCGGCCCCGCCCCCTAGCGTCGGAGCCCGGGAGCCGCGGCGGGAGCCTATCTCTTTAAATGACAGCTGAGGCTCGGGTCCCAGTCCGGGGCTTGACGTCAGTGCCTCCTCCCGGGCTGCCAGGAGTAGTTAGCGCCACCGTCGGCGCTCCGGCCTCGCGGCGCGCTCACAAGCTGCCGGGGCGGCGAGTTTTCTTTGCTTCAGCCCCTCCTCCGGCCCTCCCCACGGAGAGCCGAGCAGCAGCCCTAGAGCCTCTCGCAAGTCTCTCTCACACTTCCCCGCCCTCGCCCCAAAGGAGCAGCCGCTCGTTCTTGCCTCTCCATTGCCGCCGCCGCCGCACCGGCGGAGCTCCTCTCCCGCGCGTCTCTCCTTCGATGGAGCTCGGGCGCCGCCGACGCCGCCGCTGCCCCGAACCCTGAGCGGGGCCGCCCCGGCCGGAGGAACGCACCGCCCCGCCCGAGGGCGCACAGCGCCCAGGAGCACGCGGAGGGCTGGGGCGCGGACTCCGGGAACAAGAAAGTGCAGCTCTGTCGGGTCACTGGGCCGGCGGCGGGGGGACTATGGCTCTGAAGGACACGGGCAGCGGCGGCAGCACCATCCTGCCCATTAGCGAGATGGTTTCCTCGTCCAGCTCGCCCGGCGCGTCGGCCGCCGCCGCCCCGGGGCCCTGCGCACCCTCGCCCTTCCCTGAAGTAGTGGAGCTGAACGTAGGCGGCCAGGTTTATGTGACCAAGCACTCGACACTGCTCAGCGTCCCGGACAGCACTTTGGCCAGCATGTTCTCGCCCTCTAGTCCCCGTGGCGGCGCCCGGCGCCGGGGCGAGCTGCCCAGGGACAGCCGGGCGCGCTTCTTCATCGACCGGGACGGCTTCCTTTTCAGGTACGTGCTGGATTATTTGCGGGACAAGCAGCTCGCGCTGCCTGAGCACTTCCCCGAGAAGGAGCGGCTCCTGCGCGAGGCCGAGTATTTCCAGCTCACCGACTTGGTCAAGCTGCTGTCGCCCAAGGTCACCAAGCAGAACTCGCTCAACGACGAGGGCTGCCAGAGCGACCTGGAGGACAACGTCTCGCAGGGTAGCAGCGACGCGCTGCTGCTGCGCGGGGCGGCGGCCGCCGTGCCCTCGGGCCCGGGAGCGCACGGTGGTGGCAGCGGCGGCGGCGCGCCGGACAAGCGCTCGGGCTTCCTCACGCTGGGCTACCGGGGCTCCTACACCACCGTGCGCGACAACCAGGCCGACGCCAAGTTCCGGCGTGTGGCGCGCATCATGGTGTGCGGGCGCATCGCGCTGGCCAAGGAGGTCTTCGGGGACACGCTCAACGAGAGCCGCGACCCCGACCGGCAGCCGGAGAAGTACACGTCCCGCTTCTACCTCAAGTTCACCTACTTGGAGCAGGCCTTTGATCGCCTGTCCGAGGCCGGCTTCCACATGGTGGCGTGTAACTCCTCGGGCACCGCCGCCTTCGTCAACCAGTACCGCGACGACAAGATCTGGAGCAGCTATACCGAATACATTTTCTTCCGTAAGTTCGCGGCCCCGGCGTTTCCCAGCACCCCTCGCCCCCTGCTGACCCGCCGCCAGTTTGAGCCCCGCTGGAGGCCCCGCAGGGGTGTCCGGGGCAGGAGCTGGTTAACTCTTCATAGAGAGCGGCTCTCCCTGCACGACTCCCTTATGCAGTAGACATGATTTACATTTCGCCTATTCGGATATTTCCGTCTCTACTCCCCCTTTCTAGAACTCAGTAGCACCCAGCTCCCAGCTGTCTGCTTGCTGAACTTTATTGATCTTGCCTTCTCGGCCCAGCCCGCTCCAGGATGCCAGGGACTCCTCGGTTGCGGAGGACAGGGTGGGAGAGACTGGGGCACAGGGCCGGGTGCATAGACCCTCCTCCACCCCTTTGCTTTTGCAGGACTGCTGGGGGTCATTTCATGTGGTGTCCCTGCAGAGGGCAGGATGCCATAACAAGGCATCGCCTCGCACCGCCTGGATGACCTGCTGTTGGTGCAGCTGCCGCGCGGGAGCCTCCAGTTACGGGTGGTTTTCTAGAGGGCAGGGGAGAAGCGATAAAGGTGCCCCCAGAGACCCCCGAGGGGGCGGGGGCATGAGAGCGGGTGTGGGGAAAGGGGACTCCTTGACAGGTGGAAATCCAGATTTCCCTGCGTCAGTTATCTCTAGTCTAATTGCCCAGTGTTTGGGACAGGGGAGGGTGGAAGGAATTAGAAAGTTTGGATGTCTGAGTGCTGCTCTTAGGGTTGGAGATTAGGAGCGGCAAGGGAGGAAGGAGGGAAGGTGTTGGGGAGGGAGGGGAAGAGTGAGAGAATGATTGTTTCCTTCTCCAGCGCGAAAGCGGGGGTTGAGTCCACTTTCTCAGGGTGAATAAATAGAGCGATTTTCTGAAATGAGAGAGTGAAGGAATAGATTTGGGAAATCATCTGGGGTGCGTTTTGCAGTGCGCTTCCGGAGCGGGCTATGTGGAGTTCAAGAACCCTACCAAATACCATCATCTGAACCTGGGGATTGGGAGTGGGATTGGGAGTGAGGTGGGGCTGTGGGGGGCACAATTCTCAGTGGCGTTTATGAAGTGAAAAGACAACGACTAGAGAGCGATTTGGACAAACAAGAAGCCAGCTGGGATGGCAGCAGGAACATTATTTGGCAAAGGTTTTTCCTTTGGCCAGACACAAGTTAAAACTTGCATGTAGCATAGGGAGAATAGCCTTGAAATCCTGTGATGGAAATAGACCAGCTTACATTGAATTTATTTATTTTGGTAATTCAGTCACTACAGTAATTGGGAACTGAACAATTTTCTGGACTTTATTTTGACTGGAGAAGTGGAAGGAGCCTCTCCTTGCACAGGTGCAAGCTTAACTGGAAGGTTGGCTTAGTGTTTGTATATTCTGGTAACCTTGGAGGTTGGGTGACAAACCACAGCACACAGATTCTCCGAGTTAGACTGCTTTTTAAAGTAATGCTGGATTTCTTGAGAACGGTTTCAACAGAGAAGCAAATGAAGTGTCTGTCCACTGAATTGGTAGCTAAAAAACTGTCTTAATTATATCAAAGTATTACTTGTTACACAATAAAAAGATTAATGGTCAGAAAAGCCACCCAAGGGAAGATATTTTATTGCTTGTATAAAATTGACATCTCTTAAATATATATTGAGTAATTAAGTATTTTAGCACCATTTTATTTCTTATCATTGTGACCTTTGTCAACAACTTTTTAGATTTTAAACCATTTAAGTCATTTCAATGTAGATTTCCAAGCATTTCAGAAGATGAGGTAAAATGAACTTTTGCCTTTCTCGTAGTTAGTGTTTTTTGTTAGAGAAGGTATAAGCGTGAATGTTCTGCACAGTTTTCTGAAATTTTGAAAATCTTACTTGGTTTTGGTTTTTCTTATTCCTCTAGAAAGATGTGGACATGAAAATGATCATTACTTTGATTATGAAGAGATAATACAGGTTATCTCTACATTAGGAAAAAAGTGCCCCTAGTATATTGAAACTGGAAACTTAGCTAATTTAGTTAATGAGATAAATTTGAGAGATATTTGAAATTCAGGATGTTTCACTTCTAGAGCTACAGAAGTGTTAAATATTCATATTATGAATAACTACTTTCAGAGTACTCATATTATTAATGACCTCTGAAATTCATTCATAAAAAATCCCAGAAATCTAAGGAGGCAACCTGTTTTGGGAGAAAATATGCAATTCCAGATTAAATATTGTTCTTTTGAAGTGGTAAGCTAACCCAGTGGAGTTGTCATTTTAAATTTTGGGTGTAAAATTTGTCTTGAATATTAGAATACATATATTTATTTTATTTTTTACAGCTTTCATTATATTTTTACACATTATTTTGAATGGGATTCATTTCAATATTTGGTGAATGAAAACACACTGTAAAATGTTTGTATTTCCATCCTATTCGGTTTAGTTGATGACAAAATGTATTTATCTTATTTGGCAAGTTTCTATTTAAAAAGATTATCAGTGTTATTCATAAGAGCAAAATTACTGGATGACCTTATTTGTCCACTTATGTTTTAGATGCAGAAAATAACCTTAATAGCTTTTATTTCCCCCTTTGACACCCTTTTTTTCAGCAAGTATTTATTTGTTGTGTGACATTTATTTAGTGTATGACAAGTATCAGTCACTTTAACACCTTTTAAAATCTGGGTTCCATGCGAACTTAGTAGTTGAAACTATTGTAGTTTACACACTTGAGCATCAATTTTAATTCCCCCCCCAACCCCCGCCGCCCCCACCACACCTGAGTTTCTGCAGTAGAGGGGAAGAAAGTGGCAAGTGGTTCAGTAATCCCAGATACTGCTATTTTCCAAACGTGTGATCTTGGTTAAATTATTTACTTGTTCTCTATCTTAGTTTCCTTACCTGTATTACAGGAGTTATCACAGTACCAGTTTTATAGGATTTGAGAATATACATGTAGTGCTTAGACTAGCGCCTGACTCATAATAAAAGCCTAACAAATGTTAGCTGTTACTATTGTGAGTAGCATGTTACTGTTTTTATTGTTCTTGTCAACATTAAATTTTAATTTT
Organism: Nomascus leucogenys; assembly: GCF_006542625.1. Classification (NCBI taxonomy): domain Eukaryota; kingdom Metazoa; phylum Chordata; class Mammalia; order Primates; family Hylobatidae; genus Nomascus; species Nomascus leucogenys. The sequence goes on from NC_044400.1 coordinate 42,020,168, forward strand.
GTTTTATAATAAGTATAATTAATTTAATTCTAAAGTTAACGGAAAAATTATTTTGCAATTAAATGATAGCATACTATACTTTCAGAATTATGAAATAACCAATTAAATAACTAATTTATTTCCTTGAATTTGAATTTGAATTTTTCAGGCCAAGTCACTGAAGGTTGCTAATCATATTCCAATTGGTTTTTCTGGATTGACTCCAACAGAACCCATTTTCGATTTGGGGCCAAGAAGTGTTTTAGCACTAGGACTTGAAACTTTGGCAATATATTCCGATAAATATTGAGCTAGATTCATATCTCCTTAAGTGCTTGTATCCAAGTCATTGGGTTTTTATGCTCAAGGTTATATACAGGCTATTAAACTTTAATATCAGCTTCATTTGGCTACATGAACCCTTATATCTTTTCTCAGTCTTAACTCATTATTTATCAAGTGTTTTTAGTACACTGCAACATACACTGTTACTATTAAATTCTATATTATTCTTCTAATACTGAAGATGGATTGTCCTTTCTTGGGGGAAAAACAGTGATTAATTGTGCTTTCTGTTTTGGGGGGATGTCTGGTGAGTGTCATTGTGGCTGCCTTTAGCAATATCTGGGAGACAAAAAAAGACATTTTATGTTGGCAATGAATTATATAGAATATAGTTAACGTGCTTGGAATGTGACAGGTTGATTATCCTTAGATAAAAACTAGCTTTTTATGTTTTCTTTCTTTCTCATAATCAGTGAGTTTGCAGAAAAGGTAGTGCTGATGTATTGTTCTTCTCTTCTAACAGTGCTTCAAGTTTTGAACTCCCATGTTTTGGTTGAGCAGTATGTGTGTGAATGTACACCTTTCTCTAGGTTGTACTTGATATTCTTTAAATTTGGTATATCTTTTTTTGTTTGTTTGACACATGAGAATGCCAGATCCAGGAATTAATGCTGTTACTGAACTGGGCTGTGAAATGTAATTTGTCTTAATGAATTTTTATATCCACTCTTTTAAATTCATTCTGATTTATTTCACTGTGTTGAGTTGAAGAAAACTAGTTGAGTTGAAAATATTCAAACAGCTATTCAATCCTGAGGTAGCATGCTTGCTGAATTTAAGAGCTTTCTAAGAAACATCTTGAAAAATCGTTTTGTTTAGGTGAATACTATTAAAATTGCATCTTTTATGAGCCTAAAAATACTTCTTTGATTACCAAACATCATTTTATGGAAGTTAATTTTGTTAACCACAATTTTAAAAGTTGATTATTTTTCTCCCAAGTTACTACTTATTTTTACAATTACAATGTGAAAATTTTCTCTGCAGCCACATGGCTGAATGACTTTTGAATTAGTGAGAAATAAGCAAAAGGAGAGGATAACTTTTGAAAACATCAAGATTCTGATTTAATGTAGCTACTTCTGGTAATAAAGCAGACAAAATGACAAAAATCTTGGAGTGCAAAAGTTTAGAGGCTGTGCTATGACACTGATTGTTGTTTAATGGCATTGAACTTTTATATCTGGCATAGTTCTGTCTTTGAACTTATCTTTTTTTGTGTTGCTATGGCTTTGGCTTTCCCTGCCATCCTTTTCAGCTTTGTGTGGGTCAATCTTTATGCAGGTAATGAAGCTGAAAAACTGAGTGGCTACAAGCTTTATTTGACGAGGTTCTTTCTCTTGTAGCTGAGGATGCTAGGACTTTCAATTTGTGTGTGTGTGTGTGTGTGTGTGTGTGTGTTTATATACATTAGTTAAGAAGAAAAACCTCTTTGGAAAAAAGAGAAATATGTATAAAACCAGTATTTAATTATTAGCTGTCATAAATTATTAGCTGGAATTTGTTTAAAAATGTGAAAATGATTGCGTGTCATTTAAAAGTCAGCCTTTTTATAGTTAATAATTTTTAAATTTTTTATTTTTTTTGAGACAGAGTCTTGCTCTGTCACCCAGGCTAGAGTGCGGTGGTGTGACTCGGCTCACTGCAACCTCCGCCTCCCAGGTTCAAGTAATTCTCCTGCCTCAGCCTCCCGAGTAGCTGGGATTACAGGCACCTGCCACCATGCCCAGCAAATTTTTGTATTTTTAGTAGAGATGGGGTTTCACAATGTTGAACAGGCTGGTCTTGAACTCCTGACCTCAGGTGATCCACCTGCCTAGACATCCCAAAGTGCTGGGATTACAGGCATGAACCACCATGCCCGGCCGTAATTTTATATATAGTTAATGGATAATCTATCTTTTTAAATTGCTAAGGAAGTACATTTCAAATATTCTCATTACAAAAAATAAGATTAAATAACTCTTTAAAATCATAAAAGTAGTACAAGTAGTTTTAGGGACTTTCGTTAAAAAAAAGTACAGTTTTAATCAGCACCACTAGTAAGTGCCACTAAAATCTTGATTCATTTTCTTCCAGTCTTTTTTCTGTGTACACATAGATAAAAAGACATATTTTTAAAAAGTCATGATCATATTATATAGATGGTTTATATGCTGTCTTTTCTTGGTTTATTTGGTTTTATACATTTAATAAGTTTACACATTTAATGAAATTTCCCCCATGACATTAAAATTTTTATTGACATCTTAAATAACAAAAGTACAATACATATACATTGCCACAGTTTTATAAATATTGGTATTGAATATTTTGTTTGTAAGCTCAGAAGAAAATTTGATTATTTCAAGATACAGAATCTGTTAAAAAATTTACTATCATATTTATTATCACCTAATTTTATGCTAAGTGTTTTGCATACATTACTTTGTTTATTTCTTATAATATTCCTTGAGCTTGACATTAGTTCCCTAATAGTTCGATTAGAAAACTATGATTTAGGACATTAAGTAACATCCCTGGTTTGTAGAGCTTGTATAGGGCTGAGCTGGGATTTGAATAGTTCTCTTATTTCAAAGCCCTTACTCTTAAAACACTGAAAAATAATGCCTGCTTCCTGCAGTCAATTTGGCAAATATATTTCAGTGTCTACTGAGTACTTAGAACTTCTATTTATAAGCAAAAAAGTGTGGTCTGAAATGTATATGAGTGAACTCGAAATTTTAAAATTTATGTTAAATTTCCATAGAAATATAGTAAATATATATTTTATGTCTTTACTTGCTGGAAGAGTTATTTTATGGATTAATGCTACTGTATTCATGAATATTTTTTATAATTAAAGAAAATAAAACATTTGACTCCATTTAACACTTTTTTGAGGGTAACCAAGTTATAGGTTTGATAAAACAGTAAGACCTGTAGGCTCAATAAACTGACTTAAATTTAAAGTGCTTTTTTTTTTTTCTTTTAGTAGTGTGAGGCTACAGCACCAGAGGTTTTGCAAGGACTTACCTAAAGATCAGAGTAATTTTATTTACAAGATTTCAAAGTCATTCCAACAAGTAAATTAGCTGCTTTATAATTTGTAAGTATAATGGAAAATATAGGTGTCATCTGCCTATCAGCCATATACGTCTCATTATTAGTTTCTATTAATGATACCAGTTTCTGATTATTGTCTGATTGTCATACAAATTTAGTTGTATTTTGCTTTTTTAAAAAATGAAAATATATGAAGTATTCTATGCTGAGTTATATCATTTATAAGTTTATTCCCTGACCCATTGGCTTTTCAGGGTACCTCTTGGCATCATAGCCATGTAATGCTAAGTGAACCCCTGCTGTAGAGTCCTTCACACTTCTCTGTCTTTTCCCAGTGCACTAAGATATGTCCCTCATTGTGTTTCCTACAATATGTAATGATCTTTTCGCATGTTGATCTTCTACAGTAGCTTTCTCTCTCTGTGCCTGAGAGTGGTATTCTCAGCCTCTCAGGGCAGAGGCTAAGGCCACATTAAGAACTTAAAAAGTATTTTTCTGAATGAAAGTGTGAATTAAGGAATGAACTAGAGATGTTGGAATTTCCATTAGGTTGTTACTAAATTTGAGGTTAAGTTTCACTTCAACTTAAAGTGCATTTATTGAACAACTACCAGGCTAAAGCATGGGCAAGACATACAAATATGAATAAGACAGAGACCTTGTGTTTAAGGTGATCTCAATAAACTTTATATAATTGTGAATTATGTTATAGAGAGGTTATTTAGTATGTTAAAAAGAGGGCAAAAAGCAGGAGTAATGACATGAGAAGTTGTTACATAAGCACCTATACGAAATGAAAATAAGTAAAATGTTAACTAAAATATGGGATAGATTAAAATAATGTTATAAATGAAGTTGTTAGATTTGTAAACACACACATACAGGTGCACACACACACTTCTTTATATTTAAATTATTGGTGGAAGCTGGGTGCGGTGGCTCACGCCTGTAATCCGAGCACTTTGGGAGGCCGAGGTGGGTGGATCACCTGAGGTCAAGAGTTTGAGACCAGCCTGGCCAACGTGGCTACTAAAAATACAAAAAATTAGCTGGGCGTGGTGGCAGGCACCTGTAATCCAAGCTACTTGGGAGGCTGAGGCAGGAGAATTGCTTGAACCCGGGAGGCAGAGGTTGCAGTGAGCTGAGATCCCACCATTGCACTCTAGCCTGGGCAACAGAGTGAGACTCTGTCAAAAAAATAAATAAATAAAAAAAAATAAATGATTGGTGAAATAGAAGTTGTAAGGGATCAAAAGTTAAGTGACTTCATTAATTTAGAGTGTTGGGCAAATGTTCCATACCCCAAGCCTACCTACTACCACAGGTAGTGTTAAGTACTTGCTTTAAAAAAATCTTAGATACAAAGAGAATATTGCCTCCTGACGTAGGCTTTATTATAGAAATTAAATATAGGAAGTATCTGATAATACTGATAAGGTATCTGTAAAAGTAAGGATCCAGTTAATTCTATCTTACAATCTTGATTCATTTTTTAAAAGGCATCTTAAAATATACTTAACAGGTATTACTGTTTCATAATCAATATTACAATATCAGTTTTACTTATGTTTCTTAACGTCGTGTCAAAGTAGTTAATAAAAATAAACCAACTTTGCTGGTAAGAACAACAGACAGCTTCATGATTCCTAATTGGACACTTACTAGTTCTGTGCTTATTCAACATTAAACTTAGTTAAATGTATGTTCAAAAATTAAGTTGGAATTTTATTTCTACCATATTGTAACCAGTCTCTCATTAAACTCTGCTTTTATAGGGGAAAAAAGCAAATAAAATGGAAGAAACTAATATAATAAAGAAATATGTAGTATTGACTTAATATCACCAGAATGGTGAATGATTTAACCACTCAGTTTTGTTATTTTTGTTGATTTCACCAGTTACAATATCAAAAATCTTGAGAATAGGATTCATATTATATTGCTCTTTCTCATCATTTGGCATAATTGGGTGTGTTTTCTAATTTTTGGTATAAGTAAAATAGGGAGAGTAATACTGTGTTTATGGAGTGACAATGCCAGAATCTGTTGGTCTCTACTCCTAAGAGGTGAATACTTGAACACAATGAATGTTCTAATACTTCTAAATCAGATTCCTTGAAAAATTCTGGCTGTAGCTTTAAGATCTTGGGAAAATAATTTCATGCTCCCTCCTGAAGGGAAAGTGAAACAATCATATTCACTTTAAAGCTTTGTTATGAGGATCAAATAAAGCAATCCACAGTTAGAATGGTATCAGGCACAAATGGTATCAGGGACAAATTAAAAGCTCAATACATGTTAGCTTTTGCTGTTTATTAATTTCAGGTCCTCAGAATAATGCATAGGCAATCCCATTTCTTTACAATAATTCTCAGTACCAGATTTCTTCTCTCTCTTTTTTTTTTTTAAGGAAGTTGGAAGCAACTCCTATCTAAAAGCTGCCCTGAAAATGTCCTGTTACCATTGAGTTCTTATTTTTTAAAATTATTGATCTACTAAGTATAAAATAAATTGTAATGTATTATTAAAATAAGTCTATTCTAGTTGGTTTTTCATTGATTAGGTGGAAAAATGTACTCTTCCACGTCTAGTGCTGGTCACTGGCTAATTATGACACAATTAAAAATAATACTTGTAGTCAATGGAAATTGTCTCAAACTCTGGCGCAAAGCACTTCTTAATCATAATCTTTATTTATATTTCTGATGAGGGCTTTTAGTTTGCAGTTTCAACAGTTTTATGCACAACAACAAATTGTCACAGAGCCAGGTGGGCTCAAATACTGCCCAGAGTCTAGGCATTTGGCCAAAATTTCAGGCTAGATTTTGGATTCAAATACGTATCTTCACAATTTTAAGAAAACTATGTTAGCTGTCAACTCAATCAGCTCTAATTGAAACCACTCTGGCATATCTTCAATATAAGTTTTCTAGTTGCTCAAAGTCCAGGTATTTGAAGAAACCAGAGAAATCTGAGGCAGATGCTGGCAGACATTCAGAAATAATTCTCCAATATTCTGATCTCTTTTATTCTGGTTGGTAAGTCTGCACCTAGCAGGTCTCCTTGTAAGGATTCATACATATGATTCCAAAGTGACTTTTGCTTTTGATAAGAAAAGTTGCTCCAGTGGCAGCTTTATGGTGAGTGGAGGGAGGTAGCAGGTGTGATGGTCACGAATTATTGGTATCATTTATGTGGTGGATTTGGGGATGAATCCTTCTAATGGTGATTCTAATTTAGAGTAAAAAAGAGATTTAGCAATCAAAGTCCTTGGGCTATATTCTTAACCTTCATCACTATGTAGATTTGTTTTATTTTGTGGTTCTTTACTTTTCTATACTTCAGTACTTCAGGGAGAAAATGGTAGAAATTGATCATCTTTTTCACCTTATCTCCATGTAGTGCCATAAGTATTGTGTGCCAAGTAATCTGAGCTAAATAAAAATAGAGTATTTGTCCTTACTTTAGTGTGTCAGGCTGTCATTTCTTTTAAAAATGTGTTAAGTATATTGCTATTAATAAAACGTTTACTGAGGTGAAACACCTTTTCATGCTCTATTTCATTTAACGATTTTCAAAAAAAAAATCAGAAACATAAAAACTATCAAACTGAGGGAATTCCAGATTAGATTAATTTTAAGGTACTGAATCATATCTCTTCTTCAGTTCGTTTATATTTATTCATGCATTCATTAACCAATATTATAAACTAAGCAGCCTCTTAGATATTGAAGGTGTGGTAGTAAACAGTAGTGAACATATTTCCTACCTTTCATGACTGGGACCATGACATTTGTAGGATATGTGTATTGTCTGACTTTAGATTGCACGTGTTAGGTGAATGGCACGCCTAATAGATACATAAGATACAAGTTGTGAGGTTCTGTGTGATGGCCAAAGCTCATGGCTGAAGACTGACTGTATCTCCTACTAACTTCTGACCACAAAGTTTAGGCATGATGGTGTGTTTTTGTGTGTGTGTCTACACACACACAAGCATGTTTTGGGAGAGCATCAATATGACTCTGTAGCTACTACTGGCTATTAAAAACATTTGCCCTCTGAACTGTGATTGAATAGTGACCAATTTATGTTAGAAATGAGATATAGTTAACATTGATCCTATGCTAAAAATGGCCTGTTTAGAGAAAAATGGAGTATTTTGAAAGTGATAATCTTTTTGGTCTCTGTATTATACCTGACTCCTTTTCTGAGAAATTTTACCATATGCAGAAATGCAAAATCTATTCAAAAGTCCAGATTTTGCCATATTTCTTATAAACATTGCCTATTTCCCATGAAGAAATCCTGAAGTCAAATTAAAATGAAGATGTCTCCTGGTTACCTTTGACAAGTATTCTATATGTGTGATTAAATTAGAATTTGAAATGGTTTTGGTATATTCCTTTTCATTTCAGTCAGGTGGACCTGTGATGGGTGATTTAGCATGCTTCATAGACAGTGGGAGAAAGATAATTGCTATGTAATAGAAGATACAGACCTTGTTAACAATGGTTAGTGCTGCTAGCAAATGGCACCAAGAATAAATATTCTAGGAATCTCATCATGAAAGTTGCTATAGCTTAGTGTAATCATTTACTTTTCTTCTACTGGACTGATGTGTTTCTAAAGCATGAAAGAACCATTATTATACTTCAGTTTTTACTTGCTGTATTAGCATGTTTACATTGTGAAATAAACTTTCAAGATGTCTGTTTTATAGCTGCCACTCTCAAGCCATATTTATCATACTTATAATTTGTTATTTAGCATTCATACTGTGAAACTCAGTAATACCCAGTGTTCGGTTAACCTAAAAAAAAAAGGAGAAAAAATATTTACCCCATAGTTTTAGTATAATCATCAGAGTCTAAAGACTAATGGTTATATTTTTGTTAAATTGCATGCAATATTTTATGTATTGAATTATGTTGTCCCCCCAAAATATTTTGAAGTCCTAGCCCTGCCTCCCCACCACCTCAGAATATGACCTTTTTTGGAAACAGTGCTTTACAGAGGGAATCAAGTTAAAATGCAGTCATTAGGGTACGCCCTAATTTAATATGACTAGTATCCTTATCAAAAGGGGAAGTTTGTACTCAGGGTAGAGACAGACATGCAGATACACAGGGAGAACACCATGTGGACATAAAGAGGTAGAAGTGATGTTTCTACAGGCATGATGTTTCCTATATGGATGATGTTTCAAGAATGCTAAAAATTGCTAGCAATCCACTAGAATCTAGGAGAGAAGCATGGAACAGATTTCCCCTCATGGCTCTGAGGAGGAACCAACCTTGCCAACACCTTGATTGTGGACTCCCAGCCTTCACAACTTTGAGATAATACATTTCTCTTGTTGCAACCACCCAGTTTGTGGTACTTTGTTATAACAGCCCTAGCAAACTACTATGGTAGTTTTCAGAGTCTTTATCTTGTAAAAAATCTGGGAAAAGCTTGAACAGGCAATATTTTTCAAACTCCCCCTATTTTTCAGAGGTCTCAGTTACAGACAACAAACTTCACTTTTGCTAGTTTAAGCTGGGAAGGATTTATTAAGTATAATGTATTGCTCAGAGATTGACTGGGAGGGCTGAGCTTCCAGGAATGATTTGCAACCACATCCTAGAATAGGACTACCAAGGGACTTACTGTCCTGCAAGGACCTGGGAGCTGAGAATCAGGAAGCCAGGTGCAGCTGCAGGATCTAGCTCCACCATCTGTGCCATCATCCATGCCAGTTAAAGTAAGATCATCAACTCACTTCCTGTTTCCCCTTATGTCTTAGTTCACCAGAGTGTCTGGTTGTAGAAACTGAATTGCTTATGGAACCCAGGTCACAAGAGGGTGTAGAAAATATAGCTTTTAAAACAAAACAATAGCAACAAATTTTCATAGCACACTATCATCATTGGTCTGTGAAATGACATTATTATTATTAATTATTTTGAAGTTTAAACCATTTAATATCTACCACTTATCTCCCATAGGTAACCAGTCTAATACATTGAACGCAAATCCTTATGTTTATATGTGTTCTTGGACAATGAATATTCTGTTTTGTCTTATGTTTTTAATTTATATATATGATATCTCTCTCATTAGTGCTTTCTTTTTAAGATCACTTCATTTTCATGTGCCTATCTAAGCTAATTGGTTGGTTCTAAGGGTAGAATGTTACTTCCTAGCATGTATTTTACCGAACTAACCTCTTCTTTGCTATCTATACTCAGGTTGCCTTCAGTCTGATCATGGTCACATCCAGTGTGGACCTGTGTGAGAATTCTTTAGGAGGGGAATTGCTGGGACACTGGGTATGCTTATATGTCATTTGACTAAGTATTCTCAGATTGCTGTACAAATGAGAGCAGCAGTCTACATTCCTAGTAGCAGTACATGAAGATTCTGTCATTTCCACTTCCTTGCCAACACTTTGCAAAATTCAGTTTTCTAATTGTTGCAAGAGTAAAGTGAAATGTGATATTTTATTGTTGATTTAAATTTCATTGTTCTAATTACTAATGATGGGAATGTAGTTTTTAAAAATTCTCCAGTCTTTTTAAATTAAAAAGGTAGAGAGATTTTGAGTGACCCGGCCAAGAGGATCCACCACACTCTATCTCTTTGGATGCTGATATGGTTTAGCTGTGTCCCCACCCAAATCTCATCTTGAAATATAGCTCTCATCATTCCCATGTGTTATGAGAGGGACTCTATGGGAGGTAATTGAATCATGCAGACATGTCTTTTCCATGCTATATTCATGATAGTAAATAAATCTCATGAGATCTGATGGTTTTGTAAAGGGGAGTTCCCCTGCATAGGCTGTCTTGCCTGCCACCGTGTAAGACGTGACCTAACTCCTCATTTGCCTTCTGCCATGATTGTGAGGCCTTCTCAGCCATGTGGAACTGTGAGTCCAATAAACTTCTTTCCTTTGTAAATTACCCAGTCTTGGGTATGTTTTTACTACCAGCATGAGAACAGACGAATATAGCTGCCTTGTTTCCCTATTAAAATTCTAACCACAGCAATAGCATTATCAGCACATGTTCCTGCCTAATATGATGAAACTGCCCTTCATGCAAATGAATATTTACTAACCTTCTCCTAAAAAGGAGACCCCCAAGCCTCATCAGCCTGCCTTCCTCAAGCCTCATCAGCTAGCCTGCCATCTTTGGGTCATGTACAGTAAGTACATTGTATGAGGTCTGAATGTGATTCCTTGTGAAATGGTCACCTGTGGGTATTATATTAATATATGTTACTTGCCCCCCAATGCATTCAATAAATATTGTTGAATAGGACCAAGATAGCTCCACTGAAAGCTTTTGTTCCTAGAATGGGAAAATGGGAAACTCACAGCAGCCACAGGTCAATAGCATATCCTGCTGTGCAGACATAACAGATTCTTTTTCTGACAATAGAATACATTTTTTATTAAATATGTCTGGCAGCACTTAGTTCCGCCATTGAGTAAAACCTTCTTGCCTATTGTTTGTCCTTCCTGTTTCCTTTTTTTGCCTTCTGGAAGATTCTTTTCTGTTAATTGTTCTCCTTGGCCACTTCTTGAGGCACATTGGGCAGTGTATACTCTCCTTGCCTCTGCAGACATACACAGCTCATTTTCCAACTTGCAGGTATGGGACTTGTGAGTTGCTTTAAGGGTTAAATAACCCAGGCTATTTATGGCCAATCTTGAAGTTTCTTTGGTTAAAAAAAAAAAAAAAAACTTTCAAAATCATTGTGCACTTCTGGACAGTTTCATGAGTGAATTAAGGGAAACAAAAATGTTGAGTAATGTAATATTTAGGGTCGAAGGCTCTTTATTTTATGGCCTCTGTGAATCATTCATTTTCTCCTCTTAAATTAATGGTTTTGGAGGAAGGTGCCAGCTTTGTCAGCAGAGCAGTGGCCTTTGTGTGAAAGAGCACCAGTCGTACCTTTTGCTAAGGCTGCAGTTTTGTAGTCTTTGCTTAGATATTATTGTCATTTTTTTAAAGTTTATAATATGAAAATTTAAACATCATGGAAAAAGAATTGCTTATAAAAACTCCCACATATACACCTCCTAATTTCAACAATAATCAAAGCATCACTTCATGTCTGTTTCTTTTTTGCTGAAGAACTTTAAAGCAAACCCCAAATATTATGTTATTTCATCCCTACATACTTTAGTATCTAAAAAATGCATATTTAAAAACATATAACCTCTATTCCATTATCAACCCTAGCAAGATAAATAATATTTCTTGGCAATATCTGATACATCATTCATAATCATATTTCCAAGATTGTCTCAAAAATATAGCCTTTATAAAAATAAAGCTCAGGACTATAAATCTTATTTTTATGTCTTTTTTTCTGTTAGTATAAGATAGTCTCTCCTCTTTGACTCTTACTCCATCCATCTCTGTTTCTCTTTACATGTAATGCCATCAATTTGTTTACAGAAGGTCTTGTTGAGCTGATTAGTGTCCCCTGTTCTGAACATATGGCTGCTTGCTTTCTTGTAGTATCATTTAAATTGTTCTTCTGTACCAATACTTTGTGTAAGTGGACATTGACTCGACCATGACTATATTCAACTTCTTTTGTTTTTTGGCAAGACTATTCATAGGTGATTCTGTGCTAATTTGCCCCACTAATCAGTTGATGTGAGTGGTGTTAGTCAAATCCATTGTAACTTCGCATCAAACATTTATTTGATAGTTGTATGATTGAATACAATTGCCTGATTCAAGTATCACCATAAGGGATACAAAATTGTGGTTTTCTAATTTGTGTTTTCCATATTTATTAGCTGGAAGAACTTTCTCTGAAGAACTGCTTAAAATACTGTTCACAGAGGAAAGGCAGGGCAAATGCTTAAGTATTTCTTATTCATAGCCAGTTTTCACAGTGGGAGGACAACCGATCACCTGTAGAAGCCCATCTCAATGGGATCAGGAAATTTGATTTGTAGCCACCTAGCCTCCTCATGCTAGTATACAGCAGGCACATCTGCCATATCCTGCACACCTGGTGCTTCATTTGAATTTGGAAAGAATATCTGAAAGACTTGTAATTTTTATTGAAATACCTACAGTTGCATTTATATTCATACACATTTCATTTCTGCAAAAACATCATTGCATAACTCCCCTTATGGCATTTCTTTACATATTAATGTGTATGTCATAGAAATGAGACTGGTAATTTTAATCTCATAATTTTCAGTGCTTATTTGCAAGTTATCAGTGACAAAAAGTATAAGAAGTAGGATTTCAGTTTGGATAATAAAAAATACCTGGAGAATATTTATATTATTGAAGTATATAATTTTAAAATGGTCATATTAGAGTCTAGAATAAAAGAGTATCTGTTAAATTGTTAGACAATTGTAGTTGTGATAAAGAGCATGAGGATTCTGGCAAGGATTAGAGAAAATCAGAGATCTTGGCTTACCTTTTGTTTTTGCCACTTTATAGTTATTAATTTCATGAAAATCACTTAAATTCCTTGAGGTTATTTCCCCATCTCCCATTTGAGGAATGATGTGAGCATAAAAGAGAAGACACTTGCTAGGTGTTTTTAGCATCTCAGTTGAATTGTACTATATGAATTAAATCAGTAGTGAAAAGAACCCATAAATTGTTTCGAAGTAAAATACAAGGAAGAAAGTAGATTAGAAGCTATTCTACTCTTCATAATTTAGGTGAGATATAAGTTGAAGGTTCTATGCAAGCTACTTGCCAGGTGAATAACTTTTGCCTGTCATTGGAATATAAACTTAAATCAGTGAAGTGCAAGATATAGGGTAGATAGAGGACAATTATAGACAGTGATAATGCCTGTAAATTGTAATAAATAATCCCACAAAATCCCATGAATGACAGCAATTACTAGGTGACTTCAAACTCCTCAGAGAAATTCCTTGTTAATCCTGAAGTGGGCATTCTGGCCAGTCAAGTTAAGGGGGATAATTTCACACTAGATCTGGTCTCTCTTCTGTATGGAGTAAAGTCTTGCACTGTGTCTGACAGTACTATTTCTTGTGTGAAGTAGTGAAAGATGGTATGTTAGGTAGGCTTTTAAAACTGATGATTTCTTCAGTTAGAGACAGTGCTTTCTTTTTTTATTCAACTTGCTCTCCATGCTCATTAAAGGCTCACACTATGTCTGGCAGCAAGTTGTCACTTAGCAAATATTTATTGATTTAAGTAGGGAAGCTGTGTGATGGGTGAGTATAGACATCTTATGACTGGGTTTAGGAGTGTTCTCGAGTAAACCAGGGCTGCATTTATGCCCTATTTCCTTTAGTTAATAACTGTGTGACTTTGGCTAAGTCATTTATTTACTCCATACTTTGGTTTCCCTTTTGTAAAATTTTCAGAATAATAGTACATATTTCAAAGAGTTGCTCCAAGGATTAAATGATGTGACACATAGAAAGCACTTGGCATGGTACCTTTTGCAAAGTCAAGGCTCACTAAAGTTAACGATTTTACTTATTATTTATGGACAGTTACAGTGAAACAGAGAAGGAGGTAATTGCCTTGAACTGAATGGAGAGTTCAGGGAAGGCATTAGAGAAAAGGTGACATTGCAAATTATTGACAGAAATGTGGGCATTCATGTAAGAGAGCTTGGGAGCTTTGCTAGTTCATGCAAATATGGCATGTTCGGGGAATAGTTTGATTTGGCTGGATATCAGGGGATGTGTTGGAAGAAAAATCTGGAAATGTAGGCAAAGGAAATATGATGTAGCACATTCAATATCAGGAAAAGGATTTTACATCAGAATGTGCATTTTCAAAAAGCAACTGTGGCCTCAGACTGCACATAGAATTGGGGAAACTAAATGGGTTTGGATAGTTGGTGGGTATTGAAAACGTTGAGGCTAGAGATGAGTCAGATGAGCATTAGTGGAGATAGGGAGTAAGGGTGAATTCTAGTGCTATATAGGTGGTATAATCAAATGAACTTTGGGAGGAAGGAAGTAAGACACCTGGCAGCTGGCCTATGATTGATTCATTTCTTTTACCAGGGGTATGTCTTGGCAGAAAAAAGGAGGAAATAGGTGACCTAGTCTAACCTCCATGTCAACTGGCTGGCCAAGCAAAAGATGAACGATATTTCTAGGAGGAAGAGACCTTATCTAGTGAAGGCCTTTATCAGATGTCTTGTAATAAATAAGTACAGAATCTATGGGGTATGGCTCACTGGAGAATATCATATAAACTATTCATTTTTCTTTGGGAGTGTAAAATGTAGACTTACATACTCCCATCTGTGAAGAGCTCCATAAAACCTTCTTTGAATTTCTCATCAGTCATTCTGGGTCAGAGAATGAATGTCCCATGTGGGACAGAAGAAACTGGGAAACCAAGTGGGATGTCCCAGACCTCTCTTTGTTTCATCTAGTCCTGCACTTTTGAAATTATTAGTGAAAGTTTATACTCTTATCTCCAATTCATGGGAGTCTGATTAGATCATCTGCTCCTGTGTCTTAGGTCAGACTTTGTGATCTATTGGATGTGGAGAAGACTGAGAAAAAGATACAGGTAATGACTCCAGAGTTGGTGATGGCCTTATCTTAGAGAGGATATACTGGATGAGTGAGTCCCTGCTTCTGTCCCTAAGGAGAAAATAATAAAGTCAATTTTAGATCCATTAAAATTTAAGGTATCTGTGTAAGTTTCAGGTGGAAATGTTCCATATGCAAGCTCTAGAGGTTAGATAAATAATCAGTGAATTTGGAGAGAAAGATAACTGTGCTGAGGTTCTTGAATGGTGATAAAGAGGAGCCTGGAAATGATATTGACAAGGGCCAGTGAGACATTAAAGTAACAGAAGAGAAGAGTGTATGGAAGCTATGGTAGAAACAAGTTTTAAGTGCAAAGAAGTGTATACTTAACAACACAAATGCTCCAGAGAATTGATTGTAGATTAAGATTAAAAATATCAATTAGATTTGCCACTTAGGAGTTTATTAGTGATTTTAGAGATAATGAAAGAAAATTATAAACTTGCAATGGTAACAAATTGCAAAACTGGAGGTAGTCTGGTGTGGATACATAAGTAGAGAGGGAAGATAATGGGATTGATCTCATTTGTGGATTCTTAGTGTGGGTATTATGAAGAACAGATCAGAGCTAGTTAATGCTGATAAAAGTGTTGTTGATGCAACCAGTTGCTTCTTCCAGGATGGGCAAAGGAATAAATAAAGCTGTATTAGTCTGAGGTACTTGTAGTAGTATCACCTGGGATGCTCGTAAAAATTGGGCATTTGTTCCCTACTGAATTCAGATCTCTGGGGAATAGTGCTTGGGATATTCTTTAAGATGCTTCCCATGTTGTTTTAGAACACGTCTAATATAAACAAGAGGATTCTGAAAAGATTATGGTTTTGCTAAACTATTAAGTGGAAAGAGGACAGAGATCTGTATGTATAGAATGCTATTAACCATATTTAGAAAGAGGCAAATAAATATCCATTCATTAAAAAACATGGAAGGAAATGCACTTAATTGTATCTACATTGTAGGATACTGGATATAAATAACTTTATTTTTTACAAATCTTTTAATTGCAGCTTTTATTTGTTTTATAATTAAAATAAATTGTAATTATTAAAAATTAGAGCTAATAAATAATATCTATTTCTATATAGTAGATTTTAGATATAGAAATAAAATATTGGCTTCAATAAAATGTTTTAATAAGGATAAAAGAGAGAAAGGACATAAAGACATTTTAACCTGAGTTAGTTATAGGGGGAAAGGAATTTGAGAAGAACATATAAAAGCAGAGCTTTGTGAAAATCAAATCTCATGTACCGTATTTCATAATTTTGTCTAGAGAAGCCCATGCTCTTATATTCCAGAGATTACAGATGTTCAAGCTCTCATCTTTTAGCCACTTTTTTGACCAACAGCTAAACTGTCAAGGTGTCGTGGAACGAATAATAAAAAATTACAAATCATGTAACAGAATCAATACAGTAATGTGGAGGAAACATCAGTCTGAAAAATGCTAGGGTCACAAATCCCAGTTTTGTCAAGAAAATCCAAAAGACCATCTTAGAGGAATGGCTGAAAAATGCCATGTATTTCTGGTCATCTAAGTATATCTGTCAAAAGATACCCTGATAAGAATTGGATACAGGAGACTAGAATATTCTTTGGAAGACATAGAGTAAGGTTTTTTTTTGTTGTTGTTGTTTTTAAAATTAAATTTTTTATGAAGCTCAGCATTGCCAGATTCAAGTGACTGTATCAAATTCACAGATGTTGACTGGGTAATCATTATAGGCTAGACTCTTGAAAGAAGGGTATCAAAATATTTATATCATAGATATCATCCTTACCTTAGGGGATTTACAATATAGGTGGGGAAACAAAATAAATAAGATCTTTATCCCGAAGATAATAGCAAATATTAAAGAACTGAGACAAGGGAAGACATGGAGGGAGTGGATTGTAACAAGAAAGGCCTTTGGGAAAAGGGATGGCTAGGAGAGAAACTGAAGAAATAATTATTGTGCTTTTGTGAGAATGGGGGTGTATCAGAACTTTCTTTACTTTCTGTTCAGTTTTGCTGTGAACTGCTCTAAAATAGTTTATTCATTTAAAAGAAACAAAAATTTTAAAAATTAAGGGGGATTAACTTTGTCAGTGGTTGCTTAATAACTATTCTTACATATCATAAAGTTTTTATTGCCATTGTAAATTATATTTTAAAAATTTGGTTATTGAAGTGCAGTTTGTTTTTATATAATGATTTTGTATTCATTTTTTACTTCTAATAAGTTCATAGGTTCTCCTAAATATTCTGTGTAAATAATCATGGAGTCTGCAATTGATGACAAGAAAAAAAAAAGAAAGAGAAATAACCATCAGGGCTTATAGACTGGTGATTAGTGAGTGCAAGGGAGGTGGGGAGGTGGAGTAAAAGGTGAGTCTAATGTTTCAGTGGTTAGTGCCTAAGAGAGCTTACTGAAATATAGAAGTTGAGAGGAAAAACTGATTTAGGAGCAGGAGGGAAATAGTGAGTCTAGTTTATTATATTACGTTGGATATTAAAGTCATGGCCAAATCCATGAGAATTTTTACATCTGTTGTCTTCAAAACATGCCCTCATGGAAGGAGGGTTACCAATAAACATTCTAGGTAGAAGGATCACCAAAGGGAGACAAAAAGGTTGGTGATGGAGCACAATTGGGCTCCACATATTTTTCTCGTCATTAATTCAGGACAACAAAGATAGGCCATATGCTATGTACACATATTTGCTTCACCTCTAGAACTATTAGTTCAGAATTTCATGGGCCATAACATACTCCCTTTCCAACTTGTGTAATTACTCTAATATAACTTTCTTTCAATATATACTTTCTTTGAATCCATCTGTCTTTTGTTCACTGCCCCTGTTATTTAGTTTAGATTACAGTTTTATAACTGCAGTGACACTCCTGGAAATATCCTGAACACTCTTGCTCCTCTGTCTTTTTTCTTTTTTCCAATTCTTCTTCTGACGCCAACTCTAATGGGGACCGATTAGCAACTTTTCCCTGCTGTAACTAACCAGCCTAGAACCATTGGAGGAAGCCACCCAACAGAGCAGTTTATTTCTACTAAATATCCATGAAGACAGCTTTCAATAGACCTTTAGTACTGGCTGACAGTTCTCCTTTGATTCTCTGTGGAGACTTCTAATTTTCACAGTACACTTAGTATAACTTTATTTTTTGTGTTTTTTTTAAACCCCCCAGTTACATCACCCATTCCTGACTATCAGTCTCAGTAAATGTCTTTGTATTTTTCTTGACAGAGAAAAGGAGAGCCATTGCAATTTATTAATCTTCCTGCTCCTTTATTTTCCTGCTGCCAGAGATATAAACTTGTCCACACTGAACCCATCTTATCTGCCATCCCTTCTGTTCTAATAGTAGAGGAACTATCCCTTCTATCCTAGGACAGTTATTCCATTCCATGCTCTGGGCTCTATTACCTGCAGTCTTGCTAGGAATATTATATTAATGATTATTCCTTTTATTTTTGGACATTCAACATCTCTCCCTCTCAATTATACGTTTCCCATTACTTTTTAAACTTGCCAGAGTTCCTTTAATGAAAAACAATAATGACATGGCCACAAAGTTATTCCTTATGTTTAACGAACTATCACCCAACCCAGCTCAACTTTTTGAATGGTGTGTATTTTTATGCCAGTGTTTTCAGTTTTTGTTTTCTGTTGATTCTCACATCTCAGCACATGCCAATTTGACTTGTTTTCCTCAGCACGCCTCCAAAACAGCCCCTTCAATGGTCTCCGCTATATTCTATCTATGCCATTAAATCCAGTAGGTATTCTTTCCTTGCTTATTTCCACAACTTATCAGCATTTGATACTGATGACTACTGTGACTTGAAACACACCTCCTCTTTGCTTCTGTGCAGCGTTGTTGCATATGGCTGTTCAGCTTGTGCCTAAATTAGGAAATAAAATATAATGTGTGATTCCCTTGTCCAATACTTGTACAAAAGCATGGAGCAGTGTCAGGCAGAGGAAAGAGTAGTTTTTTTAAAAAAATCCATCCAGAAGGGATACTTTTAGGGTCCTTGATTTTATGACACAACACTGCTTATCTCTTTGGCTCTTCCTTTTGTTTCCTTTGTAGGTTCATAATTCTCTACCTACCATTTAGATACTGGAGTTACTTCAGTTCTTCTCTGTCTCCCTTCTCACCATCCCCATGCCACCCAGAGATCTCATCACCATGATGCAATGATGATTTATGGGCAAATGACTCCCAAATTTATATCCATAGCATGGACTTCTCCTTTGGGTGCCATACCTACTGGTATACCCAGACCCTACTAGAAATTTCCATGTTAATATGTAAGTGGTATGTTTGGTTTAATATGTCTAAGTTAAGCCCCAAATTTGTAATCTCCCTCCTTATCTGTCATTTGACAACATCTGCTTATATTTCAGTGTGGTCTTTTAAATGACCGTTCTGTGCCTTCTGATACACAAACCAAAAATTTATTAATCTGCCTTGACACATTCCTCTACTTGTTTTCCTTTTAGAGTTGAAAGGAATTATATGTATTTTCTAGTTTAGAAGTATTTAATCTGAGGTACAGGGACCTCTTGGAGGTCTGTGGATACTCTGACATTTGTTTTACAATTTTATGTGTATAATCTGGTGCACACTTTTAGGGGAGAAGGAGGTACCTTATGTTCATGAGATTCTCAAAAGGAACTATAATCCCAAAAATACTGATAACACTAACCAGTATTTTGATTAATTTCCTCACTCATGTATGAGGAAAATGAAGCCCAGAGTGGGTAAGTGACTTGATCAGAGTCTTAATTATTAATTGACTGGAGGGAAAATTAGGCTCCTGACTTCTACGCCACTTCTCTTTTCCCCATGAAGGCATTAGTGGTCAAAATGAAATTGTCTTCTATAGAGGTCGTCACTTCTTATCATAAATGAAGCTACACTGAAAGTAAAATAAGTCTTGAGGTACATATTTTTTGCCGTACATAACCTTTTGAAAATTCCATTTATAATTTATCTTAAATTCAAACATGTATACTTAAATGTAACATTTAAAAAATGTTTCCGGTGGAGCCAAGATGGCCGAATAGGAACAGCTCCGGTCTACAGCTCCCAGCATGAGTGATGCAGAAAACGGGTGATTTCTGCATTTCCTTCTGAGGTACCAGGTTCATCTCACTAGGGAGTGCCAAACAGTGGGTGCAGGACACTCAGTGCAGCGCACCGTACGCGAGCCCAAGCAGGGCAAGGCATTGCCTCACTCGGGAAATGCAAGGGGTCAGGGAGCTCCCTTTCCTAGTCAAAGAAAGGGGTGACAGACGGCACCTGGAAAATCGGGTCACTCCCACCCTAATACTGCGCTTTTCCAACGGGCTTGGAAAATGGCACACCAGGAGATTGTGTCCTGCACCTGGCTTGGAGGGTCCTGCGCCCACGGAGTCTCACTCATTGCTAGCGCAGCAGTCTGAGATCAAACTGCAAGGCAGCAGCGAGGCTGGGGGAGGGGCGCCCGCCATTGCCCAGGCTTGCTTAGGTAAACAAAGCAGCCAGGAAGCTGGAACTGGGTGGAGTCCACCACAGCTCAAAGAGGCCTGCCTGCCTCTGTAGGCTCCACCTCTGGGGGCAGGGCACAGAAAAACAAAAAGTCAACAGTATCCTCTGCAGGCTTAAATGTCCCTGTCTGACAGCTTTGAAGAGAGTAGTGGTTCTCCCAGCACGCATCTGGAGATCTGAGAATGGGCAGACTGCCTCCTAAAGTGGGTCCCTGACCCCCGAGCAGCATAACTGGGAGGCACCCCCCAGTAGGGACAGACTGACACCTCACTCGGCCAGGTACTTCTCTGAGACAAAACTTCCAGAGGAACAATCAGACAGCTGAATTTGCAGTTCACGAAAATCCGCTGTTCTGCAGCCACCACTGCTGACACCCAGCCAAACAGGGTCTGGAGTGGACCTCTAGCAAACTCCAACAGACCTGCAGCTGAGTGTCCTGTCTGTTGGAAGGAAAACTAACAAACAGAAAGGACACCCACACCAAAAACCCATCTGTACATCACCATCATCAAAGACCAAAAGTAGAAAAAACTACAAAGATGGGGAGAAAACAGAGCAGAAAAACTGGAAACTCTAAAAAGCAGAGCGCCTCTCCTCCTCCAAAGGAATGCAGTTCCTCACCAGCAACGGAACAAAGCTGGATGGAGAATGACTTAGACGAGTTGAGAGAAGAAGGCTTCAGATGATCAAACTACTGTGAGCTACAGGAGGAAATTCAAACCAATGGCAAAGAAGTTAAAAATTTGGAAAAAAAATTAGACGAATGTATAACTAAAATAACCAATGCAGAGAAGTGCTTGAAGGAGCTGATGAAGCTGAAAGCCAAGTTTCGAGAACTACGTGAAGAATGCAGAAGCCTCAGTAGCCGTTGCGATCAACTGGAAGAAAGGGTATCAGTGATGGAAGATGAAATGAATGAAATGAAGCGAGAAGTGAAGCTAGAGAAAAAAGAATAAAAAGAAATGAACAAAGCCTCCAAGGAATATGGGACTATGTGAAAAGACCAAACCTACATCTGATTGGTGTACCTAAAAGTGACAGGGAGAATGGAACCAAGTTGGAAAACACTCTGCAAGATATTATCCAGGAGAACTTGCCCAATCTAGCAAGGCAGGCCAACATTCAGATTCAGGAAATACAGAGAACACCACAAAGATACTCCTCGAGAAGAGCAACTCCAAGACACATAATTGTCAGATTCACCAAAGTTGAAATGAAGGAAAAAATGTTAAGGGCAGCCAGAGAGAAAGGTCGGGTTACCCACAAAGGGAAGCCCATCAGACTAACAGCGTCTCTCTCGGCAGAAACTCTACAAGCCAGAAGAGAGTGGAGGCCAATATTCAACATTTCTAAAGAAAAGAATTTTCAACCCAGAATTTCATATCCAGCCAAACTAAGCTTCATAAGTGAAGGAGAATTAAAATACTTTACAGACAAGCAAATGCTGAGAGATTTTGTTGCCACCAGGCCTGCCCTAAAAGAGCTCCTGAAGGAAGTACTAAACATGGAAAGGAACAAACGGTACCAGCCACTGCAAAAACATGCCAAATTGTAAAGACCATCAAGGCTAGGAAGAAACTGCATCAACTAACGAGCAAAATAACCAGCTAACATTATAATGACAGGATCAAATTCACACATAACAATGTTAACTTTAAACGTAAATGGGCTAAATGCTCCAATTAAAAGACACAGACTGGCAAATTGGATAAGGAGTCAAGACCCATCAGTGTGCTGTATTCAGGAAACCCATCTCATGTGCAGAGATACACATAGACTCGAAATAAAGGAATGGAGGAAGATCTACCAAGCAAATGGAAAACAAAAAAAGGCAGGGGTTGCAATCCTAGTCTCTGATAAAACAGACTTTAAACCAACAAAGATCAAAAGAGACAAAGAAGGCCATTACATAATGGTAAAGGGATCAATTCAACAAGAAGAGCTAACTATCCTAAATATATATGCACCCAACACAGGAGCACCCAGATTCATAAAGCAAGTCCTGAGTGACCTACAAAGAGACTTAGACTCCCACACAATAATAATGGGAGATTTTAACACCCCACTGTCAACATCAGACAGATCAACAAGACAGAAAGTTAATAAGGATACCCAGGAATTGAACTCACCTCTGCACCAAACGGACCTAATAGACATCTACAGAATTCTCCACCCCAAATCAAGAGAATATACATTTTTTTCTGCACCACACCACACCTATTCCAAAATTAACCACATAGTTGGAAGTAAAGCTCTCCTCAGCAAGTGTAAAAGAACAGAAATTATAACAAACTGTCTCTCAGACCACAGTGCAATCAAACTAGAACTCAGGATTAAGAAACTCACTCAAAACCGCTCAACTACATGGAAACTGAACAAACTGCTCCTGAATGACTACTGGGTACATAACGAAATGAAGGCGGAAATAAAGATGTTCTTTGAAACCAACGAGAACAAAGACACAACATACCAGAATCTCTGGGACACATTCAAAGCAGTGTATAGAGGGAAATTTATAGCACTAAATGCCCACAGGAGAAAGCAGGAAAGATCCAAAATTGACACCCTAAAATCACAATTAAAAGAACTAGAAAAGCAAGAGCAAACACATTCAAAAGCTAGCAGAAGGCAAGAAATAACTAAAATCAGAGCAGAACTGAAGGAAATAGAGACACAAAAAACCCTTCAAAAATTAATAAGTCCAGGAGCTGGTTTTTTGAAAAGATCAACAAAATTGATAGACTGTTAGCAAGACTAATAAAGAAGAAAAGAGAGAAGAATCAAATAGATGCAATAAAAAATGATAAAGGGGATATCACCACTGATCCCAGAGAAATACAATCTACCATCAGAGAATACTACAAACACCTCTACGCAAATAAATTAGAAAATCTAGAAGAAATGGATAAATTCCTCAACAAATACACCCTCCCAAGTCTAAACCAGGAAGAAGTCGAATCTCTGAATAGACCAATAACAGGCTCTGAAATTGTGGCAACAATCAATAGCCTACCAACCAAAAAGAGTCCAGGACCTGATGGATTCACAGGTGAATTCTACCGGAGGTACAAGGAGGAACTGGTACCATTCCTTCTGAAACTCTTCCGATCAATAGAAAAAGAGGGAATCCTCCCTAACACATTTTATGAGGCCAGCATCATCCTCATACCAAAGCCTGGCAGAGACACAACCGAAAAAGAGAATTTCGGACCAATATCCTTGATGAACATTGATGCAAAAATCCTCAATAAAATACTGTCAAACCGAATCCAGCAGCACATCAAAAAGCTTATCCACCATAATCAAGTGGGCTTCATTCCTGGAATGCAAGGCTGGTTCAACAAACGCAAATCAATAAATGTAATCCAGCATATAAGGAGAACCAAAGACAAAAACCACATGATTATCTCAATAGATGCAGAAAAGGCCTTTGACAAAATTCAACAACCCTTCATGCCCAAAACTCTCAGATTAGGTATTGATGGGACGTATCTCAAAATAATAAGAGCTATCTATGACAAACCCACAGCTGATATCATACTGAATGGGCCAAAACTGGAAGCATGCCCTTTGAAACCTGGCACAAGACAGGGATGCCCTCTCTCACCACTCCTATTCAACATAGTGTTGGAAGTTCTGGCCAGGGCAATCAGGCAGGAGAAGGAAATAAAGGGTATTCAATTCGGAAAAGAGGAAGTCAAATTGTCCCTGTTTGCAGATGACATGATTGTATATCTAGAAAACCCCATTGTCTCAGCCCAAAATCTCCTTAAGCTGATTAGCAACTTCAGCAAAGTCTCAGGATACAAAATCAATGTACAAAAATCACAAGCATTCTTGTACACCAATAACAGACAAACAGAGAGCCAAATCATGAATGAACTCCCATTCACAATTGCTTCAAAGAGAATAAAATACCTAGGAATCCAACTTACAAGGGACGTGAAGGACCTCTTCAAGGAGAACTACAAACCACTGCTCAATGAAATAAAAGAGGATACAAGCAAATGGAAGAACATTCCATGCTCATGGGTTGGAAGAATCAATATCATGAAAATGGCCATACTGCCCAAGGTAATTTATAGATTCAATGCCATCCCCATCAAGCTACCAATGACTTTCTTCACAGAATTGGAAAAAACTACTTTAAAGTTCATATGGAACCAAAAAAAAAAGAGCCTGCATTGCCAAGAAAATCCTAAGCCAAAAGAACAAAGCTGGAGGCATCACGCTACCTGACTTCAAACTATACTACAAGACTACAGTAACCGAAACAGCATGGTACTGGTACCAAAACAGAGACATAGATCAATGGAACAGAACAGAGCCCTCAGAAATAATGCCGCATATCTACAACTCTCTGATCTTTGACAAACCTGACAAAAACAAGCAATGGGAAAAGGATTCCCTATTTAATAAATGGTGCTGGGAAAACTGGTTAGCCATATGTAGAAAGCTGAAACTGGATCCCTTCCTTACACCTTATACAAAAATTAATTCAAGATGGATTAAAGACTTACATGTTAGACCTAAAACCATAAAAACCCTAGAAGAAAACCTAGGGAATACCATTCAGGACATAGGCATGGGCAAGGACTTCATGTCTAAAACACCAAAAGCAATGGCAACAAAAGCCAAACTTGACAAATGGGATCTAATTAAAGAGCTTCTGCACAGCAAAAGAAACTACCATCAGAGTGAATAGGCAACCTACAAAATGGGAGAAAATTTTTGCAACCTACTCATCTGACAAAGGGCTAATATCCAGAATCTACAATGAACTCAGACAAATTTACAAGAAAAAAACAAACAACCCCATCAAAAAGTGGGCAAAGGACATGAACAGACACTTCTCAAAAGAAGACATTTATGCAGCCAAAAAACACATGAAAAAATGCTCATCATCACTGGCCATCAGAGAAATGCAAATCAAAACCACAATGAGATACCATGTTACACCAGTTAGAATGGCAATCATTAAAAAGTCAGGAAACAACAGGTGCTGGAGAGGATGTGGAGAAATAGGAACACTTTTACACTGTTGGTGGGACTGTAAACTAGTTCAGCCATTGTGGAAGTCAGTGTGGCGATTCCTCAGGGATCTAGAACTAGAAATACCATTTGACCCAGCCATCCCATTACTGGGTATATACCCAAAGGACTATAAATCATGATGCTATAAAGACACATGCACACGTATGTTTATTGCGGCACTATTCACAATAGCAAAGACTTGGAACCAACCCAAATGTCCAACAACGATAGACTGGATTAAGAAAATGTGGCACATATACACCATGGAATACTATGCAGCCATAAAAAATGATGAGTTCATGTTCTTTGTAGGGACATGGATGAAACTGGAAACCATCATTCTCAGTAAACTATCGCGAGGACGAAAAACCAAACACCGCATGTTCTCACTCATAGGTGGGAATTGAACAATGAGAACACATGGACACAGGAAGGGGAACATCAAACTCCGGGGACTGTTGTGGGGTGGAGGGAGGTGGGAGGGACAGCATTAGGAGATATACCTAATGCTAAATGAGCATAGTTAATGGGTGCAGCACACCAGCAAGGCACATGGATACATATGTAACAAACCTGCACATTGTGCACATGTACCCTAAAACTTAAAGTATAATAATAATAAAAAAAGTTTTCATCAAATTTTGCATTTATATTAAAAAAATTTATGATAGAATGAATTTCTTTTATACTTGTTTGGACAAACTAATTTCCATTATGTTTCATGTGCTCTGGTCTGTCTCTAAATTGTGATTTCATTATTACCCAACCCAATCCCCTAGGCCTATTTTACTTTTCAAAGTAATAATTAGGCCTCCACTATTGTCATAAAATGTCAAAAATGACAAAGGAAACATTGTATATTTATTAACTTCATAGTTTTATTTTTCATGTTAAGGTCTAATCATTTGGAATACTCTTGTATGTGGTATTAAAAGGTGGAAATCCAGCGTTATTTTATTTTTTCTATCTACTAAACACTTTTTTTCTATTTAATGTATGCTGTGACATTACTCATCACTTTGACTTGTGATATAAACTTACTCATATGTTAAGTTCTCTTGCATGCTTTGGAGAATTTCTGAGTCTCTCTACTTTGTTTCATTTGTCTATTTTTTGTTAATATTATATACTATATTTATTAGTGTGGTTTTGTGCATTCTTAAGTCTTTGCAGGTTTCTTTTTGTAGTGTGAAGGGTATTTTATTACTGGTTATATTCTGTAGATGGTTATTTGGTTATTTCTCATGCAGAGAGATCTTCATGAGTTTTATAAACTGATCTTTTACCACACTCTTTTGTTAGTTTCAATAGTTTGCCTGTTAATTCTATTTTTTTCTATTTTAGACCATTGTATTATCTACATTGTAGTTTTATTCTTTCCCTTCTAATATTTACGCTTTTCTTTCTCTTTTTTATAGAACTTGCTAGGATTTGTAGTAATACCCAAAGCATATCTAATATTGCAGTTCTTAGACTTCTTATAATTTTGATTCCCTTGAAATTCAATATTTTATGTGAATTATATATAAAATTGTATATAATTTTCTGTAAAAGGATGGTGTGTAAAGGTTTTCCCTTAAATGTAATGTTTAAGCATAATGTTTACTTTAGGTATTTGGTTCATAACCATCACCAAGTTTAGGATATTCTCTTCTATTCCTAGTTTTGTAGGAATGGACTCTTTTGTAATCATAAATACGTTTTAAAATGTATATTCAATTTATTTTCCTCTCTCTCTTGAAATAATTATATGCTTTCTCTTTGTTAGTCTACTAGTGTAGTGAACTGGTGCATTTTTGTACTGAAATCATGTTTATAAATCTGGATAAATCTTACTTTATCATATTTTAATACAGTTTTTCATTTGGCTAATATCTCATTTTGGAATTTGCACATATATTCATAATTGAATAGGCTTATAATTTTTTTACTATCTTTACCTAATTTTGGAATGAATATTATGCTAGATGGAGACTAGATTTGTTTCTTTCTCTGTTTTTACTTAAAAGGTATGAATTATTTGTTTCATGATAGTTAGGTAGAATGCAACTAAAAATCAATACAGCTAGGGAATTTGGGGGAGGAAGAGACTTGCCTTTTCAAGTTCTCTAATACCTATAAATATATTCAAGTTTTTAATTTCCTTTTATACCAATTTGAAATTTTTATATTTTTCCAGAAATACATCTTTTGTCTAGGTTTTCAATTTCAGTACCAAATGGGTGCTCATATTGTTTTATCATTTTAATCTCTTTACGTGTCAACAGTTATTTCTCTGTCAACTTCTGTTTTTGGTTATTTCTATTATCTCTCTCTTTCCCTTTTTCTCTCCCATCCTCCTCTATTCTCTTCCTCTCATTCTTATAATGTCATTCTTACTCTGAATTTTGTTCACTCATTTTGGATTAGTTTGTCAGAGTCTATTCATCTATTAACTTCCTTAAAGCTTCTAGTTTTTGAATTTTTCCTAATTTTTTTGGTGGGTTTGATTTCTATTGGTTTTTACTAGCATCTTTATCATTAGTGAAACCCTGTTTCACTGGGTTTCCTCTGTGGCCTTTTCAGAGCTTAATGATTGGGTCAATTTTTTTTCTAACCCTTTTACTTTCTTGATGGACCTACTTAAAATAACTTTCCTTTTACATGGTACCTTACAAATGTCTCATCCATTTTGACATGTATTATTCAGCTTAAATTCTCTTATAATTTTTATTTCCTTTTTAGTATATGTTATCTAGTAGTCTTTTACTTGGTTTCTAGACACATTTTTTTCCAATTCCTCTTGTTATTTATCACTAATTTTTATTGCCTTTGGTTACATATCTTTGATATAGATATGTTGTGACTGCTGGTTTCTATCTGGCAAATGGTATGGTACAGACAATGACTCTTGCAAGACAATGTCCAGGAGATGGACTAGCTGGGTCCCTCCCCAAATTATCCTCTGATGCTGTGCCTGGCCACTCTTGGCCACAGGGTGTCATCATCCCACAAGGATGTTTCCCAGACTTCTTATAATGATGGATAGATTGCGTTGATAGATTTAATTCCTCAGATCTATGGCTCCCTCTATCTTTTGTCCTAAGGGTAAATACTGCTTCCCCAGTATTCACCTATCTTGTGCTAGTCTGCCATCTTGTCAGTAATAACCAGAAGCTACTGGTATTTTTTATTCATTGATTCTTTAAATATTCATCACCTACTGCCTAAGCGTTGACAATGTCCGGAATGGTTGTAGGTGCTGAGGATTAAGTGGCAAAAAGACACACTAAACATCTGCCTCTTGACACTTGCACTTTTATTGGTAAAAAATATTTTGTTTCCAAGCCAAAATGAAATATCTCCTTATTTTTATTAAATGAAAAAGTAACTGATTTGTTAGACTAAATTTTAATGTAAGCACTGTTATATGATATTTAGTTTCAAGAGAAGTGGAAGACTGGCTGACTGCACCATTTTCTCTGTTACTTTTTTTTTCTTTCAGATGCAGGTAGGACAACATTAGTAAATCACATTTAATTGTGGAATTTATCTATGGTAAATGGGTTCTTCCTTTCCCGACTCAGAATGTTTAGGCTACAGGAGTATATTAGTTTGCTAGGATTCCCTTAACAAAGTACCACAGACTGGATGACTTAAACAACAAAAATTTCTCACAAATTTGGAGGCTAGAATTCCAAAATCAAAGTGTAGACAGTGTTGGTTTCTTCTAAGGCTTCTCTTCGTGGCTTGCAGACGGTCATCTTCTGGTTTTTCCTCAGTGTATCTGTGTCCCAATCTCTTCTTATACAGATACCAGTCATATTGGATTAGGGCCCATCCTAATGACCTCATTTAACCTTATTTACCTCCTTAAAGACCCTGTTTCCAAATGCAGTCCCATTTTGAGTTACTGAGGATTAGAACTTCAAGATGAATTTGGGAGGGGTAGGGAACACAATTCAGTCTGTATCAATGGGAATTGGGTAACAGCAAAGTGTTTATTAATGTTATTGTAGCAAATGTTCCTGGTAGATATTTTCTGTGATTAAAGTAGCAGAACTATATATCGTGTCCAGTGTGTTTAGAGTTCATATTTTTAGGGTTTATATCATTTTCATGTTTTTGAGTTGATTTTTTAGGGAAACATTCATGTGACTCTCTGTTTAGTTTTTCTGTGCTAAAGTCTGAAACAATTGCCAAACTTACTTTTTGTGGGCACACGAGACTTATAGAGAGAAAAAACTTCATATATTATACAAAACAAGAAATTGTATAATGCTTTCAGTAGATATTTCCCAAACAGTATGTAGGTGCCTTTAATAGTCTGTAAAACTTCATTCTTCTGTCCTAATTTCTGTCATTAAGTATAGAGGTGAAATTGGTTGACAGAGAAAAGAAAATGGCCGTTTACATTGTATATATATGATGGTCTATCTAACTGTATGAAAAAGCAGGGACCTATGCTGGGTTGGGAGTGAGAACATTTGGTTAGGACATGCCTGATACTACGTATAGAGTCAAATACAGCTAAATGGCCAGACTGGTGAATGATCAGAGGAAGTGTTGGGGGATGGTGGTGAGAGACCCAGGATTGTCTTCTTAAGTCCATAGATAGGTATTTAGAGAAGACTGACTAACCCATACTGGTAAACATTGTCACCCCGTTGATTTTACACATTGATATTCATGATAATGACATCCATTGTTTATGACATTCATTGTATAAAATCAAACTAGAACTCATTTTGCTGGACTAAAGATGTATAGTGTTAGACAAAACTTATAGAAACTATCTACCCAATACTGGTTTAGTAGATATAAATTCAAGATGAAATTATATCATTTAAATATTGTTTTGCCATTAGCACCTGAAAATGCA
Source organism: Nomascus leucogenys (assembly GCF_006542625.1). Taxonomy (NCBI): domain Eukaryota; kingdom Metazoa; phylum Chordata; class Mammalia; order Primates; family Hylobatidae; genus Nomascus; species Nomascus leucogenys. Next base: position 42,050,539 of record NC_044400.1, read on the forward strand.
TAAGCTGTCTCTGAATGAGCTTTACTATAGAATCAAGTCACATGAATAATTCAGAGGTCTTGTTAAATACCTGTTCTAAAAATTAAATCTCTTCAGATAAAACTTCAGTAGGTAGCTTCAGAATGGGAAGTGTATGAATCTGCTGATTAAAACATTCTTCTTTTTATAAGAAGCTCACCTTCTGTTCATAACTCAGTGGAATTCAAAAAGCTTTAATTTTTTTCCTTACTCTTCAAGTAAACAATAATCTCATGGTACATTTATTACTTACTTTATTTCCTGTTAACTTTCCACCCTCCATTTGTCTTTAGAATTCTGGGTTTGCCTTTAAAGGGAGATGAATTTATTGTCTCTTGTGGGCCATTGTCAAGAACTTCTTCTAGCCTAACAGAACAGAGGAATTGGGTCACTTTTTATTAAGCAGACAGAATTGTAGACATTTTCTGGAATCACAGCTGTGTCAGTTAATGAACGGCCAAGAAGCTCTTGTTTCTCTGATATCTTGACAGTTCACTAAATAATTAACAGCATAGCTGTTTTTACTAATAGATTATTTTGTATTTATAGTGTTGTCATTATTTACTTTAAACATTTCCATAGAGGAAAACAATGTAATGTGTTCTGAGTAATAGGTATTTACTGACTGAACAAAGTAAATGAGTCTGCTTTATTAATTTAGGTCAGGCTTTCTCAACCAAGGTACTATTGAGATTTTGGGCTCAGTAATTCTTTGTTGTAGGAGGACTAACTTGTGTGAGATGTTGAGCATCAACCCTGTCCTCTAGCCAACAGATGCTAGTAGCACATTCTCCTCCTCCCCCCCTTAGTTGTGACAATGAAAAATGTTCCCAGATTTTCAGATGTTCCCTGGGGGGTAAACTGCCCTGGTTGAGAACTGCTGACCTAAATAAATGTTGAAATTTACCCTAGAAACAGAAACAGACAAATTTACGGTTGGTAAAATGGAATTTTGGGAGGGTCAGTCTCTTCTCTATCCAACAACAACAACATCAGTAATAGCAGCCACAACAGCCACCTCTGCCATCCTGAGGCTGAGGATATGAAAAGAATATTAGCTGGAAATGAGCCAACTGTCATGTACTATCCTAGGCCTTTTGGGCTACTTCATTTAATCTTCCTAATAGTCCTATGAAGAGATGATTGTTATTCTCATCCTACCGCCATGGGAATTAAACTCAGCACTTAATAGGTGTTATAGTTCAGATTAAACCATCTAGCCCTATCCCCAAACTCCTCTTCTTCCTGTCTCATTCTACTATACCCTGAAACTACCTTCTGCAAGTTGTACTATTTATGTCAGTGATCACATGGTTCAAAGCAATTAAGGGTTATATTCTGTTTTAATTTATATTTTTTGTGATTTGCATATATTAATAAAATTATTAACTCTACTCCAGATGTAATATATTTTCCCTTTTAAATAATTACAATAAAAGATGGTAGAGAAGGGCTTCCTTAAACTACATCCACCCTTCAAGGAATTCTAATATAGATTCTTCCTTGGCTATGGATGTTAGTTCTGTCTCCTGTTCCTCCTTCCCATTTACACAAACTGAAAATCACACTAATAGTATATCTCAAAGGTACACACTCCAACAACTGATAATGGAAAAAAGAAAATCCTCATATTATATATACTTAATTCTTAAATTATAAGAACTTCTTTCTAACAACAAAATTTGATAGATTTAAATTGAGCACTTTCTATCATTTCCTTTGAGAGAGGGGTCTGATAAGCAACCAAATGGCTGGTAAGTACATGTAAAAGCTAAGAGGGCCAAAATCTTCAGCTAAAGGTATGAATGCCAAGTATGATTCTATTTCCTAGCCAAAGAATGCAGTTCGTTACATTAAGTATAGAAATGTAGAAAGATATTGCTAAGAAATCAAAGAAAGAAGGAATGGCATGTATTTCAGGAACAGTTAATTAATGCCCATGCACAGATCACATGATTATTATTCAGCACAGAATAATTTAAATAAGGAAATAAAAGCGGATACACGATAAAATTAGAAACCATACGCATTATTATGAATAGGCCATTGTGATTTTTTTTTTTCTATAAAAATTCTGGGCTTTCTCCCAATAGTAGCTCCATCAAAAATTGGAACATCAGAAACTGATATTGCATGGTTCTTTTCCCCATGATTTCCAAGGGTTTTGTCTGTTATAAAAGGTGGGTAGGGGGTAGGTAGTGACATGATACCCCTATGGTGCATATGTTGTAATTTAACCTTTGAGAATCTGTATGAATAAGGGCTCTCCAAAGCCTAATATTCAGCAATTTATTCCAGCAATTGGAAGGAAATATATACACTATATGTCACGCTCAGTAAATATCACAAAACCAGACGATATGAGAAAGCCCAGCAATATTGTATCTCTTGCTTCAGCATCACCCAGGATTCTTGTTAAAAGGTTCATATGTCTGGGCTCTACAAGAGATATACTGAATCAGAATCTCTGTGGGTATATCTGGAAATTTGCATTTTAAATAATATTTTCCTGGTGATACTTATGCATGTTTAAAATTTAAGAACACCTAAAGTATGAGGTCGTGTGGTCATCAAAATGAGATGCACACACTCCAGGGAATACACCAAATCATCTAGTAGGAAACAGAAAGAAAATGATACAATTTTCATGTATGTATCTCTTTCGTAGTCTTTAAAGTTTTTTATGTTTTTATATGTTTTATAGTACAGAGTACAGTAGTAGATATATTGAGGCTATGTGCTTAAAAATGGCTTTATGATAGGGAGTCAAATAGTTTGGAGACAACTGATCCTCTTGCTTTCAGGAAAGTCACTTATGCTATTTCAGTCATCTGAATTAAACAAAGCAAAAGATACAACTTTAAGAGAATCTTCAGGAAGAGATTCCGAAAGTCCCTTACCTTTCTATTAGAAAGCCACTGCCTTTTTTTTAATCTCTCTTATAAAAAGCAGCTTTTAGTTGGATGACAATCATCCTAGTTGAGATCCACTAGCCCTACTCTATTTTAAACTATTTAATTTCACTTCTCTTCGAGTCTTTATTTTCTGACTCTTATTTAGCTCTTCTGACACTCTTATAATCCTTCCTTGTGTCTCTCTATACTTCTATAATATTATTATCTGAATTGCTCTATTAGGAATGATTTTTTTATTTCACAAAGGAGATGTTCTCAGGATATTTCTGATCTTTTATTTGAACATTTGTGTTCCTGGAGGAGAAACCTGGAAGAAGGTGTAAAATTCCCCTGTATTTGCATCTCCTAGGGACATCACTCTGTCTTGCCAGTTAACAGAAGTGTCCAAAAACCCACCAAACATCTACCTCAACGGTTCAAATCATGGCCTACTCTGTGACTATTGCAAATAAACTTCTCTTGAAACACATCTGTGTCCATTCTTTTCACCTATTAATTATGTCTATTTTGTGACCAAGTCTGTATGGCCTCTAAAGCTGGAAATACTTTTTATCTGGCCTTTTAAAAGAAAAAGTTTGCTGATCCTTGATTTTTTCTTTCGATTGTCCACATGTATTTTGACCAAATAAGTTATTGCTTACTTATTGTCTCTTCTTGTAAACACTTGACACCAGAGATTTTGGGCAAGTTGGTTGCCCTGTGACCTTCACACTCAAATAATTAAAAATTGTCAACGTTCTGTTTGTCCATAATTTTTTGTTTAAAGTTTTCAGTGATGGTCCTTCATTGTCTCTATCTCTAAGTGGCACCCTAACATCTCTGTCCTACCTTGAGTTGATTTTTTTTCTTACGGTTTATCTGCTAATGAACCTAAGTAATTTAACTGGTAGATTTTTCTTTAGTTTTTTGATTTTGTGTAGTATTAAAATAATATCATGCCTTGTTTTCAGAGATGTCTTGGCTTGGTCCTCAAACTTTTCTTTATTCTGTGCCTTCTCATTCCTTCCTCATTTTTATCTCTTCACTGCTAACTTTCTACTCCACTCCCAGCAGTTTTTGTTCAGTATGGAGTCCGGTTCAGAAAGGTAGCTCGAAAGATTCCTTTCTTTTTTCTTTTTTTTTTTTAATTTTTCATTTTTATTATACTTTAAGTTCTAGGGTTCATGTGTACAATGTGCAGGTTTGTTACATATGCATACATGTGCCACGTTGATTTACTGCACCCATCAACTCATCATTTACATTAGGTATTTCTCCTAATGCTATCCCGCCCCCAGCCCCCCAGCCCCTGACAGGCCCCGGTGTGTGATGTTCCCTGCCCTGTGTGCAAGCGTTCTCATTGTTCATTTCCTACCTATGAGTGAGAACATGCAATGTTTGCTTTTCTGCCCTTGTGTTAGTTTGCTGAGAAGGATGGTTTCCAGTTTCATCCATGTCCCTTCAAACGACATGAACTCATCCTTTTTTATGGCTGCATAAATATGGCAGATGTACCCCATGGAAGGTTCCTTTCTAGAAGTCACACTATTCAACTGTTCCAGCTCTGTCAGCTTTTATAGTAGGATCCTTGCACTCATACCCTAATGAAGGGAAAAACCTCTGCCATGCAGTCAGTTGCATTTTATAACTGGCTCCTGGCTCTTCTCAGTGAGTAACTAATGGCTAGTCTGGGGTTCCTTTGTTCTTGGGACCTCAGTTGCTGTATTGATTTCCTCTGTTTCTTTTCACATATTGATGATGCCGGAATGGTCTTGTAGCTGTTGGTGATTTGAATGCACCCACTTTTACTTCGGGGCTTTGCAAAATATTTGCCACCCAATTTTGGTAAATTTTGTCCATGGGTTTTGGGGTTTGCTACCTACTGACTCTGTATGTTTTTATTTGGAGATTTGGAATATTCAGAATTATGTTTTCACTGCTACCACCATTTTCCCAGAGTTTCTGATTCATTTTTGGATTAGCTACGTGTATTAGAATATGTGGAATAGTAGAATGTTTAAAAAGAGTAGTAAAATAATTTGAGTTTTATTAAGCACAGCCACAGTTGGGTTATATAAAAGGTAGTTGTCATGTGAACCAACTGGTAATACATACGTACATTTAAAAATTATAGTAATGATAACTACTCTTTTGATCATTTACTGTTATGTGCTGTGCTTAGCACTTTGTATGCATTATCTTAATTAACCAGAGCAGATGCATAGTATCTGTTTTTATCACTTCACAGATGAGAAGGCAGAGGCTTGAAGAGCTTTTAAGTATGATTTGATCAAGGTAACACAACTGGCAAATTGAAAACTGGAATTCTGTAAAAGGCATGTCTAATTCTAAAGGCCATGCCTCAATCACTGCAGTATTTGCTCAGCAAGATTTTTTAAAATTTTTTCTTTCTTCTCTATTTTCGTATCCACTGCTTTAATCCTTTATATGAGCTTCTAAAAATAACTACTTGATAGTTTCCTAGCTTTTTCTAATGTCGATCTGATCCCTTGCTTAAGGATAGGCATACAAAACAAAAAAAATATAAAAACCTCTGTGATAAGTTATAATTGGTTAGAAAGATATTTGAATGGACAATATTACAGCTCATATTTAACTGCCATAGGAGAAAATTTCAATGATTCCTCCACTGGTTCTTATTTTTTGCCTCATTTTCAATTCCTGTACTGCCCATTACAAATCCTTTGCTCTAGCCATGTCTGTCTAATCACTTTCTATAGTGTTACCATTCAGTTTCACCCTTGTCTTTACTCATGTTACCTTCTCATAATTAATGTTTCCTCTTTCCATTGTCATCCTTTAAAGCCATATATTTAGGTGGCCTTCTCTGTGAAGCCTCTCCCAATTTTCTCCATTGCAGAGGCATAATTCATGGCTCCTTAGTGGTCCTCACACAGTCTTTGGAAAGGATCTGTATCATAGCATTCATCAAACTGTATTTGAATGAGTTGTGTATCTGTCTGCTGTGCTAGACATTGAGATTACTGAAGAGTGGGACAATTTCTTACTCGTCTTTCTAACCCCAGAGCCTCCATAAGTGCCTGGAACACAGTAGGTATTAAATCAGTTTTGTTGGATAATCCCATTAGTATCAGTGAGATTATGTTGGTAGTTAATGAGACTTGTGTATCTTCATGGAAAACAAACACTTAACAATGGCATACTTATTTAGTCCTTCTGTTATGGAAGGACTTCCTTCCCATGTGGAAAATGGCACACAGGTCTTAGAGCAGCTTATTCAGGACAATAGGTCTAGTAGATATAGTTGGCTAATGCCAACTTATTTAGTCCTTCTGTTATTCTTTATCTAACATCATTTATTCAAAAGCGTGATTAAATAAGCATGGTTAAACAGGCAAACAGCATATTGTTTACCTATCTTTATCACAAAATTAACATTTTATATGGCAGTTCTCTGAGAATTACCTGAGTGTGAATAATATTCTTTCCATGTAGCTCCTCTTGCCCAGCAAAATTAAATATTTTTAATTAACATTTGTAATCAGCTTTTCCTATTCTTGGGTCTAATGGTTTATATTCATTTAAACAAATTGAATTTTAAAGAGAAATTAAACATCACATTTATAAAGCCAAATTTAGATTGATTTTTTTCTTCTTTCTCCAACCTCATATGCTTCATTAATGACAGTGACTTATATTCCCATAAGTTATTTATTCATGCACCAATTTAACAAATCAAATATGTAGTGAAAGCTAGTGAGTGTCTTCTCTAGATGGGTCTAAAATTTGTCCAAATTGGTGGTAATGGACCTCTTTGGATAAGACTCTACTTTGATTTTTGAAACTACAATGAGACAGAAATTTTAGGACATCAAGAGACGTAGATTAGACAAAATTGTTTTGCTATTCATTTCTTTTCTGATCAAATACAATGCTAAACAATATTTGGAAGTTAACTGAACTCTTACTGGTCCTCTGCCTAAAGGTCATATATTTTAGTTGTCTCAGTGAGTTTGGATCCCAAATTAGCATTATGGTCTTAATTACTGGGATTGACAAATGAAGGTGTCTTACCATATGGACAAGTATTGAAGAGGGGCTCCTGTTTTAAGAAGAGAGATCTTTGGTCCTTTCAGGGCAGAAGTTATGGGCCTTTGGACAATCCAAACATGATTTGTTTTTCCTCATTTGAGATACTGCAGAACAAATTTATCTCTGCTTTAAAATAGAAATAGATGCACAAATAAAAACATTTTGTTAAAAAAAGACTTTTCCCAGGAAACTTAAATATATTTTATGGTGTTCCTCCTTATTCCAATGTGTAGTCTCTCATACTGGAAAATAGCATACAGGTGTTAGGGCAGCTTGTTCAGGATAATAGGTCCAGGAGATATAGTTGGCTAATGCCACCAGATTCCTACAAGCAAGGAGGCTTGTTTCTGGTTTATTTTTTGGGCTTCATAAAAGAGATTTTTCTTAAGGATCTGCCATAGACATAGATACAAACTCAAGTAAGAAATGATTTCTTTCTTTAAGTAGTTGTATAATCTAACCAGGAAAACTATGATTATAAAACAGTGTGGCAAGTTCTTTTGAGCCAGTACATTACTAGAGTTGATGGTATTATTATTATTTTAAAATCATCTTCAAAGATTCTGTTTTCACAAATCACAATGGGTAGATGAAGTGGTCTCCTAGCGAGTAGTATCCTGTGAGCTATAATTTAGACATAATTTTAATAAGCTTTTTTTTCTAATTTATGTAGGAGAAATAAATTGGATTCTGATATGAGATAAGAAAAACAGAGAAAGACACCATTCAATAATTTTAAAAACCTATCCTCCTGAGCTATTTGCTGTAAGGGTGAAAAGCCAGAAGTACTTAAAGCTCCCAATAAGATTGCTGTATTACAGTGGTTACAGTTTAGAATTCTGGGCTTTGAAGTCAGACACACAGGGATTCAGCTTCTAGCTCCTTATTAACTATGTGACCTTGAACAAGTTACTTAACTGCTGTAAGCATCATTTCATTACCTGTGTGATGATGCAGAAATTGTTTTGAAAATTAAAAGAGATTATTACTGTAAAAGTTCATAATCTAGTGCCTGACATATAGCAAGCCTTCAAAATATATTTATTATCTTTCTATTGTTACAGTGATGTCCCTGAAGTAGATTAAAAACATTTTGAATAACTTACAACATAAATGTATTAATTCATTCTTGCATTGCTATAAGGAAATATCTGAAGCTAGGTAATTTATAAAGAAAAAAGATTTTTATTTTGGTTCATGGTTCTGCAGGCTCTACAGGAAACATAGCACTGGCATCTGTTCCTGGTGAGGGCCTCAGAAAGCTTCCAATCATGGCAGAAGGCGAAGGAAGAGCTGATGTTGTGTCACATGGCAAGAGTGGGAGCAAGAGAAAGAAAGGGGAGGTCCCAGATTCTCTTAAACAACCAAATCTTGAGTGAACTGAGAACTCATCACCAAGGAAGAATATGGTGCTCAGCCCTTCATGAGGGATCTGCCCCTATGATCAAATACCTCCCACTAGGTCCCACCTCCAACATTGGGGATTACATTTCAACATGAGATTTGGAGGAGACACATATCCAGACCATGTAATTCCTCTCCTGATCTCCCAAAACTCATACCCTTCTCACATCACAAAATACAATAATCCCTTAATAGTCCCCTAAAGTCTTAACTCATTCCAGCATCAAGTCCAAAGTCCTAAGTCTTATCTGAGACTTATCTCCTTCCACCTCTGTGCGTGGAAAATCAAAACAAGTTATTTACTTCCAAGATCCAGTGGTAGTACAGGCATTGGGCAAACATTCCTCTTCTAAAAATGAGAAATCAGCCAAAAGAGAGACAGTAGGCTCCATAAAAATCTGAAATCTAGCAGGGCAGTCATTAAATCTTATAGCTCGAAAATAATCTCGTTTGACTCCATGTCCTGCATTCTGGGCACACTGCTGCAATGAGTGGGCTCCCAAGGTCTTGGTCATCCCATCCCCTGTGGCTTTTTCAGGGTACAGCCCATGTGACTGCTCTCATGGGTTGGAGTTGAGTGCTGGCAGGCTCATGATGCAAGCTATCTATGGCTACTCTTCTGGGGTCTGGAGGATGGCAGCCCCCTTCTCACAGCTCCACCTGACAGTCCCCTGGTGGGGACTCTGTGTGGGTCCACCCACATTTTCCCTTGACATTGCCCTGGTACAGTCTTTTGTGGGTGCTTCACCCCTGTGGTAGGCTTCTGCCTGGGCATTTAGACTTTCCAACATGTCTTTTGAAATCCAGGGGAGTGCTGCCAAGCCACCTTCACTTTTGCATTCTGTTTGCCTGCAGGCTTAACACCAAGTAGAAACTGCCAAAGCTATGGCAGCTTGAACTATCCAGAGTGGCAGCCCAAATTGTACCTTCATGTCCTTTTAGCTATGGCTGTAGCTGGAGCAGCTGGAATGCAGGGAGCAGTGTCCCAAGGCTGCACAGGGAAGTGGCACTCTGGGCCTGGACCCTAAAACCATTCTTTCCTCTTAGGCCTCACGGTTTGTGATGGGAGGCACTGTCTAGAAGACTTGAAGACTTCCAAAATGCCTTTGAGGCTTTTTCCCATTGTCTTTGATATTAGCACCAGGTTCCTTTTTAGTCATGCTAATCTCTCTAGCAAGTGGTTTCTCTGCAGCTTGCTTGGATTCTTTCTCTACCACAGGGCCAGCCTGCAAATTTTTCAAATGTTTTTGCTCTACTTCTCTTTTAAATATAAGTTCCAACTTTAAGTCATTTCTTTGTTCTCATATATGATCATAGGTTGTTAGAAGAAGCCATGCCACTTCTTGAACACCTTGCTGCTTAGAAATTTCTTCCAGCACATACCCAGTCATCACATTTAAGTTCAAACGTCCACTGATCCCTAGGACATGAACACAATGCAGCCAGGTTTTTTGCTAGGGCATAACATGGGTGACCTTTACTTCACTTCCCAATAACTTTCTCATTTCTGTCTGAGACTCCATCAGCCTGTCCTTCTTTGTCCATAATTCCATCAGCATTTTGGTCACAAGCATTTAACAAGTCTCTAAGAAGTTCCAAACTTTCCCTTGGCTTCCTGTCTCCTTCTGAGCCCTGCAAACTCTTCTAACCTCTGCCTGTTACCCAGTTCCAAGGCAGCTTCCACAATTTCAAGTATCTTTATAGCAACAACTGACTCCTCAGTACCAAGTTAGTGCTACCAAGGGGATGGCACTAAGCCATGTATGAGTGATCCTTATGTCTGATACCTCCCACTAAGCCCTACCTTCAACACTGGGGAGTGCATTCCAATATGAGATTTTGAGGGGATAAGCATCCAAACTATATCAATAAATGTATTATCTTAAATTTCTTGTATATCTATCCAAGAAAGTGTTAAAATAAAAGAGAGTGAAATAAAGATGACATGAAGGGATTATAACTGGATACCAGACTGCAAAAAGACTGGCCATGACAGTACTTCTCAGCACTCAGGGGCCACTCAGCTTTTTCAGGGTGCATCTTGTTAAATGGTCTCAGGAGAACTAGGCTCCCTACTTTTGACACATTTATAATAGAGATGGTGCCGTTCTTAATAGCCCACTACCCAGAGCACTTCCTCCCTATTTTGCATCCTGGAAATCAATTGGTCATTGGAAGTCTGCATGGTAAACACAGAAGAAGATCAAAGAGAATTACATTATTTTGTGGAATTTTGTATTCAGGTTTCTTAAAAACCCAATCAGGTCTGCCTGAGAGGAGTATACTTTTCCAATAATCAGCATACTTCAGGGTCTTTTTTCTTGGTTGATGCTTAATAAAAATTCTCTAAGCCTTTTGCTCTTTTTTTTTTTTCAGGACTCTGTGAAGATCAGTGTACTAGTTTCTTACTGCTGCTATAAACAAATTGCCACAAATTTAGTGGCTTAAAACAAAATCAGTTTATTCTCCTACAGTCCTGGAGATCAGAAGTCTGAAGTGGATCTTATTGGGCTAAAATCTAGGTGTCAGCAGAGCTAGGTTTCTTCTGGAGGCTCAAGGGGACACTGTTTTCTAGTCTTTTTCAGCCTCCAGATGTTGCCCACATTCCTTGTCTCCTGGCTTCCTTCTGTCATGAAAGCCAGCAGTGTAGCATCCTCAAGTCAATCTCTTTCTTTCTGTGTCTGATTTTTCTGTCCCTCTCTTTCGTTTATAAAGACTTTCATGATGGCATTGGGCTCTTCTGGATAATGCAGGATTATCCCTCCACCTTAAAATCCTAAGTTTAAGTACATCTGCAGACTCCTTTTTATACATATACACAGAATCCAGGAATTGGGGGTGAACATCTTTTGGGGGACATTATTCTGTCTGCTACAACAATCTAGGTATTCTTTCTTTGGATATAGTAATACTGTTGACTACGTAATGGCATTTTTCATATTTAACAATACCACACTTGGATTTCCAAACTACCCTTTAAGCATTGATTTGGAAAAAATCTGGTCCTTTGAGCAAGTTCCTATATATAGCTCATTTTATCATTTATGTGTTAAATTTAGTAGTTCAACTCTTAGAGGCTACTGTTATGTTGAAGTTCAAATAATTCTCTTCCCAGTAATAGATAACAGGGATTTAGGCCATATATTTTAGAGATTTCCATCTAGGGGAACGGGGATTTCTTTTCCAAAGATTGTGTTTTAAAGTTTCAGTTACCAGTTTACTTCTATCAAACTGCTCGTTTTATATGAATGCTATTTCAGTTAGATATTATTGTAGCATATATAGAAGTCTCTTAAATTTTAACAAATTCTGTAATCTGTTTCCTCATTTAGATGTACTGATGCTGCTTGATGTCAGTTTAAGTAAATTATACAGCACATTTTCCTTTCTGGGACCTTGCATATATTGATGCAATGTGTGGGCACTGATGTGGTAGAATATAATACATTCTGTTAAAACAGGATTTGCTCTATTAAACAGCAAAATATAAAGGCAGAATAAGCATCTTTTACCTGGAGTTGATTTCCAGTATCACAGACACAATATTTTATAGCATTATATATTCATCTTACAGGTCCTGAATTGATAAATAAATTGCAATGACAAAGAAACATGATCATGTCAAGGTGAGGATGAAAGGGCCCAGAGAAAAGAAAAATGTCTGTTTTATTCTGTGTTTTGGAACGACTCTTTGAATAATTGCAAATTACCTACACAAAGTCCCAGAAAAATAGCTCAATCATATTGAATAATTTAATTGACAATATGCCTAGAAAAATGATAGCATCAATTTTAAATTATATTTTAAGTATCATTGTAGTAAATGCTTTCTTTATATTCTGTTATTTTTTGCAGGCTATTCTGTCCAGTTAAATATTCTTAAAATTTGTAATGTTAGGCCAATGTCTGCCTATCAAGTCTGTCACAAATAAGCAAGTTTTCCAAGAATCTCTTTCCTAGAAGGCTAATTTTTAAAGCTATGTGTCTTGATGCTCTCTCCTAGCAGATGTGATGCATTCAGAATTTGTACATACTCTTCCAAGCTGTAAAGGTATTGCATAGTATCCCGTGGATACAAACATTTTTCCCACATTGGAGAAATTATATACTAATTGGGGAAACTATATTCTAACAAACTGTTCTTTCTTCACCAGAATAATAGTTCTGCATAGCCTTGGAAGTTCTGTAAGGTAACTCAAAGAGTCAACAAAAGATTGGTGGCTAGTGAAAGAGTGGGAGTGTAAAGTTGCTAATGTAGTAATATTTACAGATTACTTCTTGTTTGTCATTTACTTGGCTAATTATTATAGTAGTCTTGTAGGTTAGAGCTGGTAGCTCTATTTCCAAGCTGATATAATTGAGTTTCAGGGAGTGGTTAAATTATTTACTCTAGATTAGTTTGTTGGTTTTTTAATGTAAACAAGATCTCTTCTCAGTTGACCACATGAATATCTCCTCTCAATTCTCTTTCCAAATTATTTACCCTGCCCAGTTATTACATAATGCTTTCACTTTTAGTGTTCTAGATTTTATTCTAGGTTTAAGATATCAACATTATGCCACCCTGTAATCCATGCGTAGTAGATTCCTAGGGCCCCTGTAACAAAGTACGGCAAACTGGGTGCCTTAAAACAGCAGAAATGTATTGCATCACACTTCTACACTCTAGAAGTCCAAAATCTAGTAGTCAAGCAGGGCCTTGTTCTTTCTGAGACCCTGAGTAGAATCCTTCCATGCCTCTTCCTAGCTGCTGGTGGTGGCTGTCAATCCTTGGCATTCCTTGGCTTACAGCTGCAGCACTCCGATCCCTGCCTCTTTGTCATTGGGCATTCTTCTTCCGTATCTCTCTCTGCTTGTTTTATAAGGAGACCAGCCATATTGGAATAAGGGTCCACCCTACTCCACTATGATTTCATCCTAATTCCATTTCTACAACCCTATTTCCAAATAAGTTATCATTCTAAGGTTCTGAGGATTGGGATTTCAGCATATTATTTTGGGGAGACAAAATTCTTCAACCCATAACACCATGTGTATCACATTTGAAAAAACATAAAAAAAACATACATTCATTTTTATAAATTGTGATTTTTGGCATTATGTTCTCAACTTTATCTCAAAGGAGATCACAAATAATGATTATATGAATATAACTCTTGTACATTTTCCCTCCATCTGTCCTTTTTTTTTTTTTTTTTTTTGAGACAGGCTCTCACTCCATTGGTCAGGTTGGAGTGCAGTGGCACATTCATGCCTCACTGCAGCCTCGACCTCTTGGGATCAGTCGATTCTCCCACTTCAGTTTCTCGAGTAGCTGGAACTATAGGAGCATACCACCATACCTGGTTAACTACTTTTTGTAGAGATAGGCATGAGCCACTATACCTCGTCCACTTTTGTACCTTTTCCAAGTGTTTCTCTAAGTTTGTTTCAAGCATATAAGATATTGTAAGAAAAATGAAGTGTCATCAAATAATTGTGAGACATATGGAGTTTTTCTGCATTTTTATGCACTATTCTTGGGACCTAGTATTCACTAGGATTGTTAAAGTCACTGAGAATTCCTGTGTAAAATCTATTAAATGTAACCCAAATTTCCTCAAGCATGTTTGATATTGTGACATTTTATTATGTAATACTTGTTATTTTACAGAACTATCTTGGGAAAGGCCACCTCAGGAGATTATAATATACATGCGGATATGGTTTGGCTGTGTCCCCACCCAAATCTAATCTTTAATTCCCACGTGTTTTGGGACTGACATGGTGAGAGGTCATTGAATCATGGGGGCAGGTCTTTCTATGCTGTTCTTGTGATAGTAAGTCTCACAAGAGCTGACAGTTATTATAAGGGGGAGTTTTCCTCCTCAAGCTCTTTTTTGCCTGCCATCACCCACGTACGACGTGACTTGCTCCTCCTTGCCTTCCTCTGTGATTTTTTGTGAGGCCTCTGCAGCCATGTGGAACTGTAAGTCCAGTTAAGCCTCTGTCTTTTGAAAATTGCCCAATCTCAGGTATGTCTTTATCAGCGGCATTAAAACAAACTAATACCCATAACCTTGTCCCCTTTCATTAAGAATTTTGGAAAATTACTTAACCTTTGTCTGCTTCAATCTTCCCAAGTGTAAAATGAGAATAATAACTGTAGTTACCTTATCAAAGTGATTGAGACTATTGCATGAAGTAATACCGGTGAAGAATATAATGCAGTTTTTATAATAGAAAGAGTTCAATATGTGTTTATTATTATTGTGATTAGTATTACACTCAGCTAATATTTGTCTTTAGGCATTAATCCATAGTGATGTTGAGATCCATCAAACAAGTGGCCCATACTTATCTTGAAGGCAATTTCTGTATAATTTATAAAGAGATCATACAGATTATTCTCAAAGTATCTAAGTATTTTTGCTGTTTTATAGCCTTATCTCAGGAAACCTAAAGGAAAAAAGGTTATATTATTGTAATAGGTATAACAAGGGAGGGAATTGTGTAATGCATTTTAGAAATACTTTTGCGGAAAATAGTTAAATTAAGAAGGTTCCTCATTAATGATACTAGTCATTTTATTGTGTTACTGATAAAGTGATACCCCTGAAGCAATTGAAATATGTAAGGCTGAGGAAACTTGCAATAAAAGCCCCAGAATGCTATACTTTGAATCTTTTTTTGTGTGTTTTCTCCTATTGTCTGTTATGTTAGGCATTATGCCTACTTTTTTTTTTCTGTTTTCCCAGTGCTTTAATCACTATTCTAACCTCTCATTCCTTTTTTTAATATACTCTAAACTGGAAACCTGAAGATGAGGGCTATTCAGTTGTTTTTAAAATAATAAAGATGCAAAAGCTTTTTTTATGCTTTTTTTTTTTTCTGCAGATTCTTAAGCATATTTTTCTACCTGGTTGAAATTACTAGTTCAGTGACTTTTGTCAATTTGGTAAAATGTTCTGTAGTACGTTCCTTAAAATGATTATTTTTGTGTAAGCCACAGATATCTCCCAAGCTCCCACTTCACCATTATTTCTAAGCTTCTGAATGCCTTTCTTTCCCCATCAGTTTCTCATAATTTCTCCAAATGAGGGCCAACCTGGCCATTACCATGCTTCTTCCTGCTCAAACACTCGAGTCTAGGGCTGGTCTTTCTGCCTATTAGGGGAGGCAAACCACCCTCCTAGCACAGATTTATACAGTGTAAAATGTCTGTCTTGAAAAAGCCACAGATTTTTCCTAGGGTCTTTCTCTGAATATATAAAACATGTCATTCCCTGGATATATAAAAAGTCTCCTCCCTCCCTCCCTTCCTTCCTTCCTCCTTTCTTCCCTTTCTTTCCTCTTTTTTTGACTTTTGACAGGATCTCACTCTATTGCCCAGCTGAGTACAATGGCACAATCACAGCTCACCACATCCTTGATCCTCCCGCCTCAGCCTCCTGAACAGTTGGGATTACAGGCACGCACTACCACTCCCTGCTAATTTTGGATTTTTTTGTAGAGATGGGGTCTCACTATGTTGAGCAGGCTGCTCTCAAACTCCTGGACATAAGCAATCCTCCAACCTCGATCTCCCAAAGTACTAGGGTTACAGGTGTGAGCCACAGCATCCAGCCTTATTCTTTTCTTTATTAATCATATCACTTAAAAGAACCCTAATACTAGGCCAGGCGCGGTGGCTCACACCTGTAATCCCAGCACTTTGGGAGGCCGAGGCGGGCAGGTCATGAGGTCAGAAGATCAAGACCATCTTGGCCAACATGGTGAAAACCTGTCTCTACTAAAATATAAAAAATTAGCTGGGCGTGGTGGCATGTGCCTGTAATCCCAGATACTTGGGAGGCTGAGGCAGAGGAATTGCTGCAACCTGGGAGGCAGAGGTTGCAGTGAGCTGAAATTCTGCCACTCCACTCCAGGCTTGCGACAGAGCAAGACTCCGTCTAAAAACAAACAAACAAACACCCTAATACTAAAAGAGTGATTACAAATTATCTATTCAGGACCTTTTGAATTGAAAAATCTTCACATTAATTTTCTGACTTTTAAATATATTACACCCTGGCTATTTGTTGATATGTTGTTTAGGGGGATATTTTTTGTTTTTGTTTTTTGGTTTTGTTAACTAGCATTCAAGTTAAATGTAGCAGATATCTCAGGTATAGATTATCAATTTTCAAAACGCATAAAATGTTTAAGTAGCTATAAAAGCATGCTACATATTTTTTTGTTTAATAAATAGGGATCATTTAATGAGTCAAAGTCATAATTTTAACAACTATTTCATGATTATATTTAGAAGTATGGTTTTAATTTTTAATAGACAGCCAAGTAAAATCACTTGTCCATGCTAATACTTTTTATACACTATTTCATTTAATCTTTCATTGGGTATAGAATTAGGCTGTATTTTCTCCTGTATTGCAGATAATGAAGCCAAGGTTCAAGGATTTAACTTGTCTTTCACAGTAGATAGATGACAGCACTGGGATTTTATCTCAAAGTTGCCTAAAGCCTTAGGATATATATTTCCCCAATCTTCTATATTCTTTCTGATGACAGGAAGGGTAATGAAAAGTGTCAGAGAAGATTTTAGTAAGCTCTGGAAGTATGAGAATGCAGTAGACAGTAAGAATGTGGGAGGGTACTCCTTGTATAGAGTAGGGTGCGGTATAAAAATGAGCAAATAAGAGATGTAGTTTGTTTGCAGAACTTGAGGAAACCATTCCGATTATAATGGTACAGTTTAATATGTAATAAATATAGGTAGTTAGTTTTATCCCCAGTAACATACTGGAAAGCTGAAAATTGTTTCTGTGGGTGATGACAGATTATTTAAGGACTTGAACCAGGGTGATGGAATATCATGATGAAAGTGGTGAAATAGAAAAATTAATGTCTGCTGGGTGCGGTGGCTCACACCTGTAATCCCAGCACTTTGGGAGGCCAAGGCAGGTGAATCACCTGAGGTCGGGGGCTTGAGACCAGCTTGACCAACATGGAGAAACCTCGTCTCTACTAAAAATGCAAAATTAGCTGGGCGTGATGGCACATGCCTGTAATCCCAGCTACTCAGGAGGCTGAGGCAGGAGAATCTCTTGAACCTGGGAGGTGGAGGTTGCGGTGAGCAGAGATTGCACTATTGCACTCAGTCTGGGCAACAAGAGCGAAACTCTATCTCCAAAAAAAGAAAAAAAGAAAAAGAAAAATTAATGTCATGACTATGTCAGAATAAGTAGAATGAAGTAGATTTGAGGTATAGAAATGACTTAGGAGTTTAGTGTAGTAATTGAGAGGAGAATGATGAGAACTAGACATTAATAAAATGGGAGATTTTTGAAGGCAGTATCTTCAGAACTTGGTTGGACATGAAAGAGATGAATGAGAAGATGCTGCTGCAATCTGTGTTTTAAATAATTGGAAGAATCATGATAATATTGAATTGAAATAAGGACAATGTGAAACAGTACTTTTCTTGCAGAAGAAAAAGTAGTGCATTTAGAGAATTGTAGAGTGATGGTTAAGCAATGAATTGGACATGCCTACTAGGATATTAGATAGACTTGAACTCACGTGTTGGATGATGATTAGAAAGAAAAATTAGTCATCTATATGCATTTAGCATTCAAGATTAATAGTCTCATATTTATTTAGTTATGCTTAATTCAAAAATGTACATATCTGATTTGAAGTTTTAAAATTAACCTGAGAACAGAAACATTTGTAAATACAACATGTAAATTTGAGGACAAAAATAATGTGTCAAGAAGCACAGATGGGATATTTTTCATTGGGAATTATAAGTTTGTTTTTTTTCCCAAAATGTTATTTCAACTTTATCTAATTTTTCTGGTCAAGGTTGTCATTCCTATAGAAATTTATGCTCCTGGATTCATTTTTTTTGATATTATATTTTATAGATCATATTTGAGTTAAGGCAAGGTGGATTAGTCTGTTTTCATGCTGTTGATAAAGACATACCTGAGACTGGGAAGAAAAAGGGGCTTAACTGGACTTCCACATGGCTAGGGAGGCCTCAGAATCATGGTGGGAGGCAAAAGGCAATTCTTACATGGTGGCAGCAAGAAAAAAAATGAAGATGATGCAAAAGTGGAAACCCCTGATAAAACCATCAGATCTCATGAGACTTATTCACTACCACGAGAACAGTATGGAGGAAACCGCCCCCATGAATCAAATTATCTCCCACCTGGACCCTCCCACAACAGGTGGGAATTATGGGAGTACAATTCAAGATGAGATTTGGGTGGGGACACAGAGCCAAAGCATATCAAAAAAGAAGTGTCATGTTTTTCAATGCATGATATTATGCTTTGGGGGATGATGGTCTGAGTTGTATTTAACCCCTGAAAGATATTCTTTATATACCCTGGGTGCCACATGAGCTACCAAAGACTGGTCCCCCTTCCACCATAAACTCAGAACTGATATTCACCATATATTCACCTCCTTGTTTTTGGATGCTGCCCCACTGTGGGAAGAGGAAAAAGGTGTCCAGGATATTATAAAGAAAGAAGTGTCCCAATCTGAAAGGGACATTTTACATTTTTGTATTAATTTTAACTTTACAAAGAAATGAAAAATATGTTGATCACAAAGGAAATAGAGCTGCCAAAATATGATGTCAGTGTTCTAGCATGGGCACTCTTTTCTTCTCTGCTTGTTAGTTCCCTGAAACTAAAACTATTTAGAACGATGGCTCATGGACATGCTTCAGGATAGACAAAACTGTACTATTGCTTTTTTTTTTTTTTTTTTTTTTGAGAAACAGGACAAGGCCCTCAAAACACTCGTAGCTAGAGGATGATTGATTCAAAAATTAACATTGACCACCATCAAGATACTTTGTAGTTGTTATCTTGGATTAAGATAAAAGTGGATAACACAATTTTCTTGGTATTTGGAACTATTTGAGTAGAGTTCCAGAGAAGAAAATAGTAGAGAATTAGAAGAGTGACATTAAATCTGGGTATGCCTTTCTCTATTCTTCTGTGATTCTAAACACCTGGCTGGGCCGGGTGTGGTGGCTCATGCCTGTAATCTCAGCACTTTGGGAGGCCGAGGTGGACAGATCACGAGCTCATCACGAGCTCAAGAGATCGAGACCATTCTGGTCAGCATGGTGAAATCCCGTCTCTACTAAAAATACAAAAATTAGCTGGGCGTGGTAGCACGTGCCTGCAGTCCCAGCTACTTGGGAGGCTGAGGCAGGAGAATCCCTTGAACACAGGAGGCCAAGGTTGCAGTGAGCTGAGATCGTGCCACTACACTCCAGCCTGGAGACAGAGCGAGACTCTGTCTCACAAAAAGAAACAAACAAACAAACAAAAATCTGGCTGATCAAAGCTTTGTCCCTTAATAAGAGCACATTTTGCAAGTGACCTTTTTTTTTTTAACCTAAGACCATATAAGCACGTAAGGGTGTTGTCAATCCTTGGTTGGAACAAAAGTTGGTATGTTTGGCTATGAATATTAGATCACTGAAAGTAGAAATTCAGATCTAAATTAAGAAACCTCATGAATTTTAAATTTTAAAAAATTAAATTGCAGTTATCTATTTTGAACTGTAATTTCTTTTAGCTTTTCGAAGTAGTTTTGTCCGAAGAAACCCAGAGTATTTTACTTCAAATATTGCTAATGAAGGTGAACTGTGATTATTATATGAAACAAGAGAGGCATTTAGCTCCTGAAAGTCTGACCTAAATTCTTGTCAGTATTTCAAGGAATGTTCAAAGTGACATTACTTGACAAGCTTCATTACTTTTATGTGACTTTAAACATAAGATTAAATGTAAAATGATAGAATCTTGAATGAATAAGTTAGGGGATTTCTTGAAATTCAAAACTTGAGGATTTCAGAAATTAAACACCTAATTTTTCTATCTCATTATTTTCCTGGTTATTTGTCAAGCAGGCCAGTTCTATAGGTCATTCACCTTACTTCCCTTTCTGAATTCTGTCTCTAGCTCTGAGGCAAAACTTCTGTCATACCCAAGAGCATGCTGATGTTTCAGGGAAGCTCTATACAGGGTTTATGTAGTTATTGTCCCATTAGGAAATGATGAATAGACTTTAATATAGAAATATAAAATGTCATATTTAGTTGTTCTCTTGGCAAGTCAGGCTCACGGAGATATTGTTGATACCACTAGGCAAAATTTTCCCTGTTGGTATTTTCAAAACTTCTTACATATAACCCTTATGTACATAGATAGAAATAAGACATGAAAATAGTAAAATAAGAACACAGCAAGGAATTTAATGTCTGGGCTTTAAGGACAGTTGAATGTCAGAAACAACAACAACAAAACACCCTTTTAATTTCTTGACCTTAAAAAGCTGGTTGGGATATATGACAATTATATATGACTATTTCTTTTCAAAATACAGACATTTTGTATTGAAATGGAGTCTACATGTTTTTCAATGTCAGTAAAATGATTTTGGTTTTAGGGATTAAGCAGTTGAACTCTGACACTCTATAAAGCCATTGAATCTAATAAATGGATTGGGTCCCGGTTTTGTAGCTGCTGAATCCGACGTACTATCAGAGGGCTCTCTTTAAAGAATGCAACAGACTATCAATACCAAATTAAGTACGAAGGTGATTATATATTTCACATGAGAAAATAAATTACAAATTAAAAATAATGAAAAATGCCAGAAATATTACACTGTAAAAACATATTTTTAAAAAATATTAATCACCTAACATATGTCTTTATTATCCTTTACATTACATTTTTTGGCTACATACTCTTAGTACCTGTTATAAGCTGAATTGTGTTCTCTCAAAATTCATATGTTGAAGTCCTAATCCCCATACTTCAGAATATGACTGTTTGGAGTTGGGACCTTTAAGAGATAATCAAGTTAAAATGAGTCCTTTAGAGTGGGCCTAATCCAATCTGACTAGGTCATTATAAGAGGAAATTAGGAAATACAAAAAGACACCAAATATGTTTACAGAGGAAAGGCCATGTGAAGATAGAGTGAGAAGGTGGCCAATTGCAAAGCCAAAGGGAAGGGCCTCAGGAGCAGCCAAACCTCCTGACACCTTGGTTTTGGACTTCTAGCTTCCAAAACTGTGAGAAAATAAATTTTTGGTGTTTAAGCCACTTAATCTGCTTTTTTTTTTTTAATTTAATTTTATTTTTTATGGTAGCCCTAGTAAACTAGCATAAAGTCCCTATCTCCTATATATTAAAATGATTTATTAATATTTCTACAGAAAAAGTAGATAATTTAGCCATTCCTCTAGTATGATTGAAATATTTTTTTATTATTGAAATGCATAAAACGTGATTTTATACATCGATATATACACTTTTTACAGTATTGTTAGAGGTTTGTGACCAGCAGAGTAATTTTGACAAATTCTGTTTTGCTCAACTTCCACTCCCCGCAAAAATGCATTTGTAATTGGATGTGATGCATTGTTGATTATATGCTTGACAAGATATATCTTCAGTTTTGATCATGTGTTGATGAATTTTTCATTTTCAGTTTTACATTGAAATGTTCAATAAATGAGTTTCCCACAGACTAGCTTCTGGTTCCATTCATTTCCACCCTTGTTTCTCTTCCACTGATCACATGCTCCTAGTTCTGGGTGCCAAGGGGCACATTTATATCATGATATCATCTTTGGTTCATTCCTTTGTGTTACAAGGCTAAGTTGCGTCAGTGAACAGTTTGAGTGTTCTTGGAAGTCATTTGTTCTCTGGATGGCTCACGTAATGGAATTACTTAAAATCATTTCCAGATATTCCATAAAGGTATTCCTAATTCAGCTTCTCCTTAGCCACATTCCTGAAATGCTCAGAAACACTTCAGTGCCAGCTGATACGAGGGGAGGTGGGACAGAGTCAATGTGGAAAATGATAGCAATGATAACCCCTTTTAGTTAAATACGTTTGCAAATTTTCTAAAAATCTAAGTGTAAATACATTTCTAGGGCACCCCCCAGGACCTAGGATGGAGACTTGAAACTCAAGTTTTATTAGCTTCAGGGTAAGTTGGCTTCTGAGACTTAAGAGGTTTGCCTAAATCCACGTAGCAGTTTATGGGGGCACTACTGTAGACTTGTTTCTCTGTGTTGTTTTCATTCTTATTTTAAAGTATTGGATTATGCACTTTTATTTCTTCTAATATATTTTAATGCCTAATGACAATTTCAATTAAATAGTAATTAAATATTGATATTATGTTAAGAACTCTAATGCTAAGAAGAAGTAGCTTCTTGGAACATTTGCATTAATAGATTACTGTTTATATTACTCTGTTTAGCAAATGTCTGTGCTGAAAAGAGAAAGTAAACATTTGAAGTTGAAAGCCTTAAATCCAAAGGTACTAAAATAAATAGTCAAATTAACAGCATGACTGAAATCTAAGAAGTTAAATGTGTAAACCCCTGAATTGTCCTTTATTCAGTTGTTGTTCTCCAGCTATATCTTTTTGCTCTATAATCATTCAAATGCCACGTCCACTTTACCTTTGTGAATTCAGTTTTTGCTTCAGAATATTGACTTTCAGTCTAATGTTTAGGATTTTAAAAATAATATACAAGCTTGAATTAATTAAGGAGATTATTATTGGATTAACTTATGCTTCATCAAATATTTCAGTTGGTCAAACTTTATGGCTCTTTGTGTAAAATTATTTTGTGAGGGTCTATTGCTCTTGGCACTATAAAAAATAGAATCCATTTATTCGATGCCATAATAATGTGGTAATTTCTGGAGGAATTGTATTTTGAGGCTTAGAGAAAGTATTAAGGAATGAGAATAAGAGAAGCAGCCTAAATAGAATAGTAGCTGCTGCCATTTGTTTAAGACTTAGTATGTCCTATGTCCTGTGTTGAACATTCTACATGTATTAACTCTTAATCTTTGATGCAACTATAAGTAGTATTTTCATTTTCATTTATAGATGAGGAGACCAAGGCTCAGAAAGGTAAAGTGACTTGTACAAAGGTGACTTAAACCCAGATCTTTCTAACTTCTGGGGCCATGTTGTATGATAATGCTCTTTAACCTTAGTTATACCCTTACTATGACTTGATTGTTCTTGTTCATCTTGTGAGGGAGTCTGTGATAGGTTCTCCCAACTGTACTTTCTCAAGTCCCCAAGCCATATGTTCACAGACTTTTGGCCTGTACACTCCTTTGTCTTTGACAGTGAGTCAGTGACAGCTGTAAGAAGATGCACATCAGGGAAATATACTTAAAAAAAATGATGAAAACTCCAGCCATTCCAGAGAGTTCTAAAGGATTCAGGTCTTCTGATAATGGTCAGCAGAGGAAAAGTACTGAAAGTAGCAATTCTGAAGTCTTGCTTGAAACCCTTCTGCACCCATATGCCTACAGCATTTACTTAATCATACCCAACTACATCTTAAGAAACTCAAGATTTCAAAAAATTGGCTGGGCATGGTGATTCATGCCTGTAATCCCGGCACTTTGGGAGGCTGAGTTGGGAAGATCACTTGAGGTCAGGAGTTTGAGTTCAGCCTAGACAACATAGTGAGGCCCCATCTCTACAAAAAAAAAAAAAAAAAGAAGAAAATTGGCCATCATGGTAGTGTGCACCTGTGGTCCTAGCTACTTGGAAGGCTGAGGCAGAGGGATTGCTTGAGCCCAGGAGTTCAAGGCTACAGTGAGCCATGATTATACCACTGTACTCCAGCCTGGATGACAGACTCTCAAACTAAAAAAAAAATTACTTTAAATTATGAAATTTATTCATTGAACTAAAATACCATTTAGTTTAGTGAATTCCCAAGAGATTGATTGAGCGTGCAGAATTGAAAGTGCTAATTTATTTTTTTTTTTTTTTTGAGACAGAGTCTCATTCTGTCCCCCAGGCTGGAGTCCAGTGGCGCGATCTCAGTTCACTGCAACCTCCACCTTCCAGGTTCAAGTGATTCTACTGCCTCAGCCTCCTGAGTATCTGGGACTACAGGTGTGCACCACCACACCTGGCTATTTTTGTATTTTTAGTTGAGGCAGAGTTTCACCCTGTTGGCCAGGCTGGTCTCGAACTCCTGACCTCAGGTGATCCACCCACCACGCCCTCCCAAAGTGTTGGGATTACAGGCATGAGCCATCGTGCCTGGCTAAGATCTGGTTTTTATGTCTATGTATCTTTATTTTTTTTTTTCTCTCCAGTCTGAGCATGGTAACTGCATGCTAAAATAGTAACTAGGAGACAGGAATATCATACTTTTGACCTGACATTGCTATCTTATTGCAGCATTGAGAAAGTAGATGAAATTTTATACTTAGAAACGTTTTTAAATATCTTATCTCTGATTCAAACACTCAGCAGTTGTTGTTGGGTAGGCAATACAAGCCATTATTTTAGAATTTGAAGAAACTTTCTAGAAACTTATCAGAAAGTAACTGTGACTCTGAGAAAATTTTAGCCTGTTTTCTTCTAGTAATGAAATAATGCAAATTTGTGTGAACAGAACCAAGCAATTGCAATGTCAGTAACACTGTTTGAAAATGTACTACAAATAGTAGAGTTGATGTTAATAGTAGTATTAAGGTCTCTTTTTATCACAGAAAAAATGAATTAAAGAATGGTGGAAGGAAATCCGAAGTTGTTTCAGAAACCACTTGAAAATGTGATAGATTTGGCTTATCTAGAAAAGAATATATTTTACTTCAATACCCTTTACAGTAGATGTTTGGTATAATATTTGTCCCCATTGGAATTGGAGGGAGGGAAACATACTCCTACTTAAGTTTGGGCCTTTTTCTTTTGTTGTGTGATTAATGCTCTTTAACCTTAGTTGTACCCTTAGTATGACTTGATTGTTGTTTTTCATCTTATGAGGGAGACTGTTATGTTTAAAAGAATATGGTCTCTCATTTTTACTTTCTTAAGTCCCCATGCTATGTGCTCACTCTTGCTTTATTGGATACCCTGAATTTTGCTGGGGGACCAGCAGGATTTGGGAACTGTCCTAGCTTTTTCTAATCCTTTATAAAGGGCCATCGATCTCTTCTTTCCATGAATCTTTACCGAGGATAACTCGTCCACCTCTGAGTTAGATCTCACCCTTTTCCGCCTCCGGGATCTTGCCTACATCCTTAGTCTCCAATTATTCCACTGGTTTGTTTGCCTTTACCTACATTTAAACTAAAATTTCCACATCCCAGCAATTTTTTTCAGCATTACTTCATCTGAATGATCTCTCTCCACTGCTATTTCACTTACTCCCTTCACTTCCAAAATCTAGTTGCCTGAATTCTTTCACTAATCAGTTACTTTTCACTCCCCCACAGTCAGACTTCTGCCTTTCACTGCTTTCTTGATTGAAACTGTTCTCGCCTAATGGATAAAAGGAATGACCTCCACATGTGCCTGTAATGTTCAGCAGTGTTGATCAGCCCCCTTAGCCCCTCCTGAAACTCTCCTATCCTGGCTTCTGTGATGTAGCTCTGTCATGTTTATCTTCATAGTGCCCAAACTTGGTTTGTGGGTTACTTTTCCTTCTCCTATCCACCAGACATATGAAGGCATTCTTGAAGGTTTTATCATCAAATCTCTTTGCTCTTTTGTTTTACTGACTTAAAATTAAATCCAGCCTTTTAAATGATGTACTCCAGGAGTCTGGATGATCTGGCTGGGCCTATTGTATGACTTCAACTCACACTTGTCTTCTTTGGAATCAATATGCATCAATCATCCTGAAACCACCCGTGCACTTTCCTCCACAAGTGGAGTGCTCAGTAAATGCTGTTTCTTCCACGTGGGGTATGCCGTACCTAGCTCTTCACATAGTTGGCTCATTCTGCAGGAGTTGGTTTAAATGATTACCCTCCATACAACAGCCTTGCTCTTTTGCTTCCCAGTGAAATCAGCTGTGAAATGAGTTTGTACTAGATGTCTTTGAGAGTTCATTCTGGATCTTTAATTCTGTGATAGACCTAAGTGACCTAAAATGATAGAGTTGAAAGGCTTCCATAATGGCCATCAAGTGAAAACCCTTCTAGTATCCCCTTCATCAACTCTGTGTCCTCAACAGCTAGAATATAGTTGATCCCCAGTGGATGCTGCATGAATAAATTAGTTGTCACTGTGTGACTCAGAATAAGTCACTTTTCCTTATACATCATTGTTGGTGTTTATGCTTCAGTTTTGCTTGTTTTTTTTTTTTTATTTCTCATGAGAAATGGTATACAAAATCTAATCCTTTCAGGACCAAAGGTAGCAAGGGTTAAAGAGGACACATGAACTCTTTCAGATAACTGGGCATCATTCCTTGCATCCCTGATTTAGTGGACTGCAGTAGTTGAGTTATTAAAGTTACTTTGAAGAACTAACTTTTAGGCAATAAGAAAAACAGATAAAAAGCTTTAAACTCTTTAAAGGCCTTGAGCTATATAAATTCCAGCTATTTACTTGACATACAGCTTTTTAAAGATTTTCTCTTGACTCCTTACAAAATGATTTCTGACTTTTATCCTCTGAACCTAAGGATATGTATTTCAATTCTCTATCAAAGATTTTCCTACAGGAACATGACTGCAGTGAGTCTATTGCATTAAACAATAAAGGATGTGACCAAAAGGATAGTACATTTAAGTTGTTTTTTTAAGAAAGTAAATTTAACGTAATTCATTGTGTTACAACTGCTTTGTAACCACAAAAAATTCAATTTTTTAGGTATTATAATTGTAATAAATTTTACTTGAAAGAACAGTTCAAAATTCTTGTAATGTTTTCTCACATATTAAGAACATTTGCCAGTATATCTTAGTTTCAACACATTAGCAACAAGAAATCCTAACTTCTTCTGTCTAGAGAATTACTTCATTTTTTTGTAAGAGGAAGATATAATCTCATTTTTACAAAAGATAAGTAATTCAGGAATGTTGGAAAAAAAATTATTCAAATTATTCAGATGGAATACTATTGCCAACTGCAGTTGGCATTCCAGTAATCTTTTAAGACTTGGTTCCTCTGCTTAAAATTTTGTGCTTTAAGTATGAACTCCTATTTACCAATCTAATTATTGTCTTTTGTGTATATGTATGTATGTTTATATGTGTATGTGCCAGTGGGTATATACAAAACCCTCATACCCACACACACACACAAACACTTTCTATCTACCTATATCTACATATATATGAATGTGCATACATATATATATATATATATATATAAACATAATGCATATGTATATGAATATTAGAGAAATGGGCTCAATATTTGCTATTTATGGTCAAGGTACTTATAAATCAATAACACTCACTAATTTCACTTGTGATCTACAAAAGGGGCCATTAACTCCATGTTTCTGTATTTTTCATTTTTATATAAACTGATTCATTTAGGTTTAGGCATGGTATCTTTATGTTATGTACCATCAATCGCACTTCATAATCTAGCAATCTAGTTAACTTAAGAACCTGAGAAACTGTGGCTTAAACAATTAAGGGGTTATTTTTTGTTCATGTGAAAGGGTCCAGATGGAGGCAGCATAGGAATGTTATTGAGGTCCTAGTGTCCCTAGAAGCCAGGCTCCTTTTACCTTTGTTAGCCATTCTTAGAGTGTGATACTTATTTTTGCAAGTTGACTGCTGGAGTTCAACTACCAGGCTTGAATTTTAAGCTGTGAGAGGAAGGCAAAGGACAAAATGGGGTCATATCAGTTGAGTTCATTAGTTTATTCTTTTCTTTTGAGAAGCTTTCTTAAACCTCCTAACAATTTATATTTCCATTGCATGGGTCTGAAATGTGTGATGAGGCTGTTCCTGCACACTAAGAAGGTGGTTCTCTTAGTAAAGCGGTGAAGGGACTAAGTATGCAACTAATGAATTCTGGTGCAGATATTTCTCTAATAGGTTAGGGTAACCAAGATTTGACCTGATTTTTTTCTTAGATGTTAATCAACTCATTGTTTTGTGCTTTGTGTGCCTGTGTGTTTGTCCAGAGTTTTTATGTTAATGAGAAAAAATACATGAAAAAGTTGAAGTTGTTTTAAAGTTTTCTGACCTGATTTTAAGAAGAAACAAAATGGCAAGGATCTGTTTAATGTGATAGAATTAAAAGAAAAAAAAACTTTCCTTGAATAGTTCTTAGAGCAAACACTCTATAGTGCACTCTATAGTGCAGTGGTCCCCAGATCCCAGGCCACAGACCTGTACCTGTTCATGGCCATTTAGAAAGTAGGCTGCAAAGCAGGAGGTGAGCGATGTGCAAGCCAGTGAAGCTTTGTTTTGTCTGTTATTTACAGCTGCTCCCCTATCACTTGCATTACTGCCTGAGCTCTGCCTCCTGTCAGATCAGTGGCTGCGTTAGAGTCTCATAGGAGTGCAAACCCTATTGTGAACTGCCTGCGAGGGATCTAGGTTGCATGCTCCTTATGAGAATCTTATGACTGATGATCTGTCACTGTCTCCCATCACCCCCAGATGGGACCATCTAGCTGCAGGAAAACAAGCTCAGGGCTCCCACTGATTCTAGGTTATGGTGAGTTGTATAATTATTTCATTATATACCGCAGTGTAATAATAATAGAAAGAAAGTGTACAATTAGTGTAATGCACTTGAATCATCCTCAAACCATCCCTAACCCCTTCCCCCGTCCATAAAAAAAATTGTCTTCCACAACACCAGTCCCTAGTGCCAAAATGGTTGGAGACTGCTGCTATAGTGGGATTGATATTGGTGAGCTAGGTGAGGTCCTCAAATGCAGGTGGGACCTCACCCCCAGCCAGTGTCTGGGCTCTTGACACAGCTGTGAGAAGAAATTCAAGGACCAGTCAGAAAATAGTAAAAGTACGAATATTTTTTGCAAAGTTAAAAGTATACACTCAAGAAAGGAAAGTGTGGGCATAATCAAGAGAGAGTCACACACAAGGGGTGTGTGACTGCTACCTTTATGGGTTTCTTTAACCAAGGAGTGAAATATTTATGAAGACTTCTGGAAAAAGGTGAAGAATTCTTGGAACTGTGCCATCCATTTTTATGCCAAATATGGGTATTCCCAGAATCCTTATGGTGCTGGTGGGTGTGTGATTTAGGATGTTAATAAGCATATAGTGAGGTCCTAGGTGAAACCTAGGTCAAATCAGGTACCGTGTTGTGTCCAGTTACTCTTAGCCAGATTGGCCCACACCCTATTTCAGGGTCTTACTGGCCCATAGCTTATGCAGCTATGTCAACAGTTTCCTTTTGCTAGTCATGTGAAACAGCTTCCTGGAATTTTCCATTCTCCTGTGACCACCCTGTATTATTCCTGTCTCAGGATCACACACTATCCCTTTACTTCTCCCTTCTCTCATTACTGTTTTTATGTAGAGTATCAAAATCTAAACATGCCCTTTTCTTACCTTTCTTGCTGCAACAGTGGGAGAGATCACACAGTTCTGGCTACCAAACATTGGAGGAAGTCTTCTGGGAATGTGCCCAGGAAAACTTTTGTGTTCATTACAAAGGGAAAACTAGAGGGTGTTATCACCACTTTCCCTTTCTCCTTGCTGTAAACACAACTATCATGCCTGAAACCTGAGCAGCTGTCTTGAGAACATGAAGGACCCTCATGAAGGAAAAGCCTCGATAATCACAGAGTTAAGGCCTCCTATTGTTGAGTCACTGGAACAAGACCTACATCAGAACCTGAATGTTTTGTGATGTGAGAAAATGTTGCAATAAGTTTTTTCATTATTTTTCGGTAAATTCATGCTCAATTAATGTGTCTATTTCTTCACTGAATCAAGTAAAGTTTTGTTTTTGTTTGTGTTTTTGAGATGTTGGTCTGGTTTAGAGTTGCAAGCAAAATCCCTAGATGTAATGCTTCACCTGTCTTATAGCACACACGACATAGCAAAATTGTGTGGGTCAAATTATCTGATTTGAATTCAGTGAGGTTAGGTTTAATGTCAGAGAGAGAGATTTGAAGCCAGGATCTGATCTTAAGGAATCAAAATAAAAATAGGATTAATAATGACCACATCATTGAGTTTTTATGACATTAAATATGATAATATGGGAATACATATTGCACAGACATTGACTTTCTTTTGAAATATGCACTTGTAAAAAGACCAAAGGGTATTTTTTTTTCTTTCTTTCTGAGTTTAAGCTTTCTTTGAGACTTACTATGGTTTTATGTTGGGTTCATGGGATTTGGAAGCTCAAAGAAGATATGTACTCAAATCCCACTCCTATGAATTGTGAAGTTGGGCTAGTTACTTGATTTTTAGAAACTGTACTTGTTTGCCTGTGTAGAAGGGCATAGTAGCAACTCCCCTTAACTGAGGTGATGGATGTGAAAGCTTCTAGTGCTTGCCACGTTATTTGGCAATCACTAGATTATATTTTTTGTTCTGAATCATTTGAGTTTGCTACTCATAATTAGGTTTTTGGAATGAATTTTCAATATTTTGAAATAAGTATTATTTTCAGCACTTTCTAATGATTTAATGAGAAAGCAAACCAGTAATGGTAAACTAAGCACACAGAATGAATGCTTATATTACATTCTCCTGCATTCTATATTCTTACCAAAAACTGCATAGATTATCAAATATGAAGTAATTGGAGAGCTGTAAATATACACAGTATAGGCATACTAAATACTATTTACTTTTATTTTATATTTTAATTTTTTAATCATATAGTGCAGTGGCAAAAATAAGCTCTTTATATTTATTTGATTTCTAAGCTTCTACAGAATAAGAGATGCTCTGTAAACGTTCATTGATTAAATAGTTGAGAGACTGCCTAATGAGGAGGTGAGGATAACTAGTTCGTGGCAGCATAGTCCTAACCATTTATTACTATCATTTATGTTTATATTAATAATTTATAAGATACTTAAATATTCTGATAATTACCATTCATAAACTCCATTGTAAATGCATAAAAGTTTTTAAAAAATGCTCATTTGAATTTCTTATTGGATTTTTAATAATAGAATTTAATACTTATAATGTGAGTAGGTAGTAGACCTCTTTTTCATGTGTTTTTTTTTCAGTGTGAACTTTCATAGTTGTTCTGTTTAGAAATATAATACATTTACCAACGTTATTGGCATAATTTAAATTTACTGTTTTTTTTCTTCATTAGCTATATTTAGACCCACTAGTGTGAGAATAACTGTTATGTAGTTTTTAAATGCTTTACACTAATTTTCTTAGGAATATATTATTTTCAAGATCAAACATGCATTCTTTTAACTTTCTTTATAACTTTAGGAGAACAGAATAAGCTTTAGTTTTTTGTTTTCCCTACCATGTCTCCTTTACTGAAACCTGATCGTACTTTTGAAGAGCCAGCAGACCTACAGTTTGCTGTTATAATGCTGCTAAAAATACCACTATAAGGCCACAGAACTGTACTCTCTACAATCAATGCTGACATATGCAAGGAGTACAACTCTGCTATTGTCACAGTATTGCAACTTTCCCACATTTTGTGTTATTACCATTTCCTGCAGGAATTGAGATTCAGTGTCAGCACTTCTCAAATGACATAGTGGTGATGACTATTCTTGCTTTGTAGGCTGTGAAGAAAAATACTTCTTTGTCCATGTCTTCTCTGACAATTTGATATATTTAGGTTTATCTCATGAATATCATTTGGTGATATTTTTGACGTTTAGTAAAAATAGATGTTTTTTCAGCTATACAGAGCTATAGTTTATAATAAAATTTATATTGCAGTGTTCAAGACAGAAATTATGATGAAGCTAGACTGTTCTCTGCATGTAAGCCAATTTCATCATTTTTACTCTTCTCCTTATTCTACCTAGAGGGGAAGTTATATGTACCATTTGGGATTATCTCACCTTGCTATTTTTAGCTCCAGAAGTATCCCATCATTAGCATGATCAAAAAACACTTATTAAGCATCTTTTTTTATGGTACTTTTATGAGTGAATCAGATTATTAGGGCCTCTAACCTTTAGATGCTTATGAATATTGGCAGGGAAATCAAGGTGATTTGGATCAAAGTTCAAAGTCTTCTTCAAACACACCTACACCTTTTAAATAAGTTTAGACTTTATTATGGACAATCTGGCTCAATGATAGGTGAAACTATATAATGACAGTTTAAATCTTAACCCACAAGCTGAATTTGTGTTTTATTAATATGGAAAAATATTGTCAACAATGTGTTATTTAATATTTATTTAATGTCTTGTTTTACCGAAGGCCATGTACATCACTGTGTAAAACTTGTAAGACATGAGAGAGTGTCATGATATGTTGACATAGAGGACTAATTCTATCTCCTTCTACATTCTTAATGTCCTTTCTTAGGTATCAACTTAAAGGAAAAGAGAGGCTTATTCAGTATTTATGGGAAAGTAAAAACCTATAGACCTAGTTTTATGAGTTAATGAGAAGAGCATAAGTCTAAATAACAAGATCTGTGAGGTTTGAAGAAATGCAAAAAGGGCCACTTTGACCAAAAGTTTGTCCTCTACCTGTCTGCTACTGTTTCTGAAATTCTGACAGTTGGCTGTCAGAGAAGACTCTGTAAGAGTCTTCTTTTAGGCTTGTACTGAAGTTTCATATAGGACGTGAAATTTGGACCAAATCTAATGTTTGGCTTTAACTTAGGCTCAAGTTTAAGAAGATTGATTTGCTGAATGGCTACTCGGTGTCATTTCTGGCAAATCTGAACTCGTATGGAATCACGTGGATTAACTTTATGTCTACTCATTATAGCAGTGATACTAACAATGACATTGGTATTAATCTGAATATTCATTTATTACAGTTGACCCTTTAAAAATATAAGGGTGAGGGGTGCCAATCCCCATGCAGTCAAAAACTTCGACCCAACTTTTTGACTCCCCCAAAACTTAACTACAAATAGCCCACTGTTAACTGGAAGTCTTACTGATAACATGAACAGTTGATTAACACATAGTTTTTATGTTATATGTATTTTATGTATATTATATATGTTATATCCTTATAATAAATTAGCCTAGAGAAGAGAAAATGTTTCCAAGAAAATCATAAGAAAGAGAAAATATTGACTATTAAGTGAAAGTAGATTATCATAAAGATCTTCACCCCCATCGTTTTCACATTGAGTAGGCTGCGGAGGAGGAGGAAGAGAAGGGGTTTGTCTTGCTGTCCTGGGTGACAGAGTTGGAAGAGGTGGAGGAGGTAGAATGGGAGACAGAAGAGGCGGGCACAATTGATATAACTCTTTTTAAAAATTTCAATAGGTTTTTGGGGAACAAGTCGTATTTGGTTACATTAATAAGTTATTTAGTGGTGATTTCTGAGATTTTGTTGCACCCATCACCCAGGCATTGTACAGTGTACCCAATGTGTAGTCTGTCTTTTATCCCTCACCCACTCCCACCCTTTCCCCTGAGTCCTCAAAGTCCATGTATCATTCTTATTCATTACATCTTCATAGCTTAGCTCCCACTTACAAGTGAGGACATACAATGTTTGGTTTTCCACTCCTGAGTTACTTCACTTAGAATAATGGTCTCCAGTTCCAGCCAGGTTGCTGCAAATGCTGTTATTTTGTTCCTTTTTATGGCTGAGTCGTGTGCAAGTATATTTTTTGCATAATGACTATTTTCCTCTGGGTAGATACCTAGTCATGGGATTTCTGGATCAAATGGTATTTCTATTTTTAGTTCTTTGAGGAATCTCCACACTGTTTTCCATAGTGGTTGTACTAGTTTACATTCCCACCAGCAGTGTAAAACTGTTTCCTTTTCACCACATCAACGCCTATTATATTATTATCAATGCCAGTTTTACCACATTAACTCCTTTTCACCATGCCAACATCTGTTATTTTTTGAATTATTGATTATAGCCATTCTTGCAGGAATAAGTTGGTATCGCGTTATGCTTCACAGAACTAGGAAAAAACAATCCTAAAATTCACATGGAACCAAAAAAAGAGCCCACATACGCAAAGCAAGACTAAGCAAAAAACAAATCTGGAGGCATCACTTTACCTGACTTTAAACTATAAGGCCATAGTCACCAGAACAGCCTGGTATTGGTATTAATATAAAAATAGGCACATAGACCAATGAAACAGTGTAGAGAACTTAGAAATAAGGTGAAATACAGCCAACTGATCTTCGACAAAGCAAACAAAAACATAAAGGTGGTCGAGAGAAAGATACCCTATTTAACAAATGGTGCTGGGATAATTGGCAAGCCACATTTAGGAGAATGAAACTGGATCCTCATCTCTCATCTTATAAAAAAATCAACTCAAGATGGATCAAGGTCTTAAATCTAAGAACTGAAACCATAAAAGTTCTAGAAGATAACATCGGAAAAACCCTTCTAGACATTGGCTTAGGCAAAGACTTCATGACCAATAACCCAAAAGCATATGCAACAAAAACAGTAATAAATAGATGGGACTTAATTAAACTAAAATGCTTCTGCACAGCAAAATAAACAATTAGCAGAGTAACAGACAACCCACAGATTTGAAGAAAATCTTCGCAATCTATACATCTGACAAAGAAGTAATATCCAGAATCTACAAGGAACTCAAACAAATCAGCAGGAATAAAAACAAACAATCCCATCAAAAAGTAGGCTAAGGACATGAACAGACAATTGTCAAAAAAAGACACACATGACAAACAAACATGAAAAAATGCTCAACATCACTAATGATCAGGGAAATTCAAATCAAAACCAATTGGTATAACTTTTATTGAAAAGAAAAATCCACGTATAAGTGGACCTACATAGTTCAAACCTGTGTTGTTCACGTGCCAACTGTATTTTTAAAAGGATTTAATTGTGGTAAAAATACACATAAAATTTACCGTCTGAACTATTTTTAAGCATACAGTTCAGTAATTTTAAGTGCATTTATATTGTTGTGCAACCAATCTC
This sequence comes from Nomascus leucogenys, assembly GCF_006542625.1. Lineage (NCBI taxonomy): Eukaryota > Metazoa > Chordata > Mammalia > Primates > Hylobatidae > Nomascus > Nomascus leucogenys. The sequence goes on from NC_044400.1 coordinate 42,085,811, forward strand.
CAGAACTCTTTACATCTTGCAAAACTTAAACTCCATACTCATTAAACAACTATTCCCCATTCCACACCCCCACCCCCAGCTCCTGGCAACCACCATTTTGCTTAGTGTCTCTATGAATTTAACTACTCTTTGTAGATGAATGGAATCATACAGTATTTATCTTTATGTGACTAAATTATTTCCCATAGCATAGTCCTATGACTATGTCGTAGTATGTATCAGAATTTTGTTCCTTTTTTCAGGTTTGTGTATTTACAATGTACATAAGATATTTTGATACAGGTGTGCAATGTGTAATAATCACACCAGGGTAAATGAGGTTTCCATCACCTCAAGCATTTATCCTGTCTTTATGTTATAGACAACCCAATTATACTGTTTATTTTAAAATGTACACATAAATTATTATTGACTATAGTCACTCCGTTATGCTGTCAAATACTAGATGTTACTCATTCTGTCTAACGATATTTTTGTACCCATTAACCATCCTTACCTCCTTACAACATCCTCACCACCTTTCCCAGCCTCTAGTAACCATCATGCTGCCGGCTATCACTGTGAGTTCAATTGTTTTAATTTTTAGCTTCCACAGATAAGTAAGAACTTGTGAAGTTTGTCTTTCAGTGCCTGGCTTATTTCACTTACCATAATGTCCTCCGTTTCCATCCATGTAGTTGCAAATGACAGGATTTCATTCATTTTTATGGCTGAATAGTACTCCATTTTATATATGTACCACATTTTCTTTTTTTGGTGGGGAGTTTAAGTTCTATTTATTTATTTTTACTCTTATTTTAAGTTCAGATGTACAAGTGGAGGTTTGTTACATAGGTAAACTTGTGTCATGGGGGTTTGTTGTGCAGATTATTTCATCACCCAGGTATTAAACCTAGCACTCATTAGTTGTTTTTCCTGATCCTCTTCCTCCACCCACCCTCCACCCTCTGAAAGGCCCCTGTGTGTCATTTTCCTCCATGTGTGTGTGTGTTTTCATCATTTAGCTTCCACTTATAAGTGAGTACATCTGGTATTCAGTTTTCTGTTCCTGTGTAGTTTGCTAAGGATAATGACCTTCACCTCCATCCATGTCCCTGCAAAGGACATGATCTCATTGTTTTTTATAGCTGCATGATATTCCATGGTATATATGTACTTCATTTTCTTTATCCAGTCTATCACTGATGGACATTTAGGTTGATTCCATGTCTTTGCTGTTGTAAATAGTACTACAGTGAACATACGTGTGCATGTGTCTTTATAATAGAATGATTTATATTCCTTTGGGCATATACCCAGTAATGGGATTGCTGGGACAAATGGTAGTTCTGTCTTTAGGTCTTTGAGGAATCGTCACAGTCTTCTGCAATGGCTGTACTAATTTACACTCCAATCACCAGTGTATAAGCATTCCTTTTTCTCCACAGTCTCACTAGCATCTATTATTTTTTGACATTTTAATAGCCATTCTGACTCGTGTTAGATGGAATTCCATTATGGTTTTGATTTGCATTTCTCTAATGATCTGTGATGTTGAACTTTTAAAAATATGATTGTTGTCTTCTATGTCTTCTTTTGCAGTGTCTGTTCATGTCCTTTGCCCGCTTTTTTGTGGATTTTTTTTTGTAAATTTGTTTAAGTTCTTTTTAGATGATGAATATTAGACCTTTGTTAGATGCATAGTTTGAGAAAATTTTCTCCCATTCTGTAGGCTATCTCTTTACTCAGTGGATAAGTTTCTTTTGCCATGCAGCTCTTAAGTTCATTCAATTCCATTTGTCAATTTTTGTTTTTGTTGCAATTGCTTTTGGCATCTTCATCATAAAATCTTTGCCTATGCCTATGTCCTGAATGACATTGCCTAGGATGTCTTCCAGGATTTTTATAGTTTTGTTTGGGTTTTACATTTAAGTATTTGATCCATCTTGAGTTAATTTTTGTATATGGTATAAGGAAGGAGTCCAGTTTCAATCTTCTGTATATGGCTAGCCAGTAATCTCAGCACCATTTATTGATTAGGGAATCCTTTCCTCATTGCTTGTTTTTGTCAGGTTTGTCAAAGATCAAATAGTTATAGGTATGTGGTCTTATTTCTGGGTTCTTTATTCTGTTTCATTGTTCTATGTGTCTGTTCTTGTACCAGTGCTATGTTGTTCTGATTACTCTAGCACTGTAGTATAGTTTGAAGTCAGGTAGTGTGATGTCTCCAGCTTTGTTCTTTTTGCTTAGGATTGCCTTGGCTATTCAGGCTCTTTTTTGGTTCAATATGAATTTTAACATATTTTTTTCTAGCTCTGTAAGAATGGCAGTGGTAGTTTAATGGGAATAGCATTGAATGTATAAATTGCTTTGGGCAGTATGGACATTTTAACAAAGGTGGTTCTTCGTATCCCTGAGCATTGAATTTTTTTTTTATTTGTTTGTGTCATCTCTGATTTCTTTGAGCAGTGGTTTCTATTTCTCATTGTATAGATCTTTCACTTCCCTAGTTAGCTGTAGTTCTAGGTATTTTTTTATTCGTGTGGCAATTGTGAATGACAGTTTGTTCATGATTTTGCTTTTAGTTTGACTGTTGGTGTATAGGAATGCTGGTGATTTTTGCACACTGATTTTTTATCCTGAGACTTGCTGAAGTTGCTTATCAGCTTAAAAAGCTTTTGGGCTGAGATGATGGGATTTTCTAGGTATAGGATAATGTCCTCTGCAAATAAAGATAATTTGACTTCCTCTGTTTCTATTTGAATGCCCTTTATTTCTTTCTCTTGCCTCACATTTACTTGTTTCATTATCTGTTGATGGACATTTAGGTTGCTGCCACATCTTGGCTATTATGAATAGTGCTGCATTAAACATAGCAGTGCAGATATCTCTTTGATGTACTGATTTCCTTTTTTGGGGTATGTACTTAGCAGTGGGATTGCTGGATCATATGTTAGCTCATTTTTTAGTTTTTTTTGAGGAACTTCCAAACTGTTCTCCCTAGTGGTTATACTGACTTAAATTCCCACCAACAGTGTATGAGGGTTCTCTTTTCTTTATATCCTCACTAGCATTTGTTATTGCCTGTCTTTTGGATTTGCCATTTTAACGGGTGTGAGATGATTTCTCATTGTAGTTTTAATTTGAATTTCTCTGATGATCATTAATATTGACTACCTTTTCATATACCTGTTTTCCATTTGTATGTCTTTTGGGAAATGTCTATTCAGATATTTTACCCATTTTTAAATTAGATTATTAGATATTTTCCTATAAAGTTGCTTGCACTCCTTAGTTTTTTTTTTCCTTTTTTAGGCTGAATAATATTCATTTTTGTGTACATGCCACATTTTATTCATTTGTCTGTCGATAGATGCTCAGTTGCTTCTACCTCTTGGCTATTGTGAGTGTGGCATCTCTAAACATGAGTGTAGAAATATCTCTTAGAAATTCTGCTTTCAATTTTGGGAGTATATACCCAGAAGTGGAATTGTTATATCATATGTTGGTTCCATTTTCAATGTCTTAAGAAATCAGCATCCTGTTTTCCATAGCCACTGAGCCATTTTACTTTCCCAACAACATGCACAAGAGTTCCAATTTCTCCACATTCTTCACAAATCAACCGTTTTCTTTTTAAGTAGTAACTACTTAAATGGGTGTAAGTGGTACCTCATTGTCATTTCGATTTGCATTTTTTTTAGTGATTACTGATGCTGAGCATCTTTTCATGTGCTTATCAATCATTCATACATTTTCTTTGGAGAAATGTCTATTCAAGTACTGTGCACATTGTTTAATCAAGTTGTTTTTTTATAGTTGTTTAGTGGTAGGAGTTCTTTATATAAATTTGGGATAGTAACACCTTTTCAGATACATGATTTGAAGATACTTCCCTCATTCTGTGGGTTGTCTTTTCATCTGTTTATTTTATCATGTGGTGCACAGAAAGAAGTATTTAACTTTGATGTAATAATGCGGCTTATCTATTTTTCTGTTGTTGCATGTGCTTTTGTTGCCACATCCATGAAATCATCATTAACTCCAGTGCCATGAAGCTTTCCCGATTTTATTGTAAGAGTTTTAAAGTTTCAGCTTTTAAATTTAGTTCTTTGATCCATTTTGAGATAATTTTTATATGTGACATAAGGTAAAGGTCCAAACTCTTTTATATATAGATATACAGTTTTCCGAGCATTATTTGTTGAAAACACTTTTCATTCCCCATTGAATAGTGTTGGCGCTTTTTTCAAAAATCATTTTACCGTATAAGTGAGGGTTTATTTCTAGGCTTTCTATTCTATTTCCTTGGTCTATATGTCTATCTTTATGCCAGTATCACACTGTTTTAATTCCTGTAGATCTGTAATAGGTTTTGAAGTTGGGAAATGTGACACCTAAAATTTATTTTGGTTATTTAGGTCCCATGAGATTCTATCTGAATTTTAGGCTGAACTTTTAAAATTTTTCTGAATAAAATGTCACTGGGGTTTTGAAAGTCATTGCATTGAAGTGTCTACATAACACTTTTGATAATACTGACATTTTAACAGTATTACATCTTTCAATCCATGAATATGTTTTTCCATTTTTTTTTCTTGTTCCCCTCTTCTTCAATTTTGTAGTTTTTAATGTATACGTCTTTCACCTCCTTGGTTAAGCTTATTCCTATATATTTTCTTTTTTTTTTGGTCTATATTCTTCTCATCTATTATATTTTTAAAATTTTCTTGCTATTATTTTTAATTGACACATAATAATAATACATATTTATGTGGATACCCTGTGACATTTTGATACATGTATAGAATGTATAATGATAAAATTAGGTAATTAGCATATCCATCATCTCAAACATTTATCCTTTTTTTGTGTTGAGAACTTTCATAATCCTCTCTTCTAGCTATTTGAAAACATACAAGAAATTGTAGTTAACTATAGTCAGCTTACCATGCTGTAGAACACTGTAACTAGAACGTGTTCCTCCTATCTAATTGTAGTTGTGCATTCATTAACCAACCTCTCCCAGTTCCTATTCCCATACACACCCTTCTCTGCTTCTAGGAACCACTATTCAACTCTCTACTTATATGAGAGCAATCTTTTTAGCTTCCACATATGAATTAGGACATGTGGTATTTATCTTTTTGTGCCTGATTTCACTTAACATAATGTTTTCCAGGCTTATCCATTGTGCTGCGAATAACAGGATTTCATTTTTTTATGGCTTAATAGTATATACCACATTTTTGAAAAGCATTTATCTGTCAATAGACACTTAAGTTGACTCCGTATTTTGGCTATTGTGAATAGTGCTCTAATAAATGTAGGAATGTGGAAGTCTCAGGCATACTGAATACACACACCCAGCAGTAGGATTGCTGGATCATATGGTAGTTGTATTTGTAGTTTTTTGAGGAAACTCCCTACTGTTTTCTGTATGACTGTACTACTTTACATTCCCACCAACAATGTATAAGAGTTCTCTTTTCCCTTTATCCTCACCAGCATTTGTTATTTTTTTTTGTTTTTTTTTATAATAGCCATTGAACCAGAGTGAGAAGATACCTCATTATAGTTTTGATTTACGTTTCCCTGATGATTAGAATTTGAGCATTTTTTAAACATACTTGTTTGGCCATTTTTATGTCTTCTTTTGAGAAATCTCTATTTAGATCATTTGCCCATTTTTAAATTATTTGTTATTTGCTGTTGAATTCTGTGTATATTCTAGATATTAGTTACTTGTTACAAGAAATTTGCAAATATTTTCTTCCATTCTGCAAGTAATATCTTCACTCTCTTGGTTGTTTCCTTTGCTATGCAGAGCTTTTTAGTTTGATATAATTTTATTTGCCTGTTTTTGATTTTGCTGCCTGTGCTTTTGAGATCTTATTCATACAATTTTTGCCCAGACCAGTGTCCTGAAGAATTTTCTTTGTGTGTGTGTCTGTTTTTTCCAGTAGTTTCATAGTTCAGGTCTTACATTTAAGTCTTTAATCTATTTAGAATTGGTTTTTTATTGTGGTGAGAGGTAGGGATCCAGTTTTATTATTGTGTTTATGGTTATTCAGTTTTCCCAGCATTAATCATTAAAGAGGCGGACTGTCCTTTCCCCATTGTACATTCCTGCCACTGTTGTTGAAAATCACTTGACTGTAAATATATGATTTTTTTTATGAGTTCTCTGTTCTGTTCCATTGGTCTATGTGTCAGTTTCTATGCCAGTACCATGCTGGTTTGGTTACTAAAGGTCTGTAGTATATTTTCAAGTCGGGTGTGATGCCTCTGGATTTGTTCTTTTTGCTCTAGATTGCTTTGGGTATTTGGAGTCTTTTGTGGTTTTATACAGATTTTAAAATTGTTTTTCTATTTCTGTAAGAATAACATTGCTATTTTGATAGGGATTGCATTGAATCTGTAGATTGCTTTGAGTAGTATGATCATTTTAACAATGTTAATTCTTCCAATCTATGAGCATGGGATGTCTTTTCATTTTTTGGTGTCTTTTTCCATTTTTTTTAATCAGCGTTTTATAGGTTTTCTTGCAGAGATCTTTTATCTCCTTGGTTTAATTTATTCATAGGTATTCTAGGTATTTTTTTATAGCTATTATAAAATGGATTGCTTTCTTGTTTTTTTGTCAGCTAGTTTGTTGTTGATGTATAGAAATGTTACTGATTTTTGTATGTTGACTTTGTATTTTGGAACATGATTAAATTTATCAGTTGTAAGAGCTTTTTGGTAGAGTCTTCAGGTTTTTCCACATATGAGATCATGTCATCTGCAAGCAGGGACAGTTTGACTTTCTTCTTTCCAATTTGGATTTCCTTTCTTTCTTAGGTTTAATTGCTCTGGCTAGAAGTTTCAGTATTATATTGAATAATAGTGGTAACAGTGAACATTCTTGTCTTGGGTTCTTTTTTTTTTTTTTTTTGAAATGGAGTTTCACTCCTGCTGCCCAGGCTGGCATGCAGTGGCACAATCTCAACTCACTGCAACCTCCACCTCCCGAGTTCAAACGATTCTTCTGCCTCAGCCTTCTGAGTAGCTGGGATTACAGGTGCTCACCACCATGCCCGGCTAATTTTTTTGTATTTTTATTAGAGATGGGGTTTTACCATGTTGGCCAAGATGGTCTTGAACTGTTGACCTCAGGTAATCTGCCTGCCTCAGTCTCCCAAATTAGTGAGATTACAGGTGTGAGCCACCACGCCCAACCATCTTGTTTGAGTTCTTACAGAAAAGCTCTCAGCTTTTCCCCATTCAGTATGATGTTAAATATGGGTTTGTCAATATGGCCTTTATTGTATTGATGTATGCTCCTTCTATGCCTAATTTGTTGAGAGCTGTTTTCATGAAGGGTGTTAATTTTTTTCAAATGTGTTTTCTCTATCTAGTGAGATGATCTTATGGTTTTTGTCCTTCATCTTGTTGATGTCATCTCTGTAGTGCAGTTCACATCTGATGTTTATTGATTTTCTGTCTAGGTAATCTGTCCAATGTGGAGAGTGGAGAGTGGGGTGTTGTAGTTCCCAAATAGTATTATATTAGAGTCTATTCTTCCATTTAAAACTAATATTATTTGCCTTATATATCTGAGTGCTCCTGTTCGGGGTACCTATATATTTGCAATTTATTATATTTTCTTGATGAATTTATCCCTTTATCATTATACAATGACCTTCTTTGTCTGTATTAGTCTGTTTTTGAGTTGCTAGAAAGAAATACCTGGATCAGGGTAATTAAAGAAAATGGGTTTAATGGGCTCATGGTTCTGTAGGCTGGACAAGCCTGGTGCCAGCATTTGCTCCTGGTGAGGGCCTCAGGAATCTTCCAATCATGGTGAAAGGTGAAGGGGAAGCCAGTGCATCACATGGCAAGAACAGGAGCAATAGAGAAGTCGGGAGGTACCACACACTTTTAAACAACCAGATCTCAGAGTGAGAACTCAGCCATTGCCTAAGGGGATGAAATGAAGCCATTCATGAGGGATCTGCCTCTATGATCTAATCACCTCCCACCAGGCCCCACCTCCAGCATTGGCAATCCCATTTTGACATGACATTTGGAGGGGACAAACAACCAAACAATATAATTGTCTCTTTTTATACTTTTTGACTTAAAGTCTACTTTATTTAAGTATAGCTACTCCTGCTTAATTTTGGTTCCTGTTTGCATGGAATAACTTTTTTCATCCTTTCACTTTCAATCTGTGTGTGTCTTTATAGCTAAGCATTTTATTATGTTTGATGCTATTTTAAATGGAATTGTTTTCTCACTTTGCTTTCTAATCAGAAATTTATTGTTTGTATGTTGATATACGAGTGACTTTTGTGTGCTAATTTTACAGTTTTGCTGAGTTCATATATTAGTTCTAGGAGGTTTTGTAAATTGTAGATAAGCATTCATTTTTAAAAATAGGCAAATATTTTAGATATAACTTAAGAGTGAAAATCTCCCATGGAATTTATATATTGAAGTATACATTAGTATATGAGTTAAATACTACCATGAGCAATAATTGTGAATGCTCCTAATTTTATTAACAGAAATATTAAGAATTTCCATTTAAATAAATATGAAAATATATTGAAATCTAATGGGGCTATTAAGAGTGAGTGTATTAATTAGATAGCTGAGGTAGACATTATATTCTTTTTGAATCCACAAATGTTTATGACATTTTAATTATAATAAATAGTAAAATAATAGATTACATGACTTCATAATTCTAATTTAAAAAAAATTAAAGGAAGGTTTCACTTTGAGAGTCTTCACATTTTGTGGACAAGAGTGAAAAATAATGTGAACTTTGCACTTCAACATTTTATAAGAGGAAAACCCCCCAAATTATAAAAAGATACATGATGAATCATCTTCAATCTAGACATAAAACATATAAAATATACGAGGAAAATAACATGATAGAGCAAATTGATGTACACCCTAAATATTTTCTTTATTCACTGTGAAGTGAACCTGTATTTATGATTTCGGTTGTGAAATTTGGTGACCACAGAAGCACTGTGGAAACTCTGTAGTAAGAAATTATCGTTTACATACTATAATGTCAAACTTTTAAAATTTGTCCACATTTTAAATAATAAAATTATATTAATATGAAATTAATAATTAAAATTATTTGATCACATCTCAGATTTAGTCTTAGGACCTTGCAGTTTATTAGATATAATTAAAATACCTACTTTGGGCTTAACCTTCGCCAATATTGATTTTTTTTTTTTTTTTTGAGACGGAGTCTCGCTTGCCAATATTGATTTTAACATGCACTCATTCTCCATTTGGTCAAGCTATTTAATAGATTTACTTCTGTATTTTGTGGTTGATTGTGTTTGAATAGGTTGTAGAAGTGACTTGAGAGTAGAATCTGGAGTAGCTTAATTTGATAATGTTGTTAGGGACCATTAGAAAAATGAGGGTCTTATAAGGAAGGATGGTGTATATAAAGTGTCATATCATAGAACAGTGAAAGAAGAGGTAAATTTTATTTCTCTGCAGTTTGCCTGGGGTAATCTTGAGGCTTACAATTATAGATAAGTTTTATATTTAAGTGTGATGCTTTAGGAAAAAAAACACATCTATATTTATGGCTATGTCAGTATGTATATCTGTATAAGCTAGATAATGTGTGTCTTTATAAGACAATGCTAAATTCAATGTTGATGTACAAGGCAAATATAAAATATTATAATAGTTTTTATTTACTTAAAAAAGAACACCTAACTATATTAGGGAAATTACAAAGTGATCCACTAAAAATTTTAGGCTTTGAGTGTGATTTTAAAATATAAGTCAGGTCTGTGTAATTGCTAGTTTACCATGGTGTATGTGGTGGTCATGCAATAGGATAGGTTGAAATACAAATTTCAATGTAAAAATTAATGTAATTTTGCTTGGTGACAATACTTAATTCCATTACCTAGTTTAATATGGTGTTTCAATCAAATTAAAAAGTTGATATTGTTTGCAGTGTACCATCTGATGGAAGTTATTTTACAGTAAACTGTGAGTAACATGGGATCTTTGTGAAGTGCCATCTTTTCTCCCTTTCATGCGTATGTGCATGTGTGCATAACCACACACACATACACACACCTGCAATGGTTTTAGTTTCCATGGACTAATCGCATGATTTGCACAAAATTTCCAAATTAAATAAACAGAGCTTCCTTGGCCAAGATCAAGTATATACAGTTTTAATCTGTATGCAAAATCCTAGTAATAGGTCTCAGTTGTCTATCACTTGGTGCACTCTAATTCCAAGGTATGTTCACTTCACAAGGTTAGGGACAGTTCTGCATGATTTCATTTTATTTAGTCATTTTTCATTTACATTGCATACTCAAAGTGTAAGTAACTTTTCCATTCATATAAAGTATTGATTTATTTGTGAATAAAAATAATTGCCCCCTGGATAGATTTAATAATAACCCCCCAAAGATGCCCATGATCTAATCCAGGAAACCTGATAGTATGTTACTTTATATGGCAAAAGGAACTTTGCAAATGGTTCAAGTTAAGGATCTTGAGATGGGGATATTATCCTGGATTATCTGTGTGGGCCCAATATAATCACATAGGTCCTTGTAAGAAACAAGAAGTTCAGAGTCAGAGAGAGGGATTAGAAGATGCTCTGCAGCTGGCTTTGAAGATGAAAGATGGGATCATGAGCTAAGGAATATAAGTGGCCTCTGGAAGTTAGCAAAGAAAAGGAAACAGATTCTCCTGTGGAGCGTTTGGAAGAAACTAGTCTTGTCAGCACTTTGATTTTAGCCCCTAAGAGTAATTTGGACTTCTGACCTCCAGAACTGTACAATAATACATTTCTATGGTTTCAAGACCCCAAGTTTATTGTAATTTATAACTGTAGAAAATTTGTGGTAACAGCAGGCTTAGGAAGCTAATACAACCCCCAAATCTTTATGTGACTTGGGACTCGTGTAATAGCTACACTCTAATATAACTCAGATGTGAAATAATGTTTCATTGTTTTTTCAATTGTAAGGAGATGTAGGTATAACTTGGATTTTTATCTTTAATTATTGCTATAGAGCAGTAACATATACCACATTTCAATAATAGAATCATTCCACCATAATATGATAGGTGATACATTCAGTTAACAAAGAGAATTCCCAGTTTACTAAAAGTTAACTTTATTTTATTTATTTATTTATTTTTATTATACTTTAAGTTCTAGGGTACATGTGCACAATGTGCAGGTTTGTAACATATGTATACATGTGCCATGTTGGTGTGCTGCACCCATTAACTTGTCATTTACATTAGGTATATCTCATAACATGCTATTCAGTGAAAAATAAAGCAGATTAGAGAATAGTATGTATAGTATTATGCCCTGCCTAATACACATACATGGATATATATATATATATATATATATATATATATATATATAAAATACATACATATATATAATATACCTACATATATATATAAAGTACATACATATATATTTATGTATTTTTTATTTTAGTCCATAGGGAAAAGTATGGGAGGGCTTAAAATATTAATAATGGTTATCTCAGAGAGGTGGTTTGATTTTTTTTTGCTTTCTTATATTAAAATAACTATGTGTTCTGGTTTTTCTACAATAAACACATTATTTGTAATAAAAAAATTAACTTTACATATGGGCGATCTCATCATTTCACAGTCTATGGAGGAAAGCAAATATCTGTGCAGCACAATGGTGTATGTATGGCAAACAGAATTATGAAAAGTGTTCCCTAGGAAGATAGGAAAGGAATGATTTTGTATCTAATGCTTGGGCTCAAGAAAAGCTTCACAAGAGTGGGGAAGGGAAAGAAGAAGACGTAATATAGCACAAGCAAGCTTACAGATCCTTGAGATAGCAAGTCCACACTGCTTCCATTTAGGCCTGTTTGATCATGTGGTTTTCTTCAGTGAAGCACTGTTACCTACAGGATAATAAACAGAAGACATAAAGAGCAAATCCCGCAGTGACTTTTCTCCTTTCCTTCTTTTGTGGAATAGTGCTTAGACTTAAGCAAGAGGAACTTGTGTCCTGGACACCGTAGACTGGACCCACTCGGGCCCTTCTTTAGTTCTGGTTTTCCCCAAGCATATGTTATATCTGGGACCAAGGACTGGTGACCACCCTGCAGCTGTGCTTTCTTTTAGGCTATGCTTGAGACACTCAGGACCCCATAATTCTACCGCCCAGAAATGGCCTTGAGCCTGCTTCCTGAGCCTATGCTGGCCTCCTCCACAGGTCTATCCTTCCATGAGTAGACCGTTTGCCAATGTGCTTTCTCTTAGACCTAAGGTATGGCCCAGAAATGGCACTTCTCAGGAAGTGTGAATGGAGCTTAGTTTTGCAGGCTGCAGTGCAGTGTCCAAACGTGTGAGAGAAAACCCTCACCTTAAGAGAAGGAGCCAGGGGAGGAAGAGAAGTGGGACTGGCCAGAGTATGGAACCCATCTCTCTACACATTTTGGAGCGCTGCCATGAAGCCTCAAGGAATGCAAGAATTCTAAATTCCAGTGTTGCCTCCAGGTTGTTAAGACTGTTTATTTGTAAATGATGGAGGCTAGAGCATATTTTATTTAACAGTAGCTTCATTTGATTTATACCTTTTAAATACTTAAACATGTGGTGTGTGGGCCTCATTTATGTTTTTACTGAGTCCTGCAAATGTTGGAGACAAGTCTTTTCTCAAGGATTATTTCTCTGTCTTTCTCAGACATTCCATGTACTCAACCAACCCAGTGATTTACAGATATTCTACATCTTTCCATGCCACTTGCTGCTTCTGCATGTTACCTCCTTTGCCAGGAAGGTCTTCAATTTAAGAACCTGACACACATTCTTCAAGACCCAAACCAAAAGTGATCTTTGACTTCCTCCAGTCAGAGTTAAGTACTTCTCTGTTGGTGCTCCTTTCACTCCTTTTAGTCCTAATACAGTTTTTATATCCCTCACTAGAATGTGAGGTCCTTGGTGGAAAGCATCACTTTTCATTCATTTCTGTATTCCCATTGCCTGGCACATAGCCAGCATTAGTACTTTGTGTTTCTCATATGTATTAATGGAGTGAGATGAAAATCACATAGGTTTCTTCTTTGTCTTGGTCCCAATAGAAAACATCAACAGTAGATACATGGGTCATTAAGGCTAAAGAAAATAAACTTTATAAATAAAGTTCCCTCAGGTTCAAAGTGCATTTCTCTCTGGTGAAACTGTTGACAGCATGATTTTGTCTTAAGGCTGAAGTAGGGGTGGTGGCCCTACAACCTTTTTGCAAATCTTAGCCTTGGGAACCATTGCTGGGAGAGTTTCTGAGTACATTTACCATTTGGCTGCATGGAACATTGTGTACCCCATGCACTCCTAAATGAGCCAGCTAGAGCGCACCACAGAACACGAGAAGAGACAGTTCCAGTCTTAACTCAGGAATGAAGGTTGAGGGGCTGACTCTGGTGTGCTTCCTGTGGGGGTTAGGAAAGGAACATGCACGGTCCACAAAATACTGGATTTTATTTTCTGGTACATCCATCAAGTAGCGTGTGAGGGAATTATGAGTGGTAAATCTGTGTCTTGTTTCAGAGAAACAATAATTGCAACCAGTGGCAGCAATTTCTGCAGTCTCAATCACTCCAACCACATAATCACTCCCCTTAGAGGTAGGGGGAAGAGGATATAGAAGAAAATGAGTGAGTAGGGAGTAGAGAGAGAGATACAAAATACTTCCTCCACTGCTTGCTGAGTTGTGAAAACAAAGGATGTTTTCTGGTGAGTGAGAAAGAGATTAAGTATAATCTCCGAGGGATTAGGTATAATCCCCTAAAGTAAAGACAGGCAAACAGTATGGTTTTGTTAAATAATCTGTTGTTGTCATGACTGACAAACCTTGTGTGAGGCTCACCCTCTGTTCTGCCTTCGCAGTAGGCTCTCCACCTGGTTCTGTGCACCAGGAAGCTAATTTTTATAGATTATTTCAAAGTACTCCCTTACTTCTGGCTTTCAGGTGGATTTGGCTTTCAGTTGTCTTTTCCATAGACAACTGTAATCCAGGTGAACTCAAGAGAACCTGGAATCTGAAGACACAGATCCTGTAATTACTAGCATTTAGCTACTATGGAAGCCCAGGGGTCTTTGGCTCACCGAGTGAGAACCCAGGAACAGAGACATCTCACAGCAATCTCTTGATGCCTTCACATTGCACTTGTTTCCTGACTCATTGACTGTTGTTTTACTCCTGTTCCTCCACCCCCTTCATTTCTTACTTATCTTTCTAATTTATCTTCCTTCATTTGTATGTACTTTCCTAGGCTACCTTGATTTCTATCTCTGTCACTTTTGTGTAGAATTTCCTAGCACTTTATCCCCTGCCTCAGATACTTCCCGGAGTTCTGTCTTCCTTGTTTCTTACCTCACGCTCCCAGCATACACCTCGTGTTCCTCAGCAGGCCGCCCCTGCTCATCTCTACTGGCCACATTGACTGACTCTTTATTGTCTTATATCCTTTGCTTCATGGAAATAATTGACACAATGCTTAATTTTCCAATTCTGAGGTCTCCTAATGTAAAATATAAACAATTCAGGTGAATGAATGTCATAATACTTTACAATTGTAGGCATACCTTGTTTTACTGCACTTTATTTCACTTTGCAGATAATTTTTTAAAATGAAGTTTTGTAACAACCTTGTATCAAACAATCTTAGCATCATTTTCTGACAGCATGCACTCACTTCATGTCTTTGTGTCACATTTTGGCAATTCTCACAATATTTAAAACTTTTTCGTTATTATTATATCTGTTATGATGATCTGTGATCAGTTATCTTTGATGTTACTCCTGTAATTTTTTTTGGGGGAGCATGAACCACACCCATAGAAGATGGCAAACTTAATTGATTAATATTATATGTGTTCTGACTGCTCCACCAATCAGCCTCCCCCCACATCTCTCACCCTCACCTCAAACCTCCCTATAGTGGCCTTTAAGTGTTCAAGTGAAATGAGTCACATATCTCTGACTTTCAACAAGAGCTAGAAATGATTAGGATTAGTGAGGAAGGCATGTCAAAACCCAAGACAGACCAAAAGCTATGTCTCTTGCACCGAACAGCCAAGTTGTGAATGAAAAGATAAAGAGCTTGAAGAAAATTAAAAGTGCTACACCAGTGAACACACAATGATAAGAAAGTGTAACAACCTTATTAGTGATATGGAGAAAGCTTAAGTTGTCTGCATGGAAGATCAAACCAGCCACGACATTCCCTTCAGCCAGCATTCCCTTACTGTAGAGTAAGACACTAACTCTGATTCTGTGAAGGCCAGGAGAATGGCAAGCAAACTGCAGAAGAAAAGGTGGGAGCTAGCAGTCTTTAGGTCAGCCCGCTGTTCTCTCCTCTGCAGCTTGATTGTCCTTTCCATTCAACAAGCACATCTATATGCATTTTTGCATTAATTTTCACTTTAAATTTGGGTCTACCTGTTAGGGTATAGTAAAAGCCTGTGCAGTCATCTAAAAAAATTATAAGTAACCTAGTTTAAAGAATATTGGCCATTGCCTACATAATAAACTGATTTTGGAGATTGCCAAAATTGTGCCAAGAAGGTTGTAATCTTCCCTTATCTTGCTTAGGTAGTCGCCTAAACTATTTTGTGTTCTAAAGAATAGTACTTGGAAAAAAACAGATTTATATGTTTTTAACTAAGCCGATCTTTTAATGTGATGAGTGAGATCTGAGACATTTCACAGTGTCTAATCCAAGGTTTCATACTATGTTGAGTATTGACTGGACATCTGAAATGAGAATGAAAGAGGGAGAAAGAATAAGAGATCCTTATCTTATTCTTTTTAGAAGGCAATGTGGCATGGGAAAGTAAGAGAAGGAGAGTCTGAGAAACATACAAGAATAAGGTGTGAAAAAACAGTCTGGTAATGATGTTTTTCATTTATTTATGGAAGACATATTTACTATCTGTTGAGTGCCAGGAATCATGTTAGTCCTGGCATACACTGATGATTAAAAATAATTAAAAACAACTAAACTTGTATAATACTTCCTATGGGACAAGATACAGGATAAATGCTTTTAAATATTAAATCATTTTATCTGCATAATGACACTGTGGTAGGTACTCTTATGGTCTCCATTTACAAAGAGGAAATGTGGGATAAACAGGTTAGGTACCGAGAAACATAGAGTGAGTGAGTGGCAGAGCTGGGATTTGATCCCAGGCAGCCCCACTCTGGAGCCCTTAGTCATCACAGTACTCTATTGACTTTTTTTTTTTTTTCTGAGACAGAGTCTCGCTCTGTTGCCAGGTTGGAGTGCAGTGGTGTGATCTCAGCTCACTGTAACCTCTCCCTCCCAGGTTCGAGTGATTCTCCTGCCTCAGCCTCCTGAGTAGCTGGGACTACAGGTGTGCACCACCACACCTGGCTAATTTTTGTATTTTTAGTAGAGACAGTTTCACCATGTTGGTCAGGCTGGTCTCGAACTCCTGACCTCGTGATCCACCCGCCTCAGCCTTCCAAAGTGCTGGGAATACAGGTGTGAGCCACTGCACTCAGCCTCTATTGACCTTTTTTGAGGATCTTAGTCTATGAGCATTGTAAATGTGGTGAAAGAGATGGCAAATTTGTAAGAGGAATTACTAGCCACAGATGCATAATTCTATATTATTGAATAGAAAAGTGTCCATATTTTATGTGAGCTGCTGAAACCTACCATATGAATTTCTAAAGCCATTGATACAGCTGGGATTTTAATTATAGTTGTGCTGCAATGAAAGATAATGTGGAATTATTTCTTTGCAGCAAGCATGCAACTTGTAATCGTGTCCCAGGTTTTTAAAAGAATTAAAGCAATGTCTCTGAAATATGGCCTGATTTGTAGAAGCATAAATTAAGACACAAATCTCTGCCTGGAAAGACATCTTATTATCAGCTTTAAGACCTTTCTTTTCTGAAAGAGTGAAGTTTTTTTTTAAATCAGAAACTTTCTGGATTTTGAAGTAGGCTTGTAAGTAAACTGACTGAAGGAAAAATAAAAGGTTTCTTTACATAGAAATAAGGAATTCTTCAGAAGACATCCATCCTCTTTTTCTTCTTTAATGCTTTACCCCTTTGCTTCCACTCAGTTTAACTGTTCCTAAAATACAGACCTGCTCTTCTGTCACCTCCTCTATAAAGCTGCCTTGATCCTTCCTGCCCTTAGGTTGATCCTGTAGCTTTTCTCCATGCCTGTACCTATACCCTCAGTGTAGCTTTGGCATTACCAGTGCATCTGCCTAATTCACCAGTAATTTTTGGTACATTTGTTTGTCTTTTTCTGGAATATGAGCCCTTTGAGAGTACGGACTGTATTACATTAGTCTGATAGAGTGAATGACACACTGTTCACTGGTGCATCTACCTAATTTACCAATAATTTTTGGTACATCTATTTGTTTTCTTTCTGGAATGTCAGCCCCTGGATAGTAAGGACTGTATTATATTAGTCTGATAGAGTGAGTGACACACTCTGCTTATTAAAAGACTGAATAATTATACCATGAAAATATTTTCTAGTAGGGAATAATGCTATTTCAATTAGAAAAAGCAGATGCATTTCTTCTCAGATATATAAAGATTGTCACCAATTTAATTTTACCATTTCATAGACAATATTGTCTTCCGGTAGAGGATCAGAGTTTTAGCATTTCATAGACAATATTGTTTTCCGGTAGAGGATCAGAATTTTACCATTTCATAGACAATATTGTTTTCCGGTAGAGGGTCAGAAAAATGTAACTATAAGCTTTATAAGTTATGTAGAGCAGAGATTGAGGGAATCAGGATGGAAAGAAAACAAGGCTGAATCACAAAATTTAAAAACTGGCCAGAACCTTAATAAAAAATAAGAAAGGGAGGAAAATATATGCTTTTGGATACCTAACAAATGAGATATATTCATTTCATTTTATTATCATCATGACCTGAGTTGGGGACTTATCTATTTTACAATGTAGATACTGATGTGCAGCAGGGTTGTAACTCATAATAATACTAACTAGAGAGAACCACTTTTAAAAACCTGGAATTTATTTTCAAACTTATTTGTATGTGTATGTTTTAGGATTGAGATCATATATATGTTTGCATTCTGCCTTTTTCATTAAATATTTAACTGGGAATAACCTCCAATGCTTTCAATATCCTTTGATAATATACTTTTAACAACTACCTATATTCCATTCATTTACCAATCCATTCATCCATCTACCACTTATTGGACATTACTCTGTGCCAAGCAGTGTGCTCTACCTCAGGGATACAAAAGCCAATAGATAAAGTCCCTATTCTTATATAACTTATTTCAAAGATAAAAGTTTTGTGGTTGTAATGACTAATTTTATTTGTCAACTTGACTGGGCTAAGCGATACTCTGATAGTTGATAAAACACTATTTCTGGAAGTACCTATTAGAATATGAGATTAGCATTTGAAAAGGTTGAGCAGGTAAATTAGATTACCCTCGCCAAAGTAGGCAGGCATCATCCAATCCATTGACTGCATGATTACAACCAAAGGGGATGCGAAAAGGCAAATTCACCAGCATTAGCACTCCTGGTTCTTGGGCCATAAGACTTGACCTTGATTTACACCATTGGCCTCCCTGATCCTCAGGCCATCAGTCTGAATTTCACCACTGCCTTTCCTCACCTCTCAGCTTGCAGACAGCAAATTTTGGGGCTTCATGACTTCCATATCATATGAGCCAATTCTTCACAATAAATCTCTTTCTATATATCAGTTTACAGTATCTTCTACTGGTTCTGTTTCTTTGGAGAACCTTGACTAATATAGGAGCCAGTACTGTTAGGCTAACTCAGCATTCATTTCTACCTGCTTCTCCCTTGCCACTTCTAGGAATTGAGGCTGGAAAAGAAATACTTTTTGCACTTTTCTTTTAGCTAGACTTAGCAATGTAACTCAATTATGGCCTGGGGGATTTAAGTTGAAGTCTAGTACTGGATTTCTGGAAAGTTTTTGCTTATAAAAAACCAGACTGAGGCATTGAGATTCTTGATTGTTTTCCTTCTTATTTCTGCTTTGAAAGAAAACATGATATCTGAGACATGTCTACCATCTTTCGACTATAAGACTATAAGCAATATTCTAAGGATATCAGAGGAGAAATATAGAAAAATCCTTTGATCCTTGAGGCATTGTTGAAAACCAAAAGCAGTGCCAGTCACTACTTAGCAGTAGACTTAGTATGTGAGAAAAATTTTTAGCTCATTGCTAATTATTCTGGTAAGATAAAATTCTAGATGTATAATTACTGGACATAGGGGTATAGCTTTTTACACCCTTATATATTACCATCTTGAAAGTTTGAAATATTTTATCTTCCCAAACATGTGAAAGCACCCATTTCAAATGTCTGATCTTCTTATGTATACATTTGCAACTCATTGTATTGCTTTAATGATTGTAAAGGTAGACTTGAGTTCAGGAAATAACCCCATTTTCTCTGTATGAGAAAGCAGGATTGGAAGATAAGTAGTGGACACTAATGGATGCCCAGGAGCCTTTCGTAAAAAGAGTATTTCCTTGTGTGAAGTTTGCAGGTGAAAGAGAACTCAACCATGATATCTAAGATGACAGAAACAGAATTGCAATGTCAGAAGATACTAGTTCTCATCCAGCTTTATTTTTTCATCATTTGAAATATGTAGGTATTTTTTAATTCAAAAAGTGTGTCAAGAATTTAGGTAAATTACAGTAAAATTCTAGCCAATAAGTATGATATTGTTTATTAGAAAAAAGCATAACTGTAAGTTCTCAGAAAAGAAATGCCAGTGAAAGCAATTGTGTCCATCGATTACTGTAATTTCTTATGCCTTTTTTTTTATTTTTATTTTTTGAGACAGGATCTCTCTCCATTGCCTAGGCTTGTGGGTGCAAAGGTGCAATCTTGGCTCAATGCAGCCACAACCCCCCCTGGCTGAGGGTGACTCTCCCACCTCAGCCTCTCAGGTAGCTGGGTCTACAAGCATGTGCCACCATGCCTGGCTAATTTTTGTAAAGGCAGGGTTTTGCCACGTAGCCCAGGCTGTTCATGAACTCCTGGGCTCAAGTGATCCACCCACCCTGGCCTCCCACAGTGCTGGGATTACAGGCATGAGCCACCATGCCCCACCAATGCCTTTTATTTTAAATAAGTGGTTATCAAGTAAGTTTAGCAAAATTCAGAAGACCTGGCATGTTAAGTGCTCTGTAATTTGCAAATTCCTTCATATAAAATGTGTGAATCTTGCTGACAGGTTGGAACGGGTCTTTTCTTTTGAACATACTCCTAGCTGGTTTTGAACAATGGAGTGTATATTGAAGTGGCAATTAACTCTTCTATATAGAAGGCAGACATTTTTTCTTTGGGAATTGTTTTCTAGAACCCTAACCATGACCTAATTAGAAGTATAAACACAACCTTAAAGGAATTTAAATAATCTCTGTCCAATCAATTACAGAAGACTGTGCCAAGTGAATTCTCCTCCTTCTTTAATCCATTCTCATTCCAGTGTAAAGCTCTTTCATCCCAGTAGGTACTCTGACTTTTTCCCCTTAACCAGAAAGGAACCTTCTCATTCCACATCTTCCTTATACTGGTATGCATTCAGCTACGATGAATACTTGAGTGGAGCTGCTGGTGGCCAACCAGCCTACATGTAACTGCAAAAAAAGGACAGAAAGAACTGAGCAGTGGCTATACTGATGACTCACTGAAGTCCAGTCAAGTGTAAAATCAAGGCAGTAGCAGTTAAGTGCAGACACTGAAATGTGCCAAAAGGTAAGATGTCTAGAAAGTGTATTTTCTTAATGATTATAGAAACTTTAATCCTTTCTCAAATGTCATCATTGCCCTTCATATTTAACTATTACCTGAATTGAGATTGCTTTCTCTGAGGCAAGTTATTTTGAAAATACTGTCGGACAAAGATGAATCAATAGGGCTTATTGTTTGTTGTCTCTGGGCTTACTTTTTTACTTATAGTTTACATAACAGCTTTTCTCCTCAGAAAACCTGTTCCAGTTCTGGGTGCCAAAATCCATATTTATCTTTCTGCTGCTGACTAATTCCAACAGTCAGGGGATCTAAAGCATAGCTAATTTTATCCATATTTGTAAGGGTTCTTCATACACTCAAATGTGGTCCTCCACATAATCTCACCCAAAAGAATTAGTGTCATTGAATTTCAGTGGTAATTGGCTGAATTCCAGAATATGGCTCATACAGAATTCGATTTTTTTTTTTTTTCTTTGAGAAGGAGTCTTGCTCAGTCACCTGGGCTGAAGTACAATGGTGCAGTCTGGGCTCACTGCAACCTCCACTTCTCCACCTTTCAGGTTCAAGCAATTCTCCTGCCTCAGACTCCCAAGTAGCTGGGACTACAGGCATGTGCCATCATGCCTGGCTAATTTTTGTATTTTTAGTAGAGACAGGGTTTCGCCATGTTGGCCATGCTGGTCTCAAACTTCTGACCTCAGGTGATCCACCCACCTCAGCCTCCCAAAGTGCTGAGATTACAGACATGAGCCACCATGGCTGGCCCGATTTGCTTTTAAGACCAATATAAACCAGAAACTGAAGAAACTCTTCAAAAAGTTCTATATCTTGTCTGTGAAAATCTTGATTTTATCCTTAATCTCACTGGCAGGGCATGACTGTCCATATCAGAGGCCTTCAGCTTCATGACATCTTGATAAAGCAAACAAAAGATTTTTTGAAGAAAAAGTTTTTTTTTTACTCTGTCGATTCGTTTTTTTTTTTTTTTTTTTTTTTTGGTCCTGTCATCATTTAAGATAGTAACCTACAGTGAAAGCTTTAAAGGTTATATCAAATCATGAATATCTTTGATGAGTGATGGTTTCTATAGTGTTATTTGCTATATTTTATACATTCAGTAGCTGGAAAGATATTTAAAAAGGCACCTGCTTAGATCATCAAACTGAAAGTCAGCAAAAGAAACACTGTCATTTTTTTCTATTGCTGTCTTGGAGGTTTTCAACAATGACACATTTAATTAATTGAGTCACTAATGGCATTAATTCTAATTTCAAGTATGTTGGGGCTAAAATAATGTTTAGTACTAAGAGGAAATACCTTTTACTCTAATTTTTCTGGCATTTGCAAGTACTTCTTTATAAGGTCCGTGGTTGTATATATATAATTTCTTGTTGTAAATATAATGTAAAATGTAAACATCACAGTCTCCTGTGCTAAACTGCGTCCAGTAATGGAGGATCTAAGAGTTCTGTCAGCTTTGAGATTGATTGGTTGGTTGGTTGATTGATTCATGTATTCATTAAATAAATAATTTGTTAAATTCCTTCTGTGTATCAGGCTGTATCCTTGCAGTGCAATAGTAAGCAAAACTAGATATTCTCTTTGTACTCTTGGGGCTTATCATATCGTAATGGGGGATTTCTACTAGTAAGAGAAGTCAAAAAGGGTTCTCCTGAGGACACTGTGCCTGAGGTAAGGTGTAGAGGATAAGCAGAAGTTAACTAGGGGAAGGGGAAGTGGAAGAGGAAGAAGGAACAGCCTGCGTGAAGAGCCTGTAGCAGGAGGGAGCCCAGCAAGTGTGAGGGACTGAAGGAAGACTAGTGTGGCTGGATTGCAGCAAAGAATGTGGCTTACTGTGAAGTTGGAGAGGATGTCTATCTGCCACTCATGCAGGACTTTAAAACATTTTATCTTTACCATAATAGCAATGGGAACTCATTAAAGGTTTCTAAGTAGGTGATTTGGGGAGCAGATAGAACACATACAGCATGACAAAATTCCTCTTCCAAATAAACCACTCAGGCTGTGGGGGTAGATCCCTCCTGCCATATGGTGGGATTTCTAGGACTATACAAATGACAGAAGGGTAGTAAGGAAGACTGTGTTGCTTAATGAGGTTTCCAGAAATTGGTAATGTTATTTGTAATTCCAAATCCTACTACAAGGAACTATGGCTACAATATTGATGCTGCTGCTGCTGCTGCTGCTGCTGCTGCTAATTTGATGAAGTAGGCTAATCCACATGGCTATGTCTCTGTGTTAGTCCGTTCTCACACTGCTATAAAGAAACTACCTGTGACTGGGTAACTTATGAAGAAAAGAGATTTAATTGACTCACGATTCTGCAGGTTTAGCAGGAAGTGTGGCTGGGAGGCCTCAGGACACTTAAAATCATAGCAGAAGGCGAAGAGGAAGCAAGCACATCTTCACATGGCAGCAGAAAATAGAGAGAGGGAAGGGGGAAGTGCCATACACTTTTAAAGTATCAGATCTTGTGAGAACTCACTCATTATCACAAGAACAGCAAGAGGGAAATCCACCCCCATGACCAAGTCCTACCTCCCATCAGGTCCCTCCCTAACATTGGGAATCACATTTTAACATGGGATTTGGGTGGAGACACAGAGCCAAACCATATGAATCTCCTTCCTGGAGGTCTCCACATATAAGCCTCCGTGTCTTGTTTGTTTGCTTGGGTACTTATTTTAATGATTTTTTTTTCTAGGTGTACATTCTTAAGAAGTAAAGTACAAAAGTAAAAGCAAACTATCTTTGTACCCAACAAAAACAGAGAAACACATATAAATATATTTATGCAGACAACCAATATACAATTTTATATAAATCATGTCATATTGTAATTTTACAACTTGCTTTACAAACTCGATTTGCAATCAAGGTTTTTTTTTTTCTTTTGTCAAAGAGATGTATAGCAACTCCATTTTGATGATTACATAGTAATCCACTGTAATGTGTGACCATAATTTATGTAATAGTTTCCTCTTTGATGGACATGTGTGTTACTTCCAATTTTTCCCAATTATACGAGACTTGAATGTATCTTCTTGTATATAAATCTTTTTGCCTGTGACTGATTATCTCCTTAGGATAAATTTCTAGATAAGATTGCTGGGTAATGTGGTTTACAGGTTGAAAATTTCAATACAGAATTCTCTGCCCTCCAAAAAGTTTGCAATAATTTAATCTTTATCAGTTTGGGTGATACTGTCATCTATCCCACACTGTTGCCAAGGCTGGGTAGATTTATTTTGTTAAGATTACTATTTTTTGCCTTTAGAAAAGGTTACAGGTAATACCTTTTGACTGTTTTCATTTACCTTGTTTTTTTACTTAATGTCATTGTTCTTGCTCATTTTTATGAATTCATCTAAAATAGCTAAAGAGTCTTAAAATATTTCAGTGATTAATATAACATACCCTTTCTTTATACACATTGAAATCATCCTTTTAATTCAAGGACAGCATGAGAATTTTGGTGGAACTAGATGCGTTTAACATTATAAAGACTCATTTTCCTTGATGTTGTTAGACATAGTTCTGTTTTTATCAAGATAAAACAGTTCACAATTTTTTTTATTGAAAAGTATTAATAGACTTTATTTTTTAGAAAAAGTATAGGTTTACAGAAACATTGTGCAGTAAATACAGGGAGTTCCCATATGCCCACCACTCTCCCTGCACAATTTTCCATGTTATTAATATTTTGCATTAGTGTGGTATATTTGTTACAACTGATTAACCAGTATTAAAACACTATTATTATCTGTAGTCCATAGTTTATTATAGGGTTTACTCTTTGTATTGTACATTCTATGGTTTTTGGAAAGTGTACAATGTCATGTATCTACCATTACAGTTTCATACAGAATAGTGTCTCAGCTCTAAAAATATCCTGTGCTCCTCTTGTTAATCTCTCCTTCTTCCCTCACTCCCTGCCTCAGGACCCCTGAGAACCACTGACTTTTTTTTACTGGCTTTATAGTTTCCCCTTTCCCAGAATGTCATATATTTGGAATCACATGCATGTAGCCTTTTTATACTGGCTTCTTTGACTTAGCAATATGTATTTAAGTTCCCTCCATGTCATTTCTTGGCTTGTTAGCTTATTTCTTTTTATTGCTGAATAATTCGAAGCCACAGCTTATTGGTCTGTTTATCTATTAATCGACATCTTGGTTGCTTTCAAGTTTTGGAAATTATGACTATGATTGCTAGACATTTGTGGGCAGGTTTTTGTATGGACATAAGTTTCCAACTCATTTGGATAAAGTACAATTTCTGGATCATATGATAAGTCTATGTTTAGCTTTGCAAGAAACTGTCAGACTGTTTTCCAAAGGGCTGTACAATTTTGCATTTTCATAAAAAATGAGAGTTCCTGTTGCGCCATATTCTTACCCTCAGGTTTTGCCAGTGTTTTGGATTTTAGCCATTCTGGTGTGTAGTAGTAACTCATTGTTTTAATTTGCAATTCTCTAATGACATATCATATTGAGCCATTTTTCATCTGCTTATTTGCCATCTGTGATATTTGTGTGTGTGGTGTCTATTCAAATATTTTAACTGTCTTTAAAAAATTAGGCTTTTTTTCTTTTCCTACTGTTGTATTTTAAGAATTCTTTGTATTTTGGATACAAGTCCTCTATCAGATATGTGTTTTGCAAACATATTCCCCAGTGTATGACTTGCATTTTCATTGTCTTAACATTGTGTTTTGACAAACAGAAGTTTTCAATTTTGATGAATCTAACATCAAGTTTTTCTTTTATGGATAGTGCTTTTCATATTGTATCTAAAAAGTGACTGCCAAATCCAAGATCATATAATTTTTTCCTTTATTATCTTGTAGGAATTTTATAGTTTTGTGTTTTATATTTAGATCCATGATCCATTTTTAGTTGATTTTTTGGTTAAAGGTATAAGATCTATGTTTAAATTAATTTTTCTTTTACATAAGAACATTTAATTTTTCAAGCACCACAAATGTTTTTTTGTCCATAGTTGGACAAAATTTGTCCTTCAACCTACCCCCATGTTATTGATACCAAGACATAAATGTGGTTATTGATTTAAGTGCAGATATGAATGTTTAGCTATCTGAGTAGTCTACATGAAAGCAATAAAAGTGACTACTGTGTCTATACTAGGAGTCTTTTATTTAGGATAGAGATCCCTGGCAGCAACACTTCCATGTTGCTTAATTTGAATAGAACCAATATGTTGTTTTGAACACACAAAGGACTACTCACAAGTTGGTGCAAAATTACAAATATGCCTGGAGGAGAAATTCTATTTTCTAACATCTCCCCTCTCTTTCTTGGTCCTTCTTACAGCATCTCATTTTACTCAAGTCTGTGATCCTTGTCTTTGTTGGCTTGCAGTGAACTGCATTCACTGTTTGATGCTGGAGGCAGAGTTTTCAGCTAGATGCGTGAGCTCCTCTTGATCCTTACCCTGGTAGAGAAGCTCTAGTCCCAGTATTACAATTTGTAGGAACACATCAAAGATACGTTTTTTAATGCCCTCTTTAACCTTAAAATAAATAACCTGGAAGTATTTCTCTTAGTTCCAAAGCTTTGGTATGGCTTACAATGGAATAAAAAAGTCAGAGGAGTTTCAGTTACTGATTCTCTTCTAATAATTCTGTGATTTGATACCATAGTGACAGGGATCAAAAACATACTTATAATTAATGATGCTTTCAGTTGATTTGAAAACAAAATTTATTTTTAATTCCTCCACCTCCTTGGTTAAATTACCATCTTGCACATAACCTCCTTTCCAATATAAATGAATTGAAAATATCAATTTAAAAAATAATTTAAAGCCATATAACAACATGCTTATTTTGGCCCTAATTTTCCTAGGCTGTTTTAACCCACATTATAAAAAGAAAAAACATAAAGCAGATGGATTAAATATTATACTCTACAACACTATTTGATCTTCCACAAATGCTACCCTTCTTATATTATTATAGGAGCCATTCTGTATTGTTTTGTAGAAACACTATGGATTTGGAACAAATACTGCTTACTATCTTTGTGATTTTTAAACACATGCTTCATTTTATAGTAAAGACACTAAAATACCCAAGTAGAAGTATTACCAGAAAACTCATAAAAGTTGAGGTTATGATTAAAATAAAATAATGCATATTCTCTTTATGCTTCTCATCTGCCTAAGAAATAAAATTCTAAATTCTTAACTTTGCACCTAAAATCAACCAAAATTTGTTCTCAGACAACCCATCTACACTTACATTAACTCACCTACATGTGGCTGGCATTTTAGTCAAAGTCTGCTCAGAACTTTTCTTTTTTTTAATTTTTTTTAATTTTTATTTTATTATTATTATGCTTTAAGTTTTAGGGTACATGTGCACAATGTACAGGTTTGTTACATATGTATGCATGTGCCGTGTTGGTGTGCTGCACCCATTAACTCGTCATTTAGCATTAGGTATATCTCCTAATGCTATCCCTCCCCCATCCCCCCACCCCACAACAGCCCCTGGAGTGTGATGTTCCCCTTCCTGTGTCCGTGTGTTCTCATTGTTCAATTCCCACCTATGAGTGAGAACATGTGGTGTTTGGTTTTTTGTCCTTGCGATAGTTTACTGAGAATGATGATTTCCAGTTTCATCCATGTCTCTACAAAGGACATGAACTCATCATTTTTTATGGCTGCATAGTATTCCATGGTGTATATGTGCCACATTTTCTTAATCCAGTCTATCATTGTTGGACATTTGGGTTGGTTCCAAGTCTTTGCTATTGTGAATAGTGCCGCAATAAACATACGTGTGCATGTGTCTTTATAGCAGCATGATTTATAGTCCTTTGGGTATATACCCAGTAATGGGATGGCTGGGTCAAATGGTATTTCTAGTTCTAGATCCCTGAGGAATCACCACACTGACTTCCACAATGGTTGAACTAATTTACAGTCCCTCCAACAGTGTAAAAGTGTTCCTATTTCTCCACATCCTCTCCAGCACCTGTTGTTTCCTGACTTTTTAATGATGGCCATTCTAGGTGTGACATGGTATCTCATTGTGGTTTTGATTTGCATTTCTCTGATGGCCAGTGATGATGAGCATTTTTGCATGTGTTTTTTGGCTGCATAAATGTCTTCTTTTGAGAAGTGTCTGTTCATGTCCTTTGCCCACTTTTTGATGGGGTTGTTTTTTTCTTGTGAATTTGTTTGAGTTCATTGTAGATTCTGGATATTAGCCCTTTGTCAGATGAGTGTGTTGCGAAAATTTTCTCCCATTTTGTAGGTTGCCTGCTCAGAACTTTTCTATCCTGTCTTTGGCTTTTCTGTTTCTGTGCATTCACCTCTATTTATATTTCTGCTGCCTGGAATTTTTTATCTCCTCTATCTTCATCATTTGTTGAAATGCTACCAATCCATTAAAGCCAACTAACAGCATATCCCCTGATTCCTGATTAAATGTAACCAGCCTAAAATGACACTTTTACTTTCTGAGATTTGTGGGGCTCTGAGATTTTTACTTTCTTATGACACTTAACAGTTACTGCTTTGGATAATAGTTACTTCTGGTTTTCTGACTATAAGGTACTCAATAGCAAGGCCAGTGTTATACGTATGCATGTTTATGGCACTTAGAACTACGTCAGACACAAAGAAAGCTTTCTATAACCACTTGGTGATTTAATGTATGATTTAGCTTGTAATATTCATAATTATCCTATTATTTCAAGATTACCTCCATAAAGATCAATCTTTTTCTCATTAAATCATTAAACATTGGCAAAATTTAGTATAATTGTGTTTTTCCTACAGTAGCTCTAGGGGACTTACCAGACCATTTCAACAATGCAGATTACATATCACCTTGATTATTTAAAAATTATTATTGTCTAGAAAACTACTTCAAATTGACTAACAGCAGAAATGTTTCCTACTTTTTAAGAGTTTGACAAATCTACTCCTGTTCAGGAAAGAAACTGAGGCATCACTACTAAGTATTTCATGTTTTAAAAGTGTCTAGTTCATTTCTGACCCAAATCCATCTCAACACCAAAGGCTCCATTGTATTATTGAGTGAGTATTCTTTTGTAGAGAACATGTTAAACAATGGCCCAAATAATGGATATTATCTTATACTATATGACTTAGAAAGACTTCTTAACGTGTCTAGTATATTTTCCATACTTTAAGGCAATTTTTACCTAAACCAGTTCTGACAAGAAGACAGCTCTTCCAGTCTTAATTATTCCAAGGAAAATTGATTTTATAGCCTCTCCTGTAAAATAAGGATCTTTACAATGAATGTGGTAAATGAACCCGAGAGCTATTTTAATGGCAGATGAAATATGTCAGTGAAAAACTTGAAGTGAGTACGATCAAGGGAGAAAAAAAAATCTCACTGTGCTTGAGATTAGGTGAACATAATGGAATATATGAAGACTTTTAATGATGGCTCTCAGGGAAATTCTACTTTGAGACAGAGAATAAGAGATGATAATGGATTTTGATGGAAGGGGAGAGGAAAAGAGCATTTGAGAAAACTGGAGAGGAAATATTGGGAATCAAATGGAAAAAAGCCATGAGGAAAGAAATATAAACGTAAGTAAATGAAATAAGGCACAGAAGGGCTTTTGTAGATTGCATTTTTAAGAGATATTTAATGCCTGTTAATCTGAAATTTAAAGAATTGTTGGCTGTGCATTTATATTGATTTGGTATGTTTTTTAAAATTAAAAGCCTTCAGACACTAAATTTTTATGATCACTTTTTAGAAAGCATCTCTTGAGGATTTCTCTGTTTTCACTTTAATGAATTGAATGTAAAGATTGCCTTTTCATTCTGTTTTCTCGATGCTCCTGGTTGTTTGAAAAAGAATTCTCTGTTCATTTCATAAGAAAACACTTGTTCCTTAGCTTACTTCTCTAGACTTCCAGTGGAAGTAGTGATAATTAAAATCATCTATTAGTATAATTGTTGTTTTCCTTCTGGCAACTTGGATTTTATTTTTCTTTGGCTATGTCTAAGTTTTCCTTAGCAATTTTATGAAAATATCCATGAAAGATGACTGTATTATTTACCCTGGATGGCACTGATGGAAAGCAAACCATATGTACTAATTGTGTAAAGCAAAACAGGGAACAAGGCTTTTCTTAACTTCTTTTGTCTTTTATTTGAAGCCAGGAGTATAGAAAGCAAATAATTTTATAGATTCTTAGAGAATTTGGATGGTGTGTGTAAAACAGTTGGGGTAATCTGCCTTTTCATTATATTACATTTATAATTTATATTTTTCATATATTCCTCTTTATGAATACAGTATTTTATTAAAATATAAAAGACAACATTTAAGTTTTGTATTGCCGCTAACTTCTATCTACTGAAGAAATTCACTGCATCATTCCTAGTCCCCTCTATCATAAGGGAAAGTAGTCTACCCCTGAAAAGGGGTTAATTGTTACTATGTATGTGTATCCTTAATGTAATAATCCACATAACTGTGTATTTAACCCTACTGAAATAATGCCCATTTTTAAAAAGTCACAAAAATATGTATATTTTCTCTGCATCACAGAATGGCAGAATAAAAATGTATGATTTTGTTAATGTCTGTCATCTCAAACATATTTAGGAAAAAACTACATGCAAATTTTAAATAATACCTCCCTTATCTGGTCTCATGATTAATTTTGAACTTATTCAGAACGGTCTGTGGTGCTAGAAATTTTATCTAAGCTTAAATAAAAATTATCACCCTATATGGATTTAATTCATGCTCTGCGTAAGTTAGGTCTCACAAGCAGCAAGAGCAAAAGAAGAGAGTTAAATAATTAAGAAATAAATAACATTTATATAAAACAAGTTACTTGGGTTGAGTGTTCTGAATTTTATTTTACTTCGGTACAAGAGAATGTACATATAAAAACAAGTTCTACTGATATTTCCTATATATGTTGTTTGCTTCTCTGTTGCTAAGGTATATTTACTATCCAGTCTACAAATAACGGATGATTTAGATGATTAATATGTTTTATAAATAAGTTGGCATATGCAAAATTTAATTCATTTTATCCTTGTTATAAACTTCATCCTACTGTTCTAATACAATATCAATCAGAAAACTATTTGATGTTTCAGGGAAAGCCAGTTAATAGAAGAAGGAACAGTGTTAAAAAAAAAAAAAAAACCCTGGAAGAAAACCTGGGCAATACCATTGAGGACATAGGCATGGGCAAAGGCTTCATGACTAAAACACCAAAAGCAATGGCAACAAAAGACAAAATTGACAAATGGGATCTAATTAAACTAAAGAGCTTCTGCACAACGAAAGAAACTATCATCAGAGTGAACAGGCAACCTATAGAACTGGAGAAATTTTTTGCCATCTATCCATCTGACAAAGGGCTAATATCCAGAATCTACAAATAACTTAAACAAATTTAAAAGAAAAAAACAAACCATCAAAGTGGGTGAAGGATACAAACAGACACTTCTCAAAAGACGACATTTATGCAGCCAACAAACATATGAAAAAAAGCTCATCATCACTGGTCATTAGAGAAATGCAAATCAAAACCACAATGAGATACCATCTCATGCCAGTTAGAATGGCGATCATTAAAAAGTCAGGAAACACACTTTGGGAGGCCGAGGCAGGTGGATTATGAGGTCAGGAGATGGAGACCACCCTGGCTAACATGGTGAAACTCCGTCTCTGCTAAAAATACAAAAAATTAACTGGGTATTGTGGTGGGCGCCTGTAGTCCCAGCTACTCTGGAGGCTGAGCAGGAGAATGGCATGAACCCAGGAGGCAGAGCTTGCAGTGAGCCGAGATTGTGCCACTGCGCTCCAGCCTGGGTGACAGAGAGAGACTCCATCTCAAAAAAAAAAAAAAAAAAAAAAAAAAAAAGGAAACAACAGATCTGGAGAGGATGTGGAGAAATAGGAACACTTTTACACTGTTGGTGGGAGTGTAAATTAGTTCAACCATTGTGGAAGACAGTGTGGCAATTCCTCAGGGATCTAGAGCCAGAAATAACATTTGACCCAGACATCCCATTACTGGTATAAACCCAAAGGATTATGAATCATTCCACTATAAAGACACATGCACACGTATGTTTATTGCAGCACTGTTCACAATAGCAAAGACTTGGAACCAACACAAATGGCCATCGATGACAGACTGGATAAAGAAATGTAGCACATATACACCATGGAACACTATGCAGCCATAAAAAAGGATGAGTTCATGTCTTTTGCAGGGACATGGATGAAGCTGGAAACCATCATTCTCAGCAAACTAACACAGGAACAGAAAACCAAACACTGCATGTTCTCACTCATAAGTGGGAGTTGAAGATTGAGAACACATGGACACAGGGAAGGAAACATTGTGCACCTGGACCTGTTGGGGGGTGGAGGACTAGGGGAGGGATAACATTAGCAGAAATACCTAATGTAGATGATGGGTTGTTGGATGCAGCACACCACCGTGGCATGTGTATACCTATGCAACAAACCTGAACTTTCTGCACTTGTATCCCAGAACTTAAAGTATAATAATAATAATAAAAGAATATTTATGTTTAGAGAGAATAACTACTGTGCTGATAAAATAATCCTTTAATGTTCATGTTTCCTTTTATTTTAATGATACCAGAGGAGAGCATTTATTCAAAAAGAAGGTACAATGTATGAAAAAAAATCTCTACTTAAAAATGTATACAGAAGTTATCTTTTTTTCCTTAAATTTTAATGCAGAATGATGACCATTATATGTAGTATTCACAGTCACATCCTCTGAAGTATATGTCTAATTCTAATGATTCCTTTAAGCAGAGTTATTCATGAACTGTAGCTTAATATTCTATGTTCCCTTTTGTTAGAGAATTGGCTTTAGGCAGAGAGTCCTCTGCCATTAATAGTGGTGTTAAGTGACCCTTCACACTCTGAAATATTCTTATAATACACTTCAGATTTTTGGTCTTTTGTTTTTAGAGCCATAGTAGGAATTTTATGGTATTATCTGTAATTACTCTTGAATTAATCTTATGGGAAGACAAATGCGTCATTCATTTATTCAAATATTTATTACTTTTTCTTTTGGTGCCAGTGGTTTGGTAATGATGAAAGAGAAGGGAGAAAAGGAGAAAAAGGCAGTCTCGCAAAGAAAGGCAAAGGCTAAATCTTTTGTCAGGTCGCCACCACTTTACCAGTTTTATTGCTTTTGTCAAGTTATTTATCCTTTTTGTTTCTTAATTTTCTCATCTTTGAAAGGGGAGTAGAATGATGTGATAGAGGAAGAGATGTGGTTTAATTCATGTGATGTAAATTTTAACTATATATTTGTTTTGAAGGTTTTTTTTTTTTTTTTTTTTGCCTCAAATGCCTTTCTTTGATATAAATGCCTTTAAAATGGAGTTTTGGGGGAAATGGCATGACATCTTACAAAGGAGGATAGTCTACAAAAGTTATATCTTGTAATTTCATGAAATGTTACAGTTTTCAAAGTATTGTTCTAAATATGGAAGCATTTTGAGTCTTAGGCCGATCTTATGTCATAGGCATGATGGTCATCAATATCCTCACACAGACAAGTCTCCAAGTTCCATGGACAGCAAGTGTCTGAGACAGAAATGGAATTTGGATGACATAAATTGTAGTGGACTGTTCTTTTCATCTGAAACTACCTCCCAGGCCAAGCGCGGTGGCTCACACCTGTAATCCCAGCACTTTGGGAGGCCGAGGCAGGTGGATCACCTCAGGTCAGGAGTTCGAGACCAGCCTGGCCAACATGCTAGGAACCCTGTCTCTACCAAAAATACAAAATTTAGCCAGATGTGGTGGCTACTTGGCTACCAGCTTCTCGGGAGGCTGAGGCAGGAGAATCGCTTGAACCCGGGAGATGGAAGTTGCAGTGAGTTGAGATCGTGCCACTGCACTCCAGCCTGGGCAACAGAGCAAGACTCCGTCTCATGAAAACTATCTCCCAGATTCTTTATAGAAGGCAGAAAAGGTGTTGATCTAAGAATAAGCTAACAGATCTATCAATGGGATTAATTCTTCTTGAATAACTGTCAACTTATAATGCTTAGTCTTTCCTTTATATTTTAATTTTGCCACAAAAGAAGAAATGATTCAAAGAAATACAAGAGAGACCACATCAGTCATTCTTAATTCACAGCAAACTGCTTGGGATCTTTGGGGTCTTACTAAATTTTTGACAAAGCAGGTAAAATATTATAGTTGAATGAGAAGCAGTAAAAAAGACATTTGATGAAAGTTAGATACTTTTAAGCTATAGTCAAATTCTGAAAATTATGAAAGATTCAGAATAAGTTGAGGAGTAAGGAAGAAGTATACTCAAGTATGAGGGGCAAAGCCTGTATGGCTAGAAGTTATATGTAGTATATGTATATTTAGGGTTGAATATGTCTGTGCACTTGTTTGTACAACCATATTCTAAGTTTAGTGATGATTTTGCTAGTGATTATTGGTGATAATACTCAGATCTGCAATTTAACTTTAGCTATAAAATGTATTACTTTTTATATTTTAATGATTATACTTAACTCAGCAGTTTAGTTCATGTATTAAACAGTTTAATTAACTTCACTGCCCCATATATTAATAGAAGACAAATAATCCACATTCTTAATTTGAGATTGATATTATAAAACGAAGAACTATGCTAATTTTGATTTCTTAACTGATCATGCCCATGCCCTCAATATAGAGACCAAATAATTTTCATGAAGAGATTGGATGAATGGTAATTTATTCTGTTTATCTAAATACGCTACATAGGAGTCAACCCTAGCTGTCAAAACAGAAATTAACTCAGAAATAAATGAGAACAATTTCTTCATGGCAAACATATTACAAAATTCATGTAGGATTATAATAGAATTAGAACCATCTATAATGTCAAAGAATATTTTTAAATTATGCATAAAACTACATTAGTTGATTAGTTGATTTAGTTTTGAGATCACAAAATATTAACAGCATGGGTTGGAGTTACTAAAACCTAAAACACTTTGTCATAGTTCTTAATGAGGAAAAGACGAAAGAAAAAAAGCAACGTGCTCAGCTATAAAGCAAATGTCTTAATTGATCTCACTAACTCCTGAAAAACGACCTTATCACTGCATAGTTTAGTAATAAATTTTTCTAGTGACTATATTATTAAGGGAAGGATAAATTATACATTGGTGTTCTCTGTTTTAAAAGACAGAAAAAAATCATGTTTTGATAATTCTCTTTCAACAATAAGTAATTTTTAAATAATGCCTGTTGAATACAGGAGTAAACTTTAATTATCTAGAGACAGTTTTCATTATAAGTATCAGTACTGAATTCTTCTCAATTAATTCAAATATTCATAAGGTTTTCTACTTGAATATTTAGTTTTAATACAACAATTATATAAGACAATGTGTTGAGACAGCTAAAGCTATCTTATTATTTACTTCCTACTTCCCAATTCTTGTGCTTTTATTGATTTTCTCACAATAATATCAACTTTTTAAAATGAAGAGCATTTTGTAGTTCTTTTTCACTCTTCTTGCCTTTCAGAGTGGGAATACATACTAACTGTATGATGTCCATTGTATGCAAGTTATTTGCTAAATGTTTTACAGGCTCTTCCTTGGGGAATTTATACTGTATCTATGATACTGTAAGGATATGTTAAGTAAAGCAACACAGCATGGTGCTTACAAGTATTTAACATTCCTGTGCCTTAGTTTCTCCATTTGTAACATAGGGATGATAATACTACTTACCCATGAGGATTTTACGAGTCTCAAATGAAATAATTTGCACTGAACATTTATAAAATTAAGTGACAGACAGTAAGTGCTCAATAAGTTGATAAAATAAGAGTGTATTAAATGATCCAGGAAGAGGAGGTTGCATCTCCTTTAGGCTTCATTAAAAATATAGTATCTGAGATGGACCATACGGATGTGATCTGGACAAGCGGAGGAGGTAAGGCTCTGAAAATGAAGGCTGTTTTTGGTGGAGAAAATGACCTGAGCCAAGGTTTAGAGGTGAGACTTTGTGCTATATTTAGGGAAGAGTCATCCAGTTTCTCTGGCATGAAAAGTAAGCATGAAGGAATGGAATCAAGCGGGAAGTGTAGTGTTGAAGCCAGGGAGTAGGAAGACTGCTAGGCCACGCTAAGAAGTTTTTACTTTAGGAATTAAACACAGACAAATAAACACACACACAACAAATGAACTTAAATATGTTTAAGCTGGAAGCTGATATGATTAAAATTTACCATAGAAGAGTAATAGGTTTCATTTGAAAAAAGATTGGTAGAAAGGATACCTATGTTATTGCAAAAATAATCTAAGCATTAGAAGTATGGTAATAAGAATGTGAAAGGGAGAGTTACGGAAGGATGTTAGAAAAATAACTTTTGTTTGGATTGAGTATCTACTAGATTTTTTAAAAAAATATTGGTTGCAGGGTTACCAATTCCAATGGTTGGAGCAATCCAAAGCATATTTTGCAACCCCAGTAACATAACTTGGACTGGAGTAGCTCTGTCTTACATAACAATGAACAACTATTTGTCTTAGTAACAACTATTTGTGGAATAGAGGTAAACAGTGATTAGAGACAGTATTAAAAGTTTACGTTGGAAAGGGGAAAAGGTCCAAAATCAGTAACCTAAGCTTCCATTTTAGATGCTAATGTTAAGTGATATAAGCCAGGCACAGAAAGACAAATATTATATGTTTTCACTAATATGTGGGAGGTAAAAATATTGAACTAATGGAGACAGTAGAATGATGGTGACCAGAGGCTGGGAAGGGTAATGGGGAGGGGAATAAAGAGGTGGTAATTAATTGGCACAAAAATATAGTTAGATAGAAGGAATGCAACCTAGTGTTTGGAAGCACAATAGGGAAACTATAGTTAATGATAGTTTAGTGTATATTTAAAAATAACAGAGTAGAACTGCTCTGTTCTTAAAGAAATGATAAATTCCTGAGATGCTGGATACACTAATTACCCTGATTTAATCATTACACATTGTATGCTTGTATTAAAATATCGCATGTATCCCATAAATGTATACAGCTCTTATACTTGTAACAATTATAAATAAAAAAGCAAAAATATATAAATAATAAAAACAGCAGGATAAATGAACTGATACAATCACAGTGATGAACTTCAATACTTTTATGTTGACCAAATGAAGCAGACACAAAAGATTTCTAACTTTATGATTTCATTTATATGAAATTCTGGAAGACACAAAACCTAGTTCTAGCAGGTTAGTGGTTGTCTGTGGCCAGAAGGGCAGAAATTGACTGCAATGTGGTAAGATAACTTTTTGGATTTTGGAAACATTCTGTATCTTTATTCTAGTGATAATCACCACTTACATGTAGATATTTGCCAAAACTCATTCTATTGTACACTTAAGTGAATTTTTATCATATGTACGTTTATACTTAATTAAAAATGATGACAACAACAAATGTCTATAGCTAAGCAACCACAACCTGAGTTTTGGTGAAAGCAGTTGATATTGTAGTGGGAGACAATGAGATGGATGCTTACAAAAATTCTAGTATGGTCAGATTGAATACCTACTTCAGGAGTGGAAGAAGATAGAGAGGTGTTACATAAAGGTGCCTAAAGGTAACCTATACCTTTTTATGCATTCTGCTTTCCACCTTGAGCATAGATAGGAATATACATAGATAGATGGATACAGTGAATCTCTACCTTTGGATTATGGATATTATATAATACTTTATTTTCTCATTATTTCAATGTTTTTTATATTTTCTGTGATTTCTAAAAATCTGATGATGCACATGTACCCTAAAACTTAAAGTATAATAATAATAAAAAAAGAAAAACATCTGATGTCTTTATTCTATTATTTCTATTTTTAATAGAAATAATAATTTTAATATATAATATATAAAATAAAATAAATATATAGTATATAAAATATATAAAATATTTAATATATAAATAATTTTATAATATTTCTGTTCTATTCTTTTTACTATTTCCATTCTATTCTCTTTTTATGTCCTATTCTCTTTTTACCATATTTCTATTTCTATTCTTTTTAATGTGTCTTTGTATTCTCTTTTTATTAAATTTCCCATCCTTATCAATCAAGTAAGCTAGATATTATCCTTGAGAAACCCTAGTGTTACAGGCCAACCATCATCACATACATCACATACTTAGCCACAGGTCAGCATTGCAGTGCTTCAGAGGCATTGTGGAACCCACACAGGCCACTGAGAAATATGCATGATTTCAGCGTAAACTGACAAAAGTCTGGCCCATACGGCTAATAAGACTTTTATTTAGGTGAACTAGCATCATTTTAACGAATCCTGGGACTCATCCGCAGAAATGAGCAAAAGCTTTAGGGTACATGGAATGAGAAGAGAATGTCTGAGTCCACAGTAGGGCCAGGTAAGACGCTCTCTGTATCCCCAGTCTCACTTTCCTCCTGTCAAATATCCATTACCACAGTAGGGCCAGGTAAGAAGCTCTCTGTATCCCCAGTCTCACTTTCCTCCTGTCAAATATCCATTACCACAGTAGGGCCAGGTAAGAAGCTCTCTGTATCCCCAGTCTCACTTTCCTCCTGTCAAATATTCATTACCAATAAAGGAAATAAAGAAAATAAAAGAAATACTTATTTTATGTTTTATTCTTTTTAGACTGTGCCTGCTGTGACAGTTAATGGAGTTTGAATGTTGACTGAATAAGTTGGAAATAAAATGTTCAATAAAGAATAAATAAGTATTTTCAGTTCAGTTGGGTAACCATAAGTACCCAATAACTATACCATCTCTGCTGTACTCAGCAGTGTTCTAGGCAGGGACAAAATGTTCAGTTAGTGAAAGGCCACATTCATTATTTCAAGGATCTTATGATCTCTATGTTCTGTTGTACCATATTGATACTTTACATGAAAGATATTTTCTAGATTGTTACATTGTTAAAGAATGTGAACCTTAAGCCCTTAAAACTCAGTGTTCCTCTCATTTCAGACATCTCCACAGAGATATAGGTTCCTGTTGAAATTTGTAGACATTCTTGAAACCTTATGGTCCATGAATATATAATTTAAAAACCAATGACCAAGATAATTTTGTAGCAATTTGTGTTATTTGTTTTTCTGAAGAAACGGCCAAAATGATATGGAAATCGAACTTTGTTTCATACCAACTAAATGGGTTTGGGTACTTTTAATGCACAAAAATTCTTTTTAATGACTTAATATTGAACTAATTTGAGTCCTGTGGTGAAAATGTCAGATCAACTAGCCCATAATCTTATCCCCAGACCTTCATTTATTAATGCATTTCACAATTATTTAGACAGCCAGGAGCTGTTCCTGGTGCTGAAAATAAAATGGTGAGTAAGACAAAATTCATGTTTTCATTAAACTTGCATTCTAGGGAAGAAGCCAGACAAAATTCACCAATTTAAAAATCAATATGTAAATAATGACAGATAATTATAAGAATGTGAAGACAGAGCACGGTAAAGGAACAGAATAAATGGGAGGGAATTCCTTTATAGATGGAGGTCAGGGAAGCCGAGGATCTAAATTTGGAAATGTATCTGAATAAAATTGACATATTGAGTGAATTGGAATCTACCCTGACACATCCCACGTAGCCAATACTGAGTTAATTGGTGAATGCAATAGTGGTTGCATTCATGTAGTTTTGACAAACGTCTGATTGGACTGGATAGGAACATAGGAGGAGAAATGCAGAACAGAGTAGGTACTGACAGCCCTTTCAAGGACTTAGGCTGAATTAGGACAGAAAATCAATATTTGTTAAATAAATAATGTAAATGATAGTCTAGTTTTTCTGATTCATTAAATGCCATTTTACATTGGTGGCATTTCATAAATAAGTGGTTATCAAATGTTCTTCTAAACAATGGAAACTTTTTATTCATTTTTAAAAATATATCTTTTAAGCAGTCATACATAAAAAGATATCCTTAGAACATCACTAAAAAATCTTTGGAGTTGTTAGCTTGCATATTGCCAGCTGATGTTAAATTAAAATACTTTTTAGGAGCTGCTATTTCAAGTGTTGTGCTAGAAGCTCTTGTATTTATATTTACATATAGACAAATATATACACTGACTTTGACTTAATGACCCACTTATTATAGGAATACATGAAAACACAAGAGTGCAGAAATAAAAAGAACATGTGGCAGTTCATGGATGTTCATCCAAACTGGTTTTGTTTTTAGTTTTAGTTTTAGTTTTGGTTAAATTATGGAGGAACATCTGGTTATCAGAAGGGGTTAGACTGTAAGGCTTCAGATGATAGGTAGGATTTTAATAACTGAGAAGGTGTTGTGAAAATGGCATAATGCATAGAAAGAATTTTGAAAGGGATCAGTGTTAAAACATAGGCAGGAAAGTATGGGACATATTTAATAGATGGAAAATTATCAGATACAGGGAGAGGAGGAAGAATAGTAAAGGGGAAACAAAATGTATTAAGTATTTTTTGCCCTAATGTTATCTCAGTAAACATTTGCAAAATCTATACCAGATATTCTTATTTTGCTAATGAGGAAATCAAAGTGAAAGAAGTTATATACCTAGTCAGTGGTAGATGGAAATAATATTCTAAAGCTTATCTCTCGCTAGCTCTGAAGTGTTCTCCTCTGGTCTCTACTGTCTCATAAATAAACCCAGAAAGAATTATTTGGCCCAGATTTTGGTGGGTATTGGATGCCAATTTAAAAATTTTTAACTTGCTTTAAAATAATGAATAATAAATATTTAATAAAACAATAATATTAAACAGTATTGAAGGATTTAATATAGGCCTTGATACAATCAGAGTTGTGCTTTGGAAAATTACTTGGAAAAACATTAGAACTAGGAGTGGAGGATTCAGGATATGAAGCATAAGTCAAATCTAGTCGTGTAAGTGCAAGGTGTCTAGGGGATGGCAGTCATGGAAATGCACCTCTTAGCTCTCCCTTCTGGAAAGAACCTGCTGGTGAGCTGTAAGTTGTACAGTTAGTGGACAGCTTCTAGTCCTTAGTGCTTTCAGGATCCCACATTAGCTTTTGAACCAAAGTCATGCTTTATTCTGGGACAGCTCTCTACCAATACAGAACATGGCAAGGGTGCTATAGCCTGGTCATTCCTGCCCAATGTTGGACAACTGCAATGAGCATTCCTTGCTCTCAAGCTTCCCATTGGATTAGCCAAGGCTTTGTCTTTATTGTGATCTGAGGTCCCCCCTGCCCAGTGCTGTTTTCCCCACCCATACTCCCTTCCTTAAACATTTTTCAGATCTGCATTGTATTCTGAAGGCTTTCCCAACCCAATATTTCTTCTTCTTTTTATCTTTCACAGACATTATCCCCAGCAAAACCACATGCACTCCTAACTTCATCTCAAAATGTTTATCCTAGGATCAGCAAAGCATGAAAATCAAAAAGTGAAGATGGTTGCTAGAGCTGTTGGTAAATGATGATGATAGCATTGGTGGTGGTGGTGGCGGTGGCAGCGGTGGTGGTACTAAGCATAGACATTAGCTTTTTAATATAAGTTTTTCTATAGTCTTGTCTAGAAATACAACTTATAAATGTGCAGTTTCAAGAACTTATATCTAAAAAGATGTATTTGAAGAAAGAGAGGAAAACATCAGAAAAAAATGACACTCAAGGGTAGTAAGAGGGAGGACTGTGCCAACTGACAGGGGAGAGTTTCAATAAGCAGGAGGGAATCAATACCAGAAATACTGCCAACCTGTCAAGGAGGGTGAACACAGCAAGAAGGTCATATAACCGGTTTTTCTGCAGGTGTCTGAAGTGTTTTTGTTCTTAAATGTGAATATACATGGCTGTAAGCAACAAGGACTGAAAAGGGTCACTAATCTGGAATCATGTGTGTAGACTTTAATGATGTTCAACACATCATTATCACTTCCTTTCTAAAGCAATACATATAGCTTTTCTAATAAGTATTTTTTGGTAAGGAATTAATATACAAATAAAAACTTATAGTAGTGAAGACACACATATTCACTATTAGAATGAATATCATTGATCAAAAAAACAGAAACTGAAGATACATACACACTTAACTTGCATCTTTCTTTGAGATTCTGGCTAGTTTATATTTATTTTTCACTGTAGTTTGCATTTATTTTCTACCCTCACTGAAACAAATGGCACTAAGCATAATATTCCCTTAAATTGATTTACACCTATATTTTCAAGTTGGACTTTCAGATCGATGTTACATATGCCAGCGGCATTATTGCATTTATTTAAAACTGAGTTACGAAAATGGAAGTAGAAAAATTGGGTTTTGAATATTCTTTACTTGTCTAATATTTAGCCCAATTAACTGTGCAATTTTATTTAGTGATTTTCATAGCTGACCTACAATGTCTTTACCATGCAAAGTTCCATGTTCTTTTTTGTGTAATACAGTCATTTTAATTATGGTCTTTACCTTGTCCTTCTATGTTATTTGAAGCTAGATACACTCATTAGGAAGGAATAGCGAATTTCTAAGCAAAATTGGGCTATAATTTTTGTACTTGCTGTGTGTATTTAGAGAACAGTTCTCCAACTGTGATATTCATATAACATTATTTATCATGAAGGTAACTTGCTGACTTATTTCAAGTGAAAGGCTGTATTATGCCCTACAGGGATAATAATGGCATTTTTTCCCTATAAATGTATCTAATTATTTCTTTAATGGTACCAGGAGAAACATGTGGCTGCCTGCATTGCCATTAGCATATTCTGTTTTATGCATATAATACTGCTAAATTCACAGCTGATTTTAAAACCTTATAGCTGAAAAGTTATATATAAATTCTATTATTAATTATAAATATCAATGTTGATAATGCTCATATTTTAATCTAATATAATTTTCTCATTAGTTATATTGAGGTCATATACAAAAATTATGCATTACTTACTTGTTAATGGTTTACTGGGCTTTCTTGTCAACTAAAGATGTTTAGCTGAAAAAACTCAGGAGTACTGCACTAAACAATGTGAAACTAATGGGAGCAAACTGAGGGATTTCTTCATGGAACTCCTCTTCCAGGATC
Organism: Nomascus leucogenys; assembly: GCF_006542625.1. Classification (NCBI taxonomy): domain Eukaryota; kingdom Metazoa; phylum Chordata; class Mammalia; order Primates; family Hylobatidae; genus Nomascus; species Nomascus leucogenys. The sequence continues at coordinate 42,128,797 of NC_044400.1, forward strand.
AAATGTTAAAGACGGTGGTTGGAAAGTCCCCACTGACCAATAGCCATTGGCTCTTGGTTTCTTCAAGGATGTACTCTTATCCTAGTGATTTAGTTGCCAATGAAAGCTAAGTCACTTGCCATCATGTCTGTTTTGTGCCACATTGGTGATATTGAAGAACTGCCCTGCACCACCTGTGGCCCAAAGCCCATGTTCCAACCATGATTGTCATGGATCTTAACAAGAGAAACTCATATGACCTTTCATTTATTAGGTGTACTTAACGCTGATGTTACCATGTTTAATAAGGTACGAAAGTAGCTTTGAAATAATGTGAGCAATTGCTCATTTCTACAAGTTAGCATTGCATTCACTTTAAGAAGGTCTGGAATTATATCCTTTCTTACAGCATCTGAGCAGCAGTCTCTGCTTACACCCCCAACCATAACATGGCTGTATTTGATGTTGTGGGCCATAGTATCATTCAATATAATGTGTCTTGGAGTACCTCAATCTGAAGAACTCTAGACAATGCTTTGGTACACTGGACTTATTTCTTCATTTTCCACTGAACCCAGGAGATATTCAACTCAGGTCTTAGTAGTCTTTTTCTCTCCTTCCAAATATATACTTTACCTTTTGTGTTCATGGTTTATAAAACCAAGTTTACAATTCCAGTCCCTCATACTAAACATGAAGACATTTATTTCCTTTAACTAAAACCTATGTACATAATTAGGAAGAGCACAAGCTCTATAAATGAGTGTCAGCTTGTGGTGACTTGGAGAAGTAAGAAGGGTCAGTCAGCATGACACTTTTCTCTTTGCACTAGTGCTGTCATCTGTGTTCCAATACCCAGTCTCTTTCATGCAGCCAAGAGGTGGGTGACATTTGTATGTGCATATATTTTTAGTTTGAGCCAGTTTCATCTTTTCTTTGAACTTGAAGTCTGCCACTAAAAACAACCTCTGGCTTTTTTAAAATTAATTAACCATGTGCTATAGTTGTATAATCAAGCTGAAATTAGTTGAAATCAGTGGCTAGAATTTTTTAAAGAATGTCTATGACAGTTGAAATTGTCACTTTGAATATCACCACAATTTTACATGGGAGTTGAATTTCAAATATCTCCAGAATATAGGAATGTGAGGATATAAAATATCACAGATTTCGCAGTCTGCTATGATATCTCCCCAATAAATATCTTTTGAATGAGGACCAAGGTCATCCGGAGCAATCAACTAAGAAACCAGGCAGAATGATCTTATGATCCTAAGGTCATTTTGAAAAAGCTGAGCCTTCGAGATACAGAAATGTACATATAATCATTTGAATAAAAAACTTGAAAACTGCTATAGAATTTGAAAGTGGGATCATACTGATCTCTAAGTCTGATCAGCTATTCAAATGCAGATCTAACAATATTCATACCGTTTCTTTAAGAAGGTAGCAACTTGTTAAAATTACAGCATAGCCATATAAATTATGAACTCTTTAAGTAGATTGAAATCTCTAGTAGCATATAAGCATCTCAATATTTTCTTATATTTCTTTCATTGTGTGTGTGTGTTTTTTGTTTCCCAGAGTGCAGCCTTTTCTATTTAATTTTTTAAAAGTCTATTTGTTTTCTCATCTAGATAATGTATAAATCGGTCTTAAATTATGTAACACATACATGTATTCTCCCCAGTTCTAGGCTTTGTTGAAAATCTTGTACTCAAAAATATGTAGTAGTTGAGAGGATAAGAAACAATTTGATTCCAAACAAACAAGCAAGCAAACAAACATGAGCATCTCTTGACTAGAGGAGAATATGTTTATATTTGGGGCCTAAAGAGAAGGTATAAGTTTGGTCAGTATGTATGCTAAATGTATAAACTTTTTGATTTTTTGTAGTCAATGAAATTGATCCTGGTTATGCTAGCTCTCTGCAGCACTTAATGTTTTGTGAATGCTATATGATAAATTAGGTGTATGTAAATATTCTTTTAGATAGCTGGGATCTATGGTTTATTTTTATTTTAACTATCTCTATAGGTTGAATTTACCTCTAGAATTTATTGCTATTTTACCAGTTCTTCATTTTGCCTTGTATAAATCTGACCAGAGAGTACTTTTGACAACATTTTTTGGGGCAGTTTATTCCCACCTGCCAAGAACATGTTTGAGAACATTTTCAGTTTTCTTTATTGTTTGAATATCTATGATATTCATTCTTTTTACATTTGTTATTCATTAGAATAGTTTATATTAAAACTTGGGGATTTTTGAATAAGTAAAAAATAATTACTATGATGAATTAAAACTTAAAGGCTAACATATTGTTCTTAGTACTTAATAAAATATTCTTAAATACTAGACTACTATAAATGAACAAAATAAGCCCTAGAAATACCTAGCATAAGAAAGAAGAAACTGTCTATTCAGGCTTGAGAAACATACTAAAGTAGTTCAATTATAGTATGTCTGGAAGGCATAGGAAAGGCAGTGAAGTGATCTCTTGGGACTTGATGAAAGAACAAAGAAACAAAAAAGGAGAAAAATGGGAGCTAAAGTTTAAGCTGAAGAACAGTGAGGAGGGAACAAATATGAATACTTTATTCTCTGCTGCTTAGAGGAATGTATGTTGCTAATAGAAAGGGTAAGTTTAGAGCAGTGTTTCTCAAATGGGGGCCCATAGCACACAGTCCTTTCACATATTTATAGGAATTCCTTAATATTAAAATTCTCTGTTTTCAATTCAGTGCTAATTGAAAAATTAATATAAGCATATTGTGAATCAACTCCTTGGCCATTATGTCAGAATACCACACCTCACGCCTGTATTTGTGTTTGTTTTTAGGCCTGTACTGTAGCACTACTGTAACGTTGTAGCAAGTAACAAAAGAGAGAGGGAGGCTTAATGTGCAAAGGATGCCTTGGAACTAAATCCAATCCTGTAGTGTCCCAATAGTCTATGCAACTGACATTTCCATAGTAGTTTGAGTGGAGAAAAATACAATTAGTTTAGTGTTAAGTACATACCTGGCACAATGACTAACCTTGTCAATCCAGCATTTTGGGAAACTAAGGCAAGAGGATTACTTGAGGCCAGGAGTTTGAGTCCAGCCTGGGCAACACAGGGAGACTCCATTTATACAAAAAAAAATGAAAACATTAGCCCAGTATGTTGGTGTACAACTGCAGTTTTAGCCATCTGGGAGGCTGAGGTGGGAGGATCACTTGAGCCCAGAAGTTTGAGGCTGCAGTGAGCTACTATTTTAACACTGCACTCCAGCCTGGGGGACAGAGTGAGACCTTGTCTCTAAAAACTTAATTAATTAATTTAAAAACCTGTAATGTGGGCCAGGTGTGGTGGCTCATGCCTGTAATCCCAGTACTTTGGGAGGCGGAGGTGGGTGGATCATGAGGTCAAGAAATCAAGACCATCCTGGTCAACATCATGAAACTCTGTCTCTGCTAAAAATACAAAAATTAGCTGGGTGTGGTGGTGTGTGCCTATAGTCCCAGCTACTTGGGAGGCTGAGGCAGTAGAATCACTTGAACCTGGGAGGCAGAGGTTGCAGTGAGCTGAGATCGGGCTACTGCACTCCAGCCTAGCGACAGAGCGAGACTGTGTCTCAAAAACAAAACAAAACAAACAAACAAACAACAACAAAAAAAACCCTGTAATGTGGTCAGTTAATTTCAGGTAGTAGACACTGATTTTGTTCAGCGTAACATTTTCTGTTACAGTTTATTAATGTGATTATTAACATATTTTTGTTAGTATATAATATACACTACATTTGAGTATTTTAAATTTTAATTTGATTCTTGTGAAAACCCTAAAAGTTTAATGTCTTTATTCAGGCATGACTCATTTTAATGGACTTCACTTCATTGTACTTTATAGATATTGCAATTTTTTAATAAATTGAAGGATTTTGGTAACCCTGTGTTGAGCAAGCCATTTTTCAAATAGCAGGTGCTGACTTCATGTCTCTGAGTCACATTTTGGTTATTTTCTCAATATTTCTGACTTTTCCAATATTATTATATCTGTTTTAGTGATCTGTGATCAGTAATCTTTGATGTTACTATTTTATTTGTTTTGGGGCACCATGAGCTGTGCCCATAGAAGACATTGAGCTTAATCAGTAAATATTGTGTGTATTCTGACCGCTCTACTGACTGGCCTTTCCCCCATCTTTCTGCCTTTCTTTGGGTCTCCCTAATCTCTGAGACACAACAATATTGTAATTAGGCCAATTAATAATCATGCAGCAGTCTCTAAGTGTTCAAGTGAAAAGAGTCTCACATTTTTCACTTTAAATCAAAAGCTAAAAATAATTAAACATAGTGAGGTAGGCATGTCAAAAACCAAGATAGATCAAAAGCTAGGCCTTTTACACCAAACAGCCAATTTGTGAGTGGAAAAGCAAAATTCTTGAAGGAAAGTAAAAGTGCAACTCCACTGGATACATGAGTGATAGGAAAGTGAAACAGATGTTGCTGATATGGAAAATGTTTTAGTGGCCTGGATAGAAGATCAAGCAAAACATTCCCTTAAGCCAGAGTCTAATCCAGAGCAAGGCCCTTATTTAGTTTAGTTATCTGAAGGCTAAGAGAGACGAGCTGGTTGAAGAAGAAAAGTTAGAAGTGAGCAGAGGTTAGTACATGAGGTTTCAGAAGCCATCTTCATAGCATAAAAGTTCAAGGCGAAGCAGCAAGTGCTGATGCATAAGCTGCAGCAAATTATACAGAAGATCTAGCTAAGTAATTGATGGGGAACACTGAACAACAGATTTTCAGTATGTAGAAAACAGCCTTCTATTGGAAGGAGATACCATCTAGGACTTTCATAGCTAGGAAGGAGAAGTAAATACCTGGCTTAAAAGCTTAAAAGACAGGTTATCTCTCTTATTAGTATCTAATGCAACTGATGATTTTAAAGCCAATACTTGCCATTCAGAAAATCCTGGAGCTCTTAAGAATTATGCTAAATGTACTCACGTGTGCTCTATAAATGGAATAACAAAGCCTGGATGAGAGCAAATCTGTTTATAGGATGGTTTACTGAGTATTTAAGCCCACTGTCGAGACCTACTGCTCAGAAAAAACATATTCCTTTCTTTTCTTTTTTTTTTTTTTTGAGACAGAGTCTTGCTCTGTAGCTCAGGCTGCAGTAGAGTGGCCCAATCTCAGCTCACTGCAATCTCTGCCTCCCGGGTTCATGCCATTCTCCTGCCTCAGCCTCCCGAGTAGCTGGGACTACAGACGTCTGCCACCACACCCAGCTAATTTTTTCGTATTTTTAGTAGAGACGGGGTTTCACCATGTTAGCCAGGATGGTCTCGATCTCCCAACCTCATGGTCTGCCTGCCTTGGCCTCCCAAAGTGCTGGGATTACAGGCATGAGCCACCACGCCCAGGCTATTCCTTTCAAAATATTATTGCTTACTGAAAATGCACTTAGTCACCCAAGAGCTCTGATGGAGATTTACAAGGAGATTAATGTTGTTTTCCTGCCTGGCAACAGAGCAGATCCATGCATCGAGAAGTAATTTTGACCCTTAAGCTTTACTATTTAAGAGATACATTTCCAAGGCTATAGCTGCTATCTATAGTGATTGCTCCTATAGATCTGGGTAAAGTAAATTTACAATCTTCTGGAAAGGATTTGCCATTAGAGATGCCATAAAGAACATTTGTGTCTTGGGAGGAAGTCAAAATATCAACATTAACAGGAGTTTGGAAGAAGTTGATTCCAACCCTCATGAATATCTTTGTAGGGTTCAAAACTTCAGTGGAGGAAGTAACTACAGATAGGGTGGAAATAGCAAGAGAACTAGATTTCAAAGTGGAGTGCTGCAATTTAATGATAAAACTTGAATGAATGAGGAATTGCTTCTTGTGAATGAGGAATGAAAGTGGTTTCTTGAGACAGAATCTATTTCCGGTGAAGATGCTGTGAACATGCTGTGAACATTGTTGGAATGACAGCAAAGCATTTAGACTATTCCATAAACTTAGTTGACAAAGCAACAGCAGGGTTTGAGAGGATTTGCTCCAATTTTGAAAGAAATTTCACTGTGGGTCAATGCAAATACCATTGCATGCTACAGAGAAAGCCTTTGTAAAATCCATCAATGAGGCAAACTTCGTTGTTGTTGTATTTGAAGAAATTGCTCCAGCCACCTCAGTGTTCTGCAAACACCACCCTTCTCAGTCTGCACCCATCAACATCTAGGTAAGGATCCTCCACCGGCAAAAGGATTTGGACTTGCTGAAGGCCCAGATGATTGTTAGTATTTTTTAGCAGTAAAGTGTTTTTAATTAAGGTATGTATATTGTTTAGACATAGTGCTATTGCATATTTAATAAACTATAGTACAGTGTAAATAATAACATTAATATGCTTCTGGGAAACCAAACAATTCATGTGAATCGTTTTATTGCTATGGTCTCAAACCAAACCCACAATATCTCCAAGGTATGGCTGTACATAAGTTCATGTTGTAGACTTTAAATTTGCTTTATGGTATTATTTACAGTCAATAGAATTTATAAATATTTTATATATGTTATATGTATAATACATTCTTATAATATACAATCCTATCACAATGTAGAACATATCATCACATCAGAAAATTTCACTGTGTCTTTTCCTGTTAATCTTCATCATAAATCCTTCTCCGAGGCAAGCACTCTTCTGATTGTTATCACCATAGATTAGTTTTGCCTGAACTTGGACTTTTGGAATCATATAGTATATACTCTTGAGTGTTCATCCTATTTTGCTCAGGTTTACGTTGTTGCATTATCAGTAGTTCAGTTATTATTATTGCTCAATAGTATTCCATTTTCAAATATGTCACAATTTGTTTAACTATCGATCTTTAAAATGTACATATGTTGGCTGGGCACAGTGACTCACGCCTGTAATCCCAGCACTTTGAGAGGCCAAGGCGGGTGGATCATGAGGTCAGGAGGTTGAGACCATCCTGGCTAACATGGTGAAACCCTGCCTCTACTAAAAATACAAAAAAAGAAAAAAAAATTAGCCAGGCGTGGTGGCAGGTACCTGTAGTCCTGGCTACTTGGGAGGCTGAGGCAGGAGAATGGCATGAACCCAGGAGGTGGAGCTTACAGTGAGCCAAGATCAGGCCACTGCATTCCAGCCTGGGCAACAGAGTGAGACTCTGTCTCAAAAAAAAAAAAAAAAAAAAAAAAGAAAATGTACGTATGTAGGTTGCCTCTAACTTTTATGTATTATAAATATATTCTTATACAATTCTTTCAATTCTTTGTGTGGATATATGTTTTTATTTACCTTGGGCAAGTCCAGGAGTAGAATTATATCAAATTATGTGTCTATTTCATTTTATGAGAGTTCAAAATAGATTTCCAAAGTGGCTGTACATATAGGAGTTTCTGTTTCTCCACACCCTTTTACATATTTAGTGCTGACAGTCTTTTTTTGTATTTCCCTGATGACTAATGACATTGAACCCTTTTATGTGCTTATTGACCATTTTTGTGTTTCTTTTTGATCTGTCTGGTCAAGTTGATTTCCAATTTTTATTGAGTTTTGTTTGTTGAATATATTGACTTGAACATTGTTTTTGTATTGTGTACAAGTCTCTCATATGGTTATTATAAAACTGCTAATTGTTTAATTTTCAAGTGTTTGGCAATTATCTGAAATATATTTTTGCTATTGGTTTTTAGTATTGTTGTGATCAGGAAGCATATTATGTATAATTTAAATTCTTTCAAAGTATTGGTCTGCCTTGGCGTATGTTCCTTCTCAATATTTTTTGTAACATTTTAACATTTACAATTATTTTAAGCTGGTTGAAAGTTATAAAATCTTCTACATCAGTATGGATATTTTTGTCTCCTTGTTGTGTTAATTACTGAGAGAAGAGTGGTTAAAACCTTCAACTATAATTGCAGAAATGTCTACTCATTTTCATGGTGTCATTTTATTGTTTGTTTTTTGAAGCTTCATTGTGAGGTACATACATATATTCAATTGTTATGCCTTCTTGATGGATTGACCCTTTTATCATTTGAATCGACCCTGTTTGTTTTGTATAGTAATCCTTAAACAGAAGTTACTTCGATATTAACCCTAAATTTTCCGAGGTTTAATTTTATCAAGTTGTGTCTTTTGCTGTATGTCTACTCTTAAATCCTGCTCTCAGTATGTTTGGAATTTCGCTAGGGATTCTAAAAACTCTGGAATAATAGTTAGTGCGCCTTTAAAAATTTATTTTGTGATTTGAGGGATTCTTCTGCTGTATATCCAACACTGGTCCCCAAAATTCTTTGTTGTCTTTGGCTCCAAAGATTGTATTTTCTCTTTCTTCAATAAATAAGACATGAGTTACTGTTAATATATTTAGAATTCTTAAAAGTACTTTTTGCAGTTTTTAAAGAAGGCAACCATATTACAATTGGTAATCACTTTATTAACCCTAAATTTCTATATTACATTTGGCCTTCAGACAGCTCTTTTCAGTATATTGGGCAGGTAACATTTCCATTTGGGAGAGAAAGTCAGTGAGGCTCAGAATGTGCTTTCCTGTTCAGAAAAGGCCTCATCTTTTTCTCCTGTATACTTATTTTCATGTGTGTCTATAAGGGGCTTATGAAGAGAGCTTTTGTCTATTAAAATCGCAGATTATTTTTCTCACCATCTTCCCTGCCAATTCCTTGTTCTAAAAAGGTCAATTTTAAATATATCTACTTCTGAAAATTTTCTCTAATTTGCTCTACTGTAGAGTTCCTTAGTAATTATATCTCTTGAAACATGCACTTGTTAAATTATTTATCACAAATTTCAGAAACCTTCTCCATAATATTTTGTAAAAGTTTTTATATGTAGCATTAAAAAGTCAAATCGAAACCACACATGTGGTATCACTCACGCACACATCCATACATATCTGTTTTAATATCCTGAAAGCACATATCAGAGAAAAAGGCACATAGCACTACCTATTAAGATATTCCTACAGAAGGCAAATACAGTTTTCATAGAGACAAAGCATAAGTTGCATATTGTCATGCATCTAGATGATTTGTTCTACTCTCTCTAGTCTTTACTGAATAGTTTTCCTAGAGATATAAGCTTTACCTGTTAAACTTTCACTTACCTTTCTCTTAGGTATATTTCAGTGCTGTTCTGACATCTTAATATCCTGGATTACAGATTTTACAAAACAGCAAACCAAGTCAGATTATTTTTAATGTGAATTTGAAAAATAACTTTTATGTTCTTTTAATATGAAAATGATGTATTTCCATTATGGAATATTCTGAAAATTGAGATAAGTATAAATAAGAAAGTACACATCATCTCTAATTTCATTACTAGATTACCATTGTTAATATTTTGCTGTATATTTTCAACCTGTTTAACCCTGTACCTATATATTATTTATAATAAGAGGTTGATAATGCAATGCTGATTTAAATGTATTTTTTTCTCATTAAACAGACTGTGATGATAATTTTATATCACTGAATAATCTTTCACAATATAATTTTATTTGCTGCATGGCATTCTGTTTACTTAAGCACTCATATCTATTTTTATCATACATATTGCGTATATTGTAATAAAGAAATGTGTTAAGTTATAGGGCATTATTAAGCAGAATATAATATTAGTACTATTCCTGTGACCAGGATATATAATTTTAAATAGTTCAATTTGTGTCATTTGTACAACTTTGGACTTTTAACATTTTGCACACTCAACAATGTGGTATAAATACCATATTATTGCAATTTTTCATGAAACATCAATTAATGACTGTATATATATATACATATATATGCACATATAAATATATATACACATATATATACATATATACACATATATACACATATATACACATATATATACATATATATACATATATATATACACATATATATGTATACACATATATATATACACATATATATATATTTGTTTTGTTTTGTTTTGTTTTGAGATCGAGTCTCACTCTGTCACTCAGGCTGGAGTGCAGTGGTGCAATCTCGGCTCACTGCAACCTCCACCTCCCAGATTCAAGCGATTCTTCTGCCTCAGCCTCCTGAGTAGCTGCGACTACAGGTGCGCACCATCACAACCAGCTAGTTTTTGTATTACTAGTAGAGGTGGGATTTCACCGTATTGGCCAAGCTGGTCTCGAACTCCTGACCTTGTGATCCACCCACCTTGGCCTCCCAAAGTGCTGGGATTACAGGCATGAACCACCGTGCCCAGCCGACTGTATATGTTCTATGAAAACATATAGCATATATGCTATTTTAGGTTATAGTTTTTACTTTTAAAATAACGTAATTTTTTAATTGAAATAATGTTGATCAAGGTCCTTTTCTCATAGGTTTGACCATTTAAAATTGATTTTTAATCGTAATTGAACTAATTTATACTCCCACCAGCCTGTCTTTACTGCACGCTGGCCAACAATCTGTTTTAGTTGTTGTTTAAACATATTTGCTAATTTGCCACAACAACAAAAAAATACGTTTTATAATTGATTGTTAGTTAGGTTGAACATTTTAAAGGTGTTTATTATCTGTGTTTATTTCTTCTTTTATGACATATTACTTCAGATCCTCTTCTGGATTAACCCCCTTTTTGACATATTTACTCTAAATATTTTCCAATTTATCATTTAAATTTTATTTAATTTTTTTCCATAATTTATTCAATCTTTCTTAAACTAAACAGACTTCTCTCATTTAGAGATATGTTATATGGCAGTTTCATTTTATTGTTTTATTTGATACACAGTGCAGATACAATTTTATTCTTTTTTTAAAACAAAGCACTAATTAATTATTTCTCTATCTCCTAATAAAGGTATGTAGATCTCATACATTTATTGTTTATTGTTCAGGATATTTTAATTCATTATATTATGACTGTTTATATTTTCCAACTGTTACTGGTACAGAGAAAAGTTGCTGATTTTTTCAGTTTCATTATCTTCCTGGACATTTAAATGAGATTTTCTTATTTTTTGTTTTTCAGTTTATAACTTGCAAATAGTCATGCTTTCTCTCATAGTTGTAACTCTTATATTTATTTAATGTCTTGTTGTTTTGTAAACCTGATATAACATTTTTCAATTTTGATTTTGATGCAGGTGCCTTCAGTTACTCACCATAAATAAAATGTTGTCTAATTGAGTATGATAGGCTTCCTTACCCTAAATATTATTTATTTAAAGAGATAACTTATTCTTGATTTTCTAATTGGGTGGTATTGAAACCTATCGTATAAATTTTCAATTCTATGACGATGTTCTTTTTCTAATTTGTCCAATTGATAAAATATTTATTTTTTAGAGATTCTAACATTAATCCATTTTATATTTCTGAGATGCATCATTGCTAGGTTTGTTAGTATTGTTTTTAATATTCTAATGAATCATATTTGCTAATATTTTATTCAGAAATTTAAATTTTCTATTTTTTCTGTTGCGGGTTGGGGTTCCCAAGAGGTTGTAATCATTTTGTTGAATCAAAGGATATTTTTCTCTTTTGCACTCTCTAGAATATCATTTTTCTTGTATCTGTATCTATATTGTAAATATAACAGGAGTTATTTAGGTCTTTCCCTAAAAGTATTTCCTGAAAGTATCCTAAAAAGCAGTTATTTATGCCTTTCTCTAAAAGCATTACAAATTCATGAATAGTTCTTAAAGAAAACTGTCGTTTTGTAGATTATTTCTCTTTAAAATATCCCTTGAGTTATTTAAAAAATTTTAAATTTACTTCTAATGAATATCTGAGTGAAAATTGTTCTGTGCTCCACCAACACCCCAACAACTCCTGTACAAAACTTCTACTTTTATTATAGGTTCAGGAAGTACATGTGCAGGTTTGTTATATGGGTAAATTGTGTGTCTTGGGGTTTGGTGTTCAGATTATATGTAAAAGAAGGTATTTTTCTTCCTTTAATATAAAATTGGTAGATGAAATAAATTTAGTTTTAGATTAAAATATTAATAATAACAACCGAACATCTCCCGTGGCTAACAGTCTTTTCAGCAGTTTCAGGATTTTTGTTTCTTTCTTTTTGTTAAGGATTTCACTTAAAATTATTTTCCATTACATTGAGATGATCAACTTTGTTAGAATGTACTGGTGCATAGTATCGTAATTTCTAAATATTGTGTACATCTGTTATATGTAACTTTTTAATCCTAACTTTGTGCTTTCTACCTACACCATTTAAAAACAGTTTTGCCAAAATCAAATCTTGATTAATTGTCCATTTGACTCCTTTTCATTGTCATCTAAAGCCATATTTTTATGTTCTTTTCCATTGTCTAATTGAAATTTAGTCATTGTGTGAGTTTGCCAACTACGTGTGAGTGTTCAGTAAATGTTCAGAGGTTACTTTCATTTTGGATGCATTCCAGATAATCTGTAATTGGATGTTTGGGTTTCATTTTGATTATTAAGCAATTGAACAAACTTTCAAAATTTCCAAAGTGTACTTATTTATTTAATGGCTTGTAATTCATGACACTTCCTATTCCCTAATATTTATGGTTATAATATTGGTGTTTTATTCCTTTGTGACCAGATTATGTACATTAGTTTATATCCTTGGTTTTTCTTTTTGTTGTTGTTCTATTCAAGAATTTTTTTACATTGTTATATATTCTCCCAAAATTTCTATTTTAAATGGCTGCACATTATGACAACATATTATTTTTAAATGTTTTCATACATTTATAATTTAATCCCTATCAGACTTGCATTAATGCAATTTATGCCTTGATGAATACCCTTGTTAGTAAATCTTTATGCCCACCTTCAGTTATTTCTTGGAATAAATTCTCAGAACTAGTATGACTGGATGAAATAGACATAAACACATAAAGATCTAGTGAGGATTTTGTTTGACCATGTATAATTTAATTTCTTCCTTCATCATGTTGTATTCAGAAAATGTATCCTGTACAATTTCTGCTTTGAAATTTATTGAAGGCTTCTTGGTTACTTTATAACCAGAATGTGTACTGTACAATGAATATAATTTTATCCTTTTTTCTTTGCTGTATCATAGTAACTAGAAGAAAGCCTGGCACACAGCAGACAACCAATGTATTGAGTGACTTTTAAAAAATATTCAGTGGTTCACTGGAATAAAAAAATTATAGTATCTCTCTGTAGGGTTCTAAGTTCAATATACTATAGCTATTAACTCAACTTTATTAATTCTGTTCTCCAAATTCTCTATAAGTTTCCTAATTTCTATCTTTTAAATTAGTTATAAATTGGTAGTGATTTCTCCAATTGTATGTTGTTCAATTTTTCTCATACTTCTAACAGTCTGTGATCCATGTATTTTGATTATACCTTTTATAGCATATGAAGGAACATGAATATTATACCTTTCTAAAAATATTAAGTGATCGGCTTTTTTTCTTAACTTCTTTGGCACCCAATAATATAGCAATCACTCCTTTTTACTTTTGGATTTGCCTTATGCTTTTGCCTTTCATTTAAAAACGTTTCTTTCCAAGGAGTGTCCATCTTCTTATATTACTCTTGTATCATGCCTCTCATTCACCTCAATACAACATCACATTCTTAACTCAGCTCCTAGGTCATCTTATTTTTACTTTCTAATCTGTTATCTATTACCAGATAAAAGTGATCACTTAATAAATGTATGAGGAAATGGATGAGTGATAAGGTCAATGATAGCAATCAAGACATTGCTGAAACAACTGTTAGCTACATACTGCTGCTAGGAATCATGAGAGACTTGACCTTAGTTATACCTACCCAGCTTGTGCTCAGCTCTGTCTTTGATGATTGATACTATGCCTGTGCATCATAGGAGGGTTGTGAGTAAAGCACAATATTGAAGTATTGACTTACATCTTTACTTAAGACAGTAGCCCAGGTTTTTATTAAGAATGTTTCCTATAAAAGCCTTCTTTTGGTTTGCTTGCGACTTATTAAAGTGCATGATATTCTCTGTACAGCCTGCTATTGTGTGTAATTTGAGAGAGATTGATTATAGGCTGACATCTTTCCTGGTCCCTGTATTGGATTGTCTGTCTTCATCTTTAATATTAATCGGCGACACAGTCCTTTCCAAAGTCTAAAATTGTACCTGTATATTCTATGAGGTATTCATTGCACTGTCTCCCTATGATTATAATGAAGGAACTAGTGTGATCAGTTGGTTATTTGGCCATTAGAAACAAAGAATGACAGACTCTACAATCATTATGGCCAATTGATACAAATAGTTGTGAACATAGCAGGTGTATTGAAATGAATTGGTCTCTGCAATTGACCTTAGTGTTTGTGTTTCAGGTGGTTGTCAATTGAGGGTGACTGCCCTTTGAGGAGACATTTGACAATGCCTGTAAACATTTTTGGTTGTCACAAATGACATCAACAGAGTCAGTGTTGAGAATCTCTGGTCTGTCATGTAAAACCAAGGGCATTTTTGAAACAGCGATATGCATTTGGAACATATGTGACATATGGTACTATAAAAATGGAAATATTTATGATGGAATTTTTATGATGTATTTGTCTTTTCCTATTGAGTTTTTTTTTTAAAGAGATAATAGAGTGAAAAAGAACCTATTTCTCTTTCATTTAAACCTTTCTTGCCTGCTGCACTGCTGGTAAAAAACAAGTGAGAGAATGAGAAACTGTGAGAAATGCTTTGTAAGAAGTAAAATAGTATATAAATGTAAGGTACTGTCGCAGATGAAGTCAACAACTAGTTATTGAAAACTTATCCTGTATGAATCTATGGAGAATAAAAATGGTGAATAATATTTCATGCCTCTTTGTGTAAAGACTGAAATTTGTAGGCAGGATTAATATATTTTATAAATGCAAGTACTTGATTTGAAACAACGTTAAGGTATATTATGTAACAGCCATGTGTAACAGAGAAGGCTGAAGGTCCTGGACCATGTTTCTCCATCTTAATTTCAACAGAGCAGATCCAGTCATCTGTTCAAAACATACTGAGTTTCTGTATAGACTGTATTTGAAAAACAGGTTAGTTGCTAAGAAAACCAGGAAAAACACTGGGTGATCTATTCTCACTTATTTGTTACTTAAGAACACTGAAATTTATAGAGACTGTGTAGCTAGAAAATAATTGAACAATCAGTGAAATTTACACCTCTGACTACTTAGAGCATTTCTTTCAGTGTATTGAATTAAACTTTATTTCTGGTAAAGGAATGAAATTTGGACCGTGTTTCAGTTGAGAGAATCTACTAGTTTCTCTAGAGTGACTGTATTTTAATTTTTTATTACTTGTGCCTTATTTCGGGTTTTTGAAGAATTGGTTTAAGAAAGATACAGTTATTTATGTGGATTATTGTAGGGTTTTATTCCCTCTCTTGCTTTCTCTCTCTCTGTGTATATATATAGCTCCACATACATATCCATATATATATTTTATTTTATATATATATGAATTTATATATATATACAGAGAGAGAGATGTGGATTATTGTAGGGTTTCACTCTCTATATATAAAGCTATATTTTATATAAATATATAAATTTTATAAATTACTATAATCTTCAAAATCAGCAGGAAAGATTAGCAGTGAGTTTTCCACTCAAAAATGGTAATGAGTTTTGTTTGCACATTGGTTGATTCATGTGTGTCACATTCATTACAACAAGAACAGTATCTTCTTGTTAACAGCCTATCTATGATCTGTTTTCTCTGCCCAAATCTTTTTTCTCAGTTCTTTATAATATGATAAATAATGTTATATAGGGTAGACATATTTTCGAAAATAATATAATTTTACAGTAATAGTTTTTTTTTTTTTTTTTTTTGAGACGGAGTCTTTCTCTGTCCCCCAGGCTGGAGTGCAGTGGCGCGATCTCGGCTCACCACAACCTCCACCTCCTGGGTTCACGCCATTCTCCTGCCTCAATCCCCCGAGTAGCTGGGACTACAGGCACCTGCCAACACGCCCGGCTAATTTTTTGTATTTTTAGTAGAGACGGGGTTTCACCGTGTTAGCCAGGAGGGTCTCGATCTCCTGACCTCGTGATCCGCCCGCCTCGGCCTCCCAAAGTGCTGGGATTACAGGAGTAATAGGGTTGTTAAAGTGTGTTGGAGCTAGTTTTATTTTTATTAGCATTAAATTAAAATGCTCTCAACACTGGGTGTGCCTGCATGTGATTAATACTCTGGTCCTTAGTTTTTCCTAACAATATTAGAGGATGGATGATGCAGAATATATATTTAGGGCCTGACAATTAGAGCTATTCTTTTTATCAAAGAGCTATTGCCAAACTGAGAAGGAAAAGACAGCTTCAAAAATGTATTTTTTCATATTTCATTTTTTAATGAACTTCCTTTAGAAAGCATGTGAAGCCATCATGCCTTCTCCACATACCTAGGATTGTGAAAACTTTTCCATTGATGAAAGAATATTTAACATGTTTAATCTACAAAAGTGAAATTTTTCCTTTCTTCTTATAAAGTATCTATTATGCCTTAATGACAAGTGATTAGGATCAAGGAAGAGGAAGTGTCACAATGTGGTATGCCTCATATCTTCTCTGAGAAACTGCATTTGTACCAATACCCCCTCTTCTCTGGCTCAAACAGAAAACTAATTGAAGCTTTGAATCCTCCTGATGGACACACTGTCTTTGTCATCTCCTTCATTGTCATCATCATCATAAGCAACCCTAGCATGAAATTGAGTACCTACTTTTACTATCTGCTTCGAGCTTCACATATACTACTTCATTTAATTTTTATGGCAACCTTTTTCGTAGTTAATAGACATATTCACCGAGGCTCAGAAAAATTAATTAATTGAATTATTTAAGTTCACACCTCTGGTAATTGTCAGATTCTCATTTATTACCAGGTCTCTTTGAATTTAGATGCTAGTTTTTCTTCATAACTGGTTCCCACATTTTAACTACTTACTTTTTGTTGTAATACGAAGATGCTACTGGAGCCCTTGCAAAAGAGCTAACATTCTGGGATACTGATAACATCCGTGAAAAATAAAGCTCTGATGAAACATGGAATATGGAACTAATTCCAGATGTATAAACTTTCTGAAAAGTCATAAACCAAGAAGAGAAATTTGGGATCAGCAGAACTAAATAAAACATTAGTAATATCTAGTGACAGTGTTATGGAAAGTAAGGACGGCATTGTTCTGAGGTTTCAAGCTAATAGTCAATGTGGGTATAATTTTCATTAACTGTGATATCCACCTGAGGTATGACCCACATTTGTAGATTTTATAGGAAATTCTAACAACGTATTGCTGATGACTATAAGACTAACCAAAAGGTCCACCTAATTAGATTCAAACGTATCTAATCTGAAATGTGAGGTTTTTAGTTACAATGAAAAAAAAGAATGATAATAGAAAAAAGCTGACATGTTCATTGCTTTTTTTTTTCTGAATTGATGGGGCTTTTCTGTATAGAACATATAGTGGGTATAGTGGCTAGATTGTGAATTATTGAGATATGAGGTTCCATGATCGATATCATATGGTATTCCTTGTGAATTCCAGTAGATGGAAGCTTCTGTGGTCTTCAATGAAAAATCAGAGTTACATTTACTGTTGTCTACTATAGCTAAAATCTAGGGATCAAATTTAAAATAGATATTTAAATTTTATGTGAAAAAGACTATTCCAAGAATTATTTGTATCTCAAGAATATTATACTGATAGAGTATTGTTAATTTTACTTCTAGCACAGGGGCTCATATTTTCAACTCACCTTTGTTTTATCATTCAATAAATTTGTTTTACTTATATATGATATACTACAAAAGTTTGTCTTGGGTACTCATGTTTCTAATCTGGTTGCACAAAGCAAGATAAGGGCTAATTGTATTTCTCATTAAGATCAAGAATGTGAGAATAATGGATGTGTTACATCTATATACAGCTTTACAGTTTATAAACGGCTTATATATACAAAACTTTATTTTTTACAATTTATCTTACCTCAGTGTCACTAAAATTAATGCTTACAGAGGGACCCTTTAAAAATTAGAAGATAAAGTAATACAAACTTATTAGGAAATGTGTAAAATGGGAGAGCATATTTTTCCTTTCCTCAAGAATTCATTCAATATTTTTCTCATATTTTTCTTCAAGAAAAAGAAAAATACTCTCTCAGTTTTTCATTTAGTTTCTTACTGCCTAAGAAACTAAATCTTTGCCAAAAATGCAAGTAATTAGATTGGTCATTTCTTGATATCTCAGCATGTTTTAAATATAACAGATTTCAAGAAAAACAAACCCAGTGAGGTTGTTTTTTATCTTAAAAAAAAAAAAAAGTGGAGGATTTATTCTTGAAGTATTGAAACCCGTTAACTCTTTAAAGACCTAAGGTAATTATTTACTTCTTTGATGTAATATTCTGAAAAGAACACTCTGCTTCTTATGATCCCAAAACTTAGCAAGACTATAATAAAGAGTTTATAATCTGTCAGTTATGTAGATGAGAAAACAAAAGCCCTGGGAGAGTAAGTAACTTGCATGGTTGGACACCTAAGTGTCTACCGAATGGGGGCTGGAACCCAGTTTTCCTTCCCCTTGTACTCCTGTCCTTAGCTGCCATGGAGTGATGGTAAACTTAGTCTCTACTGACAGTCAATAATGAAGTAAAGTCCAGAGCTCTGTAATTTTAATGGATTAATGGATTTTCCAAAATTACTTGTAGGTAGTTAAGACTCCATAAAAGCTGGAACTATTTTCCCCACTCTGTTCAGCCACATTTATTGTTTGTCAAAGCTTATAAGCAACCGTTTGGATGTCACTGATAATTTGGGAACTTGATTCTCATGATTTTTGCTATTGCAGAATAGTTAATATTTTTGTGTTTCTAATGGAAAATCATCTAAAATTATTTATGTTAAATAGTTACTATGTATAATGATAACTGTACATTTTATGGATGTCCTACATGTATAGAGTGCCAGTTGCTTTAAGCCAGGAAAAGATACATGTGGTAGAGCCGTTGGGATTGGCAAAGTGTATATGTCAATGATGTGGTCATCCAGTACTCAGTTGGGTAAAGACCTCTTTCTAATGCAAATCTATTTGTTGTAGTCAGAGAAGAAACGTTCAGTAGGTGTTAGGAGAGATCCTTTAAAAATACAGTAAGTCAATTACAACATGGTTACCCATGCTATTGACAAATTAACCAATGATTTGGTTTACTTTGTTTGTTTTTCATTCAAGTTTATTAAAGCCTGTTTTGCATAGAAAAAGAGTACATATATTTAAGTACACAGTTCTATGAGTTGGTTTACTTTCATGTTGATGTTCTTTGCAAAATGCCTTCTGCAGGAAATAATTCTAATCACTATGTGTTTTTATTTGGATCTTGTGTTTGTACTTGGATCTATAGATCATCTATTTAAATATTAGTAAACTAATAAATTAGTATTTGATGTGAGAGAAGCATTACTTCACTTTCCTATAAAAGAAATATCCTGGCCGGGCATGGTGGCTCACGCCTGTAATCCCAGCACTTTGGGAGGCTGAGGCGGGTGGATCACGAGATCAGGAGATCGAGACCGTCCTGGCTAACATGGTGAAACCCCGTCTCTACTAAAAATACAAAAAAATTAGCCAGTCGTGGTGGCAGGCGCCTGTAGTCCCAGCTACTCGGGAGGCTGAGGCAGGAGAATGGCATGAACCCAGGAGGCGGAGCTTGCAGCGAGCCGAGATCACGCCACTGCACTGCAGCCTGGGGCGAGAGAGCGAGACTCTGTCTCAAAAAAAAAAAAAGAAATATCCTTCAAGGAGTATGTAAATCCTCAATGTGCTTTGGAAGCTAGTATTTTAAGACTTTCTTAAAGTTACCAAATGTTTGTATTTTAAATTACTTGGAACAGTGTCTGATACAATGCAAGTGCTTAGCAAATGATGGCTCTTTGTAATGATACATTAAACTTTCACAGCAACTGTATGAGTTAGGATCTACTTCATTTTTATGCCTCCATTCAATAGATGGGGCTGTCAAGGCACAGAGATGTTGAGTGCCCAAGATCACACAGCTAGATAGTGGAAAATCTGGGATATGCATACAGAAAAGGTTTTTTTTTCCCAGAGTCTTTATATTTTTAATTGCTACCTTTTATAAGTATCTACATAAAATAATAATAGTAATAATGATGTTGATAAGCAAGCTTATCTCAGACTTCGGTGTTCTTCCTGCGCTTTGATTATTTCAACATACCCTTTGGGATTGCTCTCAGTTCCAATATTTATAAAAACTCTTGCAACCAGAGCTACTGTGGGGAATGTTATACAAACATTCTTTATTATTCCACACATCATGTTAGAAATATTTCATTTGCCAGAATGTGCAAAGGAGAGAACTGTAATTACAAGGAAATGGAGATAGTAAGACTGAAGTTAACATATTCAATACTTGCCTGGGGGGTAAAAAAGTAGATTCTGAGACTAATATGTGTAGAAAACTGACAGATCCAAACCTGACTTAATTTTAAGTTGTTTTCACAGATACATTGCCCAAACTGCTAGAGGTGGAAGACAGCAAAAAAATGTGTGTTTTCAATTTCACTTAATACAGAGTTTGAACTTCCTTGCTATAAAAATGTCTTTTGACCTCTGACTTTATGTGTTTCACTTGTTGGAACTGCATTTTTATTTTCTCACAAATTAAAAACTGTATCTTTCGGCAAAGAGCCCATTACAGGAACAAATCTTCCTTGAAAGTGTTCTGAAACAGGCTTCATTTTCATCCTTGTGCAATTTTATTTCCAAACTGAGAGCCAACTGGAGCATGTCAAAAACAGCTGATGAGTAGATGAAGTAATGACTTCTTACATAACAGGATTAGTTTTCTCATTTGGCAGAATAAAGGGACGAGGAATAAGAGCTGGTTAATTTCACTCTCAGAATACCTGTTACTCATGCATGGAAATCTTTCTGGAAAACGACTTGCCTTCAAATGTGTATATATTGGAAAGACAGGAGTATTAGTTCTGGATATACATAGTAAATAACCAGAAGAGAAAAAAGCTAAGTAGACAAACAACTAGAGTCATGGACATACGTAGTACATAACAAGAAGAGAAAAAGAGATAACCAGACAAACAACTAGGGTGTAAAGCAGAGGAAGAAAGACATATTTGTTTATATGAGAAAAGAGGAGCAAAAATGTGAAAGTAAAATAATGCTTAAACTTTAAATTGTTTAGGCAAATGCAGTGGATAGTAGAGGTGATTATCTTTGTAATTCATGCTCTAACCCTGCAGGTAAGTAAAATATACAGGAGTAGATCTGAGATTTTATTATACTGTGGGATTTAATTATTCCCTTTCATTAAATCAATTTATAATATAAATCCATGATTTAAAAGTACATGGTGCAAAGTAGAATCCTAGTTTTAAGTAAAAATTAATGCAAAAAAATGTAGACAGCTACCAAAATAGACATATACACACGCACCCAATCATATCTAATCATAGTCATTGGTGCTATGTTATTGTTCATGAAGGTAAAAATAGCCCAAAATATAAAGTAATATAAGTTAAAAAAATACAAAAAACTTCCTTGAACATGGAAGATGCTTTTAACATAGAAGATTCATTGATCTATTCCATGACTAAAACAAACAAATGAAAAAGCACAAAATTGTGAACCTAACTGAAGAAGCAATGGCATTACAAGGGATATGTGTTCCATACAACATTTTAGAGTACTTTTCTGATCTGGACATTTGCACAATGACTTCCTTGGTCACAGTTGGCTTGTCTTTACATTCAGAGAGTCTGTCTCAAGAACTTCTGTATTAAGTTTAAATTTTTTCTTAACTGACCACTTTTTGAAGCAGAAGAAAATCATATCTTATATCTGCACACATTTCTTCCTGTATTGTTTGTGGTGACTTGTACCTAATAACACTAGCTCGATTACACCCTCTGTGAATTAAGGAGATAGGGATACACCTCCTTCTACAGGGCTATATTTAAATGTTGATATTTTCTAAGTATAGAAATACAGAAAGACTAAGCAAGCCTGCCGATAATATCTTTGTGCCTGGGGCAAGGGTATATATCATATGCCTGAATATTTATTTTATTTTATTACTTTTATTATTCTTTAATTTTTATAGGTACATAGTAGGTGTGTATATTTATGGGATACATGAGATGTTTTGATATAGGCACGCAATTTGAAATAAGCACATCATGGATTATGGGGTATCCATTCCCTCAAGCATGTATCCTTTCAGCTACAAACAATCCATTTACACGCTTTATTTTAAAATTTCATATGCCTGTATATTTAAAGTAATTTATCAAATAAGCAAATTGTTAAATAAAATAGGCTCTGTCTTCATACTTTGACCAATGTATGTTCACAAGAACCTAGAGGGCTAAGTTTAAATTTAGAATTTTCAGATGTCTCAGAGTTCTAGAATATGGCAGTTCTAGGAGCAGTAGTCATTCCCCTCAACCTTCAGTCTTTATTCCATTCTCTTCACTTTGAATTTCTCCTGTATTTTAAAGGGTCTTACATACACAC
Organism: Nomascus leucogenys; assembly: GCF_006542625.1. NCBI lineage: Eukaryota > Metazoa > Chordata > Mammalia > Primates > Hylobatidae > Nomascus > Nomascus leucogenys. The sequence goes on from NC_044400.1 coordinate 42,151,365, forward strand.
CTCATGTACCACAATTTGCACATCCAGCTTCCATCCAAACCACCAAAGAAATAGCTGTGGCTAGATATTTACATAGGGTGCATTCAAACAGACAATTGCATTTAAAGTTATTTTACCCAGAATTATAGAGCTTTGGAGTTAAGCAACATGTAGAAATTCTTGTCTAAAAGTTAAGATTATCTTTCCACCCTATGTGTTCTCATGCTTATGTAATCTGATCTGATCTTTAAAACAGTGGTGTGCGATAGAGTTGGCAGCTATATCACTGGTAAAGAAAATAAAGTTCAGGGATGTCAAGACAGTTACATAAAATCACAATTAGTGATATAAGGCCAGTCTGAAATTGGAACATTCAAATTTCAAATTCTTTACTCTTAAAAAGAGAAGTAATTGATAATATGTTGTTGAATGTCAAGCAACCAGACACTCAGACATTGAGATTGGACTGAGCAAAAATTTCCTGAGTGATACCCCATGAGCACTGGCAACCAAAGCAAAAATGGACAAATGGGATCATATGAAGTAAAAAAGCTTCTGCACAGCAAACAAAACAACAGTGTGAAGAGACAACCCACAGAGAGGGAGAAAATATTTGCAAACTACCTAGCTAACAAGGGATTAATATCCAGAGTATGTACGGAGCTCAAACAACTCTATAGGAAAAAAAATCTGATGATCTGATTTTAAAATGGACCAAAGATTTGAATAGCCATTTCTCAAAAGACAACACACAAATGGCAAACAGGCATATGAAGAGGTGCTCAACATTATTGATGATGAGAGAAGTGCAAATCAAAACTACAATGAGATATCTTCTCACCTCAGTTAAAATGGCTTTTATCCAAAAGACAGATAATAACAAATGCTGGCAAGGATGTGGCGAAAAGTGAACCCTTGTACACTGTTGGTGAGGATGTAAATTAGTACAATCACTATGGAGAACATTTTGGAGGCTCCTCAACAAACTAAAAATAGAGGTACCATATGATCCAGCAATCCCACTGCTTGGTGTATACCCCAAAGAAAGGAAATCATTATATCAAACGGATATCTGCACTCCCATTTTGTTGCAGCACTGTTCACAATAGCCAAAATTAGGAAGCAACCTAAGTGTTTGTCAACAGATGAAGGGATAAATAAAATATGGTACATATACATAATGGAGTGCTATATAGTCATATAAAAGAATGAGATCTTGCTATTTGCAACAACATAGATGGAACTGGAAGTCATGATGCTATGTGAAATAAGCCAAGCACAGAAAGGCAAACATTGCATATTCTCAGTCATTTGTGGGATCTAAAAATCAAAACAATTGAAATGGAGATAGGGAGTAGGAGGATGGTTATCAGAGACTGGGAAGGATATTAGGGGGTGAGATGGAGATGGGGATGGTTAACGGGTACAAAAAATAGAATGAATAAGATCTAGTATTTGATAGCACAATAGGGTTACTATAGTCAATAATAATATTATTTTTTTTTGGGAGACAGAGTCTCCCTCTATCCCCCAGACTAGAGTGCAGTGGCACCATCTTGGTTCACTACATCATCCACCTTCCAGGTTCAAGCAATTCTCATGCCTCAGTTTCCTGAGTAGCTGAGATTACAGGCATCTGCCACCACGCCTGGCTAATTGTTTGTATTTTTAGCAGAGACAGGGTTTCACCATGTTGGCCAGGCTGGTCTTGCACTCTTGACCTCAGGTGATCCACCAGTCTCGGCCTCCCAAAGTGCTGGGATTACAGGTGTGAGCCACCGCACCCAGCCAATAATAATTTAATTGTACATTTTATAATAATGAAATGAGTATAACTGGATTGTTTGTAACACAAAAGATAAAATCTTGAGGAGATGGATACCCCATTTTACCTGATGTGATTATTATACATTGCATGCCTGTATCAAAACATCTCATGTATACATAAATATATGCACCTACTATGTACCCACAAAAATTAAAATTAAGAATTAAAGAAAAAAAAGTCTTATATTAAGAAAATAACACATTTATCAAAAGTCTCCAAGGGGAAGCCAATATTGATATTAGAACATGAGCAGAAGACTCTTTATTCCTAAAATACTATAAGGAAAAATTTATCAGCCTCAGGGGCAATTGAGAGAAAAATTAAACAAACATTGAAGGAAATTTTATGGTTAATATTTATTAATCAACTTTAAGATCGAAAACCATGTCCACATTATTTGTCAATGTTTTACGACTGTGCTGGAAAGTTCCAGGAGAACTTGGAAAAAGTGGAAACAAAATTACTTTCTGACAGTTAAACTGTGAAGTAAATGCATCAGATCAGAGACATGCAAATTTCCCTGAAAGAGAAAGATTAGCTTCTGCAACTGTTAAGACTAAACTTAATATAACTGAAGACAGTAAAATATCAAAAGAATGTACCCATCAAAAAAAAGTTAGTCATAAAATGAAGTATGGAAAAGAGAGGATCTCAGAATTAATAGCTTGACTGTGTCAATACAAATATGGTCTAGAAGAGAGGATGTCTTTCTCAACAACCTGAATATTTATATCTAATTGGAAAAACCATCCCTAAAGTTGGTATGTACATACCAGGCTGGCCTATCCTGCCATTAAATATTTAACTCATTTAGCCCTCTCTTTACTCTAACTCTGTACTCTCTGGACTTTCTTCTGATAAAAATTTGGTTCCCTACATAGAACAGTCTATAATGGCTCATTATTGCTTTTTGGAGTGATACAGACCAGGCAATGATAATGTTTTATTAGGGTTTTTCTGGCTTGTTTATCAATCAAGAAACATTCTAGTATGAGACTATTATTTGCCCAAACTTCTTATTAACAGATTTTTGATACTTTTGAAATCTTCCCATCTTAAATACATGAAAACTATCAGGTTGGTGCAAAAGTAATTGTGATTTTTGCCACTGAAAGTAATTTTTCATTTTTCCCACAGCTCTCATGAAGGATTCTAAGGATGGGATAAAAAAAAAAAATTAAAGGATCCCAGGGCAAGTGGTGAGTTTTAGACTTGTCATACATTTCCTGAACTATTTACCCTGAACACTATTTTTTTTAATTTTTAATTTTTTTTGTGGGGGGGGATGGAGTTTCACTCTTGTCACCCAGGCTGGAGTGCAATGGTGCAATCTCAGCTCACTGCAACCTCTGCCTCCTAGGTTCAAGGGATTCTCCTGCTTCAGCCTCCCGAGTAGCTGGGATTACAGGCGCCAGCCACTACACATGGCTAATTTTTGTATTTGTAGTAGAGACAGGGCTTCACCATGTTGGCCAGGCTGGTCTCGAACTCCTGACCTCAGGTGATCCACCTGTCTTGGCCTCCCAAAGTGCTAGGATTACAGGTGTGAGCCACCGTGCCTGGCCACATGTTATTATATGAAAATAAAATATTCATGCTACCCAAAGTGATCTACACATTCAGTGCAATCTCTGTCAAAATACCAATGACTTTCTTTACAGAAATAGAAAAAAGTCATCTTAAAATTTGTATGCAACAACAAAAGACCTCAAAAACCTAAAGCAATTCTGAGCCAAAAAGAATGAAGCTGGAGGTATCAAGCTACCTGATTTTAAATTACACTACAAAGCTATATTTACCAAAATAGCATGGTACTGGCATAATAACAGACATATTTATCAATGGAACAGAATAGAGAACTCAGAAATAAATTCAAGCACTTGTAGCCAATTAATTTTACCAAAGGCACCAATAACATACATTGAGAAAGGAACACTATTCAATAAATAGTGCTGAAAAAACTGGATATCTATATGCAGAAGAATAAAACTAGATCTCCATCTTTCAACATATACAAAAATTAACTCAAAATAGATTACAGACATAAATGTAACACATGAAACTGTGAAAGTACTAGAATAAAATACTGAGGAAATGCTACAGGACATTGGCCTGGGCAAAGATTTTTTGGGTAAGAGGCTCAAAAGCACAAGCAACCAAAGCAAAAATAAACAAATGGTATTATATCAAGCTAAAATGCACAGCAAAGGAAAAACATAAAGTGAAGAGACAGTCTACAAAATGGGAGAAAATGTTTGCAAAATATCCATCTGACAAAGGATTAATTACTAGACTATATTAAGGAACTGAAACAACTCAAAAGCAATAAACCAAATAATCCAATTAAAGAATAGGCAAGACCTGAATAGACATTTCTCAAAAGAAGACACACAAATGGCCAATGGTGTATGAAAAAATGCTCAATATCATTAATCACCACAGGAATGCAAATCAAAACCACAATACAATATCTTCTTATCCTAGTTAAAATGGCTATTATAAAAAAGACAGCAATTAAATGCTGGCAAGGATGTGGAGAAAGGGACCACTTGTACACTGTTGGTGGGAATGTAAAATGGTATAGCCATTATGGAAAACAGTATGGAAGTTTCTCAAAAACTAAAAGTAGATGTATCATATAATTTAGCCATCCCACTGTTTCATATATAACCAAAAAAAGGGAAATCAGTAAGCTGAAGAGACATCCGCACTCCCATGTTTATTATAGCATTATTTACAACAGCCAAGATACAGAATCAACCTAAGTGTCCATCAGTGCATGAATGGACAAAGAAAATGTTGTATATATGCACAATGAAATATTATTCAGCCATAAAAAGAATAAAATCCTGTCACTTCAACAACATGGATGGAGCTGGAGGTAATTATGTTAAGTTAGATAAGCCAGGCAGAGAAAGACAAATATTACATGTTCTCACTCATGTAGGAGCTAAGGAAAGTTTATCTCATGGAGGTAGATACTAGAAAGGTAGTTACCAGAGGCTGGAAAGGAAAGGAGGAAGGAGTTTATGAAGATAAGTTTGTTAATGGGTACAACAATACAATTAGAGAAATGGAATGAGTTCTAGTATTCAATAGTACAGTAGGGGAATTAACAATAATTTATTGTATATTTCAAAATAGCTAGAAGGATACAAAAGATAAACGTTGGAGGTGGTTTACATCCCAGTTATCCTGGTTGGATTATTATACATTGTATACATGTATCAAAGTATCACATATACCCCAAAAATAAGTACAGCTCTTATGGTATATCAAAAAAACATGAAACAAACTAAAACACGGAAAACAGTGATCCCCTTTGGATTAGCCACTGTAACTAAAGTTCAGAGAGGTTATGTAATTTGGCCAATGATATTCAATCAGCAAGTGGCAGAATGATGTGGGAACCGAGTCTGTCAGATTCTGGGGTTTGTGCATTTAATCACCACTCTCTACTTTCAGTATCTTTTTCATTATTCCAAATTATAATACTTACTTTTTTCTAAAAATATGTATATAACCAAGTATCAAAGGCCTAAATAAACACATATAACAGCTTGAAATGAACTGTAAATTGTGAACCTAAAAAAACCTTGTTATTGTAATGATTTTTTAAAGGATATTTGTTTTTTAGATGTTTCTGTGAACTTTCCTTACCTTATCTCTGTATTTTGAGACTAGACATAGAGCCTGATTTCTAATATTGAGTCTAACAGAAAAGATGTCACTTTTTTTGTATTTAGAGAGACCAGTAGGTGTCAACTAGTAATTCAATTTTTAAAAAAGATTATGATAAAATAGACATAATAAAGTCACTATCTTAACCAAAAAAAAAAAAAAAAAAAATCTGTTACCTATGCCCAAATATAGTCATTAAGTGACACAGTAAGTCTTAACTTGAAAATTGTCACCATCAAGTTGAGGAGCATGGCAAATTCATTAGTTAAGTCAACAAATGATATCAAGTGCATACTGTTTGTAAGGTTCTTGGTGGACAATAATGCACAAAAACAGCATTCTTCCTGATTTAATAGCTTATATAGTTAAACTAGGGTTTAAGACATGAGGAAGTAAGAGTAACTAAAAACAAAACAGGTATTTAAACAGATACTTTGAAGGAAATAAATGCAGTGAAGTGATAAGCTAAACAAGGTAGAAAGTATTCACCTAGGATGGTTGATGAAGGTTGCTATGACAAATGGCTCTTAGCCATCAGCATTACAAGGGACAGATTCTCGGCATGTAAAACACATTTACAAATACACCTGGGAATGCTATTTTTGGCGCCTTCCAGTTTCACTATCAGGCTTCTCCTCTCACTTAAATCTTGTTATCCTTTTCCTTGCCTTCTTAAAATATCTTCAAACAGAAAAACAAACAAACTAAAGTGCATTAGCAAAGAGGAGGTATTAATTGGCTTTTTGGCTTTTTTTTTTTAAGAATCAGGAATAAACAGTGGATTTTTCCATTTCACTCTCTACTATTCTTACAGTCACTATCGAACAGGGATTTATTATAGGTTCATTAGCATTGTTTTCATTTATTAAAACACAACTACTGCTTTACTGTTGTGCATCCCAGTCTTTCAATTTTGAAACCTTTCCTGAAAATAAATCCAGCACAGTCTTCTTAGCTTTTACTTATGCTTCTAAAATAAAAATGCTTTATTTGGTGAGGTCTGTTATTCAGTGATTCTCTCTATACCACCAAAATGTATGACACTTTATTTCACAATATTTATAGGGAAAAAGTCCCAATAAGTAGGCATAGCTATATATCTGAATCATAACATGTATTCTCATAACTTAGGGAAGTTCCTTAGAATCTAAAATGAGATTTTAATTGAAGAAAATTCCAAAATATCCCTGTTTAAAGTGCCCTTGAAAGAACTTAGTTGCAAATTTAAAAGTCCCTCCAGATCTGAGAGTTCTCAAAATTTTTAATGAAGGGGTCATGTTCTTTATTGAAATTGTCTGGAAAGGTACATAGATAGTGTAGGAAGGGATGGGAGTGATTTGCTCTGGGATTTGAAGCCCCATGGAAGCAAACTAGAACATCAATTCTCTCTCTCTTTTTTTTTTTTTTTTTTTTTTTGAGATGGAGGCTTGCTCTGTCACCCAGGTTGGAGGGCAGTAGAGCCATCTTGGCTCACTGCAACCTCTGCCTCCTGGGTTCAAGTGATTCTCCTGCCTCAGCCTCCCAAGTAGCTGGGATTACAGGCGCTCACCACCACACCCAGCCAATTTTTGTATTTTTAGTACAGACGGGGTTTCACCCTGTTGGCCAGGCTGGTATTGAACTTATGACCTCAGGTAATCTGCCTGCCTTGGCCTCCCAACATGCTGGGATTACAGGAATGAGCCACCACGCCTGGCCTAGGATCTCAGTTCTCTAATGGCTCCTTTCTCATTGGAAGTCTCATTGAGACATGGAGAAAGTTCAAAAAACATAAGGCTTTCTGGAAAAACACCTATAATTTGCAACTTCCAGTTTCTTTACTTTTTGGTATTGAGATTCCAGACTCTATTTTTTGGCCTTCCAAATTCTTTACTTTTTGGCATTCCAAATTCCAGATTCTTTTCTTTCCTTTCTGAGATTTTCTCATCTCTGAGAGGAAGTTCATAATAATTCTTCAACTTGATGTGAGAATTTAACTAGACAACTCATCTCCACAGCTACACAAGGAAGGGCTCATGGCATAGAAGTGATTTCTCTATTATTTTATATTTAAGCATTTTACTGCAATCCCAGCTTCTTTTCCTGCAACTCTGTCACTCTGTGTTTTTGGCCTGTCTTGCATTTTTTTTTTTTTTTTTTTTTTTTTTTTTTTACCACAGAGGTACTCAGTCCCTAAATCCTCTACTTTCATCTGTATTAGTCACCTTTAATTCTGCTTCCTTCACTATACATTTTGGACATCATGGCCAAATATCAGTTAGTCTCCTGCTAATCCCCCACTCCCCTGCTGGGCAAAACTCCAACTATTGGCCTCTTTTGTACTCTTACTCAGGCTGTGTAAACCTATTATAGAATACAAACTGAAGCTTGTGTCACTGCAAAAGAATAATACCTATCCTCAATTGAAACCTCAGTATTTCCTCAATACTTCAGTATTATCCAAGTTCTCTCTATCTTCCATTATCTGTGGCAGCTATTCCAACTGCCTGTGAATTTCTTAGGTTAGCTAATACCTAACATACTCTTTGTACTTCATGTAGAAAATAAAAGCAATAGAATGAAAACCTTTGCAATGTCCTGCCATCGATTTCTAGATTGCATCCACATCCTTCATTTTTGCCTTTTCTCCTCCTTGCCATCTTACCTAAAGTGAATTATTTTATCTGTGCCAGGGTTCTATTCTTTTCTGCTTTTTCAAGGATACATTTAATAAAGTATTCCCTCTCACTATTTTTTAATCTCCTTTCTGTCTCAAGGCTTCTTCCACTTTTAAATTTGATGTATTCTCTTCTCTCCCAAAAAAGAACAGCAACAACAATAAATAAGTTAATAGAAGTCTACAATTTAATCACCTATCTCCAGCCACATATAGGCCTACTACTCTTCAAGTCAAACTTTAAAATGTTGCATGTGTTCACATTATTTGTTTTCTTCAAATCTCAGCCATTCCTTAAGTTGCTGTTCTCTGCCCTCTTCCCTCACTATGTCAGTTAACCTTCTATCTCCAAGGTAACCAGTGACATCCTCGTTTCTGTATCTAGAGCCACTTTTCTACCTACATCTAACTTGAAGTCTCTTCAGTATTTAGCAATATTGTTTATTCCTCCTTGTAAAACATTTTTTAAAGTTTCATGTTCCAGATGACATCTTGAGCACAAAAATCTAGCTCATATCTTTCCAAAGTTCTCATAGACCCATCAGAAATTTCACAAAAACAAGCCAGGCATTGTAGCATGCACTTCTAGTCTCAGCTACTTAGAAGGCTGGGACAGGAGGATTGCTTGAACCTAGAAGTTTGAGGTTGCAGTGTGCTATCATTGCACCACTTCGAGCCTGGGTTACATAGTGATACCTTATCTCTAAAAAAAAAAAAAGGAGAAAGAAAACAGACAGTATGACATCATTACAATGATAATAAACATAAACAAATGCAAGCAATGGATCAGAAATTTTTATATGATAGTTGGAATATAGAAATCAGACTACATAGTATTGATGTAGAATATCCTGCAAAAATTGGAGCAAATGATACCAGATATAAGCAGAGGCCTCCCAAGGGAGTCCAGAGATGCTTCAACTTCAGAGTCAGCAAATGCAAAGACCAATGTAAATCAACCAGCTGATTTATGAAGTAAACACCTTTAGAAACATCTGAAAGAGATGCATTCCATTCCTGTTCCGTTGTAAACCAAGTACCTAGCAACTGGAGTTTTTGACATCCAGATAAATCCTGAGAATTCTTCCCTAAAACCAGAAAGTGATCTTTGTGGGCAGTGCTACTAGTGAGTATTAGAGAGTGAGAAAGAAATATCACAGAAGTTAAGGGTAGCTTTGATCAAGAGTTGGCAAACTTTTTAACCCATTTATGCCGGAGATTGCAATTTTTTGAAATTTTGCATGAGTGAAAAATCAGACCTTGGCAATGACCTTGAGCAGTAGGATATAAGTAACTCCCACATGCTTAGCACTCCAATAATGGAACACTAGGCATAAGTGGGTTAAACAAAGGATCATGTAGTAAGTGTTTAGGCTTTGTAGTTACAACTACTCAACTTTGTCATTACCGCAAGAAAGCACCCATAGGCAATACATAAACAAATGTACATGGCTCTGTTCCATTAAAACTTTGTTAGATATATTAACTCCTGCTGGAGACTCATAAAACAACAACAAAAAAAATGAAAGGAAACATAGCTTCATACAGCAGTAAAATGATTCCTCCTCTGCCCAGTTACAGCCTCCTTACTCTAACATGTTTAGGAGTCTGATTTCCTGTTTTTTTTTTAATTATTGTTTTTATTTGTTGTTGTTGCTGAGATGGAGTCTTGCTCTGTTGCCCAGGCTGGAGTGCAGTGGCACTATCTCGGCTCACTGCAAGCCCTGCCTCCTGAGTTCATGTCGTTCTTCTGCCTCAGCCTCCCAAGTAGCTGGGACTATAGGCGCCCGCCACCACGCTCGGCTTATCTTTTTTTTTTTTTTTTGTATTTTTAGTAGAGATGGGGGTTTCACTGTGTTAGCCAGGATGGTCTCGATCTCCTGACCTCATGATTGGCCCGCCTTGGCTCCCAAAGTGCTGGGATTACAGGCATGAGCCACCATGCCCAGCCTGATTTCCTGTTTTTTATCTATTCAAACTATAAGAAGGTTACCTGCTGACATACCCCAGTATTTCTATAGAAGTTGCAATTGATATTTCAATTCAAGGGAATAATCATCTAGAAGAGACATATACAACTGGTGAGAAAACACATTTGGTTTGGCACACTTGTTAACATAGTACATTTATATTTATGAATGACGAACAGCATGACATCTGAAGACAACATCATCAAGAGAAAGATCCAAGATGAACTAAAAACAAACCAAAACACACCAAAACAAATCAACCCTGGAGGAAATAGAGATAATGCAGAGAACAAAAACACAAAACAAAAGAAACCTTAACAATAATTCTAATTGCCCTTATCAATATTTAGGTGTAAATTGAATCTATTGGAAAAATTGCTTATAAATTTAATAAATGAGTGTGGAAATAAAAAAGATAGCCAAAGTCCAAAAGGTAAAAATCAACATAGTTAAGATATATAGCAGAACAAATTATCTCAAAAAATAGCAATAAGTAATCTGAAAGAAAAAAATCAAGGAAATTTGACAGAATTTGGACAGAAAAGAAACAGAATAAAATGATTATGAGGAAAGTTAAGTAACAGAAAAATGGGAAAAAGAGTCCACAAAAGGAGTGCTAGATGGAGAGTAGAGAAACACTAGTTTGTCTTGTCTGATGTACTGTATACATGGGTAGAAAACCCAAGTCTTCAATTGCTGAACAACATCAGGCAAAATGACTCAAACAGTAAAAATTTCATAATACCAAGATTAAAGAGAAAAACCTTAAAACTATTTAGAAAGAAATAAAACAAAGTATATTGCATTATGTTGATTTCAAAGGATTAGCACTCAGAAAGACATCAGACTTCTCGTCAGCAACACGGAACCTTAGAACATTGACTTCCTAAGTGTGAGAGAAAAAAAAAATGTTTTAAACCTAGAGTTCTACATCTGGATGCGTTATCAATCAAATGTGAGGGTAAATTACACACTTTTTCAGGCATAGAATAACTAAGAAATATCATTATGCATATTTGCTCTGTGAAAACAATCATTTTAGGGAGTTTTCCAGAAAATAAAAAGATACTACCCTACTCCAAAAAATGAGACAATATAGAATACAAAAATAGAGTGACTAACTACTGAATCTTATCCAGAAGATGGGAAGTAAGCTAGAAACAAGAGTTTTCAATGGCTTGTTCTTACATCTGTATGGCTTCAATCCCACTTTTTAATTCTGTGGTACATAATGTTTTCTTAATCACATGTTAAATTATGCACTGTGGTTTAACCTTTTTGTATTAAGCTATAGAAACAGAAAATTCTCTCTAGGATGCATATTTACAGAAGAGAATGTAAAAGTTATAAGCCTTTAATAATTTCTCTTAAAATTTTTTAAGAAATGGAAGAAAAGATAGAGGTTAAGGAGCTAATTTTCCTTCTTTTAATCCAGGGAAAATAGATAATATTAAGTGCTAGCTTTAAAAAAAGAAATTACAATTTGTCATGTAAAGAAAGTAAGTTTTAAAAAGTGAAAACCCAAGAATAAATTAAAATGATTAACTCACAAACATTTGGATGTGGAGGGAAAGGGAGATGAGGGATTGCATAAAATCCCTAAATTTTTCATCTTTAAAAGTGGCAAATAGTGGAGATCTAAAGCTGATAATGATATAATAAAATTTTAAGTGTCATATTTGAAAACTTAACCTCCAGATGTCCTAAAGAGTAAAAGATTAACACTGGTTGACACTGAGGTAGAGGAGGAGGAGTATAAGTTTTTTTTTTTTCTTGTTTCTTTATTTCACAATGTCTTTGAATTATTTCTATGATAAACATTTAAATATAAATTTAAAATATAAACTGTGTTATATTCATACAATGGAATATCATCCAACCATTAAAAATAATATTATAGCCGGGCGCGGTGGCTCACGCTTGTAATCCCAGCACTTTGGGAGGCCGAGGCGCGCGAATCACGAGGTCAGGAGATCGAGACCACGGTGAAACCCCGTCTCTACTAAAAAATACAAAAAATTAGCCAGGCGTGGTGGCGGGCGCCTGTAGTCCCAGCTACTTGGAGAGGCTGAGGCAGGAGAATGGCGTGAACCCGGGAGGTGGAGCTTGCAGTGAGCCGAGATTGTGCCACTGCACTCCAGCCTGGGTGACAGAGCGAGACTCCGTCTCAAAAAAAAAAAAAAAAAAAAATAATAATAATAATAATATTATAAATCTCTATGTACTGATAGTGAAATATATCCACCATCTTTTAAATAAAACAAGTAAGTTGCAGAATATATGATATGATCCCTGCTGTATAAATGTGCATGTTTATGCATATAGATGTGTGTATTTATATATGCATAGAAAATATCTATGATATCCACAAAAATGGATATCATCTAAGATATCCACAAAAATGTTACTAATGTCTTTTTGTGATTTAGATTGTGTCAGGTGGAGGAAACATTATTCATTCTTAATGGACATTTTATTACTTGGATCATAGTATAAGAAGCATATATAACTTGTGTAATTAAGGAAATAAAATATCTTATTAATTGGCTTCTATGATACTGCATTTCCCCTCCTACTTTCCTGTCCATACTTTCTCAGTTGTCTTTATTTTTTAGCTACAAATCTAAATCATCAACCCAAATATCTTCTATAACTTCAGCCTAATATATCTAACTACCACCAGCCCCATCTGCTTTTATGTCCCACAGTATTTCAAACGCACTTTTCCAAAACAGAATCCTCTCTCTCTGTGTTTTTTTCTCACCAACAAAAGCAACCTGTACCATTGTTTAGCTTTCCCTCCTTTTCCTTATGAATGAAGTTACCAAACTTAGACCTTGGGGTGATATCATTAACCCTCCGTCTTCATGACTGAGAATATCCAATCACTAAATCCTTTCTATTTGACCTTCTGTATCTTCTAACTTCATTAATTTTTCTTTCTTGTGCAGCTCCCCTTATCAAAAATGTTTAGCATATTTTACATGACCATTCATTGTCTGGCCACTGATTTACCTCTTGAGCCTTATCTCTCATGACTCTGTTCTTTGCACAGCCTGTTCCATTTCTGTAAGTTTGGCAGATATGCCTTACAGGCTTTTGCAAATGTTGTTTTCTGTTGGAATGTCTTTCCTGACATCCCTGCTTGGCCAACTCTTGCCTTACTCTTTTAGTTAGCAATTAGACATTCTTCCTGAATCATCCTGTACCTATAGTGTCTCTCTGTCTTATAAGCATTTATTTATTAAACTAGGTTTCTTATTAGAGTATCGTATCTCCATTGCCTAAGCTAGTGCCTGGTAAACTAGATACTCAATAGTTTTGTATTAAGTGATTTAGTGAATGATATATGTCATTTTCCTAAACAGGACCTGGCTTATTAGATGGGTTAAATGAATGGCAATTACTAATTTTTGAAGCACTTAACAAATCTACTCATTGCTAATCATTAACAGGTAGGAGAAAACTTAATTTCATTGAGGAGTTTATTGTGATCCAGAAGCCCTTGTTGCCTCAAAATAAATAAAATAGAAAATTCAAGAGCAGTTTTATTAAAGATTATAGGTACTCTACCACGGCCAAGTGATTCACCTACTTTAGATCATCACTGCCTGACAGACCACAAGACCATATGGCTATTATCTTCACTATGGCCTGCTCTAACCCCAGAGAAATATCTCCCTTTGTTAATGTTTTCAGTTAAATGCTTTAAGTAGGTAGTGGTGCTCACCCTGCGTTTGATGCCACTGATGAGCAGAAGTTTTGGGCAAAACACTAGAAATGTCACCTTGCTCTGATAGGAGCTAATGGTCAGATCGCAAACACAGACAAGTCCCCAGTTTTCATGGAGTTCTTCAGAATACGTGCTTCCTCCTCTGGGCACAGCAGGGCACACCAAGGAAATTTGTTCCAGGAAAGTTACCTACTGCTTTAGTGTTCTTATTTTATGAGAGATGAATATGAAAGTGACCTCAAAAATGGGGAGAAACAGTATGCGTTTGGAAAGATAGTCTGAATCAGGATATCAGCTAGTAAGGGAGTAATGAGAATGCCAACTGCCTCCCAACTGGACACACTGAAAGAAGTTAAGATCCTTCAAAGCACCCTTTGCTGGAAGAGGAGGAAAATCCTGACCCCAGCTAGCTCATTGCCAGGCTGTTTCAGGAGACTACCTGTATCAATCATCAAACAAACTTGCTTTCCCATGAAGATTAAAGCCTGTATAAAATATCAACAAACAAAAGACAAATAATCTATGGATATGTGTGTATAAAAACATAATATTTATGCATAAAGAAGTTATGGAGGGATGCATATCAAACTTTGGTATTAAAAGTGGTAGAGATGGGGGATATGTAATGCTTTTTTCGTATATCTATGTAAATTTGCTTTCTAGGTGCATCAGTGTGTATATAGAAGTTAGTTCTGTATTCATACGATAGCTATGCTTTCTCTATTGCTTTTTTTCAGATTTTAGTGCTTGAATAATTTTATTTACTCTTGCATTAGGAAACAAAGTAAATGATGGAAAGGAAAAACAAAAGACCAACATTAGTATTAATCATGTCTTCATTTTATCCTGAAAAGATAACAGATTATTGATCCCCAGCGATTCAAGTCCTGGCTTGAATGCCCTTTCTATTGCAGATGCAATTAGGAAGTCTATTCAGTTCAATTTAATAGTCCTTTCAAGTAAGTTACCTGACTTAAAACACCCAACATTTGGTGAGGACCTAAATGTGCTTTGAGAAATAAAGAGAAAGAGAACACTCCCGCCACTCTCAAGGAGCTCCTGAAGAGCTCTATATATCATCTGAAAAACCTTTGAGGAACATTTTCCGACATTTTTCACTTAGAAATCTAAAGACGTATACCTTTCCCCATACATATGAATTATCCAACTTTTAAAAAAATCATGAATAGATATACCCCAAACTCAAAGAAGAATGTGAGACTTGTAACTGAAAGTGGAAAGTGGCACTGTAAAATAATTATGATTCTTTATTTCCGATGGGTGTCTACAAAAGTGTGGGCAGTCTGGTTATGACCACAAGTCTTCATTAGTTTCAGTTATTTAAGCTCTGTACTAGTTCAGTCCATTTAAGCATCATCTAGGATGCTGACACAGAATCAAAATAATGACAGTGAAGGAACCAAGAGGAATAAAAAGGCAGTAATCTGCTTTTTCGATCCAATCAAGCCAAGGAGTTGAGAGTTACAAATAAATTAATTTGGCATTTTCTTTTTCAGAACCTGAATCACTTGCATCTCAGCTCCACACTATAAAGACCATTTGTTATTACTGTGCTTTGGACTTGCTTTATAATTTTACCGTCTGTTGAATGTTAAATACTGTATATCTTCACTTGGTTTTCAACATTGTAATGACAGCCTCACTATCCGATTGGCAACGAGGGTGGGTATTCTTACATTGCAGTAAACATACCATGGCATCTGCTGATGACTCTTGAATTTTAAAATATAGCTTCCTTAAAAATAAGGTGGACAATATTTTTTACTGTGTATACCTATAGTTTGAGGTTGAATGAACAATTTTTCCTTCCAGCTGACTGATTTGGATGTAATGGGTAGACAGGAAAATTATCTACATTTGTGGTGAAAGAAACTCCTCTTATTATCAGAGAAAATGATTTGGAGAAGGAAGGCAACACCATGGAAGATAGAAAAATAAAGGTGGGGAGAGAGGGATAGCACACATGCTCATTGCAGATATTGTCTATTTTGTCATTTAAATTATGGGTATAAAATATTTTTTAAAATTTTGGAAGAGAAGAATGACAAAAGAAATAAGAGTCTAAAAGCTGTTTGTGTTTTTGATTCTAAGAGATTGGTTGGATTGTTATTTATGGACAAATTTGAAGGCTAACTCTTTTCTGAGGAAAGGATCTTAGAAAACTGTTTGCCTTAAGAGGAATCATCAAGCCTCAATTCAGAACTAAATGAAAAAAAAAAAAAAAAAAACAAAGAAGAGAGATATAGGGGTTGCAGAAGCATGGAACAATTCTGCTTTGTTCTGGTCTTGTGATCTATATACTTGACATTCCAGCTAGTGTGAAATAAATGGATTTATAAGGGTTAATATATTTTGATGAATCCAGAAAATAATTAATTTATATGTAGTGTCTGCACACCCACTCACACAAATAAAAACAGATTTCTTATACCATAGACTAATGAAGTTTAAAGATTTTCAGACACTGAAATAATAGGATTTATAATTAAAACACAAAATTTTAATCACATTTACAATGTCTCCGCACATTGGTGGTAACTACTTATGTTTTATTCCTCTGGTTTACTCGCAGATCTGATCATTGGTTCTTGTAGTGAATTAATGTTACCAAGACTGCTGACTTTGAAACACTTCAGAGCATAAACTTTTATAGTAAAATAGAAAGCCTATGATCTTGAAGTAGTTTCTTTTTTTTTCCCCCTGAAAGTGATTAACCAGCAATGCCAATGGTTTAGGCCATATCAGGAGACAAGCTTAGAAGAAATTAGTTTGCTGAAAATGTGTTAAAAATCTGTATTTTTATTTTCATTTTTAATATTTTGATTGTTTCATAAATCTCTCTGCTCCCATTTTTATTGCAGCACTAAAATCACTGAATTCAACACTTAATTACACCTAATGCTTCTTGGCCTAAAAATTATGTATTAAAGCTGTTTCTATATTCAAAATTAGATTATACATGAAGTCCCCATTATACAAGCAGCATTTATGCTATCAGTTGGTTTCACTGGATTACATATATCACTGGACTACATATCAATCTATTTATTTCACTGGACTACATAAGTTTTAAGTGGATCTCTAAAATGTCACATATTTCAGAGTTTTACATATAAACCAAAAAGGTTATATTTCTTCTCAATTGAATCTAATTTAATACCAGGTCCCATGTTTTAAAAGAATATACAATTCTTTCTTTTTTCAGTTTTTCTCTCTTAAGGATCTCTCCAAGGACTTAGATATTTGAAAATGATATAGATCCTATGATGACATGGCCTTCAAAAATTTGATACTGCGTAAGGCAACTGTGAGCATAAATAATTTTAGTATTTTACAACTAAAATTTAGTATTTTAGTTTGAAAATACTAGAATGGAATCTTATTTATGGAATTTTATGGATTCTCTTAGAATCAGAAACACAAACAGCTTTTAGACTCATTATCCTTTTGTCATTTTCCTCTTCCAAAATTCTCAAAAATATTTTATACCCATAATTTAAATGGCAAGACAATATCTGCAATGAGTGCTCTCTCTCTAATGTATTCTAAATTTTAGTATTTAGAACTAAAATTTAGTAATTTATGTTCATACACCTTTTTGAAATTTATAATTAGCTTCATTTTGTGACAGTTATAAAATTCAACAGTATAAGTTGTTGAATATGTTGTGAGTAAAAGAGAATTAAGCATAGCTGAAAGACTTTACCGGATTTTCAGAATATTGTTGATCCTCAGAATAATGTAATTTGTAAAAGATATGTCTTCCAAAGAGTCTTCAAATTCTGTAAAATATCACTTTTATTGAATCTAAGACAGTTTTGAACTGGAAATTGATTTAGGAGTACAAACACCTGCTTTTAATTATTAGATTTAAAATTCATTAATTTAGGCAGAGCACAGTGGCTCATGTCTGTAATCCTAGCACTTTGAGAGGCCGAGGTGGGCAGATGGCTTGAATTCAGGAGCTCGAGACTGCCTGAGCAACATGGCAAAAACCCCACCTCTAAAAAAAAAAAAATACAAAAATTAGCCAGGCGTAGTGGTGTATGTCTGTAATTCCCCCTTTTTGGGGGACTGAGGCATGAGAACTGCTTGAACCCCAGAGGTGGAGGCTGTAGTGAGCCAAGATCATGCCATTGCATTCAAGCCTGGGTGACAAAGTGAGACTCTGTTTTAAATAAATAAATAAAATAAAATAAATAAATAAATGTCAGTTTGATTTGTCAAAGACCAGTCAAGTAAATAAATGTTATTTGTCTAATCTATATTCTGTTATTATAATTACCATTCAATACATTATGTTCTCTAGGTGCTGTGTATCAATATCATCATTCCTGCTCAAATTCAAATTAATATGCTTTTCTGGGGCAAACTCCTGGAGTTTATAATTTATAACCATACTGTAAAAGATATATGGCAGTGATTCAATATGTGTTTCTTCATATTCATCTTAGTAAATATTTTTGTTAGTCTGAATTTTTGTTATTGATTAGTATATTACTTTATTTTAAAATTTCAATCTAAGTTTTCTTGTTTTTATCTTTAACAATGCTTTGTTAACAGAGGCCATAAACATTAAATAAGATGTGAGCATAGATTACACATAGTCACTCTCGTTTAATAGTACATCTGTTCTTGTAAATTTTACAACATATCAAAAAAGATATATCTATAACAAACTTAAATACAGACAATAAAATATTGAAATACAAAATCATACAGATCTTCAAATAGAATGGGTTAAATTATACATAGTTTTTTCTTACTTGCTCCTTTCGTATTTACATGTGACTCTTTCTGCTAGTTTATTAGTAGTCCACAATCCATTATACCTGGAAAATGAGATTTAGATAATTTCCTTAATATCCAAATATGGAACAGGTTCTACTTTTTTAAAGGGAAAAAAAGAGTTCATTGTAATTTAATCTTTACTATAGACATAGATTTGAAGCTTAGTGAGCACTTGTTGATTGATTGAATGATTGATTATACTATATTGATATACCAGTTTGAAAGTTCTGTTTTCATATGTAGCTATGAGACATCACATACATCTAAATGTTTTCTTTTCTTATCTTGAGCTATGAAAGGTTTTTCTTAATTTATAAACAAAAATCGCTGGATTCTATATAAAGGAATAACTGTATATTATGGTATAATATTGTACCTATATAGTAGTAACATAGCTATGAAAAATAGATAAGGGATATGCTTTAGTATATGGAAATAAGTAATAGTGACTGTAATATGGGTCATATTCCCATGTTTATAAGCAACTTCCAGAGGTGATATCAGTCATTTTGTAATTCATCTGTCTTGTGTCTAGGTCTCTTTAAAATGTTATAATAGAATATGTACACTATATTTGTTTTATGAATTTTTGACCAGAGATTTTATTTAGGTACTTAGTCGTGTTAGCTATTCACGCATTTTGTGGAAAAAGAGTTATGGATACAGCACTGGCCTATTTCATGATAATTACTACTTTGCTCATTATGTCAGTTGATATAATGAAAACCATAGGGTAATATGCAGCTTGAAACAGTATTTTCTCTTGTGGTTTGAGATTTAATTATGCAATTAATTGGAAAATAAATTATAGTGGAAGCAATCTTGTTTTATGACCAAATCTACTTAAAAAAGAAATAAAAGCTCACATTTTATTTTTAATCTGACATCATAATGACAACATACTGAACTTCAGTAAATATATTTATAATTTGGCATAACTTATTGAAAACATGTGGATCTAGTGATGGACTATTTTCTGGAAATGACATCCTGCTTGAAAATGATCATGGCATGAGCAAGTGTACGATGATTTCACAATACGAGAATGTTTAAGCATTTTCCACTACAGACCAGTTTTAGACAACAGATATAGATGAACTAGCTAAATGTAACTATGTAAATTTGATTAATTATGGGCATGATAAGTAAAGAAATTATGTGATTATTATTCCTACAACTTGAACATAGACTTGGAAGGCCTCTTTAGTTTTTCTGAAAATAGCCCTTCTGCAATATCCCTAGCAAACATTCACTCAGTTTGTTGTGACATTCTTTAGGATCTGGTGCATTTTGACTAGCTTTACTAGTTTTGTGACTCGATATCCCTAATAAAATATCTTTCTTTTTTTTTGTTTTTTTTTTGAGACGGAGTCTGGCTCTGTCACCCAGGCTGGAGTGCAGTGGCGCAATCTCGGCTCACTGCAAGCTCCGCCTCCCGGGTTCACGCCATTCTCCTGCCTCAGCCTTTCCGAGTAGCTGGGACTACAGGCGTCCGCCACCACGCCCGGCTAATTTTTTTTATTTTTAGTAGAGACGGAGTTTCGCCGTGGTCTCGATCTCCTGACCTCGTGATCTGCCCGCCTCAGCCTCCCAAAGTGCTGGGATTACAAGCGTGAGCCACTGCGCCCGGCCAGTAAAATATCATTATTTGTATTGAGCTTAATTCTGCTCCTTTATTACTCTTAATTACTGATTTTGTTTATGGCTGCTTTAGTTAAGCAATTAATTGCATATTGGATGGCAGGTGTCAGGTCACTTTCTCAGGTCAAAATGTCCCTGGTACCTTTAGCAACTCTTTATATCTTTTGATTTTTCAGACTCCCTGTCATTCTGATGCTTGACTTCAACTGAACATAGTCTAATTTGTTAAATTGAGGTTTCTCTTTTTCTCCTTTTTAAATAGTCAGTGGCAAAGAGAACTAGTTGCCTATTAAAATGTTTTCTTCTTTACTAATAGAAGGCCAATTTTGTTGCTCATAAATTTAATAAAATTTTACATTCCTTAGTTCTCTCAGATGGCAGTTGGCTAAGCTCTGGTCCATCACATTAGACAGAACATGTTCAGGACTGAGATTATGCATTCTTAACAATCTTCCAGGTTATACCAGTCCATTAATTACACTATGAGTAATAGGGTTATAGATAGCTTTATGATTTGGTCCTCCAAATTTCAATTTGTGAAAATTGTTTGTTTGCTTTTTAATTTATTTTGACTTTTTTATCACATGCAGCTGGTAATGCATGAACTAAGGAGACTAGAATTCAAGCAATACCTTTTTTGATAAAGAAATGTGAAGATGTTTAAATTATATTAGAAAAAGCCCCACAGGCTTTGGATCTAAGAGACATGTATTTTAATATCCACCTTACTAACCATGTGAACTTTGTTAAGCCATTTAACATGAAGTGAGGATGTAATTATACTTGACTGATCTAGAAATATAATGATAGTATAATAAGAAGACAGCACAGTGCCTGTTGCATATTAGAGATACAGCAATCATCAATTTATTTATCTCTTTTTAACTGATGGATTATTTTTGTTTTGTCTTCATTTTCTATTTATAATCTTCTGTTTTTACATTTATTATTTAATTTATTCCACTTCCTTTGGTTTTGTTCTTGTGTTCATTCTCTACCTAAGTTGAATACTTAGCGGATTAATTTTTAGTCTTTCTAATGCAAACATTTTGGAGTACAAATTTCCCTCTAAGTGCTTTTTTATATGCAATATTATTATTGAACTTTAAGTATTTTCTAATTTTCGTTAATTCTATCTAGCAAATGACTTATTTAGAAATGCTTTTAGTTTTTAAATATTGATAAATATTTATAAAATTGTTATTAATTATCAATATGAATCCTCCATGTACAGAAAATGTGATAGGATTATTATGATAGCAAATCTTTGAAATATTCTGAAACTTGATTTATGATCCAGTAAATGGTTGGATTTTATAAATGTCTAATTTATACTTACAAATAATTCATATTTTTCAGTTTGGGGTAAAAAAATTGTAAACATACACACATATACTGTATCAGTCATGTTAGTGGTATTCCTCAAATTTTCTGTAAGCTTACTGACTCATTGAATTGTTTTTGTCTGGTTGATCTGTTATTAACTTAGGGAAATATAAAATCACTTAATATAACAATAGGTCTATTTTTTCTCATAGCTTTTCTCAATTTTTTATGTATTTTCATACTGTATTATTAGATATATATGAGTTTATAAGTTTTATATCATCCTGGTGAGTTTAATTGTTTAATAAAGAAGCAATTCTCTTTATCTTTGCTTTTAAAATTTAATATAAATATAGGTGCATCTTACTGGTAATTACATGTCTAGTAAACTTTTAAAATATCCTTTTATTTTCAATATTTCTGTTCTGTTAACTTGTAAAAATTTTTTGTAATCAGGAAGCAACCCAATTTTAATATTCAAAATTATAATATTCATCTTTTAGGGGAGAGATTAATTTATAATTATTTTAATATTTTATATACTTATATCTATCACATATTTTAATGTATATTTACTTTTAATTATCTAAACTTTGATTTTTTTAATTCTTTTTTTCCTAGATTGCAATATGCACACTGAATTCTGTTCTTTTATTTTTCATTTTAGTTATTTTAATATGAATATTTACTTGAATAAAGCGTGTGATTAATCAAATCCTTTATTCTACTCTGAAACAATAAAATATTCTTACACTAAGTTTTAATGTAAAACCTTCTCCCACCAGGTTTATTTGCTATTGATTCCAGGATTTTGGTTCTGGACTTTTTTTTTTTTTGTCTAGACAGGATCTAGCTCTGTCACCTAGGCTGGTGTTCGGTGGCAAAATGATAGCTCACTGCAGACTCTAACTCCTGGGCTCAAGTGATCCTCTCACCTCAAACTCAGCCTTCTAGGTGCCTGCTAGGACTACAGGCAGGCACCACCATGCCCTGCTAACAAGTGCATATATTTTTGTGGCCACCATCATAATCAAGATACAGAACAGTTCCATCTAGTCCCCCTGAATTATCTGTCACCTTGGGCTTTGTAAAAACAAAGAGTGTTTGCTAACTGTTCTTAATTATAGAGATCCATTTCTTGTTTTATCTTTCCTTACCATGATTTATTATATCCTATAATTTAATTACTTCAGCCATCAACATAATAGTGGGAAGGTATAAGAGTTTAATCTAGAATTACTTAATACAGTACAACAAAAACGTATCAATGGCATTATATGACTTTTAATCACAGCTTATTATTCCCTTTATATTGACCAGATGTTATGTGAAACTACTGAATAAGAGGCTGAAGACATTCAGGGGCATAGTAAGTGTGGAAATTGTTAACCAACAAAAAAATGTATTGATCCAAGTGATGCTTGAAGTGGTAGAAAGATTAGGAAAACTATTTTTTAAATGCAGGCCATCTACTTTACCTCAATTCTGACTATTGTCCTTATTGCATTTTCTTCATTTAATAAACAGTTATTTATTGAATATGTTCTCTGAGTCAGACATGTCAATTCTTGTGTCACCTAGAGGGATTTGTGTACCACATACCTATTTTTCTTCATTTTGTCTTATTCTTGGGCTTAATAAAAACAAAAGCTTTGATGGGGAAAATGGAGTAGGATAAAACTGGAAATGGAGATGGTCACTCAGAGATATTTATAGAATCAAAATTCTGGTGTCTCAAGTTGGATAATGACTCCTTAGTACATAAGATGATGTTAGAGTCTGGACGACTGCATGAGCCTTTCTGCCATTTAGTGTTACGTGAAATTTTCATCAATGTAACTTCATACATATTGAGACATTATTGATTTGTAACCTGAGTTTGTATTTATCTTGCAGCTGAGATTTTGGAGCGCAATACCTTTTCTGCTAGTGATCTGCTAATTTAAAGAATGCTTGCTTTCTTTTAGCCAATTTTAGAAAATGTTAAAAACGTTTAAGAGTTTTTTCTTTTTTTTTTTTTTTTTTTCTCAGACAGGGTCTCACTCTGTCCCCCAGGCTGCAGTGCAATGGCGCAATCTCAGGTCACTGCATCCTCTGCCTCCTGGGCTCAAGCAGTTCTGCCTTAGCCTCCCAAATGA
The DNA here is from genome assembly GCF_006542625.1 of Nomascus leucogenys. Taxonomy (NCBI): domain Eukaryota; kingdom Metazoa; phylum Chordata; class Mammalia; order Primates; family Hylobatidae; genus Nomascus; species Nomascus leucogenys. The sequence continues at coordinate 42,175,129 of NC_044400.1, forward strand.
CTGGGACTACAGGAGCACAGCACCACACCCGGCTAATTTTTGTATTTTTTGTAGAGATGGGATTTTGCTATGTTGCCCAGGCTGGTCTTGAACTCCTGAGCTCAAGCAATCCACCTGCCTCAGCCTCCCAAAGCATTGGGATTACAGGAATGAGCCACCGTGCCTGGCCTTATTTAAGAGTTCTTATTGATAATCCTACTAGTGTAGGATTAGTTTGAATTAAGCATTTAAAAAACATACCATAAGTTTATTTTTCTAGTTACTGCATATAATAGTACATTCTCTTGTTGCAATCAGATTGCAAAGCTGATTATTCTTTTCTGTAACCTTTTAATAGAATATTTCAAACAAGTTTTTATTTAAAAAGAGATGGCAATACAGAAAACGTTTTCTCATGGTATACATGAATATAACCTCATTTTCTGATCAGATTGCAAAGCTGATTATTCTTTTCCATAACCTTTTAATAGAATATTTCAAACAGGTTTTTATTTAAAAAGAGATGGCAATACAGAAAACGTTTTCTCATGATATACATGAATATAATCTTTTTTTCTGATAGCATGATTGTAATTAGATCCATTGTGGACAGTGCTTTACATTTATTATATTATTAGCAATAAAAATCATGATTGGGAACTGAAATAGAAGCTGTGCCTCTGATAAATATCAGACCTTTGGAGGGCTTTAATCTGTTCTAATTTACTCATAAGTGTGTAGACTTAGTTATAAAGCAAAACAGCATGTTATTCTACACCTCTGTAGGTTATTTCGGACAACTCTGAATTTCCATTACATCTGAAAAATAGTCAAGAGTCAGGTTATTTTTAAAAATCACCTAAGGCAGCCGAGCGCGGTGGCTCACGCCTGTAATCCCAGCACTTTGGGAGGCCGAGGCAGGTGGTCACGAGGTCAGGAGATTGAGACCATCCTGGCTAACACGGCGAAACCCTGTCTCTACTAAAAACATAAAAAATTAGCCAGGTGTGGTGGCGGGCGCCTGTAGTCCCAGCTACTCGGAGGCTGAGGCAGTGAATGGTGTGAACCCGGGAGGCGGAGCTTGCAGTGAAGAATGGCGTGAACCCGGGAGGCGGAGCTTGCAGTGAGCTGAGATGGCCTGGGCGACAGAGTGAGACTCTGTCTCAAAAAAAAAAAAAAAAAAAAGTCACCTAAGGCACCACCTTTTTTTTTTTTTTTTTTTTAAGGCAGAGTCTCACTCTGTCGCCAGGTTGGAGTGTAGTGGCGCGATCTTGGCTCACTGCAATCTCAGACTCTCTGGTTCAAGCAATTCTCCTGCCTCAGCCTCCAGAGTAACTGAGAATACAGGCACTTGCCATCACGTCCAGCTAATTTTTGTGTGTTTAGAAAAGACAGGGTTTCACCATGTTGGCCAGGATGTTCTGGATCTCCTGACCTCGTGATTCGCCTGCCTCGGCCTCCCAAAGTGCTGGGATTACAGGTGTGAGCCACCGCGCCCTGCAGGCACCACATTTTTATGCAAGAAGAAAGAAATACACGACAGTTTCCCATCTCACCTGAAACTTTTGGTAAAAATATCTTGGATTTTCATTATGTGAGAATGTTGCTACATGGAAGAAGGCTTGATGGGTGGGTAGAAAAATATGATGACATACCTGTTTTTTAGAAAGAAATGAGGAAGAGTGTTCTTTGAAAAATGAGGCAGAGAGGACCCTTACAAACAAACGAGAATTTACATATGTATTTTAGCAGTACTTACCTTTGGGTGATGGAGTTATCTGTGTAATACTATCTTTCTTACTTTTATGTTTTTAATAGATTTCCATAAGCGTGTATTCACTTCTATAATTGGGATACATGATACCCAACTAATGTACTTGAAAGTAAGTTTTAGCAATATTTCTAACCTAGCTAAATTGTGATTTTTCAAAGAAGCTTGGAATAATAAGTAAATTATTTATATTTTATTGCCATTGAAAACTTGGAACTTTTTTTTACAACTGTATGCATTTTGTCATGCTTTCATCTTTGTATATTGTCCATTTTTATGTGAATAGTTTTTTTCAAAAGGTCTTTCATTTGTGACTTTATTTACTATCTTTTAATAAATATTTTGTATCTAACTTCTGTGCTATGTTCTGTTCTTTTGGATCCAGTGTGGGTTATTGAGACCAGAAATGTTGTCACCTGTCTTTAAGATAGTAACATTTTGTCACTTTAGTACAGAGCCAGTGGGTGTGAACTCTAAGCTCGTAGCTATTCCCAGTAATTTTTTTAAAAGTTCAATGAGTCAAGGGAGTGTGTTTCATATTGAGACTGTAAGGAAGCAAGTTTTAGGGACCTTCTCCAGGGAGCTATTTCTTATTGTTTCTGGGGAGCTGTCAGCTCTTCCCCTCAGGTGATTTTGAAATACATTTATATATCTTATTGCTGCTACAACTAAAAATGTAGGAAACTGTGGTGGTAATGGTGCTTTCTCCTCCTTTTACCCCTAGTTCATCTTAGTTAATTTTATTATACAAAAAAATAAAGAGGTGGGTGGCAGATCATTAGTGTGAAGGAGTTTTGTGAGGAAAAGTTAGAGACTTTGCCACTTCCCTGTAGAAATATGGATCCATTTCAAGTGGTATATGTAACAAACATATCATCTCCTAATTCTGAAACAGAAGACTGACAGACTATTCATGGGAAAGGAAGGGGTCTGAGCCTCAGTATATCTGGGAAGTTTGCTGTAAATCCTTTTCTGAGCACAGAGAGAAAAAGATAAACTTTAGTCCTAGTGTCTTTCTGTTATTCTTGCAGCATCTTCTTGTGATGTATATTTTTCATTACAATTATCATTCTATACACTTTTTCTTGAGTACTGACAGACTCTGCATCAGATACTGTGTTTCTTGTGAGCAACAGAGAGATAAGGTAATTCTTGACTCAAATGATTTCATAGTCTAATGGCAGGCTCAAAAATAAATGTAGCAATTATTACAAGTACAATGAAAAGGATGTTGAATCTATTGTGTGCTTTAAAAGCAAAGACTGGCCGCTAATTACAAGAGGTAAAATATCCCATGAAGAACCATCGATTTTGGCCACATGGAATTATTCAGAAGGTGTTAGAAAGGTATCACACAAGTGCTGTGTTCATGTAAGTTGCAAATTCATTGTGGAGTAGTAGACATTTATAATGTTTTACATATGTAAGATAAACCTATCCCCTTGGACATAAAGAATCTAAGACCTACCATATCTCTATTTGGGATTTTGAAATGCTTTGCCTTGGGAGAAGCAGATATGGTATTTCATTTATACATTATTAATATTCACAGTCTCTACTCAAGATGCCTCTGTGGTAGCGTAAATAGCAGGGACATTATTTTTCAAAGATGTATTAAAGTGCAAGTTAATGGTAGTGTTTGCCTTAAAAATAGAAAAGATGCATATATACTGTATTTCATTGATTGTAAGATGCTATTTTATTAATAGGTTACCAGAGAAAAAAGATCTCGTAAGACTATGTTAAATGTAGGTATCTATTTATATGTGAAAAAAATGTACATCTGAGAAATAGGGGACCATGTTATATCAAAAAAGTAAGTTTTGGGATGAAAACCAGTCCAAAATGTGATTTAATTTGCAAAGCAATTACAATTTTAGATGATGCTTTATTTTTACAAGTTCGTTGGCAATGCTATTCTAATCTGTTTTGATTTAATTTATTCTAATTATTGGGCTTACCTATTTATGGAATACTTTTTCCCTGTCTTATGTTGAATATATTTTTTTAACTTAGTATTTTGCAATGGTGGCAGGCTTTATGTGTTAGTGTCTTAATTATTGAAATATTTGGTTTTTTATTGTCAACCCAGTGCTTGGCATATAGATATGTGCAGAATAGATGTGAAAGTACTCTGCTTCTATAGCATTAAATATGCTTTTTAAAATATAGAGTGTTAATATTGGAAATTTATTATAATATATCTTACTGATGTAAAACAAAATGAAAATGAGCCATTTTTTATTATCTAATGGAGTGTTTCAGATTAGACCTCATGTAACATGGACTCTGTGACCCTGAGGATAGTATAATCTTTGGGGTGTCATTCTTGAGGTTTTTCAGAGGCAGTTTGTATTTCAGATTGTTGCTCTGGGAAATACTCAAAAAAAACTTTCAAAAAATCACAGAAACTAAAGATTTAAAAATAAAACATAATTAGATGAATCATTACTAGAATTTAGGGAACAAATGTTAGTGAAGCCCACATGATACCATTCATCACTGTGTTAGTAGAGGAATAGAGTAATTTTATGAACTTATTAAAGAGCAGCAAAATAGTCTACTAATTATATTGGTGTTTCAGTGTCTGAGATATCCTTATTTTTTACAAAAATAACAGAACAGATATGTAAATTATAATGTTTCATAAGCCACTAATATATCAATTTAAAACATATTAGAATAACATTATAAATTATTGTTGGATCCCCAATTCTGCTCATAAATGCCAAATTAACACATGTGACACTGTTATGATACCATTTATAACATTGATTGTATGGGAAGGTCATTTCCAAGGTCAATCATAGGTCTTCTGTTAAAGGGACTTAATTTCCATAGCATCTTCTTATATTGGCTGTTTTGGCTAGAAAGGAATTCAGTGTGGTTAGAATGGAAAGAAAGGCAGAGACATAGGGGTTACTAAGGATCAGAAGAAAGAGGGAGGACTTATCTCTTGCTTGAGGATGAGGAAACTAAATTATTTCATGCTGTATGTGTCTAGATTTCAAAACAAAATACATTCATGATCTCTGTTTGCACTATGCTTCCATTTCTTAAATAACAAATCTTAGCATTCCTTTTCTGCTGCAGAATTACTTTAAAAACAAAAATGATCGTATAAGAATTGGAAATATTTAAACCAAGGGAAACCATTATTAATGGCTAGGCAATTAAGGCCAGTTGGGTAGACTAGTTTCAAGTATCTTGGGTCTTACAAGTTTTTATCTACCAAATGACCAGGTTAACTATTTACAAAGAGAGAAGCTACTAAAAGTGAATTAATATGTAATAAATTACCAATATTAATAATTGCATATTGCTACAGTCAGAATGTGTTCCCTAAAATCCATTTGTTAGAAACTTGATCCCCAGTCCTGCAGTGTTGGGAGATGGAGCCTTTGGGAGGTGTTTTGTTCATGAATGGATTTATGCAACTATAAAAAGGGCTTGGGGGAGTGGGTACATTCCTCCTGCTCTCTGCCATGTGAGGACACAGCAAGAAAGCCTTCGCAAGATGCTGGCACTTTGATCTTGGACTTCTAAGCCTCTAGAACTATGAGAAACTTCTTTACAAATTAACCAGTCTGTGCTATTCTGTTACAGCAACACAAAATAGCCTGACACATATCAAAATAAATGACAGTTAATACTTATATCAAATTTTAAGGAAATATAAATATACTCAGGTACAAATAAAATATATGTTTGTCTTAAATATTTAAAATTTTTACATTTTTTTCTTTGCTTTCCCTCCTTTTCCCAGAAACTGACAATTAAATAAGTACAAGATAAAAAAGCCTGAAAAAGGGGCTCTCTTGGGTCTTAGATTTAAGAGCTATTAAGCCCAGGAACAAACCAAACATTGCCAGCATTTTAGTTCTAGAAGGCCCCATCAGAGGATGTACTAATAGTCGTCTAGTTTTTCTGTCTTTTTATTTTTATTTTTTGAGACCGGGTTCATTCTGTCACCTGGGCTGGAGTGCAGTGGCACAGTCATAGCTCACTGAAGCCTCTAATTCCTGGACTCAAGCAATCCTCCCACCTCAGACCCCAGAGTAGCTGGAACTACAATCGTGTGCCAGCATGTCTGGCTAATTATCATTTTTTAAAATAATGGAGACAGAGTCTCCCCACATTACCCAGCCTGGTCTCAAACTCCTGGGCTCAAGGGATCCCCTGCCTCAGGCTCCCAAAGTGCTGAGACTACAGTCGTCAGCCACCCTGCAGGACCTAATTTCTCTGTTATTGACAGCCTTTTGTCTTCTTTTGCCTTAGAACATTTTGCCTTTACCTTCTTCTAGTTCATTGGTGTTTTAACTGAATTTACCTTGTCCTAAAGATTCAATAGATATGCCTCAGGATTTTACTAGATAAAAGTGGGACCTTAAACATGAAGGGTGCTCATCTCTCACTCTGCTTTTAGCAAATCAGCTCTACCTTAATCTGTTCTGTATACTGGGCTCTGCATAATATTCATTTAAGAAAGCAAGTCCAACATTTGAAAATGTGACTTTGAAAACCTGTCCACAAAATGGATATATAGGATGCTATAGAGAGTTAACATTCTTCTGTTCTATTGATGATAATGGTCTTTGGTGAGAATCCAAGTGAAGCCTTAGGGGACAAGCTGTCATGAAAATCAGGTTTCATAAGGAAATTTTTTTTCAGTTTTCATGAATAGACACTGTATTTCAAAGTGAGCCAATGCTTTTATAAGTCAAACCAGATAATCTTACTGGTAACTATGGTGCTGGAGGGCAATAAGGAAATGGTTTTGAACTTGATGGCATGAGAAATGAATAGATATTCTTTAAAAAATATGTTTTCCCATTACAATGAGAAAATCTGGTTTCAATTTATAAAATCTTTGGCAGAATGTGTTTTTATGTACCTATCTTAAGAGTGCTTTGATGGCTCATAGGCACCAGTGGGCAAAAGAGTCTTGCAAAATCTTTTAAGTTTCTAAGTGTCAGACTGGTTTCCATTTTTCTGCATTACCACAGGACTACAAGGACCAGATATACTAAGAGGAAGGATGTATTTAAAATAGTAATGTAATTGTTTATCTTCCCCTTTGTATATTTATAGAGAACCTGCGTGTGTCAAATCATTTCTATGATTTAGATTCACCATAATAAATTATCACTTATACTTTCGTTGTTGTCAATTTTGTTAAACCTTTGCCAAAATGAACATTATCGTTTTCCTATCCTTTGTCAATTTTTAAGCAAAAGGGCATGCATTGCATTAATTTACATTTTGATTATTAGTGATGTTAAATCTTTGTGATATAAAATAAAATGCTCAAGAAAATTGTTAAACAAATGATAAATGGAATTATCTCATTCTCTGTGCAATAATTCTATTTATATTTCTGATAAATCATTCTTCTTTTGATTGGCTTTCCACAGGTTCTCTGACAGTGTCTTTCTGCTCGATCTTCTGTAACTTCAAAATGCTAAAATAATTTTCAAGTAGCTATATTTCAATATTTTCAACAACTTTTTCCATTTTTGGCCAGTGTTTACAAGGTTCTTGGGTTTTAAAAAATTTCCCTCATGTCATCATACAATTGATTAAAATACTAATGAACCTAACTCGCCAGATTCCTAGAAAAAAAAATCAAAGACTAGAAATCTAGCATCTAAAATAATAAATATAATGTGCTTTTCCCTGACCTTTTCTTATATAAATCCAATTTCTTTGTGTCCTCTGTGTGCTGCTTCTACCAATTACACCTTTGCTACCTCTAGGTTTGAATATATGGCAATTTATGATTGCTTGCCAGATCAAGCATGAATCAAGATGCAGAACCAGGGTCAGATGCTTGGCAGCAGATAAGGTTAATACTCTCCATTAAGTATGGCAGATAAATTAATCTGGTTTTAAATTTGGGCAAGTTGAACATTTCCTTTTGAAAAGCATTTGAACTCAGTAATTTGGTTGACTATATTTGATAACTTTAACTGTAAGGGAAAAGGTCATCAACTAAGAAGAAAAAACCTCTTAAAATAGTTTTCAAAAGAAAACTGCAGCTTATGGGCATGGAAAATTATCAGATTGAAAAAAATTGAGGTGTTACTTTCCATAATAATCCTTAGATAAGATTTCCACCTGTTCAGACTCTGGATTTTGTTTAAGTAGCCTAATATTTATTTATATTTTATTTGAGCATTTTATCAACATCTCTTAATGATCTGAAAAAATTATCTACAAGCCCTTATCTACAAAGAGTCTTGTAGAGATTTGTTTACAAGGAGGCTTGAAAAGGACTTCAAACAACAATAGGGGGTGTAGAAAAATATCTCCCACAGTCTCTGTGTAAACAAACAATAGAAATTAGTTGAACACATTTAGAATTCAAAGTTATAATTAAAACAAGTTTTAGGGGTAATTACTGGTACTTATGAGATAAAATTTAATCTCATAGGAAATTCTATAATGAGTAGGAAAATATAGGCCCTTTCAAGCTGAGAAATTATTAATGGAGACTAAATCTTACTTGATACTTCCTGGACTTTTTTCCCTCAACATACCTAGTTGTAGTAACTAGTCACTCAAGAAAAAAAAATTGCACCACCACCTAATTATATTTTTTACAAAAATAATTTCAACTTTTATTTTAGATTCAGAGGGTAAAAGTGCAGGTTTGTTACATGGGTACATAGTGTGATGCTGAGATTTGAGGTACAGATGATCCCATCACTCAGGTAGCAAGCATAGTACCCTACAGGTATTTTTTCAGACCGTGCCTTCCTCCCTCTCTACTTCTAGTAATCCTCAGTGTCTATTGTTTCCATCTTTATGCCCATGTGTAGTCAGGGTTTCACTCTCATTTATAAGTGAGAACATGTGGTATTTAGTTTTCTGATCCTGCATTAATTCTTTTAGGATGATAACTTCCAGCTGCATCCATGTTGCTACTAAGGGCATGATTTCATTCTTTTCATGGCTGCATAGTATTCCATAGTGTATATGTACCACATTTTCTTTACTCAGTCCACTGTCAATGGGCACATAGGTCAATTCCGTGTCTTGACAATTGTGAATAGTGCAGTGATAAACACACAGGTGCACGTGTCTTTTTGGTAGAATGATTCATTTTCCTTTGGGTATGTACCCAGTAATGGGATTGCTGGGTTGAATGGGACTTTAAGTTCTTCACTAAATCTGCGTACCGCTTTCCACAGTGGATGAATAACTTACATTCCCACCAAGAGTGTATAAGTGTTCTTTCTCCACAGCCTTACTGACACCTGTTTGTTTTTTTTTTTTTTCATAATAGCCAATCTGACTGGTGTGAGATGGTATTTCGTTGTGGTTTTCATTTGCATTTCTCTGGTGATTAGTGATGTTGAGCCTGTTTTTCATACATTTGTTGGCCACTGGCATGTCCTCGTTTGAGAAATGTCTGTTCATGTTCTTTGCCCACTTTTTAATGAAATTATTTCTTTTTTTGTTTGTTGATTTCTTTAGCTTCCTTATAGATTCTGGATATTGGACCTTTCTCAGATGCATAGTTTGTGAATCGTTTCACCCATTCTATAGGTTGTCTGTTCACACTGTTGATCGTTTCTCTTGCTGTATAGAAGCTCTTTTCATTTAATTAGGTATTACTTGTCAATTTTTGTTTTTGTTGTAATTGTTTTTGGGGACTTAGCTGTAAATTCTTAGTCTAGATCAATGTCGGGAAGGGTATTTCCTAGCTTTTCTTCTACAATTTTTATAATTTAAATCTTGTATTCATCTTGAGTTAATTTTTGTATAAGGTGACAGGAAGAGGTCTAGTTTCATTCTTCTGCATATGGCTAGCCAGTTATCTCAGCACCATTTATTTAGCAGGGAGTCCTTTCTCCATTGCTTATTTTTGTCAATTTTTTGGAAAATCAAATCGTTGTAGGTTTCTGGCTTTATTTCTGGGTCCTCTTTTCTGTTCCAGTGGTCTATTTGTTTGGTCTGTTCATGTTTTCACTTTCTTCTTGGTTCAGACTTAGAAGATTTTGTGTTTCCAGGAATGTATCATTTTCTCTATACTTCCTAATTAGTGTTCATATAGGTGTTCATAATAGTCTCTGAATATGTATTGTGTCTGTGGGATCAATTGTAATGTTATCTCTGTCATTTCTGATTGTGCTTATTTGGATCTTCTCTTTCTTTCTTTGTTAATCTATCTAATGGTATAATAATTTTGTCTATTCTTTTGAAAAACCAACTCTAGGTTTCATTGATCTTTTGTGTAGACTTTTGCTTCTCAATTTCATTCAGTTCTTCTCTGATATTAGTTATTTCTGTTCTTCTAACTTTGTGGTTGGTTTGTTCTTTTTTCCCCTGGTTCTTCTAGGTGTGGTTTAGATTGTTAATTTGAGATCTTTCTAACTTCTTGATGAAGGCATTTTATTTCTATAAACTTTCTCCTTAATACTGCTTTAGCTGCATCCCAAATGTTTTGGTAAGATGTGTCTCTTTTTTAATTTCATAGAATTTGTTTATCTCTGCCTTAATTTTGTTGCTCACTCAAGTTACTCAGGAGCAAGTTGTTAAATTTCCATGTATTTGTGTAGTTTTGAGAGTTCTTCTTGGTATAGATTTCTGTTTTTGTTGCACTGTGGTCCAAGAGAGCACTTGGTATGGTTTCAAGTTTTTTAATTTTGAGACTTTCTTTATGACCCAGCATGTATTCAATCTTTGGACATGTTCTGGGTGCAGATGAGAAGGATATGTAATCTGTGATTATTGAGTGGCGCATTCTGTAGACATCTGTTAGATATAATTGCTCAATTGTGGAGTTTAAATCAAAAACTTGTTAGCTTTCTTGCTGGATGATTTGTCTAATGCTGTCAGTGGTGTGCTGAAGTCTCCTACTATTGTGTGGCTATCTATGTGTTTTTGTGAGTCAAGAAGAACTTGTTTTATGAATCTGGGTGCACTAATTTTGGGTGCATACATAATTAGGATAGTTAAGCCTTTTTGTTGCATTGTATCCTTTCTTATTATATAATGCCCTTTTTTGTCCTTCTTGATTGTTGTTACTTTAAAGTCTGTTTTATGTGATATAAGAATTGTGATTCCTGCACTTTTTTGTTTTTCGTTTGTATGGTAGATCTTTCTCCATCCCTTTCCTTTGATCTTGTGCATGACATTACATGTAAGGTGGGTCTTTTGAAGACAGAAGACAATTGGGTCTTGTCTTCTGATCCAACTTCCCACTCTATGCCTTTTTATTGAGGCATTTGGACCATTTACTTTCAGGGTTAGTACTGATATGTGAGATTTTGATACTGTTATCATATTGTTAGCTTTTGTTTTGTAGACTTGAATGTATAATTTCTTGCAAAATTTGGCCCTGCTGTCTCTTGACCCTTTAGTCAACTGGGGTTAAAGCAACTTGGGGAAGATTGAGAGCCTTGGGATATGGGCACCTGTGGCCACGTTCCACTGCAGCTGCCCTGTGTACAAAAACCCCCAGGCTCCGTGCAGGCTGGAGCTCTGTCTGTCTCTACTCTCTGTGTACTCTCTGGTCAGACCCCCCACACACCCCCACCAGTTAAAATGTCCATGGGGGTTGTGGGATCTCGTGTAGCTAGGATCCCAAAGTTTCACAGCAGCAGTGGGTTGCCTCACCATCTCCTCACTCAGCCCTTCCCCAGGAGCCATTCTAGGATGGAACTAGCACTGGCATTTGATAACCCTGTACAGGGTTTCCAGCTTCCTTTCTCTTTAGCCTCAGGATCTGCATTGCCTGTGTATCAACTCTTGGTGTTTTCTTTCCATGGATGTATTCAAAGTATGTTCCCTTATTGTACTTTAATAATAGATAAGTAAGACCTATTTTGCTCTATCCCTAGATATATCACTTTGTATTTATACCACTTTATATTTTGTCTTTGTATTTAAATTTCTTACACTTTTGATTCTTTGAATATATTGTGAGATTTTATTGGTAATGTGATATAGTATTCTATATAATATTAATAGTATAGCATGTTAATAATATGTAATGTTATGCAATTATATAATACATAATATTAACATTACATGAGTAATGAATTACATACATATGAAACACTTGATAGTTTAGTAAGTGTTTCATGTATCAGTTTCTTTAAAGCTCATAGTCATCCTGTGAGGTAGATAGTATCTCTATTTTAAAGATGATAATTCTCAAAATATTCAGATAAATAAAACTAAATAAATAAGATGAAAACTAACAAACAGGACTAAATTTATATATATATATATATATATTTTAACCTGTATCATTTTTTAAAAATTGAATCCTTTATTGTTTTTATAGAAAAAAATGATATATACTGATTAGAACAATTCAAATAAGAATAAAAATGTGACATTTTAACAAGGATTGTTACCTGCCTTCTCTGACCGTATTCCATACATACACTTCTCAGTATATATGCAGAAAGGAAGAGGGTAGGTGAGATAGCTAGTCAGAAACAAATTAATTTTGAAAATGGGATACTTTTTCATATAAAAATAGAAAACTTTGATTTAATTTTTACTTTTGTATATCTGAGATAGAAGAACAGATGTAAAATTGAAGGCATAGTTGACCTTGAAATGAGTGTTTCTTCATGAAAAGAAAGTTACCTGTAAATTTAAGAAAATAACTGTCATACAGAATAGGCATCCAATGTTTTTGATTGTTTCAACTATGCAAAGTATCTACTACTTCCTTGCTTTGAAAGAGTGGAAATTATAACCATGCCAAACTCAAAGTTGTTTAATTTCTATATTTAAATAGATTCACTACTCAACATTATATATTTTTGATGTATCACTATTTTTCTGTTAATTGAGCTATTCTAATTAATCTCTTGGTGGGCTAGATTTCATTGTCAGTTTTATGTACCCATGTTTTTAAAGAAAGTTTTTATGTACTAATCACCCAATCTGTTGCATAGTTGTCAATGACTTTCTATTCATTATAGAAGAAACACTTGGATGAGTATACAATTCTTGATTTAAACTTTCACATTAGAACTCTACAGTCATTTCTCAACTTCTTCTAATGTTAATTATGTTCAAGTCTTAAGTGCCTTTTATGTAAAAAAAGATGAGAAATCCCTTCCCTAATATGCCTTAACATTCTCCTCTAGCACACAGGTTTGAAGATACTAAGGGCATTAAGAATGGAGAAAAGAAAATTTGACATATATTTAATGTCTGTTCAACTAAAAGACTGTTAGCAAGAAGGCAACTCTTCCTTATTCTGTTTAATCTGGTCCAGATACCCATTTTTTTCGTGAGCTTTCATAGTACTCTATACTTCTTATAATATTTATGAGATTATTGTATAATCATCTACATACAGGTCGACTGTGGATTCCTTGAATGAATGCAGAAACATAATAAACACTCAATAATTTTTTCTTGAAGGGATTAGTTTTATCTTCTATTGATTTGTAGTGGCTGCCAAGAATACTGTGTTAAGTCTGATTAGGAACCCTGCTAGATCAGCAAGAAAGGTTACAGTGGTAAATTAGTAATGCCTGCTGTGAGCCAGAGAATTAAAAGTGGTGCCAAAGGTGACAAATGTTGTTTATCTTAGATTAGGTGCTATTTATTTGCCACAGATGGCAGAATCAGGACTATTAGATAAATACTCCAGGAGGTAGATTTTGGCCTAATGTAAGGAAGAGTGTTTTAATTATTAGATAGGTTTAAAAATTGAGTTTGGTGCTAGAGTCCTTGAGATAGGTAAATTTCCTTTTCCTGGAATTGTTACCACATAGGTTAGCCAAATATTTGTGAAATGTTTAATATTATAGACACTTTCAGTTCTATTACTTTAAGTTTGTAAACATGATCTTTAAACATAATCAACATATGCTTAAATAGTTTACTTTAAACATGATAAAGATATGCTTAAATAATTCATTTTATAGCACAGAAGCAGTATTGCATGTATGAAAATAATTCCTAAATTATCCAATTAAGTTAATGTTTATTTATTTATTTATTTTGAGATGAGGTTTTGCTATTTTTGTCCAGGCTGGTCTTGAACTCATGGGCTCAAGCATTCCTCCTCCTTTGGTCTCCCAAAGTGCTGGGATTATAGGCGTGAGCCACCACACCCAGCCTCTAAATTCTCAATTTTAATGAGCTCATGCAATTTTATGTGGTTTATATCTATAGGATATTTAAATTAGAATAGTGTTTCTGCTATATACTTGAAAATGCTATGAAACTATAGTTAATGAATCTCCTAAACTTAGTAAATAATAACACCATCTGCTAGGTTGCTTAACCTAAAAAACCCAATAGTTACATTAATTTCTCTTTCTTTCACTTTACCTCAGTCACTCAATCAACAAGTCCTCTGTTACCTACTTCTACCCTGAATCTGCCCTCCATATCCACTCTCACCATCATCTTTCTCTGATCTATTGCAATACCTCCTATTCAATCCCTCTTTTCTTTTTTTTTTTTTTTTTTTTTTTTGAGACGCAGTCTCGCTCTGTCACCAAGGCTGGAGTGCAGTGGCGCGATCTCGGCTCACTGCAGGCTCCGCCCCCCGTGGTTCACGCCATTCTCCTGCCTCAGCCTCCTGCGTAGCCGGGACTACAGGCGCCCCCCACCTGGCCCAGCTAATTTTTTGTATTTTTAATAGAGACGGGGGTTTCACCGTGTTAGCCAGGATGGTCTCGATCTCCTGACCTCGTGATCCGCCCGCCTCGGCCTCCCAAAGTGCTGGGATTACAGGCGTGAGCCACCGCGCCCGGCCCAATCCCTCTATTTTTTTACCCTTACCCCTAAACCATCCATCCTCTTTCCAGGACCAAAGTTATCTTTCTTAAAACACAGATAAGATTCACGTTGCTTCCCTATGTAAAACACTCCAGTAGGTTCCTTATCCCAGTGGCATAAAATCAAGCTTCTTACCTTTATCTAAAAAGCTTTAAAAGAATCTGTTATTGACCCTTTTCTTCGATATTACCTCTTCCCCTTCATCCACATGCCCAGCTACACTGGGCTTTCTTATCTGTTAGGAGACTATTGCATTTGTATAAGTGAGAAACAAGGTGGTGGTAGTGCTGGAGGTGGGGAAAAGTAGTCAGTTATGGATCCATTTTGAAGGTAGAGGCAACAGCAATTCCTGGCAAATATATTGTGATATAAAGGGTTTAAACAGTACTCCAACGTTTTTCTCCTGAGCAATTAGTAAATGTTGCCATAAATTAAAATGAGAGACATTAAATTTGGGGTCGATTTAGAAGGGAACATTAGGAATGTATTTTCAGAGATACTGAATTTATGATATCTACGTATTGGATATATGAGCCTGGAGTTCAGCAGACTGAGCCTAGATAAAATTTTCTGAGTTGTTGAAATATACTCGGTATTTAAAGTCATGAAACTTCCCACAGTTACCAATAAAGTGAATATGGACAAAAATGAGAAGTGCCCAAGAACTGAGAGAAAACACTAGAATATTAAGAAGGTTTTGGAGTAAAGAGAAAGAATCTGCAAAGGAGACTGAGATGTGACCATTGAGATAAGATAAGGGTTGGAATCCGCTTCTTCCAAACTCCTGTTAATCTTTTAACTCTTGTTAATTTATTTAATCTATTTAAATTTATTTAATCTTTTAATATTAACTCCTGTTAATATTTTGTTCTTCTCCCACGAATAACAAATATTCCTAATGGCATATAGAATGTTGAATCTCTTCCAAGTTTTCAGTTTACTTTGCCATCAGAGGAATCACCATCTTTAGCAGCCGTAATCTTATGAAAAGTATTTCTTAAATAAGAAGACTTGAAAATCAGAATTACTCCTTAATCTATGGGCTGCAGAATAGATGTTGTGTTAGCAGGCAGGAACACACTAATCTCACACACCTCAATCAGAGCTCTTGAGTAACTAAGTGCAATGTCAATAAGCAGTAATATATCTTTTTATTATACTTTAAGTTCTGGGTTACATGTGCAAAATGTGAAGTTTTGTTACATAGGTATACATGTGTCATGGTGGTTTGCTGCACCCATCATCCCATCACCTACATTTGGTATTTCTCCTAATGTTATCCCTCCCCTAGACCCCAACCCCCTATAGGCCCTGGTGTGTGATGTTCCCCTCACTGTGTCCATGTGTTCTGATTGTTCAACTCCCACTTACGAGTGAGAACATATGGTGTTTGGTTTTCTGATCTTGTGATAGTTTGCTGAGAATGATGGTTTCCAGCTTCATCCATGTCCCTGCAAAGGACATGAACTCATTCTATTTTATGGCTGCATAGTATTCCATAGTGTATATGTGCCACCTTTTCTTAGTCCAGTCTATCATTGATGGACAATTGGGTTGGTTCCAAGTCCTTGCTATTGTGAATAAAGCTGCAATACACATATGTGTACATGTGTCTTTATCATAGAATGATTTATAATCCTTTGGGTATATGCCCAGTAATGGGATTGCAGGGTCAAATGGAATTTCTGGTTCTAGACCCTTGAGGAATCACCACACTGTCTTCCACAATGGTTGAACTAATTTACACTCCCACCAACAGTGTAAAAGCATTCCTATTTTTCCACAACCTCTGCAGAATCTGTTTTTTCCTGACTTTTTAATGATCGCCATTCTAACTGGCATGAGATGGTATCTCATTGTGGTTTTGATTTGCATTTCTCTAATGACCAGTGATGATAAGCATTTTTTCATATGTCTGTTGGCTGCCTAAATGCCTTCTTTTGAGAAGTGTCTGTTCATAACCTTTGCCCATTTTTTGATGGAGCTGTTTGCTTTTTTCTTGTAAATTTGTGTAAGTTCTTTGCAGATTCTGGATATTAGCCCTTTGTCAGATGGATAGATTGCAAAAATGTTCTCCCACTCTGTAGGTTGCCTGTTCACACTGATGATAGTTTCTTTTGCTGTGCAGAAGCTCTTTAGTTTAGTTAGATTCCATTTGTCAAATTTTGCTTTCTTGCCATTGCTTTTGGTATTTTAGACGTGAAGTCTTTGCCCATGCCTATGTCCTGAATGGTATTGCCCGGGTTTTCTTTTAGGATTTTTGTGATCCTGGGTCTTACATTTAAGTCTTTGATCCATCTTGAGTTGACTTTTGTATAAGGTGTAAGAAAGGGGTCCAGTTTCAGTTTTCTGCATATGGTTAGCCAGTTTTCCAAACACCGTTTATTAAATAGGGAATCTTTTCCCCATTGCTTGTGTGTGTCAGGTTTGTCAAAGATCAGATGGTGTGTGGTGTTCTTTCTGAGGCCTCTGTTCTGTTCCATTGGTCTATATATTTGCTTTGGTACCAGTACCATGGTGTTTTGGTTACTGTACCCTTGTAGTAAACTTTGAAGTCAGGTAACATGATGCCTTCAACTTTGTTCTTCTTGCCCAGGATTGTCTTGGTTATGTGGGCTCTTTTTTGGTTCCATATGAAGCTTAAAGTAGTTTTTTTCCAATTCTGTGAAGAAAGTCAGTTGTAGCTTGATGGAGATAGCATTGAATCTATAAATTACTTTGGGCAGTAATGTCATTTTCACCATATTGATTCTTCCTATCCATGAGCATGGAATGTTTTTCCATATGTCTGTGTCCTCTTTTATTTCCTTGAGCAGTGGTCTGTAGTGCTCCTTGAAGAGGTCCTTCACATTCCTCATAAGTTGTATTCCTAAGTATTTTATTCTCTTAGTAGCAATTGTGAATGGGAGTTCACTCATGATTTGGCTCTTTGTCTGTTACTGGTGTATAGGAATGCTTGTGATTTTTGCACATTGATTTTGTATCCTGAGACTTTGCTGAAGTTGCTTATCAGCTTAAGGAGATTTTGGGCTGAGATGATAGAATTTTCTAAATATAAAATCATGTCATCAAGCAGTAATATTTTGAAAGGAATCTTTTTTCTATGTAGTAGGTCTCAATATTGGGCTTAAAATAGTAAACGATGATGTAAACAGATGTGCCGTCATCTAGGATTTCTTGTTCCATTTATAGAGCACAGGCAAAGTAGACTTAGAATAATTCTTAAGGGCCCTAGAAGGTCAATAGGACTTTTGGAATATGACTGTTGGCTTTAACTTAAAATCATAAGCTGCATTAGACCCTAACAAGAGAGTCAACCTGTCCTTTAATGATTGGAAGCCAGTCATTGACTTCACCTCTCTAGCTATGAAAATGTCAGATGGCATCTTCTTCCACCGTTTTATTCACATTGATAATCTGGGCCAGGCATGGTGGCTCATGCTTGTAATCCCAGCACTTTGGGAGGCCACAGCGGGCAGATCACCTGAAGTCAGGAGTTTGAGACCAGTCTGGCCAACATGGCAAAACCTTGTCTCTGCTAAAAATACAAAAATTAGCCAGGCATGGTGGCATACACCCGTAATCCCAACTACTTGGGAGGCTGAAGCGGAAGAATATCTCGGACTTGGAAGGCGGAGGTTGCAGTGAGCTGAGATTGCACTCCAGCTTGGGTGACAGAGCAAGACTCTGTCTCAATAATAATAATAATAAAATGTGTTGTTTTTGTAGCCACTTTCCTCAATTATCTTAGCTGGATATTCTGAATGACTTGCTGCAGCTTCTACATTAGCATTTGCTGCCTCACCTTGGCTTTTTCTGTTATAGAAATAGTTTCTTTCCTTAAACCTCATGCACCAAACTCTGCTAGCTTCAAACTTTTCTTCTGCAGCTTTCTCACCTCTCTCAGCCTTCATAGAATTGAAGAGATTTAGGGCCTTTCTGTGGATTAGAGTTTGGCTAAATGGAATGTTGTGACTGGTTTCATCTTCTATCTAGATCATTAAAACTGCCATCATATCAAAAATAAGGCTCTTTTACTTTCTTTTCACTCGTGTTCACTGGCTTAGCACTTTTACTTTCCTTCAAGAACTTTTCCTTTGCATTCGCAACTTGAGCTGTTTGGTGCAAGAAGTCGAGATTTTGGCCTGTCTCACCTTTCAGCATGTTTTCTTATTAAGCTTAATCATTTCTAGCTTTTGATTTGAAGTGAGAGACACATGACTTCCTTTCACTTGTACACTTAGAGGACATTGTAGGTTTATTAATGAGCCTAATTTCAATATTGTTGTACCTCAGGAATGGGGAGGCTCATGGGGAGGGAGAGAGATGGAGAACACACATAATATCTAGCAATTAAATTTATCATCTTTGATGGGTGTGGTTGGTGATGCCTCGAAACAATTACAACAGTAACATCAAAGGTCACTGAGCAAAGATCATTATAACAGGTATAATATTAATAAGAATGTTTGAAATAATGTGAGAATGATGAAAATGTGACACAGAGACACAAAGTGAGGACGTGCTATTGGGAAAATGACCCTGATAGTCTTGCTTGATGCAAGGTTGCCACAAACCTTCAATGTGTAAAAAAAAAAAAACAAAAACACAACATCTATGAAGTGCAATAAAGTAAAGCACAGTAAAACAAGGTATGCCTGTACTTTGCTGAATGCATTGAACTGTTACTGGCTATATGTAGTTAATCAAGCTAGATTTTCTTTTTTTGTTTTAGGATAACTTTACATTTATTTTCATTTTGGGAATGAAATAGAGTCCTAGAACTAGAAATAATATTTCAAATATGCTAGACCTGCCTCTTCATTACATGGATAGGGAATACAAGCCACGAAAAGCTGAGGGCCTCTGGTTTTAATCTTTTTATGGGAAAGGATTACTCCTATTATTAGTAGTGTTTAATACCAGTGCCATGCTATTAAAGTTGTCTCATCTTGGTGCAAAGTTCTTTATAGCTGCTCTCAATCTTTTCTCTGCTGGTACATTTTCCAGACTAATTTCTACTAGGATTGCTTGGCTAATTAAATGATAGTGGAAAAACATTTTCCATCATTATGGTTGGAAAGGGAACAGTAAATCACCACAAGTACAAATTGGGAACTCTGTCTTAATATCGTCAGGCAAAAGTCTCACAGAAAACTCTTATCAGTCAGACCCCAGTATTTAATGAGTGTGCACATCAGTTTGTTCAGAGTAGTGTCCAGAAGAATTTCTTGGAAGCAAGTATCTCTGATACTTTAGTCATGTATAACTTAATACGTGCAAAGGAGAAAGCAGGATATGTATTTCTTCTAAATCTGTGTAGGAAAATATTTACACTTTATGAAATGGAAGCCATTGAAGTGTATTCCATATTCAAAAAGTGATCCATAAATTTTACTCTTTTGCAATCAGTAAATGAGACTCAACAACCAGGAATGTGAATGTGATCAGCGTTATTTTAGTTGGGTACAGGTAAATGGAGATTATTTTACAAGTGACAGAGTTTTGCATGGTTTTGAAGGAGTTGGGGCATGTAATGTAGTGACTTCAGACTGGCTTTCATTGTGCTAATCCTCACCAGCCTTGATTAAGTCATACCGCTTTCAGCAAATTCCTTCACTTCTCTTGTCCTCAACTTACTCATTTTTAAAGTCAGATAGCTGGATCCGGGAATTTTGAATCTCCTAGCTCCGAAACTCTATCATCTTTATAAAAATGGCACTTTTCTTATAGACATAAAAGAATATGTATCTAAGCTACCTTTAGCTATACCATCTCACATTTCATGTCACTACTAATGAAACATTACCTTCGTACTTACTTTTTCTCTCAACTTAAACTCATTCTGAAGTGATACACATAAAGCATAGAAACCCAAGCAGACAACCAAGAATACCATCTCAGTAGTGGGTTGAAAGAATTTTATCTAGCTTTGGCAAGTGCTATAGGATCATAATGAAAAGAGTGTACATGGTACAGGGAAACTTCTAGAGTGCAAAAAGAGAACCATCACTATTATACTGGTTGGCTAGGAGGAGAGCTGCATATAAATGCATCTGTCCCCTTCCACAATTTCATTCCCTGTGATAGTGTCCTTAGCCTGGGGGAGTTGTGAGGGAGAGCATACAATGGAGGCATAAAGTCCCTCTTCACTCTGGAGCAGCTTATTGGTTTTCTCAAGCCTTAGTAGTGAAATTAATAATTGCCATCCCTGAAGTTCAAGTGCTTGGTCTTTTTTAATTTAATTTTATTTTATTATTATGATACTTTAAGTTTTAGGGTACATGTGCACAATGTGCAGGTTTGTTCCATATGTATACATGTTCCATGTTGGTGTGCTGCACCCATTAACTCATCATTTAGCATTAGTTATATCTCCTAATGCTATCCCTCCCCTCTCCCCCAGCCCACAACAGTCCCCGGAGTCTGATGTTCCCCTTCCTGTGTCCACGTGTTCTCATTGTTCAATTCCCACCTATGAGTGAGAACATGTGGTGTTTGGTTTTAAATTTGAGAAAAGCATGCAGCTCTCGACAGTGATAGAAAAGCTGAGTGTTTGGGGAGAGGGAGAAATAATACCAATTACTTTAAAACTTGAATCTGCTGATTGAAAAGATACCCAGAGGGTAGCAGTATGAATCGTATATTGTCCAGGGGCTCCTACCTGTTTCAAAAAGCTTCTAGGGCTTTTATTTTTATCATTTGATTGGAAAATAGTTAGATTATTCTCTCTGTTTAATTCAGGCCTAATACAGGTGTGCTTTGGCCTTGGCATGCTCTTTGTAATTTCTTAGTTCTTCGAAAGGTAAGAGAAAGCTTTTCCCTACCATTTTCTCTCTACTATAAATTACCTAGATTAGGAATTATATAAATTTCATAGTGTCTTCTCCAAGATGACTGAAAATTTCCAAGATCTCTGTCACTCCTTGGTTAAATGAGAAGCCAAGGATTTAGGCTATAACTTGATCATAAAAAAATCAAGGAAAAATACTAAAGTAAACATTTTTGTTTGGTTGGTTTTTAATTCATTAATACCTGTATGAATGAGATCAAAATAGAAAAGTTGCATTTCATCTTAGTGAATCTATCTAATCTTTAAAGATGAGACACAAGCCAACATATCAAAGTTAAGAAAAGCATGTATATATATATATGTTGTGGTGTGAGCAAAGAAAAGATAAATAAGTAATTATTTAGTATGTGTTCAAAATCTGGCTGGCACCATAAAGACCCTGCACCCTGCATATGTGTTTACTCACTTGATCCTCACACTAATCCTTTTGGTAGGCAGAATTTTGTTCCCCATGACGTTTGTTTCCTGGAGATCATGCTCATGAATATGCTATGTATGTGGCAAAAAGGGACTTTCTAGATGAAATTAAAGTTACTAATGAATTGACTATATAATACAAAGATTATCTTGGATTATCCTGGTGGACTCAGTGTAATCATATAAGCACTTAAGAGCAGATCTTTCTCTCTGCTGAGGGCAGAAGAAGAAATGAGAGAGACTTGAAGCATGGGGACTCCAAGCACCATGGCTGGCTTGAAGATAGAAGGGAGCACGTTGAAAGCATGGACAGGAACTGAGTTCTGTTAACCTCCTGAATGAACTGGGAAGCAGGTCTTCCCCAGCTTCCAATACAGAATACAGGATATGCAACACCTTGGTTTCATCCTTAGGAGACTTTACACAGATAACCTTGTTGAGCCACACTGTGCCTGAACTTTTGACTCACTAAAACCGTGAGATAATAAATGAATTTTGTTGAAGTTGCTAAGTTTATGGTGATTGTTATGGCAACTATAGATAATGCACACACCTTTATGCAAATATGACTATCTCCATTTTACACATAAAAATGAGGTGTAAAGGTACAGCCAATTTGTCCCGAGCCACAAAGCTGACATGTAATGGGAACTAAGATCCAGAATTATTTGATTCCACAGCTTGTGCTGTTTCCACTAAGTGCCTCTCCTGACAGACCCTAAGAGAAAAGCCTTCCCCGATTTAAGAGTGCAAGAAATAAAAATAGATAGGAGATAGCCTGGCAATCACAGCATATCAATAAAGAAGATATTGGGGAAAGCATGCAGAAGGTTTTGGTTGCCAGTGTAGTCTGTCCTCTCCATATCTGAGGTATAATGGAGACTGGAAGTTCAACTCTTTGAGCCATGGTTGAGAGGTCAGAAAGGATGAGAACAGAGATGAGGTATTGGCCTGGCTGTGAAACAGGTCATTGATACTCTCATCATTTCTGATTTTAGATACCATTCATTACAATTTGAATACTGTTGATCAATGTGAGTGTGATGTGTTTTCCAGGTCTATAAAATTTTAAAGTATGTATGGATGACTTGCCAGAATAAGGCCAGAGAGTCAATGACTATTGGCTGTTTCTTCTACAGTTATCTAAACTATTTCATCATCACCTCTACAAATGTGCTGCTCCCTTCATTTTTCACCATTGCCCTTTTAAGCAATATGAAAGTAATTACCATTCTACTATATTAATATTCTAACTTTTAATAGGCATTGCTATCCTATTAAGAGCACTTGATATCTGTTTTTCTTTTCCTGCCACAGGAATAGACAGAAAGTGGGGTGTTAGGATAGGATAAATGGAAAAAAGCAAGAAACCCTGACACCTGTTGGGAACACATTGTGTGAAAAAAGCAAGAAACCCTGACACCTGTTGGGAACACATTGTGTGGAGAATAATTTGGTTACATAATACAGTATTATGAGTGAAAGTTTCATGTTGATACATATAGTTACTATATATTTGGATTTCTGTCCTAAGGTTTCCAGCTATTGCCTCCTCAATGGATTTGGCCTAATTTATATGTCTGTGTAAAAGACTCTTGATAAATCAAACATTTAAACAAAGATAGAAGAGGAAACCAAAAGTGATGAAAAACAGAGAGTAGGTAACTGTGTCAGGAACCCAAGACTGAAATAAGCTATTAAACCAATCACATTCCTTAGCCTGAGCCTTCCAGAAGGCAAGGCAACAAGAGAAAATTTAATACAATCCTTGTAACTTTCTGTATAAACTTATTGTTATTTCCAGACAGTAAGCTTCTTTAGGAATGGAGTAAAATTTACTTAAGAATATAGTAGTGTAGTCAGAACCCAGATTTTGGTGTCAGGAATATCTTGGTCCAAAGTCCAATTCCGCAACTTACTGGTTGGATGATTACAAACTTCAGATTCTTTATCTTTAAAAATGGTTCTTAGTATTTCTACATAGGATTGAAGTAAGAGTTAAAAAATGATGATGCACGTAAAATGTTTAGGAAACATTTATGTAAGTCAGTGCTCCATAATGTGCATTACTAATTAATTATTAATTAATTATTGAGGAAAAACAGGGGTCTAGTTCCCCTATAGACTCTTTATAGCCTGATATAGTTGGTTCTTTGGTTGTTTAGTAAGCTTTTATTGAATGAATGAATGAATGAATGAATGAATGATTTACTCTGTGTATCTGTTTTTTGCAGTGTACCAACAGTGTACTGTTTCTTTTCTAACACTGTTAGTTACTATTTCTTTTCCAACAGTATTAGTGTACTGTTTCTTTTCAAGAAATACTCCTGAAAGCGGGTCTTATGGCCTAGATAAGCGAAAAATAAGATTAAACAAAATTAAAACATTTCCTTGCCATGGAGTCCTTTATATGCTAATATAAATTATATTTATCAAAGCTTGAGATATTCATATAAAGGTATTTTTCTTTTTATTTGTTTTGTCTTATTTGGGATTTTACTATAATCTTCTTTCCTTTAATATTTCATAGGCTTATTAATTTGATGTACTCATTTTAGGAGTTGATGGTCTGTCATGTCTTCTAGCATGAATATTAATAACTTTGGATGTTTATCAGTTACTTAATATTTTCCAGATGCTGTTCTAACTACCTGTACTAACTCATTTAATATTCAGAATAATCCAATTAAATAAGAATGTTTTATTTCCAAATTACAGATAGAGAAACTTCATCTCTTGCCCAATGTCACAGAGTTAAGTAGCTAGGCTGGGATTTGGACCAAAGTTCTCTTAGTGGTGTACATAGAGTACTTAAAACATTGATGAATATCGTTTTTTAAACACTCCCATTCTTTGTCTGGCAAAATTATTTTCAGTAAGTCTCATGAAATAATCAATAATGATACTTTCTCAATTCATTCTTTAATTTTAGAACAAATATTTTGAGAGAATATTAAATGTGAACCTTATTTAAACTGAGTAAAATAGCTAATATATGAGATAAAATTTGCACTTACCAAACAAAAATATGACATCTTGTAGTTCTCACTTGGCTTTACTGTTTAAAAAATTTTAAAACACATACACACAAAATACCAACTAGTTATATAGAATGATAGAGTTCAGGTAATTCAAGATTGGTTACTTTCCTTTCATAATTATTGTGCCATTATTATTTATTTGGAATCTACTCTTTATACTAAATAATATTTATTACCACAAGGGATAAAGCCCAAAATAATGTCCTAAGCAAATTTAAGCAATTTTGAATCCTTAGATAATTATTTAAAAAAGGAATACATATAGCTGCATCCAAACGACTAAGAGGCCAACTATATAACTTAGAATTCTCTGTATTAATTTCCACCTAGAATACATTATTAAAGGATATATAACATAAATGTATTAATTTGAAGCATACACATAATTAGTAAAACTTGGTGAAACCTGTAGCAACTGTTTAAAACCTAGTTGAATGAAAAGTGTTTTCAGGGAGGAGTGTCTTATTGTGGAAATGGTTTAGAATAATCCATACATGGGGATACAGTAATAAAAAGACCCACTTTTATATGGCTTTCTTACTGTTTAGATTGTCTACAGACAATGCGTCTGCCTTTTTGCCTGCACCACATCAGATGGCTTCTACCACACCACCCTTGGGCTGCCACTCTTTTGGGACCATGGAAGTAACCACCCTGAAATTTTTACTGACTCTCATGAAATAAGAAACCATATTTTAATCAAGTTCAATTATATTTTAATACAGACCTTTACTAAATATTTGCTACACTGATGCCAATTTGTTAATTAATGTCTTATGAAAAGTTCTGCTTTTCTGTTGGAAGCTTTATGTGGCAGCATCATTCCTATTTTCTTCCCATCACTCTCTTTATACTACCATACCTTTTGCTGAGAGCATTCTCCCTAGGCTGGCATTCGGACCTCCCTGAATATTGCCCCTCACATGGGCATGCAAAGTGTAACAGCTGCCACTTCCTAGAACCAGTTTGTCCCACCAAGATGTACAAGAAATAAAAAGCTGGTAAAGGACATCATAAAGAAGCTCTTGCATTTGCATTTTAAGATTATGCTTTGTAGTTTAGTAGATTCTTAGCTTTGATTAAACCTTATTTCAACTTCTTCTAGTTTAGACATGTAAGCCTGAAGTCAGTTTGTGTCCTCATTTGTACAGTTTATAGATGACTAAAAACTTTATCCTCCTAAAGCTTTAGAAATGCTCAAAAACTTTTGATCACTTCTGTTTCCATGCTTTTATGCCTGCTATGGGTACATTACATTATCTCTTTTTTGATTCTCACATGATAAAATAAACGGGAGAGAGAGCGGGAGGGACAGAGGGTGGAAAGAAGGAAGAAAGGTGGGAGAAGACAGAAAGAGAGAAATTAAAAAGTATTTTCTCATAAAGATGATTTACCCAAATGTTAGGAACAAGCACAGGAAAGGCTTATATTCACACCCCACTGTGTGTAACATTAAGAACCAATCTTTTATATGCCTATCATCTCTAGTCACAGGTGCACTTACATCTTCCATATGATCCCTGTCTCATTTCTACACTCCATTTTTAGGATACCTTCTCCAACTTTCCATACACTTTAAGGAGCAGTATAGTCTTTATCCTGTCTCATATGTAGAAGTTTTATTTTATTTTATTCTAAGTTACCATCAAGACATATATTCATAGAAAGTCACTTCACTTTCTAAAAGCCATTCTGGGTAGTAAAAAAAGACTTTACAACTTTGTGTATATGTAGAACATTTTAATCAGCATGAATGATAAAGAAGCATTAATAGATTGCAGTGGACCACATTCTAGTCTCTAAATTGATTAAACTTCATTCAGAAGGCAAAATAGTGGATTTTTTTTTGCTTTATAGCAAGTTGCCTGGCCAATCTAATCTGGGTTTGAGGATGTTTTAGAAAGAAGATACAATGTATTAGGGTGAGGATATTTTAGAAAGATGATAAAATGTATTAGGGATATACTTTCCAGTCTAGACTTTAAACTCTCACTATGAATGATACAAGTAATTTTCAACCAAATTTTTGACATGGGCCAAGAAATGACGATATAAATATTAATATAATTAAGTTTAGGTACTCAAGGCCAATACAATTTGATAATTCAATATAGTAGAAATAGTGTGAAAATCAGAAGAATGACTCATAAGAACTGAGATTCAACTGCAGTATAATGTGATGTTTAACTTTATGTCTGACATGAAAGAGCTTCAAACTCTATCAGTTCATGGAAAAACTGAAAGTTTTTAGGTAGTGATTATGGAGACTAAAAAGTGAAAATATTAGGTTGTTGCATTAAAAGTAATGGCAAAAACTGCAATTACCTTTGCACCATTATAATATTAAATTAAGTTGATTACCTTTAAACAGAAATGATTGAGTAGTTTCGCTGGAAAACACATGACATCATTCAGTAGACTCATTTAACATTCTTGGTCTTTGCTAAAGCTAGAAAGTTAAGTCTCCCTAAATTATTCCAAGGAGGGAAGCAAGGATTTGAAATTATTTATCAAGCCCATGAGATGTCTCTGTCTAAACCAATATTATAAAATCTTTTTTACTTTCTCTAAATTTGGCCAAATGTTCAATTTTATTAAAACAATCTGTAGAGTTAAAGAATACAGGGAGGGGTTATAATCTTTTTTAAATTTAGAAAAGTAAACTTAATAGGACTTTTTTTTTCTGCTATTGAATATTTACATGATTTCAAACAACAGTTAGATTTCTTAAAAGAAATAGAAGTTTTAGATAATAACAATCTATGTTTTTGTCCTCAGACTTGAGTGTGGCTTTTAACAAACCTAACTATGAGAATCCAACTTAACATCTGCTCATATTGACAAGATAATAATAATATACATTATCATTATAGTGTTTTGGGTTTATCAGTCATTTTTATTATTTCACAGACATCCAGATTATTTGGCTTAACTGACATGTTGGGTTTGCCCTGTCACATGTGTTTTTTGTTTTTAACAATGTTATTTTGTGAAATACATATTTCTCTAAAGAATTCTCCAATTGTCAGTGGGAAACATTAGGAAATGACCATTTATAAAGTATTCTGGCAATTTAATTTAGGGAATTTTTTTTTTTGAATTTATAAAAGTTGACTCCTTTCTCCTATCTTCATCTTTTTTCCCAGTGGTTCAATGATTGCAATGAGAGACATTTTCAACCTTTTATAAGACTTCCAATTTGTATTCCAAACCTCTGCAGTCTTTCAGTCATAAAAAATTCATTAAGGTTTTATGATGCTAACATTGAAAATGTCGTAGTTTTCTTTTTGAAAATTTTTATGTACAGCTTTGTTAATGTACATATGACAAATGTACACACATGCATTTTTGGCTGTAAATTTGATCCTGGGAGAGCAGCTTTTTAAATTCAAATAGATAGTCAAATGCCTTTCAATATACTTGCTCTTTACCTGTATTATGGTCACATAGAGAAAATGATGAATTATAAATGTCCCATGGAGTGAATATCATCTTTTGAATTTTTATCAATGTTTGATTTTTTTTTACTTTGGCAACTTTATTATGGAATAAGCTGGTAAAAAGTTAGCTGTTATATAATAGAATTATTTAAGTAGATTTGTGATTCACCTTTTATTCTTCCATTTTCCAATCTTGTTAGTTATCTAACTCTTCAAGTCAAGTGAGAAATTTTTTGGTTGCTGATATGTGATGTGACTCATAAATGAAGAGGGATACTCTTCCCCATGAGAACTATTTATACTCTCTTTTTGGAACTATCAACAACCCTGGCCCTATTAAATGCTCATTTGAATGAGAAAAAGAATTTATGTTTTCGTATTTGAGGAATTTTCAATTCTCTGTGTTGGTGGCATTGCAGTAATAAGTGGATTTCAGTAGTTCCAGTGATATGTGTGTTTGAGAGCAGAGACCCTCCCTGTCTCACTCATCACTGTATCCCTAGGGTCTCACATCATGCCTGATTCATGACTAACATAAAAATAGATCTGCTGAATCAATCTTTTAATCAAAATGCACAATTCAATAACCTGTTACCATTAATACAATCTATATGCACATACTCCACGGATGTGTGAGAGTTTATTGTTACCAACAATTCTTTAAGAATGCTTAGTGTTAAAATATTTTTCTGAATAGATTATAATTTTTTCAAAAACTTAAGTACAAGGGAAATCACTTCATTCTACACATATTTTAAATATCTGATGGTTTACAGTTCATCAAATTCATAAAGTGCCTCATAATGAATTTTATTGTGTATTACTTTATAATTAAGTATGAGCGATGGGACAAGTCTGTGTGGATTCCATAATATATACAGTAGAAGTACTTTTAAAAAAAATTTTTTTTTGCTTATTTCTTCGTCATTTATCTTTCTGAAAAAGGTTCTGTGGAAAAAAATGTTCCTGTTGCTAATTTTTGTGTAGTTTCTTTTGAATCCCTGTAGATTCACTGTGTATGTTTTGATTGAATGGAAACTTATTAAATTCACAATACTTGATGGATATTGAAAAACAGCAGTTACTTATGGTTCAACATTTATATATATATTGAAAAACAGCAGTTACTTATGGTTCAGCATTTATATATATATAAATATTTATATATATATATAAATGCTGAACCATAAGTAACTGCTGTTTTTCAATATATTTCAATTATATATGCTGTATTTCAATTATATTTCAATAATATAATATATAATTTCAATTTCAATTATATATGCTGTATTTCAATTATATTTCAATAATATAATATATTTATATATGTTTATATATAATATATAAATATATATAGTATATAAATATATATCATATATATAAATATATATCATATATAAATATAATATATAAATATATATTATATATATTTATATATGATATATAAATATATATACTATATAAATATATAATATATAAAAATATATATAAATATATAATATATAAATATATAATATATATTATATATAAATATATATAAATATATTATATATAAATATATTATATATTTATATATTTATATATTTTATATATTTATATATATTTATATATTTATATATATTTATATATATTTATATATATTTATATATTTATATATATTTATATATTATATATATATATTATATATTTATATATTATATATATATATATTATATATATATATTTATATATATATATAAATATATATTATATATTTATATATATATATATATAAATATATATTTATATATATTATATATATATTTATATATAAATATATTTATATATAAATATATATATATATTTATATATATATATAAATATATAATATATATATATAAATATATTTATATATAATAAATATATATTATATTTATATTTTATATATATTTATATATTATATATTTTATATATTATACATATTATATATTTTATATATATTATATATTTTATATATATTATATATTTTATATATATTTTATATATATATTATGTATTTTATATATATATATATATTTCGGCCCATCCCTTTGTTTCCATATATATATATATATATATATGGGCCGAAACAGAGGGATGGGCTCTGGCTAGTTATATTTATATATATTATAAATATATAATATTTATAATATATATAAATATATATAATACCATGGGTATTTATTGATAGACCTCTACTATGTGTTGACACTCAGTGTATGTCTTCTCATTTCATGATGACCTCAACTTCCTGAGGTATAGGTACTTTCACATTTTCATTTGATAGAGGAATTAACAGGATCACATGCCAAGACTATCTTGATTGGGGAGACCCTAACCCAGCGGCACTAGAGGAATTAAAGACACACACACAGAAATACAGTGTGTGGAGTGGGAAATCAGGGGACTCACAGCCCTCAGAGCTGAAAGCCCCAAACAGAGATTTACCCACATATTTATTAACAGCAAGCCAGTGATAAACATTGTTTCTATAGATTATAGATTAACTAAAAGTATTCCTTATGGAAACAAAGGGATGGGCCGAAACAAAGGGATGGGCTCTGGCTAGTTATGTGCAGCAGGAACACGTCCTTAAGGCACAGATCGCTCATGCTGTTGTTTGTGGTTTAAGAATGCCTTTAAGCAGTTTTCTGCCCTGGGTGGGCCAGGTGTTCCTTGTCCTCATTCCTGTAAACCCACAACCTTCAGTGTGGGCATCATGGCCATCACAAACATGTCACAGTGCTGCAGATATTTTGTTTATGGCCAGTTTTGGAGCCAGTTTATGGCCAGATTTGGGGGCCTATCCCCAGCAGTCACACACTCAGTAAACTGTGGCATTGGGATTGGTACACTAGAAGTCTGAGTCCAGAGCCCGTAGGCTGTTAGTCATTATGCTATTCTGTCTCTCATAATGAAGTAATTATTAGCAAGTTAATTATCTGGCATACTCAATATATCTCTATCATGATTGATTACTATTCATTAGGGTGAATATTCCTTCTAGAAGATTTGTATTCTATGTAAATATTGATTGAGGATGAACCCTAACTGAAAAGATTTTAAAGTGCATTATCTCTTCTGACAGGCAATAACATTGTAATAAATTAGGATTTTAATCAATAATGTAAGTGTAAACATGACATTGATTTATTTGTTAATCGTTATCCTTTCTTCATGGATTTTTAGCCTCAAACGGGCTCCTAAATTCATGCCTCTTTGTGATATGTCGAGAGGGTATACAGTGTATACCTTAATTTTCCTTTCTAAAACTTTATTTAATAATCCATGTAGTCATCATGTAGGATGCCTCTTTTCATACTCTTAAAGTATGAAAGGAATGTAGGAATGAAAAGAAAGAATGTTGGGTAGGGCCTTTGGGAAAAAGAAATGCTATTCTGAGAATAAATAGATTTCAAAGGACCTCTTCTCCCTATTTAAATGTAGTACAAGAGTAAAGAGAAAATTGTAATCATGTTGACATGAAAATCAAATGAACAAATAAGCATCAATAACATATATCTAAATACATTTCTTAAAGTAAAGTTATTGGGGATAGCATGGTTGCCAACGACCCATTTGTGCTTTCAGCAGTTTCTCCTTATATGGAATACATCACCTATATTTTTTGCAACAGAATTATCCAAAGCCTTTATCAAACCCAACTGTTTGGTCTTAATAAATGTAAATGAAAATTTCTAAGAAAAGGCCTAAGGTTGCCTTCTGGGACTTTATAATGTAATGCTGACACGCTGATGAGCCTAGAAAACTGCCCTAATGTGAAACAAATAAGAAAATACAATTCCAACTCTAGTTGCTCTATTAAGTGATTTAAATTGTATAATGGTTAAGTTATAAAAAAGTGCTAAATTCTGACCCAAATATTAGGATAAGCTAATATTTTTTAAAAATTCTATAAAGAATAGCCAATATTTAAAGTTTCCTTTTTGAACTTAAAGATTATAGGAAGAGGTTGTTCTTCTTTATTATTTAGGACTAATAACAATTATTTGTTGAGTTCTTAATGTGTGCTTGATACAATTTAAAGCACCTTTTCATTGTTAATTAATCTAATCTCTATAATTATTCCTTGAGATAGAAGCTGATATTATGTGAATCTTACAGATGAGAAAATTTAGGCAAAAGGAGATAACTTACTTTGAGTTATTAAGTTATTGAGGCACAGTCAAATGTGACCACATATCCCAGTCACTGGGGAACAGTGGGAGATTGGAGATAGTTCCTGGCAAGGAAAATATATTTTAATTGATGTCCTACCTGCAGGAACAACATGGAGAGCTTTCTTTGGAATTCCTTAGGGTCCTTCTAAGGAAAGAGTACAGCTACCTTTGGATATTTGAATCAGTTGGCTGTTGGAAGCATGTTAATGAATAAATGTTTCTACTTCCTATCTCAGTGGCAAATTCAACTTCATGTGACACTTGAAGACTATTGACTAGGGATGCATTTTAAGCCATTACTAATCCTAATAACAGCTTTCCATATTTTAAAACCATTTTTTTCCAAAATTGGTGTTGTTCTGCCACCTGTAGCCCTCCTATTCTTTCCTTTATTTCCATTTATTTCCCTTCTACTCTTACTATTCTCTTCTTTCTAACATCAAACAAAATACTAAATTTTATAATAATCCCTCTGTAGACAATAAAAATTCAGTGTTTAATTCTGGGTTTAAAAGGCTTAATGCAACAGCAAACAATTAAGAAGTAGCCATTTTTAGACCTAAAACATCAGTCTTTTCTCCCAGAGGCAACCTCATTAAGTATTGATTCAATGTCATGACAACATTGGTGTTCCTTTTATTCTCTTTGAAAGAACCTAGAGATATGATCATGGTTTGTGTAACCAGTATTCTTTGAAAAATAAAACAGATTAGTGCCTTCATCTACCTAGATTTTCAACACAGAAATCCATGTTAACTAGAAAGAGAAAGTTTTTAGGCATAAACTTGCTGTTATGCCTAAAATATGACAAAATGAAGATTATAAAAATATAAAAAGAAAAAGAAAAAATACCATATGCTTTCCGTTGCCGCAGTGGGAGAGGAAAGAATATGTGAGAGTAAAATTTAGACTTGTCATGGGCAGAGGGAAAACATTTACACAAAATTCTCATATAGGAAGCAGCCCCCTGCCCTAAGCTGATCTTTTATTATGATAATTTAACATATGTTTCATTTCATAATACTAGTGATTTTACTTTGCTCAAGTTTTCATACCAATTACAATAACATCAGAAAGTCTCATTTTGAAATTTGAAAGATACCCTTGAGAGCACAGAATATTAATTTTTGAATACGCTATTACATTATTCAATGGGGAGTAAATTTCTGGGCCATGTTTCATTATTCTACCTGTGTGCAGCTATCTTTAGTACCAAGGCATCCCACTTAATTAAATATTTTTTAAAACCCAATGAGGGAGAAACATAACCATTTTGGAAATTAATTTTCTAGAACTATAACAGTTATTTTATTCCCCTTAAGACATTAACAAAAAGATAATTCAAATGAAATTTAATGCATATTTTTAGACATTTTCTCATTAAAGGCAAAATAGCAAATTCTCTACTTGTCATTGGTTTAGTTTTAAATAAATATAATGCTTTTTTTTTTCCTCACTCCAAGGCACAGGCGACATATACGAAGAATATATTCTATCTTAAGTAATTGATGTGTCTTTATATATTTTAATGTCTTTTATTGCCTTTTCAGAGATTTTGCTCATGTCGTTATTTTCTTATTTTTCTTTGTCAACAATTTTCTCTCTTGGATCATTACCATGGACAGAGTAGGGTAATGGGGCTTATGTCTCTCTCGCAATGGGTCCATTTGTTTTGGTTGTGAAAATACTTTGAAATAACTATTTCCTCATCTCCCATTCACTCTTGGACCCACTGTAATCAAGCATCCTTCCCCATCTGTCTACTGAAAACTCTAGTCACAGTCTTGTCAAAGTGACCTGTGACTTTCTCATTGTGAAACCCAGTGGATAATTGTTCATATGTTAATCTTGAGAAACCATTTGACAGAACTGTTCACTTCTTTTTTCTTGAATTACTTTCTTCCCTTGGTCTCTAGGTCTCTTGTTCTTCTATTTCAGTATTACTTCAGCTCAGTCTCCATTACTGGGTCCTCCTCATCTTTCTAACATTGAAATTTGAAGTGCCCCAGGGCTTGGGACTCAATTCTGAGGCCTCTCCTCTCTTATTTTATTTTATTTTTTAATTGACAACTAAAAATTATATATATTCAAGATGTACAATGTGATTATTTGATATGCATATGCATTGTGAAATGGTCACCACATTCAAATCAATTAACACATTCACTGTCATATACAATTCCTATTTTCTTATAATGAAATATTATTCAGCCATGAAAAAGAAAGAAATCCTGCCATTTGTGATAAGATTGAACCTGGAGGATATTATGTTAAGTAAAATAAGCCAGATACAGAATGACACATACTGTATGATCTCACTTATTTATGGAATCTGTAAAAGCCAAACCTATAAAAGCAGAGAGTAGAGCAGTGTTTGCCAGGGGCTGGGGGTATGAGAAATGTGGAAATGTTGGTCAAAATGTACAAACTTTCAATTATAGGAAAAATTAGTTCTGGGAATCTAATGTATAGCATGATGACTACAGTTAGTAGTACTATATTGTTTAAGTGACATATTCTGAGAATAGATGTTGATACCTCTTCTCCTCTACGCTAACTTCCTAGGTGACCACATCTATCCCCATAAGGTTATATAACATATATGCTCTGATTATGGCTAAATTTTGATTTTCAGAACCAAACTTGCTGCTCAAATTAAGACTTGAGTTTTCAACTCCGTACTGAAATCTTCACTGGATATCTCACAGGAATTTAACACTTAATGCATCCAAGGCCACACACTTCATTTTTTCCTCCCAAATCTCTTCCTCCTCCAGTTTACCCCAACTTAGTGAACACTACCATTAGTTCACCAGTTTCTCAGGACAAAAATATTGCCACCCTTCATTCTTGTGCTTTTGTCTCTTACATCTCATATGCAAACCATTAGAAATTCTACTAACTGTACCTTCAAAATAGAGCTGAAGTCTTACCACTTCTAATCCCCACCACGAAGACTGTAGTGTAAACCACTTTCATCTTTTACACACATTTACTGCATTACTTTCATCTTTTACATCTTTTTAACTCAATAGGTTCTAGCTCGTCTCCCTGCTTTAAGTCTTACTTCACTGAAGTCTGTTTATCACACAGCAACCAGAGTAATATTTTTAAGAACCAAACTCATATCATACCACTCCCTTGCTATTAACTTTCCAATGATTTCCATCTCACTTAGAATTTAACCCTAAATTTTTGTTGTGGCTGATGTGATCCAACCCCTGGATAGCTCTCATGAATTGTTTTCCATTACTCTTCTCCTTATTGACTTAACTCCAGCCACCTTGATCTTTTTGTTGTTTTTGAAAATTCTAAATGTGATGACATTGCAGGCTCTTTGCTCTTTGGGGTTGTTGAGATGGAGAGCTTTTCTTGCAGATATTTGCATGGCTTAACTCTCATTTCGTTCATGCCTTTACTAAAATGACTGCACCTCAAAGAACATTCTCTGACCACCCTATCTTAAGTGATATCTCTCCCCACTCTGTTCCCTTACTCTGATTTATTTTTTCTTCAACGTTTTTATCAAGTACCTAACATTATATTTTATATACTTTTGTTTATTATTTTGCTATTCTCAACTTTTTTAAATTTTATTATTATTATGCTTTAAGTTTTACGGTACATGTGCACAACGTGCAGGTTTGTTACATATGTATACATGTGCCATGTTGGTGTGCCGCACCCATTAACTCATCATTTAGCATTAGGTATATCTCCTAATGCTATCCCTCCCTGGTCCCCCAACCCCACAACAGTCCCCAGTGTGTGATGTTCCCCTTCCTGTGTCCATGTGTTCTCATTGTTCAATTCCCACCTATGAGTGTGTTCTCAACTTTTTTTGCCTGGAAGGTAAATCCCTTGAAAGCACTTTTCCTGTTTTGCTTGATGCTGAATCTCCAGTACCTAGAACATAGTAGGTGCTCAGTTCACATATGTTGAATAAATTATTATTATCACTTTCATATTCCTCCTTCTTTCCTATCCTAGAATATTTCCTAGAAAATGTCACATATATTTCCTAGAAGATATTCAAGATATTTTCTGATTGTACCCTACTTACTTTCTATTAATTTTAATAATTGTTTTTTCATTTTAATGTAAAATACTTCCATTTGATGTTCTCATTTTGCTTGTGACAAGTTTAGCATTTTTGAAGTTCAAAGACTAGTATACAATTCATTGTTTTCATTTTCTGCCTGCCTTCCTAACACCTAAATGACTTGTGGAAAGAAGAATTATATGTAAAAAATAGTCTCCTTGCCACATTTAAACCTATGATATATAATTGAACGTGTAATCATATTTTCAAAATGTTCAATTTGTAGCAATTGGAATACATATTTAAGGATTTTTTTTGGGGGGGGTAAGAAATCATGAAAAACCCAGTATACCTCAAATAACAGATGCATAAAGAACAATTTGCCTAGACCTTTTGCTTACTCACAGCAACACTTCTTGCACTAATGACTTTGAATATTTCTTAAAAGTGGTGATAAAATTAAGACAACTTATATGGAAGAAAAATATCATGTACAGAGAAAGAACCAGAAATAGAAATGTTGTTGAATATTTTACTCCTGTACTTGCGTTAGCAAAAAGCTACTTTACTATACAGACTATAAGAAATTAGAATAGGTTGCCAAGGAAAATTACATTTTCACCTTGAGAGATTTTGAGAATAAAACAGATTTACTTTTTGGGATGGTTTAGGTGCTTGGATGTAGGAGGATGAACTAAATGGATCTTATTATTTTTTTCCTGTTCCATTGACTCTGTTTTTGTAATCCTATGGCCATATGTACTTGAAAGAGGAAGTATTATAGAAACTTTCTATTTGCCAGACCCAAAGTATTAGTGTGGCAGGTTTACACTTGGTTTAAAAGAGAAACCGGCTGATTATATTTGAAGGATACATTATTTCCTCATGATGGAGGAAAGAAACATGTATTAATAATTACACTCTCTTTATTTGACTTGCATGTGGAAGATCATGTATTGCCACTCTGAAAAAAAAACCACAAAGCAAACAATGATCAAAACAGATGAAAGGAAAGAAACTGCTTGGAGATAGTGGGAAGAATGGAGTATTTAGCTGAATTTAGCTGTAAGTGCTTTTGTCATTTGGGAATTTTAAAAAGGCTGCTTTGCCTTCCAAGACAAGTTTCCTAACCCAGTTAATTAATTGTGGAAATTATATATTTAGAAATTATTTAGAAATTATTGACCATAAATGATATAATAGCAGTTAACATTGATGAATGCTTACTACATGCCAGGTATTTACACCAATTTTATGAGGTAGGGGTCATTATTATTCCCATTTTACAGATGAAGAAACTGAGACACAGGGAGGGAGGTTAAGCAACTTGCTCAAGAGCTCATAGTTCTTAAGTGGTGGTTTTTTATTATAATCCAAGCAATCTAGCCTGACAGCCCCCATTTTAAACCACTTGACTCATATGTTAATATAAGTAGCAAATACTTTCTGCAGAATCAATTTGGATTTTAAAAAGTGGAACCAGTAATGGAAAGTGTGGTGAGATGTTATCTAAGGAGATGTGTTAAATATCATATTTAAATGTTAAGGAAAACAGTCTTAGGTTATTTAAAGTTTAGGATGTTTAATAGTAAGCAAATATACCACATTAAGAGAGTTGAATCACCTCCATTTGCAAATATACAAATAAGTGCACAACCAGAAATTATGGGCACTCGTAAACACTTCAGGTGGGATGTAGAAAGATGAAACATAGTTCATTTCTGTTCTTCACCTCCCTTCTCCCCAGATATGTGAATTAGTTAAACTCTTTTCTAGCACTCTA
The DNA here is from genome assembly GCF_006542625.1 of Nomascus leucogenys. Classification (NCBI taxonomy): domain Eukaryota; kingdom Metazoa; phylum Chordata; class Mammalia; order Primates; family Hylobatidae; genus Nomascus; species Nomascus leucogenys. The sequence continues at coordinate 42,213,422 of NC_044400.1, forward strand.
TTTTTAAAACATCTTTATTGAGATGTAATTTTCATATCATAAAATTCACCTATTTAAATAATATAATTTAATTTTTTCTAGTATATAGACAGAGCTGTGCAACCATCACCACAATCTGTTTCAAATATATATTCTGAATGTACTGAATATTTAGTGTTTCAACTCCTAGTTCAAGTCCTCATATTTGGAATATTTAGATATTCCCTTAAACTTAAACCTCAAAATGAGTTGGAGAAATATCACAGTAATACATTTGTGACAATTAACCATGACTTGTCTTTCCTATTAGCATCTGATTTCCTAATAGTATCTTATTTAATTCTGTGTTACCTTCCCTTTGTTTCCTAAAACAGCATTTTATACACAATAGGCAACTCAAAATATATTTTGTTTAACTAAAATGTGGAAAGGAATTCATGAGCTGGAACAAAGTTAGGAAGCCACAATTTAATCTATGTTCCTATTGAAGAATGAGGCTGTCCATGAATATCATCAGCCTGTCTAGGTACTTGGATCTTATGTTAATAAAATGGGAATTAAAGTCAGTGGATGAAGACTTGTGCCCTGACAGTGGGATGCCTTTTCTTTCTGTAGAAGTAAAGAGGAAAGGCAGGGGCCTCATCCATTACTTTCAACTCATTTTTAAAAGTTGAACTATGGCTGCTTTGCATCCTCATTCTTTTACTCTCTAAGGAGAGAGCAGCTGGCACCGATGACATCAGTGTGCCTATTAAGCAATAGTACAAAAGGCTTGTTAAAAATGGAAAGACGTCAGCTGGGCGCGGTGGCTCACGCTTGTAATCCCAGCACTTTGGGAGGCTAAGGCGGGCGGATCATGAGGTCAGGAGATTGAACCCATCCTGGCTAACACGGTGAAACCCCGTCTCTACTAAAAAATACAAAAAATTAGCCAGGTGTGGTGGCGGGCACCTGTAGTCCCAGCTACTTGGGAGGCTGAGGCAGGAGAATGGCGTGAACCCGGGAGGCGGAGCTTGCAGTGAGCCGAGATTGCGCCACTGCACTCCAGCCTGGGCGACAGAGCAAGACTCCGTCTCAAAAAAAAAAAGGAAAGACGTCTAACTAGAAGTGACTGTAGCTAAAAGCACTATATTAAGGTTGTAGTCTCAATAGGGACAGAGGGAAAAATAATTAGAAAGAAAAACATTGTCATTGTTTTAGCCTTGAGGGGATGTTTTTCTATGTGTATTTAAATTAACTGTTTAATTAAATATGCATGGCCTGAAAACAGTGCCCTAAGGGACAGTCCTAGCCTTTGGCTAGGCCCTTGGGCCTTGAGAGAATAATTCAGTCTTTTAAATAAGACCTCAAAAAGACCTTAGTTAATATTTTTGATTAACTTATCCAAAGTGAATTTCTAAATCATTTTAATTTAAAACAATATTTTAAATATCCCACATATTTTAATTTTCCCTGTTGTCAATCAATATACATTCTGGGTCACATTTTAAATTTATATTTTAACCTTTTATTGAAGTATAAAATACATACATTAAACTGATGGATTTTCACAAAGTGGACATTTTCAAAAAACCATAACCCAAACTAAAGATCAGACATTAACAGCACCTCTTTTTCTCCTTTACAGGCTCTAATCTTCCCCTAAGGGTAATAACTATTTACATTTTCTATAATCACAGTTTTTGTTTAAAATTTTATGTAAAATTAGATCGTACAGTATTTACCATTTTTACATCAAAACTCTTTCTTTCAACATTATTTTGGAGACATTTATTTATATTATTACATGTATTTACATGTACATATTCTCATTGCTATGTAGTATTCCATTCTGTGAATATACCACAGTTTGTATATTTTACCATTGATGGGCAATGTGTTTCAAGCTAGAGAAACAAGAAGTGTTGTTATAAACGTTTTAGTTCCCCTATTGGTAAATGCATTCCCTGTTGGGGTATGTTGAAAAAAGAAACTGTTAGGTCATAGAGGATATTCGTGTTCTATTGCTCCTATAACAAATAACCACAGATTCAGTGGCTTCAACAATACAAATTTAATATCTTAACAGTTTTGGAAGTCAGCAATCTAAAATGAGTTGTCAGGGCTGCCTTTCTCCTTGAACTTCTTGCCTTTTCCAGCTTCCAGAGGCCACCTGCATTCTTTGGCTCATGACTTCTTACTCAAAGCATTCTGATCTCTGCTTTCATCTGCTCATCTCCTCACCAACTGTTCCTTCTGCCTCTTGCTTACAAAGGTCCCTGAAATTACACCAGGCTCACTCAGATTATCCAGGATAAGTACCCCATCTCATGACCCTTAATTTAATCACACCAACAAAATCTCTTATTTCCCAAAGAAGTTGTATCAGTTCACATTCCCACCAGTAGTGTATGAAAGTTCCGTCCATATCCTCATCAACTGGTGGAATAATTTAAACACCTTTCATATATTTACTATATAGTTGGATATCCTTTTTCTCGAAGTATCTATTCAAGTCACTAGCCAATTTTCTATAAGCCTTTTATATTTTATATTTTTACAAATATATGTATATATCAGATACAAATTCTTTGTCATATACGTGAATTGAGAGCATCTGCTACTCCGTGAGTTGTTGTTTCATGCTTTCTCATTTTCCTTTGATGAACAGAATATCTTATTTTAACCTGGGTGTCCCCAGCTAAATCTTATCTTGACTTGTAGCTCTCATAATTCTCACATGTCGTGGGAGGGATCTGGTGGGAGGTAATTGAATAATGTGGATGGGTCTTTCCCCTGCTGTTCTCATGGTAGTAAGTCTCATGAGATCTGACGTGCAGTTCCCCTGCTCATGCTGTCTTGCCTGCCACCATGTAACAAGTGCCTTTGCTTTCCCTTTGACTTCTACCATGATTGTGAGACCTCCCCAGCCATGTGGAACTGTGAGTCCATTAAGCCTCTTCCTTTATAAATAACCTAGTCTTAGGTATGTCTTTATTAGCAGCGTGAGAACAGACTAATAACAATAGTCAAATATTAATTTGTAATTTGTATTATTTTATAATGAACACTTTCCTGTGTGTCCTGTTTAAGATATATTTGCTGATGTCAAAGTAATAGAGATGTTATCTTATGTTTTTACTAAAATATTCATTATTCTTCTATTATGTTTACATCTAGAATTCATCTGTAATGGACTTTTGTGTATAACATCAGGCAGGGATACAAGATTATTTTTTACATGGATGTCCAATTGAAACAATTTTTTTAAATGGGAAAAATTCTAGATCAAAAGACTCATTTTCTTCTTCGAAAGAGCTCTAAACAGTGAGATTGAATTACTGACATAGGGCCATGGAAAGGGTTGGGATAAAAAGTTTTTTCTATTAAGACAGCAGAGATCTGTGAAATATTTAAATATTAAAATGATGCAACTGGAGACATGATTAAGATAACTTAGACAACAGAAATTTTGAATAAAATTTAACCAAATTTTTTAAATGCTTAGATAATGTATAAAGAAACAAAAGAGAAAAAATCTTCAGGTTTCAGAAACAAGAGAATGAAAAAATTATAACTATATTGAGACATGATGTTGCTGGCTCCTTGAGGAAAGAATAAGATGGTTGGTGACTGAGAGATATTTCAGCCATAGGGGCTTAGATGGGTTTTAGCAACCACAGAAGAACTGAAAGAAAGGCATAGATTCTGCTTGAGTTGAGATGGTGGAGCTACAAGTTCTCCATTAGCCAAGAAAGCCAGCATCATAGTGAACGGATGGTTTCGAAAAAAAGACGTTTATCATCATAGTCAGGGTGCACTTATCTGTTTGTTCCTGGACACTGAGTATAGCAAGAAGAAAACAAACCAAAAATACCTTATATACCCATGTAGGTTTTGAAACTTGCATCCTCAATAAGAAAATTATTTCTGGGGTGTGGAAACCCCTAGGACACTGGCAGAGACAAGTATAAAATTGCTCAGGACAGAGAAAGACTCCGTCTCAAAAAAACAAAAAATTGCTCAGGGGAGAGAGTGAATTTCCCTCAGCCAAATTATAAATAAAATGTTCCCACAAAAAATAAGCCCAGATAGATATATGCTTATAACACTTATGCCTCCAATCATGATTGAATAAATGATACCAGACTTTCCTCCTACTGTAAACAACTACATACTGCATAAAATATTTAAAGCAACTGGAAGACATTGGAAAATAGGTAGAGCAACTGAGACTTCTGAGATAGGGGAATATAGGAAGTCGCCCTGATAGTCACCCAGGCATTGTGAATGGGAGGGCTTTTCTTACCATAGTGCAGAGAAGAAACTCCTAAATTGAAAGGTGATCTTGTGAGGCTAAAAAGGCATAGATCAGAATTGAGGGCTACAGAAGTGACTGAGATTTACAGAAAAGAACTGGAGAAAAGAAATCTTTGTGAGGGTGGGGGTGGTGGGATAATAAGTCTGTGTTGGTATACAGCAAAGACCTTTGGTCAAGGGCTATGCTGTGCACTTGTAGTTAAGACCATATAAGACTTAGCAGAGATTGCCTCCTACAAGCCTGAGAATCAGTTGCAGTGCAAGGTGTCCTTGGCATTGTGACCTTAAAAACGTGTTTTCCTTTAAAAAGCTATATTTGATCTTTGCCCTGAACCCAATACTTTCTTTGAAAATAGTTTGCAGGATAGTGGTTGGGAATTAGAAACAGTTTTGTATTTGAATCTAGTAATTCCTAGCTTGGAAATGTTTCCTCTAGATTCTACTTAATAACTAAACAGTTCATTTTTTTTAACTGATCTCTCTCTGAACACATTCTTGTACACAGCTAAAAGAAACCAGTTAGTGTTTTCAATATTCTGCAGGGAAATCTTCTTAGCCAAATCCACAGATTCAATAAATATATCTTCTATTTTCCTTATCGTTGCAGGTGACTGTGTTGCCACATTTTCCACCACATATAACACAGGTTGCCTTTTTTACTGTCTCTAATAAAATGCCTTCACTGTCCTTCTACTATGCACCAATAGTTTCCTCAAGCTCTTTGGCTTCTGCTCACTATCAGTACACATATTTTAGGGTTTGGTTACAGCAGCACCCCACTTGCAGGATCAATTTCTGTTTTAGCTACTTATTGCTATGTAACACAAATTCTAAAACTTACTGACAAAATAAAAAATATCGTTTATTGTCTCATGGAACCTCCAGTTTGACCAAATAGTTATTCTGCTGGTCTCACTTGGGATCTTTCATATGTCTACAATCAGAGGACAACTAGGACTAAAAAAGCCACATGGACATTTGGAGAGTTGGAAAGGACCAATATAGAAAGACTGGGGTCTCTCTATATCCATTTGTGCTTGCCATGAAGGTGGCTTCCTTATATGGTATCTGGATTCCAAGAACAAGAATATAAGACAGGGAAAGTAAGCCCTCTTAAAGGCTAGTGCTAGAACTGGCATGGTGTCATTCCTGCAATGTTCTATTGGATTCCATTTGGCAAAACCGGCCCAGATATAAAGAAGAAGACACAAACTCCACCATCAGTGAGATAGCCACAAGAATCTGTGGCCATTTTTAATCCACCAGAGACAAATGCTTTCAAAATTGTAATTTGTTAGAAGTGAGCAAATACAGATTATAAATCTGAATAGCCAGTATGTACTAAAAACTTGAATTTGTGATTAAAAAGAAAAAAAAAACTGTCTCATGAACATGGCCCCAAGCCCAGATGGCATGACTCATAAAATTTATTAAACAAGAAATAAAGAGAGCAACAAAACTAAAACTGATTTTATGGAAAGACTAATGAACTATAAACCTCTACTGAAGTTGAACAAGAAAAAAGGAGAAAACATATTTTAAAATATGGGGATACTAAAAATAAACAAAACACGTAATGAATAACTTTGTTACAATATGTATGGAACTTTGATAATCTTCTTCAGGAAAAAAAATTGAATAATTTTCAGCCATTAAGTGAATGGAATCAATACATTAAAGGCTACCCTCAAAAACAAATCTAAACATTAGGCCAAGGAGGTTTTTAAGTTATGATGAACCTTCAAACTGTCACTCCATATATTATTCGAGCTTTTGCAAAAAGCAAGGAAGTGCCTGTTTTCAATTTGTGGGACTGATATATAATTCAGTGAATTTTTAAATTATTATTATTACTATACTTTAAGTTTTAGGTTACATGTGCATAATGTGCAGGTTTGTTACATGTGTATCCATGTGCCATGTTGGTGTGCTGCACCCATTAACTCGTCATTTAGCATTAGGTATATCTCCTAATGCTGTCCCTCCCCTCTCCCTCCACCCCACAACAGTCCCCGGAGTGTGATGTTCCCCTTCCTGCGTCCATGTGTTCTCATTGTTCAATTCCCACCTATGACTGAGAACATGCCGTGCTTGGTTTTTTGTCCTCGCGATAGTTTACTGAGAATGATGATTTCCAGTTTCGTCCATGTCCCTACAAAGGACATGAACTCATCATTTTTTATGACTGCATAGTATTCCATGGTGTATATATGCCACATTTTCTTAATCCAGTCTATCGTTGTTGGACATTTGGGTTGGTTCCAAGTCTTTGCTATTGTGAATAGTGCCTCAATAAACGTACGTGTGCATGTGTCTTTATAGCAGCATGATTTATAGTCCTTTGGGTATATACCCAGTAATGGGATGGCTGGGTCAAATGGTATTTCTAGTTCTAGATCCCTGAGGAATCGCCACACGATTCAGTGAATTTTAAAGTACCTTTTGTAAAAAGAAAAGCATAAGACATTTATGTGTGATTGTAGATGTAAAATATTCAATAAAATATTAGCAACATCAATCCAAGAGTGTAATTGAAAATTACACTATGGCAAGGCAGAATTTATTTCATGAAAGAAAGAATAGTTTAATATTAGAAAAGTCATTTACTAAAATTTTTATAGTAAAAAATAAAGAGGAAATAACCTCTCAACACATACAAAAAGCTTTTGATGCGATACCATTTTACTACTGCAACAATGCCCATAATCAAAAAATCAAAAAATAACAGATGTTGGCCTGGATGTAGTGAAAAGGGAACACTTCTACACTGATGGTGGGAATGTAAACTAGTACAACTACAATGGAAAACAATGTGGAGATTCCTTAAAGAGCTAAAAGTAGAACTACCATTTGATCCAGCCATCCTACTACTGGGTGTCTACCCACAGGAAAAGAAGTAATTATACGAAAAAGATACTTGCACACACATGTTTATAGCAGCACAATTTGTCATTGCAAAACATGTGGAACTAGCCCATCAATCAATGAGTGGATAAATAAATTGTGATATGTGCATACAATGGATACAATGGAATACCACTCAGCCATAAAAAGGAATGAAATAATGGCATTCATGGAAATCTGGATAAAATTGAAGACCATTATTCTAAGTGACGTAACTCAGGAATGGAAATCCAAACATTATATGTTCTCACTTACAAGTAGGAGCTAAGCTATAAGGATGTAAATGCATAAGAATGATACAATGGACTTTTGGGACTTGGGGGAAAGGGTGAGTGAGGGTGAAGGATAGAAGACTACACATTAGGTATAGTGTACACTGCTTAGGTGATGGGTACACCAGATTCTCAGAAGTCACCACTAAAGAACTTATTCATGTGACTAAAAACCACCTTTTTCCCCAAAACCTATTGAAATAATACTAATAATAATTAACGAAGGAACAGAAAAAAAGCATATGAAAAGTTCTATGCCTAATCATGATTTTTTTTTAAATCCTGTTAGTAGTAAACTGGGAATAGAAAACTCTCTCCTTAACTCAATAAAGGTTACCTTCCAAGACCTATAAGATGCATAATTCTTAATGGAGAAATGTTAGAGACATTCTATTTTAAAGGAAGAACAAAATAAGGAACCCTATTAACATAAAAATTTGTAGCTTTCACAAATGCCAGCAATACATAATTAGAAAATGTAATAAGACAAATATTATTTATAATAACAAAAAAGAAGGTACCTATGAATAAATCTAATGAAAGTTATATAGACATTTCATGGAAAAAATATAAAATTTCAAAGAAAGACATAAAAAAGACACAAATAAGTTTAGAGATTTACCATGCTTATGTTTATAAAGACTCAAATAAAGATGTCAGTTCTTCATATGTTCATATATTCAAATTATTTCCAATCTACCAGTTGATTTCTGTTTGTTTGAATTTGGCAAATAGATCCTGAAAGTTACATGAGAAGCTGAAGGGACAAAAATAGACAAGTCCTGAATTTTTATGAATATAAGAGAAAATTCACCCTACTAAATGGTAAGACTTACTAAAAGGTATGACAATTAAAATATTTTGATATCTGTAAAGCCATAAATATCTCAGTGGAAATGAAAAAAGAGCCCCAAAATAACTCTCTGTAGGAAGAATAGTAAGTGTTGCAAGTGGCATTATAATACAGTGGAGCAAAGGACAGACTTTTCCATAAATAATGCTGGTAAAATTGGCTATCCATATGGAAAACTGAAATAAATGTAAAGAAGAAATCACGAATATCTTCATGATCTTGAAATGTAAAATAATTTCTTAAATAACTATTTAAAAACACGGCCATGAAGGAAAAGAATGAAGAATGATACATTTGCATACATGAAATTAAAGAAAAAACTCAAAATGACACAAGACACACTAAGAAAATGAAAAGCCAAGTTTTGAATTGGAGGAAATGTTTGCACCCTATATAAATTAAATACTATTTACTTCTCAGAATACATAAAGAAACCTCTGCAAAAGAATAAGAACAAAAAGCATAATTAAATAACAATGGGACAATGACTTTATGAACCAAGGGTACATCCAGAAAATTCACAAAAGAGAAAATCTGTTTAATAATATATAAAATGGTCATCAACTTTACTCACAGGATAAAGCCAAGTCAAACCTAGAGAGAGAATTGTAAGTTTCATGCATAAACAACATGGAGTTCAGAATCAGACCCCCTGGGTGCAGATTCTGGTTCTATCTCTGACTACCTGAGCGACCTGAACCTGGGAAAGTGATTTTACATCTTTGGGTCTGCTCCTTCACCTGTAAAGTGGAGATAAAAATAATACTTTCCTATATGATTAAGTAAGCCTTAGAACATATTAGCTGTTTAGAACCACGCTTAACATCCTAAACACTCCCTAAGCCTAAGCAATTAGTATTAAAACAACAATGGGATTTCATTAGACTCTCATCAAATTGGAAAAAATCATTAACTCAGATCACGCCATATATGGCAAGATATGAGGAAACAGAAACTAGTATATTTCTGGCGAAAACATAACATTCGATTTGAAAAGCAATTTGGCAATAGTAAAATTGGAGATACACGTACTATAAATATTCACTTCTAAGAGTCTAAAAAAACTCACCCATGAACATATATAATCTTACACATGTGCATTTTCACAAGTATACAAAGATGTCCAGAGCCATGCTGTTAGAGTTTTTTTAAAAAGCACAAATGATGTTGAATGAAAAACCTGACTGCAAAAGATGTGTACAAAATCGACAGCATTTATGTAATTTTAAAACCAAAAATGTTAGTTCACATCATTTATAGATACATGTACATGTAAGGGAATAATAGACACCAATTTCAGAATAGTGGTTACTTCTGGTGGGAATGAAGGGGGAAAAGATCTAAGGATAGGATAGGACGAGTGGCTTTTGCTGTATCTGTAATATACTAGTAGAGAAAGAAAAGAAGGGAAGGAAGGAGGGGAAGGGGCCAGGAAGGGAAGGAAAGAGAGAGAAGGAAAGAGAGAAGGAGACATGGAAGGAGAGAATATGACAAAATATTATTAATAAGATATTTATAATTTCTATGGTGTTTATACACATACTGTACATAGTTGGATAGAGATTACATGATTTACAAAGTACGATCTGTGAACCCAATCTTCCCTGCCACCTGTTTGTGTAAATAAAATTTTATTGAAACAAAACCATGCTTATTTATTTGTCACCTATGACTGCTTTTACATTGTAATGGCAGAATTGAATAATTGTGACTGAGACCTTATGGCCTGAAAATTCTAAATTATTTATTATCTCACTCTTTACAGGAAAAAATGCCAATGCTTGGTATAGAGTACAATATGTACTTTTCCTAAAAACAAAAATATTTTATAATTTAAAAAATATGCATTAGAATGTAATGACTTGTAAAGGAAATTGATTTTTTGAGTGATTTTATTCAAAGGCCTTGTTAATAATAACCTGTTAACTTCCAATTTCTTTGAAATGTGAAAGTCAGGAAAACATGTATTTAGTCATGACAAAAAATTCATTAACCTATATTTCTTTGTTCATAAGAAATAATGAGGATTTCGTTTCTTACTTTATAATTCATGCCCCAAATAAAATTTAATGAAAGTCCTAGTTTTCTCACTGCAGCTCATAATCCTCAGGATCATTAAACCTTCTTTGTTTACTGTTACCTCGTTCTGTAATCTAGTATTTGGGAGCCATAGTAGGTGATATTTTCATAGTTAACATTTCCATAATAGGTAATATTTATTTAGCGGAGACCGGAAAATGGGAGAGGATAGTGAATTAGGAAAATAGGCTAATTAGACCCTGAATGCAATGGCTCCAACACAAGAGAGTTTTTGTTTTTGTTATTTCTCACTGAACAGTTTGAGGCAGGTTCTCCAGAGGGGAGGAGGGAATCTGCTCCTGGTTGTTTTTCAATAACCCAGGCTGATGGCAGCTTGGTCATCATTTATATGTGCATTTGAGGTCCCTCTTAGTGTCATCATCCCAAAGAACATTGACGGGCACTGTTTGGAGGCTTTTTGAAACAGGATTAGATTATGACACAGATATTTGCTTCCATTTCACTGGAGATCATTTGGTGGCATGGCCACACCTAACTGCAAGTCCATTTGAGAAATGAGATACTGATTCATGCTTGTGCAACCACAGGCACAGTTATTATGGAGAAGAGGCACCCCAGACAGGGAGAAAATGTTACAGGCAGAAAGGTTAGTATTTTAAGAGACTAGAAAGAGGAGTAAAGTAGGCTAGTAAGTTTTTCTTTCTTTCTTTCTTTCTTTTTTTTTTGGTTGGGTAGGGCAGGATGGAGGTTAGATAATAATTTTTAGAGGTTGGGAGTAGAATTATGGGTGAAGCACAGGAAGAGATGAACCTAGAGAATAAGCAAGTGTCCCATTGTTGGGATTGCCAGAAAAAAAAAATGCAGGATTTCTGATTAAGTTTAAATTTCAGGTAAATTATAACTATAATTTTAGTATGAATATTTCCTAAATAATAATTTTATTTAATAACTCTAATAATGCTAGATATCATTAAATTGTTTCGTGTTATACTAAAAAGGTTACACTCATTCAGGTGGGAAATATTAATGAAAAGTTTTGAAAGAGCATATGAAAGTTATCGTCATGTAAGTGTTAAAAGTCATGCTGAAAGCGCAAAGGAACATAGATTTGAACAGGGTAAGACCAGAGGCAGGAAAACAAACAGTAAAAGAACTATTGTATCTCTGCAAGATTCTGATTTCAATTCTTTTGGATCTATAGCCAGAAATGAGATTGTTGGATCATACAGTAGTTCTGTTTTTAATTTTTAATTTTTTGAGGAACTATCATATTCATTGCAGCATTATTCACAAAGCAAAGGAAACAACCTAAACGTCCATTGATCGATGAATGGATGAAAATGTGAGATATATATATATGCCTATATATATATATGATTGAATATTATTCAGCCTTAAAAATGAAGGAAATCCTACCATATGTGACAACATGAATGAACTTGGAGGACAAGTTCATTCTAAGTGAAGTAAGCCTATCATAGAAGAACTGATAGTACATGATTCCACTTAATGAGATACCTAAAATTGTCAAATTCACAGAAACAGAGGGTAGAATGGTGATTGCCAAGAGCTGGAAGAATAGGTATAAAGCTGCTGTTCAATGGGTACACTGTTTCAGTTATACAAGATACATAAATTCTAGAGATATGCTTATTGACATTGTGCCTATAGTTAACAATACTGTACTGTGCACTTAAAAAATTGTTTACAGGGTAGATCTCATGTTAAATGTTACACACACACACACACACACTAATTGTAATAGCCCGTAAAGAGGTTTTAGGGGGTGGAATGGACAGTGGCAAAAACAGTGTTGATAGTGGATAAGAAAAATAATTAGGAAATAATTCAAAGCTGGAACTATTAGGAGTGATTAATTGCATGGGGGAAATGTGGATCCCCAAAAATGGTTCTAAGATGCTTTTTTTTTCCCTTTTGGAACAATTGGTCCCATAAACAGAGATAAGGAATACAGAAATAAAAAGCAGATTTAGGGAGGTGCTAGGCAGAAGTATTGGAAGAGGCATAGCATGGTACATTTTGAACTGCTTGATTTCAGTAATGTGTGATCTGCTCAGGTGGTGACAATGACCAGCTGGCAGGTGTAATGTTCTATTTTGGAATTTCTGTGAGACGTCTGGACTATGGATAGAAATTGGAAATGATCACTGTACAAATAATACTACAAATAATGGGAGTTGTTTAGTTAAAACAAAACAAAACAATGTGACACAATTTTGTGGAACATCATTATTTAAGGGCAGGCAGAGCAAGAAGATACAGTTATGGGCAGAATGGCATAGCAAAGAAGAGAAGAACATAGAGCAGAAGATTTCAGGAAGACCAGATATGTGCTCTACATCTCAAAGGTCACAGGGAAAGAGAAAAAGGATTAGGAATAACTACTGGATTTGGCAGCAGTCTTCATAGTTGATTTTATTAAGAATGTTTTCAGGGAAGGCGTGAAGGTGGAAATGGGGGAATGAAATAAGACGTGATTGAGAATGAATGTGATGTGAAGAATTAAAGGCATCAAGGATTGATGGCTCTTTAAGGAAGCTTATAAAGGAAAATTGAGAAAGAGAAAAACAGTGGCTAGAAAGTGAATCCGAGCCAAAGAAAAGTTTTTAAGGCTCAGAATAGGAGAAAATTAAACCTACTTCCTCCGAAAGAAGCCTACTTCCTTTCCTTTATCCTGAAAGAAGATATTTGTAGGTAAAAATTTAGGAGAAATTAGATATGAGCAATGGAGCACATTCCTTGAAGAGATGGAAAACAGTGGGTTAAAAACCATACATAGAAGGACTAATTGGAAAGAAGAAGAAAAATATCTCATGCTTAGAGGTAGAGAGAAATATGGGCTAAAATATAGATAGGTTTAATTGATTGGAGAGTTAGAGTTCAAACCTAATGACTTCAATTCATTTTAAACTAGGAGATAGTCATTTGGCAGGAATTAAAAGCATTTGAGGTTGGCTTATTTTGAAGGTTCTTGCAAAAGTTGGGGTTAGATTTCTAGATACTTTGAACTAATGGAATGTTAGGATAGATTAGAAGGATTTCCCATGTAACAGAAATAAATACATTGTTCAGACATCTTTACATATTGGAATCTGTTATAACTCTAGCTCAGTAATTTTGGGGGCCAGACATTATATTATTTTTTCTAATACCACTGCTAACTAATAGAAGATTGTGTTTCTTGCTTGTTTGTTTTATTGTTTACTATCACTATTTAAAGAAACTATGAAAAACTAAAGTATCAGAAACCTATATAAAAAACATTGAGAGTATTATACAGGTGGTATATTTTGTTCTGAATATCTATTCAAATTGTTTCAAGTTTTTCTGATCTGTCTGGAGGAATCTTAGTTTTAGAAAATGAATGTTAGCATGTTTCATAAGAGTTAGCTGATTTTTCTGCAATCAGTCTTCTACTTGATTTATTGCTTGATAGGAAAAAAATGCTAATTATGTTAAATGTACTGCTGGCATATGGTTATTGGAATATTGACATTTTAACACTGATTAGACTACACTTTTAATCTCATTTTCTTGATAGTCTCCTTTATCACTTTCTCGGATTATGAGAAAAATATTAAAAAATATTATCTTTCTACTTATAGCTTAAATTTTTTCCCTGCAAATAAAATTAAAGAAAAAATTTATACGCCATTAATGCTTACTATAAAAGCAAAAACACATAAAAGACTCTACATGTATGTTAACACAGACACTGTATAATTTGCTAGCTAAATATAAGAGTAGACAGATTGCTAGCTGTCAGATTATTTTCTGAGGTTTACAAACATAATAGATACGTGCATTTTGATAGCTGCCAATTTTAGTCTCTTTTGAGTATGGTGCTTTCTGCTTTTTTATCAGTCTTAGTGCTCTGGCTAATATTTTATATATTTTAAAACATGCTGAGGACTATTAGATTCATTCCCTGTCTCCCTATTCCCTCTCTTACCCCAGGAAGAAAGCTATCTTTAATATTTGCTATTTTCATTATCCCACCTATAATGCTTCTTTCTGAACGTGTTTTATAGAGTTTGAAAGTCACAAATCCAAAAGTTTGTACTTGTTTTTCCCTCATGTTAGAGAATTGCTAGAGAAAAGAGAGAATGGTTGTGTATGTTTATTTTACTCTTTAAAAAAACTGAAATAAAGTATGTGCTTAAAAATATGTTGTGCAGTTGTAGTGGCAAAAGGGTAGGATGTCTTTCCTTACCCATCATAAAGGCTACAGCGAACACTCAAATGTTAAAAGACAGATTAACAAGAGAAAAGCAGAACGAATTCATTTAATCATGGGAGCCTTCAAAATGAAGACCCCCCCCCCCACAACTACAGGGAAAATTATTGATGATTGAGCACAAAGGGTATGAACTGATGCTGGTAGACTGAGGTGAGGAAACCAAGCAAGGAATGCCTGTTTAGACACTTCCTGTTCTCTTTGTGTAGCATCTTTTCCTCCTGGGTATGGAACAGGACCCCTTTGGAATGAGGGTCTTATGACCTAGTATCAGACAACATATGTCAGAGAATTTCTTTATAACCAGTTCCTAGATAGCAAACCATTGGGAGAGGAGGATATTTGGGTAATCATTCCGGTTTTTTGTCTGACTTTGGGGAGAAGAGCCTCTAGTTTCCATGAACCACCTTGGGGAAGAAGAATTCTAATTTCTATGCCCTGCTTCGATAGAGAATAAAGGATGAAGGGCAGGAGGGCAGGAGAATGTTAGAGCAACCTTGTCTCTGAAGCCTCCTCTGAGGTCTCCTCTGAGACCTTCCAATGTCCTCTAGTTCAAAGTACTCAGCATGGCAAAGCACCATACTTTGAGGTATCATTTCCTGAGCCTCAACACAGTCCAATTTCAGAATTACAAGAAGATAAAAAATTGGGCTCTATAAATATCTATGCTTGAATATGGAGATGAAGCCTAAGAAAAAGAAAAAAGGAAGAAAACCTGTTTAGGGTACTGAAGAGGAGAAGCATGAATAACAGAATGTGTGCAGTTTGATTTGGTTAATGTCTCCTCGGATAGGGTTGCCAGGTTTAGCAAATAAAAATACAAATGCCCAGTCAAATTGGAATGATCTGTAGTATAAGAATGTCACAATATTGTGTGGACATTTTGTATTTTATCTGGCAACCCTACCTGAGAATAGTCAGGATGTGGGTGAGGGGAGTAAAGTGAAGCCATCTTCCGAAGTCCATTACTGCAAGGCTGGAGGAATTAGTAGACTCTTTGGGAGTGGAAGCATGTAGTAAAAAGCTGTGGCACAGAAGATTGTTTTTGCATAATGAGAATAACCTATGGGAAGGTATTTAGGAGGATGAAGCAAAGTACTGGGCAAAAATGTTTCTATCACCAGCCATTCTCCTTCTCTTCCTCTTCTTTTACTTTTTCTCTTCCTGTTATTTTGCTGACAAGGCAGCTGTGTGGCTTTGGAACTAGACAGATTTAGGTTTTGATCTCATCAATGTCACTTTTTACAAGGTGATAGTCCTTAGATTAACTAACATCTCTGAGTCACATTTGTTTCATCCCATAAAATGAATGGGTTGTTGTGAAGACCAAATGACTTTGTAAAACACCTGAGTGCTAGGTGAAAGGACCAATGACTGGAATTCCAGAAGGGCCACTTTTCCAGGCCTTACATTTATTTATGAAGAGCCCTGCACTTACACTCTGGAAATTATCTCTAAAAGAGTGTATGCATATAGCCTCAGAGGTAGAGTAATTAATGGAAATATTCATCTTACAACTTTAAACACATGGTCTGTATATAGTGTACTGTAAGTTGGTGAATATAAACTGCAGTAGAAATATATTTACAGTAAATATAACAATTGTAACCATACTTGAAGTAGCAACAGGATAACCTTGTCAGAACACATGGGTATATGGGTTTTAATTTAATAACAACAACAAAAAATTATAACTGCTGTTTTAGCATATCTCCATTTTTAACTTTGCTGGAACCCATGAACAAAGGAAGTTGCCTCTTTTGACTTTAAAATTATTCCTTTCTGTCTTTCATCATCCTGGTGGTTATCTGTCTTCATGGTTCAACCAATTTCGTATATTATTTTTTCTCTAAAATAGCTATTTTTCTCACTTTCTACTGGTGACTTTGGACAAGTGTATTAGGCCATTCTTATGCTGCTATAAATACCTGAGGCTAGGTGCTTTGTAAAGAAAAGAGATTTAGCTGGGTCCTGGTTCTACAGGCTCTACAAGCATGACATTGTCATCTGCTTGGCTTCTGGGACAGTCTCAGGGAGCTTTTACTCATGGTGGGAGACAGAGAGGGAGTAGGAACGTCACTTGGCCAGAGCAGGAGCAAGAGGAAGAGGGGGAAGATGCCACCCACTTTTAAAGACCCAGATATTATGAGAACTCACCCAGTATTAAGAGGACAGCACCAAGGGGATGGTGCTAAACCCATCATGAGAAATCTACCCCCATGATCCAATCACCTCCCACCAGGCTCCACCTCCAATACTGGGGAATTAAATTTCACTATGCGGGGGGGGGACATATAGTCAAACTATACCAACAAGTTTTTTTATTTATTTATTTTTTTTGAGACGGAGTCTCGCTCTTTCCCCCAGGCCAGACTGCAGTGGTGCTATCGTGGCTCACTGCAAGCTCCACCTCCCGGGTTCATGCCATTCTCCTGCCTCAGCCTCCCAAGTAGCTGGGACTACAGGAGCCCGCCACTGCGCCCAGCTAATTTTTTGTATTTTTAGTAGAGACGGGATTTCACCGTGTTAGCCAGGACGGTCTCGATCTCCTGACCTCGTGATCCGCCTGCGTCAGCCTCCCAAGTGCTGGAATTACAGGCGTGAGCCACTGCGCCCGGCCTATCAACAAGTTTTTTAACTTCTTTGCTTCGGTATCCTCATATGAGAAATGAGTAAAATAGTTGTGCCCATCATATAGGATTGATGTGAGAATTAAATAATATAATACAGTTAATACATTTAAAATAGTATCTTGTACATAGTAAGCCCTTGTTCCATAAATATTAGTTTTGCTTCATGAGGAAATGAGCCTTTCACTTTCCAGATTTTTTGCACACTGAGTAGTCAGTGATCCGAAGATCGGCAGCTGGAGTGATCACGAAAAGCAGCCTAAGATTAGGCCAAAGCACTGACTGATTTATAAATTAACAATAACATCCCCTTGGGGAGAAACCTAACTATGTGATCAAAAAAAGCACTTTTTTATTTATTATTATTGCAATATTTATTATTATAGCAATAAAGAGCAGGCAGGTATTTTGTGTCCATTCCTTAGTAACTCTGAAACAATCTCGTTACCAGGTTACTTTATATGGACTGGACTGTGTGGGCCTGTACTCTCAGAGGGTTGGTGACATTTTACTAGGGATCTGGTTAACCGTGCCTGCTATTCAAAAGATAAGATACTGGGTGACTGAGACCTGTGATTCCAATCTACTTCATTGAACTGAGAATTTAAATATAAGATAGTTGTTAGGTTTCATAGAGGTAGAGCGTTTTAAATAAAAAAGATTACATAAATAGTATTAATCTTTGTATCCTGCCCTGTGCATATGTACTGTTGAATTAGTTCTGGAACCAGACCACCTGGTCCAAACCTGACTTTGCCATTTATTTAGCTGCTTAAGTTTTGGAAGCTATTTAATTGCCCTATTCAACACTTTCTGCATTCTGTGAAATAGAGATAATCATAAAGAATTTTGTGAGGTCTGAATGAATGTGCATGTGTTCAGGTGTGTGTTTGTAATCTTAGAGAAGTACCTAACCACCAAGTTATTTTCCATAGATGTTATATGTTAGCTATTTTAGTTTTGATTGCATATTGTCCAGAAAAACCTAATTTTCTTTTACAATTATAATATTCACAAGATAAATCTCTTTTTCAAATTTTTATGAAGTGTACCAGAGTTGTAAATGTGATATTGTTTCCTTTTTTTGTTTAGAGTAAAAGAAGAAATGCATGCAAAGCTCATAACCACTGCTTGCAAGCTAGCCTAGGAGAAAGTCATGGAAATATAGATTAGGAATTTAGTAGTTAGCAAAAATGAGGACAGACAGTGTGACAATGAGCTTTGAAACCAAGGGTTAAAAGAATTGGTATCATGAGAGTGATGCAAAAATGAAGTGTGAGTTTTGGTCTCAAAACCATCTGTGATTCTGCCTGAGATCGTGGAGAAGGATACAAAGGTCGAGGACCTTATGGCACGTTTTCTTCTTAGCACCTGCTGACAGATTAGGGAAGGTAACAGAAATTCCCATTTATTTTATACAGTTGCACAATAGCCACTGGTGCTGTGTAAACTCTGCGCAGCCCTAAATGTGTTATTTCGATCATGGTCAGTTGAGCTTTAGAGTTGTAACAGTTTCATTCTGAGGAGCATTTTAAAGCTGTTTTAAGGATGGGTCTGGCCTTGTACTCCTGAAGATACTTGATTCCTGTCACAGCCCTTGATTGGAGCAAGAAATCTTCCACGAACACAAACAAGAATAAAAACACGCAGGGCATGGTGACTTGAACCTGTCGTCCCAGCTACTCTGGAGGCTTAGGCGGAAGGATTCCTTGAGCCCGGGATTTTGAGATCAGCCTGGGCAACAACATATCGAGACCTCGTCCCTAATAAATAAATAAACAAACAGATAAATAAAATCCTGGGACTACTAACAATTCTGATTCATGGGTGGAGTTGAAGATGTACATTGAAAACACGCCTGGAGCAAGACAAGATGAAAGTGACTAAAGTACAACACAACAAGCCTCTGGCAATCACTGATTCTCAGAAATCCCTTTAATAACTTCGAAGTAAGGGAACAGGGAAAGGAGTTGCCAGCCTCCAGAGGAGGAAACAAATGTAAGCAGTGAAGTCTGTGAGTTTCTTAACAACAAATCATGTAAAACTCACTTGATTGCTGTTTTGACAGAGAAACACCATTTGTGGCTGCCAAAAAGGCAATAGTTATATCTCAATTTCATTAAATCATGTTAGTATCTCAGGCAGTTTTACAAATTGATTCAAACGAGCTTCAAAGTGAGTCTTTTTCCCATAATGGAGACTGGCAGTGGGTCCTGATAAATGACATTATCCAAAATTGTAATGATTCCTGCAGGAGTCAGTATTAGGTTGCATCTCTAATTTCTTTATCACTAAATCCACAGAAGGAGGTAATTGGCATGAAATGTACAAGAAGGCTTATCAAATCTTGAAGTGGAGTATTCTCAAGACCAAGAG
Source organism: Nomascus leucogenys (assembly GCF_006542625.1). Taxonomy (NCBI): domain Eukaryota; kingdom Metazoa; phylum Chordata; class Mammalia; order Primates; family Hylobatidae; genus Nomascus; species Nomascus leucogenys. Next base: position 42,233,033 of record NC_044400.1, read on the forward strand.
AAAACAGGTATTAAGATTAAAGACAAACCACTTTGAAAATTTAGAGGACTGGTCTGAGAGATGAAGTTACAAGCTAATCAAAAGAACTGGGCACACATTGCATTGGGAAGGAAGAGAGAACCACAGTAAACGTGAGACAAAAAGATGGTAAAGATGAGTTATAAATGAGAAATGATTAATCTCTATTAATTAAATTATAATTGTCAAAGTTATATTCCCTTTGATAAAATATCTTTGAAGTGTCAAATGGATAGGGATTTTTTCTATCAAAGACTACAGAATCATATGGTGAACAACTTAATAAATTGTCACCATCCATACTATCCCATATAAGCAATTAATAAATCAAGCAGTGAAGTCTTACACAGCACCCTGCCTATGAATAATTGTTAATTTTTAATTGATGCTTACTCTTTTCTTTGGCCTTTCTATATGCTACCTCATTTCATCAACGTGATAACACTATGAGATCTATGCTATTATTATCTTCATGTTACTACTGTGGAAACATAGGCACAGAGAGGTTAAGTATCTTGCCTGAGGCTGCACAGCCAGTAACTGGGCAAGCTGGAATTTGAGACTAGCAATCTGGTTCCAGAGGCTGTGTTCTTCGCCCCAACACTTCCCTGTTTTGGAACAGTGTGATGTAGCTTCAGAGTCCACAACAACATCAAAATTTTCTTTGAAATTTTACAGCATCAGGATAGACTATGACTGTCTTAGGTTTGAATTGTGCTTTCAATTTTACAGAGAGATGAGACCACATTATATTTTAGTGATCCTCATCTAGTGAAGGGACAGAGCAGGCATCATTACCCTCATTCATACAGATGTCCAGGCTATTTAACTTTACCCCTGCATGTGACTAGCAATTTATAGAATTTGTTAGAACTGAGGTGCTCTGTTTTTTGTTTCCTTAGAGAAATCAACTTCTATTATTCTACTTCCAGCATCTTATGATTTTATTTTATAAATAAAAACTATTAGACTTTCGGATGTGCAACATTTATTTGGGGAATAAGTTATAATTTAGAAAATTTATTAGATCATCTTGATAGTTAAAATAAAATATAATAATGCTACTATGTTAATTCCTGTGTAAAGAAATCCCTTAGTAAAGAAATAAGTATATTGAACCACAGCAGATATGACTTTTTAAAAACTTAAGGCCACTAGAATGAAATGAATGGTTTTGAGAAACAGAAAATAAACTATGAAAATCTAATATAGAAATGAATTTATTTTTCAATATGGAATATTTTCTTGAGTTACACTAAAATTCTGTATCCTAAGACCCATAAAATCTATTTAGTCAGTATTTTTGCATAGATATATGTGGTACGTTAACATTTGGGTAACTATTTTTTCATTAATTTTAATTGATTCTTTTATTCATTGATTCCACATATAATCATTAAGACTCCACTAAACTCTGTTGCAAATAGTAGGTGAGCAAAATTACATGTAGTCTCTACTTTCATGAAGCTACAGTCTGGATTAAAATAGTCATTAAACAAACAATCCCATCCATGAATACATCACAACCAGGATAAGTTTATATATAGAAAGAGACAGAAAGAGAGATGGAACCATGAGAAAATATAACACCATCCACAACCTAAATTGAAGGGCCAAGGCAGCTTCCCTTAGGGAGTAAAGCTCAAGCTGAAAGAGGACTCATGAGTAGCAATTGACTAGTGTAGGGTGAGGAGAACTTTGCAAGCAGAGGGAACAGCACATGCAAAGGTCCTGTGGCAGGAGGGAGAATATTGGGTGGTTTGAGTAATAGAAGAGCATAGAGAGTAAGGGGGATTGTGGTACAAGATGAATCCATAATAGAAGAAAAGGTTAGAGATCCTGTCAGAGATTTCAGACTTCATCCTAAGAGCAGTGAAATACAGTGGAAGTTTGCTTCTTTGTTTATTTCTTATTTTTAATAGGTTGTTTTTGGGGGAATTAATGACAGGAACAGATTTGGGTATGTACACATCAATGGAAACTGAAAGTTGAACCTCAGCTGTGTCACTGGTTTCTGTTTAATCTCTCAGCAGTATCTCTCTCCTCCAACACCTGAGATTTATTTAATGAGTCATCTCACTCCTATGATGTGCCTCCTCAAACCAAGTGGGCAGATTAAAGTTCTTACAAAATGTGCATATGCTTAGAGTTAAATAAAGGATCAGGAGAACTATATTTCTTGTATTATTTTATTATTCAAGAAAGCTGTGGTTGGACTTCTTTTTAGAGTGTGGTAATAACATAATTCCTCTTTTCTCCTCTCAAGTTGCAAACCAATTGAAATGGTATGTGAGTCAAACAGATGGAGATCAAAACATTTGCTTTATTATTGGTCTATCCAAGTTGGAGAGTATGGCTAACATGTAGGTCACCTTGGTCTTCCTGACAGTTTCCCGAATTGATAATTTTACTCACTCAGAACTACAGGCCACTCAACTCCATTCCACCCATTCCCAACTCCCAAATAATAACCCACAGGGTCATGGTCTGTTCTAAGAGGTTCTTCCCACAGAAGAGCAGGAACTGCTGTGTATCTGAAAATGGGAAGAAAGAGAGAGGAAGGGAGGGAGAGAAACTATCCAGAATCACTCACCAGTCAGATGTCATTTCTCCTTCCTGGGAGAGAAGTGAAAAGGTATTAAAAAAAAAAAAGGAGCATAAAGGATTCCTCCCATATTGCTCCTTTTAGGAGTGCAGTGGGAAATTCCTTCCACACTGTAGAAACAAGGGATGTGGTGAATGTCCCACCATAGCTTTTTAGCTTTAGTTTCATTTTTTCGTTTTATTTTGTGCATTGGTCTGTTCTCATGCTGCTAATAAAGACCTACCCAGGACTGGGTGATTTAAAAAGAAAAAGAGGTTTAATGGACTCACAGTTCCATGTGGCTTGGGAGGCCTCACAATCATGGTGGAAGGCCAAAGGCACATCTTACGTGGTGGCAGACAAGAGAGAACGAAAGCCAAGCCAAAGGGGAAACCCCTTATAAAATCATCAGATCTCATGAGACTTACTACCATGAGAACAGTATGGAGGAAACTGCCCCCATTATTCACTTCTCTCCCATCTGTTCCCTCCCACAACATGTGTTAATTATGGGAGTGACAATTCAAGATGAGATTTGAGTGAGGACACAGCCAAACCATATCATTTTGTTTCTTCAATATCTTCAGTACCAGAGTCTGAGTTCATCCTCCTGGTCCTCCATGTAGGCACACTCATATATCAATGTGTATCAATATGTACCTTTCAGGCAGATTTAAACATATTATCTCAAGTGGAGAAGAGTTTCCGCTTTTTTGTTCGTTTTATATAAAAAGCTTCAAAATTACATGTTTATTTAGGCAATAATTAAATACAAGACCTAAACAGAATGGGAAAAAATAAATACACCTTCCAAAACTGAACTCATTTTAAAGTGAATAGACTTATTTCAAAAATGAACTCCTCATCTGACTCTTGTTGCTTTTTTGAGTGCATGCCGCAACCACTATGCACTGGATGGCCAGAAACCATGGATCCATCCTGAAACCCTACATCTGTCTCTTTCTTCCAGACTCTAGAAGGCTGTCCTTGTGTGCCATATCAACTATGCTCCATTTCCCCTAGCTTTTGGTAGGGTTTGGGTAGTGGAAGACACCAAAAGATATTGGGAGCATGGGAGAATGATGAGGTGAAGGTATTTCTTTCCTGGCTCCCTCTCTCATGGCTGCAGTTGGGCAGTGGCTGAGTTGTTGGAGCTGTGGCCAGTGCCCCTGCTGGGCAACCTTATCCTCAGTTGCAGACACTCTCTCCAAGTCAGGGTAACTGCTGCCTTCCCTTGCCTTCCAGATGGGGAGATAGTAAGGATTCTTCCCTATTACCGGCCTTGTAGTGTTTCATCATCTCTTGTTGGGTTCATTTTATCCCGGCTGACATTTTGTCAATATTTCCTTAATTAACCTCTACTCAATCAAGAACTTTGAGTGTCTGTGTCTTGCCATGACCTTGACTGATACAGGGACTCATTGTAATCAAGGTGAAAGCTGTGCATAAAACTGAAGCCTGCAATGTTTTGTAGTATGTTTGGGGGAAGATTGACTCATCACTCTTTAAACAAAAAAATGTGCTATATAATTGAGAGATATATGATATTATTTCTCTGTTAAATCCTATGTATTACTTAAAATAACTTGGTCATGAATAAGATATTAAAATAAAACAATATTACTAGTAGACTGAAAGCTGCTTTGTCAGTTTCTGCAGACAGTGGATTTTACTCATGCTCTCTGTATATATATGTATATATATGTGTATATATACATATATACATATACACATACATGTGTATATACATATATGTACATATACATGTATATATACGTATATATACATACATATATATAGAGAGAGATATATAGATATATACACAGAGATGTATATACATACATAAACATCTCTCTATATGTATGTATACAGAGAGAGAGCAAGAGAGAGACTGGATGACTGGATTTTACCCATATATACAGAAAGAGAGAGACTGGATTTTATATATATATATATAATATATATATATATATACACACACACATATACATACATACTACATGTATGTATATGTATGTATGTGTGTATATATATGTATATATACATATATATATACATATATATATATAAAATCCAGTCTCTCTCTTTCTGTATATATGGGTAAAATCCAGTCATCCAGTCTCTCTCTTGCTCTCTCTCTGTATACATACATATAGAGAGATGTTTATGTATGTATATACATCTCTGTGTATATATCTATATCTCTACCTATCTATATCTATTCTAGTCTCAATTATGTCCAAAAGTATCATGACAAGTAAGTAAGAATTTAAATCTCAATTTTGCTACTTTCTTGCTGGGTGACTGACCTTCAACTGTTTGCTTAACTCTTCCAAATCTGAAGTTTCTCATGTATAAAAAGTTTTAAGGGTTTAATGAGCTATTGTCTTTAGAAAAAAAAAAAAAACTCAGCACACTGTCACTGTCTGAAATATAAGTGCTTATTTTTCTACTATTACTAGTGTATAGTCATCATCATCATTGTCATCATCATCATCATCATTGCTCAACGTGGTTAATGTTGATTACTTATGTTTTGACTTAATGGTTTTACCATCTTGACCTGTTAGATAAAACAAGAAGCAAACTTTACCTTCTGCCTAATGATTCTTCGTGTATTCTATTCATTCTTTATGCCATGGTTCCAGAATAATTTCATCTGCCACTCCTGTCATTAAAGGAAATGTCAATTAGAAACGAGCCTGGGTCTGCATTTTCTAGAATATTGTCTTAAAAATTGCTTTCCCTGTTTAAAAGTGATAATTTCAGTAGTTAAGTTTTTACTTTGGTTGGGCTCCCATAGGAATGTAAAGACCCTGAGGGTGGGAACCTTATCTATAATATTCACTGCTGTTTCCTAGCAGGGCCTGGCTTATAGTGGCCTCTTACATGTTCATTAACTAAAAGGAAGCAAGAGGGAGGGCAAAAGAGCGTGACTTTCTGTTCTGCTCTGTAGCTGAGAGTCAAAGCAAAGAGGTGCAATGCAATGGAGTTATACCCTGCTGTCTTCCCTTGACCAATGCTGCACTCCTTTCTGCTTATTTTCCCTGTCCAGTTGACATGTATTAATACTACTAGAGAAAAAGCAGCTCCTACTTTCCTGTATTCTTCCTGAAAAGCCTTTTCTTCAACTGTCTCTTTTGATACTCATCTGTCAATGGACACCTATGGGACTGTGTGGTCAACTTCAGAACACAGGGAGCTCAACTTTTATGACTTCATCTGCCCTGAGGTGTTTTACCTTACTCTCTAGAGTAGATTGGAGCCTCCTGGTGTCTCCTGCTGTCCCATCTCATATATGCCCATAACCAAACACTAATCACACTTGATTTTATTGTTTATCTTCTATATTCTATATAAGCTCTTTAAGAGTAGAAATCATGTCTGTCATAGACTCCATTGTATCTCAATTGCCCCACCTCAGTTTCCTAACTTGTAAAATGTAGATGTTGGTAAGAATAACTCTCTGCAGGGTTGTTTTGAAAAATAAATAAGTATTACACACAAGAGGCTTAAAACACTATCTGACACATGATAAGGGCTGTGTATAATTGTTAGCTTTATTATTAAATTGCTTAATCTTATTATATTGGTAGTTTCATAAACCCCCTTTTACAGAAGAGAAAACTAAGGCACAGAGGCTAAGCAGTTTTTTCATGGCCATGAAGCTAGTAGAAAATACTCAATATCTGAATGAATAGTAAATTGTTTAAAACCACCATATGTACAGATTATTTCTTTATTGAAATATTCTACATTATTTTGTCAATAACACATGATTTAAAAAAATTCTTAGAAAAGTAGTTAAAATTCTCAAGGACTATATATAATGTATGGTTTTTCTTTTTCAGAGAATAATAGAATTCTTGTGGTAAATTATATTCATAATCTAAATGTTGGTAACCTTTGATATCCCTCTAAGATACAGAATTTCTATACAAAAATAAAAGAAGGACAGAGCAACATAGTCCACTTGACAGTTCCACCTGACAGCAGCCCAGGTTCTGTCCTTCATCATATCTAAACCTGGGGGCAACTATATTTGCCTTGTTGAAGCAAATTTAATCTTAATGAAGTCAGGGATTGACAGATTCACATGCTGTATACAGATTGCTAAAGTGGTAAACAAACCCCGTGGAACTGGAATACCACGCATCATTGAGATGAATTAGGAAGCTACTTAAAAATGAACAAATTATATTTGTGATTATTAGATTCACAGAAACGGAAACACTCTAAATTGAAATGAGAGACAAAAATGGTAAAAGAACTGATCTTTAATAAAATATTTTGAGGCTTTGAAAGATACTGAAAAGGCAGAAAATAGTCAGACAAAACTAAAAGCTCAAAAAATAACCCAGGTCAGAATAGTCTAAAGATAACTAAAATGAATAGTAAGGAAAACGTACATTATTTTTGACTTTTTCTGTAGCTAGTGTTCCATAATGTGAATATGTAAACTAAGTAGAAAACAACAAAACAAAAAATTTAAAAAGAAAAAAAAACAAAAAATTAAAAACATTAGCAAAGTTATCAGTTTTAAAATTTTTATTTAAATTTTACATTTATCAAATAGTTCATTGTATACTGAACTATCAAAAAACGTTTTATGAAAAAAAAGTGAGTTTCTTGCATCTTTTTCCACATTCCCACTCCAGCTTTAGCTCCTCAAAGACAACAATTTTCTGCTTACTCACTAGTTTGCTTCATCATTTATTTCCATATTTCTAGATAATAAGCATCTAATACGAGTTTATTTAAATAATTTAAAATAAGTATAAATAATATTGTAATGTACTTATATCTCAACTTAGAAATAAAACATACCAGCTACTGTGGGATTGCTGTTTCCCCAAAGGAAACCAATATTCTGTTTGTTGTTTATGATTTTTTATTAAGCTTGCATTGTAATAGCTCTATCTATTTATTTTGTCATATCTCAGAAGATAAAACTAATGCAAAGTTGATTCTTCTATTATGGAAATACAAATACTGCTGAATTCCTTTTTTCTGTAATCAAGGATAAAGTAATGGCCCACATCATTCTTTAGGCTATGCAGCTACCTTGAAAACCGAAGTGTTCTAATGACTTGTATAGCCCTATTAGTTAGGCTCCATAGGCTGATCTAGGATAAGTAGACTGGGTCCATAAGGGGACAGGGTGATATCAGGGAAAGAGAGCACAGAAGAGTGAGTTTGAGTCTCTGCCCTGCTGCTGAGTTTTTTTGACAACTGCTTTAACCACTTTAATCATTAATAAGGAGGGGTAAGAATTTGGCTCTGGGAAGAATAAACACAAGATCTTGAAAAATTAACCATTAAGAGAGTTTGAGCCAGGACTGTTTGAACAATATGAAGGAGTTTCTTGGTCTAGAAATTATTGTTTCTGAAAATGCTGTTGCTGGATAATTTACTTAAGACTCATTTTTGTGTTTTCAAAGGAATCAAATTGAATCAGAATTTTTATGGTGAAGACCGAGAAATTTGCATATTATCAAACATCCCTTCTGCCCAAATCTTTCTGCCATATATATATAAACTTGGGAACTAAAGATAGTGACAATAGTATCTAATTTCAAGCTGTTTACTCCATTATACAAACATCCAAAACTACTGAAGAAGTTTCTGTTTTGGTCCTCAACTTTTAGAGTAGGCAGCCTAATTTAATTTCTGAAGTCATTGCTTAGAATCAGCCTGAACTGATAAAAGCCTTGTTATTCCATCAAAGAGAGAAAAAAGGAGAAAGAGAAAGAAAGGCAGAGAGAGAGAGAGAGAGAGAGACAGATTTTAATTTACTCATTCCAGAAAAATTTCTTCATAGGAGCTTGAAATTAAAAGGACAGCGCAATTAATTTTTTGTAGTATGCCTTGCTGATACATGAAAACCATTGAAATTATTTCACATATGGGATACAAGATCGGATTTCCTGCTGCTTCTAACATAGTGCTGAAAATGTTTAGACTACATATTCAAAGACAACATTCCATTTTGCTCCCATATAACTTAGGTGAATATTTTAATCATTTTTGAGAAAATAGGATAAAGGCTATCATATGTGCTATCTCAAATAAATAAACTAAAAACCAAGATTGAATATCAACAAAGTCAGTATTGGTAAATGTCATAGGTAATTCTATACAAGTTTTATTATAGATAAATCCCTTCCTGGAGTTGAATGCTTTGTGTCAACATTTCCAAGCTTACAGTGCTTGCTAATTATAGTGTTCTGAATTGATTTTCCATAAATATCCACTTAATGTGTTATAGCATTGATTGAAGCAATTATAAAAAGACCTGAAAATCAGAGATAGGGCCTGCGGGGAGAAATGAGGTGAGATATATGATCTTTGCCTGGCCTACGTGTGAAACAAGTCATATGGCAGCTGGAGGGTAACTGAGATTATTGAATAGCATCCCACTCTTGGCGCAGGTGTTTGGAATCTAAAATAATTACCTAAATGTGCATATCTGAGTTTGTCATTACCACTTAGCATCTCTGCTGCCCAGTAGAGGAACACTAAACAAACTCATAGAATTTAGGACCAAATTTATAAATTTGCCAGCGAAATCGATTTTTTTGGGGTATTTGCTTGGAACTGTCTAGCACAGAACACCAGATGGGCTCAGCAATCACATTATTTTCCATCTATTATGCTTGATAATCTGGATATTCCCAAATGATAGCTGTTGAAAATGGGATGTTCTCATAAGATCTCTAAATCCTAAAGACAATCTCTGGATATTAAAAAAATTGAATGGCAAAGCTGAACTGATGGTTTGGCTCAAGAATTACTCCATGAGAAACAACACTCAAGGGTATAAGCAGCATTTTGGTCCGACATTTTTAGGTGCTAGCTGAGAGGCCCTGAGCCGCCCTGTATACTGCTGTACAAGTCTGCCTGTCACTTTGTCTCTTTACATCATTAAAGAACGTTTTTAAGAAATATTTTAGAAGTCAACATGTAATGGATCTCCAGTAAAATACCTTGTAAATAATACTACTTGTCACATGGCTTTGTAAAAAAGATGATGGGAAATGGTGAAATCAGTACTAAGCAGTACCATTCACTTGGGAATAACTGTATGATGCACAACTATGTTAATTATCTTCATTTTTTTCATAAGTATTACTTCAAACGTTTTATACCTGTATAATGTTACTTGCCTTAAGTGGGTTAACTGAATTTTATGTGAATAACTTAACTTACATAGTTTCTTTAGCTATATAGTAAAGTTGTCATGGGCAGAACAAATGGCCTTCATCTCTTTTTATCAACTATATAGGAATGAATACTTTACCCTCCATATCGTAAATAATAATATCAAATATTTATGCAGCATTTATCATGTACTAGGTGCGTTACTGGTGGAAAGTATCCAAGTTACCAGTGGTGAATCCATACAGGTCTGCAGCAACCTCAATTCTTGCCTCCTCAAAAGAAAGAATTTGACTGAGGGGCATAAGCCAGAAAAAGAGACCAAGGCAAGTTTCAGAGCAGGAGTGGAAGCTGATTTAAAAAGGCTTTAGAACACATGGACACAGGGAGGGGAACATCCCACACCAGGGCCTGTCAGGGGGTGGGGGAGGGATAGCATTAGGAGAAATACCTAATGTAGATGACGTGTTGATGGGTGCAGCAAACCACCATGGCACGTGTATACCTATGTAACAAACCTGCACGTTCTGCACATGTATCCTAGAAATTAAAGTATAATAAAAAAAAGAAAAAGAAAAAAAAATCCTTAAGGCAGTCGTTTGTAGAGTGTTTAGTAGATCCACCATCAAATCTTTTTCAGATTTTTTTTTGTCTGTTTTCATTTAAAAGGGACATACTTTCCTGAAGAAAAAAAAAAAGGCTTTAGAACAAGAGAACAGGAAAGAAAAGAAAGTATGCTTGGAAGAGACCCAAGCGGGCACCAAGGTCAAGTGCCCCATTTAACCATGATCCTAAGACTATATAGGCTTAACCACCTCTGGCGTTTTGCATCCCTTTCCCATGATTCTTTCCTTAGGGTGGGCTGCCCACATGTGCAGTGCCTTCTTTACCCTTGGGAAGTGAGCAAGTGCAGTGTGTTCAGGAAGTTGTACCCATGCCTATCTGAGGCTTTTCTCCCCTTTTCCAGTGGAGTGCCCTGGAAGGTCATACTCCGCCATTTTTGTCTCTTAATGCACATGCCTGGGAAGTTGCTTCTCCCTGGCATCTGCATTTAATTAACACTTTAGCACGACAGGTATGGACCACCAGGAAATAGCCTCTCCCTGGCACCTGCTGCCAATTAATCACTTTTAGAGAGGCAACGTGATAATTGCCAAACCATCAACCAACATTCCTGGTGGGTAGGGGAGAGCCCTCTCCTGCCTTACTCATGGCTGCCTAGCTACCTGAAACAGCTGTAGTTGTAAGTATTTTATATACACCTTCTTCAATCATGAGAATAATACAATGCCTTAGGTACAGATAATTATCTCCATTTTGCAAATGCAGAAATTGAATAACGAAGCATTTATTCAACTTGCCCTCAGTCAGAGTTATGAAGATTCAAGAGAGGGATTTAAACTGAGGAAGTCTGGTGAAAATGAAATGAAATATTTCATTTTAAAGGCAATGAGTGTTTGTATATTTTAAATACAAAAAAAAGTTAGAAAATATTTGATTATTTATTTGAAATACTTTCCTACTTTATATAAAGCACAATTCATTCACCAATTCTTTATTGAAACTCTTTAATGTGTAAGTCACTGTACTAGGCACAGAGGGTCTAAAGCAATAAATGAGTGAGGCAAATGCCCTGTTTTAATGGAGGTTATAAGGAGGGAAACAGAAAATAAACAAGCTAAACTGTGATAGAGGAATAATGGGGGGTAATAGTGCTTTAGATTGGTTGGTCAGGAAAGACCCCCCTTGAGGAGGTGGCAGTGAAAAAGAAAGATGAAAAGCCAGAGATGCAAAGAGCAGTAAAGCACTCTAGGCAAAAGCAAGTGAATTCGCTGAAGCAGGAAAAACTTGTGTTTGAGGAACAAATGGAAGCCATATGGCTTGCATATATTGAGTGAGAAGTGTTGGGAGTTAAGTGTGTTCCTCCCAAATTCATATGTTAAAGTCCTAATTTGCAGTACCTCAGAATATGACTGTCTTTTGAGATAGGGCCTCTAAAAAGGTAACTAAGGTAAAATTAGTTCTTCAGGGCAGACCCTAATCCAATATGACTAATGTCCTAATAAGAGGAGATTAGGACAGGCACAGAGAAAAGACCATGAGAAGACAGAGGGAGAAGAAAGCCATTTACAAGCCAAGGAGAGAAACCTCAGAAGAAACCAATCCTGCTGACACCTTGATCTCAGAATTCTAACCCGAGAATTGTGAGAAAATAATTTTCTGTTATTTAAGTAACTTGGTTTGTGGAGCTTTGTTAAGGCAGCCCTAGCGAACTGATAAGGGGAGAGTGATGTGAGGTGGAGCTGGAAAGATAGATGAGGCCTAATCATGACTGCAATGGTAAGGAGTTTGAATATCATTTTAAAGGCAATGAGAAGCCAATAATAGGTATTAAATAGGGTAGTAGCATTGTATGATTTATGCTTTAAGAGGATCACTAGCTGCTTTGTGCAGAAAAGTCTTTAGATAAGAATGACAGGAGTATGAAATATATCAGAATAAATAGGACGGTGATTTGGATGAAGGGTGTAGGTGCTGGAATAAAAGATGTAGATATTTGATATATATTTTAAGAATAAAAGTGACAGTACTTGTAGGTGAATTGCACCTTAAGAGTGAGGGAAAGGAAAGAATCAACTCTGCCTTTTAGGCTCTGGTTTAATATGTTTATACCAACATAGTGCTATTTGATGAATGTTTCTAAATGGTATTTTTATGAGGTTCTAAATTATTTATCTCCACAGATAATGAGAATACTGATACACAATCAAAGAAAATGCTTACTGGGTTAGATTTCTAATTTAGTAGGTGGGTTTGACCAAATGCAACTACATACACTCTGTCACTTGATCCCTCTTAAATCAATGGTTAAATGGTTGGATACAGGGATCAATAGTTGAGGACTAAAAAAAGATAAGATGTCCTTAGAGGATCATACTACCCTGAAATGTCTAAAAGTCAGCATGGTACTGGTACCAAAGCAGATATATAGACCAATGGAACAGAACAGAGACCTCAGAAATAACACCACACATCTACAACCATCCCATCTTCAACAAACCTGACAAAAACAAGTAATGGAGAAAGTATTCCCTATTTAATAAATGGTGCTGGGAAAACTGGCTAGCCATATGCAAAAAACAGAAACTGGACCCCTTCCTTATACCTTATACAAAAATTAACTCAAGATAGATTAAAGACTTAAATATAAAACCTAAAACCATAAAACCCCTAGAAGAAAACCTAGGCAATACCATTCAGGACATAGACATGGGCAAAGCCTTCATGACTAAGACATCAAAAGCAGTTGCAACGAAAGCCAAAATTAACACATGGGATGTAATTAAACTAAAGAGCTTCTGCACAGCAAATGAAACTGTCATCAGAGTGAACAGGCAACCTAAAGAATGGAAGAAAATGTTTGCAACCTATCCATCTGACAAAGGTGTAATATCCAGAATCTACAAGGAACTTAAACACATTTACAAGAAAAAAAACAACTCCATCAAAAAGTGGGCAAAGAATATGAACAGACACTTCTCAAAAGAAGACATTTATGTGGTCAAAAAACATATGAAAGAAGCTCATCATCACAGGTCATTAGAGAAATGCAAATCAAAACCACAATGAGATACCATCTCATGCCAGTTAGAAAGGCAGTCATTAAAAAGTCAGGAAACAAGGGATTCTGGAGAGGCTGTGGAGACATAGGAACACTTTTACACTGTTGGTGGGAGTGTAGATTAGTTCAACCATTGTGGAAAACAGTGTGGCTATTCCTCAAGGATCTAGAACCAGAAATACCATTTGACCCAGCTATCCCATTACTGTGTATATACCCAAAGGATTATAAATTATTCTGCTATAAAGACACATGCACATGTATGTTTATTGCAACACTATTTACAATAGCAAGACTTGGAACCAACCCAAATGACCATCAATGATAGACCAGATAAAGAAAATCTGGCACATATATAACATGGAATACTATGCAGCCATAACAATGGATGAGTTCATTTCCTTTACAGGGACATAGATGAAGCTGAAAGCCATCATTCTCAGCAAACTAACACAGTAACAGAAAACCAAACACTGCATGTTCTCACTCATAAATGGGAGTTGAACAGTGAGAACACATGGACACAGGGAGGGGAACTTCACACACTGGGGCCTGTCAGGAGGTGGGGGCCAAAGGGAGGGAGAGCATTAGGACAAATACCTAATGCATGTGAGGCTTAAAACCTAGATGACAAGGGCCAGGCGCGGTGGCTCACGCCTGTAATCCCAGCACTTTGGGAGGCCGAGGCGGGTGGATCACAAGGTCAGGAGATTGAGACCATCGTGACTAACATGGTGAAACCCCATCTCTACTAAAAATACAAAAAAAAAAAAAAATTAGCTGGGTGTGGTGGTGGACACCTGTAGTCCCAGCTACTCGGGAGGCTGAGGCAGGAGAATGGCGTGAACCTAGGAGGCGGAGCTTGCAGTGAGCCGTGATTGCGCCACTGCACTCCAGCCTGGGTGACAGGGCAAGACTCCATCTCAAAAAAAAAAAAAAAAAGAAAAAACCCTAGATGACGGGTTGCTAGGTGCAGCAAACCACCACGGCACATGTATATGTACATAACAAATCTGCATGTTCTGCAAATGTATTCCAAAACTTAAAGTAAAATTAAAAAAAAAAAAAATATATATATATATATATATGTATTTCCTATACACAAAATTCAAAATGAAATCCAACACAAGGGTTTTTTTTTTTTTATCATCACCATTGTGGATACAAAGGGTATTATAAGTGATGGAAGCTTAATAAATGATATTGTCAGAAAAGTAAAAAAAGAAATCAAGTGAAAAAAAATCCAATATGATAAGTACCAAATCCGATATGAAATAAAAATATTTCAGGCTTATACTCCATAGTCTGTACCGCAACTTCTCAACTCTGCCTTTGTAGTATGAAAGTAGTCATAAACAGTATGTAATTGAGTAGACATGACTGTGTTCCAACAGAACTTTATAAAAACAGGTGGCCAGCCTATGGGCTTAAGTTTGCTCCTGCTGCTCTACCTGTAGCAGTAACAAGACTTCAGCTGTGGAAACAAAGGAGAAAGGAATGTGACACATGTTTAGAAGCCAATCAAATAGAAATTGCCACGCCAGTGTAGCACTTTCCACATAGACTTTGTTAGAACTTAATGATAAATAAAAATGAAGTGTTACAAAGGTTGAATGTGGGACAGAGCTTCTCTGATTAGGAAGGTAGTATGGAGATGTGCCATGAAAGGTTTGGTAGAGACCACTAACTGCCCATCAAAGAGTCATGCTCCCTGCTGATAAGGTGGAGCTGCTGTTGGGGAGTAGATGCTTATACAGGGATCATATTTCTCAACCCCCCTTAAAATTATGTGGGGTCATATGACTAGTTCTTACCAATGAAATGTGGGCAGAAGCAATGAGTGTGACCTCCTTGGCTGAGGGGATTAAGAAGTGATGTCTCTTTCTCCAGTACCTCTTCCCCATTGGCTGGGTGGACATGGACCTGGTTGACCTTGGAAGACTTAGGTTGGAAATGGTAGTCCTGAATGACTCTGTGAAGCAGACCACCATACTCACTATCTCGCCCCACATCACTGACCAAGAACAGCTGCAATGAACTATTATGTGGACAAGAAATATATTTTTATTATATTAAATCATTGAAATTTTAGAGATGGTCTGTTTTAGAAGCTGACATTATCCTAACAAACGCAGATGGATATCACTGAAACTGCAAAGATGGGAGCAGAATGAAGGGCCCTGTGATAGAGATTGTAAAATGAATAAGGCATACAGGTGAGAAATTACAAAAAAAAAAAAAAAAAAAGGAGTTTTCTGCATGTTGGTGGACAGTGAAAAAAAGTAACAAATAAATAAAAGAAAGAGGAGATCAGTTTGGTAGAGCACCTCTGCTTAGGTGTAACTTGAGATGAACAGTTAGGTCTTGGTCGTATAATGGAGGTTTTTGAGTACCAGAGTAAGTATGTATATTTAATTCATAAGGCAGTAGAGATCTGTCAAAATTGTGAGCTTGGATGTTATATATTCAAAGGAACTCATATAATGATTTTTAATATTTATTTAAGTATACCATGACTCATCAAAGAAAGGATCATAGCAGCTTTTGAGTTATTAATCTAGCAGTGATGTGTAGGAAGGATTGAATTGGAGAGAGGAAGCAAGAAACATTAAAGAATATTGGAATATTTTAGTCTAAATTAGGTATCTGCAAACTTTTCTTAAGGGACAGATAATAAATATTTCAGGCTTACAGTCCATAATCTGTATTGCAACTTCTCAACTCTGCCTTTGTAGTATGAAAGTAGTCATAAACCATATGTAATTAAATAAACATGACCATGTTCCAATAAAACTTTATAAAAATGGGTGGCCAGCCTCTGGGCTTAAGTTTGCTCCTGCTGCTCTACATGTAGCAGTAACAAGACTTCAACTGTGGAAACAAAGAAGAAAGGAATGTGACACATGTTTAGAAGTCAATCAAATAGAAATTGCCATGCCAGTGTAGCACTTTCCACATTGACCCTAATAATTGACATACCTTTTACTCTGCCACTAGACTAGGAGCTCTGTGAAGTAAACGTGTAACTGTATTCCCTTTTTATTGAAAAAATAGTAAATATTCAATGAACTATTTAACCAATTCGGTAAGTTTTTACTGATTGAATATGGAGAGTGCAAAAGCGTGAACAACGTTCCCAAGTGTTTCAGAGTGTCTATTAAGCTTGAATGAATGGAAAATAGTCATGCTGTTATTAGAAATGTTTGTGACTCTGATAAACTTATTTAACCCTTCCACACCTACATGTCCCAAAGGTATCTCAAAGTTACCAGGTATAAAATGCTACATTACTTTTCCCTTCTTTCTCTACTCCAAAATATGATCTTCCAGTGTTCTCTATCTTAATTGCCTGTCGTCTATCCAGTCGCTAGAAACAGAAATCCTGAGCCGCTCTTGTCCCCTTACTTGGAGGAATAAGGACAATACAATTTAGGGGGAAATCCAAGTCTTCAGACATTCTTCTGGGCCCTGCCTTCAAATTATATTTTTAAAAATCCACCTATTTCACTCTACTATCATTTTTCATCTGGATTACTGTAAAACACCCCTGCTTCCGATATTGCCTTCCTTGCATTCTCTACATAATAAAGACAGTTACTTTTTTGGTTAGCACTATTCAATGATTTTCTATTGAATTGAAATAAATCTGTATTCCACATCATAACCTACGACCGTGATGGGTCTCTTACCCGTATCTCTAACCTAGTTTCAAGGCCACTGTTTACCTTATCCAATACTAACCAGCTATTGTTACTGTTATTTCCTAATAATAGTCAAGCTCATTTTTGCTTCCAAGTATTTTTGTTTTCTCTTCTTCCTGCCCAGCTCTTTCCTACTCTCTTTGCATAGTAGGCAAGTGGAGTGTCTTTGCGCTTGGTCCAAAAACTAGAATTCCCAGAATTTCCTCTGTGTATAGTTCCAGACACAGCCTTAGACACAGGAAATAATTTGCCTGAGATTACAAAGGTGGATGTGAAGTTGCAGCTACATTGTTTTTACTCTCTGAAAGATGATGCAGGGCACCAGGCACTCAGGTACACCAGGTATCTTACTGATGTGGCAGCTCACATTTTTGCAGTATGACAGCATCCCAGTCCATGAATTCTCCAGCTCTGGCCAGATCTCCTTCATCTTCTCTGTTTACTAATCCTACATATGCAACTGTGGAGAAGGTAGGTGCTAGCTACTCCTGCAGGTCACCTACAGAATCAAGGTTGGGGTTAATGAAAGACAAGAAATGATTTCAGTAGTCTCTTTGGTTTCCAGTTTGTCTCTGCTGATTTCAGTTTGTCCTTGAAGTTGTCCACATTGAGCTTTCCTTCCTGACTGCCAGTCTGGTTGATGTATGTCAACTTCAGGCTCAACTCAGCAAACAAAGATAGCAGGATGCCTAGACTGTCCCATCAGCTTCCATACTTGCGTAATGACTAACCTCTATAATAAATTCCTTATTCTGTGATCTCACAGCAATTCTGCTTCTCTGAGTGAATTCTACTTTAGGTTTTAATAAAAACGTAAATTATTTAAAGAGATCATTCCTGACCCCTCATCCTAAATAGATCTATTCCATTACATTTATTTTCTTTAGTGTGCCTATCACAGACATGGTTATTGATTTTATTGTTGAATATCTCTTTGCCCCTAGAAAGCAAACTCTTTGAGTGAAATAATGTGTGTGATGGTTGATACTGAGTGTCAACTTGCTTGGATTGAATGATGCAAAGTATTTGTTCCTGGGTGTGTCTGTGAGGGTGTCGCCAAAGGAGATTAACATTTAAGTCAGTGAACTGGGAGACACAGACCCACCCTCAATCTGGGTGGGCACCATCTAATCAGCTGCCAGTCTGGCTAGGATTAAAGCAGACAGAAGAACGTAGAAAGAGTACACTGGCTAAGTCTTCTGGCATCCATCTTTCTCCCATGCTGGATGCTTCCTGCCCTCAAACATTGGACTTGAAGTTCTTCAGCTTTTGGACTCTTGGACGTACACCAGTGGTTTTCCAGGGACTTCTGGGCCTTCTGCCACAGACTGAAGGCTGCAGTTTTGGCTTCCCTACTTTTGAGGGTTTTGGACTTGGACTGGCTTCCTTGTTTCTCAGCTTGCAGATGGCCTATTGTGGGACTTCACCTTGTGATTCTGTGAGTCAGTACTCCTTAATAAACTCCCTTTCATATATACATCTATCCTATTAGTCCTGTCCCTCTAGAGAACCCTGACTAATACAACTTGTATGTCCACTGGATGCTCCTAAACACACACACACACACACACACACACACACACACACACACACACGCACCCTTGATGGACCCTGCAGCAGAAACAAGGAGAAGCAAAATGCAGCTCAATGGAACAAGAAATAGCGCCATCATTCCTCCTGCAATGTTCCACCATCCTGTGCTGTCAAAGCTTAACATAGTGCTTATTGTAAAGGAGAAATGTTTATTCCAGTCTATCTTAGCAGAGAAGGTACTTAAGGGTGAATTTGGAGCTGAGAGACAATAAATTGATAAATGCTACAGAGCCTGTTGATTGTTTAGTAGAATTCCAAGGATAACCATGGGTCCTGCTGACTGTTTTCCCCATTTGTCCAGCATTCAGCAGTGATGATGACATACAATGTGAGCTCATATCACGATGATGGATTTATTAAGATATACAATAGAGTATTGATTCTTAGGTATAAAATTCATCACATGTATTCCAAAATATAAGAAGTAGAAAGCCGGGATTCTCATGATTTAGGCTGAGAATGGTAGTAAGGTAAAAATAAGTAAATAAATAAACCTTTCCACTGAAAACAATTTCTCAAAGACTATGGAGGGAGATAGAGAATTCATCCTAAATATTCTCTTTTCATATTCAGTTCATTTCCCTTACATATCAGAGTAATTAATTCTTTACCCTAAATACCCCTAAACTTTCCACTTTTGGCCCCACCTCCACATAACTGTTGTTCTTATGTCTTGATGTATTTGTCTCTGTTCAATACTAAGAAGCCCCAAAGAACGTAATGTGGCAAGATACATCTCTTTTTGGAGGGAGAAATACAGAGAGGTCAAAATCATAATGCTCCTTAGTGGATTGCAGAATTAAAATGTCTAGTAATACATACATTTAGATGATCACATCTTAATTAAAGGAATGTGAAAAGGGCAGTGACTAGTGTTTTGGATAGGATCAGATTTAGAGGATGGTGTTCCTTCCACCACACCTTCCCCTCATCAAATATTGGTGAACTCTTCAAAGATATTTCTTATGTGTTTTCCACCCACTTGTGAAGATTTATCAATTCCTTTTTTATTACTACTTCATTCTAGTTGTTAGACAACATAAATATATCCTTCCCAGACTTGCCTCTTTTACTGTAGAAAAGACAAGCAAATCTTTCATCATCGCTGTGATTATCTATAGTCTATCCCCCCCTCTGTATCCCCATCTTCAAAGAAACCCTGAGCTATCCCATTTTTCTATAGACCTCTACATGGTAGTCAACTCTTGTAAGCACAACATTGGAATTAATATAAAGGAGGGCTTTATTCATATAAAGAAAGGCTCTGCCCTGCCTTTGAAGTTCATTTAACCTTTCCTGCTTTACTATTCAGATCCCCACCATTACTTCTAAAACAGAATGGGCATGCTTCAAATAATAGTTTTTGTTTACTAGAAATAAAAAATAACATTATATTCATAAATTATACATTGTTATTGCCTGAAACTTACAGATAATTTGTCTTTGATAAAACGTTTAGATTATCCTAACTTCATTCTCGCTGATACAGATCAGTCATTGGAACAGTTAGAATAAATGTTTATTTTATACAGATAAGATGACCAAAAAATATCTCTAATGGCTTCCATCATTACAAATATTTAATTATAAAGTCATTAGTATCCTAGAGTTACTGTAACAAATCACCACAATTGGGCAGCTTAAAACAACAGACATTTATTCTCTCATAGTTCTGGAAAATAGAATTTTAAAGTGAAGGAGTCATGCTTCCTCTACGACTAAGGGTAGAATCGTCCCTAGCTTCATCCTTGATTCTGGTGGCAGCCATCAGTCCTTGGCATTCCTTGACTTCCAGGTGTATAACTCCAGTCTCAGCTTCTATCTTCACATGGCATCCTTCCCTCTGTGTCTGTGTTTGTGGGCCCCAAACTTCCCCTATCTTTAAGGAGACCAGTCATTGGATTAGAGCAATTAGGGCTCATCTTAGTCCAATATGATCATCTCTTAGCTATATTATACTGGCAAAGGCCAGATTTTCAAATAAGATCACATGGTCAGTTACAGGAAGTTAAGACTTCAACATACCTTTTGGGGATATACAATTCAATCCACAACATAAAGCAACTGAAAATTAGAATTTGTTAGTTGGTTTTTGTTTCATGTTGTCACTTCTGTTTGCTCTAAATGAATAAAATCATACTTGCAACATTTAAAAATATTATCTAGATAAATTCTTAAAATAATGGATTGGGAATAAAATCAGAAATCATATTGAAATGTATAATACCCACCAAGGATATTTTCAGATTTGGTTCCTTCAGAATACTTTTTGAGGTGAATAAAGCGAACCTGTGTTATGATCTCATGGAGAGGTGATGGAGGATAAGTCAGGAAAGGATGATGCCATGCTTTGCAATGTGAAACGTGAACAATGTGCTTTGAGTAGAAAAGAATGAAACTGCTTGTCTAAGAATGCTTAGGAAAACATAATTCCACTGTTATGAAAGTCAGTGTCATAGGAATCTGGTTACTGTTTCATGAAGCAGAGAAAGATTTTATAATTTATTATAATTCATTATTTAGCTCAAAATCTTACTTTATATTGTGTTTCTCTAATTCTTGTATAACTAGGCTATACTGACCCAGGAATAGTAGAGTATAGGGCTTTAGGAAGGAGAGTTGTGCAAGCCTTTGATTTTGCAGCAGTAACCAAACATGGATATTTTAGAACACCACATTTTTAAATTTGTTTTCTTTATTTATTTTTTAATTTTTGTGAGTACATAGTAGATATATATATGGGGTACATGAGATGTTTTGATACAGGCATGCAATGTGAAATAAGCACATTGTGGAGTATGGGGTATCCATCTCCTCAAGCATTTATCCTTTGAGTTACAATCTAATTACATTCTTTACGATATTTTAGACTGGGCACAGTGGCTCATGCCTGTACTCCCAGCACTTTGGGAGGCCAAAGCGGACAGATCACCTGAGGTCAGGAGTTTGAGACCAGCCTGGCCAATGTGGCGAAACCCCGTCTCTACTAAAAATACAAAAATTAGCCGGGCGTGGTGGTGCATGCCTATAATCCCAGCTACTCAGGAAGCTGAGGCAGGAGAATTGCTTGAAATCGGGAGGTGGAGGTTTCAGTGAGCTGAGATTGTGCCACTGTACTCCAGCCTGGGTGACAGAGCAAGATGCCATCTCAAAAAAAAAAAAAAAAAAAAAAAGACATTTTAAATGTACAGTGTTACTATTGACTATAGTCACCCTGTTGTGCTGTCAAATAGTAGGTCTCTATTAGTCAGGGTCCTGCAGAGGGACAGAACTAATAGGATATACATGTATGTGAAAAGGAGTTTATTAAGGAGAATTGGCTTATGTGATCACAAGGTGAAGTCCCATGATAAGCCATCTGAAAGCTGAGGGAGAAAGAAGCCAGTAGTGTCTCATAATGAGTCCAAAAGCCTCAAAAGTAGGGAAGCTGACTGTGCAGATTTCAGTCTGTGGCCAAAAGCCTGAGAGCCCCTGGCAAACCACTGGTGTTAAGTCCAGGAGTCTAAAAGCCAAAGAACCTGGAGTCTGATGTCCAAGGGCAGGAAGAAAGGATGGAAGCATCCAGCACAGGAGAAAGAGGAAAGCCAGAAGACTCAGCAAGCTAGCTTATCCCACCTTCTTCTGCCTGCTTTGTTCTAGCCACACTGGCAACCAGTTGGATGGTGCCCACTCACATTGAGGGTGGGTCTCCCTTCCGCAGTCCACTGACTCAAATGTTAATCTTCTCTGGCAGCACCCTCACAGACATACCCGGAAACAATACTTTACCAGCTATCTAGGCGTCCTTCAATCTAATCAAATTGACACCTAATATTATTAACCGTCACAGTCTTATTCATTCTGTTTTCTTACCTTTTGAGACTTCTATGTGGAGTGCTAATGTTTCTTTCTTTCTCTTTTAGCCAATAAAATCTTCCTACAGACCAATTTGATAGTCTCTACACTTCCCCGGTTCCACCCTTAATTTTGGGTCAAGAAAAATTATTTCTATGGCCTGTTAATACAAGAGATTCCTTTATTTTTCTCTCAAGAGTTTTAGATATTCTTTTTAAAATGATTTTGGGAGTGTGTGAAGAGAATTTGCCACCTGGAATTTCTACTAATTTTTACTGTAGTCCAAAGGCTATCACATAGTGGGCTGTCAACAAATGAAAGCCCTGGTAAGAACTACTCACTTTACTCTGCATGGTAGGATGACCCTTGATTCCAGCTTGATTTTTCTCAAATCCTCTATCATTCATAGAGTTCTAAAGGATAGGTTTTTAAAAAAATTGTTCATTGCTACCTGGTATGAGAAAGAGAGACATAGGTGCATGTTTGCATTTAGCAATTATTTCTAGATTAGTGGGAAGGTCACTTTATCTTTAGACCAAGAAAGATGCATCTCCTTTGACAAAAAAAAATAACTTTTGAAGTGCATAGAGTCACTTGTGCATACTTAATATGCTGTCTGTGTCATGCACACTCATGAATGCATACATATACCAAATTTTACAACAAACAAAACAGCCAGAACAGACTGAAGTTGCTACTGTGATAGAAGTCAGTGATGACTTCAATATATATGAACTGTTTAAGTCCTGTTCATGAATTTTGTTTTCTTTTGATATTCTGAGGCCTGATCTTGTGACACACAGGTTTTGTTTTGCAATAACAGAAAACATTTTTTTTAACTTGTCTCATCCTGAAGTGAAAAATCACAATTGAACTGTGTGTATGGTTTTCATCTTCCCACAGCCCCAGACACTACCCTATATCCTACTTCCTATTCATTCAGAAATATTGGGATATCTTCATTAATTATGATAACAGTGCCTTCTATCTTATCAGGTTAGGGTATTGGATTAATAGTGCCTTCTACTTTATTGTTTCAGTATATTGCACTTTTGGGGGTTAGAAAATAGGATCTTAGTTGCCCTTATGATTGTTAACTGTTATTTACCTTTTAATCCCAGCAAAGCCTAGTAATAATATCACAATACGATTTAATATATCTACTTAGTGTATAAAGTGGTAAAAGGTGGAAAACCAACATTTGAACTTACCCACCCATATCTATGAATTTAGATGGCACTTTAGCTAATGGGAATTAGGAAACTAAATTTTGAAATTCTAAGATGTTTATACTGATTGTATCTATGGCATAGTGAACTCCCAATATTGTTATAAACTCTTGTTTAGAATTGCCACTCAGAAAAATTTAATAGCGGAGATAATTTTCACAAATACTAATTTCCTGCTACTGTGCTACTTTCTTTCATTCAGTCTCTCTATATATTATATATTTAATAAAATTTTAAAGTGCCTTTTGGTTTCAGTGAATATTAGCAGTTGCCTCCTTCTGTACCTCACCATATTTTTAGCCTTTAGGTACTTTTTAAAGCTTCTTATTACATGTGACATCACACAGGGTACCTGTTTCTGGGCTTATAATCTAAGAAAGACGTATCAGTTAAGGCAGACCTTGCTCTTTTCGCATGTTTGAGCTCTTTCTTTTCAGGAGAACTAGACAGGTTAATATTGGTCCCCTAGTTTCCAGAAGGTGTTTTCGTATTATGTAGTTTGGATTCATTAAATCTCTGTGTTAGGTTAATGATTTGTTAAAAATTGGGAAAATAACTAGTTCTCAATACAGACCTTGGCTAAAATTCATGATCAATTCCATGCAGTCTTATCTGTTAAGTCTCTGAAGAATTCCGAATTAAAGATTTGACTTATTGACGTCCTAATTAAATATCACAATTAGAGTATAGAAATGCGAAATTTAAATGCCTTTAGTTTTCAATTACAACTGATAAAAGTTTCCCTATAAAAGTTATAAATGATTTAAAAGAATGTTATTAACAGTCACAATCATGAGGTCAACTAAGATCCTATTTTCTGTTTCTTAAATAGTCAATAATTCTGTCATTTTATGTAAATTTTATTTGGAATTGAATTATGATTCATCTATATTTTTAAATAGAAAAAATCCTTTAAAATGAACCATATTTTTGTAACTGCCCAACAGGTTCTCCTTGCCTGCTGCCTAGACAGAGCAAATTTATCAAGACAGGAAAAGTGCAACAGAGAGAGACTTTAATTCACACGGAGCTGGTTGTACAGGAGACCAGGCCACAGTTTTATTATTACTCAAATCAGTCTCCCTGAAAACTCAGGGATGGAGGTTTTTAAAGATAATTTGGTGGGTAAGGGGTCAGAAAGTGGGGAGTGTTGATTGATGGGAAACCACAGGGAGTCAAAGTTGCCCTCTTGAGCTGAGTCACTTCCTGGGTGGGGGCCACAAGACTAAATGATCCATTTTATTGATCTGAATGGTGCCAGCTGATTTGTCAAATATGGAGTTTGCAAAATATCTCAAGTACTGATCTTAGGTTTTACAATGGTGATCTTTTCCCCAGGAGCAATTTGGGGAGGTTCAGAATCTTGCAGCCTCCAGATGCATGACTCCTAAGCTATTACTTTTAATCTTGTGGCTAATCGGTTAGTTCTGAAAAGGCAGTCTAGTCTTCAGGCAGGAAGGCAGTTTGTTTTGGGAAAGGACTCTTACCAACTTTGTTTCAAAGTTAAACTATAAACTAAGTTTCTCCCAAAGTTAGTTCAGCCTATGCACAGCAATGAACAAGGACAGCTTGGAGGTTGGAACCAACACGAGGTCAGTTAGGTCAGATCTCTTTCACCATCATAATCTTCTCAGTTATAATTTTTGCAAAGGTGGTTTCATTTTATCTCTGGGTTACGATGTTTTATTGTATTATTTAATAGTTTGCTATAGATTTAATTTTATACTGGTAAAATACAAAGCTGCGTATCATTGTTCTTATTACTGTATGTACAGGTTACTGATATATGTGGTTTCCTCTTTGAGCAGAACTGAGAAGACCTTTAATATGGAGGAGATTATATTTTTGTATACTTGAGACACTGCCTAAAGTAGACAGAAACAAGAGACAGAGTAAAGAAAGCAGGAGCTAAAGAGTTTACATGTGTAGGGGAGAAACAAATATTTTCCCCCTCTATCCTCCTAGCTCCTTTGGCTGGGCTACAAACTAAATTGACATAAAGCAGATTAACTGGAAAAAACAATTTTCATTGCATCCATACACATAGGAGTCCTAAAAAATATGAGATTCAAAGAAGGGCCAGTTGATTGAAGCTTATATAGGATCCTGAGCTTTTTAGAAAAGAATAGGGGCTGGGGCTTACAGAAATGAATAAGTGGGTGGCACTAAATTATGGGAAGGTGAAGGGAAGAAATGTATGGTGAATAAAGGTTGCATTGTTAGGCATATAAAAGACCCTCAGCTGATAAAAGTTGGCTGAGACTTGTTCTCTTTCTGGTATAGATACCTTTACTAATGAAAATTTTCTTTATAGATGTAAATTTCTTTATAAAAGGGGAGTTTTTGAGAGCTACTCCTGTGCCTGTGGTTTCTCAACATAACCAGCTCAAAATAATCAATATGCCACACTTTAAGGAGGCATGTTCACATCTCCTCTAGTCATATTTTGGGTTGTATGTCCTGAGCCCAAATATATGGCTCATATTGATTTATAAACAATCTGTCAACAAGTGTTGGTGCAAAATATTTACTTAGATATTCGAGGGATAAAAGAGTAAAGGTACGAGAGTAGGTATGTTGCCCTTATATCTCAGGGATTTTTCATTCTAGATATGGAGATAAAACTGATAAACATTAACAATAACTGAACTATACAAATGAACATATATTAAAGATGATTAATTGGAAAATTCATATTATGCTACATGTTTAGTTCATAGGAACAGATAATAATGAACTTCATTTATGTAAGTCAATTGTAATATTTTAACAAACAGAAGAAACACTGGAATTGGAATTAGAAGTTATGAGTTCTATTGCCACCCCTGCCACTTACTACATGTGTTGCTTAAAAAAATTGCATAACCTTTCCTAATATCTAAATATATTACATGTTCATCGTAAATTTACATACCCACTAAAAGAATGAAAACAGACTTTGTAATCCCAAATTGGCTGAAGAAAAATAGGAAACAAGAATAAAATATAATTGAAAATTTTGGTCAATAAAAAAAAGAAGGCCAGGTGCGGTGGCTCACGCCTGTAATCCCAGCACTCTGGGAGGACGAGGTGGGTGGATCACAAGGTCAGGAGATCAAGACCATCCTGGCTAACATAGTGAAACCCGTCTCTACTAAAAAATACAAAAAATTAGCGGGCATGGTGGCAGGAGCCTGTAGGCCCAGCCACTCGGGTGGCTGAGGCAGGAGGATGGCATGAACTGGGGAAGCGGAGCTTGCAGTGAGCCGAGATCATGCCACTGCACTCCAGCCTGGGCGACAGAACGAGACTCCATCTCAAAAAACAAAAAACAAAGACAAAAGAAGAGTGAATGCAAAGGAAAACTGAAACAAAGTAAAAATTAAAAGATGAGATGTTAGTAAACCAGTTATTGTCAGTAATCACAATAAATATAAATGGACTGAAATTGCCAGCTAAAATTTATAGACTTTTAGATGAGATTAAAACATGCCATTCCAACTAAACAATGTTTACTAGAGACATATCTAAAACATAAGGAAACATAAATTTTGAGTGTAAAAGAAGGGAAAAAGAAGTACCAGGTATAGTCTAATAAAAAGAAAGCACTGGGTTTTATTTTTAATTTACAGTTTTTATTTTGAAATACAGTTGATCCTTGAACGAGATGGGTTTGAATTGTGCTGGTCCACATAGCAGGTTTTTCCAACCAAATGTTGTTTGAAAATCTAGTATTCTTGGGATCCAAAATGCACATATACAGAGAACCAACTTTTGGTTTATGTGAGTTCCATAGGACAAACTATGGAACTCGAATATGTATAGATTTTGGTATATGCAGGGGGCTTGGAACTAATTTCCCACATATACTAAGGGGTGACTGTAGTTGTAGATTCATATGCAGTTGCAAGAAATGATACAGAGAGGTCCTATGTACCCTCCCCCTATTTCTTCCAGTGGTAACGTCTTGAATAATTAGAGTAGAGTATCACAACTGGGAAATTAGCATTGGTACAATCCACTGACCTTGTTCAGATTCCACTGGTTTTATGTGCATTTATTTCTGTGTGATTTTAACACGTGTAGATTTATGTAACCCTCGCCACTTTCAGGATACAAGAACTGTTCTATTACCACAAATATCCCTTGTGCTATCTTTTGATAGCCACATACCAACCCTAGTCTCTATCCCATGGCAATCCCAAATCTATTCTCTGTGTATAATGTTGTTGTTTCAAAAACATCACTTAAATGGAATGATAAATTTTTAATGTATCAAATATATTAGGTAAAAAAAGAGGAAAACTGTAAAATTATAAAAATTTGAATTTTCCAGAAAGGTGAAAATACTATAAAACTATATAATAATGAAATATAATGAAAATAATAAAATAACTATAACAAATAATACAAAATATACAAATACACATACAGAATTTTACAGATTACTATTTATATATATGTTAAGCAGACAAAAAATTAATTAACAAAGACAATCTAAAAAAAATGGCTTTATCTTATAAAGTTGTATTGTTTCTGCTCATGATATACTCTACAGAATTCTTGTATATGTCGACCAGGAACATTAGTTAGAAAGTTCACAAAAGCACTGTTCATAATAACAAAAAACTGGAAGCTGTCTCAATAACCATTGATGAGAGGATAGATAAGATATTTTCACACAGTGACGTATCTACAGCTGTGAAAATGAGTGAACTATAGCAACTCACAACGATATGGGTGACCCTTAGAAATATAATGTTGAATTGAGAAAGACTAATGAGTTATAACAGCATTTTTATTAAACTAAAATACAAAAAAACCCAGACCAGATATTATATATGTGTTCATGTTTATGAATACTAAAATAATTTACAAACAAGGGAAAGTTAATTTAAAAACTCAGGATAACAGCTGTCTTTATGAAATATGTAGATGTATGACATTAGAGAGAAGCCACTGGTTTCTTCAAGGTTACTGATAAAGTTTAGTTCTTACACTTGTTGGTGTGATCACCATTGTTTGTGATATCATGCTTCATTATATAACATGTTACATATACTTTGTATATATGAATTTATATATAACAAAATTTAAAAAAATAAATAAAATGAGCCTCATATTTCCCTCATTCTAATGGTGTCATAAGGATATTTTAAGGATAAACAAAACTGGTGAAAGGGAAAGCTCCTTGTCAAATATAACACTGGGTACAAGTATTAGGCAAAGTCATGAGAAACACATTGCTGCCTCTAGAGGACTGGTGAACTTCCTCTCTGCTACAGTCTTAACTTGCCTGCATGCCTGCCTAGTCCTGCTGTTACTGCTATTGATGATGACATTGCCGCTCTGCCCACCTGCAGAGAGCAAGCTTTGCTACATCTTTCTCTCTTACAGCTTGAAGCAGAAACTCTCCTAGGAATAGAACTGCTTAGTGTCTGGCTCCAGGCCCTAGCTTCCAGGCATATTTTAAAAGAGGAAAGTGGTGCCCCACCCTCCTATCTTCCTATCATAAATGAGGTTGTGTCTCATCTCTGTATTACCACAGGAAATTGATTTTATCCCCTTCTTATTTTCCCACTCAGGAAGCTCTTTCTTCCAGCATTCATTTATCAGATTTAACTGAAATCTTATGGGGGTTTTTAGTAAAAAAATGTTTCCTATATGATTATATGAATTCATAGTGGATAGGTGTATTTTGAGGCAGACCAAAGGAACGAAATAACAGTAAAACAACCACTTCCTTTTATAATAAACTGTTTTATAATTTCCTAATTGTTATATAACCTCATTGGATTAGACTTCTTCCTTGGTTACTTTATAAAAGCATTGTCCAGATTATCTTCTCGCTTTCAAAAATCCTACGACTGATAGACAATACATGTATAAGATAAAATGCCTTAGCATATTATTTTATTGCCACAGAAATACAAGATAGAATTAGATAATTGGGAAAGCTGATTACTGTAATAATCTGACTTCCAAAAATTTTAAAGGATTCATGTTTACTGAAGACACTCAAAACATTTCACAGAGAAAGAGAATACACTTTCAGGGAAAAAAATTATGTTGAGAAGGTATGATATGGTTAACTGTTGAATATTTACATAATGCCCAAGGTAATATATGTTGGGCTTTCAAATAGGAAGACCTCACACTGAATTCAGAGAGGTTAATTTGCCTTCTGGTCTCTCTTAGAGCTCCACTTTTTAAGTAGAATTTCTTCCTCTCGAAGACTCACGCCGCTTTCAACTCAAAAAGTTATTAGTCAGAATTCTATAATCTCCATCAGTCTCCATAATGTACCTTTTTTATAGTAAGCTAATTTTACATTTTTACTACCTCAATCTGTGCAGGTTCCTTAATGCATCTCTTCCCATATATTTATTTTTTGTTTTTTGCTTTTCATTCACAATCTTAAATTTTATTGTATTTTTCTCACTTACTTGTTCTTGTCAGTTCAAGCCCTACCATTCCTGAAAATGTTCACATCCAGTGTTAACACACAATGAACTGAGTAATCATGGACAAAATAGAAACGTATATAAGGAATCCAGAATAGCGTCTAGCAAGTAGAACAAGCTCAATGAATGCTGGTATGTCTATATCTATATCTATGTTCATTATGATTACATCAATCAATCAATATCAATCAATCAGTCATCTGTGTGTGTGTGTGGGTAGGGGTGTGTGTGGGGTGTGTGTGGGGTGTGTGTGTAGCTATATCTACCTTCATCTGTATACATGGTGAGGGAAACAGAGAAAGAGAACAAATTATGTGTGTGGTAATAGAAGAAGAAAGGAGACCTTTTTCTAAACTCTATAAAGTAAAATGTTTACTAGTTCAATAGGGTGAAATAAAAGAGATGAAAATCATATCTGAACCTGATATGTCCTAGGGGTATCTCGCCTTTAAACAGAAGTTCTGAATCTCATATTCTATTATTAAGTGCTCCAACCCATCACAGAGATTCTCGATTCCACACTGCAAGAGAAGCCATTCTAAAGGGATCCCTGCTGTTTGTGCATAATAAAAAACCCTTCAGAAAACCCCGTTTTAACAGATCATTAAATATTACTGCTTGTGAGGGGGTTAAAATCCAAGATTCCAGATCAATGCATTTTTATTTTTTTGTTTTAATCTTTCTAGTAGGTACTTAAAGAGAAAGTACATAACATTTCTAAAATAACAAACCTTCAAATAAAATCTGTATCCAAGGAAATCAAATGCTGCTTAATAAAGAAACAAACAAACAAACAAAATCATCCCTTATTATCTAGAGATTTAGATCATGGACAAAAGATGAACCTTAAACTGTTTCGTAATTTCCTTTTTCTGAATACCGGTTACCAAGTCAGAGCCAGCAAACATTGCAGACATAAACATATCCTCTCTAGTTTTGTTTTTAACTACCAATATAATGAGGCAGCCTTTGCTTTACTTAGTATTTACAATATCTATAGGTAGGGGAGATTCCAGTTGAGTATTATGAGGACATATGAATTGAAGGGCAGGGCAGTATATGAGCAAGAAGTTGAGAGGCATAGGACTTCAATCTCTGTAGCCCAATTATTCCAACTCCTGGACAAGAAGATCATTTTCTTTTAGGGTGAAAAGTCTGCATACATTGTACTATTGGAGCATACCAGACTTCTTATTTGGTATTATTCTGTGGTTTTCAATATAATTTGTATTCTATCTTGTCACCTGATATGATGATCCTAATTAGGAAATGCTTCCTGTTATGGAAGTAGTGATAAGAGATGGAGGTGAAGATTAAAAGGCTACTCATTAGGATGCAGTCTGAGGGTGCTGCCATTCTCTGAAGATCCCTGTGGCTGTACTCTCAGGTAATTACTTCCCCTGCTAGTTGGTCCTTCACAGTGCCAGAATACACAGGGGCAGATGTTAGATGTGACACCAATTGGTATTGACTCAGTAAAACTGTTTTAAAAATAATTACTAATGGTGCCTTTCGTTAAACACATTGCAATTACTGTATTACAGTGATGGAAAAGAACAGTAGATAATTGCTGGGGAAATGGAGAAAATTTCTAAGAAAGTTAATTTGAACCCCTTCTTAAAGGCTGTGGTCACCTTTTGTACCCAAAGAGGAAAACTGTGGTGGACATAGGGTTTCTTAGCCTATCACAATCTCCTGGAATTTCTTCAGCACTTCTCTCTTGAGCTCCAGAAGTTCTGATGTCACCAAATAGGTCAAGTGGGATCATTTCAGCTAGGTCTTTGCATCTTTGATTCTCATCCCTCCTTACTCTGCTTGTGTTTATATTGCTAGCAACTCAGCAGCAAGCCATTCCCCATGCTTGTAGCACCTAATGAAACTGCTCAGGCAAAGCAATTTCATCTTCCAGCATTATCTTAGGCTTCCCGTAGAGAAAACAGTATGTTTTTCTGTTACAAAGGAGTTTTTGCTATATTACGTTCAGTGCTTGTGTAGCATTGACAGAGGTGTCATATACTGGCAGGGTTCCCCACTATGCCCCCTGCCCACAGAATTAAGGAGATACATGTTTGTTTAAATACATTTAACTTTACATATTGACATGTTGACACACACATTTGGTGAAAAACCTATTTTATACTCCAAAGATGTAAGAGAGAGGAGAAGAGGAGATGGATGTGCAGGGACTTTCAATAATTCATTCATTGGTTTATTTATTCAACAATTCAACAGATACTGTCAAATACCTATAATATGTAAGGTAGATGGGAGACAGCAGTGCTGGAGCTTTTATTATAATGGGGTAGAGGGAGAAATTAACAAGAAACATAAAATGAAAATTCTATCATGTTGGAAAGATCAGGAGGGAAATCAGGAAGAAGAGGAGATGGGGTATGATTTAAAATAGGATGGCCAGGGTAGAACTAACCAAGAAGATGATATTGATCAAATATATGAAAGAGATGGTGTAACATTCATATAACTTTACCATTTGTACTGCATTTGGAGCTTTAATTTATTTTACAATATTTATTGAATACTTACTGGGTGCAGGCACAATGCCTTCTAAATGACACATTTTAGTCTCTATTTTACATATTAGGAATCCAACGTATGGAGAGTTCAAGTAACTTGTTGAAGGTTACACAGCTGGAAAGTCACAGCACAAGTGTTAGAACAAAGACCTTTGACATCTCCAAGTATTAGGTTGCTTATCTGATACTTGGCCACAAATATACTATCTCACAACTTGTAAAGTCAGCTCTTAAAATGACCCGACAAATAGTAAATGTTCATTTTGAATGGTTATCTTTTTATCTCCTAACTTTTACAATAATAATGCAAGACTACTGTAAGACAAATACTTAACCTGCATAGCATACCTTACGTAATCCTTGAAACAATCCTTCACAAATGAGAACACTGATAGTAGAGAGATGTTTAAATAACTTCCCTCAGGTCACTTTCAGCCAAGAAGTGGTTAAGCCCAAGTCAAAACTCAGGTCTTCAAAGCCTGAGCTCGTCGCAACTGTTCCAGGCACAATTCCTTCTAAACAGAAGCTTTCAATCTAATTGGGGATACGCAGAGATTCATAGGAATTTAAATGAGATAATCTGGAAGAGGCCTCTGGCACCCAGAGGGCAAAAGAAGAGCAGTCAGCAGGTCTCACCAGGGACCACTTTACGCAGCCCTTGGGTCACTGGATAGCCAACTCTCCTTCTCACTCATCAATCAATGGAAGGCCATAAAAAGAGGTGGCAATAACCTACATATTTAATGAGCAAAAGCTTCATCTCGAGTGCCACTAGCCATGAACATTTGGTACACATGCTGTGGGCATGTGGCTGGGGCTGTTGGAGTCAAGTGGATAGATATCAAGCCCTTTCCTGTAGGAAACGTTGGCCCTAAATTCCCATATCTTTTTACTAGGATGTTTGCAAATTTCAGAGTTGAAAAGGGTCACCTGGTTACCTTGTAATTGTTTCTGCCATTGAACCAGTAATGAATTAGGATCCAAACTGATGGAGTTCATTCTCGAAGGTAACTCCACTTGTTAGCAAATCTGAGACTTGAAGCCAGGGCTCTTGTTATGTCTCTCCACCTAAATTGTTAATCACCAAAGAATGCATACATATTTATTATAAATTAAAAAAATAAATAATCTAAGAAAGCTTGCCTTCACTGTTCCCAATACCAGGCTCTTTTCCCTAGAGGGACCCTCATTATTAGATTGATGTGTTTATTTTCATCCTTTTGCCATCTTTTATTTAGTACCTGCCTGTCTCCAGAAAAAAAATGTATTTTGCTTTTCTCCTCTATGTCATTAGCTTTAGAGGGGCCAGCATTCCATGGGGAGTGGAAGGGGGTCTATAATTGTTCATTTCTACCTACGACGTGGTAAGTTTAATTCTGCAAACAGTGATAACAAAATCATTTCTCCCTCACACCTAATCCCAAGTCTTCTAATGATTTTATCACAAAAAATATGTGACAATTTGATCTCCATCAGCCTGACTGTTTATGTCTCAGTTGGGTTAGAATACATTATATTTGTTATTTCCTTAGTTTGTTACTTGTCCTTAACACTACAATGGTAACTTATCTTATAGAAATTGTATATTTATAAAACAAATCTCTCATGCTTTATTTTTATTGCTTCTGAGGTTTATTTACTTGTATTAAACAGCAAAAAATTACTTTTAAAGAACTTTACAGTTACTTCCAGTACATTAATAGCTTTATTGCATATATTCAGCTCTTTATTTCATCCAGCATATATTTTTGTATGTGATGTGAGGTAGAAATATAAATATGTTTTCCAAATGGATAGCCAGTTGCCTTAAAACAATTCATTGAATAGTGCATTCTTTTTTGATCGAACTAAAATTCCAAATTTCTACCGGTACATTTCACATTATCCACTACATTTCACTGATGCAATTTTCCAGATTGTTACAGTCATGATAAAGTTTTATATATGCTTTGGTATCTAGGCAGGCACTTTGATTTTTCTTTCTGTTTCAAAATATTATAAATTATTCTTACATGTTTCCTTTTCCAAATTTTTTAGGATCAGTTTGTCAAGTTACATGAAATATTTTCATGAGATTTGCATTAGTCTTGCATTGCATGTATACATTTATTTGAAAGATAATTACATCTTTATGGTATTATTCTAGTAAAGAACACATTACTTCTATTTTTTCAATCTCTCCAGATTCATCAATAAAGTCCACTAGACTCAAAGGTTTATGCTTTTCTTTGAAATTTTGTTGTTACAGAATGTAATTAATTTTCTATATTTTTAAAAAATTAATATTGATGATTTAATCTTGTGTCCAGATTCCATATAAAACTCTCTTATGAGTTTTCCAGTTTTAGATAAACCATACTATCAAATGAAAATAATATTTTATTTGTTCCCTCTATTTATACTTATATTTCTTTAATTTTAATAATCTTATTAACATATCTTTTAGTATAATATTGAGGAGTGGAAATAATAGCAGAAAATTTTAGCTTATTTCTGAGTTTAATGTGTAGCCGGACGAGCCACAGACAAAACCCCTCAGACACGTAGTTAAAGAAGGTAGGGCTTTATTCGGCCAGGAGCATCGGCAAGACTCACCTCTCAAAAACCGAGCTCCCTGAATGAGAAATTCCTGTCCCTTTTAAGGGCTCACAACTCTAAGGGGGTCCACATGAGAGGGTCGTGATGGATTGAGCAAGCAGGGGGTACATGACTGGGGGCTGTATGCACCAGTAATTAGAACGGGACAGAACAGGACAGGGATTTTCACAGTGCTTTTCTATACAATGTCTGTAATCTATAGAAAACGTAACCGATTAGGTCAAGGGTCGATCTTTAACTACTAGGCCCAGGGTGTGGCGCCAGGCTGTCTGCCTGTGGATTTCATTTCTGCCTTTTATTTTTTATTTCTTCTTTCTTTAGAGGCAGAAATTGGGTATAAGACAATATGAGGGGTGGTCTCCTCCCTTAAATGGAAATACTTCTGATACTTCACTCTGAAGTTAAAGGTTTTTTTCTTCCCAATTTCTTGTTTACTATTTTTAAAATTTAAATCATTTATGGATATTAGATTATATTCAAAATTTATTTAGAACTATTGTGGTAATTATATTATTTTTGTTGTTTTATCTGATAATGTAATATATATTTCAGAGTGATGAGCTGCCTTCATTTTTTTGTAGTGGAAGTAACTGTAAAGTTACATAGATTTTATCATCTCCCCAGATATTTGTTTCCATAAAGGCATTCGCACATGCTTTTTTTTATGACTAAATCTTGAAATTATTTCTCATTTCTTTCATTTATATATATTACTTCATGTTTTCTATTTTTTATGGAGCCTAATTTGATAATTTATATATTTTAGAACATTATTAATTTGAAATTTATTTATGTAAACTTATTAATACTGTATCATTCTCATTTTAAATACTATCCATGTTAATTATTCCCACTTTATCAGTCTTTATGTTTTTGCTCTTTGCTGTTTATCAGACATACCACAAAATCTTTCATTTTCTCAACAGAAAGATTTTCATCTTATTTATTTTCTTATATTTGTATTTTATTGTTTCTTATTTTCTGCCTTTCTTTCATATTAAGCTCCTATGTATTTTTGTGTTACTTTGCTCTATTTTCAGTCCATTGAGCTGAATGCTTAGTTGAATGCTTAGCTCATTTATTTTTATTCCTTTTTCTTTTTTTTTTTTTTTTTTTTTTTTTGAGATGGAGTCTTGCTCTTGTTGCCCAGCCCAGGCTGGAGTGCAATGGCACGATTTTGGCTTACTGCAACCTCCACTTCCTGGGTTCAAGCAATTCACCCGGGTAGCTGGGATTACAGGCGCCCGCCACCACACCCAGCTAATTTTTGTATTTTTAGTAGAGATGGAATTTCGTCATGTTGGTCAAGCTGGTCTCCAACTCCTGACCTCAGGTGATCAACCCACCTTGGCCTCCCAAAGTGTTGGGATTATAGGTGTGAGCCACTGCCCGAAGCTATTCTTTCTTAATTTTAATTAGATATATTTAAGACTACAATAATCTGTCTTTAAGGATATAGTTTATTTTACTTTGGGTATGCCCTACAGATTTTGGTATGTGGCAGGCTCATTAGTCTCCATTTGTAAATAAATTGGTTAAAGTCTTTCATTGACATAATTAGCATGGCTCATTATCAAATGAAAATGTAGGATCTTTTGTTCAAAAACCATGAAAAAAGCTGTTAAAAGTACTAAAAGATAAGGCATTTTTCTTTCGTCTTTGGTCCCTCAACTTGTCATAGATTTTGTGTGTATGTGTGTGCTAGTATTTTCCTATTTAATACTGCTCTAACTAAAGAAAATTTTCAACTTTACAATTATTAACATGACTTTTAATATTTATTTTTATGTTGTGCAATGCAAGTATTATTTTTATTTTTTATCCTTTCAATTTTACTTTTTGTTTAGATTTTGTATTTGGGGATGCATGTGCAGGTTTGTTATGTGGGTGTATTGAGTGATGCTGAGATTTGAGTACAGGTGATCCTGTCACCCAGATAGTGAGCATAATACCCAATAGTTTTTCAGCTCTTGCCCCTCCCTCCTTTTCTACTCTAGTAGTTTCCAGTGTCTATTGTTCATATCTTTTTTCCATATGTATTCAATGTTTAGCTCCCACTTATAAGTGAGAATATGTGGAATTTGGTTTTCTGTTTCTGCATAAAACTGCTTAGTATAATGGCTTCCAGCTGCATCCATGTTGCTGCAAAGGATATGATTTTGTTCATTTTTATGACTGCATAGTATTTCATGGTGTATATATACTACTTTTTTAAATCTAACCCACCATTTGATGGGCCCCTTGGTTGATTCCATGTCTTTGCTATTGTGAATAGTGCTGCAATGAACATATGAGTGCATGTGTCTTTTTGTTAGAACAATTTATTATCCCCAGCAATGGAACTTTTAGATTTAATGGGAGCTGTGTTTTAAGTAGTTTGAGAGATCTCCAAACTGCCTTCTACAGTGGCTGACCTAACATGCATTACTGCCAACAGTGTACACGTATTCCCTTTTTCTCCACAGCCTCATTAGCATCTGTTTTTTTTTTTTTTTTTTTACTTTTCAATAATCACCATTCTGACTAGTATAAGACTGTATCTCATTGTGGTTTTGATTGGCTTGTCTTTGATGATTAGCAATGTTGGGCATTTTTTCATATGCTGACCACCAATACATCTTCTTTCTAGAAGTATGTGTTCATGTCCTTTGGCCATTCTTTAAAGGAGTTATTTTGTTTTTGCTTGTTGATTTGTTTAAAGTTCCTTGTAGATTCTGGACTTTAGACTTTTGTCGGATGCATAGTTTGTGAGTATTTTATCCTATTCCATAGGCTGTCTGTTTACTCTAGTAATAGTTACTTTTTCTGTGCAAAAGATCTTTAGTTTAATTAGGTCACACTGTCAATTTTGTTTTTTGTTATAATTGCTTTGGGGGCCTTAAAAAAATTTGTTGCCAAAGCTTATATCAAGAAGGGTATTTCCTAAGTTGTCTTCTAAGATTTTAATAGTCTGGGGTCTTACATTAAAATCTTTGATCCATCTTGAGTTAATTTTCATATATGGTGAAAGGTAGAGTCCAATGTAATTCTTCTCCATGTAATTAGCCAGTTATCCCAACATCATTTATTGAACGAGGAGTCCTTTCTCCTTGCTTGTTTTTGTTGGCCTTGTGTAAGATCAATAATTATAGGTGTGTGGCTTTATTTCTGAGTTTTCTATTTTGTTCTATTGGTCTGTGTCTATTTTTGTATGAGTACCATGCTGTTTTGGTTATTATAGCCTTATAGTATAGTTTGAAAATGGGTAATGTGATACCTCTATCTTTGTTCTTTTTGCTTTGAATTGCTTTGGATATTTAGGCTCTTTTTTGGATCCATATGAATTTTAGAATCCTTTTTCCTAATTCTATGAAAAATGATGTTGGTAGTTTGATAGAAATATAATTGAATTTGTAAATTGCTTTGGACAGCATGGCCATTTTAACAATATTGTTTCTTCAAATCCATAAGCATGGAAGGTTTATCCATTTATTTGTGTCATCTCTGATTTTTTTCAGCAGTATTTTGCAGTTCTCCTTGTAGAGATCTTTCACCTTCTTGGTTAGCTATATTCCTAGGTTTTTCGTTTTCTTTGTGGCTATTGTAAATGAGATTATGTTCTTTATTTGACTTTCAGCCTGGTCATTATTGATGTATAACAATGCCATTGATTTTTGTACATTGATTTTGTATCCTGAAACTTTATTGAAGTTGTTTATCAGTTTCAGGAGCCTTTTGGCAGAGTCTTTAGTGATTTCTCTGTGTAGAATCATATCATCAGCTAAGAGAGAGAGTGTTTAACTAATTCTTTCCTGTTTGGATGCATTTTACTTTTTTCTCTTACCTGATTGCTCTGGTTAGGACTTTCAGTACTATGTGGAATAGGAATGGTGAGAATGGACATCCTTGTCTTATTCTAGGTCTCAAGGGCAATGATTTTAGCTTTTGCCTGTTTAGTATGATGTTCGTTCTTAGTTTGTCATAGATGCCTCTTATTATTTTGAGGTATGTTTCTTCAATGCCTAGCCTGTTGATGGTTTTTATCATGAAGGGATGTTGGATTTTACTGAAGCCTTTTCTACATCTATTGGGATGATCATACTGTATTTGCTTTTAATTCTGTTTATGTGGTGAATCACATTTATTGATTTATTTATGTTGAAGCACTCTTGCATCCCAGAGATAAAGTCTACTTGATTGTGGTGTATTAACTTGTTATTGTGCTGCTGGATTCTGTTTGCTAGTATTGTGTTGAGGATTTTTGTGTCAGTGTTCATCAGGAATATTGGCCTGTAGTTTTTTTTTTTTTTCATTGTGTCTGCCAGATTTTCATGTCAGGATGATGCTGGCTTCATGGACTATGTTAGGGAGGAGCCCCTCCTTCTTGATATTTTGGAATAGTTTCAGTATGATTGGTGCCAGTTCTCATTTATCTATCTGGTAGAATATGGCTGTAAATACATCTTGTCCAGGACATTTTTCTTGATAGGTTTTTTTTTATTATAACAGATTCAATTTCAGAACTTGTTATTGATCTGTTCAGGTTTTCACTTTGTTCCTGTTTCAATCTTGGGAGGTTGTGTATTTCCAGGAATTTGTCTATTTCCTCTAAATTTTCTAATTTGTGTGCACAGAGGTGTTTACAGTACCCTTTGAGGATCTTTTTTTTTATTTCTGTCTAATCAATTGTAATGTCATCTTCGTAATTTCTGATTGCATTTATTTGGGTCTTCTCTTTTTTCTTTCTCTGTTAATCTAGCTAGTGGTTTATCAGTCTTGTCTGTTCCTTTGATAAACAACCCGCGGTTTCATTGATCTTTTGTATGGTCTTTTGCATCTCAATTTCATTAAGTTCTTCTCTAGTTTTAGATATTTCTTTTTTCCTGCTAGATTTGCAGTTGGTTTGTTCTTTTTTTTTCTAGTTCCTCTAGGTGTGATGTTAAATCATTAATTTGAGACTTTTCTAACTACTTGATGAAGGCATTTAATACTATAAACTTTCATCTTAACATTGCTTTGGCTGTACCAAAGGTTTTGAGAAGTTGTATCTTTAGTTTCTTTAATTTCAAAAAATGTTTTGATCTATGCCTTAATTTTGTCGTTCACCCAATAGTTATTCTGGAGCAAGTTGATTAATTTCCACATATTAGTGTAGTTTTGAGAGATCTTATTGGTATTGATTTACATTTTTATTGCCCTGTGGTCCAAGGGTATGCTTGGTATGATTTCAGTTTTTTTGAATTTACTCAGACTTGCTATATGGCTGAACATGTGGTTGATTTTTGAATACCTTCTAAGTGTACATGAGAAGAATATATATTCTGTGGTTTGGGTTGGAGGTAGAGTATGCTATAGGTTATCTATTTGGTCCAAATGGTTGAGTGTCAAGTGTAAGTTTAAATTTCTTTGTTAGTTTTCTGCCTTGATGATTTGTCTAAAGCTATCAGTGGGGTGTTACAGTACCTTACTATTATTGTGTGGTTGTCTATGTCTTTTTGTAGGTCAAAAAGAACTTGTTTTGTGAATCTGGGTTCTCCACTGTTGGGTATATATATCTTTATGACAGTTAAGTCTTCTAGTTGAATTGAACCTTTTTTCATTATATAATGACCTTCTTTGTCCTTCATGATTGTTGTTGGTTTAAAGTCTGTTTTATTCAATATAAGATGAGCAACTCCTGCTCTTTTTTAGTTTTCTGTTTGCCTGGTGGTTCTTTCTCCATGTCTTTACTTGGAGTCATCATTACATGTGAGATGGGTCTTTTGAAGACAGCGACTGTTGGGTCTTGTCTTTTTATCCAGCTTGCCACTTTGTGCCTTTTAAATGGGGCATTTGGATCATTGGTATTCAGGGTTAGTATTGATATGTGATATTTTGATCCTGTCATCATCTTGTTACCTGGTTGTTTTGTAGACTTGATTGTGTAATCACTTTAAGTTGTCTGTGAGCTATGTCCTTAGTGTGTTTTTGTGGTAGCAAGTATTGATCTTTTGTTTTTATGTTTATAATTTCCTTAAGGACCTCTTGTAAGGCTGGTCTGGTGGTAACACATTCCTTTAGTGTTTGTTTGTCTGAGGAAGATTTTATTTCTCCTTTCCTTATGAAACTTAGCTTGGTGGGATATGAAATTTTTGGTTGGAATTTCTTTTCTTTGAGGATGCTGAAAATATGCCCCCAATTTCTTCTGGCTTGTGAGGTTTCTGCTGAGAGGTCTGCTGCTAGCCTCATGAGTTTCCCTTTGTAAGTGACCCAATCTTTCTCTATATCTGCCTTTAAGAATTTTTTTCTTTTGAATTTGTCTTAGTGAGTCTGATGACTATATGCTATAGGGATGGTCACCTTGTATAGTATCTAACTGGGGTTCTCTATATTTCTTAAAATTGCATGTTTACCTCTCTAGCAAGATTGGGGAAATTTTCATAGACTATATACTCAAATATGTTTTTCAAGTTGCTTACTCACTCTTCATCTCTCTCAGGGATGCCAATGAGTTGTACATTTGGTCTTTTTACATAGTCCCATATTTCTCAGAGGTTTTGTTTATTTTTTTTAATTCATTTTTATTTACTTTTGTCTGAATGAGTTGATTTGAAGAATCAGTCTTTGAGCTCTGAGATTCTTTCCTAGGCTTGGTCTAATCTGTTGTTAATGCTTCTGACTGTATTATGAATTTTTTAAGTGAATTCTTCAATTCCGGAAGTTCAGTTTAATTATTTCTTCAAATAGCTATTTCTTATT
Source organism: Nomascus leucogenys (assembly GCF_006542625.1). Taxonomy (NCBI): domain Eukaryota; kingdom Metazoa; phylum Chordata; class Mammalia; order Primates; family Hylobatidae; genus Nomascus; species Nomascus leucogenys. The sequence continues at coordinate 42,275,064 of NC_044400.1, forward strand.
TCAGCTCTTGGATTATTTTGCTGTATTCCTTGGATTGGGTTTCAACTCCTGGCTTGTGATGAGCTTCCTTGACATCCAGATTCTGAATTCTGTGTCTGTTATTTAAGTCATTTCTGTCTGGTTAAAAACCATTGCTGGAGTAATAGTGTGTTCCTTTGGAGGTTAGGGGGACACACTGGCTTTTTGAATGCCAGAATTCTTAGGCTGATTTTTTCTCCTCTAAGAGGGCTGGTGTTCCTTTTACTGTGGTGTAATTTTAGTCAGTTGGTTTTGTTTCTGTGCACTTTCAGAAGGCCAAGGCTCTGTACAGGATCTTTATTTGTGGCCTATTTTTTGCCTTATGTTTCACAGGTGCTGTATCATGGCAAATTATTATTGGTTTTTTAATTCGAGCTGCTATTCAATAGATATTGCTTAAGCATGATGGCCAGCAGATTGGCTCTTTTGTATTTTAGCATGTTCATAGACATACTTGGTGGTTGGGGGAGAGAGATATGACCCCCTCCCCAGATCTGCTCGTGGGGCTTGGAGGAACCCCTTTTGATTACTGTTGCTGTTCTTGCATTTCATTTTTCACTTGTTCCAGGCTGTGGGGCTCCCTCAGGCAGGGGCCAGGAGTCTGTGTTAGGAGGGCTATACACTTCCTAGACTTGCCCTGTGGAGGGAGGCATACCCTACTCCTCTGCTGGCCTATGAACCTGGCTTCTTATCACTCTTGGTGTTCTAAGAGTGGGGCCTTCTCTCCTGCTTGGACATTACCCAAACCAATGAGTCCTGTCAGGCAAAGAGCATCAGGAGTTCAGGGAGTCACACAGTCTGCCATCTGCATGTTTTCCGGGGGAACACAGAGCTGTGCCTGACCACAGTATTCAGGCAGGTGTAGGGCCACTGAGCTGGAAGTCCAAGCCAGGAAGTTCCACTTGGCTAGGAGCAGCTCAGTCACTGTGCTGGAAGTAAGAGCAGAGCCTTGTCTGGCAAGGAGTGAGGCAGTCTGACTGCTCCCCAGCATCCCAACTGTGGCCTCTATTGGTGTTATGGCAGCAGATACTAGGCTATTCAGGGATCCAGACCTGTGGGACTCCCTGTGTTCTTGAGTATTGCTTCTGAAAAATCTCTGTGTGGCTCTCTGTATCAGTCTGGAGGCCCAGGGAAGGAGGGGGTTCTCTCGTTCCCAAGATTTCACAGATCCTTGTGGGAAGTGTGGATTCCCTGGGAGCTCTTCCTCTCTCACCCTTTCCCTATGTTAGGAAGCTGCTTCTGGCTCTGCACTGGTCCCAGGTGGGTGGCTGCCCAGTTTCACTCCTCTCTGTTCTTCATGTGTTCTCTTACTCCTCTGATGGATCCTGACATGGTTTTTTAGACAATTCACTGAAGAGTGAGTATTTACTCTCCACTTTGTTTCCTCTTCATGAGAGCGGATGCACACAAGTTGCTTCCAGTCTGCTATCTTGAACCCCCTTCTCCAAGGAAGGTTTTAAATGCAAATATAAGAGCCTTTAATCTGTGTGTAGAATCACCAAAATTACACAATTTGTATTCCCTTGCATATCGTGTCTTACCAGAAAAGTAAAAGATTGTAGAAAATTAACTTAACATTTTATTTGTATTCTACTTCTTCATATGTGTACATTCTACTAAAACTCTTTACCTTTGGCTTACTGGTAGGTAAAGAAGGAGTGTAAAAAAGAACTATGGATTTCTCTATCTTTCTCTTTCTTTCAGTGCCATCATTTTCACCATAATGATGAGTAAGAAAGAGTATGGTAGTATTGCTTTGTCATTTGTGTTTCTTAGAATGTAATTGCTTTCTTTCTGCATTCAAGCAAGTTCTAGTTGGCACAAAGGATGTGGCCTCTGGAGGGCTGTTAGTGCCCCCACCCGTACTTTCCTTTTACTTAGTATTACTGTGACATGCTTATCTTATATAAACTTTTAATATTTGTTTCATTGTTCAATCACTTTGTTCCATTTTACCTTTTACTTTTAACTATTTGACTATGTATGCCTTGTATTTTTATTATTCTAGTAGGTAGTTTAAAAATTAACACATGCTTTACATATTTTCCAATAATGTGTAGAATTAACCAGCATCTATATTCTCTTTTTCAACAAGACAATATCCTTAGTATGCTGTTACTTCCTCTCAGCCCTCTTACCTCCCCTGTTGTAATAGTCAGGATCTTGGTTCTAGAGTGTTAGTAACCTTTCAAATTGTTACCAAAAATTGCATATAAAATACTCTATTTATTATTAATAAAGTAGTTAAAGGGTGGAACAATTTGGACACATAATACTAAAGATTTTAATTATAAAGTTTTTTTCTAATTATATGTATATTATTGCTATTATAAACAAAAAAGAAAAATCAGTAGAATGAAACCAATAAAAAACAAACATCAACAATTCTCATTTGCTCTTTGATCTATAAAATCAGAATCTTCTTGGTCTTCTGTATGATCTTTCCTCTTAACCTTACAGTTTCACTTGCAAAATATGTCATAGCACATTAAAGGCAAACAGAAAAGCTGACTATTCAGGCAAAGGAGTATGAGTCCCTAGTTGTTGGTTAATGTTGTTGGGTTTTATTTTGTAATTCTCTAATGCCAATGTACAGCTACAATTGTATTAAAATTAATTATATTGTAAATCATAATTCTTAATTAAGAGTCTTTACTAGTCAATCCTTATACTTGGATAATTACAGTTCTAGTTTAGTTACATGTTATATAAATTTTTATTCAAAAAAAAAGTATGTATTTGGGTAGGCACAGTGGCTCATACCTGTAATCCCAGCACTTTGGGAGGCCGAGGTGGGTGGATCACCTAAGGTCAGAAGTTCAAGATCAGACTGACCAACATGGTGAAACCCCGTCTGTACTAAAAATAAAAAATACAAAAATTAGAAACACAAAAATTGGCATGGCGTGGTGGCACATGCCCATAATCCCAGCTACTTGGGAGGCTGAGGCAGGAGAATCACTTCAACCCAGGAGGTAGAGGTTGCAGTGAGCCAAGATTGTGCTATTGCACTCCAGCCTGGGCAACAAGAATGAAACTCCATCCAAAAAAAAAAAAAAAAAAAAGAGAGAGAAAAAGGAAAGAGGGAAGGAAGGGAGGGAGGGAGGGACGGAGGGAGAGAGGGAGGGAGGGAAAAGAGAAAATATTTGAATTTTTCATTCAAGTAGCACATAATTCTTCTAAGTAATTTTTATAAAGTGAACAAAGAGTAGGCATCCCGATTACTTTCACTGAACCACATTTAGTCAAATGAAAATATTCATCTCTGTGAATTCTGTGTTCTCAGCACTTCAAGGAAAGTTATGAGTCACATGAGTCATACCAAAAGCATACTCTGTTTTTCTCCAAGATTTTAATGAATAACCATTAATATAGCTCATAATTAAGTATGCTTTTCCAAAAGTATTTCCAGTGCAAATTTGCCCCTGACATAACATTTCCATTGATCTACATAGAAGGTGTTACCAGTACATCTTTTTACCTTATAATGGTTTCATTAGTAGCATTTCATGATCTTTTACTTTTAATCTGTAAGGCTTTAATGTCAGAAAAGAAGATTGATATTAATGGGGTTATTGAAATATCAGGTTTAGACTAAAGTGCACTATAAAGTGACAGGAAAAGTTCAAGGCATCTCAGCACTGACAGAATCTGCTCATTATTTAATTAGGGTCTGAAAACTCTTAGCAGAAATTTCTGGCCTTATGTCAGAACCTTTCTGGATCGTGTGCTGCATATCATTGAAAAGTTTGGTCTTAAATGTATCTTCTCATACAAATATAATTTTGATATTTTGGAAATTATGGTACCTGACAAGTCGTGGGTTCTAAGATAGTCCTAAGAATAGTCTTAGGGTTCATCCTCTCTATTCTTTCTCTGTTATGTTCCCTCTACATCTCATCTATTTTCCTAATTGCACTCTGTAAATTTTACTGTAGGATTTACATTTTAAATATATAATTTTCCTTTTGACCATAGTTGCTTCTTATAATGGTTCTTCTAATTAATATAAAATAGCCTTTTTATTGGTCTGAATTCACAGAATTATGTATGTCAGAGGATATTGCAACCTAATAGTTTCTTTGTGAAACAACGACAACAACAAAAACCCTTACATTTGATAAATAGACATTGCTTAGATAAAGAGGCTCGGTCCCAGTAAAGGTCACAATGAACTGAGTTAGAAAGCAATGTCTACATTTTCATATGTATAACCTTTAAATTTTTTTTTGTTAAAATAGCTAGATGTAAAATAAAATAATGTTATATTGCAAACTATCTAAATAAATGATAATACTCAAGTACAGTTAAGCACACTTTTATCCCCAAATGTTCAGATATGCATCTTAGTTTAATCCTTCAGAGCTTGAAATTATGAGTAATTATATCTCTAGCTTAGAATTTAAAGAAAGCTGGTTTTAACACCATTTTCAGGATTTTTGTGGCAGCATATGTATCTCAGAGCTTAACTCAGCATGAGCTCTAAAGTCAGACAGATCTACATCTGCCTCTGCCTCTTCCAAATATGACCTGTCAAGTTTCATAACGTCTCTAAACCTCAGTTTCGTAATGTGTAAAATAAACATAAGAGGCCTGTACTTTATGAAGTTATTGTGAGATGTAAATGAGATGCTATGTATAGTGCACTAAGCATGGTACCTGATCCATAAGTATTCAATAAATATTAAATATTATTATAACTTTACTTGTTAAAATATAAACTAAGTAAAATTGTACTTATTACTAGGTTTGTTTATCTCAGCTTATTATCTTTTTCAACTAGTGGTGTATTAGTCAGGGTTCTCTAGAGGGACAGAACTAATTGTATAGATGTATATATAAAGGGGTATTTATTAAGAAGTATTATCTCTTGTAATCCCAGCACTTTGGGAGGCCGAGGCAGGCGGATCACGAGGTCAGGAGATCGAGACCACGGTGAAACCCCGTCTCTACTAAAAATACAAAAAAATTAGCCGGGCATGGTGGCAGGCACCTGTAGTCCCAGCTACTCGGAAAGGCTGAGGCAGGAGAATGGCGTGAACCCGGGAGGCAGAGCTTGCAGTGAGCCGAGATTGCACCACTGCACTCCAGCCTGGGTGACAGAGCGAGACTCCGTCTCAAAAAAAGAAAAAAAGAAGTATTATCTCACATGATCACAGGGTCTCGTGATAGGCTGTCTGCAAGCTGAAGAGCAAAGAAGCCAGTCTGAGTCCCAAAGCTGAAGAACTTGGAGTCTGATGTTCAAGGACAGGAGGCATCCAGTATGGGAGAAAGACGTAGGCTGGGAGACTAAGCCAGTCTAATCTCTCTGTGTTCTTCTGCCTCCTTTTATTCTGGCCATACTGGCAGCTGATTAGATGATGCCCTCCTGGATTGAGGGTGGGTCTGCCTCTCCCAGTTCACTGACTCAAATGTTAATCTCCTTTGGCAATACCCTCACAGACACACCCAGGATCTATACTTTACATCCTTCAATCCAATCAAGTTGACATTCATATTAACCATCACAAGTGGCTATACAGGAAAAGGTGACACATAGTGACATGTTGCTGAAGGATGGTATGAAAAACTTACTTTACTACAAAACATAGTGATTTCTATATTTAACCACACTTGCATAATGAAGTATTTATCAGTTCTCTGTGTGTGTGTGTGTGTGTGTGTATCTTTGCTTACCTTGCACCCTATCTACTTTTTGAGATAGATTTTTTTTTCCCTCAGGACACAGGAGTGGATGAGGAGCTCAGTCTAGGCCAGTAACAATAGGGTAAATAATACCCATCCTAGCCTTAAGGAATGCGGGCACATGACCCTGTTAGTAATATAATAGTAAATTTCTAGGACTCTTTTAATTGTTTATATTGCTGTCACAATAATTTGCTCATAAATACACAATGATTAGATTTGTTTTTGTCTGATTTTCTCCAAATTTCTCCAATTTCTTTGGTCAATAACTAGAAATGTGCATTAAAAATTTAGTTTATGCATTAAGCATTTATCAGGGAACCCACCCGCAATATTTCAACGTAGGTTCTTTCTATTTTCCCTAAGTGTCGGCCGGTCTGAGAGATAACGGGAAAGAGTACAAAGAGAGGAATTTTACAGCTGGGCCGCCAGGGGTGACATCACATATCAGTAGGTCCATGATGCCCACCTGAGCCACAAAACCAGCAATTTTTATTAGGAATTTCAAAAAGGGAGGGGGTGTATGAACAGGGATTAGGTCACAAAGATCACATACTTCAAATGGCAAAAGGGAGAACAAAGATCCCTTGCTTCTGAGGAAACAGGGCAAGGATGAAAGCAAAGATCACAAGACAAAGGGCAAAATTAAAATTACTGATGAGGGTCTGTGTTCAGCTGTGCACGTATTGTCTTGATAAACATCTTAAACAACAGAAAACAGGGTTCGAGAGCAGAGAACTCCTCTGACCTCAAATTTACCAGGGTGGGATTTTTTCCCCACCCTAATAAGCCTGAGGGTACTGCAGGAATCCAGGGCTTATCTCAGTGCTTATCTCAATCGAATAGGACAGACACTCCCAGAGAGGCTGTTTATAGACCTCCTCCCAGGAATACAATTCTTTTCCTAGGGTCTTAATATTTAATATTCTTTGCTAGTAAAATAATTTAGCGATATCTCTCCTACTTGCACGTCCATTTATAGGCTTTCTGCAAGAAGAAAAATATGGCTCTTTTTGCCCGGCCCCGCAGGCAGTCAGACCTTATGGTTATCTTCCCTTGTTCCTTAAAATTGCTGTTATTCTGTTATTTTTCAAGGTGCACTGATTTCATATTGTTCAAACACACGTTTTACAATCAGATTTCATATTGTTCAAACACACATATTTTACTATCAATTTGTACAGTTAACACAATCATCACAGGGTCCTGAGGTGATATACATCCTCAGCTTAAGAAGATAACAGGATTAAGAGATTAAAGTAAGACAGGTATAAGAAATTATAAAAGCATTAACAGAGAAGTAATAAATTTCCATGAAATCTTCACAATTTATGTTCAGAGATTGCAGTAAAGACAGGCATAAGAAATTACAAAAGTATTAATTTTGGGAACTGATCTATGTCCATGAAATCTTCATAATTTGTGTTCCTCTGCCACGGCTCCAGCCGGTCCCTCCATTCGGGGTCCCTGACTTCCCACAATAGCATTAAGTGTTAGAGTTCTCCAATAACAAATACAAACAACACATCACTCAACTTGTTTCAGGAAGAGCGGTCTGTTATATTTCAAGGGGTATTTGCATCTAATAAAATACCTACATTTATAAGATAAATTTGTTTTGTAAAATGTTAATTTTATTTGGTCTAAAATACTTGTCTAACAGTGGAGTTGGTCATAGGAATCACTAAACCAGACATCCAAATACTGTTAGGAATCCCTTTCAGCTCTCATTCTCCCCTACTGTAGTTGGGACTGGGGGACTTAGTCCCCTACAGTCGTATCTGAGAGCTTTTTGGCCAAAGATGTAAGGGCATTCTCATTCTTTCCCCTCATGAACAGTTTGAAGTATTCCAGAGATTTCATGTTATTGAGTCACCCAGATTATTTACCTCACAACCATCATCCTTACTGTAGATTAGGGGGCTGATTTGGTAGGGCATTATGATTGGCCAAGTCTAGGTTATAAATATAGTACTTTAGGCTGGCGATTAGGGTCTGTCATATAAGATAGATAGAGCACCACCTATATTCTCAGACACACATACCCACACAGCCAATAAGAAATTTGCTCCATCTAAACAAGTATCATTATAAACAGATCTCAACCTATCATTCACATAGGTGAAGAATTAAAGACAGGAATGCATATGATATTTAGGCTAATATTAATTCCTCCAATTTGACTTGAATGAAGGGTGAGAGTAATAGAAAATGAAGTGTGGACTTTAAGCTGGAACTAGGCCAAGGAAAGTCTTGTCTGTGGAGCTAAAAGAGCTAAAAGATTTGGATGTGTTTCTGAAAGCCATTCAGGTTTTCTGAGAACAGGTGCTATAATAAGAGCTATGTTTCAGTGCAATGTTGCTGACATCTTTGTTTAGCATGGATAAAAGGATATAAAGATTAGAGATGAAAGGATCTCTAGAAGGTTATTACAGTTGATTCAGTAAGAGTTAATGGGGATCAAAACCATGAGAGTGAAGACTGAAGGTGAGGAAAATGATTGAGGTATTATCAAAGTATCAAGAGGACTAGATAACTGTTTGCCGGGGGAGGGAATCAGTAGAGGGGTAGAAATTGGAATAGCGAAAATGACTCTGAGATTTGAAACCTGGGTAATTAAGAAGACTGTGGTGCTTCTATAAAAATAGGAAAATAGAAAGCATAAGAGGAGGAACTGGTTTAAGAGAAAAAGAATAATGAGGTTATTTTTTGACATGATTTTTTTGAAGTTTAGAAGACGTCCAAAGGCAGTAAAAACATGAGACTAGAATGACAAGGAATGATCAGGTTCTGGAAATGTGTGTAGAGTCAGCTATAGAAAGAGACAGTTCTGTGATTGTGTGTGTGCATGTGTGTTGGAATGGGTAGATGGGTGGCTATGTTTGAATGTTTGTAGAAAGAGAAAATAGAGTCTTATGGGAACAGAGATAAGGTGAAGTGGCTATCCCTATTAACCTCATTATTCAAATAATGGTTGATCTATATACTTGGAGAGAACTTTGACTAGATATGATAATTGTTTTCCAAAATATTAAAGACCTTTAGTTGAAAGCAGGGAATAGATTCATTCTATGTTGCTCCAGAAGGTAGAAATAGAATTAGTGAATGGCACTATTTAAGGAGACAAATTATGGCTGAGTATAGGAATTTTTTAACATTAAGGATACGCACAAAGTAGAATGATTTGCAGTGCAATATTCTGGGCTTATCACTACTATAGGAGCTTAAAGAAACAGAATGATAATTCAATAGAGCATGCAAAATATTTTATTTAATAGAACAATTAAGATTCTACAATTCAGATCCAATATCATCCAGTTATTAAGGACAATATTATGTTCACTTATATAAGATAACATAAGTCAATATCTACCAAGGGCCAGGAATTACACTAAATCACTTGTATTCGTTTCTATTGGCTACTATGACAAATTAGCATAAGCTTGGTGACTTACAAAACCAGAAATTTATTCTCTCACAGACTCCAGAGTCTGAAGTCAGTTTCACTAGGCTGAAATTAAGGTGTCAGCAGGGCTATACTATCTCGAGAAGTACTAGGGAAAAATTTGTTGCTTGCTTCTGATGGCAGCTGACATTCCAGGATTTGTAGCTGCATTACTCCAAACTCTGATTCCATGGACAAATTGCCCCCTTCTCCTCTGTAAGTATCAGATCTCTCACTGCCTCCCTCTTGTAAGGATACCACTGATTGACTTTAGGGTCCAGTGTGATAGTCCAGAATAATTTCACCATCTCAAAATCCTTAATTACCTCTACAAAGACTTTTGTCATGGAAAGTGACATTTACAGGTTCCAGGGATTCGGGCCTGCTATCTTTTATGGAACCACTTTTTAGCCTACTACAAAGGCCTTCCTCACATTAATCTTGACTTAAAGTAACCCTAGGAGGGAGGTGCCGTATTTCTCTTCCTTTTTAGACAGAATAGGAAAATGAACCTTAAAGACACATTTGGAACCTAGCTAATACATGTCAGAACTTCACATCAAGCACAATTCTGCTCTATTCAAAAGCTGGGCACTTTTTTATTGTACTATGAAATAAAATTAAACCCTGCTATGCACATATACGCCTTCATCTTTCCTTCATCATGATGATTCTGCACCGAGCTGCTGCCTTAACAGGCACACTTTTTAAATTTCAAAGTGAAAAGAAGCGGCACTCATATTCAATAGTATGGCAGCTACAAGAAGTTGCATATGGCTGAGGATTGTTGGAAATACTTGAAAACATTTATTGGCAGGCAGGCACTTAAGATCCGAAGAGATCCAACAAATAAAAATCCACTGAAGTATGGCTCCTGCTGGCAATTGTTGCTGCTTCTGCAACGCAAGAGTGTTAGACTGTTTTTTTTGTGTGTGCATATATATGTGTGTGTGTGTGTGTGTGTGTGTGTGTTTACCTCTTCCACAACTTCTGCTTCCCTTATTGTCACTGAGAGATTTTTCCTCAGGTCTAAGGCAGCTGTTTAGTATTGCATAACAGGCAATGATAATTTACAGCCAGCATGGTTTTATGTTCATATAAATCTGTTACACACAGCCCTCATAAGTGTACCCCCAACCTATATTAACAGAGTGCCTTCTTTTTCCCTCCCGGAGCCGCCAGACATGTTGTAGAGACAACATCTCATTAATCCTTGCCAAGCACCTTGTAGGTGTTATGATCCACATTTTATAGATGTGAAACAAGCAAGCATAGGCTTGTGTTCACAAATTAGAAAACCAAATAAATCATCCTGCTCATAAAACATGTACTTGTAAAAAATAAGGTCATTAGAAGTTTGCTACCTGGGCATGTGAAAAACAACTTTGCCAATGTCAGTGATAAAGAATGGTAGATTCAGACGTGGGAACCTTGGAAGGAGCAGGGAGTAGTTCAGTAGTCTTCATTCCAGATTCCAAAAGGAGCCTAGGCATCTTTGTGTGGAGTTTTTGTCTTTGATTTAAGCACGAGAAGGGTGAATGTGGATAGAATCCTAGCTTCCATGGGGGAAATGAAGAGATGAGTTTTAAATGAAGAGCTCTTGCAAGTTGCCTGTAACAACTTTGCATGTGATAAAGGCTTCTGAGAGGACAAATGAACAGCTAATATGTTTTCTACTACAAGCATAAGGTACAATCATGTAAGTGAGGTAGCGTTCTTCTGCAGAAAAAAGAAAATTATTTTTCCACATTATGTGTGGTTCTCAAGTAATTTATTTCTCTTTAATAAACTAAAAGGGATAAGGTAGGAACTTTGCCAAAGGAATATTTTCATTAACTAGAGAGACTGTGAGGCTCTTCTTCTGACTCACTGCTAAATGGTTTATCTTCGACTCCCCCATTTCTTTGGTTTTGTTAACACTCCTTAAGTTGAGTTACACTTGGGTTTATATATTTTGGTTAAAACAAAATAAAATAAAACAAAAAGAAACTTCTTTAGGAATAAAGTAATCCCCTGTGTGCTTAGACAATATTTTGTAGATAATATTAATTTCATTTAATTCAGTTAGATAAACGGTTACTGAATTCTTATGAGCCTAGCTATGTGGTGATGCTTCAGGAAATACCAAGACGAAAAGGAAAAACTCTCTATCCCAGAAGTGACTATGAAACGGGAAAAATTCCCTTGTCCCCCTGGCAGGGCATGTGATGCGGGGGTGACTCACTTCTTCCATGCCCCACTGCTCAAAACCCCTAGGGGGAGCATGCAGACGGGCAGGTCCTGGGGAGTGTGGGCTCCGACCCCACAGCAGCGTCTAGGGGTGAATGTTTACAGCTCCGTAGGCCCCAGAGGGCACATTGTTACAGTGTGTTCTTTTAGTTTTTTTTTTTTTTTTTTTTTTTTTTTTTTTGAGACGGAGTCTCGCTCTGTCGCCCAGGCTGGAGTGCAGTTGCGCAATCTCGACTCACTGCAAGCTCTGCCTCGCGGGTTCACGCCATTCTCCTGCCTCAGCCTCTCCGAGTAGCTGGGACTACAGGCGCCCGCCACCACGCCCGGCTAATTTTTTTGTATTTTTAGTAGAGACAGGGTTTCACCTTGGTCTCGATCTCCTGACCTCGTGATCCGCCCGCCTCGGCCTCCCAAAGTGCTGGGATTACAAGCGTGAGCCACCGCGCCCCACCGGTCTTTTAGTTTTGCCATCTGTAGGCGGCTTGCGTTAATCAGCTCAGTTAGACCCTCTGCCTTACCGCAAGGACAGAGGGCTCTCTGTATCCCAGGGTTCTTGCCTTGGTGTACCAGAAAAGTTGGGTTACATGTGGGCTTAGAGCATGTGTGCAAGTTTTTACTGAGTGTTGGAAGTAGCTCTCTGCAGATGGATGGGGAGCCAGCAGGGGTATGCAGTGGAAAGGTGTTTTTTGCCTGGAGTAAGGCGACGCAATTCTTCTCTGACTGCTTCCGCCAAATTCCCCTCAGCCGCCACATCGTTCCCCCCGTTGATGGCCCGCTGGCGTCTGCCAGTGCCTGTCTGTGTGCTCTTCCGCTCCTCTGCTCCTCTCGACATTCAGCCACCTGTGTGCTGTTCTGCTGGTGTGTTCTTCTCGATGTCCAGCCTCTTGTGTCTGTGCCGGCTAGGGTCTTGGGGTTTTTATAGGCCCAGGATGGGGGCGTGACAGGCCAGAGTAGTCTTGGAAAATCCACATTTGGGGACGAAAACAGGGGTGCCTGTCTTTACCTAGGTCTGTGGGCACAGGCCCGATGGTGGAGACCTCGCCAGGGACCCCGACCTTCTCCCCCCAGCACTTCCCTGTCCCGCTCCAGTATTAACTATATTAGCGTGTATGTGTTTTGTGTGTGTGTTTGTGTGTGTGTGGTGGGGCAGAACGCAGGGATGAAAGTTAAGCTGAGTACAGAAATAACTATTATTTAAGACAAAATAGGCTCAGTACCTTGAGATGGATTCAAACAAACAACTATGGGTTATTAAAAAAAAAAGGCAGGAAATCACAAGGAATTACATCCAAATATGATAATGAGAAGTTTTATGCTGAAAGCAACATATGGATTAGGCTTTGAAGGATAGCTAAAAGGGGCATGGGCAAGGAAAGAATGCAGTCCAGAGAAAAGCAAGCATTGGTAGAGCGAGGCATTCACCAGAAACAAGTATATTGGAGTCACCAAATGGGGAGCACTAAAATATGGGCTGGGGTTATTTGTGTTACACTGAAGATAGTCTCCAAAGCCAAGATATCACAATCAAATTTTATCTTATGTGCAGAGGAACTATTTAGAAGGTTTTGAACAAGGATATACTTAATGGAATTAGGTTTTAGGAATATATATTTAGCAATGGTGTTGAGAATGGTTTGAAGCAGGACTAAAGTGGAGTCAGAGAATTGGTTAGGAAATATAATGAGAACTAATGAGAAACCTGTCATAGGTGGTGGAAATTGGAACAGAGATGAATAGATAGATTCAAGAATTGCTGTAATGGTGGAATTGATAAGACATGACAAGTGTTTGAAAATAAAAGATGAATCCACTGGATAGCCAAAGGTGAATGTGTGCATGGTCTACGGAAATAACTGAGTCATAGGAAGATACTGATTTGTAGAATGAGAGAAAGGCAATAAGATTATTTTTGGAAACCTCTTCTAATATATGTCTCACTAAACAAATATATTTTCTCTGATATTTCTTTTCTCATGCTGCATTACATTTGCTTATGCACATTACTATTATACTATCGTTTAATCAGTGATAATACAAATCAGCCTCCTGAACTGTCTGAGTAACACATGCCATTTAAGCCCTCATGGATATTATAAACTCTGAGGGATATGGGACACCAGAAGTGTGACCTCGGGACCAATTTTTATGTGTAGGGGGTGGGAGCATTCTTCCTACTCTGTAGACATCAAAATGAATATTTACTAACCTAAAAGGTGGTGAATGCTAACTTCCAAGTGAGTGATGTAATTAGTATTAAATACTGTAGAAATTCAGAGGCATGAAAATAATTTTACTAATTTTGCTAAGCAACTATTCTGATGAAGGCACCATGAGAGAATAGAAAAGCACAGTTTCTGCCTTTGAGGAGTTTACAATTAAAGACTGAGAGCCACACAATGAGTAGGTAAATATGATAAAAATTAACAAGTTCAGGGAGTATCAGAAGAGTGGGTTGGGGATGACCATGTCAGGATGAAAAAAGGAATATGACCATGTTTCTCTTTTCAAGTCATTTTTCTTTTTCTTTTCTTTTCTTCTCTTTTCTTTTGTTATACTCTTTCAACTCATGAAAGTGGCTAAGTAATGCTAATGGAAATTATAGAAAACATAAATAAATGAGTTCAATTTTTCTCACATATAAATTAATTTTATTCATTTGTCGTCAACTCTAAGATGAATACGTCTCCTCTATGACCTGTAAGTTTCAATGTAGCATGGCAGTTTTATTGATTAATTAAAAATGACCCCATTCCGTAGCTCACTCCAATCACAAATCAGCCTCTTTTTATTTTACTCCTTGCTCCCTTGTCCATGCCCTATTCACACTTTAGCTACATCTACACTTGTCACCCCAAGCCTGAACTACTTGATATTAGGGACTGTGGTTGTGCATGTGTGTGTGCACATGTGTGTGTGTCCTCACCCTTGTAGCTAACACTATGCCTTATACATAGTAGGTGCTCAGTAAATGTTTGTGAAATCAAAATGGAGTTTTTCCCTTTTGACTCAAGTGCTTAATACTTAGAAGAATGTGGTGCTAATATTTAAGATAGATTGGTTCATTCTGTTTAAGTACCACATAACCATTCACACATCATTGAGTTTAGTACTATTAAAGGATAATTCCCCTTCTAGGAATTGTGACTGTTGCAGACACATTTTACATATCTATCATGTTTTATCATCACTGGGCAGGTAAAGAGATTAAAATGAAAAGATTTTTTTCAAATGTGCAGCTGGGTACATAGACTTCATTTGGAAATGCTTGTGTATTCAAGGAAAAAATATAGAAATACTCTTATAAACATCCCCACACCTAGAACTACCCAGAAATCATGCAGCCTTTTTAAAGACAAAAGTATTGACATTTAGTTTCTGTACCTCATTATCTATTCAAATGACTGGGAAAAGCTATCTTTTCCACTTTTCTATTTTAATATAATAAAACCCAAGGGAATTGATCGAAAGCCCTGTTTTGCTGAGTTTTACAAGTTTGGGCCCATTGTGATATTTTCTATTTGTGACATTTTACTTAATATAATGTTTTTTACTACTGGTCTTAATTCACACATTTTTGATAGCTTATACCAGGGCCTTTGTGTTTTATTTTCTTAAATACCCTTTTGAACATAAAAATGTAGTATTTCATAGCTTCTCAAATCTACATGTGTGATAGATGATTCTTGACTATAAACTAATAGTTTACTTTGTATAGAACTTTACAGCTTACAAATTGCATTCACATATATTATCTCATTTACTTCTTACCATAGCCATGTGACTACATATTTCTATTTTAATTTCATTTTTAATAGATAAAAATTTGAGAACGAAAGAAACTAAGAGACCTGTATGCAATTCATATGTGCATAGGTGTTATGTGCAGACCCAGAATCAGTGTGGAAACATTACAATTTATCCAATCAGTACTCTCAATATACAAATGAACAAACTGACCATGTCATGGCCAATTAGCACATGGATATTTACATTGAATAATAGTAATTATCATTTTTCAGCATTTATACATGCCAGACCGATTTAAAGTACTTAATATATGTTAGGTCATTTAATCCTAGCTGAAACTATTTGACGTTTAAATATGAGGAGACTGAGGCCCAAGGAAAGTAAGCAACTTGCTTAGAATAACAAATCTAGTAAGTTTTTCAACTGAGATGTGAACCCAGACAGTCTGCACTATGCGGCCTTAAGTATCGTTCTCTTTGCTGGCAACTCACCAGTGAGAATAGATGTAATTAAACAGACATAAATTAATAATGTTTTCTAGGACTACACTTACTGTCAGTGAGCTTGCAGAAAATTATCCTTGACCCCTAAAATTCTTTTAAATACCATAGTAATAATTGAATTTGTTTCCTTGTTCTGTGATAATTTCTATTCATGGTAACCTTTTAATGCTTAATATTTGATCAGAATTTTACAGCTTGGAAAATCTCCTCCTATTCATTATATCATTTAGAATTACAGACTCTTATAACATGAAAGAACTTAGGAGACACCCCCAAAATATTAACCAAAGAGAAGCAAATATTAGAGAGGTTACATGACCAGCACAAAGTACTTGCTTGGTTGGAGTGGCCAAACCAGGCTCACACCCAGATCTTCCAAGGTTATTCCCCTAGTGATGAAAAAATATCAGCATAATAAATTCATCTGTGTGTGTGTGTGTGTGTGTGTGCGAGTGCGTGCATGTATGTGTACTGACTGTTCTTCAAAAATAATATTGGAGAGGCATGACCTAGGTGGCTGGTTTGCAGATCTCCTAGTTAAGACTGTACTTGTCATTTACAAATGCTCAATGGATGGAGCATTCCTGGATGGATATCCTAGTTTATTTAATAGCAAATAACCAAATGAAAAGTTGATTAATTTTTCCAATATTTGAAAGTTTCTAGGTGTACCTATTTATCTAACTCTTTAAAATAATTAACTCTTTTTTTTACAGATAAATCTTAGATTAATATGAAACTTGCTTATTCACTAATCTGTTGTTTACACTTCACTAAATGGTGATGAGTTCTTTATATGATGGAAGAAATCCTAGCTGATGAGACCACCAAAACACAATTATATTTTCTTTTTTAAACCAAGTATATTGGGTGCCCTCACTCACAGGGCAAAATGCTTTCAGGAAGCTATTTCAGGTGTATATTTGATTCTATTCCTAGTTGAAGAGACACAGAGACATTTCTAATAGTCATGTTGTTCCCATATATTCACTAGTTGGTGATATTTAAATTATCATTCATGTGGTGCTTAAAGCATGTCAAGTGGCTTTGGGCCACTGAATAAAATAATATAAAATTAAAGTTTTAAATTATCCCTGGAAGCCTGCAATTAGCAGGCATCCACAAGAAAACTGGGCAACTAGAGTAATCATTATTTACCTAAATTAATTAATTTTTCTCAATTTCATGTCATAAAAAGCAGCTAAATCAGTTTAAGTTATAGTATCTTAGTCCCAGTTTAAATCTACTAAGTTATCAATAATAATTTAAAGTGTGCTTAAATGGATAGCAATTAAAACTGATAGCATAAATCCAAAAAAGACTATTAGTGATCCCTAATGATTTATACAAAGAACAGTCATATTATTCTATTCTTTCAAAGATGTACACAAAATAAAGCTAAGCATTCTCTTTTAAGTCATTATATAGACCTCTGAATCTATTTGGTCTGATTGGGAGTTCACCTTGCCTAAAGATATTGTATTAAATAGGATTAGCAAAACGTGAAAGAACATGAATATATATAAATATATATATAAAATATAAAACATATATATAACATGAATATATATTACATGTTAATATATATTTGTTAATTCTAATTAATGTGTATAACTATTTTAAGTTCTTTTTATTTTTAAAGCTCTTAAAATCACAGTAAATTCAGGTTCCCCTTTTCTTCATAGTTCTTGAAGTCTACAGAAAGAGATATTCTAAAATATCCCAAGCATTTCAAACACTGTATAATTATAAAATACTATTCTCTAATAGACTCTATTTCCAACAATACCCTGGGCCATATTATTTGTCATTGGAAAGACAAGATGGAGGAAAAGAGACGGATATAGATGACTTTTTCAAAGGTGGCAAAGAAAATTGAAAAGTGAAAAAAGAAAAAAAAAAAGGCTAGTGTAGGAAATTCAGTTAGACCCATTTGGTATGGAGTGCATCTTAGTTCATCCTCCCAGAAAATTATACAGAAAATTATAAGGATCCTTGGCCACACATGTAAAATCTTTTCTCTGCATCTTTTTGTCCTCACCCACTTGGAGTTGGAGAAAGCCTGTGAACTTCATCAGGCAGAGAGCTCATCTTATCCATATTTGTGTCTCCTCCAGAACCTAGCACTATGTCTGGCACATGGTGGGTACAAAATTCTCAGCTGAACTCATTGATCCCTTCTTCAAAGAGGGCTTCCTTAATCTTCCATCTTGTACTGCAAGACCAATTAGTTTTCATCACACAAATGTTACATCCTATTGTCATTAAGCATTTTTTTCTTCCTCCCAGTGAATAGAAACAAATAGAATAAGGCATTTACTTTGGTAGTATCTAGTACTCTCTTTCTGAACTGTCTTTCACTTTGATATGATTGCTTTTCTGCCTGGGTAACTCTATCTAATGCTCAGTTGCCCTGCCAATAAATAGGAAATTACTTTTTTTCATCACTTAGTTATCCTTAATGTAAGTTGGTTTGCTTAGATATTTGCAGTTTAATCCTTTAGTCATTGGGAATGAAAATCATAGATTCGTTTGATAGGGGCTTTTGGTTAAAGTATAGCAAAATATTGACAGAAAGGGTAAAAAAAACCATTTATTTATATACTATGTTGTTTTAGGGTGTTGAATTTCATGCTTGCTTGGGATCACATTCAGCCATAAAGGTAACTAAAGAGATGCTGCATCTCCTCCACCACTCCCAGCTTCATATAAACACATACATACCAGCCCTTCACACTGAACTGGAAACCTCTAGGGATGTATATGACATATGTACATTCAAAAAATTCCACTGATGTACCTTGATATGCTCTCATTGTTGAGAATCATTATACTAGATCCTTTTACATGATATCTTATTTAATCTTAAAATGCTTCTATGGGGAAAGTAGTTTTACTCATATTATAGATGAGCAAATTAATGCTTAGAGGAGCTAAGTATCTTGTTCAAAGCCACAAGGCTAGTATTTTCTGGAGAGCCAGAATTTGAATCCAAGTCAGTAGGACTCCAAACCTATTTATTTTCAAATGTTATTGCCACATAAATCTGGTGCCACTAAAAACTGATCCTTCAAGTAACATCCCTCTAGTCAATAGAAGAGAGAGAAGACACACTCAGCTGGGACATTTAATAACATTTAATATGGGACAGTTTACACCAGTGTAGGAAGTACACTAAGATTAGTTATGGTACCTAAATGGTTAACACCTGTATTAGTCCATTTTCACGCTGCTGATAAAGACATACCTGAGACTGGGAAGAAAAAGAGGTTTAATTGACTTAAAGTTCCACATGACTGAGAAGGCCTCACAATTATGGTGGAAGGCAAGGAAGATCAAGTCATGTCTTACATGGATGGCAGCAGGCAAAGAGAGAGAGCTTGTGCAGGGGAACTCCTCTTTTTAAAACCATCAGGTCTCATGGGGTTTATTTACTATAATGGGAACAGCACAAGAAAGCCCCAACCCCATGATTCAATTACCTCCCACTGGGTCCCTCCCACGCCAAGTGGGAATTGTCGGAGTTACAATTCAAGATGATATTTGGGTGGGGATACAGCCAAACCACATCAACACCTGTAGGCCTAAAACTATGAGCCTCAAGAGGGGTGGTAGAAGAGGGAAGGAGAAGAAAATGGAGAGGGAGACAGAGAGAGCTTCCTGATAGGGCTGTGCTTCTAGGTCCAGGGATATAACCAGATCATCACATTCCTAGGGGTGGAGTGGGGTTAGGGTGTTGTCTTGCTGGTCTTTGCTGTTGACTGAATCCAACTGAAAGCCAGCAGGCAAGGGAGCTTAAGAACATAGTCTATACCCATCAGCCACTGTGGACAGAGGAGAATAGAGAATGCATCTGGGTAAGTCCAGCACAGAGTGTTAGCAGTGCATTTTCTCCACCCCACCACAAAGCCTCAGCTGACTCTCCCTGACAGAGAGAGGCTTAAAACAAATAAAACCTAACAATTTTTTTAAATATTTGGTTGCAAATACTTCTGAAATGTAATGGTGTACTTCCTTACTAAGCAATTATAAGCATTACCATTTGTCCTGGTTTTATCATATTGCAGACAAAGGAAGTTTGAAATATTGCTTAAGACTTTCCCTGAGATAGATAGATGATAGATAGATAGATAGATAGATAGATAGATAGATGATAGATAGGTAGATAGATGATAGATAGATAGATAGATAGATAGATAGATAGATAGATAGATAGATAGATATAGAGATATAGAGATATAGAGATATAGAGATATAGACATATATACTTTATGTTTCTTTGTTGTTCTGTTTTTCAGGAAAGGGAGTCAGGTTAGTCAAGGTATAATTTACATACAGAAAAGCTCAACCATTTTAGGTATACAATTCTATCAGTTTTCATATAATCAACACCATAATGAAGAGAGAGAATATTTCCATAATTCCAAAAAGTTGTAAAATGTTTAAAAATCTTTAACTCGATATTTGGCATTGACTTATGTTTCTTCTAATTTTTGAATAGGAAAAAATGGTGATAGAAACCAGCAGAGTGTTGCACATAGGGGCTGCTTTTAAGAAAAGTTTTTTTGTCTCTTAATCCTTCTGAGTAATATCAACTACCCATATTGGCTATTAACTCATTTCATATATATTAGACTGATCAGTGGTTCATAACCTTGGATGCACATTGAAATCTTAAATGACCTGATGGCCAGGTGGCACCCCCATTAAATCAGGAGGTCTGGGGTTAGTTCCAAGGTATCAATAACCTGAAGCTTTGTAGGTGATTCCAGTATGCATCCAAGGTTAGACCCTCTAAATTAGACCAGTTGTTCTCAAGTCTGGCTGCACAATAGAACCCCTGGGCAATTGTTTAAAAACACTGATGCCTTCCTCCTGATTCTGATTTATACAACTTGTTCAAAAATTTGACTCTAAGAAAATAAAGTAAGAGTTGAGTAATTTAAATCTCTGAATTGTTGGGCTCCATTTAATGAAGGTTTTAGAACAGCTCTGGGTATGTGGTGGTGTTTAATAAATATTAAATGGAGATCCTAATCCCACAGTGGAGTCAGAGAGAATAAAACATGCCTCTTTTTGGAAACACACTGTGTATTTGAAATAATTATCTTGGCAAACTATCACTTTCTGAAAATTGTCTTCCTAAGTAATTTACCTCAAATGGTAGGCCTTATATTTTAAGAGAATACCATATTTCAACTATATTTTCACACTATAATATTAAGCCCCTATATATCTTATAGCACTTTCACAATTTGCCTCTAGGAAATAGACATGAAATAAGTTTAAGAGACTAAGAATAAGATTTAAACCAGCCTCCCCTTTGGAAGCATAAATGATGTGATCACAGCTCTGGGCCTGGAGAATACTGCAGCTTTGTAAAATATAGCAATGGTACTTTCTTGCTTTTACAGTGGCAGAATATATATACAAAGGACACCTAGTACAGTGGGTAGAACAGAAACGAACTAAGTGTCTAACAAAACAGATCGAGGGCTAACAAAACATTACAATTTTTTTTATATTCCAGGAACTAGTAATTAAAATAACAAAAATCTTCTTTTCAGTATGAAGCTATTGATGGTCTCTAAGACAGAAACTGTCATTAAACAAATTTCTCAGATTTTATTGTTTTGAATAATTAATCAGCATGCTGCATCTTTCAGTGTACACTAAAGATCCTAGGTCTTGTATTTAATCCCACAAACCTAGACTAGTACAACAAGCACCATTTTTGTTAAAATAAATGTTCTTGGTTTAAAATAGAAAATATACACATGCACACGTATGTTTATTGCGGCACTATTCACAATAGCAAAGACTTGGAACCAACCCAAATGTCCAACAACGATAGACTGGATTAAGAAAATGTGGCACATATACACCATGGAATACTATGCAGCCATAAAAAATGATGAGTTCGTGTCCTTTGTAGGGACATGGATGAAACTGGAAAACATCGTTCTTAGTAAACTATCGCAAGGACAAAAAACCAAACACCACATGTTCTCACTCATAGGTGGGAATTGAACAATGAGAACTCATGGACACAGGAAGGGGAACATCACACTCCAGGGACTGTTGCGGGGTTGGGGGAGGGGGGAGGGACAGCATTAGGAGATATACCTAATGCTAAATGACGAGTTAATGGGTGCAGGAAATCAACATGGCACATGGATACATATGTAACAAACCTGTACATTGTGTACATGTACCCTAAAACCTAAAGTATAATAATAAAAAAAAGAAAATATAGAGTTCATTTAATTTTACCTTCACACTTCTTCTTCAACTGTTCTACTCTTTTTCTTTTTTTTTCCTCCTTTTTAGGACCACCTCAGAAAATAGTATCACCTAAACAAGAGCATGAAGATAGGAAACATGACAAGGTCACTGATAAAGGAAGTGAAAGTGGGACTTCCTGTAATGAGCTCTCCACTTCCAGTTGTGACAGCCATTCAGAGGCAAGCACTCCCCAGGACAACCCGTCCAGTGCCCAGCAGGCAACAGCTCACCAACCTAACACCTTAACATTGGATCGCCCTTCTAAAAAAGCACCTGTGCAATGGATGCCCCCACCAGACAAACGCAGAAACAGTGAACTCTTTCAGACACTCATCAGCAAGTCCCGGGAAACAAATCTGTCCAAAAAGAAAGTCTGTGAAAAGCTAAGTGTGGAAGAAGAAATGAAAAAGTGTATTCAGGATTTTAAAAAAATCCACATTCCAGATTATTTTCCAGAGCGCAAACGCCAATGGCAATCTGAACTGTTGCAGAAGTATGGGTTATAGTAATTATCACATTCCTGCAGTATTTTGATGACATTCAATGTTTACTACAGTGTCACCACCTGACTGATGTCCTAACAATGGTCAGTGTGATTCTTGCTGCTCTTCCTTGTTGTGAACAGTGGATGTGGGACAGTATTTTCTTTTATTCTTTTGTTGTTGTTTTTAGAAACATGATTAAAAAGGAGAA
This sequence comes from Nomascus leucogenys, assembly GCF_006542625.1. Lineage (NCBI taxonomy): Eukaryota > Metazoa > Chordata > Mammalia > Primates > Hylobatidae > Nomascus > Nomascus leucogenys. The sequence continues at coordinate 42,297,669 of NC_044400.1, forward strand.
AAAATAAATCAATAAGTGTTAAATCAAAATGGAATATCTGATTCAAACCATTTTACAAGAATGAAAGTAAAATGTGCATGATCAAGCTTAGAATCTTGGTTTTTGAACTCTGGTCAACTGGATATGTTTGTCATTTTGTAACTTACCAAAAACAAACCATCATATCATACCAAATAAAATGACTTATGGGTGAAGCAACATCAAGTAAAATTTTAGACGATGGTTATAGGACCCAAATCTAAAGCTGTCTAAATGTTAATGCAATAAAACAAGTATTATTTTTGCATGAATACAATGTTACAAATAAATCACAAGAAATAGGGAAGATCTGTTTGTTGCTTGGAAAGAAAAAATTTACAAAAAAAGCAAAAAAAAATGTTTTAGACAAAGCCTATAAATGTAAGCTGTCTAGGAGATTGAATTTTCTTTGTTCTGGATCTGTGACTTTTTTGTGTATGTGTATGGTGTTTATGTATGTTAAAATGGTGTAAATATGCCTTATACTGTTATTTATGGCATCAACATTCATTTATTAATGCTAGTCATGATTATTACTGTGAAATGAGTCTTTTACATCAGGCTGTGAAAATTGGTATAATGATGCTTTGAAAGCTCCTATTATCATGTTAATCAAAATAATAGAGGGAAATGGTAAAGAGCTTTACGTATTTATTAAAAAAAGAAAAATGTATTAGAATTTCTTGATTTCTATTGACTCTTCTATAAAAATACTCAACTGTCATCTTGTTTTCAATTTTCCTTTAAAACTCTAAGCTGTATAATTATTTGTTCAGACTTAATGTTGACACCTTTAAACATAATTCAAAATGGAGACATAGTCAGATCCAGATAGCATTGGTATGGATTAATAAACACTTAGCCCACAAGAGAAAAAGTCCTCATGTAAAAATACACTAAAATGTTCTTTTACCTATTAACCAGATTGAACGCTTCTCCAGAAACAACTAGTAAGTTACCTCTTACAGATCAAGGCACAAAAATGGCAATATCAAACTAAAAGGCCAGGCTTTATGAAAAATGATTTCTTCCTGCTTGTACATGTGGAAAGAAGCTTTCTTATCATAAGCCACGCAATTTTGCCTCGCCATATCCACAGAAAGAAATGTATAACATCATGAAATTTCACTAAAGGAAAGGCTGAGAGAGGGTAAAAGTATCTTCAAGAATTAAAGAACTCATTCTCCTCTGTGGTTGGTCAAAATGGAAGTTGAGCAGCATTTGTGGTATCATTTCTTTCAGCACAATACAAGAAGATGAGCATTATCAACTCAAAGTTTAAAAAATCTGCATTCATTATTTGGATACATTGTTAGATTTCTCACTGTACCATTATGTAAAATATCACCAACAGTGGACTATTAAAGGAAACTAATATATATGATTTACCTTGAATTATCTATCAGGTTTTAGGCAAACACCTGCTCTCAAGTTCTGCATTTCATTTTGGGATGGTTGGCAGTCCCAACATGGCTTGATGTAGCTGCAACACACTGGTGAGAGGATAGAGCTTGGCAGTAAGATTTCCACAGTTCAAATCCCACCTGCACCACTTACTATCTGTGATCTTAGGGATAATGGGGAAAATAAAGGGGCATAATACCATAGAAAACATTTAAATGATGTAATTGAAGTAAAGCATCACCATCACTACTGGAGCTGGAGAGAAAAAAGGAAGGTGTTTGTCTCACTGGAGTCTAGGAACCAGCACTATCAAATGGGGAGTTTGTAATACTGGGGGGCAAGCTGTCTGGTAAGAAGTATAGCCTCTAAGGAGTCACAGTCACTTTCAAAGATGCTTCATGAAGCACAGAAGAGAACATCACTCTAGTTTTCCACTTTCCCTACATTCTAATTTTACATCAGCACCTTCCCTCTTCCCAATATAAGTAGGAGCCCGTTGTCTAAGCAGCCTAGGAAATGTAATTTGTACAAGGGTTCCCCTTGAGACACAAAATCCAACTGCAAAAGGCAAGGAATCAAGGAATAAATGTGAAAACCTTGCACCTTGCTCTGTTTTTTTTTTCCCAATAAAATAGCTCAAATCAAATTGCAATGGAAATAATTTGGTAACTGGGAACTCTGTCATCTCTTCATATCTCTACATTGTAAAATAAGTGAGGCCGGTGATAATTGTCTATTCTTACAGTCCTTGCTAAATTAGAATAAAAGTTCTGAACCATGGGATAGAAGGGAGCCCACTTCAACAACCATCTTTTGAGCACTTATCATACACCAAGCATTTGTCTCAAAGGTCAACAGCAAATTCAAGAAACACAAATGACCAGCTGTTGCTTTTGGAAGGAAGCTTACAGTGGATCTGATTCTCCCGAACCATCATGCTTTCCCCAGAAGCTAAAACTTGGCTGGCCTCTACTTGGGTTAAAAAGGGATCAAGGGATGCAGCAAGAATAGGGACTCTTCCTTGAAAGAAAAAGAAGACACCAAGCTTTAATGGTGAGTTGGGCTAAAATTGGTATATAAAACTCCCTTTCCAAAAACCCACTAGATAAAATCTGACAATCACCACAAGTCAGAAGACTGGAATCAGGCACTGAAGTTGAGTATTTATTCCCCCTACATGTTTTACATTTGTTTGGTACACAGTAGATATTGAACTTGTGACCTGATGTGTTACCATTGCTAGTTTGAATGGAAACATTTAGTACTAACTAAGATGAGAGAAAAAAATAGAAGTCAAGTGTGATATTTTTGATTCTGGAAAAATGGAGTAGACTACCTTTTCCTATTCTTCCTACTAAGTGTAATTAAATCCCTTTACATTATATTAAAAAAAAAAGTAAGACTCCAAAAGGCTGAAAGTAGAGGAAAGGTTAGCTAGGGATATTGGGTGGTAAGTTCGCTTAGGTTTCCTTTTGCCTCATACATCCCAGACTTGAGCCTCACTCATCCCAGAAACACTAATAGGTGCAGAAAAGCCCCAACAAAAGTCTGTTCTCTTCAGTCAAAAGACCAGGAAAGGGGTAGCAAGACAGAAAACGTTTAGATAAACTCTGCTTTGTCAGGTTGGGGAGAAGTGGACAAAATTGCTTTAGTTCTTTTAAGGCTCCCCACTTTTCATAGAATAAAATTCAACCACTGTATAGACCATATATGTAGGTTCTCAATAAAGTGGCTCCATATCAGTTTACCTTTGTTGGGCAACAAACCACTCGAAAGGATAGTGGCTTAAAAAAAATTATTTGTGCCGGGCGTGGTGGCTCACGCTTGTAATCCCAGCACTTTGGGAGGCCGAGGCGGGCGGATCACGAGGTCAGGAGATCGAGACCACGGTGAAACCCCGTCTCTACTAAAAATACAAAAAAATTAGCCGGGCGTGGTGGTGGGCGCCTGTAGTCCCAGCTACTCGGAGAGGCTGAGGCAGGAGAATGGCGTGAACGCGGGAGGCGGAGCTTGCAGTGAGCCGAGATTGCGCCACTGCACTGCAGCCTGGGCGACAGAGCGAGACTCCATCTCAAAAAAAAAAAAAAAAAATTATTTGCTTGCAATTCTGTAAATTGGCAATTTGTCCTGAGATCAGCTGTGCTGTTCTTCCACGGATCTCATCTTGGCTTACTTACCTGGATAATCCTGGTTATTTGGCAGGGGATGAATAATCTATAGTGTCCTTATTGAATGTTTGGCCATTGACATGTTTCAATTACAGTGACTCAGTTGTCCATATAGCCCCTCCAATAGTCTAGCTCAGATTTATTCACATTGTGGCAGTGTACGAAAGAGTGTTCAAGGTCCTGAAGGTGTAGCTATGAACTTATGCATCATATTCTCTGTATTTTATTTGGGATGATCAAAGCAAGCTATTCCAAATTAAAGGGGGTGTGGAAATAACTCTACTTCTTCATAGGAAGAGCAGCAAAGATTTTGTGACCATTTGCAACCTACCATAGTTCTGACCTATGCTTTCACATCTAGAAGCAAACTCTTTGCACACCAATTACTATGGATTTATGATTACCTGTACCCTAAAATCAATACCATCACCAACTCCTCTAAAACCCAAACACATGCAAACTTCTTCATCCACCTTTTGAAATTCTACCCATACTATGTGTTTTAATTCAAATGACACCTACTCTTCAAAGCTTTCTTTAATTTATCAGAACAGAATTATTAATCATTTCATTCTCAGGTATCGCAGATCACTTTAAAAACATCCTTTCTGTACCTATCATTTGTGTCATAATATATAAGGGTAATGATATACACTTGTCTTTTTAATTAGATTGAAAGATGTTTCATGTAGGTTAAGATCTTACATTTCTTTGAATGGGAAAAATAATGAGTAGAGAGTTTCTGCACACAGTGGGTACAATAATTTTTGCAAATTAATAAACATCATTTTCAATGCAAGAAAATCATGAACAGCCATTGATAGATACTCTTTCTGCCTCCCTAGGCTTACTAAAAGCCATTTTACAGTGTTTCCAGGCCAAATATCACTCATTGATTTTACATTCCTAATCCCTCACAGAGAGATTACTCAAAGGGATGTCTTAAAAATATTTCACAGTTTGTTCCAATTTGGATGAACTTGATTTTGGCATCTCCTGCTTGAGATGCAGTGATTAGGCTGAAAATTATTTCTTCTCTCCTACAATGTTTCCCTTTGGTTTGGCATACAGTAAGCGTAAGTTGTGACCTGGTAGATTAGTGATTTGTAGTTTAGAGTATTAAATAAATTTTACCAAGGCCTAGTTATATTTGTTTATGAAAGGATGAAATTTGAAAGAGTTTCCTACAAAATCCTTAAACATCAAACCTATTTTCAAATTACCCTATCTCTCCATTCCATAATCCTAAAAACGTCACTTTGAAACATTACATACAGGGGTTAAAAAGATCACATGACTACAGAGTTGAAAGAATCTTAAAAATCATGTACATTTTCTACATAAATGAAATTAAAGTAATCTATGCCTATTTCTAGAATGTTCCCATGGGCTAAGTACTTTATCAGGTAATATCAAAGATACAGCCATAATAAAGACACCTAAGAGCTTATGGGTTTAATTTCAACTATAAGATGTGTACACAATGACTATGATACAGGGTAGGCAGTGGGGTAGGCTGTAATAAAAGCACAAATACTGCTACATGGATTTAGAGGAAAAGACGGCTTTATGGTGGAAGTGGAATGTGACATGGGACTTGAAGGAAAGCGGATTTGGATTTGTACATATAAGGATGTTGAAAGGGGACTGTGTAAGGAAAGAGACAAGTCTTTAAGTTTGAATGTGTAAGATAACTAGTAGATGAAGCTATTTTAGACAAAAAAATTTACAAAACTATTATTGAATATATTTCAAAGTTTTAATGAATATACCATTCTTATGTTGAAGAATATAGTAATGCTGACTGTTTTAATCATAATTTTCATATGCAAGATCATATTCTTATGAGTAAATTCTTTTTATACTCACCCAGTCTTTTTCTCCAGTCTCCAGTTGCAGCAGCAGAGTGCTAAGGTAGAGGAAAATTAAATTCTCTTTAAAATGCCTTTAAGAAGATGAAATGGAAACTGATCAATTAAAACTGATGAAAATAAATAAGTCAATTAGAACTTGGACCCAAAAATAACATTTTTGAGGGGAGAAGTATTTTAACATTCACACTGTTTTGAATTGCCAGTGCATAGTGATAATAAAAAGCAGATTAATTTTTAGTTAGTTTCATTGACATTTTAAAATTATCTACCCCTATTTCCTCTACCTAGGGTAGATTGCTCTCATCAACTGTGCTTAACACTTATTGCAGTTCAATGCAGAAAACAGACAGTTATAGGAGAGTTTAACAAGTGCTAAGCCAGAAACACATAAAAAGACGGTCTTGCCTGCAACTGCAAGTACATACCTTCATCATTTTCCACTTCAGCTACAGTAATAATGACTACACTGGTCTCTGCCTTCAATCTTTTCCTTTCCGGTCCATCCTTCATACTGCTAGAGAAGTGATCTTCCTACGACAAAAATTTTTCGTTGTTATTATCCTCGTGCTTAAATCTCTTCATTTCACTGCCGACTGGGGAAAAAGACTTAAACTACTTTATATAACTAACAAAGTGCTCCATTTTCTGTCTCCTTTCTTTCTCCAGACTTATCACCATGTATTCACATGTACACACATATGTCCTCTTTTCAGCTATTTTTAACTACTTGCAATTCCCAAGTAGAATTTGCTGCTCCTTTCATTGTGCTCACCAATACAATATTTTTATGACAGGGACACAATTTTCTAACGTGTGCATGTTTTCCTTTATCTCCCACTAACTGAAGATGAGGAGTTGCCAGCACAGTGCTTACCTATTTGGTGACATAAAATAGAGTTTGTGGATACAATCCCTACCACACCCCATTCCTACCACATTTTCACCTTTCCTTTTTCTCATCTTTTTCTTCAAGCAGAATAAGTTATAGAAATAGAAATTCACTATTTTGCAAACCCTAATGAAATAATGGATTTAAACACCAGCCACCCATGGCAGCAAAAATTACATGAAGGGATAATGGAAAACTTTATAATGGGTGGATCCGACTGATAGTATCTGATCCCACTGCCAAATCTTAACATTATGCATAGGAAGACAACTAGACACTAGTGCCTCCTGATACAAAAGAATAGGAAGCTCACAGTACCACCTCTGATGTATTCTTGCCCAAAACAGAGATGTATCTGATAGGTCCCTAGATCTAACTGCCAGTTTGGGAAAACGGGATAAAGAAACCTAAATAACAACAAAATGGTGCAGTAATAATTTCTAGGATGGAGATTCTACATGACAAGTTAATTCTTCAACAATAAAATGGTCAGGGAAAAACAAAGATGGAAGAGGATCTATAGTCAAAAGAGATATCCTATAGATGCTATTTTGAGAGTTCATGTGGATCCCAGTTCCCATCAAACCGACTGTAATACCGTCATCATCATCGAGGAGTTTATTCATCTTAGATGAATGTTTAATGGTAATAACAAATTATTATTTGTTAAAAATAATACCATGGATATGTTGAAAAAAGTGTCCATATCTTTTAGAAATGCTCTCTGAAGTATTAATGGATTAAAATCTAAGACGTTTACCTTTAAAATAACCCATGGGGGAGGAGCAATGTGTTCAACTAGATGAAGCAAGGTTGGCCATGTATATAATTAATGAAGCAAGTGATAGATACTCATGGTTTCTTTCTACTTTAGCATATGTTTGGAGAAACTTATAATGAAAAATTAACCTTTTAAATAAAAAAAAAAGCATTTTGAGAAGGTGAAGAATGTTGACCCAAGAAATATCCTAGGAATTTTGAGCAAGGTTGAGAAAGTTAAGAGCATTTTTGAGGTTGGCAAACAAGAATTTAAAGTGATACCAATTTATCTTATTGCATAACTTTCTGAAGGAGTATAGGCTCCTGTGGTAGAGGGTAGGTGTGGGGGTGGTAGCATAGATAATGTGTATAAAAGTAATTAGCTTTGTATTTGTTTTTTTAACCATCAGAGAAATATAATGAAATATAGAGCAGCAAGAGAGATACAAGTAATGGTGAAGGTGTTAGTCAAATTACGGACCTTGTAAACTCAACTGGATTGTTTTAAATGAAGTGATTAAAGAAGGTAATAGATTGGGGATTGAGAAATGGAATAGATATCAGCCTGGAAATCTTATGAATCAAAGCATGAACTCAGAGAAAGTGAATGCATATGACATCTAGAAGAAATGGTGATTGTGGTCAGTTAAAAGGATTCTTTTAATTCATAATTTTAATACTTCATATTTTGAAGGCATTCCAGAAGGTCCAAAAATCACTTGAATCTATTTCAGCTTTCTTGGCTAATGATTTGACTTACATAATTCTGACCGTGTTGCATGATAGATTACTGTAATGGCTCTCTAACAGCTCTTCCTATAACCTCTCTAACAAATAATCTGTACCAGGCAGCATTATTCTTCATAAAACACTGCTTTCATAATGTACTCCCTCACACAAGAGTCTCAGGACAAGGAGCCATCTGCGAGTCTAGTGTGACTGAACCTGTCATTCCCAGACCTCTCTTAAGTGGCCAAACCTTGTACATTTTTATTTCCCAGTTGCTAATTCTCATCAGCTTCAGCTCCAAGAAGACACATCTTCTTCCTATTACTTCTTTTCTCTTTGTTTTCTAAATTTTGAATTACTTTTCTTCCCTAATGTTTTTCACATCAAATCAATAATCCCATCAAAACCGAGATAAACACAGCATAACGAAAGCTGTCTGTGTGGGTTCAAACCCTAGCTTGATCACATATTAGCCAAATGCAACATAGTGGTGATAATGAGTACTTATCCTAAGGATTGATAATGAGGACTTATCCTTATGTAACCTTACATGTATTACATATGACACATGTAAGATTCTTAAAACAATATTCACCATTACTCAACCATTTTTCCAACTACTTACGAAAAGCCCTTTTTGCCATATTTCCTTATTTGATTCCCTTTAGTGGAGATACAGAATTGCTATATCTCAAAATATTTACACGTGGTGTTCTATAGATTTGTTCTATAATTACATGAAAAAATAATTACAACCTCTACTATCCTTGTATTCACTATTTTAGTAGTGTTTTGCACCATTAGTTACTTAATAATGCTTATGATTAACAAATGTTAAATATTTAAAATAAAAGAAGCAAACAAATATATTAATAAATGAATCTAGGAATGAATTACTAAACAAAATAGCATAAATTTATCAAGTGAAGTTTCAGAGAAATAAACTATCTCAAATTCCCAACTTGTTCTAAAGTAGGATGCTAATTTCTCAGTCTGGGTTCAACATTAACACTCTTGAGTTATACATCCAATTAATTATGCATCATTTTTCTGTTTCAAAAAACCAAAGCGTGTGTACTTCTTCTCGTTATAGTTGCCTCTTGTTTGTTGGTAAAGTTAATTTGTTATATAAACTTTCAAGGAAATATGCAATTTTAGAGAAGTTTCAAAACGATACCTAAGCTTCATAGAGCTCTTCTATGTACCGAGGAAATTTTAAAAAGTAAACTCTGACACAAATCAGTGTTGACATCTTAAATACTTATTAGTGTAAATATTCACTCAATCTGAGATTCTATTCTATCCATATCAGTGTAGTAAAAACTGAATTATCAGAATGCAAATATTCTGCTGAGGATTTTTTTTATAGGAGGCAGGGAGCTGCTACTATCCTAAAGGTAATATTTCCCCTAAATGTTTGTTTAATACTATGACATGTCACTAATTGCTATTTTTAATGTGTATAAAATTTGACAACAAAGTGGATTTCTTTTCTCTTTTTCTTTAGCGAACAAAATTTATCAGTGTTTTCTTATTGAGATATAATTCACCTTTTTCTTTAGCGAACACAATTTATCAGTGTTTTCTTATTGAGATATAATTCACCTATTTAAAGTATACCATTCAGTGGTTATTAGCATATTCACGAAGTTATGCAACCATTATCAGTGTCCAGAGTATTTTCATCATCCTGGGAAGAAAGGCCATATCCTTAGTAGTCATTTATGAATCCCCTTTCCCCGCAGGCAGCCCCTGGCAACAACTAGTCTACTCTTGGTCTCTGTAGATTTGCCTATTCAGTATATATATATATATATAAAATCATACAATATGCAGCCTTTTGTGTGGCGCTTCCTTTATTTAGCATAGTGTTTTCAAGATTTATCCATGTTGTATCATGAATTGGTACTTTATTTTTATGACTAATATTCCAATGTACGGGGCTACAAAATTTTATTCTTCAGTTGATGGGCATTTGTATTATTTCCACTCTTGGCTATTATGAATAATGTTGCTATGAACATTTGTGTCCTAGTTTTTGAGGGGATGTATGTTTCCAATTCTTCTGGGTATATACCTAGAGTGGAATTGCTGGATAATAAGATAACTCTCTGTTTAACTATTAGAAGAATTGCCAAACTGTTTTTCAAAGTGGCTGCAACATATTACATTTCCACTAGTAATTTATGCCTTCATAAATTACAGTCTTACATGCTTCATAAATGCAGTCTTCTCAACATCCTCAACCATGCTTGTTATTTATTTTTTTCAGTAGCTGTCCTAATGTGTGCAAAGTGTTATTTCATTGTGATTTTGATTTGCATTTCGCTAATAACTAATGAAATTGAGTATCTTTCCTAAGCTTTTGGCGATTTATGTTTCTTCTTTGAAGAAATGCCTATTCAAGTCCTTTGCCCCTTTTTAAATTGGATTGTCTTTTTATTTTTAAGTTGTAAGAATTTTTCGTATATTCTGGATATCAGATATTTAGACCCTTATCAGATACATGATTTACAAATATATTCTTAAATGTGTAAATTAATAGGTTTCCCAGACATTGCCAAGGAACTATGTACATGTGAGAGCATGCCTTCAACATTCAGGCAGACAGATTTTCACTCCATTTTGGTGTTCACATGCTGCTTACTCAGAGCCTGAAGGTCAGCCAGCAGTGAGAGCTTAGAACGTTCTCAAGTCTTTCCTGGGCATGTACATAGCCCTGCATATGTATGTGACCTTCCAGATTCCCAGAAATATTTTGGAGCTTTCCGAAGTCCTCTGTGTATATCTAATTCCCCATTTTTTTCTTTTAACTAATTTGTTTAGCTTATTGTTTGCCCCAACTGTTATCACTGCCTCAGGTAACTGTGATGATAAACAATTGTCACTGATTATTTCCAAAAACACCTTCGGGAAAAGACTGTTCATACTGGGGAAAGTCTGAGTCAGGTCAAATAAAAACAAGCTTTATCAATGGGATTTTCCAGCAAACCGTGGGAATTGCTTTGAAGGAAGTTTAGCCCCATTTTTTTCCCCTTCAGAAGAGGCTAGGCTACTAGTTTTCACTTTGATTGGCAGCTATCGCTTTTCAAGGCTACCACAGAGCTAGGGAGAAGGTCCTAGGACTAGGGCATTAAAATGCCACAAAACTCATTTCTTTTACTGGGATTCTGCTGTTTTCCTTGGGTAAAGACTCTCCTAACTGTTACAAGTTTCTGGTTAACTTTTAGAGTTTTAAAAAAGTTGGTTTTGAGCATTTTTGCCAGTATTTTTATAGCTTTTATGGTGATATTTTCTATGGTTAAAATAGAGAAATGATCAAAGTATGATTTCACAATCCACATGGCTTATTGTCACAAAAAGAGACTTTTTTTTCCCACAGTGTTCAAAAAGAGGAAGAATAATGAGAACAAATCTCACAGGAAATACACTTGATGGAGGAGGTATTTTAAACCATACAGTGAATTCCAATTTCATTTAAAGTCCAATTATTAAAGTCTAGTTGCTCAGTTAGGATGGAAGCAGTCCTCTTTGGATATAAAGCCTAATCAAAGTTTGAGGCACACTTTTCTATGAGATGTTCTCAGAAGAGACGATTTGACCAACACAGTGGAGATCTGGGAAAACACACAACATCCTTTGGCACTAGCAAGCACTGCAGGTGTGGGCAGGGAGGACTTGGGGGAACCACTCAAAGGCTGGACAAGAGTAGCCTTGCCACAGCCTGTGCTCTCAATGTGTTTGTCAGAGTCTTGGGTTATATATGTTTTGGAGTACAGCAGTTGAAGCCAATAATTCACATTTATGGTCTGATAAGGTATGAGGTAACATCCTTGAGGCGAGAGGGATTACACTCCGTGTTCTTACCACAGCAAAACGTTATGTAACTCAGGTAGCAAATCTTGTACGTGCTTGGAATCATTTCAGAGCTACATAATAAAAGGAAAGGATTTGTGGGGACCTTTATCCATTCCAGCTCTATTACTGTTTTTGAAATTGATATAATTTTAATGTTTGTCTTTTTCTGAGGAAAGTCTTTCATTGAAAGGAAATCGCATATTTCTGATGCACAGAAGAGTTGTGCACATCCAGTGGTGTTATATAGAATCTTCCTAGATCAAGTCATTTCTTCCTGTCTTCTCAGAAGCCCGTATTCAAATTCAACATAATTTAATTTGTATGGAAGAGAGACCACAGGAACAATCATTTTCCCTTGTAGTTATATTTTTGTTCTTGATTTTAACACTCTGTGCTTGTATTAAAATTCTATCATGAATTATGCACTGTACAAAATCAGAGTACAGTGGAGTAACATAAATCAAAGAACAGGTGATATGTTGAAAGTTGCCTTTCTCATAACTGAAAGTACTGTCAGTTCTGATCTAATAATAATAAAAGCACTGACTGTTGTATCTAGATTTTCTTTCCTGGACAAAGAAGGATAGTAATCAGCAAAAAATTCGTTTTTCATAACTGCCTCCATTGTTCTAGAGTTCCTTGAATTCTAAACGTCATAATAATCACTTCCCTCAGTGCCTAGAAATCATGTGCCTGCATGATAGAAGCCTAACCGGCAGCTGTGACAAAGTAATAAATCCAGTCACTTCAAAAGAGCTCCTACCTTAGTCTTGATTAAATCAGGCTGCTGTAAAAAGTTTGCTATTTAGAATAGTCACCTCTTCCAAAACACTTGTCAGTGGAATAATTATTTAGCTTGAAAAGTCCTATTAAGAGAAACAAAATCACCAGCAACCACAGGAAGTGGAGTTTCAAAGCCTGGGTTTACGAGTGAGAGTCTGGTTCACCTTGAACAGGACATATACAGCTACACATGGACTGACTGGTAACAAGACAGTGTAACATTGTTTTAGAATCTTTTTTTAAAAAAATCTTTTTGAAGCCCAAATGAAATGCTGTCAGTATCATAGTAATAAACCCTAAATCCAACTATATCATTAGTGTATTTGATGAGCAACTTTCTCACTTTCCCCTCATGACTTCAGCAACCGCAGACTTGCTATGGTTTGTACTGAAGAAACTGCAAATGTGGGGATAAGACAGCCTTTTCATAATCACACGAACTGCGCATAAACAGTGTCAGCAATATTTCAGCATAAAATTCTGAATTTACCTATACATAAAACACACTTAATTAAACTTATCTAATCTCAAGCCAGAATCTTCCAAATAATAAATAACTCCACTGAAAATGTTGTTTCTTGCCACCTGGGGACATGAAGAAAATTAAAGAGTGCCATAAATATGTTATTTTGTATTTGCCAATCTTGCTCTTAACAATTACCATGGCAGTCCTATATAAAGAATATTTATTATCTTAAGGAAATATGTAGGTCATTTTTCCTAGGATTGAAAGGAAACAAGTAAAGTATCATTAGATTATTCAATGTTCTGCATATTTAACTGAATACCCTTAAATTGCTTCTCTGTGTGTTTTAAAGCAGAAATTCCTAAATTCCACCATTTGAGATTGGAAATCACAGTTGGAGAGTAAACAGGATCTGTCTTCAAATACTAGGATGAAATTTCCATTTCACATGTACTGTTGTCAGTATCTGGATGTTGAAACAGATGCATGCATGGCGCAGTGAAAACACTGTTGAAATTATGGTTCTGAATAATCAGAGTTTCCTATGCTGCTCTAGTGTTCCTCTTCACTGCATTCAGCACTATGTGTATTTGTTCTCTCTTTGCAAAACATCATATCTCACATGTTAATAGCCGCCTGATGAGGTACCACAACCATAGAAAATACCCCATAGGTTGGCATGTGCTTGTCATATTAGATTTTAAGTATTTTTTTAATTTAAGCAATTTAAAAAATGCTAAATGGAATCCTGAATTATTAGTCTGCATTCATATTTCTACCTAGTATTTTATTTATACATCCACTTATTCATTGCTGTGTTTTTGTTTGTTTAGTCCAGTTTTCTTTGTTTTTTTTTTAACTACAAAATTAGACATTAATGCTGCAGTCATAAGTAATAAAGACACAGTGGCCTTACAGAGTTTATCATCAGTAAACAATTCCAAGTGTAAATAAATAAAGCTAAAAAATAGTGATCTGGGATAAAAATGTCCCCCAGAAGACATCTGGCCCTGCATCGAAAGAATTAGTAGGCATTTTCTAGACAAGGGAGTTACGGGATTACTCGATGCTTTTGTGGAGAGAATGGGTTTTCAAATTCAAGAAAGAAGACTGCACAAATGAGAAACTGAAAGAAATCCAGAAGGCAGAATGTAGAGAGGTGAAGCTGCAGAGGTCAGTGGAGACCGGAACATGGCGAGACTTTTAAGCTATTTCAAAGGCTATTTCAAAAGCTATTTCAAAGATTTTTTTCTTAAGGACAATGGGAAGCCAATGAAAGTTTAGAAACTTGAGAGTAAATGTACAAAAAATTTTCAGACTATCATTTTGGGTGCAGAGGAAGGTAAAAGTTTGTGTATGACCAGTTGGAATTCTATCGCAGTTATCCAGGGAGGGAGATTATGTACAGTACTTGAACAGGGGGGTGAACATTTGGAATAGAAAAAGTGAAGTAATTGGAAAGACCCAGGGCTGTTCGGAATATGTTCTTTTCTTAGGATGTCTCCATACATCTGACTCAAATGCCTCTGATAGGCTTAACCCTTTCATAAGCCTTGTGTAACCATTATAAGTAGCTTTTTGGTGGGAATCAAACTGTCAATAAAAGAGCAATGGACGCAATTGGAACCTCAGCTTGGTTATTTACTACCTACCAACAGTCACTCACCCTTTTGGAATTAGTTCTTCCTAGGTTATAAAGTGGAGATCCACAGTGTCTAGCAGATAATACATGCACAGAGTATTTTATAAATCATATATAAAAATATCACTATTATTCAAAGAAAGTAAATTCAAGTAGATTAATAGCAATAATTATGCACCTTGAGGAAAATAGGAGTGTAGAGAAGGGGTATAAGCTATCTCAAAGGACCATTTGTGAAGGACAAGTTCAATACTCCATTACACAAACTACATAACAGCCTGTTGATTTCTTCATCTATTCATCACATCAAACATCTGCAAAACCCCCCTTAGCCTGCCCAAACCGATTTGGAGTCTGGCTGTGCAACTATAATACCAATCTCTCTTTCTATCATATATTATATGAACATCACAGCATTTCCTTCCCCTCCTGTGTAGACCACCAGAAAGCTGACCCAGTACTGTCTAGCTGCTATATCTGTGGTATTTACATTGTTTGTACCATGCAACTGCAGGGCCAGAAAAATGCATGGCCAGTGTCCCAAGTGTCCTAAGGTTAATGGGCATACTTCTTCTACTTTTGTTTACTGGAAACATTGATGTCTCTTTGATAATGGCAACTAAAAAGAAAATTACAACTACCTCTGAATTAAATTATTTTAGAATTTCCTGGCCTAAGTCTGTGTTTTCTGAGTTTCCTATTAGGAAATAACTTAAATAATTAAGGACTGACTTTGAGTTTTTTTCATTTAAATCACTCTTTGCTGCAAGAGTTGTTCTAAATGGCCACATACAAATATTCTCCTATGATTTGAGAAGATGAGGTCATTGGAATGCTTCTCTGGATTCCACTAAATAATCTTTTGGATGGATTCCAGATGTAGAGATGTTTTAGATATGGGACACCAGTTAACACATAGAGGGATACTCTTTATTTTGCTGCCAAAAACTTTCTTTCTTTCTTGAGGGAGACTTGTGCATTTGCTTTGGCTTGAAATTCTATAAGGCACGGGTTAAAGGCAAATATACCTTTGATCCTAAAATTGTGCCAGTTAATGTCACTGGAGGTCCTTGTAAAGGGATTTTTGTGTTTGCTTTTTCTTCCCTGCTTGACTTGGCTGCATTATTCATGCTCACCTTTAGTCCATCTGGCAATGCATTTTTTTCTCTCTTTATTTGTAGTGCCACAAATATGTGATACTATCAGCAAGCCTGGTAATGTTTGTCTAACACCCTCTAGTGCAAAAAGCAATTAATGAAAGGTGTTTGGTGGAATCTCACTCCCTTGTCTCCTGACTACCCTAATATCAGTGGCTAGTTGCTTGGACAGCAGTGTTATTGAATCTGCTCTCCTTTGTGCTCATTTGAATCGTCTGCCAGTGTGATTTCTGGTTTGATTCCCAGACAATTGTAGCTAGTAAATTTCCAAAGAACTTCAGATAACCATAACCGTCTATATGCTTTAAGTGAGCTGGATCTTGCTATGTGAATGGTAATAGGTAGATAAATGAGAATAATTCTGGGACATATATTATGGTAATGTTTCATTGCCCTGTATTTTGGTAGAATTTGAGGTGTTGATTATGGTAGAGTTTGAGGTGTTGATTAACTGAGCTAAGTGCCCCTTTCATTTTAGACTTTATTGCTGATGGTTTTTATTTTCATAAAGAAGTTATGAAAGTCTACTTTCCTGTAGATATACTTATCATAATAAATCTAATAGAATATGACTGACATACTTTTTCTTAAGAATGAGAACCTTGCTTCAGCTTTCACTTATTTACAATTTCAGCTACTTCTATAGATTTCTGTCAACAGGCCAAGAGGGTCAGTTGAACATTTATGGGCCTCTCAGTATATCAAAAATATGATTAATTTGCTGTAACTTTTTCCTTATATTTGTTATTCAACTAGTTATGATAAAAATCCTTATATAATTACCATTTTTTGCCTCTTTGTCATAAACACACAATGAGCCCTGACTCCTTAGGCTAAGAAGAAGAAAAATACTTTGTTTTATTATATAGAATGATTCGAAGGGCATATGGAGGACTCCATTGCAGCAATATGACAATAGCCACCTAATCTGGTGCCAGTGTCTGGAATGTTGCCACTAAGAGCTCATTCCCATTTCCTTTAATTATATTAGCTCTTCCTTTCTCTTTAAACATGTAAATAATTCTAGAGTAGATAAAAGAAATTAAACTGGTTTACATCAAGGTGTAAGTGACCTAAGTCATTTTTTCTTCTGACAGGAAAGAGGCAAGTAGAGAGACTATTGGGAATTTGTGTTATGATGGTTGAAGGCTGAAATAAAGAAGGAGGAGTTGAGGTGCCCCTAAAGCACACTTGATTGATTCTATAGTGATATGGTTTGGTGGTGTTCTCACCCAAATCTCATCTTGAATATCTTGAATTGTAGCTCCCATAATTCCCACGTGTTGTGGGAGGGACCCAATGGGAGATAATTGAATCATAGCGGTGATTTCCCCCATACTCTTCTTGTGGCAGTGAATACGTCTCACAGGATCTGATGATTTTATAAGGGTTTTCCCCTTTTGCTTGGCTCTCATTCTCTTGTCCGCTGCCATGTAAGATGTGCCTTTTGCCTTCTGCCATGATTGTGAAGCCTCCCCATCCACATGAAGCTGTGAGTCTATTAAACCTCTTTTTCTTTATAAATTAGCCAGTCTCAGGTATGTCTTTATCAGCAGTGTGAAAATGGACTAATACCTATAGTGTGTCCATAAAATAAGTGGCTGTCACTTGGACTCAGTGACAGTCATCTAGGTGTGTACTACTCAAGCAAAAACGAAAACAAAAACAAATGAAACAACCAATGAGGGAGCTTGTCCTCAGCCATTTTTCAGTTTTTCAGTCTTCTTAATCCCCAGTCTACCCAGTAAACATTTAATAGCTTCCTCAGTTAACCTATCATCTTAAAATTGAGTACAATCTTATTTTGCCTTACCCTTGTTTCATTTCAGAGCATATTTATAGCTTGGATCATTGTGCCAGAGGGTCCTCAAAAAATCCAGCCTGTGCACGCTGAGATTCCCTTTTGGATATTTGCCATGAGACAGTGTTTCCTTCAACTATGAGCACATGGACTCAGCACACTGTTCCTGAGTTTAAGTGACTGTAAAACCTAGGCCATTTTATTTCCAAGAAATCGTTTATATAATTTATAACAGAGGGAAAGAGTACGAAAGTAAGCATAACATTTCTTCAGTGTTCCCATCTTTCACTGTCAAGAGAAAATTTTGTTCACTTGCAACTCTGCAATAGCTCCGTTAGCAAATAGAAGGTTCCCATACTTCTTTGTGCAATAAGTGATAAAGGAAAAGATGTAACTGGACACTATATTGTTAATTTTGGAAATAAAAGGAGAAAGAAAGTCACTGAAAAGGAGAAAGCAGTGACTAGAGCATGTCCTCTAACCTTGTATGTGGATAGTCCGCTAGGGCTATTGTGTAATTGTATTGTAATTGTTTCAAATAAAACTCCTTGTCAGAGGTCTGAAAAACCAGTAGGTAATATTTGATCATTACATCGACTAATCAAGTAATCACAAATAGAAAATAAGGGGACTCTTAAAACTGATGTCTCTGGCTTGAATAAGCAAATCTTCCATTCACTCATTCAGTGACTTATTAAAAAATACTTAATTTGAAGTTTTGTCAGAACAAAAGTCTTCCTTAATCTTGGGGGCAAAATGTAGAGCAATTATTATGTACTAAAAATAAGTAAATTTACTGCAAATTTCTTTCAGTATCTTTATTGTTTTCTTTGAATAATTTAACCCAAATTATATACTACTCTATTTCAGAAATTCACATAATTTACTTATATTTCTACAGTATGATCATTTTCATCTCTAAGGAGTTAATTGTTAATAATTTTGTCAAAAAGTATCTCTGAGGACATTTATCACAAAAAGGTAAAACTGCTTGCCTTTTTGAGAAAATCTCCCAAGTTTGCACACTCTGGAGAACCTGAAGTCCAAATAGTCACAAATAGGGTGTTCATCTCTGCATTATGGGCTTTATCTGTTAATTTTTCTGCATGGGCATATAATACTGCCATTAGTCTAGGAGACTCATAGAGCTGACGTTTTCCTAGTTTTGAGACTGACAATCCATCAGTGTTGAATGGTCACTTGGATAGCCTCAGCATGAAGACAGTGCATGTTCTTCTCCCGATATACCTGCTTCAGTGGCTTTCCTTTTGTCTCCTCATTAGCATTGTCCTCTGGCAAGACATAACATTTACATATCACAATGTAGTCCTGTGCTTTTTTCAGTTCCAACACTTTTCATTTTTATATACCTATTCTCTAGCCAAACAGGTTATTATTTTACAAAAATGCCAAAATTTTTATCTGTAGCCTTGCTTTACACTATTTTGCCTGAAATTTCCTTCTTCACCCAAAAAGAGGCAACTGTTCCTTTAAAATCCCTCCTAATTGACAAAGCAGGACCTAATCTGTCGTCATGTGAATTCCCACAGCACTTGACTTATACCTCTATAATTACAGATTTATGATGGTTTACATTAATAGTCATTTGTGTATTTATCTCATCCCTCTCCTGGTATGTAATATTTGTAACAGGCCCAAAACTACACTGTGTGTGTATAAAGTTATATTTGTGATAATTAAAGTTAAGCTGAACTACATGATGAAATAACAAATGCATATCATTCAGAAGAAATAAAAAATAAAAGTAAAGCAATATTTATTCATCATGACTGCTAACAGACTTAGCTCACAATATCAGAATTAGCTTGAGTTTGGAAAAAAACCTGAGGGCAAGTGAATTTAAACATCAAGTCCAATACACACTTATTGAGTACCCACAATGTGTGCATGCTTCCAAACTTTTCATACATTTATTTAAATATCTATAGGTTTCTAATAGTACATATATGCTTATATTTTATTTTCGTTAAATTAAAATCACATTTATACATTTGTTTGTAACTTGTTTTTTTCTTTTAGCAATTTTAAAACAAAATTGCTGTACATCAGTAAACAAAGAACTGGCTGACCTTATGACTGCATCATGTTCTATAATTTGTGGTATGTCATAATTTACTGACAGACATTTATCTTGCCTCCAGTTTTTGCTGTTGTATATAATACTGATAGAAATATCCTGGAATCTGTGTAACAATATTCTCAAATTTTATTTCTTAGGGGTAGTTTCTTAGAGTTGGGGTATTTTGTAAATAGAGTATACATGACTACACTTTTTTTTTTTTTTTTGAGATAGAGTCTCGCTCGCTCTGTCGCCCAGGCTAGAGTGCAGTGGCACAATCTCGGCTCACTGCAACCTCCACCTCCCAGGTTCAAGGAATTCTCCTGCCTCAGCCTCCCGAGTAGCTGGGACTACAGGTGCCTGCCACCATGCCAGGCCAATTTTTTTTATTTTTTAGTAGAGACGGGGTTTCACCATCTTGGCCAGGCTGGTCTCGAACTCCTAACCTTGTGATCCACCCGTCTTGGCCTCCCAAAGTGCTGGGATTACAGGCATGAGCCACTGTGCCCGGCCATGACTACACTTTTAATATATCACACTTAATTAAACTCAATGGAGATTATAGTTGTACTTAACAGTATCTGTTTCCTTACTGCTCCATATATGATGTTGCTAATCTTTGAATTTTGTGTATAAGTTGATGGTAAATACATTCTATAGCATTTTAATTTGCATGTCCTTCATTAATTAAAATTTACCTTTAGCATAGTAACTCTTTGGCATACAGGTTTCCATTTGCCACGCTTTTCCCCCAGGCCATAAGTAATATTCTTTCTGGTTCAACAGTCATTTTTTCAATATTTTGGCAGTATCTATGTGAGTAAGGCTTTATGCTCTCTTGCCTGATATGCAAATGAATAAATAATGCAGTTACATAATTAGTTACTGACATGATAATTTAATTTTGTCCATTTTGTCTACAAAGAGGTGGAGAGGGGAGGTGTTTACTTTGTATTTTTCTTAGATGTTCCAGAGTCCAAAGCATAATTCCATGTACTTAATTTCAAAGAAATAGGAGGCTTGTTTAACTGACTTAGACAACGATCTCTTGGAATGGCGTTTTCTCTGTCCTAACCATTCTGCTCAGTCTACACAGTCACAAGGCATCAGAAAAGAAATCATTGATAAAAGTATGATTTCCAAGATGTACTCCTATGCACATATGTCTTAACACACTAATAAATGGTATTTGTAATGTATAATATTTGAATGACCTATATTCTGTAAAATTGTATTCTCATTTTCAGTTGTAGTTGCAACTACATAATGAATGTATATATCAAATATATATACATATAAAATTCAGCAATATATTCAGTGTTGTTTTAATAGCATCACTCACTTTAGATAGCAATTTCATTTTAACTTCAGTATTTATGCACAAATACACTAAATGTAGACAATTATATGTCACTAATACTCTCTAATTTTATTTTAATCTGTCTTTTTCTGTGCTCTGCATCTCAGAGTC
Source organism: Nomascus leucogenys (assembly GCF_006542625.1). NCBI lineage: Eukaryota > Metazoa > Chordata > Mammalia > Primates > Hylobatidae > Nomascus > Nomascus leucogenys. Next base: position 42,318,768 of record NC_044400.1, read on the forward strand.
AATAACTCTTTCCTTCCACATCACAGGCCCTGTCAACTTTCTTGTGTCTGAGTAATTTTAAATGAAATCCTATTTATCATCACATGCTTGGTTTTATATAACCTTGTTGAAACAAGGATTATTAGACTTTATTTTGCATGTACAAAATAAGAAAACATTCCTTTGAATGACTACTCATGGAAATCAGCATTGCATCTAGTTATCTTTTATTCTTTCATTTTTTTAACTAAAATCCCTAAAGCTGGTGGTACTATTTACTCTTTTCTGCTATAACTGATAGATTTTAATTTTTAGAGTAACATTTCTAGACTGTGAATGCACAAAGGATAAATTTTATAAAAATAACCAAAATTGTGTTCAGGGGTGTCAGCAAACAACCATCACAGGCTCCAGCAATTGAAATGGATACTGGTTCTGGTGCTGGCTGGCATGACAGAATTGGTTGCATCTATGCAATTTTAAAATTACAGTCATGGTTAAAATGTAAAAAAGTCAGCCAAACAATAAATTTTTTGAAGTACAATGTTAAATAATCTCTTTAGCAATGTATTTTCCCTAAATTGTTTCCATTTTACTTTCCTTTTATTGAGTCATATGCACATTCTAAGTTACCAAGATTCATCAAGCAAGGCAAAATTATCCTTTCCATTTAAAAATCTTCAACATTAGTCGTATTTAGCAATATGAAAAACAGAAGAAAATGCTCCTACTGGGAGCTTTGATAAACAAAATCTTGCTAAAAATCTCAATTATGTCATGAAATATCAAGGAAATTCCAAATGCTTCTGGTCAGCAAATAGGAATTTAAAAAGATCTTTGAGTAAAAGAAAAATCTTCAATTACCTAAAGCTGATAAACACAAGCATTCTTTACACTGTTCCTCAGGATTCTTAGATTTTCTTTTTTTTAAGAGTTTTATCTTTCATGCAAATATGCGTAAGTCTTTGCTTTCATATTATGTGTAAGACAGAAATAAGAAGATGCACTTTAATCAAGAAGAACTTTAATTTCTTTTTAAAAAACTAGCGATTTTTCATATTTTGTATCTTCTGTTGTTGAAGTTTCTGATGTTTATTTTAATTAATTCTTGATATTATTATATAATTTTATGTCATTTTGAAATGATCTTTTCTCATTTTAGGGGACACTCTATTCTTTTTAATTGTATGTTTTGTCTTTATTTTTTCACTGGAAAGGTGACTATTTTTAATTTTTTTTACATGTTTGTAGAAAAAGAGAGATGTGGGCCGGGCGTGGTGGCTCACACTTGTAATCCCAGCACTTTGGGAGGCCGAGGTGGGCGGATCACCAGGTCAGGAGATCGAGACCACGGTGAAACCCCATCTCTACTAAAAATACAAAAAAAAAAAATTAGCCGGGCGTGGTGGCGGGTGCCTGTAGTCCCAGCTACTCAGAGAGGCTAAGGCAGGAGAATGGCATGAACCTGGGAGATGGAGCTTGCAGTGAGCCGAGATTGCGCCACTGCACTCCAGCCTGGGCAACAGAGCGAGACTCCGTCTCAAAAAAAAAAAAAAGAAAAAGAAAAATGGAAAAAGAGAGATGTGGTCTTACTATGTTGCCCAGGCTGGTCTTGAACTCCTGTGCTCAAGTGATCCTCCTGCCTCAGCCTCCCAAAGTGGGATTATGGGCATGCAACCACACCCGGCCAAGTTTTTCATTTTAATAATTGTTAACATTGGTCTTGTATCCGATAATGAACTGTTACACTAGAGAACTATGAAATCCAAATCCAGATTATGTAACATATGTCCAAAATATGGTAATAATTGTTTTACAAGCATTGATATAGTACCTTACATTTTATCTACCACACAGCTCACTTCTCTCGGGCTCCTCTTCCTTTTCCCACGTTTTAAATGGCAGCTTTGCCTAGGCTTCCTTGACTAGTTCCATTATCCTACACATAGTATCTCCCTTATACTGTCATGGTCTGCTCTCACAGATGGATAGTACCATAACCATGGCTTCCATCCTTCTGCTGACCCATGTGCTCCTTCCTGTGAATCCACATAAGCCACTGATTCCTTCTTCTGCATTGTACAACTTCTATGAATGGTGTTTGTCCTGCTATTGTTGGTAACTCCAACAGGATAAAGCAGACTTCCTGAATTTAGAAATTTTGATTAAAAATTGTGTAAGTCTTTATACCTAAGTATTCCTCCAAACTTCTCCCCTAGGCTCTCATATCACCTTTCAAATAAAGTCCTCCTTGTTTTCTATTTTAATGGAGGCGTAAGGAGAGTTTGGTTTCCATAGCTCAATATTCAGCCAAAGGAAGTGTTCTTGATCTCTCTTCCTTGACAGTATCCCAAGTGTTTACGAGTGATTCTCTTCAACAATTCATCACATACTTTTGCTTTAGGGAGAAGAATGGAAAGAGAATAGTCTAACTTCATGATGCTCTATTTCTCCAAGACCTAAACTTCTCCATTGCAGTTCTATTTTTAGGTTCACCAAATAAGTCGAGTGAAGAGGAAGTGTTTGTCCACTTCCAGTGCTTCCCAGAAAAGCTTTCAGTGCTTAGACTGTGGGCATATTTAGAGCCTTTTATCGTCACATTTGGTCCCATCACTGAAATTTCGGTAGTAAGAAAAAACTCCACATAACTCCTCTTACAAACAGAACAATCACCTTCCAGGCATGTTCATAATTCTCAATGTTACAAGCACATGACTTACCATAACTTTCTCAATTTAGGCAAAGTGCCATGGCTATATTTCCCTAGAGGTGTGTTTAAATACTATTTATAGTCCAATATGAATAATTCCTGGGCCTCTTTTGGTGGCTTCTACTACTTTTAATCTAGCATGGTCACACTCATTACAGTGTTTAAGACTAAGGTGTTATTCAGAGAGATTGTGGGGACACAGGCTTAGCCTTCCTTCCTGCAAATTCCATTCTTTTGACCTCATTGGATTTCTACTGGCCACAATATACCTAGTACTAACATTTTATAACCGTGCATATTCATAACAAAAGGATTTATTTCCCTAATTCAGAAGTTTCTGGATATAAACCTTTTAATCTTGAAAAGAGTTTAATTCCTCATTACCTCACAGGCACTGATTTCCATCTATCCCTCCCTCCCTGTCTCCCTCCCTCTCTTCCTTCCTCTTTTATACAACTGGCTTACTTATTTTGCAGAAAAGCTGGTACCTGAGACGTAAGGGGCTAGCCTATGTTTTTTTGTTTTGTTATTACATGGTTCATGGAGCAGAGAAAAGAGAAATAAAAAAATAAAAGAATTTTAGGAGCTCCTGTCCCAAGGTGCCTAACTGAATATGTATTCTACAATGAAGCCTAGAAATAAATATTTCTGGTAAATGCATCTTTTGCTCTGATTACCAGTGGTTGGGAGTTCCCTTGATAAAGTCTTCAGATTGTATTCTCTGTTCTGAACATTTTGCAGACTTTACTAATGATGCTATGCTACTCCTGCTTATTAGAATTTTACATTTTGAGGCAATGAAATGTAAAACCCAGAACAAAAATCATCACTTAAGGACCAAGAGAGAGACATAGGGGAAATAATAAAGCATTACAATGAGACAAGAGCAATGAAAACTATGACATCATTTTATATTATGAGATGATAACGCCGGAACACGGCAGTGAAAGGGAAAATCAGTAGAATGTAGAACACACTGGAGAAAAAGAAAGCTGTTGAGAAAAGTAATTCAAAGGAGGAAGTGCCATAGGAAAAACAAAGAAAAAAGGAGGGAAATTCAAAAGAAGGTAATTTAAGAAAGAGAACATGAAAAAAAACGGCACAGAGGGAAAGAAAAATAAGCAGAAGAAAAGGTAGGAAAAAAAGATGAAAAATAAGGAGACAAGAAAAACAGATGAAATATTAAATTAATCAACAAATTGTAGATTTTAATGAGATACACATAGAAACAATAATATCGTATCCAATAGTTTTTTATTTGGATTTATATTGAAAGTAAGTAATTCAGTGCACTTGCAGGCATTTCACATGGGCAAGATAAACAAAATGCAAACTATTCAAAGTATAGTTTTCATGAAGAAAATTATTTTGTTTTCGTCATTCCTGGTTCTCTCAGTATTTTACTTGTATGTGTTTGTATGTGTATTTATAGACTCAAAGCTACTTCCACTTGTAATGTTCAGCTATATCTTTATTTTTGACAGAAATGATTATTAAATTGGAATTTTCTGAGGAAGTTAACATAGAAGAAGGCAGTGAGTTTAATATTCATTTTAATACTACCAATTTGAGGTTTTCAAAGAGAGAACTGCTGGATTTTAAGTGATTAATAAAATTTTCCCAGTAGAGTGAAACCTCTGCTAGTAAATTTAAATTTGTTTTTATCAGGGAATAGCTGTCTGTAACCTCTATGATATTAACAACCAGAGACAAAATGAAATCATGAGACTGAATAGCCCACAGGAGAAAGAAAAATCATTTATTTCAGTGGAGGTAGCTGTGATCCAGAGTTCAAATTATTTTACAAATGCAATATAAGACATCTACGTAATGATAGAAACAAAGCAATTTTCAAATGGTCAGAGAAAGTGTTGCAGAGGTTTTATGATTAGTTAATAGAGTACATTTAAAGGGTTTTGTTGTTATGTATTTAACACTTGCTAATGACTTAGGATCAATGTGGTTAATGAGCCATTTTCTCTGCAAATTTGCTTTCTGTGCTACAGAAAGAAATAATAAGCCTCAGTGGTAAAAAAATAATTAAGGCGAGAACAATGACTGTACAAAGAATAAAAGCAAAATCTGTCAAAATAGCTCTAGAGTAAGTCCAAAAGGAGCCCCGTTCTCCTTCTGGATGTTGCCTCTGACAAGGAACAGGAGAACAGCTTTGCCCACACTCACTAGAGATTTTAATTTATTTTAACTGAATGACTTCCAAGATCACTGATTTGTAAAACATGCCTAAAGCTGAGCCCCTAGGAGCACTTCCAAAGAACAACGTATCATTTTCCTCTTTGCTAAATCTGTTTATTTATTGTTGAATTCACACAATGCACCCATCCCTCTGGCCTCAGGACAGACTTTTTTTTAAAGCCACTAAAAAGAATCCAAGTTATTTTATCTAAGCACTGGGAAGTGTTAAGAAAGGTAAATATAACACAGAAACACAGACGTATGTATTCTCCAGGAAAAGCAGTGCTTGTAAAAGCAGAAAGACCCCTCCTGCTGCTAGTGCAGAAGATGCATGGGAAATGGCATATTTCTACCATCAGAGTTGGTGATCAAAAGGGATGCAAATTTGAATTTTGCCTCCCAGACATCTGGGTCCTCAATGAATTAGTAAGTGTGGGTTGAGATGAGGAGGGATGCTTTCCCAAATCTTCCTCTGTCTGCAACAGGAACTGGCTGTGACAACCACGTGGAGCTGTATGTTCCCATTAGGCTAGTAGGGATGGCTGTGGGTTGGAAGAAAGCACCATGAAAACAGAGACAGGGTTTTCAGTTTTCCTCTTCCATTTTAATCCCTTGGATATTTGCAGAGAAGGCATTTGTGTCTGTTGGTTCGATACAGATTGTTTCACTGAGGCCTGCACTAACTTTGCCAGTTTTTTCCTGTCTCTAGATGCGTAATTGACTCAACAGACCCTTTTAAAATTTTATCCATACCAAAAAATAATGAATAAAGCAAATTACTAGTATGAGTAAATCATAGTATTCATTCATGAGCACTTGAACAATGAGGAGCTCCCAGGCCAGGGAAAGCATCTTAGGAAAGCAGTCTAGTACGTTTCCCTGTTATCTCTCTGCCTCCCTGGGGACCACTTGAAGGTTGGCCTAAATCCTAGATGGAAAGGAATCCAGAGGAAGCGAAGGAAGGGAACTAGTCAATCTGTCTTTGGCACTGGTTCTGAAATCAGGGCCCAGATGTAGCGTATCTATGCTTTGTTTTATGGGCTAGATTGTATCCACGAAGTCCTAACCCCCTCATACCTCAGAAGGTGACTGTATTTGAAGATAAGGCCTTTAGAAAGGTAATTATGTTAAAATGAAGGTCATTAGAGTGGCCCTAATCAAATATGACCGGTGTTCTCATAAGAAGAGGAAATTAGGACAGAGGCAGTGACAGAGGGAAGAACCTGTGAAGGCACAGGGAGAAGATAGCTGTCTGCAAGCTAAGGAGAGAGGCCTCACAAGAAACAACCCTGCAGACACCTTCATTTTGGACTTCCAGCCTACAGAACTGTGAGAAAATAAATATCTGTTGTTTAAACCACACAGTCTGTGGTACTTTGTTATGGTAGCCCTGGCAAACAAACACATCTTGTAATGCCTAACTCCACGTGGCAATTACACATCTGTCAGTTCTTTCTCATTGGCAACAAATTATGCTTAACACCTTCGCAGCTCTTACATCATTAGGATGAATTTGTATTCATTGAAACTCTGAGTGGGGAAATATTTGTAAAAGAGCTAAATGTGCCTCTGAGTGAGCTAAGAAAAACAAACTTTGCAGGAAGACAAAACTTTGATATAGGAATATAGGAATACATAACTTGGGGTTTAGATATGACCCCAAATTTTGCTATCTGTGGTTTGGATCCATAAATGGAGAAAGCAGACTAAGTTTTAGCAATGCCAAAATGAAGCAAGGACAAGTTGAGCGATTAGCAAGTGGGAAGCCATTCATAGTTTGCCTGAATTTGCAGCAAATTCATGATGTTTATTCTTCCTGACAATTACATTCTATTCTAAGTAAAACCAACAGAATAATTAAGGTTAGGAAGAAGTTTAATGCCCCCGCTTTTCTTCTTTCTCTTTTTTTTTTTTTTTTTTTTTTGTTACTGTTGACTGACTCCCCCAGGAAAATGTTTCACTTTGCCAGTTTTTGTCTTTGGTAAAGTCTATTTTCTTCTTTCCTCTACACATGCTCATGCTTGTTAGTTGTTTTGGGGGCTCTCTGTCCTAAAACTATCTGGGAGTGATTCATGATATGAATCACTAAAGAGGAAGAACAAGTTGTGAGTGTTTCCTCCTGCATCCTCCTTTATCCTGCCACCTCCAGAAAATTCCGAGTTTAGGAACTTGCTCTGGGGACATCCAGCATAGCACTTACTCTATGACTTTGTGCTGAAAAATTTGATATGCATTCTTATGTTTTGTCCCATAACTTGGACAAATGGGCAGATTTTTAACTCAGACACAAGTAAGTTTTTATTTAGGTTTTTGCTTCTTTCCACCTATGTGACTTTTAGCACATTATAACCTTTCTGGGTCTCAGTTTCTTCGTTTGTAACACACACTTGACGGTGTGTCTCTGAGAGTTAAATAAGATGATATATAAAAAATGCTTAGTATCCCTAATACTTTTGGCACATAGGAAGGTAGGCAAAACTCAAAAGATGTAAGTTGCTATAATGCATATAACTAGGTTATAATAAGGATATGTTATTGTCCCTATTTTATAGATATAAATATTGAAACTCAGAAGAGTTACAAAATTTATCCAAGGTCACACAACTGGCAGGTTATATTATTGGAATTTTCATTAAATCTGAAGTCTTAACCACTTTGTTTTCTTGACTCTTAACTGATGGTATATTGAACATCAGCTCTGTACTAAGGATGATGTTACCTCTGGAATTCAGAATAAGTGATATGATCTTCTGAACTAAAGGAACACATATCTTATACCTTATCCCCCTAAATAATTTGGAGACTGATATTAAGGTGTATATTATACTTTCATTCTAACCGTTAATGAGAATAACAATTTGTTGGGGATGGGGGGAAGTGTGTGAGTTTCCCTCTCAACTTTTATTTTAGGTTCAGAGGTACATATTTAGGTTCTTCACATGGGTAAATTGCGTGTTGCTGAGGATTGGTGTATAAATGATCCTGTCACCCAGGTAGTAAGCATAGTACCTAATCCGTAGTTTTTTAACCCATGCCCCTCTCCCCCTCTCCCAAAGATAATAATTTTTAAAGAAGAATATAAGACTATATTTCATTTTATATTACTTACTTATTTTTGCTTTTATGAGAGGATATGCCCTAAGTTATCGTGTGAACTGATTCCAGGCTAAGCACTATATTAAATACTACTGGGTCTCCTTTTAAGCTTTCAGGGTTCCATAGCCATATTTCTTTTATTTTACAAGATGTCTTAATTTCTTTTTCAAAAATTAATCCAAAATTTTTATGATTTACCATGTGCTTGTTAATTTCATCATTCAGAAAAATTTGGAAGAATCTTCATTCCTTCTTTCTTTTTAAATTTTTTATTTACATAGGTTTTTGGGAAACGTGATATTTGATTACATGAATAAGTTATTTACTGGTGATTTGTGAGATTTTGGTGCACCCATCACCTGAGCAGTATACACTGAACCAATTTAGAAGCCTTTTATCCTTCACCCCGCTCCCACCCTTTCCCCCGAGTCCCCAAGTCTTAATTTTCTTGAAGTCTTCAAGGATGCATTTGGTGGTATGAGCCAATAGTGTGAATAAATATTATGTACTGTACCTAGAAAAGCCAGATAGCTATCTGAAAAGAATTAGCAAAAAAGAAGTTTTTCATTATTCTAGCATTTTCAAAATTCTAGCAACATTGTAAGAAATGAATTAAAGGAAGGCAACTGAGAGTAAAACCTTCAAACCTGCCATTAACTCACCCCGAAAGAAATTGCAGTGGTGTCAGCACAGCGAACAATGAAATATAATGCCATTGCTTCACTCTAACGGTACACTGAGTTAAGAGAAGCTGTGACACAAAGTTATAAAAACAGATATTTTATTTGTTTTTTTCTTGAATGAATGATATTTGTTAAAAAAAGCATCACTTTATATGACATCGTATTACCCTTGTAATCTGAAATTTAAGGAAAATTATTTGGAGTAGAATAATCCATCTGGTGCCAACTTAATACTATACTATGAAAGTCTTATTTAGTAACAAGCTTGGGGTCATATGCATAGCACAATGTCAAGTCAAGACTGAACAAGATTTTAGATAATTTAGCAAATAAGAAGAACAGAACTTTTCTTCTGTTCTTCTTATATCATTAAAACAGTTGTTTTAATGATATAAGAAAAAAATCAGAGAAGTGTTGGGTCTTAATAATCTAGGCACTTTGAATCTTTGTGATTATTATTGTACCATTTTCTTTCTCATTTAAGAAAGCATTTGAAAATACAAGTATATGAGGGTGACATTTTAAAATAAAGATGATTTTGAAGCTGTTCCAATTTAAATGACAAAGCAGAGGAAAAGTCCTGTATTTAATTATTAGTAACAATTAGCATACAACTCTCCATCATAGATTGCACCTCTTCAGTATATCAAAATCCAGTGAGAGAGAACCGCTGGACAGTAAGAAGTATTTGTACACATAATTTGTACACATCTGTTTGATAGGAAACAACGCAGGTACCAATGTAGGATGATCTTTGTTCCCAATGGTACTGAGGAGAGATTTTAATGGGGAACTAACATTCCACTTCAGTTCTGAAAGAAGAAAAAATACGTACCAATTAGATATGGGGGACACCAGATAAGATGGGATATCAACAGATTTTTCAGGGAAAGGAAGCAAAGACATTGAGAGATGTAAAGTGGCATGAAGCACGTGGGAATGTCTAAATAGTTCAGAATGCCAGATACACTTACAGGGATGAGTAGGAGAATACTATAGGGTATAAAACTGAGCTGGATCATTATAATTGGGAGACAGTTCTCCACTGGTCTCTTGTACTTCTGCACATCTTGCCAAAGCCCTGACAGGTTTTGCTGTAGACTATCTTTTCATCGATGTTATAAAGTATATTTAAAGCAGTGATAAAGTTTGTTTGGTGTATAGTATAATAGATAATATCTCTTTCCAGGGCAAAGGTCTGGTAGGTTTGCTTGTGGTCTACTATGAAAGATCGGATTTCTCAAATCTTGAAGTTTTACAAGCCCAGTGCATGTGCAACAAACACATGGGGCCCATCTCCATATTGTTTCCATGGGACACGGGAAGCAAATATAATTAGTACAGACATGAAGCTTATACTGTTTTCTGTGCCATATGTATAAAATTATTTGTCTCTGACCCAGAATTCTCATGTCTTCTGCCAGCATCCATGAAACTATAGCAAACTAATTTATTAGCTTGTGAGGCCATTTCCTATCTTGATAATTATATGACCTTCAATTTATTCATCCTTTTAACAATTATTATTTTTTTTGAGATGGTGTCTCACACTGTCGCCCAGGCTGGCGTGCAATGGCATGATCTCGGCTCACTGCTACCTCCACCTCCCAAGTTCATGCAATTCTCTTGCCTCCCGAGTAGCTGAGATTACAGGTGCACACCACCACACCCGTCTAATTTTTTGTAGTTTTAGTAGAGACAGGGCTTCACTATGTTGGCCAGACTGTTCTCGAACACCTGACCTCGTAATCCACATGCCTCAGCCTCCCAAAGTGCTGGGATTACAGGAGTGAGCGACCGGCTAACAAATATTTTTAAATTGTCCTAAACATTTAAGCTTTGGGTATAGACGATTTAATTTTAAAAAAGAAAAATATCCTCACTCTTATGGAAATTATACTCTAGTGGCATGAGATGAGAGAAGGTCAGAGGATGCACTTCAATAGTAAGATATCTGGTGTGTTAGATATTGATTAGTGTTTTGAAGTAAAGACAATGGGTAGAGAGTGTCATCTTTGTCCACTTGGACTGCTATACGGAATGCTGTAGACTTGTGGCTTTGAACAACAAAAATTTATTTCTCATAGTTCTGGAGACTGAAAGCCCAAGAACAAATCACCAGCAAACTCAGTATCTGGTGAGGGCCTACTTTCTGGTGCATAGATGGACATCTTCACAATGCATCCTCACCTGGTAGAAGAGGAGAGGGAGCTCTGTTGGGCCTCTTTTATAGGAGCACTAATTGTGTTCATTAGGGCTGCACACTCGTGACTTAATTACCTCCCAAAGACTCCACCTCCTAAGACCACCAACTGAGGATTAGGAATCAACATATTAATTTGGGGAAAACATAAACATTCAGTGTGTATCAAGTGTCAAGGTCATGGTAGAGAAACAGTGGCTTGCAATTTTAAATTGGATCTTTAGAAAATCCCCAAACAAGAAGTGGATTTTTGAATAAAGACTTTTAAGTTAAGAAAAACAAGTGAAGGCCATTTAAAAGTTCTTTTATTAAACTAAATATATTCTTACTATACAATCCCGAAATTATGCTCCTTGTTATTTATCCAAACAAGTGAGAACTCACTCATGTCCATACAAAAGCCTGCAAACAAATTGTACAGCAATTGTATTTATAATTAGCAAAATATAGAAGCAACCAAGACGTTCTTCAATAGATGAATAAATAAACAAGCTGCAGTACATTCATGCAATGAATTATTAAGGAATAAAAAGAAATGAGTTACCAAGCCATGAAAAGACATGAATGAACTTTAAATGCATATTGGTAAGTGAAAAGTCATTCTGATAAGGCTACATACCATATTTTTCCAACTATCGGACATTCTGGAAAAGGAAAAACTAGGGAGATAATAAAAAGGTCAGTGGTTGCCAGGGCTTTTGGAGAAGGTTGGGAGAAATAAGTAAGTGGAATTCAGGAATTTTTAGAGAAATTAAACTATTCTGTATAATACCATAATGGCAAATACATGTCATTATACATTTTTCAAAGCCTATAGAGTTTACAACACAAAGAGTGGGCCCAAGTGTAAATATGTAAACTATGGACATTAGTTGATATTATATCAATATTGATTCATACATTGTATCAAATGAACCACATTAATGAAAAATGTTAATAATAGGAGAATAGGATTGGAAGGGTTGAGGAACTATATGAGAACTCTATATACATTCTACTTCATTTTTATGTAAACTCAAAACTCCTCTAAAAAGGTAAAGTTTATCAAAAATAATTTTTAAAGGTGAAGGCAAAATCAATTTGGAGAATCAGTGCAGTGGAATTCTAGCCGAAGGGAAGAACAAATGCAAAGACCCTGAAGCAGAACCTGCCAATATGTCAGGAGTGAGGTGTGGCTTTGGTCTCAATTATTGTGTCCCCTCAAAATTTGTATGTTGAAACCTAATCCCCAGTGTGACAATATGAAGAGGTGGGGCTTTTGGGAGGTGACTAGGTAATGAGAGATTAATAATTTTATAAGAGAAACCCAAGAGAGCTCGCTAGCCCCTTCCACTATGTGAGGATGCAGAGAGAAGTAACCAGCTAAGAGGGAAAGGCCCTCAAGCAGACACTAAATGTGTTAAGTGCCTAGATGTGGGACATTCTAACCCCCAGAATTGTAAGAAATAAATTTCTGTTGTTTATAAATTACTCAGTTTATGGTATTTTTGTTATATGCAGCCCAAGAAGACTAAGGTGAGGATCATGAAAGGTTTTTTAGCAGAAGAGTGACATAATTTGGCTTAAATTTTAAGTGAATCATTTTGGCTTCAGTGCTGGGTGTATTGTGGGGTAGGAGCTGGTGGAAAGCAGTTAGGCTATTTAAAAGACTATTAAAATAATTCTGGAGAGAAATAATGGTGACTTGAACATTTGGACCAAAATTTTTGGCTTGAGTAACTAGAAAGATAGAGTAAAACCTTACAGAGATAGAAGAAAATATGAAAATTAAACATTGGAAGATAAAAGGAGAAATTCTGTTTTGATCGTGCTGCTGAACTTGAGACACCTAATAGACATCAGCATCAACGTATTGATTAGGCACTTGTATGTTCAATTCTAGGCAGCAGTCTGGCAAGAGTTATAAATTTAGTGGCTGTCCAGTGTAGTCAGTAAGGACCTAAGAATAGAAAAAAAATGTAGGTAAGAAAGAGATTTAAGAACTGAATCCTAGGGTGCATCAATATTTGGGGGTTAGCTAAAAGAGAAGAAAGCAACAAAAGGAACTCCAAAGGAGGAGCTAATGAGATGGAGAAAAATCGTGTGTCCCAGAAACCAAATAAAGAAATTATTTTAAAGAACATAAACAATTGAAAAGCTATTGGAGGCCAGGCGCCGTGGCTCACGCTTGTAATCCCAGCACTTTGGGAGGCCGAGGCAGGCGGATCACGAGGTCAGGAGATCGAGACCACAGTGAAACCCCGTCTCTACTAAAAATACAAAAAAAAAATTAGGCGGGCGTGGTGGCAGGCGCCTGTAGTCCCAGCTACAGGCTGAGGCAGGAGAATGGCGTGAACCCGGGAGGCGGAGCTTGCAGTGAGCCGAGATTGCGCCACTGCACTCCAGCCTGGGTGACAGAGCAAGACTCCGTCTCAAAAAAAAAAAAAAAAAAGCTATTGGAAGTGCTGCTGATTTTCAATGATGAACCCATCAATCCTTTCCTTGACCAATGAAATTTTCAATGATGGGTCAAAGAAAGGATTGAGTATCAGTTATTGGTTTTAGTTATGTGAAAATCATCAATGATCTTGAAAATAATTTTACAGATGTGTTGGAAAGAAATCTTGATTGTAGTGGGCTCAAGAAGGAATTGGAGTTTAAGAAGTAAAGATAGCCCAAATACATAACATTACAAAAATGTTTCGCCACCATATGACATGTAGAAATGGGATAGCAGCTGTAGTGTAATATGGAAACAACAGAGGTTTCTGGTTTTGATTTTTAGATGGAAGAAGAGAAAGATGGCTACAGTGAAGTTGTTTAGTAGGTTTGAGGTTACTGTGCAAAAGTGGATGGGTTAGTCTTCACTACAGTCATTTATCTGTAATAATAGGAAGGAACACAGACTGCATAGCGACAGGTATAGCTAGATGGGAAAATGTCATAGTGCGAACTTGTGAAAGTCATCTTCTGATTGCTTTTATTTTTTCAGTGAAACAGGAAGCAGTTATCATAACAAAGTAAGGATGAAGTGATAGTGGTTGGAAGTTTAAAGAGAAGAAAGCAAGTAGGAAAATGCTTGTCTAGGAGAGTAGGGATGTAAATAAGTGAGTAAATGTAGAATGATGCAGGAGGCCATTGAGGACTCACTTGAAATTTGTGGCCAGAAGCAGAAGTAAAACCAGTTAGCATGGATCATTTTTTCAATAATATCCAACTAATTGGGTATAGGAATAGAGAATGTAAAGAACTGAATTTAATTAGGGTTGTAATTTTTTCAGATAACTTGGAGAAATGAAAGAAGGGATGAATATTGGATAAGTATACAGGGCACAGACTATAGGAATGGACCATGTATTAAACAGTAAACCAGAAGTGAGCACATTTCAGGGGTGAGGGTCAGACAGAAGGTATTACAGTCCATTAGTTTTAGGTCCTGTTGAAGTTAAACATTTAAGAGTTGATGTATGACAGAAAGAACTGGAGAGAAAGAAGTGACTATGTAAAGTGGAGTACTTCAAGTTGAGATCTGGGGAGACTTCCAGTCTTTGGTATTGGCAAAGTCTAAGACAAGCTATGGGGGTAACTGTCTGAGGTGGGGTGGAGGTCAAAGCTTTAGAAAGAAGAGGTCAAAGAACTGTTGGGGGTTTCTGATCTGGCACTTAAAGAGCTTCGAAGTCACCATTATGCCTTACAACAAGTAAAAGGCTGAACAAACTGAAATCCACAACTTTTCTTTGATCTCTCAGAAAATTGAAGTCACAAGGAAGACTGTTGCCTCTCTCACCCAAATTGGTGAGACAGAAAGGCAGATACAGATAACCAAGTTTACCAGACTGGAGACCCACTAGCAGAAACCTTTGTGAGAACCAGCAGTGGGGTAGGAAAATCTGAACTACAATTGATGAATTGTTGGATGCTCAGCGTGAACAAGTCTGGAGTTAAAAACTCCAGTCTTAGGGTGTATGCTTACATTTTTGTGCGTTTTCCCTCCAGTAGCTTCCATCAGGGAAAGGACAAAAGCAGCTGGAGCGTTCTGTTCTCCAGCAGGCCTGCCCTCAAGAAAATTTATTTTACCACCTACACTATTGGGGTTTTATCAGAAGCTAACTGACCAGGGGGATGGGAATTACCCAATTCCAGCCTCCTCTAGCCATCTAGTCTTGCCTAAGAGGGGAAAAATCTGAGAAGCACTTGTGAGGATCACAATCTAGAGACACTGGCTCACTAGGAGGCTGAGACCTAATCATAGGATAATAGAAGGTTTCACCTTAACCCATACTTTATCACTACATTATTTTTTCAATTATATTTTAAGTTCTGGAGTACATGTTCAGAATGTGCAGGTTTGTTACATAGTTATACACGTGCCGTGGTGGTTTGCTGCACCCATCAACCCGTCATCTACATTAGGTATTTCTCCTAATGTTATCCCTCCCCAGCCCCCACCCCCCGACAGGTTTGGTGTGTGATACCCCCCTGTCCCTGCGTCCAAGTGTTCTCATTGTTCAGCTCCCGCTTATGAGTGAGAACATGTGGTGTTTGGTTTTCTGTCTTGTGTTAGTTTGCTGAGAAATATGGTTTCCAGCTTCATCTATGCCCCTGTAAAGGACAGGAACTCATTCTTTTTTATGACTGCATGGTATTCCATGGTGTATATATGCTACATTTTCTTTATCCAGTCTGTCATTGATGGACATTTGAGTTGGTTCCAAGTCTTTGCTATTGTGAACAGTGCTGCAGTAAACACAGGTGTGCATGTACCACTACATTATTAAAGGCCTACTTACTGCAGTCTCTTTTACTGGTACATCATGGCTGGCCTTCCACAAAAAGTTACAAGGTATATTAAGAGGCAAAATGCACAATTTGAAGAGAAGGAGCAAGTGTCAGAACCAGAGTCAGATATGGCAGACCACGAACTTAAAACAACTATGATTAACATGCTGAGGGCTTTAATGGATAAGATAGCATGCAAGAACAGATGGGCAGTGCAAGCCAGTAGAGGGAAATTCTAAGAAAGGATGAAGAAAAAATGCTAGAGCTCAGAAACACAAACAGGAATTTCTAAGAATGCCTTTGATGGCTCATTAGTAGATTGAGGAAAGAATCTCTCAGCCTGAGAATGTGACAATAGAGATCCCCCAAACTGAAAAGTGAAGAAAAAAAAAAGACTGGAAAAAAAGAAACAATATCCAAGAACTGTGGGACAAGTACAAATGATGTAACATGCATAATGTGATACAAGAAAGGGAATAAAGAGAGAGAGAGAATGGATGAGAATAAATGATTGAAGCAATAATGACTAAGTTTCCTAAAATATAAATTTTAGACACCAAACCACAAACCTGGAAACCACAAAGAATAACAAGCAAGAGAATGCCAAAAACAAAACAAAAATAAAACAAACAAACAAAACTGCACCTAAGCATATAATATACTCAAACTGTAGGAAATCTAAGACAAAGAAAAAAATCCTGAGAAAAGCCAGAGGGAAAAATCACTGTACCAATAAAAAGTAAGAATTACCAGACTTCTCTTCAGAAACCATGCAAACAAGAAGAGAGTGAAGTAAAATATTTAAAGGATTGAGAAAAAAAAAAAAAAAACTACCAATGTAGAATTCTGTGTCTTGTGAAATTATCCTTCAAAAGTGAAGGTGAAATAAAGACTTTCTTGGACAATCGAAAATTGAAGAATTTTGTTGCCAGTAGACTTGCTTTGCAAGAAATATTAAAAGCAGTTCTTTAGAGAAAAAAAATGATATAAGTCAGCAACTCAGCTCTACATAAAGAGCATTAGAGAAGAAATCAGTGAAGATAAAATTAACACTTTTTTCTTATTTTTAATTGATCTAACAGATAATAGTTTAACAATTTTGAACTGCTTTGTTCAAATATAATGGTTCAACGACATGGTTGTTCAAGATAATGGTTTATTCAATACAATATATTTAAGGAATTTAGCATACATATAAATGAAACGAATTATAAAAATGATACCAAAGTATGTGTTTGCTTGGCTTTTCACAGGATAAGTGCAGAAATGATAGGAGGTAGATCCTGGGGACATGAAGGACAGGTCATGAGGTGACTTATGTGTCACAGGAAGCCTTAACATTTTAGTTAAGCAGGAAAGTCGAAGTGGCAAGATTAGTTCTAAATGTTAGACAAGCATCGTTGTGATGGTTAAATTTGGGGTGTGAATATTGAAGATGGTGATGCCAGATAAGAGGTTATGGTTCCTGGACTTTCTGTGGTCCCTCCATTCTCCCTTCCTCCAGACCATGCCTTTTGTATTCCATCTTCTCTTTGTGGTTTGCAGATGTCTGAGAAGACCAGCAGCCCTTCAGAGAAAATGGAAAGAGAAACAAAAAGGAGGTAACAAGAACAAGTGAGAATCTGGAGCTGGAGCTCCAGCAGAGTTGGCAGGGTGGAGGGGTGGTGCGGGGAATTACAAATAAACAAGAGTTTGGGACAGTAAACCATGTGAGGAAAGGTGAGACTTTACCTAAAGCAATGGAAGGAAGAAAGAGTGAAGGAAAGGTATTTGTGAAAATACCATAGATTTCCTTGCCTTTTGCTATGTACTGATATACAAGGAAGCCTGGTGTCAAAGTGATGCTTTTTCAAGGACTTCAAGAAGGTCTATCGTCTCTAAATATGTCTTACTGTTTCCTGTTGTCTGAAATACCTTTAGCACCAGATGAGTAAATTTAGTTCAGCGGAACAGATTGGAACAGAAATTTATTGACTTGGATGAAGCAGTATATCAAGTTTAGCTAGTAGAAATAGGAAGCGTTGCATCAGTGAATTTAGGGGAGCATACCCAGATTACAACCTTATGGAAAACCAAGGCAGGATAAAAAAGGAGAAAACTGCAGAATGCTTGCATTTTTGTGATTACAAGAGTGAAATGAGCCAAGAACAAAGAGCAAATGAAAGAGCATGTCTCATTGAGCCTCAACCACCCATTATTGCACTTGCAGTGACTCTACCCACAGGCTAAGAATACTATGCTAAACAAATATATATAAATTAAATTAACAGAAAACATGGGAAAATTTGCACTGAAGGATTATTATTATTATTATTATTATTATTATTATTGGTGAATAAAGAATAAGATAATTCTTGGATGGCCTTGGGCTGGATCAGTGGAATTTTACAGAGTCTAAGTTTTTGAGAATTTGAGACTTGCAGACCTGATGGAATTGCCTAATTGACTTAATAATTATAAGTAAACAAACTAATACTTTAAGAATACATATTGTAATACCTCAATTACCCTATAGTGTTAGAGAATGGAAAAAAATCCAAAACTAAAGGACACAGTATAGATGAATCAATATGGAGGAGGCAAGAAATTAAGTTTATAATCAAATATAAATTACTAATAGCAGTATGTTACTTGAGGGTATATTTTGACTCCCTTGAGATGTAAAATGTACCAGTAACACGAAGGTGACAACAAATACTGGGATGTGGTTTCTTTTATTTTGTATTACTTCAAAAACCAGAGGGTTTTCAGTAAGTAAAAATAGAATCTAGTAATATTTTATTATAATAATTTTTAATTTTTTAAACTCATATAGAAGTGATTGTTTAACCTAGTCTGGATAGATCATATACTATATAATATATAGTTCATGAATATACTATATATATGAAAAAAATTTCCAGAAGACCATTTTCTGTCTTTTTTTTTTTTTGTCCTAGCACTGATGTGCAGAAAGGCCCACATCTCCACCAGGAAATGTTTTGACAGTCCCACAGGTGGCCCTCTCCCTTGGAGAAGGTGAGTGCAGTAGGAGCTTGCTGGGAGTGCTGGTGATACAAAATTGTAATTTGTTCGAAGAAGGCAAGCAAGATCTGTCAAAATCAAAAGTTTGGCATCTTAGAGAATCAAAGGTGATACCAATATTGGAAATGATTTTAAAAATAAGAAAGAAGAGACATGAATGTGGAATAAATTTTCAGTTTGTGAAGTTGTAAGACTATGAGAAGTCAGATGATATCTGTGGCTCATCTCTCTTTTTTCAAAGTAGTCTTGTATTTGGTATCATTGTAAATCTTAAATTAAAAAAAGTTAATTCTCTTTATATATGAGTAGTCTTTATAACTACCAACTAAAATAAATGTCAAGGCTGGACATGAGCCGTATAGTAAATATGTGTCTGGCTAAGAAGATTTTAAAGAAAAATTTCACTTTGCACTCTAATTAAAAGAAAAAACCCTTCAACATCCCCCTTATTTTATTACAGTTTCTCAAAGATTATTAACATAGCTTTTGCAATCTTTTCTGCAAGTACTCTAGTCCTCCTGGATATGTTGAACAGTTATCTTTAAAATCCTTTCTAGAGATCTGGACCTGGAGTCAAATTAATTTTAAATGGCTGAGTACTCTTACTATAATCTTTCTTATAGAGGCTTAATTTCTTTTTAATGATGTTTGCTTTAGCATTTTCTGTTTTAACATTTATCTCTTTAGTTAAGAATTCCGTGGTTAGTTGGATTACTTTCTTTCTATTAATGGTATAGGGCACAATTCAAACAGTTGTCCTCTTGCTTTTTTTCTTACTAATAAACTATCTTGTTTTTAAAACAACAGACCTTGAGTCTTCTTCTTGTCATTATTACAAAATGTAAGAGCCATAAAAGCAAATGCTGAGTCAAGGCTCTCTGAATCATTGGCTTGTTGTTGGTTTTCATATCTCTGAGATTATTTTATGATATTATTCTTTTTGATGTTGGTCAGCCTTGGCTATATATCTCACCTTCTTTTTTTTTTTTTTTTTTTTTTTAAATGGAGTCTCGCTGGATGCAATGGGGAGAGGGGAGATCTCAACTTACTGCAGCCTCCGCCTCCCGAGTTCAAGCAATTCCCATGCCTCAGCCTCCCGAGTAGCTGGGACCACAGGCACATGCCACCACTCCCGGCTAGTTTTTGTATTATTTTTAGTAGAGACAGGGTTTCCCTGTGTTGGCCAGGCTGGTCTCAAACTCTTCACCTCAAATGATCCGCCCGCCTTGGCCTCCCAAAGGGTTGGGATTACAGCCATGAGCCACCCAACCCGGCCTCAACTTCTTTACACGTAAGTTCTCTGTACACCTGTGCTCATCAGAAAAGCTCACCAAGCAGTCACAATTACCCTTCAGCCAACATGTTTTTATGCTTAATTTAGATTATTAGCATTTGTTCAATCAGATTTTTAAAAATGTCTTCTATAATTTTTGTGTATGATATTGGCCTAGATGAACCTTAGCATTGCCCTCAGCTTTATTAAACTTTAGAAAGGCTTTTTCCTCACTCTAGGCCCTGACCACCCTTTTCCTAGAGCATTAACTATAGAAAATTTGTATTTGTGAATCTTTTCTCTCCCCCTTTGAGATGTAAATCTTTTGGAAAGCCCTTTGCCAATATTTCAACCCAGAAATGTCTTTCTCAAGGACCTGGAAGCTATCTCTCTGAAATGTAATCAATGAAGATAGCCTATTGCCCAGTTTCTGTGGGAGGGTTAATTCTTAACTTCTGATGAAGCCTTCTCCCAGTCCTAAAACCACCTCATGTAGTTGAATAAAGGCAATTAATAAACAGAGATGGGCTTCAATCCCTGATTTCTTACCCCAACACCTGCTTTTAAAACTTTGTGTAGCTTTTTGTTTCAAGGGAGTTGAATTCAGACTGGGTTCTGGCCTTTCTCCCCTATTGCAGTAGCCATGAATAAAGTCTTCCTTGCCTGTTTAACTTTGGTAAAATTTTTATTTTGACATTAGTCTACCAATTTTTTATTATTTTCAAAATTAATAAATTTTCTTTTAAAATTCTTAAATGAGTGGGAGAGATCTCTACTTACTCTCTGAGCTTCCTGTTTTCCTATTATGAAATTATAGTTAATAGTTTTTATATTATTTATCTCCATGCTTCCCCCATGTACTGTCAATATTCTATGTCCGAAACTTTGCTATTAAAGCAATAATAGGCTTGGGTAAAAAGTGCTTGTCTTTAATGGGCCTACTTTAGTCATTTGCCTTACGGTCAGCTTAGAGTTGCAAGTAGCAATTCCTATCACCTGTTTTTTAGAGGTGGGACTTTTCATGCCCTATTGTCATATTTGCTTAGGAATTACAATTCCACTCCCCCAGAGGAAACAGTAATCAAGTGTTTGGAGCCTCTTTCTGAACTCCCCACATTCATTTCTTCTCACAAGAAGAGTAATCTCTCACCCCACTGGTGCTGTGAGACATGTTAAGGTGAATAATTGCTTTAAAAAGCAGTGCTGGTTTGTCACTTCCCTCTTCTTGTATTCCATAACTTGTACTTGGAGCATGAAAGAGGCTTAACTGTGCATTCAGCTGGCTATGTATATGTTCAGAGTTTGCTCTGCAAGCTCAGCCTTTTCCCAGACAGACCCCAGGGTCTAATTTAGGGGCATTTTTGGACGGAAAGGTATAGATACTTCCACTTTGGATCTAGGCTTTAACTACATCTTTATCACATTTTAAGGTAACAAAGCTACATTTAATTCTCATGTCCATTTATGTGCTATTTATTTATTTAGTTAAGCACCATAGAGAAGGCACAAATAAGTGAGATCTCTGAAATCTGAAACAAATCCCTCCATCTTCTGAGTATTGAAACCATCATCAAGGTAGGAAGAGAGAAGAGGAGTGGCTTTTAGTAGAATTAGCAGCATTATTCTAGATGCATATAGTTTCATACCTACACTTGAATATACAGTAATACATAAGTTATTTTTACTTAATGTATCAGTATAGAATCTACTCCACTTTTAAGTCCAGATCTTATAATTTAAATATCCCCACCATTAAGGTCTTTCTTCACCAGAAGAAAAAGATACAGACAGGAAAGAAATTATTAAAAAGTACAAAAATTATCGTCTACATTCTTGGACATGTTGCTTCAAACTTCCATTATAATAAATTGTCTAGTTATCTCCTGTTGTTACCTTCTTGCTTCTACCCTTCGGTTTTCTTACCCATAAACGTAACTGCGGTGAAAATTAATACATAGATGCCTTATGTAACATGCAACAACTAAAATTAAGTTTGACCTAGAGTAGCACAGGTCCTGTCCGGAGTATGAAGGCTTTTCATAATAGAAATATTATTTTAAACTTTTATAGTTACACTATCAGTTTGCCTCTTACTTTTTTTCTCAAGCTTGACAGTGAACTCATTTTGCTGAGAAAGAACCTCTTTATTGCTTCTAACATCCCAAAAGATACAGCTGTGGGAGGAGAGGGGAGAGGAAGGAAGAATAGCACATTTATATTTGTATTTTCCGTTCTCCATTCTGTACATCCTCTCTGCTTAAATAGATCTTGCCTTCCTGGTGTTTGCACTGGTTCTTAAAGTTCAACCTCCTGGGGCTGGCATTAATGACTTCCCATAAGCGCTATTTTTCTAACGCTATGGATAGGGGACTTCAATAAGACATTAGCATCTGAATAGGTCAGGAGTCCTGATATTTAATGTGCTAAGCATTTCTGATATTTATTCAGTTAATTATAAATCAAAAGTGTCTGGACTTTTACCAGCATTTGAGGTTCACATGTAATCTAAAGTTTCTTCTCTGAAATTAAATATTTACCATATGTGCTATTCAAGCTAGTTATATAAAATAGCTATCATATATGCTAGTCAATAGCTACCATATATGCTATTCTATAACTACCATACATGCTCATTCATTATATATAATGAGTTGTTCGTTACATGTATATATGTAATGGGTTATTACATATATGCATAATGTGTATATATGCATGTATATATAAAATTCTTAAATGGGTGGGAGAGATCTCTACTTACTCTCTGAGTTTTCTGTTTTCCTGTTTTTATATTATTTATCTCCATGCTTCCCCCATATACTGTCAATATTCTGTACCCAAAACTGCTATTAAAGCAATAATAGTCTTGGGTAAAAAGTGCTTGTCTTTTATGGGCCTACTTTAGTATGTAATATGTACACATTATACATATGTATGAACTGATAACTTAATGAATTCTTCATTACATATGTTATATTACATATATATGTAATGCTTAACGTTTGTTATCTTTCATACCTACATTGCCTAATGCACAGGCACCAAGTTCTATTAATACTTCAAGGGGCACCAGTTAGAGTGTCTTGCACGTAGTAAGAGCTCAATGAATAAATAAATAAATAATGCATACATATATATGTAATATACATATAAATGTAATGTAGATATATGTAATGTACATATATGTTCATTATTATATATGCCATTTCTTATATATAAATAAATTGCTAATACATTTTTGGAGAATATACAGCATTTACACTTTCTGGGAAGTGAGATTCTACATAAAGTGTCATGTGTGCTAACACAAAAGACGACCTGAGGCAGAATGGGTACCACTTTATTGTTGATGAACAGAAAATTCACAGAGAAAATGTCATTCGAATGTGGCTTTGAAAGAAAGGTAAAGAATGGAATTGGCAAACCAAGTTATATGCAGAATCTTTCTGTTGCCAGCTAGCATCTCAGAGTTATTTTTAATATCTTTAGCAATGTGCCTACATAATGTACATATATGTACATTATTTTATATATATATACACATTACATATATATATATATACACATTACACATATATATGTAATGAAGAACTTGTAACTTTTCTCTGTGGAGGTCAAATCTGTGATTTTACAGAGTGGTTACCTATTATATAACCTTCCTGTTCCTGCCACATATTTATGCCAAAAACTTGTTATCCCTGAATCTATGGCTCATCGTTCTGTCTATATGCCTTTACCAACCTATCCCTTTTACAAGCTGTCACATTTTAAGGTGGCTGTCGCCAAAGTCCCTAGATACTGAATCAAAACATGAAGGAAACAGCAAGAAGAGACATTCATTTCTCTCTAGGTTTCAATTCTTTATTGTCACTACTCCTGATGGCTATGGAGGCCGTCATATTTTGTGGCACATGGAATCTGCAATGAAGAAATATAAGAAATGTGAATGATCTCACTTACAAAAGAAAGAGAACAATAAATTAAGCCAGGGTTAAATGATGTACCCTCAAGAATTTATTTATTGAGCTTTTACTATGTGCCAGACATTCTAACTGTTGCACCTTGAAGTATTAATAGAACTTGGTGCCTGTGCATTAGGCAATGTATGTAGGAAAGATGACATACGTTAAGCTCTGTCTTCTTAACACTGGTATAATTTTGGGCTTTTTCATTTGTAAAAATAAAATGATGTTATATCTAGTTCATATTAATATTATGAAGTGTGTATAGTTGTTAGCCTTTGCTACAAAACAAACCTCCCAAACTTAGTGACTGCAATGAGCTGGATGATTTCTCTTTGTTGCTCTAACTTGGGTCTGTCATACAACTACAGTCATATGTCTATTTCTCTGGGGATATATAATCTAGAAATTTCACTCACATATTAATATCTGATATATGGTGCTGGTTGTTGGCTGACTTGCCTTTCCACGTGGTCTCCTCTTTAAGGTTGCTAGGGGAGGCCTCCTCACATGACAATCTCAGGAGAGCATGAGAGGGAGAGCTGAAGCTGCAAGACTTCTTGAAGCTTCAACTCTCAACTCACAAGATGTCACTTCTGCTCTACTGTATTGTCAAAGCAAATCACAAGGAAACATACATTCAAGGAGGTGGAGAGATACACTTGGGAGGCATGGTAAAGTAACATTAGTAAAAGGTGTGCAAACACAGAGGGGAAAATTATGTCTATAGTTTGCAATCTCCCACAAGGATTAAATGGGATAATATTTGCATAGTACTTAGAACAGAGAGCTTAGGACACAGTCAGCGCTATATGTTTATTAAATAAATTGCTAATATATTTTTTGAAGAATATACAGCATTTACACTTTCTGAGAAGTGAGATTCTGCAAAAAATGTCACGTGCGCTAAAACAAAAGATGACTTGAGGCAGAATGGGGACCACTTTATTGTTGATGAACAGAAAATTCACAGAGAAAATGTCATTTTTAAATTTATTATTATTATTATTTTTATTTTTATTCTACTTTAAGTTCTAGGGTACATGTGCACAAGTGCAGGTTTGTTACATATGTATACATGCACCATGTTGGTGTGCTGCACCCTTTAACTCCTCATTTACATTAGGTATACCTCCTAATGCTATCCCTCCCCCCTCCCCCCACCCCATGACAGGCCCCGGTGTGTGATGTTCCCCTTCCTGTGTCCGAGTGTTCTCATTGTTCAATTCCCACCTATGAGTGAGAACATGCAGTGTTTGGTTTTTTGTCCTTGCAATAGTTTGCTTGTAATGATGGTTTCCAGCTTCATCCATGTCCCTGCAAAGGACAAGGACCCATCGTGTTTCATGGCTGCATAGTATTCCATGGTATATATGTGCCACAATTTCCTAATCCAGTCTATCATTGATGGACATTTGGGTTGGTTCCAAGTCTTTGCTATTGTGAATAGTGCCGCAATAAACATACGTGTGCATGTGTCTTTATAGCAGCATGATTTATAATCCTTTGGGTATATACTCAGTAATGGGTTGGCTGGGTCAAATGATATTTCTAGTTCTAGATCCTTGAGGAATCATCACACTGTTTTCCACAATGGTTGAACTAGTTTACGGTCCGTCCAACAGTGTAAAAGTGTTCCTATTTCTCCACATCCTCTCCAGCACCTGTTGTTTCCTGACTTTTGAATGATGGCCATTCTAACTGGTGTGAGATGGTATCTCATTGTGGTTTTGATTTGCATTTCTCTGATGGCCAGTGATGATGAGCATTTTTTCATGTGTCTGTTGGCTGCATAAATGTCTTCTTTTGAGAAGTGTCTGTTCATATCCTTTGCTGACTTTTTGATGGGGTTGTTTGTTTTTTTCTTGTAAATTTGTTTGAGTTCTTTGTAGATTCTGGATATTAGCCCTTTGTCGGATGAGTAGATTGCAAAAATTTTCTCCCATTCTGTATGTTGCCTGTTCACTCTGATGGTAGTGTCTTTTGCTGTGCAGAAGCTCTTTAGTTTAATTAGATCCCATTTTTCAATTTTGGCTTTTGTTGCCATTGCTTTTGGTGTTTTAGACATGAAGTCCTTGCCCATGCCTGTGTCCTGAATGGTATGCCTAGGTTTTCTTCTAGAGTTTTTATGGTTTTAGGTCTAACATGTAAGTCTTTAATCCATCTTGAATTAATTTTTGTATAAGGTGTAAGGAAGGGATCCAGTTTCAGCTTTCTACATATGGCTAGCCAGTTTTCCCAGCACCATTTATTAAATAGGGAATCCTTTCCCCATTTCTTGTTTTAGTCAGGTTTGTCAAAGATCAGAAGGTTGTAGATGTGTGGTATTATTTCTGAGGGCTCTGTTCTGTTCCATTGGTCTATATCTCTGTTGTGGTACCAGTACCATGTTGTTTTGGTTACTGTAGGCTTGTAATATAGTTTGAAGTCAGGTAGCGTGATGCCTCCAGCTTTGTTCTTTTGGCTTAGGATTGACTTGGCAATGTGGGCCCTTTTTTGGTTCCATATGAACTTTAAAGTAGTTTCTTCCAATTCTTTGAAGAAAGTCATTGGCAGCTTGATGGGGATGGCATTGAATCTATAAATTACCTTGGGCAGTATGGCCATTTTCACGATATTGATTCTTCCTATCCATGAGCATGGAATGTTCTTCCATTTGTTTGTGTCCTCTTTTATTTCATTGAGGAGCGGTTTGTAGTTCTCCTTGAAGAGGTCCTTCACATCTCTTGTAAGTTGGATTCCTAGGTATTTTATTATCTTTGAAGCAATTGTGAATGGGAGTTCACTCATGATTTGGCTCTCTGTTTGTCTGTTACTGGTGTATAAGAATGCTTGTGATTTTTGTACATTGATTTTGTATCCTGAGACTTTGCTGAAGTTGCTTATCAGCTTAAGGAGATTTCGGGCTGAGACGATGGGTTTTTCTAAATATACAATCATGTCACCTGCAAACAGGGACAATTTGACTTCCTCTTTTCCTAATTGAATACTCTTTATTTCTTTCTCCTGCTTAATTGCCCTGGCCAGAACTTCCAACACTATGTTGAATAGGAGTGGTGAGAGAGGGCATCCCTGTCTTGTGCCAGTTTTCAAAGGGAATGCTTCCAGTTTTTGCCCATTCAGTATGATATTGGCTGTGGGTTTGTCATAAATAGCTCTTATTATTTTGAGATATATCTGATCAATACCTAATTTATTGAGAGATTTTAGCATGAAGGGCTGTTGAATTTTGTCAAAGGCCTTTTCTGCATCTATTAAGATAATCATGTGGTTTTTGTCTTTGGTAATCCTCCCTAACTCATTTTATGAGGCCAGCATCATCCTGATACCAAAGCCTGGCAGAGCCACAATAAAAAAAGAATTTTTGACCAATATCCCTGATGAACATTGAGGCAAAAATCCTCAATAAAATACTAACAAACCGAATCCAGCAGCACGTCAAAAAGCTTATCCACCCTGATCAAGTGGGCTTCATCCCTGGGATGCAAGGCTGGTTCAACATATGCAAATCAATAAACTTAATCCAACATTTAAAGAGAAAATGTCATTTGAATGTGTCCTTGAAAGAAAGGTAAAGAGTGGAATTGGCAAACCAAGTTGTATGCAGAATCTTTGTGTTGCCAGCTAGCATCTCAGAGTTATTTTAATATCTTTAGCAATGTGCCTACATAATTATTCCTCTATATTTTTCTAAAAGTAAAATATCAGGTTTTAGAGGGGAGGCAAGCAAGTTAATAAGGTTGCTATGACTGAGAAATTTTAGATGGCCCTGCCTGGCCTTTTCTAATGCAGAATAAATTGCTTTAATCCCCTTGGGCTGAGTTTTTCATTGTACTCATTTTAGTCTTTCTACTTAAGCAGGTGAGGAAAATAATAATAGGTAGTATTTATTGAACATATGGCAGACATTGTTCTAAGTGCTTTACATGTATTAATTAACTTAATCTTCACACCAAACCAGAGTTCAGCATTTGGTATTATTATCCCTTGATAAGAAAATTGAAGCACAGAGAGGTTAAGTAACTTGCCCTAAGTCACACACCTAATAATTGGTAGTGACATGATTCAACTGGAGGTGATCTGGCCCCAGTGCCCATGGCCTCCAAAATGCTGTGCTGGACTGTCTCTCTGCTTTCTTTCCAGCTTCTTCATTATATAATAGTCTCTAAGGCTGCATGTTATTAGCTTGCACTTTTTTAAACAAAATGAAATTTCTAAACACTGTCAAAACCTGAAAATCTGCAAGAACTCCATACCAGTGAATCACAGAATATGAAATTATAGAACATTATAGCTGGAAAAGAGTATAAAGCCCATCTGATTTGGCTACCACTTTTTATAGCTAAGGAAACTGAGTAAAGTTTCATTTATGATACATTGTGAACTATCGACATGGGCTAAATGCCAAAGAAAGCTCTTCTCTTTGCACATGTCCCTATGTGAACTTAGAATTAGGGCATCTGGAAGCTGGAAATGACTCAATGATTGAATTTTGTTCATTTTATCTAGATCACCTAGGTCATTTTAAATTTTAGTGCTTTGCTAATAAAGCTCAATTTCCCCAGCTTCATTGTTTTCTGATTCTAAAAGTAATAAAATTCATTTAAAATTTGCATACTACTGAACAATAAAAATACATAAATACATAAGTACAAATAATATATTAACGTTAAGATTACACATACTACTACTATCCAGAGCTAATAGCTGCTAACATGTTACTATATTTTTTCATAGAGCAAAATTAAAATTGTCTTGTATTTTTTTAACATACAGCCCTCAAAGTAAGATCATGCATTTCCATTTAGCCTATTGTAATGTTTTATAAAGTCATTGAATATTTTGAAGACAAAACTGGTAATAGCTACATAATATTTCATTTTATGGTTGCAGCATTATCATGCAATGTCTTCATTTAATGAATCCTCTTGACACATATTTTCCATGACCCTGGCTTGTGTGCGGTATCCTATTTGTCCCTGCAATTTAATATCAGTACACATGTCACAGTCTGTGATAATCCTAAATTTTGATGTTGCTCAAGGCACCTTTTTTCAAGCCTCTGGAAATCAGAGATTATGAAGCTTCAGAAATACATACACATGAGACAAGCAAGAAGTGTTATTTTTGCATTTCGGTCTAAGAGTGAAATAACCTTTTAAGATTTTTTTTGGACAGTGCCTCTCTCTGTCACCTAGGCTGGAGTGAAGTGGTGCAGTCATAGCTCAATGCAACCTTGAACTCCTGAGCTCAAGGGATCCTCCTACCTCAACCTCTCGAGTAGCTCATCTACAGCCATGTGCTACCATACCTGGTTAATTAAAAAAAAAAAAAATGTTTTGTAGAGATGTGGTCTCGCTGTGTTGCCCAGGCTGGTCTCAAACTCCTGGCCTCAGGTGTAAGATGTATATTTTTGCTCAAAATGAGGTGTTATTTTCTATATGAAAGTCTCATCAAGGTGTCTGTACATTTGTCACGTCAAATAAAATAAAGGCAACAAAATATTGAATATAGACAGACTTGTATTTTAAACCAACTTTTTCATATATTCACTCTATACTCAGGTTTTCAAGGAGGGATATTATATTTTTGTATATACTACTAATAGTTACTATTTTTAACTAGATAATTAAACTCACTTTTTTTCCTTTCTTTTGTTAACGTTATTTTAAAATTTTAGCATTTAGATACTATGTCGAATGTCACTTACCAGGTAGCATTCTCCAAATGCCAATTTATAAATTGCCTCTATGTACCATATCTCAGAACATCATGTAGTGTTGATTTCTGAATTCCTCTTTCTCTAGAAAATCTTTCTGAATGATTTAGAAACACATCAGTAAGTTTTGGTGTCTTGCTGGCTGTAGGCCAAGGACCACTCTCTACTCTTAGAGACACCTGAGGTCTTTTCTAGTAGCTCCTTCGGTATTCCCTCCCACAACCTGGCAGCTCACTCCTGCAAGGTCCACAAGAGAGCATTTCTGTGCTGAAAACAACTCTCTCCTTGACCAAACTGTGCTCAAGCTCCTTTGAGCTCTGTTCCCCACTATGCCTTGACCTTTGGCTTCTGTGTTTGTCATCGCCGAGTCCAGTTTTAGCAAGAATCTTACCAGGTCAGTTTAGAGAGAATCCTCTGCCCTTGGTATCTGATTAAGTTCTTCATCCCCCATCTTTGATGTCTCAATCTTTGACCTGCCTTTAGCAAAAATACCCTTAGGCAAGTTAGCAAGAATTCACCTATTGTTGATGTCTTCTCTTAGTAATTTTCTACCCACTGACTCACTCCCTCTGCTCATTGGCATAAATCTCCAGTTGTCTTTTTTGTACTCAAGAGTTACATTCAGGCTTTCTCGCCTGTTACAACAGTCTTTCTGAATGAGGTATTCCTTACCATTTTAAGAAGAGTTAGAATAGTTTTGTTCTGTAACAGTGCTTAAAGAAGTCATGACTGTGTTTTTTATTGAAGGGCTCACCTTCAAAACCCAGGAGAATCTTCTTTTGATTAACCTGAAGTTAACTGATAAGAGAGCTTAATTATGTCTGAAAAGTCCCTTCACCTTTGCCATATGAAGTAAAATATGCTACCATTTTCACAGTTCCCACCCACACTCAAGAGGAGGGAATGAGGCAAGGGCCTGAGTCATTGGGAATAATATGAACATTCTAACTGCCACACTACCCTACTCAATCCTTTCCAGTTTCTCTGCCTAAGTGTCACTCATCTTTGCCCTTATCTAAAAATCAGACATAAATTTGATTTGTAGTTGGTATTGACATATTTTAATGGTATATGAGAAAAACATACATGTACAATTTAGAGTAAGTCCTGGGTTTAAATCCTGCTATCACTATTTATTGGCTACTGAGGTAAGTTATTTGACTTTTCTGAGCCTCGTCTTTCTCCTCTAAAATGGGGGTAATAACATTATCCTCATGGGTTGTTGGGAGAACCAAGAGAGATGATGAATGCAGGGAACCAAATGCAGCATCTGTTATATAGCACATACTCCACAAATTATAGTTATTATTAATAGCACTATCTTATCATTATATTTTATTATACATGAATGCATTATTATTAGTTTGTGATAACATTGCTTACCTTACAATATAAATCTCAGAGGATGAGGATTGGGAATATGTCTGTTAGTTTTTGTTATATATGTACTTTATATATGCTTATATGTACTTTTGACCATGAGAATTGATAGATTCTTTAACTCAGACTTAAAATATTAATCCACTAAATCAGTGATTCTCAAACTATTTTATTTCTAGAAAGACACGACTAATGATATTCACAAATAAAACATATTCCCTTGGATATACCTAGGATTATAAGCAATTCTGGGTATAGAAGCTGTAACTTCAACCTTTTCTCTCCTACTCTGAATTTGCATTTCAGGAGGCAAATGCAAGAGACTGATGTTACGGCAGGACTACCTTGAGTCCGTGCTTATCAATTAAAGAATGTAAAATCATAAAATATCAGTAACATTCCTCATAAGTGATATGGAGTCATTCTTATGGTAGAAGATAGATTGTGGTGGACAAATGTTTTATTTGTGATCTCCTTTTGCTTCAACTTAATGAGGATTTACTTTCTATATAGTTTAGAGCTCAAGGCTACCCAAAGGCTAATGCCCCAGCAGGGAAGAATAGTTAGTGAATTCATTCATTATCTGTTTACATTTTAATAGCCAGTAAGGTTATCTGCTTTTATCACAAGTGCGAGCTAAGGAAGGATTGTTCTTTTAGGTTGAGTTTGGCTTCTTAGAGTGAAATTCCAATAGAGTTTCCTGTATTATTAAGCCAATGAGCCAAGGAATGTCTATTCTCTAAACAATTAGCTTTCTTAAATGAAGTGTAGAAAGAAAGGCAATCCATGAATTCATTATTTATTCTTTCTGGGTGCAGACATCAGCTGGCATTAAGTAGCTCTTTGAGGTGTGACATATGAGATGTGATTCAAAAGGAAGAGACTGATTGCTTCTAGTCACCCAGGAAATCAGTCACAGCCCTTTATAGTTACAACCTCATACTCATTTCTCTTTATGGGGAAACACGTTTTACCCTGAAAGTGGAAAACTGTGGACTCAGTCTGTTTTATTTTTTTCCCTACCATTCTTGACAATTTATACCTTCCATTTGGAGTTCTCAGTTATCAGTATCTTTTATTAGCCATTGTTTGATTTGGATATTATACAGGAATATCCAGATGCCACACAAATGAAAACTGGCAATCTCTCAAATAGTGCAATTCTGTTTCAGTGACTATAAATCAGAACCTGCAGTCAGAACCATGGTTCATTCTGTTGTTTGTACATTGCTTCTGCTGTTATAACTAGCTGAGTTGCTTTCGGGTTACATTTATGGCCTCAGCCTGGCAAATTAACTGGAGCAAAGGAAATGGAATACTTTCACCAGTTTAAAAATTATCCAAAATGTAACAGTTAAAAGTTTTTTAAAAAGTTCAATGTAATACTGAAAACTGCTACATAAAACACGGGACTTGGCATCTTAGGTAAAAATGCCATATCTGTCCTTCTTAGTATAAATAATTACACGTCTGTCTTACTACACCCACTCACAAAATTGTGATATGGGATTCTATCTGAGCATCAGTGCTATAAGATAAATGAAAAATGTTGTCAAAGTTTCTGGCAAGTGGAAATACTTATGGGAAAAACGGTGAAGTTGTCAGGCACATCGACTCTGGAATCAGACTAGCTGGGTTCAAGACTCAGTTCTAGCACCTACTGGGGTTAGGGTCTTGGTCACAATGCCTTAATCTTTGTTCCTCAGTTTCCTTATCAATAAAATTAGAATGACTATTTTATAGTCAAGACTAAACAAGAGTGGAATGTATGAAAATCACATAAAATAGTGCCTGAAACATTATAATAACTATATAGGTATTTACTTATACTATTGTTATTATTGCTATCGTTATTAAATGTTTTCAAAATATTTATTCCTTAAGTGAATCAAACACAAAAGCATAGTCATGGAACTCCAGCTTTAATTTTTATTTGTCAAGACATCTTATAATTTCTGGCTCTTCTTTTTTTTTTTATTATTGTACTTTAAGTTTTAGGGTACATGTGCACAGTGTGCAGGTTTGTTACATATGTATCCATGTGCCATGTTGGTGTGCTGCACCCATTAACTCGTCATTTAGCATTAGGTGTATCTCCTAGTGCTGTCCCTCCCCCCTCCCCCCACCCCACAACAGTCCCCGGAATGTGATGTTCCCCTTCCTGTGTCCATGTGTTCTCATTGTTCAATTCCCACCTATGAGTGAGAACATGCGGTGTTTGGTTTTTTGTCATTGCAATAGTTTACTGAGAATGATGATTTCCAGTTTCATCCATGTCCCTACAAAGGACATGAACTCATCATTTTTTATGCCTGCATAGTATTCCATGGTGTGTATGTGCCACATTTCCTTAATCCAGTCTATCGTTGTTGGACATGTGGGTTGGTTCCAAGTCTTTGCTACTGTGAATAGTGCCACAATAAACATACGTGTGCATGTGTCTTTATAGCAGCATGATTTATAGTCCTTTGGGTATATACCCAGTAATGGGATGGCTGGGTCAAATGGTATTTTTAGTTCTAGATTGCTGAGGAATCACCACACTGACTTCCACAATGGTTGAACTAGTTTATAGTCCCACCAACAGTGTAAAAGTGTTCCTATTTCTCCACATCCTCTCCAGCACCTGTTGTTTCCTGACTTTTGAATGATGGCCATTCTAACTGGTGTGAGATGGTATCTCATTGTGGTTTTGATTTGCATTTCTCTGATGACCAGTGATGATGAGCATTTTTTCATGTGTTTTTTGGCTGCATAAATGTCTTCTTTTGAGAAGTGTCTGTTCATGTCCTTTGCCCACTTTTTGATGGGGTTGTTTGTTTTTCTCTTGTAAATTTGTTTGAGTTCATTGTAGATTCTGGATATTAGCCCTTTGTCAGATGAGTAGGTTGCGAAAATTTTCTCCCATTTTGTTGATTGCCTGTTCACTCTGATGGTAGTTTCTTTTGCGTGCAGAAGCTCTTTAGTTTAATTATATCCCATTTGTCAATTTTGGCTTTTGTTGCCATTGCTTTTGGTGTTTTAGACGTGAAGTCCTTGCCCATGCCTATGTCCTGAATGGTAATGAATTTCTGGCTCTTCTTAAGCAAAGCAGCATCTGGGAAAATTATTCAAAGGAGAAAATAATCAATATCTTCATAACATTCAGAAGTGTTTATAGTCTGTTATTCTTAGTCAATTCAAGTATTCTTTTTGCAATAAAAATCTCCACATCAAATGAGAAAGCACTTGGGAAACTTGTAATGTACAAATTTACAAATATATTTACACAATCTATGCATGGCTATATGTTGAGGGTTTGATAGATACTGTCTTGTTAAATTATCTACTTATATTTTAATCACACAACAATCCCATAGATACAGGACACAGAAAGAAAACAAAACAGTGGTTCAAAGAATGCAATGACTTTCTCAAAGTCACATAGCAGGATGAGTACTTGTAGCCACATCTGCCAGAATCCTAAATAGGCCTGATAGTTAGCTGGTATGTTTCAGGAAAATTGTCTTGCTTGTTTAGGGCTAGAGCTAGTTGTGGTTGATTCCTAGGGACTCTGACCTGATTGGCTAGCATCCTGTGTTGCCCATTGTTAATTTTTTCTATATTTATTCTGATCTTAGGAAATAGGAAATATTGCTAATTTTTCAGTGCCTGATGTTGACTTTTGAGGGGGTTTTCAATAATCATGTGGCCATTTCTCATAAACTTCTCAAATGAGATTTCTGTAAGTTTTAAGATTTGAAGGAAAACAGCCATTCTCATCATATTTTTTCAGGAGTCAGAATAAATGGTCCCCAAAATACGATACTTGAAACCTCTGAACTGGCTTCTGGAGTACATAGAGAAATGCTGGAGGCAAAACAGACGGGCGAATCAGCTCCATAATCATTTACCATCAACTTTGACTTTAGAAATATGTCATGACCTGAACATCATCAAAATAGTGACTCCACAGCAGGCTTAGAAATGATTACAATTTATTTGAAGTGCATTTGTTTAGTTTCAAGATAAACCTAATTAACCAAAATTTAGCAAACAAAACATTTTAAACTTCCAGATTCTCATATTGAATTTTTATAAAAATTAACCATTTGAACTGACCTCATTTCCAAGAGAGTATTGTCATCAAGAATTGAGTGTTCAAAGCAACACAAAATCCAACAATAACTTCTGTTCTTTGTTCACTAAGTTGCAGTCTCCTATGCGGCCTTTAAAAAAAATCAGTTGATTAATGGATAAAACAGCAATGTT
Organism: Nomascus leucogenys; assembly: GCF_006542625.1. Taxonomy (NCBI): domain Eukaryota; kingdom Metazoa; phylum Chordata; class Mammalia; order Primates; family Hylobatidae; genus Nomascus; species Nomascus leucogenys. Next base: position 42,353,996 of record NC_044400.1, read on the forward strand.
TTTATGGGTGTGTGCTATCAAGCATTTATAATCTTTAGCTTTCAGTGGCCTGGGAAAATCAAAAAGTCTTAAGGCCCAAAGGATGAATAATCAGAATAGCATTTTCAATTCAGCATCCTTGCAACTAATTTCCTTTACAAAATAGCAAGAGTAAGAGCTTAAATACAACTAGATACAACTCGGTTGGCTATAATCTTCAATGCATAGCAATCAATTCTAAGTTTGTTCTGGGTCTAAGACACAAGTTAGACATACCTTGAAGGGCTGTGTAACAAATTTTGTTTCAGTAGTACCCTATGCAGGGGATCAAGACAACAATAAATATGAAAATTTTCCAAGACCTAAGTGGTGAATGGTCGAATTTAATATATTTTATTTATTAATCCATCCTTTCTCAGATTAAGAGCATAATTTTCCCATTTAACCTGTTAGTAATATTTTCTAAAGTTATAAAATATTTTGAAGACAAAATTTTTAATAACTACTTAATATTTCATTTTATGGATGCAACATCACCATGTAACGTCTTTATTTAATGAATCCTCTTGGCGTGTATTTTTCATGACCCTGGCTTGGGTGTGGTATCCTTCTTTTTTCTTTTGCAATTTAATGCCAGTGTAGATGTCACAGTCTACACTAAATCTTATGTTTTGATGCTCCTCAGGGCATCTTCTTCAAGCCTCCAAAATTCAGAAAAGAAAAGATTCTGAAGTTTCATAATTATATATGCATGAGACAAGCAAGAATTGTTATTTTTGCATCTCAGTCTGGAGGTAAAATGACCTTGTCAGATGTTATTTATTTATTTTTAAGACAGCATCTTGCTCTGTCACCCAGAGACTGGAGTGCATTGGTTAAGTCATAGCTCTCTGCAAACTTGAACCCCTGGGCTCAAGGGATCCTCCTACCTAAGCCTCCCAAAGTGCTGGGATTACAGGCATGAGCCACAGTGCCCAGCCTGTAATCTTTAAAGATGGAAACTTAAAGAGGTAATTAAGTGAAAATAAGGTCACTAGGGTGGGCTGTAACCCAATATGTCCAGTGTTCTTATAAGAAGAGAAAATTTGGATACCTAAAAATGCAGAGAGCAGATGATGTGAAGACACAGGGAATCAATGGCCATCTAAAATCTAAGGAGAGAGGCCTAAAGCTGATCCTTTTCTCATTGCCCTCAGAAGAAACCAACACTGCTGACACCATGATCTTGGACTTCTAGGGTACACATGTATGAGAAAATAAATTTCTGTTGTTTAAGACACCTAATATGTGGTACTTTGTTATGGCAGCCCTAGCAAACTAATATACTGGTCTAGTCTTATAAATCTCTTAATGCTAAGTGGACATCCTTGTATTGTTTTAGTTCTTAGAAGAAATGCTTACAAATTTTCCCCATTCAGCATGGTATTAGGTGTGAGTTTTTTGTATATGGTCTTTATTATTTTCAGGTATGTTTCTTTTATGCCTAGTGATCACTGCAGCCCTTAGGTGAGACTCAATGCTGGGCTGGCTTCAGGTATCACCCAGTGTAGTCCCAGTGGTGGTGGCCACAGGGATACCGTGTCACCCCTCTTACAGATTTAGGCAGCTCAGTACAGAGACAGAGAGACTGTTTATTTGGGGAAAAGTAAGGGAACAGAACAAGAGTCTTTACCTGGTGATCCAAGGGAATTTCCTGGAGCTGACCCAAGACCACCAAGGTGGTACCTCTACACATCTACGAGAGCAATGGTGTTACTGGGCTTCAAGTGCCCCCTAAAGCAGATAATGGCTTCAGTGACCAAAGATTTAGATCACAACACCCAAGTCTCTGAGAATACCTGGAAAGCGTTTCCAAGAAGGATGGGTTCTAACAAGCCCAGACTGCAAAGATTACAATTACAACTCTTCAATGCACAGACATGAATGAATATCCATAAGCATCAAGACAATCCAGGAAAACATGACCTTACCAAATGAACTAAATAAGGCAGCAGTGACAAATGCTGGAGAGACAGAGTTATGTGACATTTCACACAGATAATTCAAAATAGCTGTTTTGAGGAAATTTATTAGAATTCAACATAACACAAAGAAGAAATTTAGAATCTTATCACATAAATTTAACAAAGAGATTAAAAGAATTAAAAATAATCAAGCAGAAATTCTGGAGCTGAGATATGCAACTGACAGACTGAAGAAGACGTTAAAGTCTCCTAACAGCAGAATTGACCAAGCAGGATAATTAGCCAGCTTGAAGACAGGATATTTGAAAATACATAGTCAGAAGAGACACAAGAAAAAAGAATGAAAAAGAATTAAGCATAATGACAAGATCTAGAAAAAGACTCAAAAGGACAAATCTAAGTTATTGGTCTTAAGGAAGAGCTAGAGAGAGAGATTGGGGCAGAAAGTTTATTCAAAGGAATAATAGAGAATTCTAAAATATTAACATTCAAATATGAGAAGAATATTGAACACCAAGAAGAGGTAACCCAAAGAAGACTATCTCAAGAAATTTAATGATCAAACCCCAAATGTCAATGATAAAGAAATGACCTTAAAAAAAGCAAAAGAAAGAAATAGCACAAAATGGAGCTCCAATATGTCTATCAGCAGACATTTTACTGGAAACCTTACGGGCCAGGAGAGAGTGGCATGATGTATTTGATGTGCTGAGGGAAGAAAATTTAACCTAGAATAGTATATCTGGCAAAAATATCCTTCAAACATGAAGGAGAAATAAAAACTTCCCCAGCCAAAAAAGTAAAAAAAAAAAAAGCTGAGGGATTTCATCAACCCCATCAACCCTGGACCTGTTCTATAAAAAATTGTAAAGGAAATTTTTTAATCTGGAAGAAAAGGATGTGAATGAGCAATAAGAAGTCATCTGAAAAGACAAAACTCACTGGTTATAGTAAGTACAGAAGAACACAGAGCATTATATCACTGTAATTGTGATGTGTAAAATACTGGTGTCTTGAATAGATATAACAACTGTAAATATATATGCACCCAACACTAGAGCACCCAGATATAGGAAACAAATATTATTAGAGTTACAGAGAGAGATGGATCACAATACAATATTAGCTGGAGACTTCAACACCCATGTCCACTTTTAGCAATGGATGGCAATCTTCCAGGCAGAAAATCACCAAGGAAACATTAGACTTAACCTGAACTGTAGATCAAATAGATCTAATAGATATTTATAAACATTTCATCTAATGGCTATAGAATATACATTTTTTAATATCAGCATATCAATCATTCTCAAGGATAGACTGTATGCTAGGTCACAAAACAATTCTAAAAAGATTTTTAAAAATTGAAATAAGATCAAGCATCTTCTCTGAACACAATGGAGGGAAACTAGAAATTAATAATAAGAGGAATTTTGGAAACTATACAAATAAGTGGAAATTAAACAATATGCATCTGAATGACCAGTGGGTCAATCAAGAAATTAAGAAGGAAATTGAAAAATTTCTTGAAACAAATAAAGTGGAAGCACAACATACCAAAACCTATGGGATACAGTGAAAGCAGAACTAAGGGGAAAGTCTATAACAATAGTCACCTACATCAAATAAGTAGAAATGTTTCAAATAAATATTGATGCATCTTAAAGAACTACAAAAGAAAAAGCAAACGAAAGCCAAATTGTAAAATAAAAGAAATACTAAAGGTCAGAGCAAAAATAAGTGAAATGAAACAAAAAAAAATACAAAAGATGTTTGAAACTAAAAGTTGTTTTTTAAAAAGATAAACAAAATTGACAAACCTTTAACAAGACTAAGAAAAAAGAAAAAAGACAAAAAGACGCAAATTAAAAAATGAGAGATGAAAAAGTAGACATTACAATGAATACTGCAGAAATTCAAAGGATAATTAGAACTTACTATGAGCAACTATAGGCCAATAAATAGGAAGACCTGGAAGATCTGGAAGAAATGGATAAATTCCTGGACACATAAAACCTACCAAGATTGGACTATGAAGAAATCCAATGGTAACCTGACTTACCTCACTTGTTACTTGCACTTACCAATAACAAGTAATAATATGAAAACTGTAACAGCAACCATCTCTCCACAAAGAAAAGCCTAGGACTCATTGGCTTCACTGCTGAATTTTACCAAACATTTAAAGAACTACTACTAATTCTACTGAAACTATTCCCAAAGATAGAGGAGAATGAAAAATTTCCACACTCATTCCACGAGGCCAGTGTTACCCTGATACCTAAACCAGACAAAGACACATCAAAAAAAAGAAAACTAAAGCGCAATATTCCTGATGAACATTGATGCAAAAATCCTCAACAAAATACTAACAAACTGAATTCAACAACACATTTGAAAGATCATTCCTTATGACCAAGTGGGATTTATATCAGAGATGCAAGGATAGTTCAATATATGCAAATCAATCATATGATATATCAACAGAATGAAGGACAAAAACTATGTGATCATTTCAATTGATGCTGTAAAAGCACTTGATAAAATTCAGCATCCCTTCATAATAAAAACCCTTAAAAAACTATCCGGTTGGAAAATACCTCATCACAATAAAAGCATAAAAGCCATATGTAACAGACCCATAGCTAGTATCATACTGAAAGAAGAAAAACGGAAAGCTTTCCTCTAAGATCTGGTACAAGACAAAGATGCCCATTTTCACCACTATTATTCAACATAAGACTGGAAGTCCTAGCGAGAACAATTAGACAAGAGAAAGAAGTCATATTACCTTCATTTGCAGATGATATCATCTTATATTTGGAACATAAAGACTCCAAAAAAAAGTATGAGAACTGATAAACAAATTCAGTAAAGTTGCAGTATACAAAATCAACAATCAAAAATCAGTAATATTTGTATATGCCAACATTGATCAATCTGAAAAAGAAATCAAGAAAGTAATCCCATATATAATGGCTATGAATAAAATAAAACACATAGGAATAAACGTGGTCAAATAAATGAATAATCTATACAATAAAAACTATAAAACACTGAGGCGGGAAATTAAAAGGGACAAAAAAATGGAATGATATTCCATGTTCATAAATTGGAAGAATTGATGATGTGAAAATGTTCATACTATTAAAAGAAATTTACAGATTCGATGAAATTCCTATCAAAATACCAATGATATTCTTCACAGAAATAGAAAAAATAATCTTAAAATTTATATGGAACCACAAGAGACCCAGAATGGCCAAATCTATCTTGAGAAAAAAGAATACAACTGGAGGAAATATATTACATGACTTTAAATTATATTACAGAGATACAGTAACAAAACCAGCATGGTACTCTCATAAAAACTGATACCATGGTACTGTCATAAAACAGGTACATAGACCAATGGGACAGAAAAGAGAACCCACAAAAAACCTGCACATTTACAGTGAAGTTACTTTTACCAAAACTGCCAAGAACATATATTAAGGAAAGGACAATCTCTTGGTACTGGGAAAACTGCATATCCATATGCAGAGGAATGGACTAGACCTCTATCTCTCACTATATACAAAAATAAAATCAAAATGGATTAAAGTCTTAAGTCTGAGACCTCAAACTGTGAAACTACTAAAATACATCATTGAGGAAGCTCTCCAGGACATTGGGCTGGGCAAAGATTTCTTTAGTAATATCCTGCAGGAACAGGCAACACAAGCAAAAATGGACAAATGGGCTCACATCAAGTTAACAAGTTTATGCACAGCAAAAGAAATAATCAACATACTGAAGAGATAACCCAAAGAATGAAAGAAAATATTTGCAAACTACCATTCTGAGAAGGAATTCAGAACCAGAATACGTAAGAAGCTCCAATAATGCAACAGGAAAAAAATCTAATAATCTGATTAAAAATTGGCAAAATATCTGAATAAACATTTCTCAAAAAAGACACACAAATGGCAAACAAGTATATGAAAAAGTGCTGAACATCACTGATCATAAGAGAAATGCAAATCAAAACTACAATGAAATATCATCTCACCCCAGTTAAAATGACTTTTATTCAAAAGATGGGCAATAACAAATGCTGGTTAGGATATGGAGAAAAGGGAACTCCTGTAAACTGTTAGTAGAAATGTAAATTAATACAGCCACGGTGGGAAACTGTTTGGAGGTTTTCAAAAAGTTAAAAATAGAGCTATCATATGATTCAGCAATCCCACCACTAAATATATACCAAAAAGAATGGAAATTAGTGTATCAAAGAGATATCTGCACTCCCATGTTTGTTGCAGCACTGTTTACAATAGTCTGGATTTGGAATCATCCTCAGTGCCCATCGAAAGAAGAATGGATAATGAAAATGTACACATTGGAGTACTATTCCACCATAAAAAAATGACAGGCTGTCATTTGCAACAACATGGATGAAACTGGAGGTCATTTTGTTAAGTGAAATAAGCCAGGCACAGAAAGACAAACATTGCGTGATCTTACATATTTATGGGAGCTAAAAATTAAAAAAAAAAATTGAACTCATGAAGATAGAGAGTAGAATGATGGTTACTAGAGGCTGGGAGGGGTATTGGCAGGGGAGTGGGGATAATTAATGGGTACAAAACTATAGTTAGAATGAATAAGGTCTAGTATTTGATAGTACAAGAGAGTGACTACAGTCAACAATAATTTATTGTACATTTTAAAATAACTAAAAGAACATATTTGTGTTGTTTATAAACCAAAGAATGGATAAATTCTTGAGGTGATGAATACCCCACTTACCCGGATGTGATGATTACACATTGCCTGCCAGCATCAAAACATCTCATGTACCCCATAAATATATACACCTACTATGTATCCACAAAAATTAAAAATAAAAAAAACAAAAAACCAACCAAACAAACAAACACATGAACAAACAAAAGCTTCCTTTTTTGTTCCTTTTTAAGATATCCTGAATTTCCTTCCTTCTATCCTTTCCATCTTCTCCCAGGAACTTTGGCTCTTTCTTGTCCTCTATCTCATTCAGTTTTGTTTTATTTTTAATTTTTTAAAATTTTACCTCTGGATCACTTTATAGGACTGGTTTGATTGCAATTTGGCAACATTATATAAGTAAAGGGAAGAAAGAATTGGACAGCAAATCCAAAACTTAGCTTAAACTTCCATTTTTAAATCTTAAAATTAATTATAAAATTCAGAGGTCTGTAATCAATATGCATTTAATTTTGTCTGTAATAAATTATTTGGTAATGTAATCAGGAAAGAAGCAATTACCTAAAGCAATTAGGAACCAACTTCTTCCAAGTTGCTAAAGAGATTTTAATAAAAATAGAAATAGAAATCCATATACTACTACTAGCAATTTATTTTTATGTATTTTAGTGAAATTTCTATAATTTAAAGTGGAGCTAAATTAAGTGCATTGATTTCATGCAGAAAAGAAATTAACTATAATAGTGAGTTTTCCTGGGATAATTAATGAGAGCAGTTAATCTATATTTTAAAAAATAAAATCTTACAAAAAATAAACTTTATTTAGTTTCTAAATTATTTGGAAATCACAATTTCTATGCTCCTTCACAGTGTCTTCTGTATCCTTCCTTTTTTGTTACAAGATGTTACATTTCCTAACAATTTTCTTAGACACAATTTCAATCTCTTCACATTTTATGAAATGAGGTATAAAACAGTGACTTCCCTCAGACCTCCCTCTAAACATGGTGCACCTTCTACTTCTATGTCCAGGAAAGGAAATCAGCATTCTTCTTATTGTCTGCTATCACTTCTAACCAAAGTTCCAGTATTGCGTTTCAATAAGCAGTCTCTTAATCTTGCTTTCTCTTTCTCTTTTTTCTCTCACTCAAATTTTGTCATAATGTATATCTTCTCAATGAAAGATGTAAAGAAAATAAATTAATTCATCATCTGCTCAAAACTGTCACCTCTTCAACTTCTTGAGCTAAATAGTATCTATTGCTGCTCTATTTCAGCTGCCCCATTCTTAGATCAATTGTTCTCAAACCCTAGTATTCATTCAAATTTCATGAGGTTCCAGTTTTCAGTTCTACATATAAGGATTTTGGAAGTCATTATTCCATCCCAACTCAAGTAAAAAACTGAACAGACTAAAAAGCAACAACTTTTCTAGCATCTGTAACAGAGACAGGGACACAGAGCAGACCATTGCTCCTAGGAAAGGAAAGACAGAAAGGCAAATACTGAGAGTCAAGGCTTATTGGAGCAGAGAATCATTAGCGGAAATCACCCGAGAAACCAGGGCCAGAGTAGAAACACTTGAACTATAATCACCAATGTTCTGGAGGTACAGTGTAGACAACTCTAATGTTAAAAATTTGAGGGGCACCCGGTAGTGGAGGGCCCCCACGATATTGTAAGATTTATCTCCATGAGATCAACTGTAAACATCAAATAAAAAGTCCTTGTGCTTCTGGCAGGAGGAGAAGAAAAATAACCATTTTTATAAATGCTAGAGCACACTCTTCCTTCTTCCCTCAGGAAAAATTGTTTAACCTGATGTGAAACTGCTGGGCTACTATCAGGGCCTAATTAACATGGGGGAAGGGATATACCCAACTCCATCCCGCTCTAGCCTTCCACTCTGAAACCCACTAGCATCCTCTAGACCACTAGCCATCCTCTCCCACCTGATGAAGGAGGGACTGAGAAACATTTGTCAGGGTCATGATTCAGAGGCATAGATTATCTAAAAACTGCTATATAATCATAGCACCATAGAATGCCTCCCCTCCCATCCCCCTTCACCACTGCCTTACTAAAGGCCTGTTCACAGCAGTTTTTTTTTTCTCTTTTTTTACTAGCTGGTTATCAAGGAAAAGTTACAAGACATAATGAAAGGCCAAAAATACAATTCTAAGAGGCATCAGAACCAGAGTCATATATGACAGAGGTTGAAATTAACAGACTGGAAAATTTTAAAGACTATGATTAGTCGGCTAAGGGCTCTAATGAATAAAGTAGCATACAAGAACAGATGGGCAATGTAAGCAGAGAGACGAAAATACTAAAACTGAACCAAAAGGAGATGCTAGAGATAAAAAGGACTATAACAAAAACGAAGAATGATTTTGATGGGTTTATCAGTAGACTAAGCACATACGAGGAAAGGCTCTCTGACCTTGAGGATATGTCAATAGACACCTCCACAACTGAAAAGCAGAGAGATCCAAGATTTTAAAAAGAGAGAAAAGAAAAGAAAAAAAGAGAAAAGAAAAGAGACAAAAGAAAAGAACAGAAAAACAGAACAGAATATACAAGGACTGTGGGACAACTACAAAAATTGTAACATATGTGTAATGGGAATACCATAAGCAGAAGAAAGGTAAAGCCACAGAAGAAAATTTTGAAACAATAATGATTGAGAATTTTTCCAAATTAATGTAAGATAGATATAAAATCACAGATCCAGGAAGCTCGGAGAATACCAAGGAGGAGAATGCAAAAAGAAACGAGCAAAACAAAACAAAACAAAAAACTACAGCTATGCATATCATTCTTAAACTACAGACAATCAAAGATAGAGAAAAAGTCCTGTAAAAGGTCTGATGTGGGGCGGAGAAACACCTTCCCTATAGAGGAAAGATAAAAATTACTTCTGACTTCCCTTTAGAATTCATGCAGGAAAAAAAGGAGTTGAGTGAAATATTTAAAGATTTCAGAAAAATATCCCTCCACCCAGGAATTCTGTATTTTGTGAAATTATCCTTCAAAAGTAATGAGGAAATAGATTTTCTTAGACAAACAAAAATTAAGAGATTTTGTTACCGGTAGACCTGCTGTAAAAGAAATATTAAAAGGTATTATTTAAGCCAGGCACAGTGGTTCATGTCTGTAATCCCAGCACTGGAGGTGGGTGGATCGCTTGAACACAGAGATCGCTTAAGCCCAGGAGTTGTCTGGGCAACATGGTGAAACCCGATCTCTACAAAAAAAATTAAAAATTAGTCAGCCATTGTGGCATACACCTGTAGTTCCAATGACCCGGGAGGCTGAAGTGGGAGGATCACCTGAGACTGGGAGGTCAATGCTGCAGTAAGCCAAGATTGTACCACTGCACTCCAGCCTCGGTGACAGAGTGAGAATTTTCTCAAAAAAACAAAACACAACAAAAAAGTTATTTAGTGAGAAGGGTAACAATGTAGATCAGAAACTAGGATCTACATAAAGAAAGACAGAACATTAAGGAAGGAGTAGGTGAGGTAAAAATAAAGACTTCAAATTTTCTTATTCTTAATTTAACAGATAAGAGTTTGTTCAAAATAATCATAGTGTAAGATGGCTGAACATGTGCCACTGAATGTCTGAGACGTCAATAAGACTGGCATACTCTGAACAGATCTCCTCAGAGGTAGGGCATTGAGAGCAGTCAGAGGGAGGACACAGATGCTGAGCCGAAGAGGAAGGAGGCTGGGAACGCTGCATGGGACTACCGTGCACCAGGACTTGTTCCTGGCCACCAGTGACTCCTGGGAAAGGGGTGAGTTGAGTGGGTGAGGAGCAACCTATTCTCGCCATGGACCTCTGGAATCCTGGCAGTAGACCCCCGATCCTCATGGACACTTGAGCTGCCAGGGCAAGCTGCTGAGAGAGATGATAGGAACAGAACAGAACCCCAGCTAGTCTGGAGCCCAGAAGTCATGTGTGGGAGTATCTAAGTGGAGCACAGCCAGGGATGCCCATCCCTCAAGGCTCGCCTTGCTCTCCTAGGAAACTTTAGCTTAGAGGAACTGTTGTACTTGAACAGAGCAGGGCAATTTTGCCCATGAGACAAGGCCAGTCTCACTTGAGCGACCCCTGTCTGCTTGCCTTTCCTGGGACCCAGCCTGGCCATGCCTGCTTGCAGTGCTATTTAGAATGCCCAGGTGCCTTTCGAGGGCTTGCATTATAGCTCCCATGCCAGCCAACTGTGCCTGATCATCAGAGAGCTCCAGTAAAGCAGCTCCCACTGATGCACACCAGCCCACCCACACTCTCCTTCCACTGCACCCTCCCCTATGCCCCTTTGATGAAAACTTTTCAGATTGCTTTGCCCATGGAAACCTTCCAGATTGCTTTGCCCATGGAAACCTTCCAGATTGCTTTGCCCACAAAAACCTTCCAGATTGCTTTGCCGGCATGCTTGCGTGCAGGCAGACCTCTTCTGCCCTTTCCCACCAGTGTATGTGTGCATGCACCCCACCATGCCACTGCTGTAAGCATGAGTGCACCCCACCCCACCACGCTAATGTGCCAATGCAGATGCATGCAAGAAGACTAGTGGCACTGATCCCCATCCCGAGCTGCCATACCCGTCCTGAGCTGCTGGTGCAATGTGCATATGGAGACCTCCAGTCCCATGCCCACCTGCACCCTGCTCCCACGCCAACACTGCTGCCAGTGAGAATGCATACAGGGATGCCAGTGGCCCCACCTAATCCTCCCTCCTGACTGCACTGTGCCATACCACACTGCCAGTGTGAGCATGGAGGCCAGGAATCCTGAACCCACCAGCATTCTCTCCTCAACCAAAAAGTGTCCATCCAACCATGCTGCCACTGCTGCTAGCAAATGTGAATGAGCCCAGATCCCACTGCCACTGCCTGATGAAGCACTTTGGTTGGCACTACTCTTTGGGGTGTTGTAACTAGCAGTCTGGAACACCTTGGCCTGTCCAGCACAGCAGGTTCCCTAACCTTGAGTTACCAGAAAACAAAGGTGAGCATGTGATACCAGCCCCCCAGAGTTAGAACACACAGCCCAGGAGTCCTGAACTGAGCTTTGGCCCCCAATCTTTTAGAAATGAGTGCCATTGAACTGAACCCAACTTATACCCCAATCAAATTCTCAAGGACTTGGGATAAAAGAAAAAATAATAAAGGACAAAAATGTTAAGGATCGAAGGAACATTAGTCCATACAGATTAGAAAGAACCAGCACAAGACATCTGGCAAATCAAAAAGCCAGATGTCTTTTCACCTCCAAACAATCACACTAGTTCTCCAGCATTGGTTCTTAAGTAGGCTGAAATGGCAGAAATGACAGAAATGGAATTCAGAATATGCAGAGGAATGAAGATCATCAAGATGCAGGAAAAAATTAAAACCCAATCGAAGTTTTCTAAGGAATGCAATAAAGTGATACAGGAGATGAAAGTCAAAATAGCCATATAAAAAAGAACCAAACTGATCTGACAGACTCGAAAAAGTCACTTCAAGAATTTCAGGACATAATTGCAAGTATTAACAGCAGAATCAAACAAGCTGAAGAAATATATCTCAGAGCTTGAAGACTGGCTCTCCAAAATAACTCAGACAAAAATAAAGAGAAAACAATAAAGAATGAGCAAAACCTCTGAGAAATATGGGATTATGTAAAGACACCAAATCTATGACTCATTGGAATCCCTGAGAGAGAAGGTGAGAAGTCATGCAACTTGGAAAAAAAACATTTCAGGATATCACCCACAAGAATTTCTCCAACCTTTTTAGAGAGGTCGACATTCAAATTCAGGAACTGCAGAGAACCCCTGTGAAATACTACAAAAGAAGATCATCCCCAAGACACATAATCATCAAAATCTCCAAGGACAAACTGAAGGAAAAAAATTTAAAGGCAGCTAGAGAGAAGGGGCAAGATAGCCTGATGAGGAACCTTTTAGCAGAAGCATTACAAACCAGAAGAGAATGGGTCCTATATTCAATATTTGTAAGGAAAACAATTTCCAACTAAGAATTTCATATTCAGCCAAACTAAGCTTCATAAGCAAAGGAGAAATAAGATCCTTTTCAGACAAGTAAATGCTAAGGGATTTTGTTACCACTAGACCTGCTTTAAAAGAGGCCTTGAAGAGAGGGGCAAATACAAAAAGGAAAGACTATTACTGGCCACTACAAAAGCACACTTAAGTTCATAGACCAGTAACACTGTATCGCAACCACATGAACAAGTGTGCATAGTAACTAGCTAACAATGTGATGACAGGATCAAATCCACATATATCAATATAACCTTGAATGTAAATGGGATAAGTGCCCCAATTAGAAGGCACAGACTAGCAAATTGGATAAAATGCAAGACGCATGCTATGCTGTCTTCAAAAGACCCAACTCACATGCAATGACACACATAGGCTCAAAGCAAAAAAAGCAAGTTCTTAGAGACCTATGAAGAGACTTAGATAACCACACAAGAATCATGGGAGACTTTCAGCAGCACACTGACAGTTTAGACAGATCACTGAGGCAGAAAACTGACAAAGATATTCGGGACCTGAACTCATCACTTTACCAAATGGACCTAATAAACATCTACAGAACTCTCATTCCAAAACAACAGAATATGCATTCTTCTCATCTGCATATGGCACATACTCTAAAATTGACAACACAATTGGGTATAAAACAATCCTCAGCAAATTAAAAAAAAAAACAAACTTTAAATCATACCAACCACACTCTTGGACCACATTGCAATGAAAATACAAACCAATGCTAAGAAAATTACTGAAAACCATTAAATTAAATAATCTTCTCTTGAATGACTTCTGGGTAAATAATAAAATTAAAGCAGAAATCAAGAAATTATTTGAACCTAATGGGAACAAAGATACAACATATCAGAATCTCTGGACACAGGTAAAGCAATGTTAAGAGGAAAGTTTATAGCAATGAATGCTCACACTAAATATTAGAAAGATCTCAGATTAACAAATTAACATCACAAGTAGAGGAACTAGCAAAACAAGAGCAAATCAACCCCTAAGCTAGCAGAAGACAAAAACCAAAATCAGAGCTGAAATGAAGGAAATTGAGATGTGAAAAACCATACAGAAGATCAATGGATCCTGGAGTTGGTTTTTTTTTTTGAAAGAATAAGAAAGATAGACTGCTAGACTAGTAAAGAAAAAAAAGAGGAGATCCAAATAAACACAATCAGAAATGACAAAGGAGACATTACCACTAGCCTGCACAGAAATGCAAAAAAGAACTTCTCATAGTCAACTATGAACACCTCTGTGCACACAAGCTAGAAAACCTAGAAGAAATTAATAAATTACTGGAAACTTACAACCTCCCAAGAATGAATCAGGATTAAATTTAACCTCTTAACAGACCAATAATGAATTCTGAAACTGAATCTGTAATAAAAAGCCTACTAATCAGGAAAAGTCCAGGACCAGATGGTTTCACAGCCAAATTCTGTCACATGTATAAAGAAGAGCTGGTACCTTATTTGTATGGTTTGAATCTGTGTCCCCACCCAAATCTCATGTTGAAATGTAATCCCCAGTGCTGGATGTGGGGCCTGGTGGGAGGTGACTGTATCATGGGGGTGGTTTCTAATGGTTTAGCACCATCCCCCAGTGCTGTCTTGTGATAGAGTTCTCACAAGATCTGGTTGTTTAAAAGACACCTCCTCTGTCCTGTTCTTCCTCCTGCTCAGGCCATGTGAGACATGCTGGCTCCTCCTTCACCTCTGTCATTAAGGGATGAGACCACCCCTCATATTGTCTTATGCCAATTTCTGCCTCCAACGAAAGAAGAAGTAAAAACTAAAAGGCAGAAATGAAATCCACAAGCAGACAGCCTTGTGCCACACCCTGGGCCTGGTAGTTAAAGATCGACCCCTGACCTAACTGTTGATGTTATCTATAGATCACAGACGTTGTATAGAAAAGCACTGTGAAAATCCCTGTCCTGTTCTGTTCCATTCTAATTACCAGTAATGCAGCCCCCAGTCACGTACCCCCTGCTTGCTCAATCGATCATGACCCTCTCACGTGGACCCCCTCAGAGTCCTGAGCCCTTAAAAGGGACAAGAATTGCTCACTCGGAGAGCTTGGTTGTTGGAGATGTGAATCTTGCTGAAGCTCCCGGCGAAATAAAGCCCTTTCTTCTTTAACTCGGTGTCTGAAGGCTTTTGTCTGCGGCTTGTCCTGATACACTATGATTGTAAGTTTCCTGAGTCTTCTCCAGAAGCCAACTGGATGGCCAGTGTCATACTTCCTGTACTGTGAGCCTGTGGAACTGTGAGTCAATTCAACCTCTTTATAAATTTTCTATTCTGAGGTATTTATTTATGGCAGTGCAAGACTATTCCCAAAAAATGGAGGAGAAGGTACTGCCCACTAACTCATTTTATGAGACCAGCTTCATCCTGACAGCAAGATCTGGCAAAGACACAAAAAGAGAAAACTTTTCATTTCAAAGAAAGAAAACTTCAGGCCAACATCAGGCAAAATCCTCAAAAATATACTCACAAACCTAATCTAGCAGCACATCAAAAAGCTAATGCACCACAGTCAAACAGGCTTCATCCCTGAGATGCAAGGTTGGTTCAACATACACAAATCAATAAATGTGATTCACCATAAGCAGAACTAAAAACAAAAACCGTATGATCATCTCAATAGATGCAGAAAAGGCTTTCAATAGAGTTCAACATTTCTTCATGTTAAAAACTCTCAACAAACAAGGCATTGAAGAAATGTACTTTGAAGTTATGAGCCATCTATGGAAAATCCACAGCCAACATTACATTGAATGGGCAAAGGCTGGAGTCATTCCCCTTGAAAACCAGCACAAGACAAGGATGCCCTCTCTCACTACTCCTATTCAACATAGTACTGGAGGTTCTAGCCAGAGCAGTCAGGAAAGAGAAAGAAATAAAAGGCATCCAAATAGGAAGAGAGGGAATCAAACTATCCCTATTTGCAGACAGTAAGATTCTATACATAGAAAACCCCATAGTCCCTGCCCAAAAGCTTTTTGATCTGATAAAACAACATTTCAGGATAAAAATCAATGTATAAAATTCGGTAACATTCTTATAAACCAACAACATCCAAATTGACAGCCAAAGCAAGAACACAATTTTATTCACAATAGCCTCAAAAAGAATAAGATATCTAGGAGTACAGCTACCAAGGGAGGTTAAAGATCTCTATAATGAATATTACATAACATTGCTCCAAGATATCAGAGATGAAACAAATGGAAAAACATTGCATGTTCATGAATAGGAAGAATAAATATTGTTAAAATGGCCATACTGCCCAAAGCAATTTATAGATTCAGTGCTATTTCTATCAAACTACCAATAACATTCTTCACAGAATTACAAAAACTATTTTAAAATTCATATGAAACCAAAACTGAGCCTGAATAGCCTAGGTAATCCTAAGCAAAAGGAACAAAGCTAGAGACATCACTCTACCTGACTTTAAACTATACTTCAAGATTACAGTAACCAACACAGCATGATACTGATACAAAAACAGACACATACACCAATGGAAAAGAATAGAGAGCCCAGAAATAAGGCAGCATACCTACAACTATCTGATCTTCAACAACTCTGACAGAAATAAGCAATGTGGAAAGGATTCCCTATTCAATAAATGGTGCTGGGATAACTGGCTGGCTATATGCAGAAGATCAAATCTAGACCACTTCCTTACACAATATTCAAAAATCAACACAAGATGGATCAAAGACTAAAATGCAAAACCTAAAACTATAAAAACTCTGGAAGATAATGTAGGAAATACCATTCTGGGCATAAGACCTGGCAAAGATTTCATGATAAAGATGCTAAAAAGGCTGAGTATCGTGGCTCATGCCTGTAATCCTAGCACTTTGGGAGGCCGAGGTGGGCGGATCATGAGGTCAAGAGATGGAGACCATCCTGGCCAACATGGTGAAACCCCGTCTCTACTAAAAATACAAAAATTAGCTGGGCGCGGTGGCATGTGCCTGTAGTCCCAGACACAGGAGAATTGCTTGAACCAGGGATTCAGAGGTTGCAGTGAGCTGAGATCGTGCCACTGCACTCCAGCCTGGTGACAGAACAAGATTCTGAAAAAAAAAAAAAAAATGCCAAAAGCAATGCAACAAAAACAAAAACTGACAAATGGGTCCTTATTAAACAAAAGAGCTTCTGCACAGCAAAAGATACTCTCAACAGAGAATCAGACAACCTACAGAATGGGAGAAAATATTTTCAAACTATGGATCTAAAAAGGTCTAATATCCAGAATCTCTAAGGAACTTTAACAAATTTACAAGCAAAAACCAAACAACCCCATTAAAAAGTGGGTAAAGAACATGAACACTTTTCAAAAGACAACCTATACATGGCCAATGAACAACCGAATGAATGGTCAACCTCACTAACTATCAGATAAATGCAAATCAAAATCACTATGAGATACCATCTTACACTAGTCAGAATGGCTATTATTAAAAAGTTAGAAAATGACAGATGCTGGCAAAGTTGTGGAGAAAAGGGAATACTTACAGGCTGTTGTCTCTATGATCTAGGTACCCTTAGTTTCTTTACATTGAATGTATTGATTTTTCTTATTATAAAAGAAATTAATGATTTTTTTATTTCCAAGGAGGATACCCTAGGTAATTTAAACCAACTTCCCCCAAAAGGAAAATTGTTAGAAGAAAAAAAAATAATAAAAATGAAACAAAACAAAAATACTATAAGACATCAGAGCCCTAAAAAGTTTATGACGTATTAACAAGGTAAGATCTACAAAAAGTAGACAGAAGCCAGGAGTAAGAGAAAGGGTATCTTCAATATACTGGAGGAAAAGACTGCCAAGCTAGACTTCTATACTCACTGAAAATTATCTTTCTAGATTCAAGATGACCTAAAAGCATTTCAGAACATGAAAACTGATAAAAATTTTTAACAGCGTATTTACATTAAAGGAATTTTTTTTTCTCACTAGCGTTCTGATTTATTTTTTATTATACTTTAAGTTCTGGGATACATGCACAGAAGGTGGAGGTTTGTTACACAGGTATATACATGCCATAGTGGTTTGCTGCACCCATCAACCTGTCATCTACATTAGGTATTTCTCCTAATGTTATTGCTCCCCTAGCCCCCCACCCTCCAACAGGCCCGTGTGTGATGTTCCCCTCTTTGTGTCCATGTGTTCCCATTGTTCAACTCCCACTTATAAGTGAGAACCTGTAGTTTTTGGTTTTCTGTTCCCATGTTACTTTGCTCAGAAGGATGGTTTCCAGCTTCATCCATGTCAGGGAAACAAAAAAATAATTATCCCAGATGGAAACTTGACATGTAAGAAGAAAGGAAATGTAACAAAAATGTAAATTTGTGAGTCAATTGAAACGAACAACAAAATTATAAAACAATATTACTAATGTCTTGCGAAATGTAAACTATGTAATTAAAATACACACCAACAATATCATACAGTGGGTTAGTGGAGTTTAATTAGGCTGGAAGAGGATAAAACACAGATTGTTTTTAAGTTTTATGTTTTTGTGAGTCAAGGATTCATGATGCAATCTGTAGCAGATATATATTACAAAACTAACAGAATAAAAATAATTGAATAACAAAAACTACTCAATCATGTAAAAAAAATAGGAGATTGCAGAAATGAGAGAACTGAAATCAAAAGAAAACAGCATTCTCAGTCAACATTTAAATATATTGTCAATTTCATTAAATAAAAACACAATATGTGCACAAATTAAAATGCAAGGATTATTAAACTCAAACAAAAACATTCAATATTGTTTACTTATAGAGAAACATATTAAAATAAATACAAAGAAGATTTAAAAACAAAAGCATAAAAAGTGATGTATCATCTAAGTGACTATCAAATGAATGCCATTGTACCTACATTAGTATCAGGAAGATGTTAATATCAGAAAGTATTTAAAAAGTGATTAATATCAAGCAGTTGAAAATTAATAATAGACAGTATTATGATAAAACTTTCAATTCAACAATAAGATACGACAGTTCTAAGTGTCTATGTACCTAATAATATAGACTCACATTTCAGAAACAAAAATTAAACAAATTACTAGGAGATATAGACAAATCTATAATCCTAATCCTGATGGGAGATTTTAATCCCATTGTCCATTTTTGATAGAATTCATAGCAAAGATATCATTAAGGATGTAGAAGCACTAAATTATATGATTAACAAATGTTAAAATGCAGAATATTTGCTCTGTATATTTGAGAGCATTCTCAAAACATATATTATACAACAGTGGACTCCAAAACTGTAGTATTTATATTCACAAGTATAATGAATTTGAAAATATTAAAATCACAAGGATCTGTTGCTGACTTAATAAAAGCAATAAAACTAGAAATCAGTTTTTTAAAACTTTAACAATTTTATATTTAAAAATCATATGTATATTCATAAATTTTGAACATATAATTCTTAGGAAAACAAGGATCAAAAGCAGAAAGTAGAAATTAGAAATATTTTAATTGAAAAATAATAAAAAGGATGAGAGTGAAGTTCATACTCTTAAATGTGCCTATTTGAAAAGATAAAAAATTAAAACACCAATGAGTTAATGTTAAAATATTAGAGACAGAATAGTAAAATAAATCCAAAAACTGTAAAAGGAAGCAAATAATAATAACTAAAACCAGAAAAAAAATAAAATTTTAAAAATTCCCTGTGGAGACTCAACAAAGCCAAAGGTAAGTTCTCAGGAAAGTGTTATGACACAAGTAACCAATGCTGGGAATAAAAAAAAAAGTCTTTGTTTCAGTTCTGTGAAAATAAAAAAAAATTGTATTATATAACATATAATAAAGCTACCAAGCTTTACCATTTACCAAAATAGATCCAAGAAGAAAAGAAAATGTGAATAGTTTTGAAACTATTGAAGAATATAAAATTATAATGTAAACATTTCACACAATGAAAGCTCCAACTTCAAATGGCTTTACTGGCTCGTTCAATCAAAAGTCATGTCAATCTTACAGCAATTTTTTCAGAAAACACAAAAACTGAAAAACCTCTCCATTTATTTCATGAAATAAGCATATACTTGATACTAAACACCATAAATTATGTTATAAGAAAGGAAAAGTACAACAAGGAAAATTATGTTATAAAAAGAGAAATTGTTCAAAATCACTCTTGAACATTGTGGCAAAAATTACAAAGTATCATCAAACCAAATGTGAAAATGTACAAACAGTACAATGCATTACATTTAAGATTGTTTATTACTAAAATGCAAAGTCGATTTAATACTAGAAAATAAATAGCTCATTGATAAGACTAGAAAATTTTAAATTATTTTGATGTAGAAAAGGCAATTAATAAAATTAAATATATCAATTTATGATAAAAACTATTAATAAATGTTAATTCTCAAATTGGTAAATTTATTGCAACCCCAACAAAATCCTCAGTATTTTTCTTTTTGTGTGTGGGACTTGACAAACAACTTTAAAATCTTTTCTGGGAATGCAAAAGGCCAAAAATAGCCCAGGCACTGTTAAGGATCAAGGTGGAAGAATTTGCTATCCTAGAATGTATTTTATAGGATACAATAATTAACCAAGTTCAGAACTGGTGTGAGGATACACAAAGAGATCAATGAAGCAGAAAAATAGGCCCAGAAAAAAATCCCATACCTATTTGGACAATTCTTTTAAAATAAAGTTAGCACTGCAAAAGAGTTGGGAAAGGATTACTTTCAAAATAAATGATCCAGGATTCATCATTTATTGGAGATCCACATGTGGAAAAATAAAACTTAATTGCTACCTCATACCATACACAGTAAATCAATTCTGGATGGAATGATTACTAAATGTTAAAGTGTTTAAAACACGAATACATTTAGAAGATGGTAAAGAGAATATTTTTATAACCTCAAGATAGGAAACCAAACTGGATATAAGAAGCATTAATCGTTGAGGAAATTATATTAAATTTAACTACATAAAATTGAAGCACTATTGGCTAACGAAGACGCTGAAAAGAGTGAAAAAGTAACTCACATACAGAGAGATATTTATGAACGCATGCAACTAATGAAGGCATCATATCCAAAATACATACAGAGTTCCCACCAATCATATTTGTTTCCTTTCTTTTAGTAGAACTTGCCAAAATGGAGCACGATGTATGAATGGGAGACAGAGTTTTACAAATGAGACTACTCAAATGGCCAATAAACATAAGAAAAGTTTCTAACCTCATTCAAGACAAGAAAATGCAAGACCACAGTAATCTACGACAAAACAGAATGGCTGAAATTGCAAAAACGAACCAAAATATAAGAGTGAATGAGAAATTTAAGCTCAAACATTTTCATACTCCACTGGTGGTGTTGTAATTGGTCTACCTTCTTAGGAAAATCCGCAAATCCACTCATATCAAGATAACCACTGAAATGCCAGTGCGTGTGTTCTAGGAGGCACGTGCCAGTAAGTTTAGTGCAGCATTATTGGTAATAGTTAAAAATGGATGTAACGTCTTGAGAAATCAATAAGAAAATGAACTATTAATTGCCAGTATATTCATAAGATGGAAGACTATTCAGCAGTTAGAATGCATAAACTATCACTACAGGTAACAATATAGATAAATCCCACAAAAATTACATTGAGTTAAAAAAAAAGTCACAAAATAACATATACAAAATGAATCTATTTTCTTTAGAAATGCATGCTTGGGAGGTTAAAAAAAAAAGGAAAAGCCAGAGAGCAATTACCATATAAGTCAGAATATGATTTCCTCTAGGGCAGAAGGAGGCTGGTATAATAGAGCAGGTATCAGTGGGGGCTACTGTAATATGGCAATGTTCATTTCTTGACCTGGGAGGTGGTTACACAATAGTTTGTTTTTTAATAATTATTTAAGCTGTACATTAAATTTTAATTCACTTTTCTCTGTATTTCGTATTAAACAATAAAATAGAAACTAAAAGCAACACATATTTATTTTAAAAATTTATATGATACGGAAATATAAAAACAAATGAAATTCTTCTGTAATTTCTGCCTTCACAACTACAAAACATTGTAAAGAGTTAATTGTCTGGACTTGAAGAACTTGATATAAACACAAAAATATAAATATATGTATAAATATGAATACATATGTACATATACTTGTAGCTACATGAATTCATATATATATGGATTAACACAATCTAAATATGCACCATTATACATAGGAATATGTATTCAAAGAGGCAGCACAATATATGTCCATAAGTAGAGGTTCCTTTAAGGCCTCACATGATCTACTGAGCATACCTCTCTGCCATCTCTTACTCTCACCTCTTCATGCTGTGCTAACTACCTTGGCCTTCTTTGCTGTTTCAGGAACTTATACTTCCACCCTAGTATTTTGCTCTAAACTGTTACTCAGCCTGGAATGCCACTCCTTCAGATGCCTGCTTGTCTGAATTTCTCACCTATTTAGGTATCAAATCTCATATTCCTGATGAGGCCCATCATCACCACTCTCTAATATTGTGACCTCTATCTCATCGCTGCCTTCATTTCTTATTTTTTACTTTGCTGTATCTATTTTCCTCCTTTTATTCTAATGCACTTTGTAAAATTATTACCAATTATATTATTTATTATTTGAATTCTCCTACTAGAATGTAAATTCACAAAAGCTGGGCTATTTTTTATTCACTGATATCTCTCAACCACCCAGAATAATCTCTAACCCATAGTAGATACTCCATGGTATTTGGATGAAGAAATACTCCCCTTTTAAAGAAAAAAAATAGAGACTGGGTGCAGTGGCTCAAGTCTGTAACCCCAGCACTTTGGGAGGCTGAGGTGGATGAATCATGAGGTCAGGAGTTCGAGACCAGCTTGGCCAACATGTCAAAACCCAGTCTCTACTAAAAATACAAAAAATTAGCTGGGCATGGTGGCGGGCACCTATAATCCCAGTTACTCAGGAGGCAGGAGAATCGCTTGAACCCAGAAGGCAGAGGTTGCTGGGAGCCGAGATCACAGCCACTGCACTCCTGCACTCCAGCCAGCGCAACTGTGGGAGACTCCATTTCAAAAAAAAAAGAAAGAAAAGAAAAAATCGGATCATGTTATACAAAGCTAGTACTCTGTAACTTTGTTTTATTTACATCACAGACAGCTTTCTATGTTAGCACTTACAGATGTAAACTTTTAAGATTTTTAATATATAGATGCAAAATAACTTATTTATCTTTTTTTCATTTCGGGACATTTTGGTTATTTCTGATCTCTAAAAATCATTGCAATTAATATCCTTTTACCCATTTCTTTTAATTATTAAATTGCTTCTCAGACCAAACCAAGGGTCGGGCTGCTTATTCTCACAATCCAATAATGAGATACAGATGAACTGAGAAAAAACAGTTTATTTATATGATCGGGTACAGCAAGAATGTCTGGAAAACGTCGCCAGACCAACTCAAAATTACAAAGTTTTCCAGACTTTATATACCTTCTAAGCTATATGTCTACATGTAAGTAGGCATGCATCTAAAGACATAAAGGATTAACTTCTTCTAATCTATAACTAAATTCTGAGTCCTGAAGACTTTCCTCTGGAGTATCAGTAAATTTACTTAATATAGATCGGTCCAGGTGACGGGTGATTACTCTTATCTCGTCTACTGCTAAATTATGGAGGTTTTAGGAGTTCCTTCAGACCCCTAATAAACTTGTTTGTGGAGGTTTGGGGAGTTCCTTGAGACCCTCAATAAAACTTCTTTAATCCTAAATGGGTCCTGCTAAGAATTCTTTTGTAATCTTGTCATGCTTCAAGTCCCAGGAAAGGCCTAGGCAAAACTCTTGGTGGACTTTTGTGACATTCCAGCCTTTGTATAAGGACACTGGCTCTTTCAGCTTTTAATATTTAACTTAACCACTCGGTCAGTGCTGAAATAGTTGTTACGGAGGCTTGCGTGTTCAGTTTATAAGGAGACCTGGCCTGTCACAAGACTGTTCTCTAAAAGTGAAGTTGGTGAATCAAAACTACATGTAACTTAAAATTTGATGCATATTAGGAAAGTCCCTTCCAAAAGCTTATATTAATTTATACTCTTACTAATTTTATGGGTGCTTATTGCATTATAAACTACAATTTCTTTTCCATCTCTGCCTCTAGCAAAGGATCTTGAATATGCTATTCTGTACTCTGGAAATTATCTCATTGTTATACTGGTTTTGCAAGATCAGGAGGAGGTAGTGCAGTGTGGTAGACGGAAAGCACAAGCTTTGGAGTCAAATACAATTGGACTTCAATTCTGGATCTATAAATTGCTAGATTTGCTGGATCTATAATTTGCTCATTAAGCAGGTCTCTCCAATTCCCTGAGCCACCATTCTGTGAACTGTAAAATGAGGAAACTAAAACCTCACGGAAGAAATTTCAAGACTTACGGAAGATATTTTGAACATGGCTAGTAACAGAATGCATAGCAAAAATAAATATATGCAAATATATTTGCAATAAAAGAGATAGTATTGTATTTACCAGCTGCACTAAAAATGACTTTTTGATTGGGTCTGAAGTGATCATTGTTTAGATGCCTTCTTAGTCACGATTTCTTCCTCCTTACCCCTTTTTAGCAAAACTCAGATTTGTTCTTTGGTAATCCAATTCTGTTTTCCTGTATGGCAGTCATTTGGATGGGAGTTAGCTCCACCTCCAGCTCCGCGGGTGCACAATGATGGACATAAGCAAAAGGCACAATCCCAATCTATGCCGCTACAGGCATGGGTTTGAGAATGAGCGTCACCCCAAGCCTAAGCTAATGACTATGCTCTGGTTACAGTTTTTGGTCCGTCTTGGTCCAATCAAAGTGAAACGCCAAACTTTTATTTAACAGTTGTGGAAAACTACACTCTTGCTTCAAAAGTGTGAATGGGGAAAATCTGGAGCTATAATCTATTATGTTGGTAAACATTTTGCAATGAAGGAAGCCAACCACAGGGAGAAGCCAAAAAAAAAAAAAAACCCACCAAACCTAAGCCAGAAGAATTATTGAGAAATTGATTACTCTTCTGGTTAAAATGATAAGAAAAAAGAAGCCCCTATGTTTTCTAGCTCAGTTCTATAGCTCTCTGCGTTTTCTCTCAGCTCTCACTTCTCCCCCACCTCACACACCCTAAGAAACCTCACTAAAGAGCAATTCCTTCTATTTAGCTCGATAATTCTTCCCTTGGAAACTCAAACAGCTCCCATGTTTCACAATGGGGATACCTTTTCCCTTCAGGTCCTCTGCCTGACTAAGGTAAAGTTACTGCATCATCTTTGCGAGTCCAATGGAAGGAAGCCAGAGGAAGATGACTATTCGAACTGGTTTAGGATTTCAGAGCATCGCATATGACCAGGAAGGTCACGTATGAAGAACTCTCATATTCTCTGTGAATAAAAGAATAATAATAGAGGCTAAAATGTATGGATTGCATAATATATACTCCCATGCTCAGTATTCAAATGGCACCCTGCGACTATTTTATGAGGTATGTGTTATTATTATTCCCAAGTTACATTTGGAGTGACTGAAATATATAAAATTTAAATAACTTGCCCAAGGCCACACAGCTAGTGGTGAGAGATAAAGAAAGCATCATAGAAATTAGTTATCTGAGTTAATAAAATTTCTTAAATATTTGGGGAATATTTAAAAGCTATCGCTTTTCAGAACTCAATTATTCAGTTAAATCTTTTTTTCATTTACAATGTGAATAGTAACCAAAAATATTTATTTACTATGTAGATATTTCCATCTTCTATTTCTCTTAGATTTCAGGGATAGGCCATGCCTTGGAACTGATATTGCTCACTGAAGACAGGATTGGAAAGAAAACATCTTTCAAAAATAGACTTGTCCATTCTTAGAGTAAAAAGAGACTTCAGAAAGTAGATTGCAAGAAACTGTTGAGTAAGGAGTTGAAGTGAAAAATTAGATCATTTCAAGGCTCCTCCAGAATCATGTCTTTGCAGCATCCTGCTAAAGACTCATTGATACAGAACTTTCTAGTTTATGTGCTTATTATCTCTACTAGCTAAGTGGTGTGAGAGCAGGACTATATCTTATTCAACATTTTATTCATGTAAGTTGCTAAATGTCAGTAGTCAATACCTCTGTTTTATATCTATTATCTTTTTTGATTTTTAAAACAAATCTGTGATATATTTCACAGCAGGTTTCTTATTTTGTTGTTGTTGTTGTTGAAATGAGGACACTAAATTTCCAAAATCACCCAGCTAATGAATGAGAGAACCTAGGTTTCAGACCCAGGACTTGTCACTTTAGGATCAGAATTCTTTCCACTATGCCAAACTTCTTCAATATTTAGGCAGACTCGTCATAAGTAAATAAGCATACAGAATATATATCTTCAAATCAACTAAAAGTGACACTTGGGTTATCTATAGTAATGAAGAATGCATTGCTCAATTCTCCTACCCTCTTGTATTATGATAAAGTTTACTCACTATCATACCATTCATTTAGTCAATAAGAATTTTAAATCATCTTGTGCTTTAAGAACTGTGCTAGGATTGATGCAAAAAAAGAA
This sequence comes from Nomascus leucogenys, assembly GCF_006542625.1. NCBI lineage: Eukaryota > Metazoa > Chordata > Mammalia > Primates > Hylobatidae > Nomascus > Nomascus leucogenys. The sequence goes on from NC_044400.1 coordinate 42,380,335, forward strand.
TCAAGCTTTATTTCTTAATGAAGAATAATCATAATGAAACTAACTTTTATTCCCTAAATGCAGTGAGACTACTGAAGTAGGCTTCTTCTCTGAGAAGGGTTAGTTGGTTTTCCAGACTATAAAATAATGAGCACATCTTGTTCTGAAACAACTATTGCCTATATAGTTCTCTTCTCTTTTAGAGACCTGTGAAAAAGAAGTGATATGAAGAAATTATCCATTGAATTGGATTTTTTGGAATGTACGCAAGCGAAAGAACTCAAAATTTTGTTATATTTTTCCTTTGGGAATGAATTACTGGTGATAATTACATTAACAATATTTATTATATTTTATGTTAGGTGTCTTCATATTTGTTACTGAAAGGTTTTAGGTTTTGAATATATCAAGGGATATCATATAGATTTTCCATATTCAAAACATTTATAAACTTGTTGGAAATTACCTTTTCTTCTCTCCTTCCCCCTTCCTAAAGTGTAGCATGATGGCTGTTTTCAGTATTTCTAAATAGAATAAACTCAGTCAACATTCAGTGAAAAATTGTTATTGACCATCTCCTATTTGCCAGATGCCATGTTAGATTATGGGATATAGCAATATAGAAAATAACTTTAAAATATCCCAATACTCTTGAAACTTGTATTCTTGTGTTAAGAGAAAATAATATGCCTAAAATAAGGGGAATAATGACCAGAAATATAATATACAAAACAAGTGGCTAAAAGGATGACAAATCAATATCTATTCAGAATATGAACATTAGCTGCATTCCATTTGAAATTAAGTGAGCTAAAGCCGTTTTTGTTTGCCTCTTCCCTGCTTACTGCATATTATCTCCTCTAGGCAGAACAACTCTGAGAGCCTTTGAATGGAGATAATTGCATAATTGCTTCTCTGTTTCCCTTTTTACCCAGCAAATTGATTTAGAATATTTCTATTATTTCCATTCTTTGTTAAAAATCAGCCTCTTTGATGTGAAATACATAGGAGGAGAATTGTCTAAATATTATATTTTGCTTTATAAAAACCTTGTGAAGTCGGGTTTCAGTGAGTGCATATTGGACCATGACATTGACTAATTCAAACATGAATGCACAAAACAGCATGAATAATATGCAAAACAATAACAAATATCTTAGATTCTTGATGTATGTTTCTTTAACCCATCCCAAAATTCTAACCTCCCTGAACTGCCAAAAAAGTGAAAGATGGAGCCTGGAAGCTTTGCCAGTGATCATTTAAATGACCAAAAATATTTTTGCTTTTATGAAAAGATTCATGTTTACTTTAATAAGTCTTCTTCTAGTATTTGAAACTAGATTCAATGTAAATGTTACATGAATACATTAATTTATACATCTTTCTGTGGCAGAAATATAAATTTGTCAAAACTTTTGTTGGACAAGAGGGTATCTCCCTTTTGCTAGCACCTGTTTAAAAAAAGTTAAAAACTTGGTTTGGAAAATAAGGTATTTTGGTGAGGAAACTGATAATCTCCTTCTGGGAAGCAAATAGTATTTCTGATAAAGTACATAAAATACAAATTTCTGAGAAAAAATAATGGGACTGGCCCTTTTTCTAGTAAGGTAGCAACCTAGTTAGCCAGAGGATTACCTGTCAAGAGTCTAACAGTATTTAACTAGACATTCCTTTCTTTTCCTGTAAATTCCAACAATACTTTTTATAATCTTAACTCTTTCAATGGTTTTTCCAAGTCTCTTCCCACAAATATCTCAACTAAGAGATCAATATTCCTTCAATGAATGATCTTGGGACAACTAGATATTCACATTCAAAAGAATAAAACTGAACCCCTACCTCGCACCATATACAAACATTGACTCAAAATTGACCATAGACTTAAATGTCAGAGCAAAAACTATAAAAATCTTAAAAGAAAATACAGGTGTAAATCTTTGTGTCCTTGGTTTAGGCAATGGTTTCCTAGATACAACACCAAAAACACAAGTGACAAAAGAAAATGAACACCAAAAAAGGGCTTAACTGAAATTGAATACTTTTATACTTCAAGGACACCATCAAGAAAGACAACCCACAAAGCAGGAAGAAATATTTGCAAAGCATATATCTGATAATAAACTTGTATCCAGAATACATACAGAACATACACAACTCCCAAATAAATAAGAAAGTAATCTAATTTAAAAACTGAGTGAAAAATCTGAATAGATATTTTTCCAAAGAGGTTATACAAATGGCACATAAGCACATAAAAATGTTACTCAACATAATTAGTCATCAGGGAAATGCAAATCAAAACCACAATAAGATAGCACGTCTCATACACTAGGATAGCTGTAGTAAATAAGGCAAACAATAACAAATATTTGTGAGAATGTGGATAAATTGAAATCCTCATATATCTGTGATAGGAATGGAAAATTATGCAGCTGTTTAAGAAAAAAGAGTTTGGCAAGTGCTGAAAAAGTTATATATAGGGTTACTATATTATGTCATTCTACTGCCAGATAGTATCAAATCTAATCCAAGAGAATTGAAAACTTATGTCCACACAAAACTGTGTACACATATCTTCATAACAGTTTTATTTATTATAGCCACAAAGTAGAAACACCCAAATATCCATCAACTGATGAATGCATTAAAATGTGGTATATTTATACAATGGAAATTATTCAACAATAAAAAGGAATACAGTACTAATACATATTACAACTTGGATGAATCTTAAAACATTTTGCTAAATGAAAGAAGCCAGTCACAAAAGACCACTTGCTGTATGATTCCCTTTATATAAAATATAAAAGAGAAGTCAATGGAAACCTAAAGGAGATTAATGGCTATGCAGAGCTAGGTCCAGGGATGTGGGCCTAATGGAAGAAAAACCACTGTTAGTGCTTATGGGTTTCTTTGGGGATGACTGAAAATGTTCTAAAATTAGACAGTGGGGATGGTTGTACAACTTCGTAAATAGTGCATTGATGGGGGTTAATTTTATGATATGTGATTTACATCTCAATTAACATGTTTAAAAATGAGAACTATTTGAATTGGCCTGTTAAAGACCATTTAATTTGAACAAAGATTGTAATAAAATGTTGAGGTATAATTATAAATAAATTGTAAAGTCATTTTTAACACGGGTCTAACATATATAAAATCAGAATTATAATATTGATATTTCTTAGTCCAGTTGCTTTGAGGATTTGTTATATGAAGGCAGTTAACCTTCAAAAAAAGCAATCCACATCTTCTATAAATTTTTTTCATAATTAAAAAATTATAGCTTTAATTTGCTTCTTTCCAATTATTATTCATCAAATTATGTTATTCATCTCCCTGAAAATCTAGACAGCTAATTAGAAACTGGGCTTTGCTTCAGTGACACTTATTCATTCACAGTATGATTTACTACATTGGAAAAGAAAAAAAGGTAAAACAAATAAGAAAACTTTTTTTTAAGTAGACAGAAAACACAGTTTTTTACTTTTGTAAGAAATTAGTCTTCTTAATTTACTGGTCAAGTCTTATTCTTTTACCATCCTCAGTTGATATGTCTCTGAGATCCGGGTGCAGTGGCTCACACCTGTAATCCCAGCACTTTGGGAGGCCGAGGCAGGCAGGTCACCTGAGGTCAGGAGTTCGAGACCAGCCTGGCCAAATGGTGAAACCCTGTTTCTACTAAGAATACAAAAAGAATTAGCTGGCCTTGGTGGTGGTCACCTGTAATCCCAGCTACTCGGGAGGCTGAGGCAAGAGAATTGCTTGAACCTGGGATTCGGAGGTTGCAGTGAACTGAAACAGCACCAGCCTGGGCGACAGAGCAGGACTCAGTCTCAAAATATATATAGATTTATCTCAGTCTCAAAATATATATATCTGAGATCTCACATTATAAAGAAAGCAAAATCTGTGAGGGCAATTAATTTACTCTTACCAAGAGATTCAGATGGGCAGCCCTCATATGTATTCTTCAATACTGACTAGAACTTTGTCTCTATAGGAAACGCATCTCTAGCTCATGATATCCCTATTCTAAGAATTCTTCTCCCACCAGGCAGCCGTATGCATATACTGTGACCCCATCCTCCTGCTCATAGGTGATTGCCATAGGATACAAATTTGACGTAAGCTGGGCTTATAGAGAATTCCAATAAAGTGTGTTAAGTCATATTTCAAGATGAATGAAATATTTCTTGGGTATACATAGTACAGGTTCTTAGTGGTTCAGAGTGCATAACCAGATAAAAAGGCCACTGGAGAAAGAAGTCTACAGTGTTGGACTATTCTACCGTCTTCTTTACTCCCCAATACCTGATGTTTTTAGACTCTTTTCATTGTGATGGAAATTTGTATTCTTGAATACAATAATAACTGGAGATAATTAAGAAGGGAGATGCTCCAGATGTTCTTGCATTCCTCAAAATCTTCTAATCTTTTGATGAGTTTACATCAGCAGAATTTACCTTTATATTTCTGGGATCTACGGGAGGCCAAAGTGAGAGGAAAAGCAGAAACTATAAACAGACCACGGAGGAGGATATTCATTTTTGAGACACAAAAGGCTGGAAAAAGTGTAATGTGTTTATTTTAGACAAATGAGATGAAAGGCTTCATTGGAGAAGAAGTAAACATTCATATGGTTTATTGTGCATTTGTGCTAATAAAGAGATATAAAATGTATTTTTTTGAAAATATAATCACCATTTGCTTAAGAATGCAAGGGTAAAGAAGGCTTTTTGGGGACATGACCTTCTGAGAATTTGGAACACTTCTGAAAATGCAAGTCACTCAGAATACGCTGATTCCAGTAATAAAATATGCTCGTTTAATTACATCTGCTATTTTTAAAAGTATACTTCTTTGACAATTGAGAAAACAAAAAATTGGACATCATTAACCTTGAATGCCTGAGGGCACAAGTTATTTATGCTTAGCGTAAAACAATTGAATCCAAGTTGAGACACTTGGGAACAATTATAGAGCAAACTGCTTATTTTCCATATCCTATGATGTCTTTTGGGAAAGCCATGACTTCCGTCTTAAAAACAAGACAAAGCAGTCTCTACATTATTTTGGTCATCTAGTTTCATCTTTCATCTCACCTTCTTTTCACTACCTTTGCATGCTCACCTCTGTTCATTAGATGAAACTAATACATGTTTTTTTTTTTCAGATGTAAACATAATCAGTTTCTCTGAAGTATTTCATGTAGACTGTCCTGCACTTGTCTTTCATAAACAAGTCTCTCATAGTTTTCTGTTCTGTTTCTTCTTATCTTTGTCCATTCCATATAATTTCTTTTCAATTCAATTGAATTTATATTCTAGAAAGTCACCATTTTATGTGCCAAGCCATGTGTCAGGTGTTGAGAACATTAAGATTAATAAGCCAGCCTTTCTAAGAAAGTAACTCTCTTACTAGAGAGAGTAGGTTAACAGACAATTGTCCATGACAGCACATAAAAGGGATGCTTCACCGCAATTGATGGGGGGCAGGAAAGGTGCTTCAGGGAAGATGCTATATGTGATCTGGGTTCTCATGGGCAAATAAGAGTTAACTATGTTGGGCAAATCTGTCCACCATTGTCTGTATTTTTTTCTTCCATGGCAATGGAGTTGTATCTGGGGTATTGTTGCCCAGCCAAAGGCTATCAACCCCAGCTGACTAGAGAGTGATAAGATTACGTGATTAAGTTCCTGCCAAAAAAAAAGTGAGCAAAAGTCATTTGTGTCCCTTCCAAGAATGGCCCATAAAATTTGGAAGTAAGTAAATCATCACTTAATATGGTAGATAGGTTCTTGGAAATGGCAGCTTTTAATGAAACGACGTGTAGGGACACAAAGTCTACCGTAGGCTAATTGATGTCAACAAGACTTTAATTCTTCTGGCATGTTTCTGGTCATAAAAATATTACCAAACTTCTAAAGATCAAAACTGCTAATGACCACTGAACTAAACATGAGCTATACATACATTTAAGAAAGATGAATAAAATAGGGTAATTTTTATCCAATTATTCCAGTTTAGAGTCATAAGTGGCCGCAGCCTCTTCCTGCAGCACAGAGTGCAAGGCTGGAATGACCCTGGACAGGGTGCCATCCCATGGCAGGATGACTCCCACACACTCACACTCACACTGGGACCATGTATACACCAGGACACCAGGATTAACCTAACATGCACATCTTTGGGATGTGGGAGGAAACCGGAGAGCCTGTTGAAAACCTACACAGACATAGGGAGGCCCTGCAAACTCCACACATACTATGGCCTCATTTTAATGAAACAACGCTGAGAAAATTGATGTTATTTAAGGACCCGCTGTACACTCTTCCACAACTTTCTACTTACCATGCACCAGAATAGTGACTACAACAGCAACCTTAATACATATATGCTGATGGCAGTGACACCATTAGCCTTGAATTCTTAATAACTGTGCAGGGAAGAGCCCCATCTGCCCACTTTCCTGTCCTGATACAACACCCACTCTGGACTATTATGTAACACCCTCCCTCCCCGCCAAAAAAAAAGAAAAAGAAATCTTCTATCATGTCTGAGTCATTATATTATTTTTTGATGTATTTTTGGTAGTAGTTAAGTCTATTCCAACTAACATACCATGCTATGGGATTAGGAAAGGCATTCCTGTCAAAGAATGTGCCTCAAATTGTTAATTGTCACTTGGGCAGAGAATGTAAAGAAAATATAAGCAAGAAATGAGGTTGAATTGAGCGGAAAGCCCAAAGCATGACAGACCTTATGGATCCTGAAAAGAGGACAAATTCTGTACATTAAGAAATGTGAAGACATTGCAGGATTTGATGACACAGAGTAAAATGACTTAGATTTGGATGTTATATGTATTGGAGGGTGTCAGTGCAGTGGGAAGAAGACAGTTAAGAGCTACTGCAGAAATGGAGGTGAGAATTGATGAAACTTAAAGTGTTGTGATTGAGAATATGAGTTCTGGTATTGGATGCTTAGGGTTACTGGATCTTGGCTGTACCATGAACCACATGAATTACATTCTATAAAATAAAGGTAATTTGGAACTCTACTTTACAAAATTAATATTTGGGTTAAATGTGATATTCTACATAAAATGGTTAGAAACAACTCTAAACAGACAATAAACGCTACTACTGCTACTGATATAATACTACTATTATTTTTAAGGCAGCAAGGACAGATAGGAGGATGTTTTGAAGAAAGATTTTCCTGGTAAAATTGACAGGATTTGGAAGCCAGTCGAATTCATAGAGTGAGAAAGACTCGACAATTCTTCCCAGAATTCCAACCTAAAGATCAACGTAGATTTTGAAGCCATTTAAAAAGATTTTTTAAAAACTTAAGAAGAAGATAGGTAGAGATAGAAATAAAGATAGTGAGAAAGAGAGACAAACAAGCAAGAAAGAGTGACAAAAGAGTGCTGTCTTTAATTTCTTCCATTTTCAACAGCTGAATTTATGGATCATCTAAGAGGAAATATTCAGTAGTAAATTGAATGTATTGTTCTGGCACCAAGAAGAGATATGTAAGCTGAAAGCTGATCAAAAATATTGGTGGTTGTTGAATATTTGGAAGTTGCTATACACTAAGTAGAGGCTTTAGAAGCATTACCACTAAAAGAGAGTGATAGCAGAGCTCTTCATTATTCATCTTGGTAATTGTGTTTTTTACTGCATTTTATAGTTATAAGCCAGCTTCTATAATAACTTTCAAAACTTTTAATGGATTAACATAATAGATGACTCTTTTCTTCTTTCTTATACAACAGTTCAGTACTGATTTCTTCATTTCTTGGTATTTTTCGTATATAGATGTACATCAATTCAGGAACACAGGCACTCTCCTTCTTATGGCCCCATTATCTCCTGGTGTCTTGGTTTCCTCTTCATCAAGGGGAAGGCAAATGAGATAATGGAATCAGCAAACATGAATTTTTAACTGCTTCGGCCCGGATGTGACTCTGCTATCTACTCTGTGTCACAAAAGGAGTTGAGAATTTGTTCCCTGAATGCACAACAGTGCCCCAGCATGAAGTCTATATTATGGAAGGCAGAGGGGTATCACCATTTTGGTAGATGATTTGCAATCGCTACTGCAGTCTTCCTCATTGACCAACAAAGTATCTATGCACATTCTTATTCTCACCCTTAGAAGGGACTCATCCATCTCAAAAAGAGACAACTCAAAATCTCATCAAATTTCTGTATCACCTAATCTCTGGGTTACCCATTAAGTCTGGTTATGGCTCATAGATTGCAGTCTAGCTACTTTTAAAATACTGGCTATTGCCTCACCTTTCACATACACATCCACTATACAAAGATGGAGAAAAGAAAGATGGAGAAAAAAAGATTCCATTTAAGAATATGGAATAATGAGAAATATAATATAACACTATAATCTTCCAGGGCAGGGACTTTGAGGACCAAGCACTTGGCAGCAAGGAAGTTCCTTGTTTTTGTAATCTAAGCAAATCTTCCTTTTTCATAGCCCTTCATGCTGCTGGTTCCACCATCTGGAAAGTTCTTCCTAATTCATTATTTTCCTTGGGCACTTATGAATTGAGCTTCGTGGAATATGACCTTTACTTCCTTATTTGTGGGATGCTTTCTGCCTGGCGAGTTTGTGTGAGAAGGGTTATCTTACAAACATATGCTCCTTTGGACCAGGCTCATGGTTTCTCCCTCATCGATTCTTCAAATAAAAACACAGTATGTTCTTGATCCATTTGTTCTCTGACATGAACCATAATCAAAATTATTTACCAAATATGAATATCTAGTCTGCCTTCTTTCTTTGCTAACTCTTCGCTATGGCTTTCTCCACTACAAACCTTAGCAAGGTGTTTATCTTGAGGTCATCTGAAATGGAGACTTATGTGGTTTGATGGTATTTTATATCAACTTGTATTGAGAGCAAGGCACCCCAAAACTGGCCGTAAACAAAATATCTGCGGCACTGTATAATATGTTCATAATGGCCCTAACGCCCATGCTGGAAGGTTGTGGGTTTACCAGAATGAGGGCAAGGAGCACCTAGCCCACCCAGGGTGGAAAACCGCTTAAAGCCATTCTTAAGCCACAAACAATAGCATGAGTGATCTGTGCCTTAAGGACAAGCTCCTGCTGCAGTTAACTAACCCAACCTATTCCTTTAATTCGGCCCATCCCTTCGTTTCCCATAAGGGATACTTTTAGTTAATTTAATATCTGTAGAAACAATGCTTATGACTGGTTTGCTATTAATAAATATGTGGGTAAATCTCTGTTCGGGATTCTCAGCTCTGAAGGCTTGAGACCCCTGATTTCCCACTTTACACCTCTATATTTCTGTGTGTGTGTCTATAATTCCTCTAGTGCCACTGGGTTAGGGTCTTCCCAACCGAGCTGGTCTCTGCAAACTTGCTCAGTTTTTCAATCAATTACCAATCCAGAGGTGTTTCTGTCAAGGGACTTTCTAACTGTGATTCAATTCTATAATCAGATTATTTTAAATTAATGTTAGTAAGATTATCCTAGGTAATGTGCATAAGACTGATTAGAGCAGAACTAAGATTTACCTGAAGAAAAAATTCTGCCTGTGAACTACAGTTTTAACCTTTGCTCAAGAATTGCAACTGGCCTTTTCTGAAGGCCTGCCCTATGAATTTCGAACTTGGCTCATCAACCCTCATAATCATGTCTCTTAATATATTATCCTACTGAATCTGTTTCTCTGGTGAAACTTGAGTTACAGAGGTGGGAAGGAATTCTTCTTAGTGGAATCATTGTAGAGCTCATATCCTCTACTTAAGTGACTTGGCTCAAAGCTTTTTTTCCTCTCAATTTTATTTCTTACATTTTGAGGTCTACAAGGAATATGTTTAGAGTATATATTTATGCATAACAAAAAACTGAAAAATGTAATGCCTTACAACTAATTTTGATCACTTGAGGTCAAGAGTTCAAGATCAGCCTGGCCAACATGGCAAAACCTCATCTCTACTAAAAATACAAAAATTAGCAATGCATGGTGGCGGGCGCCTGTAATCCCAACTACTGGGAAGGTTGATCCAGGAGAATCAGTTGAACCCAGGAGGCAGAAGTTACAGTGAGCCGAGATTGTGCCATTGCACTCCAGCTTGGGTGACAGAGCAAAACAAAACAAAACAAAACAATAATTTTATTTTGATCAGGATTTTATGGGCCAGAAATTCCTGAAGGGCTGAGCTGGCTATTCTGTCTCTGATACGTTTACTGTCAGCAGAGGTGTCTGGGGCTGGCAAATCTACTACCAAGGTGGCTTCTCCACTTACGTAATTGGTACCTTGGTGCTCCATTATCTACCTCTTCCCAAAGGGTATCTCAGTCTGCAGTTCTCCTTGTGTGGACTGGGCTTCCCATGACATAGTGGTCTCAGGGTAGCTGTATTTCTTATATGGCTACAGCCATTAATAGGGAGGCAGAAAAAGCTGTCAAAGTTTTTAAGCCTGTGCCAGGAAATGGCACAGAGTGACTTCTGCCGTTTGCTGTTGGGCAAAGCCGTCTCAAGGCCCATCCAAACAGATTCAAGAGGGCGGAGAAACAATCTCCACATCTTCATTGGGAGTAGCAAAGTGACATCATAGAAGAGCAAATGGGACTAGATGATATTGTTAGTGACATTTTTGGACAAAATAATTTTACACATCTACTTTTTCACATTTACTAGGTACCCAGCTTTTGAACTCAGTTTTTCATTCATTTCTGCTTTTAAACTAATTATCTCTCATAACATGCTATGTACAGTTATCAAAAAACAATTCAGACTACTAAAAAAATGGCTTCTCCATTTCTTCCTCATGAGCCACTTACTCTAAATTGGCAATTTTTAAGTCAAGAAAAAGGTAAGCTATTCACTAAGTGGCATTGGGACCATTGGCTCTTCATAGGAAAACTGATAAAATTAAATTTAATTTCATACCACACACATAAATTAATTAATTTTATAATTAATTAGTAAAAAAAAAAGGAAAAGTGGTTCTACCAAAAGTAGAAGGGGAAGGGTTTTTAAAAAGTACAAATTAAAAGAGTTATGGATTAAACTCTATTAAAATTCACAAAATATATGTGAAATATAAACAATGTGATACATGATTTAAAAAAACCTGTGAAAAACTGAATGGATATATTTGTAACAAACAAATAATTTATATCTGGAATTTGTTAAAATGCTTATATGTAAATGAAAAAGAGACTAACAATTAAAAAGATAATTAAGAAAAATACAAAGCTAGTCAAGTTTTAGGGGAAAAACCCAAAAGATTCCTACACTCTAATAACAAAGGAAATAATCATTAAAATAAATTCACACATATCTGAATGAAAAAAATGTCTTAGAGTATAGTTTTTGAAAGAATCTTAAACAAGCTGCAAATTCTAAAATCTGCTGGAGAAAATATAGTTTTGTAAGGTAACAATGTACAGTCTTACTGAAAATAGAACTATATGTTCACTAGATCTAGCAATTTTCTATTACATATAATACTTTTTTGTAAACATTTACAAAGATATGCCTGTTTTGACAAAATAAATAATACATGTACCTGAAAAATAAACCATTGAATAAAAAAAAGTATTAAAATATAGAAAACAATACTAAAAACACTGTTAATGGACACATATACTTGTATATGCAGTACAATGGCTGGGTTTATATTCTGGTTCCAGCACTTACTATGTATGTGACTTTATAAAATTTATATAAGCTCTCTGTGCCTTAGTTTTCTCATGTACAAAACCAGTTGTTTTGATAATTATATTAGGTAATATGTGGAAAGTACTTAGAAATGTCCCTGTTATTAGTAGGTTCTCAACAAATGTAAAAAAGTAATTGTTCCTTTATCCTCGTCATTCTCTTCCTCCTAATTATTCTTTTTCTTATTACTAAAATATAGACTAAAAAATATACACCAATTTATGGTAGTGCTTGTCTGTGGAGATGAAGATGAGACCAGAAAAAAATTATAAATGGGACTTGAACTTTATTAGGAATATTTATTTCATTTATCTAAATCTATAAAATAAATTTAATAAGTTATTAATATTAATTTATTCTATGTAGTGGGGGAAGGATATTTGTATATTATTCTCTAAACTTGTTTGTACAGGTCAGGCCTGGTGGTTCACATCAGTAATCCCAGCACTTTGGGAACCCAAAGTGAAAGGATTACTTGAGCCCAAGAGTTTGAGACCAGCCTGGTCAACATAGTGAGAACCCATCTCCATAAAATATGAAAAAAAATCAGCCCGGCATAGTGATGCATGCCTGTAGTCCCAGCTTCTCAAGAGGCTGAGGCAGGTGGATTGCTTGAGCCTGGGAGGTTGAGGCTGCAGTAAGCTGTGATCATACCACTGTACTCCAGCCTGGGTGACAGCAAGACCTAGTCTTCAAAAATAAAAATAAATAAATAAATAAACCTGTCTGTACAAAGCAATTACATGAAAATATGATGAAGCATCTCAAAATTTTAAATATTAGTTTCACATTGGCTGTGTTTTACAGCAGTGAATAAATAGCTAAGAAAGTGAACTTTAGCAAATTACTAATAAAAAAGATCAGAAAAAGAGCATCCATGTTTCCTGTCAGCCAATTGAACAGAGTTAATTGTGAGTCTATGAATGCAGTATTACATATGGTATGAAATACATTTTATTGAAGCAAGTTTGAGAGTATCCAGTCAAGCTTGATAGAGAAGGCCTGAAGTTAGCATTTTTAGAAGGAAAACAGTGTGACGTTTGTCCCCAAGTACCCTTTAAAGTACTAAAATAGCATAGATAGAGGTACTTGCTCACATCAGCAAGAAAGGCAGAGCCAAGCCAGCTGGGCCCATCAGCCCTGTAAGGGACATTTATTTACTCTATTTTAAGGTGGGGGTCCTACATTCTGGAATTTAATAAACAGCCCTGATTTTAATGAACTTGTCCTATTCTCTCTGTGAATACAATTTCATTTTTAAACTTACAGGCTTTTTGCCCCAAATGGTTTCAAAACTATCAATGCAGTGTCTGTCGTGAAGTTCACAGTGGCAAGATGGTTTATTAAGATTATATTGCAAGCTGATTATTTTCTCAGTCCTTAGAAAACACATTTGGGGTGATTGCTCTTTTGAAAGAGTAAATCATGTTGCTAAGTTGTTGAAGAAATATAGCCTCCATTCTCATCTTAAATATTACCTCACTTTATACATTTAGGTGACCCTGAGGCATTCTAAGCCCTTTCACTGTTTGCCAGAAAGGAAATAAGTGGGTGTTACTCTAATGGGAGGAATGGGGTGGTTGAGTTTACTTTCATTTGCATTTCTTACAATCTTTATTTTAAAACATTTGATCCACTCTAATTATATAGTGTATTTAGCCTGTCAATCAGAAAGAATTTTAGCTTGCTAAGTAGAGTAAGAAATTAATGACAATATCTAATATTCTTAACATTCATCCAAATGAAATAGACAGGAATATGTGTGTTCTGAAATGCAAGGGAAACATATATATAAAACAAGTACACTATATATATAAAACACATGTTATATATATGTTTCATATATAATTGGAGTTGATCAAATGTTTTCTGTATTATATAATTTATGTATATAATATATAGGTATATGTACATATTATATGTGAGAACCATATTATATAGTATATATAGGTTTCATATGTACTATATATGACATATATATATGTTGGTTTCTTATATATGAAAGAAATATGGGCTTCCAAACCAACTCAGCCAATGCATAGAAAAGAAATTAGGACTAGGGACTACTTTTTTTAATGAATGAAAGCTTTCAATAAAAAAAATTATTAAAAAAACTAAAAGAAGCAATTTTAGCCATGGGAATTATATAGAATAAGTAGAGGTTTTACAATGATATTCAGCAAAAGGAGATAATAGAGAGTAAATAAATGAGAGATAAGAAATTAATATTGGCTCTATGATGTCTAAGAGCTACGTAATTATCTTTTATGTTTATCTTTAAAAGATATTTAGAGAATAAACTGTGGCACAAAGTAACCATGTTAAAATAATAAAGACATATGAAAAACAGAAACTTACTTTAAAGGGAAAAGCACATAAATCTTAAAGTTTATTTTAAGAAGATAAAAGCTGGACAGTGAAAAGATCAATGTACTTTTAAAAATTGACTGTCATATAATAATTTAGTGGTAGGAGTTATGAATTGAAGTAGGTAAGAATTACGCTAATGGAAAAATGAAAAACTCCCAGGATGTACCAAAATAAATATAGTATAATGAGAAAAATATTTCTACATTCTAGAGACCAATAGAAGTATAAATATTCAGTAACACAAATACTAAAATAAAAAAGTCCTCTAAAACTCTAAAATTTTTAACATTGTATAATGAATAGAGTAAAAATTACACAGTATTTAGATTTCTTTAATCTTTTTGATACAAGAAATGGCATTTTAACTTCATTTTAGGTCTAAGGAAGATTACAACATAGGCTATCAACTGAGTTGAAGGCTGTAAATTGAAAATAAAGTGAGTAATGAGAGAAGAGTCTAGTTATGTTTTGAGGCCCTAAATTGTTTAAAATTGATTAACTTTCATGAGACTAAAATGTCTTACTCGGCAAAATGACAAACAAGAGCTGATTTACCATTCTTGAATTAATATTTGGAAATGCAAAATCAAGGGGATACAGCTCTCCTAACCTAGCTGATGAGGGAAACCGTCAGAGTAAGAGGAGTTACTTTATGATGCATCATTTCTCTTCCTTTTTCTTTAAGATGAATCATATTCTAATCTGAAAGGCTGAGAGCTACTGGCTTCAGCAGGAGGCATAAGAGGAAATAAAATCCTTTAAAAAAAGACTCCATTAATTGCCAAGTGGAGGTGAAGTTAGGAGAATAGATACAAAATAGAGGTGCTACTTGATATTGAGAGTGGATGAAAAAGAAAAAAATAAAAAGACCTCATTTATTATAAGTGATGGAAATGGATATAAAAATCAATGTCAGTTATTTGCTGAGTCTTCGACTCCATACACAATTCAGTTTAACCAACTTTTATCATGGATGAGACACTGCATGGCTGGGCCGTGGGATTGCTTCAAAGAGCTAGTAGTCTAAAATAAGACACACAAATTAAAATGTCCGTACAGAATACAGTAGGTTAAGAAAATGTGAATTGAACTAGATGAGAAAGAATAGAGAATAGAGAGGATTATAGGAAATTTAGAATAGAGATACCTCTAAAAGGAATGCCTGCTACTCAGGAACTAATTGTTACCAAAAAGTAATGTTGGCTCAGAGGTGCTAATAGTATTCTGTTCTATTCTTTTGTCCTCTTTTCTTTGCCCCATGCTTTCCCTCTCATCATTCCCTTTCCTTCTACTTTCCCATCCATTCATTGCCTTCTCTTCCACCCCTACCTTCTATTTTTTTACTTTTTCTTTTCTCTTCCTTTTTGTTTGCCTTTTCTTCAGTAGAAGTCAGAATGACTGATCCTATGCAGCCTCCCAATTTTCAATGCTACCAACTAAATATAAGAAAACAAACGCTGGAAGGCTGTACAAAACCTATATGTAGGAGTAGACGTAATCCATATGCTGCTATTTTCAAACACTGTTCTAAACAGTTTAATTGCCACTGATGGCAGTGGTGGCCTGTATGGAGTGGCTGCTGCCATCATGCTGGCTGCAGTAGGGAGGCGTTGCCATGGCTACACATTCTGTGGAGCTGGAGGGAGTCGGGTACAAGTGGGAGTGCTGCCCCTTCTGGGTTGGTGAAGCAGAAGCTCCTCAAGTGCAGCTTCAGCTACCCAAGTCGTGGCTGCAGACATGGGCTTCCCACTCCACAGAGCAGGCAGGAGCCCCACCTTCCTAGACCCAGCTGCAGCTGCTCAAACCATGGCTGCAGACCTAGGCCTCCTGCTCTACAAAGCAGGTAGGAGTCCTGCCCCACTGGGTACAACTGCAGCTGCTCAAACTGTGCTGCGGACCAGGCATCCTTGCACTTTTGGGGACCTGGAAAGCTCCCTGCTCTCACAGGCTCAGAAATGCCTGCTCTCACTGCCTGGTCTCTCTCCACTGTCAGCACCCACTCAGATCTTGGAGCAAAGTCAGGACTGAGCCTGGGCACTATCACATCCTGGCTGAGTGTGCACATGCTTGAGGCAGTGCTAACACACAGTGCCCTGCTCCCTCCATCCCTCCTGACTTTGGGTGCCCATGGATATAGGAGGGAAGCTGATGCGGGCTGAGGGCAGCTCAGTGGCCTGTAGGTACCCCTTGGCACCTACAGCCTGGGCACTGTGAATGGCAGCAGGAGGCAGACAGGTTCCTGGGCGTAAGGGGACAGGTCCCTATTGAGGCCCCACTTTTGGACCAGGGAGAGCCTGAAGGCTGGGAACCCGGCTACCAGTCCCACAGATCAGAGTGGGAACTTGTGGTGCCTTTTCCAGGCCCAGCCATGGCAGCCTAAGGACTTGTTGGTGCACCTGTCCTACCCTTTGAGGAGCATAAAAGTGCAGGGCTCACTGAGCAGATGTTGGAAAGACCAGCTGCAGAGAGGAGCTACCCACTCCAGGGCCTCCTCTCTGCTGAGAGCGGCAGAGATGACAGAACTACCTGCCTGCAGAGATGAGCTACCCACTCTAGGGCATTCCTTTCTTCCTAGAGCTGCACATACTAGAAGAACCAGCTGCAGAGAAGAGATACCCTCTCTACTGAGAACTGAACGCTTGTTGGGATAACCTACCTGCAGACAGGAGCTACGTACTCTAGGACCTCCTCTCTGCCTGGAGCTGCAGGGGAAAGGACAACCAGCTGCAGAGAGGAGCTGCCCTCTTTGCTGAGAACTGAAAACTTTTTGGGACAACCTGCCCGCAAAGAGGAGCTACCCTCTCTGTGAAGAGCTGAATACTCCTTAGGACGTGCTGGCTACAGAGAAGAGCTGCTCACTACAAGATTCCTCTGAGCTGTTCTATTACTCGATAAAGCTCCTCTTTGTCTTGCTCACCCTCAACTTGTCTGCATACCTCATTCTTCCTGGTCACAGGACAAGAACTTGGGACCCACCAAATGGTGAGGCTAAAAGAGCTGTAGCACAAACAGGACCAAAACATGTCCCTTGCTTGCTACATTGAGGGCTAAAAGGAGAGAAGAGCAGCAGCACTTTGGGGATCCCAGACCTGGGAGCTCCCTGAGCCAGGGTTGTGACTCCCTCTTTGGGACCCTGTGGTTCCTGGCATCTCTAAGCTTCTGGGTGCCACCACATACCCCAGTGCCAGCCAGCAAAGCTGCTTGTGGTGCTCCTGGTCCAACCACAGCTTTGCAGAGAGCCAGCGCCCGTGCCAGCACCTGGAGCTGCCTGCCCCATGGCAGCAGCTAGTGTGCCTGACTGCACAGTGGCCAGACCCCACGCTCACTCACATACCCCTAGCTGCTCCATGCCTGACTCAGAGTCTCCCTTGGAGGTATGAGATCCAGGCCAGTAGAGTGTGCCAAGCACAGCCTACCAGGCCAAGCAGGTGGAATGAGCCCAGTGGGCCTGAGCAAAACTCGGGCAAATGTACCACTGGCCACAGACATTTTTGGACAGAAAAGTGACACCCCAAGGATCCTGCAACACCACCATTTAAATTATGTAATTACTTTTGGAGTGAGGACAATTCAAAACACTGCTGGTGAATTGCTTGTTCTGAGACAAATAAATGTTAATGAAGTGGAATGAAGACAATCTATAGACGCCAATTTCTCTCTGCATTCTCTGATGTAAGACTTAGAGAATGGTACTTATGGTAGGTTCGTCTGTTAATAATGTTTTACTTCCCTGACTACTAACAAAATAACATGGTCTTTTGTTATTACTATTACTTAGTTTAGTATGTGGCTGTAAAGTGGGAATTGTCACAGATATATGATTAAGAGAATAAAGAAATGATTCAGAAGATCTCCAAAGATTTCCTAAGAGTAAGATCAGTTGTGCCAAGATTGCCTTTTACAAGGGACATTGTGGAAACCCCACTGCCCAGAGCATATGGAGTTAGACTGCACAGAATCAAAGATAATAACCTGTACAGAACAATCCTGCTGGTCCGCCGGGGTGTGGCCTAGATAAAGCAATAGTTAGGTTTCATCTTTAAGTACCTCTAAGACAGGGTGAGATTTATCATTAAAATCTTCATTGTAGCACAATGTATTTTAAACTATATGTTTAACCAAGCTGGTTATTCTAAGTGTGAAGATATAATTCTTTTCATGGTATGTACACCCTTTGAAAAATCTTCATCTTTTGCCTCATCTTATAGTATTGAAAACAGTTAATCGTATTCTAACTCATTAAATATCTGCTTCATGTCCAGAAGTGAAAAGAGCTTTATAAGTTAAATTAACAAGTTTTGTCTTCTTAGGTCTAGTTTTCCTCATCTGTTTTTTAGTTCCTTCAGTCTAACATAAAACACAAAACATCTAGGGGCTTAGTGGATCTTTATCAAATGGAATAATAAATTAAAACTTAGCATGTGAAGTAGTCAGATTCTATTAGGAACCACATGAGTCTTAGAGCAGATCAGAAATGAAACAGAAATTAAGATACTTATTTTTATTTTAGGTAAATAATGTTTATTGCAATTAAATAATGACAAGTATGTTTAATTTTTTTTGGAAATTGAAGTTTCATAGTTTCTATTTTTGACTGCCACATTACACTATTTATAAAACTGAAATAAAAATATTTCATTTCATTTTAGGTAAAGGGACACATCTATGGTGATAAACTACTACATTTTTTATTGTTATTGTTTATGTTGAATGGCTCTTCTGTTGTAAACCTTGCCATTTACTATATCCTGGCTTTTTACTATATCCTTTTTCTATAGTAAAAAGAATATTAGAAACTAGCTAATAAAAATATGATTCTCATCCTTTTTAAAATCATGTTCCAGTGAAATGGCCTGGTTATGTCAGTCAGCTTTCATTTTTTCTTTTCTTCTCTGTTCTTTTGAGATGCAGTCTTGCGCTGTCGCCCAGGCTGGAGTGCAATGGCACAATCTCCACTCACCACAACTTCTGCCTCCTGAGTGCAAGCGATTCTCCTGCCTCAGCCTCCCTAATAGCTGGGATTACAGGCGCGTGCCACCATGCCTGGCTAATTTTTTGTATTTTTAACTCCTGACCTTGTGATCCACCTGCCTCGGCCTCCCAAAGTGCTGGAAATGCAGGCATGAGCCACTGTGCCTGGCCAATGTCAGTTACCTTTCTGAGAATTAACTTCTTAGCAGTCTAGAAGAAAAAGGTTTGCCATTTCTGTGTCTGAAATGGTTGAGATTTAGATCAAATAACATAATGGAAGCCAAGTGCCTTTACTATCAAAAATAAGTTGTACTTTTCCTTCATAGCCATGTCACAAATATAATTGTGTGACATTTAAGAATATTTGCTAATCTTAATAATCTCTGAGCATGGACAGGCAGCATTCACAATAGATTACGTTATGCTGTATAAAAACACACCCCAAATGTCTTTCTTGAACAAAAAGGGTTTATCTTTTGCTTCTATGATGTCCATTCCAAGTCACTGGGACTATCTACTGCATCGTATTTTATTTATGACCAAGGCTGATGAAGCAGCCACCACGTGGAGTCCTGTGGTAGTTTTGGCATACTGGCACACTGCCACTATGGCAAGGGAAGAGCATGCTGGACTGGTTTAATGCTCACAGGTCACAGGGACTGAATTAGTTTGCTAGGGCTGCCACAACAAAGACAGAAGTTGATTTTCCTCTCACTGCTTCAGGCTGAAAGTCCAAGATCAAGATGTTGGCAGGGTTGTTTCTTCTGTGTCCTCTCTCCTTGGCTTGTAGATGGTTGACTTCTCCTCAGGTATGCAAATGTGGAGGCTAAAGCAACCTCATCTTGGATGCAGATTCATCATATTGACTTCTGGTTAACTCCTGTTCTGGGAAGACTACTAAGATTTCCAGTTTATCTATTGTTTCCTGTGTAAGAGCACATACTTACCATAAATTCTGCCCTATGGTCAAAACAACATTGATGCTATCATCCTTCAATTGTCCTGCACATCCCTTCTGAATCTTACCCTTTCCCTATGGTATGTAAGCCCTAGGTCTTGGGTAATGGTGAGGATCCACCATCTTGTCTCACTGCCATCTAAGACACAGGCATGGCTTCTGTTTGTAAGTTTGTATTACATGTTTCTTTCTGAGAAACTGGTTATGTAGGTTTGCATAGACCTACACTGTGGAACATCACATTATCTTCTCTTTGTGTATATCTGCGTCCTAATCTCCTCTTTTTATGAGGACATCAGTCATATTGGATTAGGGCCCACCTTAATGATCTTATTGTAATGTACTCATCTCTTTAAAGATCTTATCTTCAAATACAGTCACATCCCAGGTACCAGGAGTTAGGACTTCGACATATGAAATTTGATGAAGGCAGGAAGTAGATGCACAACTCTAATATCTACTACAACTACTGTGCTAAAGTATCTGAAATGTTGTTGGTATTTAAAACAAAAAAAATTCCAGTGAAGTATTAATACACCAGATATTTTAAAATGAAATCGTAAATGCATATTTTCAAATAGAAGTATAATTTTGTATATAATATACTTTATGCCATCTGCTTTAATTAAAGCATGTTTCTGTCATCTTATTATAAATGAATTTCTATGCACCCCTTTCTAAGCATAGAACTTAAGCTATATATGTTTTCTGTAAATCACCTGGCACTGATGATAAGAAATCTATTTCAGAGAGGGCAAAAACACAAAAACCATCAGTAAGTCAATCTTACAGGCCTAATATTTTAGCTGGCTTATTATAACATGAGCTTGCTCAACTTAAAATGAAATGAAGCTCTCTCAATGAGGTTAGTTTCAGAGAACGTGGCAGGGAGTAACTCTGTGGGACAATGTATTCTCCTACTATTCTATTTCAAATATAATATAATATAATATTCTGTGGGACATTATATTAAAGTATTAAAGAATGTTAAAGCACATTTTTTCACCTACATGGAGTACTTTGTTAATGATTTGTGCCATGCCTTAAGAAAATTAGAAACCTCAGGCCAGGCACGGTGGCTCATGCCTGTAATCCCAGCACTTTGGGAGGCCGAGGTGGGTGGATCACGAGGTCAGGAGTTCGAGAACAGCCTGGCCCGCATGATGAAACCCTGTTTCTACTAAAAAAAAATACAAAAAAATTACCCAGGTGTAGTGGTGTGCACCTGTAATCCCAGATACTTGGGAGGCTGAGGCAGGAAAATTGTTTGAACCCAGGAGGCGAGGTTGCAGTGAGCTGAGATCGTGCCATTGCACTTCAGCCTGGGTGACAGAGTGAGACTCCATTTCAAAAAAATTAAAAAAAAAAAGAAGAAGAAAATAAGAAACCTAAGGGAATTATTTTAGGTTTATCAATACAATAGAATCATTACCTTATTTGGGGCTCATTTATGATATAGTGTCATCTTTGTTCCAACAATCAGAGGATGGAAATGGATATTGATCATTTGTTTCAGCAGTGGAATAAGAATTTCAGTTTAATAATTGTGTAATAACATTATAATTGCAAAGACTTGGAATAAGACTGGCTTATTATTTCACATGTAGGACAAATAGCCTTGGCTTTCTTATAGTATTAATTTCCAGATGATTTAATTATTACAGTCTCATTCAACATAAATAAAATGCAGTGTGCAGAGAGCTGAGTCCTTTAAAAATAGAAAAGAATGGCAAACTTAAACAGCCCTGTAATCAGGAACTCTTAGATTATTTTATTTGAAATATTAGTCCTTTAATTTTATTATTTTTGATATGCATTTTCCAAGTAGCAAAGTTGTCCCAGGAAAGCAATTTTTCTTTATTTTTATAAATCTGAATGCAGTTTCTATATTAAGATCACATTTTGTATGATGAGAGAAAATGTAATCTAGTAAATGTCAAATTTTATGAGTCACTTCTGAGTCTTGTAAATCATTTCAGGTTTCAACTAAGTCAAATCTGGAATCACCAGAAGGAATGAAGAAGTTTCATCTGGTCCATGCCAGTCAATTGGCGCCTTCGTGGCTTGCAGCTTCCATCAAGCTTTCTTTCTCTCTTCATACCTCGCATAGACTTTTCTTCTCCCAAAGGATAGATGTCAGAGTTAGGGTTAGCCTGAGTCTGTAGCTACCTTCCAGAGTTCCACTGCACAATTCTACCGTAACTATTTCCTGGAGTTCTCCAGAGTGCAGGATATACTGCACAGAAGACTTTCCTACATGGCTTGGTATTTCCTGGGCCTTAAGCCAGGAAGTTAGGCATACATTCTCTAGTTTCTCTGATGCATCCATAAACTTAAAGGGGCTACAGATTAGGCCTTGGTTTAGGGTGGAAGATAGGTGGTATGGCTTTCAACTATGTTCAAATTTCCTGTGACTGCCTTTACAACTCTTTTCTCTTCCTTCTTCTCAAATAATCTTACTTAGTCTGAGAATGGGACTGGGTAGATGAGTCTACTAAAACCAGTAGGTCTCTCATTTTTCAGTCTCTTTCATAAATAAAGGCTTTTGAATATAAATGTAAAATTATAGTGTCATTGTTTTCTGGTTTGCTGTACTGCCCCTGCCTTGGGAGAGTGGCTATCACAGAATAAGTGGCAGAAGGAAGGCCTCCGGCCAATAAAGAAATTATCAGGAATGAAAAGCAAAAGCAATATTGAAATATTGCTTCTGTAATCACTCAAGGGTAGAAACTGGGGAGGGGTATTTGTTCTGGATTTGACAGAAAGAACGTGATAGAAGGATTATGGGTATCAGTATCGGGTATTTCCATCTGGATTTGCCACTTATACAATTCTTTGTCACATTTTTCAATATTTGAATTTACTAAGACATTGAAAAAATATTTACCTCTAGGAATACACATATATTTTTAACATTGTTTAATATATAATCTTTGGGTAATATATGACAGCTATCATTATTAGTATCAGAGCTATTTGTTAAACAAAGTAGCTCTTAGTATTTTTTCTACTTACATCTGCTTTGGCTTCCATAAATATAACTTGAAAAGGCTATTTCTAATATCCTTATTATATTGTTTAAAGTGCATATTTTTATATTATAGATAAGGTATAGTTAAGTAGATTTCTTTGAACTCAATTTCTTTTATGTCGGTTTTTTTCTCTTATTCTCATTTCACTTTCTGAAAGCTATATTCTTATGGTCTAGGACAGTTAAGCAGATTTCGAAAGCCCAATTTTCTTTTTATCAACACAGTAGTGTGTTTGAATTCTGTAGTAATATTCTTTCATCACATCATTTTGTTTTAATTATGTCATGTTGGTGTAAAATACTTTCTGCAATTTATTTTGCATAGAATTTGAAAATAGGTTTTCCTCTGGTTGAAATAATATGAGATAGTAGATAAAGGAGAAACTTAAATAAGGTGATAGGGGATTTAAAACTATGCTATGTGACACTGGTTGTGTATTTGGCCATCAGTTCACTTCTTTAGACTTTAATTTTCTGTCTTAGTCCACTTTGTGTTGCTATAAGGAAATACCTGCGGCTGAGTAACTTATAAAGAAAAGACATTTATTTGGCACATGGTTTTGCAATGTGTACAAGAAGTATGGTATCAGTATCTGTCTCTGGTGAGGACCTCAGGAAGCCTCCACTCATGGCAAGAGGGGAAGGGGAGCAGGCATCACATGGTGACAGAGGGAACGAGAGAGAGAGGGGAGGAGGTGCCAGGCCATTTTAAAGAATCAGACACAGCAAGAATTCACAGAATGAGAACTCATTCATTACTGAGAGGATGATACCAAGACATTCACCCCCATGACCCAGACACCTCCCACTAAGTCCCATTTCTAACACTGGGGATCAAACTTCAACATGAGATTTGGAGGGGAAAAACATTCAAACTATATCACTTTCCCTTGGACCCCTAAATCTCATGTCCTTCTCACATAGCAAAATATAATCACCTTTTCCCAGTAGTTCCCAAACATCGTAACTTATTCCAGCATCAATTCAAAAGTCCAAAGTCCAAAGTCTCATCAGAGACTCAACAAAAGCTCCTTTTAGTTGTAAGCCTGTAAAATAAAAAACAAGTTCTTTATTTTCAAGATACAATGGTGGTACAGGCATATGGCAAACATTTCCATTCCAAAATGGTAAAATTGGTCGAAAGAAAGGGTAACGGGCCCCATGCAAGTATGAAAGGCAGCAGGGCAGACATTAAATCTTAAAGCACCAACATAATCTCATTTGAATGAATCCAGGTCCTGCATTCTGGGCACACTGGTGCTAAGGGTGGCCCTTGTAACCTCGGCCAGCCCTACTCCCATGGCTTTGCTGGCTGCAGTTCATGTGGCTGCTCTCATGGCTTGGAGGTCAATGCCTGTGGTTTTCTAGGCTGAGATTGCACACTACTTGTGCCTCTACTCTTCTGGGGTCTGGAGGGTGGTAGCCTCATTTCTACAGCTCCAGGAGAGTAGGGAGTGCCCCAGTGGAGACTCTGTTTAGGGGCTCCAACCCCACATTTCCCTTCTGTACTGCTATACTAGAGTCTCCGTGGGGGCTCTGCTCTGGAGGCAGTCTTCTGTCTAGGCACACAAGCTTTCCATTACATCCTCTGAAATCTAGGTGGAGCTTGCCAGGCCTCCATCACCCTTGAAATCTGTGCACCTGTAGACTGAACATCACATGGAAACAATCAAGGATTATGGTTTGCACTCTTTGGATTTGTGGGTGGCCGGAGGAGTACCTGGGGCCTTTTGAGCTCTGGCTGAAGCCATAGTAGCAAGGATGTGAGGATTAACATGGCCCCCAAACCATTTTGTTTTCCTAGAACATTGGGCTTTTGAAGAGAGAGGCTTGGATATACTTTTGATTCATCCCCTAAATATATTCTTTCTTTCTTTACCATATGACCAGGTTGCAAATTTTTCAATATTTTACACTTTGATTCTCTTTTAAGTTCCAAATGTAGGTCATTCCTTTGCTCCCACATCTGATAAAGAAGCAGCCATGCCACTTCTTTGAACACTTTTCTGCTTAGAAATTTCTTCTGCCAGATACTCTATGTAATTATTCTTAAGTCCAGTCTTCTGCAAAGTCTTAGAGCAGGAGTGTTCAATCTCTTGGCTTTCCTGGGCCACACTGAAAGAAAAGAATTGTCTTGGGTCACACATAAAATACACTAACACTAATAATTTTTAAGCTTACTAACTTAAAAATTGTGAAAAAAATCTCATAATGTTTTAAGAAAGTTTATGGAATTTGTGTTGGGCTGCATTCAAAGCCATCCTGGGCCACATGTGGCCTGTGGGCTGCAAGTTGGACAAGTTTGTTTTAGAGCATGGACAAAATGCATCCAAGTTCTTTGTTAAGGGATAGCAAGTGTTTCTTTTGATTCAGTTCCCAATAAGGTTCTCTTCTATATCTGGGACCTCCTCAGCATGGCTCTCACTGTCTATATTTTTATCAACATATTGGTCACAATCACTCAAATAGTCTTTAAAAAGTTCCAAACTACCCTTCATCTTTCTTTCTTCTTCTGAACCCCACAAACTGCTCCAACCTCTGCCCATTACCCAGTTGCAAAGCTGCTTCCACATATTCAGGTGTCTTTATAGAAATGCCCCACTCCATTTACCAATATTCTATTTTGTATTGCTATAAAGGAATATGTGAGACTGCATATTTTTTAGAGGTTTATTTGGCTTGTGGTTTGCAGGCTGTACAAGAAGCATGGTGCCAGCATTTGCTTCTGGTAAGGGCTTCAGGATCCTCCATTTATGGCAAAAAAAGGAAGGGGAGGAGACATCACATAGTGAGAGAGGGAGCAAGAGAAAGAGAGAAGGTTCCAGGCTCTTTTTAACAATCAGATATAATGGCAACTAATAGAGCAAGAAGTCACTCATTCATGAAACAAACATCATGAGGATCTATCTCCATGATCAAATACTCCACTAGCGCACTAGTGCTACTTGTTCCACCTTGAATCAAGATGCTCCTTAATGGAAAGAAATGTCAGAAGATGAAGTAAAGTGTCTGAGACAGTCATGAAATCCGTGTACCTGCAGACTGAATACCACATGGAAGCCATCAAGGATTAGGGTTTGCACTGTTTGAATTGGTGGCCTGAGAGGTACCTGGGCCTTTTGAGATCTAGCCTGTTGCCAGGATGCAAGGAGTAACATGGGCCCCTAAATTATGTTTAGGAAATATTACTTCTCTAATTAATAACACTTAGAGAAGCAGTATTTTCTAAAGACAATTATGTTATGAGGTAAATAATTAATTTGTTTTTAGTTTATGTGCTATAAACATATCAGTCTTACAATTGTAATTTCGATAGAATTATTGGATTTCATTTTCTAATAACCTGTTGCTGAAAACCCAATTTTCTTTACCACTAACAAACTGCACTTAATAAAGTTGAGTGAAACTATCTGTAAAACTATTGATTGATACTCAGCTATGTGTTTGAGGGCGAAGTTGAAAGCTGGTATGAAAAAGCTTGAGAAAGCAGAGGAATATAAGACAGTGAAATTCCACACATCTCAACATGCAAAAGGTGATCTTCATTAAAAATGCTCTGGGTCAGGTAGGCTGTATACCTGTTTACAAATAAGTTGTTCTCCTCTAAGTTTAATGCTGACTTTCACTCTTCAAGAGAAATAATTGAATTCTCTGTTGTTAAATCTTCTTGATGTACAAGAGGAATGAAATAAGGGACATTTAGAACAGCAGAAGAATACGCTTTCCCTCAGCCCCCTGCCCAACTATGATGAAGGCACAAACAAAAGATGAGCTTATCCAAAAAGCTCACAAATGGAATGAGCTAACACCTGTTTGTTATTCCTTAGTAAATTATCAAAATATCTACATAGAAACATTACAACTATAGAGTAGTGGTTTAAAATACCACTATTTGTTGATGGATAAGCTTGGTTTTGTATCTAAGCTCCACTAATTTCCAATTGGCTACCCTTGGAAAAATTATGTAATCTTGTTCGATAATAGTACCCACCATGTATGTAGGTATTTATAGATAATGTTAAGATAAAATGAAATAATATATGGGTAGCTATTGACATACAGTGTAGTATACAATTCTCTTTAATAATTTCTAATTGTTTTAAGCAAAAAAACAAAAAGGCGAAAGGGGCAGTGCTACTTTTTAGAGCAAAAGGTGTAAAAAATATAGGAAAATTGGCAACTTATATAACATCTAGTTAGGCTCTGTGCTCCCCATCAAAAGGAATAATTTTAAAACTAGAAGGAACAAAATAAACAGTAAAAAGCACTTTAAAGTCAGTGATAAATGAGAAGTTAAATATGGTCTGGCTCTGTGTTCATATCCCAATCTCATCTTGAATTGTAATTCGAATTGTAATCCCCATGTGTTGGGGAAGGGACTACATGGGTGGTGATTAGATCATGGGGGTGGTTCCTCCATGCTGTTCTTGTGATAGTGAGTGAGTTTTCATAGATCTACTGGTTTTATAAGGTTTCTCCCCTTCACTCTGCACTCATTCTCTCTCCTGTTGCCCTGCGAAGAGGTGCCTTCCTCCATGAGTGTGAGTTTCCTGAGGCTTCCCCAACCATGCATAACTGTGAGTCAATTAAACCTCTTTTCTTTATAAATTACCCAGTCTTAGGTATTTCTTTATAGCAGCATGAGAGTGGACTAATGTGGAAGCTAATACAAGAATCAATCACTTTTTGAGGAGCCATCTTCTCTCTTTGCCTCACTTAAGGTCTCATCATCTCTCATTTGAATTATTCACTGGTGCAATAATCCCCCAGCCTGTAGTTTCTCACTGGCTCCAATGTTCCATTTATTCTGCCAACAATTGCCATAAAAGAAATTCCACAGATCATCATACAACTCCCTATTTAAAGCCTTTAATACCTTTGATACCTATAGGATCGATTTGGAATGGTAATCACGGCTCTTGTCAAACTGCAGCCACGTTTCCCTCCACCCTGCTTCTGTCAAGTCTTCATTGTAGTTACATAAAATTGTGCACTGTTACTGTAATAACATGTTTTATTTTTACCTCTTTATGCCTTATTATATATTACTGCCTTGACCCAGAGCACTATTTCTGCTCCCTATTATAACTGATAAAAAATTCCCTTTTTCTTAAAAATTTAGTTTAAACATGACCTTTTTGAAGACTTTCTCAAATATTCAAAGCTTAATTTAATTTTGTTCCTCTCCCAGATTCTTCTGTATTTTTCAAGTCTATCTCTTTTACAATATTCTGAGTTCCTCAAGGACAAGAGACCATGTCTTGTATTGATTGTTGAAATATCAATGTTTTAGTGTGATGTCTGGGATACTTTATTAATGGCTGTTGATTGAATGAATAAATTAATAAATGAGTGTGTTAAATCTTAGGACCTTTCCAGAACATATTTTAAGCAATACAAAAAGTTCACATTCTAGGAATCAGTAGAAATTCCCTTAAAACAAGTATATGAAAATAAGCTTTTTCCTTTGTATATTTACAGTGTGTTTATAGCAGAATCTCATCGTTGTCTCCCTAAATCTATTCTGTTTATTTTATAGTAATAGAACACCTAGTTTTTAATTGGAAACATGAGGATAGAGAATAAATGGTTGCACTTTCTTATTTTCTTTACAGTAAGATATGACCATATGACTAACTTTTGGACAGTGAGACATAAGCGGAAGTGTCATGTAGCAGCTGCCAGAATCCTTTCCTAAAATAAATTTGTATTGTACATTCTTCTTTATCTTTCCTCTTTTCTGATGCATGAAATGTGGATGTAATAATTGGAATTGGAACAGTCATCATGAATAATGAGTTGGTTTCAAGATTGGAGGCTATGAATGATGAGGAAACAAGATAAGACAAACCTAGAATGTTGAGAACTGTGTAGAACAGAGCATTCCTACTAGCTTTGGACTGCCTATCTGAAACTTTTAAGTGACAGCTAAATTTCTATTATTTTTGAGCACTTTTTCTCTGGTTCTCTGCTACATTTATTGTGAATTAGGTGGAAGAATTCAGAATGTAACTCATTATTAAGTATACACCTTACAGTGTGTGAATTGCAGAGACATTAAGTAACTTGCTTGATGTCATAGGGCTAGTGTTTAGTGAGATACAAAAAAGCACTTGGACCTCTAGCCTTCTAGTTTGTGACATCATGTACCTATATAACTTCCATAAACCTTTGTGTCTTTGTTTGTGTGGCATAAAAAGGCTATCCTAGAAGGTGGTCATCTATTAGATGATACATTTGGAAGGTTTAAAGACCTGATAAGTGTCCACCGCTTTCCTCACCAGAGCCACCTCTGCCACATCTGTGAGAGCAGAGAAATATTACAGAAAACCTTTATCAGAATTCCAGTAAAGCACTTGGTAAATTTCCTTGGGTATGACATGGTTGTAGATAAGATAGAGAAATGTGTGTTAAGTGATAGAACAGCTTAATAAATGCATAGCTACCCCCAAAAGTGTTGTTTAATAAATGATTGCCACCTTGGAGGGAGGTGTCTTGTGACATGTTATAAGATTCTCTGTTTAGCCTTATAAATTTTCAACTGTGATTGGGATGAAGGAACATTTATCAAATGTGTAAGTGATGCAGTACTGGCAAGGGAGACTAATGTTTTAGGCGATCGAATCAAGGTTCAAGAGTTTTACCCAACAATCTTAACTTGCAATCCTAAATTAACAAGAATCTTAACAGATAAACCTTCAAATTCTAAATTTACAATATAAAGATAAATTCCAGAAGTACAGGACTAGGATACTCGGATAAACAGAAGCTCAGTTTGAGTTTACCTTAAGGCTTAATGTGAGCCAATAGTATGAAGAACATGTTGATATAATTTTTTTGTTTCCAAAAACTTAGATTAGTGCTTCTCAAAATGTGTTCTGCAAATAATTGAGGTCAGAATTCTTTGGAATGTTTCTTAAGTATTTAGGTTTTGAGATTCTAGTCCAAATATACCAATATATGAACAAAAGCATTATAATAAGTGTCCCCAATTTTTAGGGGGGAAGTGAGAGTTTAAATCTTGAAAATCATTTGTTTGGATGAGTGCTGCTTTTAGAATATTCTCTTCCATCCAGGAAAATGAATTTTAAGAGAGATATTTGACCCTGAGACCATACAAAATCAGACCTTCATTTAGCAAAGGATTAAGACACTTTGTTTTATAAGGGAATAAATGAAAAATTGAGAATATTTATACTGTGAACTAGAAGACCAGCAAGGTTCATAGTAAGTCTTCAAATATTGGGAGGATTTTCATTTAGAAGTAGAAGGTAGAACTGAAATCATGGAGTAAAAACTACAGTGTTACATAAGGAAGAACTTTGATTTAATCAGATTAAATATATGCAAATTCAAGGCTTTCATTTTCCTGAAATTATTTAGGCAGAAATTCAAAGACCATACTTCCAGTACTTCTCATTTTAGAAGAGTTTTATTAAATGATATCTAGTGTTTCTCCCTTTTTGGAAAATCTCCATGCTTTCTTTTAGCTTTTTGATTCTTCCAATCATTCATTGATAGATAACCCAGGATTTCTATGCTAATATTTAAAAACAAAACAAAACTATTATTTCTAGTTGGCAGATAAATTAATTCAAATTGACTTAAAGAAACAAACTGCAACCTTCTCAACTTACTCTAGAAAACGTGAGATAATCACTAAACCCAAAGTACATTTCCAATAAAAAACTAAATACATTGTGAATTTTTAAAAATTAATGAAATCACTAAATTGGTATTTTAATTTATTGATAAGAATATGATATATTTCATATTTTCATGTGGTGTAGATTTATATTATTAAAATCATAGTCTATGTACAGTGAACATATTTTTTGTGTATCCTTAAAACTATCCTAAAATCTCAATGACAACATGTAATCTATATCTAGATTTGGAGGAAAATGTTGCGTTAGCGTTATTCTTAAAGACTGTTCATAGATAGACCCATTGCTAATATGTTACAGACCATAGGCTGTTTAGCTCCACATGTAATGAAAATTAACACTGGGCCAAGCATATTTTGCAGAGAAGGGTTTTATTTCAGGGCTTGTGCTCAAACACAAGGAAGATAGCAAAGGTGCAAGGATCCTCTGGCTGACTTCCTGATAAAGCGCTTAGGAAGTTTTTATTACTCAAAGTGTAGGAATTGACATCACAGGTAAGGTGCTCCAGCTAGGCTGGGGGGAGGGTATGCTGGTCGGCATATCTGCTTGTGATGATTATCTTGAATAATGGGCCACCTGGTTGTCTGGCTGATGGCAACAAGGTTGTAAATCTGCAACGTGTGTTTGCTATTTAGATTTCCTGAGGCCAGTTCCTGGAATTCTGTAAGCAAAAGGCATTGTTAAAACATTATGGTTTAACCATGGTTTATCAGTGAGGTAGTGGGGTGGGTTTTGTGATCAATGGGAATGCATGAAAGAATGCTCTAGTAGGGGTGAGCTGAAGCCAAGCCCCGTCCCTCCGCTGTCTCAAATACATTTGGTCAGCATTTGCAAAGGAATTCTACAGAGTGAGCATTAGTGCTGAGAAGAGATACTGCGTGTTCAATTCCACAAGGGGTGAAATGATTGATTTGTGTAACCTCTTTCCTGTTAGTATCTTCAGAACTGACTGAGCTAGCAAGAAATGCAGAATTTATCTCATTATATCTTCGTATGATTGTATTTATTGTCCTTGGAATATGGTTAAAAATTAATTGAGCTCTAGGGTCAAATTTATATTAACATTATTGTAAAAATCAGTTTAGTTCTTAAAGTATTAAATTTTAATAAAACTCATAGGCTACTAATTTTTTACCCTCTTTATGGTGTAAGGGAGATTACATTTGTAGATAATAAATCCCAAAGTGATTTAATACTATTTGCTGTCAATTTAATATATTAAGCATTCAGCTAACAGCTATAAAAATATTTTTTAATTGTCAATTAACTTCTATTGTGAACAGAACATGTACATTGCAAAAGTGTCTTAAAAATACAGATGCTTAGCTCCTGCATTCTTGGTGGTGGGGAAGTGAAAACATAAGAGCAAAATAAATTGCATAACCGTGAGTTAATATGTTGAAAACAGGTTGTTAAGGAGTAAGAAAGTGGTAATGATGATGAAGTACTGGTATAGCTTTCGAATCAGAGTTCTTACTGTTTCTAATTTTGAGGAGTTAGAGGAAAACATACTCCAGAAACTTGAAATGACGCAAATAAAATTAAGAAATTAAAGTATAAAAATTACCACAGA
The DNA here is from genome assembly GCF_006542625.1 of Nomascus leucogenys. Taxonomy (NCBI): domain Eukaryota; kingdom Metazoa; phylum Chordata; class Mammalia; order Primates; family Hylobatidae; genus Nomascus; species Nomascus leucogenys. The sequence continues at coordinate 42,412,617 of NC_044400.1, forward strand.
GGGATTAGAGCACAGATGTGCGAATATTTACTCATTGGAAACAGAGTGACTTCCTCACCTGGAAAATTTGCTGTAACAGATTTATGTATTAACATATCTAAAGAAAGATTCGATTGTATAGTTTCAGAGAAGTGCTGCTTGGCCTGAGAGACAGGATAAGGGGGGTCTCAGAGGTAAACGTGGCTGATGTATATACAGAACCTCCCTGCAAGTGAAAGGGGATGGGTTCAACAGGACAGACTCTTTAGAGGCAGACACACCGATGTCTCAGGCCTGGAGTGGGGCATGTGGATTTTCTTAGCTTATAATTTTAAGCAATTTACTAACAATTTTTAAATTTGCATTTTTATTATGTGGACATATATATCCACAAGAGCACATACCTATATTCCTTAAAAAAAGCAGTTGTCTTTAACCTGCCTTCCTCCCAGCCTGTCTTCAGCAAGTCCCCCTCTGCACTCACCTTCATCACACTTTCTTAGCTGGTTCTTTTAGCATTAATATCCAAATTAGTGAATATTGCTATTTCTTATTTACATCCTATTATGAATGATGTTGACTTAGTTCTACTACACCTAACCCTGATAAAGGTAGTTACTTCTCCCATCCTCTGATACAGTTGTATTATAATTTTGTAGTTATCACTATTCAGTTCTTGTGATATGAAGATGTGAAGAGATGAATGATCTAACAAAAATAACAACAAATTATTCTTTGCAATTTACTCTGTGCAAGAGAGCAAGTTTATTTCCTTTCTTCCTAGTTCCTATTTTTGGAGTTCAAAAATTTATTTCACAGCCTCTTTCTAATTATTCAACTATTTTAATGCATCTTTCACAATTCACCTACCAAATATGTTTCCTCTTAGCACACTAAAAACAAACAAACAAACAAAAAACAAGTTCACTAATCAATTTTATCTTTTCTCGGGTATCACTCTTGGAGTCTTTCCTGCAGCTGTTCCAATCTGATTGTTGTTGGGTTCAGTAAGCAACATCATCCCGGCAGCTACATTTATCATCATCCCATGGATTCCCTTCAAGGCTCTTCTTGGTAGCAACACTCTTATGGTGGGGAGGGGGAGAGATGGAGGGGAAATTTTTTTCTTTCTTGGCTGAATTCTTCATTTTGCCAGAGCAATTCTTCAAGTCACTTTCTGAGAAGTGATTTAAGAAATGAGTGTTTGATCTATTGATTATCTGAAAATATTTTTATCCTATTTTCAAGCAAGAGCTTAATGATGCCTAGAATTCTAAGATGAAATTTAGTTTTTCTCTAAAGTTTGATGATGATGCTTCATTGACTTCCAATGTTGCCATTGAGAAGTCTGAAGCCATTCTGATTTCTGAAACCTGTAGCTTTTCCTCCCTCCCTTTCTCTCTCTCTCTCCCCCTCTTTCTCTCTTTCTTTTTAAACATAGTTTTCTTAAATTCCATTAAGTGCTTTGATGTGTATCTTTCTTTATCTATTGTGCTGGACAGCAAATTATACCTCTACATCTGAAAGTTCAGTTATTTTGGTTCTTTGATATTTTATTATTTATTTGATAGTTTCTTTCTCTTTGTTTCTTCTGTTTTTTTTGTTTTTAATTCATATTGTTTTACTATTAAACCTCCTGCTAATCTTCTTATCCTTTCTTTCCTATTTTATATTTTAATCTATATTTCCTGTGGTAAAGATTTTTCATATTTACTATTATATTTCCAATTTCTTAAGTGTCTCTTTTGCTATCTGAATGTTTGTCTGTTAGTAGTCTTCCATGCTTTTATTTCAGAGTGGCAACATCTTCAATTTTGTCCCTAGGATATTAAGTAAAGCCTTTGGAATCTTCTTATCCTCTCTTCCCTCCCTAATTTCTCTGACTTTTCTTTGACTGTTTGTTTTGGTTTCTTTCACATCAAATGATTTTCTGAAATGACTACTGATTTTTTCTTACGTGTTTATGTTTAAGACAAACACACAGAATCTTTGATTGGAAATGTTGTGTTTGGGGGAAAAGAAAACTTGTTGTCAAGTAGGATTCATAGTATGGTAATGTGATAGTTAATTTCTGCCAGTCTTCAACTATGACACTGATCTCCTGACTTCTGACTTTGACTGGGATTGAACCATAACTTTGGCTCTCTTGTGTCTCCATGTTGCTGACTGAAGATCTTGGGACCTCTTAGCCTTCATAATCTTGTGAGTTAATTCCTTATATTCTCTCTCTTTCTCTATCTGTCATTTTGTCACTAATGCAGGTGATCTAGTGGGACCCCCAAAATTCTGGGTAGATCCATATAACTCAAAGTTTGTACTTATTTTATCTTGGAGCAGTTTTTCTTAATAATGAAATCGTCTGTCTCTTACCTGGAAAATATACACCTGGCTGCAAACATTTTCAAAAATGACTGAGGGAAAGGGTTGGATGTGGTTCGTTTTCCATATGGTACCTTCTGTTGTCACCTGTCCTAGGCCTCCATCCCCACCATCCACTACTATGTGATTAATGTCACCAAAAAGGGAATCCTGAAAACCAATAGGTACTTATATAAACTTTCAATTACCACATTTCTATCCTTACTGCTACCTCTGCTTTTAGAGTCTGAAGGCTTTCCAATTCATCTTACTTTTTCTGGATTCTAAAGATCAGCTTGTTTTCTGGTTTCTGTGTGGCTTGAGTTTCCACTTTATCACAGCAGACACATTAGTTACCATTTGTCTATTGGCATTGCTTTTCTCAAGTTTTTTCTTTGCCTTAGTTAGTTTTGCCTCCTTTTTGTAACCTACTGGGTCTTGAAAAGTAGAAGGTGTAAATCAATCTTTAAAATCATGTATCAGAGGACATTCTAAATATTTTTGTTTCAAGGATGGCAAAACTTTAAAGTAAAAACAAAAATGATGCCACTTTTTAGATATAAAGCGAAGCCATTGACATCGACTGCATTTGCCCTGGTAATGGTATAATCAGGATTTGGACAGAGCCAAATATTAGTTTCTGCAATTATTCTATAACTATTGATGTTCAAAGAGCTGGTTAAAGTCAAGAGACTTTAATGATTTTTCTGATCATCCTTCATGTGAAAAGTAAAGACATTCAAATAGAAACTAAGGAATCCTTCATTTAAGTTTCCAAGCAGTTCTTTCTTTAAGGTAGAAAATACATTGTCTGAGGACACCAACGTGGTAGTTTCAGAAGTTATCGTCATCACCATAAACCAATTATTTCTGTATTTTGTGACCAGTCTTAAGGAGGTTTTTATGTAAGCCTACACCTAAAAAGCAGATGCATTCTTGATGTGCTGACAAACCAAGTTTTGAATAAGCAAAGTTTAAGGACAGACTGTGAACCAACACAATTTCAGCAAGGTAAATGTGGTGCTGAGTCTTCCTGGGAGGCAGCCAGTTAGCATTCCCAGGCCAGCATACTCCCTAGCCTCGTCTGGTGGCCAATACTCATTTCTTTAAAGAACATCTTCAGCTGTAATTTTTTGAGAGCCAACTGTGTGCTAAGAATCCTGGTAGATGCTTTATGTACATTGAATTTAATCTCACAAGTATGGAACAAATTTTGTAGGCTAGAAATTGAAGTCTGCCAATTATTAACTAGTAACTAGATTCATACTAAGATGTGTGATCTACAGCCCATGCTATTTGTACTTGGAGAGTTATTCAAAATTATTTCTTATATGATAGGAATATAATAATAATTTAAAATTATTCAGTATTTCTATGTTACTAAGTAAGCACTTTTTTGATAGTTTATGTAGAAGAAGATTAGTCTAGATCTTTACATTACTAGATTTATAATATGATTTTGAGGTTGAGAAAATGTTAAGTAGACTAGACTATAGTGTTTGGAATTCATTGAATTTACCTACAAGGAATGTACTATCTTTGGTTTTTAATGAAATATATGCTTAATCACGCAGTCCCATAGGGGTCTCTGATTCTGGCACAGGCATGTTATTTCCAATTGCTTCTTTTACTAAGATATGGGAATCATTCTATATTTTAGAAAAAAAAAACTCTAAGGTGGTCTCAAGCCTGGTCTGCCTAGTTAAACCAAGGAGTTGTTTCTTTATGGGGAGATTGCTTTCTCATAATCTCTATGAAGAACTCTCTGCTTCTGTATCCCAAAATCTGCTTGGGATTTGCCATCTCTCCAGACACCATTTAAAGGAGCTTGATCTCATTCCCTTTTCTCAGGGATCATCAGGGTCTGTAAAATCACTGTAAGCACTTAGGCTCCCTCCAACTAAAATAACTTTAACGTTGGCAATAAGAGATAAGTTACTTTTATTCAAAATTCTTTCCCCTCCAAATTTGTCTACGATATACACTGTTTATTTTCCTATGTGGGACTACATTTGAAAGTAAAAGCTCAGAACAAAATGTATACAGCAGAGACTGGCTGCTTTAATGGTGATAAAAAGAAAGTAGAATATAGTGCTAGATAATTTTTAGTTAATATTTTAAAAATATTCCTGTTATCTCAGGAAGTAAAAAAACTATTAGCAGTTCTTTTTTGGTAAGACTGTTTTCTCATATTTTTCTGTCATTGAAGAACAAATTGTTTCATTAAAACACTGTCATCCACAGGAAAAAACATTATTACTGTGGTAGAGTACTAATTTCCAAATTTACTTTTTATGGGGAAGTGGATAATGCACACTTACTGTAGGATTCTATAAAAGAGGTAGAGAAGAAATTATCATTTCTTTCTTCTTGACAGTTATATATTTTAAGAAGGAAAGCATGTTGTATTAGATAAGATTCTTAAACATAAAACTGCTTCTGATTCATTAAATTCCACTGAAGTGGCTAATTGGTTCACCAGAGCCTTCTGTTCAATGAATCCTTCGTTCTGGGTGGCCACAGATAATAAATTAATCAATATTTTACTCTTGTGTGGCTGCCAGAAATAATCCTTTCCATGACTGATTGTATTTTTATCATCTTCTTAGACAATCGGGACCTATAGTAATCCTCAGATTCTCATCATTTTCCTGACGGTTTTTGACAGACCATATAGGTTAGATTTACCAGGATGAACAACCTAAGAAGGAGTTAAAAGTGCAAAAAATTGGCCGGGATTGGTGGCTCACACCTATAATCCCAGCACTGTGGAAGGCCAAGGTGGGCAGATCACTTGATGTCAGGAGATCAAGACCAGTCTGGTCAACATGGTGAAACCCCATCTCTACTGAAAATACAAAAATTAGCCGGGTATGGTGGTGCATGCCTGCAATCCCAGCTACTCCAGAGGCTGAGGCAGGAGAATGAGCTGAGATTACGCCACTGCACTCCAGCCTGGTGACAGACTGAGACTCCGTCTCAAAAAAAAAAAAAAAAAAAAGTGCAAGAAATTTATTGGGAATAGTGCCTGTGAAAGGTAAAAGGGAAAGAGATAGACTAGCAAAATCTTCAGACCATCATAAAGGTTTGATAGCTATGAAGAGTGAAGGAAGAAAGAATAAGAAGTTAGAGCTTCAGGCTTAGTGTGGCTCTGAAAGTGTCTTGGAGACTTATGGGAAGCTCAAGCTCCAATATTGTCTATAGACAAGCCTCACATTGGGCAAACATGGGCAAGTCCTAGCACACTTGCCATGCTTTACTGACTATTGGCTGAGAAGTGTGCAGCAAAAGAGAGGCTTTGGCCCAAATGTTCCAGTATGTCTCAGCTGGGTGCCTCAGTTGCAGCTGATTGGAAAGTACTTTCCTGGAAGTGTTATCCTGGTGGTGCACCTTCCTGGCTCCCATGCAGAACCTTCTGGGTCTCAGTTGTTCATGAACCAATGACCTTAATTTCAAGTATCAGAAATGGACTTTAGTAGCCTTTTAAAAAATGCTTATTTTTAATTTTTGTGGGTACATATGTTTATATATTTATAGGGTACATGAAGTTTTGATACAGGCATGCAATGTGCAATAATCATGTCATGGAAAATGGGGCATCCATCCCCTCAAGCATTTATCCCTTGTATTACAAAAAGTCCAATTGTACTCTTTTAGTTATTTAAAAATGTACAAGTAAACTATTTTCATTATAGTCACCTTGTTGTGCTGCAAAATATTAGGTATTGTTCATTCTTTCAAACTATTTTTTTGTACCCATAAACAACTTCCAACCACCCCTTCCCCAACACCCACTACCCTTCACATCCTCTGGCAACCATCCTTCTACTCTCTATCTCTATGTGTTCAATTGTTTTGATTTTCACATCTTATAAGTAAGTGAGAACATGTGATGATGGTCTTTCTGTGCCCAGCTTATTTCAGTTAACACAATGACCTCCAGTTCCATTCATGTTGTTGCAAATGACAGGATCTCATCCTTTTTTCATGATGAATAGTACTCCATTGTGTAGATGTACCACAATTTCTTTATCCATTCATCTGTTGATGAATACTTAGGTTGCTTCCAAATCTTGGCTATTGTGAACAGTGCTGCAGCAAACATGGGAGTGCAGATATATTTTCGATATACTGATTTCCTTTCTCTTGCATATATACCCAACAGTAGGATTGCTGGATCATATGGTAGCTCTGTTACTAGTTTTTTGAATAATCTCCAAACCATTCTCCATAATGGTTATACTAACTTACATTCCCACCAACAATGTACAATAGTTCCCTTTTCTTCATATCCTCACCAGCATTTGTTACTGCATGTCTTTTGGATACAAGTCTTCTAACTGGGATGAACTGATATCTCATTGTAATTTTAATTTGTGTTTTTCTGATGATTAATGATGTTGAGCACCTTTTCATATGCCTATTTGCCATTTGTATGTCTCCTTTGGGCAATGTCTATTCAAATCTTTTGTCCATTTTTAAATTGGAATATTTTGTTTTTTTCCTATTGAGTTGTTTGAGCTTCTTATATATTCTGTTTATTAATCCTTTGTCAGATGGGTAATTTGCAAATATTTTCTTCCATTCTGTGGGTTGTCTCTTTGTTGATTATTTTCTTTGCTGTGCAGAAGCATTTTAACTTGATGTGATTCCTTTTGTCCATTTCTGCTTTGGTTGCATGTGCTTGTGGGGTATTACTAAAGAAATCTTTGTCCAGTCCAATGCCCTGGAGAGTTTCCACAATTTTTTCCTAGTTTGAGGTCTTAGATTTAAGTCTTCAATCCATTTGGATTATATTTTTTATTTGGTGAGAGAGATGTCTCTAGTTTTATTTTGTACACATGGATATTCAGTTTTCCCAGCACAATTTATTGAAGAGACTTTTCTTTCCCTGATGTTTGTTTTTGGCAACTTTGTCAAAAATGAGTTGATTGTAGATGTATGGATTCTTTTTTTCTGTGTTCTCTATTCTGTTCCACTGGTCTGTGTGACTGTTTTTATGCCAGTATCATGCTATTTTGGTTATTATAGCTCTGTAGTACAATTTGAAATGAGGTAATGTGATTCCTACAGGCTTGTTCTTTTTGCTTAGGATGGATTTGGCTATTCTGGGTCTTTCATGGTTCTATATGAAGTTTAGAGTTCTTTTTTCTATTTCTGTGAAAAATGTCATTGGTATTTTGATATAAATTGCATTGAATCTGTAGATTTCCTTGTGTAGTATGGACATTTTAACAATATTTATTCTTTCAATCCATAAACATGGAATATCTTTCCATTTCTTTAAGTAATTTATATTTTTAGAAGTATTTTATAGATTTCATTGTAGAGATCTTTCTCTTCTTTAAGTTAATTTCTAAGTATTTATTTTTATTTGTGTCTATTGTAAATGGAAATACTTTTTAATTTCTTCTTCAGATTGTTCACTGTTCTGCAACTTTACTAAGTTTATAAATTCTAATACTTTTCTTGTGGAGTCTTTAGGCTTTTCCAAATATAAGATTATATCATCTGCAAACAAGGATAATTCAACGTCTTCCTTTCCAATTTGGATGCATTTTATTTATTTATCTAGTCTGATTGTTTTACCTAGGACTTTCACTATTATGTTGAATAACAGTTTTGAAAGAGGATATCCTTGTCATGGTCTGAATTTTAGAGGGAAGGTTTGTGGTTTTTCCCCATTCAGTATAATACTAGCCGTAGGTCTCTTGTATATGCTTTTTATTATGTTGAGCTATATTTTCTCTATTGCCAGTTTTTTATGGATTTTATCATAAAGAAATGTTAAATTTTAGCAAATGCTTTTTCAGCATCAACTGAAATGATCATACAGTTTTTGTCCTTCATTCTGTTGACATAATGCATAACATGGTTTATTTGCATATGTTGAAGCATCCTTGCATTTCTGGAATAAATCCCACTTTGGCATGATGAATAATCTTTGTAGTGTAATGTTGAATTCTGGTTGCTAGTATTATGTTGAGGATTTTTGCATCATCATTTATCAGTGACGTTGGCCTATAGTTTTCCGATTTTGATGTGTCTTTGGTTTTGGTATCAGGGTAATACTGGCCTTGTATAATGAGTTTGCAAGTATTTCCTCCTCCTCTATTTTTCAGAATAGCTTAGGTAGGATTGGTATTAGTTCTTCTTTAAATGTTTGGTAGAATTCAGCAGTGGATCCAACAGCTCTTGGACTTTTCTTTACTAGGTAACTTTTTATTTCACCTTTGATCTTGTTACTTGTTATTGGTCTGTTCAGGTTTTGGATTTCTTCCATCTTGGTAGGTTATATGTGCCTAGAAATTTATCAGTTTTCTCTAGAGTTTTCAATATAGTGGCGTATTGTCACTCATAGTAACCCTAATGACCCTTTGAATTTCTGCAGTATCAGTTGTAATTCTACTTTGTCATCTCTAATTTTATTTATGTGGGTCTTCTCCCCTTTTTTCTTCATTAGTCTGGCTAAAGGTTTGTCAATTTTGTGTATCTCTTTAAAAAAAACCAACTTTTTGTTGATCTTTTATAGTTTTCTGCATTTCAAATTTATTTATTTATGCTCTGATTTTAGTATTTTTTTCTTCTAATAATTTTGGGTTTGGTTTGCTCTTGTTTTCTAGTACTTTAAGATGCATCAGTAGGTTATTTGAAGCTTTTTTTCTTTTTTGATGTTAATGCTTACAGCTGTAAAATTCCCTCTTAGTACTGCTTTTACCGTATTCAATAGGTGTTGTATATTGTGTTTCCATTGTCATTTAAGTAATTTTTCTATTTCCTTCTTAATTTCTTCATTGACCCACTGGTCATCCAGGAGCATATTGTTTAATTTTCATGTGCTTATTAAAAGTTTTACTCCATTATTTTCAGAGAAGATGCTTGATATTATTTCAATTTTTTGAATATTATAAGACTTGTTTTGTGACCTAACATGTGGTCTATTCTTCAGAATGATACATGTGCTGCGAGTAATATGTATTTTGCAGCCTTTGGATGAAACGTTCTGTAAATATCTATTAGGTTCATTTCTTCTATAGTGCAGATTAAGTCTGATGTTTCTTTGTTGAATTTATGTTTGGAAGGTCTCTCCAATACTGAAACTAGGGTGTGGAAATCTCCAGCTCTTATTATAGTAAGATCTATCTCTCTCTTTACCTCTAATAATATTTGCTTTATACATCTGGGTGTTCTAGTGTTGGGTGCATATACAGTTATAATCATTATGTCCTCTTGCTCGATTCCTTTTTTTCTATATAAAATGATCTTCTTTGTTTCTTCTTACAGTTTTGCTCTTACATATTTTTTCTCATATGAGTATAGTTATTCTTTCTGTTTTATGGTGTTCATTGCCATAGAATATCTTTTTCCAACCCTTTATTTTCAATCTATGTGTATCTTTTTAGGTGAATTGTTTTTCTTATAGGCAACAGATCAATCGGGTCTTGTTTATTCATTTATTCAGCCAGTCTTATGTCTTTGATTGGAGAATTTAGTTTGTTACACTCAATGTTATGACTAAGTAGAAACTTACTCTTGCCATTTTATTTTATGGTCTTCTCTTCCTTCTTTCCTTTCTTCCTGTCTTCCTTTTAGTGAAAGATATTTTCTCAGTGGGAAGACTCAATTTCTTCTTTTTTTATTTTTTGTGTATCTGTTGTACATTTTTCAAATTGTGGTTACCATAAAGCTTACAAATATTATCTTATAACCCACTACTTTAAACTGATGACAACACTAATTTCATAAACATGCAGAATGAAAACTAATAAAATCTCTACACTTTAACTTCATCCTCTACTTTTTAACTTTTTGTTGTTTCTCTTTATGTCTTATTGTACTATGTCTTGAAAAATTGTTTTAGTTATTTTTATTGGTTCATCATTTAGTGTTTTTACTTAAGAGTAGTTTGCAAACCATGATTACAGCATTGTAATATTCTGTGTTTTCCTGTGTGTTTACTATTACCAGTGAATTTTATACTTTCAGATGATTTCTTCTTGCTCATTAACATTCTTTTCTTTCTCATTGAAAATCTCCTTTTAGCATTTTTTTGTAGGACTGGTGTTGATGAAATCCCTAAGCTTTTGTTTGTCTGGGAAGGCCTTTATTTCTCCTTTGTGCCAGAAGAATGTTTTTGCTGGATATACTATTTTAGGGTAAAAGTTTTTTCCTTCAGCACTTTAAATATGTCATTCCACTCCCTCCTGACCTGTAAAGTTTCCAATGAAAAATCTGCTGTCAGACTTATTGGGGCTTCATGTTATGCTATTTGTTTCTTTTCTCTTGCTGCTTTTAGGATCCTTTCTTTATCCTTGACCTTTGGGAGTTTGAGTATTAGATGCTTTATGGTAGTCTTCTTTGGGTTAAACCTACTTGGTGTTATTTATTTATTTATTTATTTATTTATTTATTTATTTTTTGAGACTGAGTCTCGTTCTGTTGCCCAGGCTGGAGTGCAGTGGCACAATCTCGGCTCACTGCAAGCTCTGCCTCCCGGGTTCATGCCATTCTCCTGCCTCAGCCTCTCCGAGTAGCTGGGACTACAGGCGCCTGCCACCACGCCTGGCTAATTTTTTGTATTTTTAGTAGAGACGGGGTTTCACCGTGGTCTCGATCTCCTGACCTCGTGATCCGCCCGCCTCGGCCTCCCAAAGTGCTGGGATTACAAGCGTGAGCCACCGCGCCCGGCCTACTTGGTGTTTTAAAACCTTCTTGTGCTTGAGTGCTGACATATTTTTCTAAGTTTGGGAAGTTCTCTGATATTATTTATTTGAATAAATTTTCTACCCCTCTCTGTTTCTCTACTTCCTCTTTTATACCAGTAACTCTTAGATTTGCCCTTTTGAGGCTATTTTCTAGATCTTGTAGGCATGCTTTCTTACTTTTTTCTTTTGTATTCTCTGACTGTGCATTTTTAGATAGCCTGTCTTCAAGTTTACTAATTCTTTTTTCTCCTTGATCAATTCTGCTATTAAGTGACTCTGATGTATTTGTCAGCATTTTTCAATTGCATTTTTCCACTCTAAAATTTATATTTGATTCTTTTTAATTATATCAATCTCTTTGTTACATATATCTGATAGAATTCTGAATTCCTTCTGTGTGTGTTATCTTAAATTTTTTTGTTACCTCAACACAGCTATTTTAAATTCTCTGTCTAAAATGTCACACATCTCTGTTTCTCTAGGACTGGTCCTTGGTCCTTTATTTAGTTCTTTTGGGGAGATCAAGTTTTCCTGGATGATCTTGACGCTTGTAGATATTCATCTGTTTCTGGGCCTTGATGAGCTAGGTATTTATTGTAGTCTTTGCAGTCTAAGCTTTTTTTGTGCCAGTCCTTATTGAGAATGCTTTCCAGGTATTTGAAGGGACTTTGGCTTTAAGTCCAATATTGCTCTTGTTTTTGCAGACTCGTAGGGGGTATTAGTTTGGTGGTCTTTAATAATATCTAGAAGAATTCTATGGACTACCAGACAGAAGCTCTTGTTGTTTCCTTTACTTTCTCCCAAGCAAATTGAGTCTCTCTGTCTGCACTATGCTGTTTGGAACTGCGGATGTAGCAATGTAATTACCCATAGGGCCACCACCACTGGGAATGCACTATGTCAGACCTAAAGCTAGCACAGCACTGGATCTTGCCCAAGGCCTGCTGTAACTACTACCTGGCCACTACTTATGTTCACTCTAGGCCCTAGGGCTCTATATTCAGCAGATGGCAAGACCAGGTAGGTCTGTTCTCCTCCCTTCAGGGCAGTGAGTTCCCCCAGGCACTGGGCACATCCAGAGATGCTTTCTGCAACCCAGGAATTGGTGCCGAAATCCTTATAAATTTGCCTGATATTCTATTCTCTTGTGGCTAAACTGGCACTCAAACCACAATATAAACTCCATCTTGCTCTTTCCTATCCGCAGGCAGAAGAGCCTTTCTCTCTGGGCACCACCACCATGGGCTTACAGGGGGGTTCTGCCAGGTCACTGGCAATATTCACTTAAAGCTCAAGGGCCTTTCAGTCAGCTTGTGTCGAATCCTGCCACTCCTGGGACTCATGGTTAGTGGCAGTGGGCTCCCCTCTGGCCCAGGGCAAGTCCAGAAATGCTGTACAACAGCCTAAGTCTGGATTCGGCGACCCCCAAGAGCTGGCTAGTTACTCTACCCCATCGTGGCTGAGCTCATACTTAAGGGTGCAAGACAGAGTCCCCATTACTTTCCCCTCTGCATTTTTCAAACAGAAGGAGTCTTTCATCGTAACCATCACAACTGGGAGTGTGCTGGGTCACATCTGTAGTAAACATGCCTCAGAGCCGAAGGCCCATAGCTTACTATGTGGGTATTGCTGCTGGTTATTCAGGGCCAAGAGCTCCTTTGTGAACAGATGATGGATCCTTCTAGGACTGGGTGCTTAGTTCAAGCCATTGAGTTCCCCTTTGTCCCAGGGTATGTCTAGAAATGCCTGGAAGTGATGGCCTGGAATGGTGGCCTCACATATTTCCCAGTGCTATATTCTACTGTGGCTGAGCTGGTATCCAAGATGCAAGACAAAGTCCTCTTTACTCTTCACTCTCCACCCCTTGAACAGAAGGAAGGAATCATGTTTGTTGCTGTAAGCTGCACTGCCTGGGGTTGTGGGAGGGATGGAGTAAGTACTTCTTTAGCCACCCTCGCTGGTGTCTCCCTAGACCATTAGCCACCCTCATCCTCTGGCTCTGAGTCCAACCCAGCACTAGGAGTTGCCTAGGAGTTGCAGTCCTTGTGTCCTAGACTGCCTTTAAAGTTTACCTAGGACCCCAGAGCACTTTAGTCCACAGCGGCAAGGCTTGCCAAGAAACTTGAATAGTGACTGATAAATGGGTGGTTCCCCTTTACCTAGGTCTGGTCCAAATGTTTCTCCATGCATAGGCACTGGCTTAACCCAGCATGGCTTTACTCTTTATTATGACAGGGCAGCACTGAGTTCAATGTAATGTCCCCCAGTCACTATGCTCTTCCTCCTCCAAATGCATAGACTCTCCACTCCATGTGGCCACTACACATGATTATTCGAGAGGGGTGACATCTATGATTGAAGACTGTCTGCCCTGTCCTCTTCAATGCCTCCTTCCATGATAAGAAGTTAAAACCAGGTACTGTGATTACTTACCTGATTTTTGGTTCCTGAAATGATGTTTTTTTGTGTGTGCAGATAGTTGTTAAAATTTAGTGTTTTTATTGGGGTTATGAATGGTGTTGGCTTCCATTCCACCATCTTGCTTCAAGCTTTCTCTAGTAAGCTTTTTCAAAAAGAAACTTATTGAAAAGTTATCAGGTTATCGCAGAACTGCTTGAAGATTGGGAGAACAGGTTCAGAAAACGAATTAGAAAAAAAGAGAAGTTGGGCAGTTGGTATTTCAAGCACAGACTTGATTAGGGAGGAAAAAGAAACCATTGATATGGAAGCAATGGAGGTTTTAGCCAGAACCTATTTACATATGCCCCAGAAGCTGGATGTTCTGGTCAGAAACTATTTAGCAAAACAGAGCTTATATGAGAGAGTTCAACAAAAGGTCCCTCTATTTCCATACAAGGAATTTATTACAAAGGTGTTAGAAGAGCCTGAAAGCCACCCAGGATTTCAGTGAGACAGCCAGGAATTAGTCATTACCACTTTCAAGGCAGAAGGGGAAGATGAGGCAAGTGGCTACTGGACTCTAAGAACTAGGGCTTCCTGGCAGGAGCTGATATAACAGTGATCAATCTACTACTGTGTATTCCATAGGAAGTGGAGAAAGGGAGAGGGACAAATTCTCTGTTTGATCCTTTCCTTCTGCCCGCCAATCTTCCTCCAGGGCTTCCCATTGCCTGACGCTAACTGAAGCCGGTTGTTAGGGGATCCTAGAAAGCATAATTTTAAAGGACCAGGGAAGGGAACACAACTAGGAGCAAATAAATAAAAATCTGGCACTTAGAGTGATGCTCTCTCCCTAGGTAAGGTATTTATAAAGCCCAGCAAATAAGCAGTGGAGTGGCAAAAGGCAGCCACACGAACTTTCTGATTGAGTCATTTTGAACACCCTAATATTAATGGCTGCCTCTGTGGTGAAGTTCTTAGTAAATGTTCATGTGGCACAGAATAATTCCCACGGTTTGAACCTATTCCTGAGTTGTAACCTTTTAATATGTTCTCTAAAGCTTCTAGCTCCTCCCAAATTCCAGAAAAATCCAGAAAGTCCATAAGACATCGACTAGAGATTAGCACATATTTTTTACTTTAGAGTATCTCTTCATTGTATAAAAGAGACAGCAAGAAATGCTAGTAAAACTTTATCCTAGTGTGAAAATATCAATTTTTGTCTGCCCTTTTCTACTCTACTGATTTCTACAGTTTCACATCTGGAATAGCAGCTGCAATCAGAAACCCCACCTAATTAAGCTTACAATAATCCAGTCATTCTCAAAGACCCATCTGTCTTTGAAACTGGTCAAATCAGAGAGTTAAATGGGCTGTTATATAAATCATTACTCTGCAACTTCAGATTCTTTCATGGTGGTGCTTATCTCTGACTTTTCTGGTGATATAGTATTGCTTCTTATTTATAGTTCTCTTAGAGAAGATAAACTATAGTAGCTGGCTCCTCCTTTTATAACTTTTACCCAAGATTTTGCCAACTGCTTATATTATTTCCAGAAAGCATACACTCTATAAGTGGGGATGCCAAAAACAGACCAAAATTACAGTTTTATTTAAGCCTCCATGACTTCTTACTTATTTGCTAGGAAATGGTATCAAGTCAGAGCCAGTTCCCAGTAGTAAATTTGACAAGTTCTTCTGGGGAAGGCCAGGAGTTATATTCTTAGTATTTATTTGTGATTTCATTATAGGATCTTCCCTCATAAGTGCCTGACATCCTCTTAATTCAAAGATACTGGGTCTGCTAAGGAATTTAGTTCTGGAGCATTATTGAGAAGTTATGACTCTCCACTGTAGTGAATCACTTCAGAATTCTGCACATCCAATGGGATTTTTTTAGCTATATAAATATAATATATAAAGCTGTATAAATACAGTATGATCCTTCCTAGTACACATTCTATATCAATGCTGTTGTCAAAGTGCTTGCTGTAAAGATCACTAGAGGTTAAAGGATGGTAATAATTGTGATGTTCTGCTGCCTGAAGTGGTTATTCATACAAATCTGCTCCTGGTATTTATGTCACTCTTTTGATTCATCTACCTAGTAACTTTTTGGCCACCAAAATCAGGGAGTCCATTTCACCTGCAGCATTGAAGCATCTCTAACACTCTAGCCCAATGAAATAATGTATTAATTTAAATAATTTCAAAGCTACTGGTGCTCCCAGCAACAACGCATTTCTCGAGGTCTACCTTGAGACAGGCGTGTCTTCTGGGAAATAGTTAGGAGGTGGGTCGTTGAGCCATAATGGACAAATCCACTCGAATATCCCTGTTTCACAGAATAATTAGATGCCTTCCTCTACATTATATCAAGTTTTTTTTTTTCTGGCATCACAACTCTATTTGGCAAAGGCCATGCTTTGGTAAACGTTTCAGTTACCCAACTGAGAAAGCCAATAAAACCATTCTCAAATGTCCAGGGTCACACATTGTTCCTGAGATCTGTAGTAAGTGCACATGTAGTAAAATTATAGCCTCATCCAACATTATTCTCCGCTATTTCTAGTGCCCTTAAATTAATTTTCCTTCTGGTTATTCAAATCTTTGCTAATATAAATTAGCAAAGATAATAAAAAAAATTGGCATGTGCCTCTTAGCTTTCCTGGGCTGACATTTTAACTTCCTTCTTACCATTTGGAAGCAGGATATGACGTGACTCTGGCTATGGATCTGGAGATAATAGGGAGGGCAAGGATGGAGTATAGAGAGAATTGGCTTCCTTTTTTATTATAACAGTGTCTTCTTCATGAAAGAATACATTTAAGACAAATGAGAAACAAGACAATTTTGGCCAATTCTGTTTGTGGGCTCAGGGTGTGCTGAATTTTCTGAATCTCCCACAAAATGTCTATCCCAGTTCTGGATTCCTTTTTCCTTGTCAGTGCCATAGTCTTCATTTAACAATCCTGAAGCAGCTGTGAATTCACCTGATGTCAAACTTTGTTAATATCCAGGGTAAAACTGAGTGTGTTGTTTGAGATGTCTCTGTCCTGTGATACTGAAAGCTTAGCAATTATTTTAATATTGTTACAGTCTCAATGCTTCTTCCTGTACCTTGAGCCAAAATGATAGATATTTTGAAGACTTTCCCTTGTCATTCTCTTTTCTGAAGATATTTAGTGCTGTAAAGGCAGCCACCCCATCCCACAGTTTTTGACTTTTTAATGCACTTTATGTTTCAAAAGTACTGATAAAGGCCCTTAAAGTTTGCCTTCATTACAAGGATGATAATAGACTGTTTTGTCAGGGTACAAAAAACAGGGGGTGCCAGATTCACCCACTACTGAATTTTCAGTCTTCAGGCCATATTATGTAAAACTCAGGACCTTGATAATGTTATTTAAGGAGGTCAAACAAGCAAATAAATCAATTTTAAATGTTGATTTGTAATATAATTTCAAAAGAGATGTATTTAATATTGATAGATCAAAAGAGGAAATTGTTAAAAATTGACTTTAGTATATCATTTAAGAGATAGGAAAATTTTCAGACTATGGCAATTATCCTATTGTCCAGGAAAGTCAGATTCGTTATTGTCACTGTGAGTACCAAAAAAATAAAAAAAACACTTATTTACTAATTCCAAATAACGATCAACTTCTATAGTTTGTGCTCTCACCACTATTAATGTTTAAATACATATGAATGAGTGGTTAATCTTCATGTTTGTCATGAAATGTGAGAAAATAAGTTACCAGTAAAACATACATAACATTTAACAAAGATTTAGAAACTGGAAGAAACACAGTATGTTGTGTTACTTTACTCCATAACTGCTGTCGAATGAAATTTAATTAAACTTTACAGAAGGATGAGTATCTGGAAATGTCGGCAACATTAGCAGCATATGAGTTTATACAATCTAAAGTGAAAAGCATTCTCTTAAACTACTTGCATTTGAAATTGTATGTGTTTTTAAATTGCATGTGTGGTAGGTATTGCAGATTGCTTTCCTCCTCCTTCATTCTATCAACATTCCGGTAGTCTTCCCAATGCAAATATTGAAAAACTAAAAAATTACATTTACAATACTCCTGTACAGCTAAGGTTCTTGATGTTAATTGATTTCCACCAGAAAGGTCCACCCATATGAAATTTGAAATATCTAAGTGAGAATGATACCATTTTTTGTCCTTTTGCTATTTTCTGTGGGTAGGCAAGGTCCTGGAGATGTGAAATTTTTCTGCACAAGTATTCCAGCTTCTTTTCTCCAGCTTCCTCATTGTAGACAGGCAGTTATCACGTGCCTGAGTCCAAGCACCAGCTTTGTATGTTAGGAGACATTTGTGGTAGTGATGGCTTCTTAACTCTCTGGCTTTCTGCTGTCTGGAATGTAACTATGGCAGTATGATCATCATCTCAGCGGCTTTTGTGGTGGCTTCAGTGAGCGTAGCTTTCTTGGCAGGCCAGTTCTTAGGGTTTGGGTCTCATTCCTTAAGTACCAGACTAGCATAAGTTTCTCCAATTCTTCCAGTGATTTTGGTATCATTTTGTATTTCCCTTTATGAAATCTCTTTGTAAATAAATACAGAGTGCTTCAGTGTTTTCTACTTTTTGCCTAGAATTTTGAGTGGTGAAACATTTTAAAATAATTTACCAGTTCATTTGTCTCCCCAAAATGAATTACAGAATCCAATAAAATGTAGGGAGGATGTCATTTGAATATGAATGCATCTTTGAGAGGTAGGTCATCAGATCTCCTTTCCCAGAAGAGTTTAGTTTTAGCTCGTCTATGACTTCCATAGATATGTATGACACAGGAAAGATGTAGAACAGAACAAACTGCAAGTCTTACTCAAGTGATTAGTAGGGGGAATCACCATCTTCTCTATGACCTTCAATCCTAACTCCTGAAAGCTAATTTTTCACTAATACATTCATATCTCTGCTGCTATTACACCTTGACTTGAAATCCGGACACAAGAAATCTAATATGTAATGCTAGAATTGCTTTAGATTACCAAAGAGATGTGAAAATCAGATATGGAAAAACATATCAATCTGTCTAGTTTTCTAATTAGACTTCATTATATCCATTATCAAATGCTTTATTTGGTTTATTTCATTCTACTCAAAATAAATGGGTATCTGCTTCTCAGAGATGACTAGACTTTCATTTAGTGATAAAGCCAAAATACTGTGATGGCTTTCCTGTGTATTTGTCTTCTATTCATATGCATTAATGTTTATGAAGGTGGTAATTAGTGAACTACTTACTTTATGAAAATATCTTCCTAGTAATCAGGAGTTCACATTTTACAATTATTACTAGATTCTTCAGTAACAAATAAAAAGCATTTGGAGCCATAAAATATATGCCATTTGATGAAATGAAATGCTGGCTTGCCAGACTATTATACATGATGACATACTGCTAGAAGGAAGTCCATTTTACTAAGAATGAATAAACACTGGTGTGAAATAAATCTGTTTCAGATTTCAAATGCAGTTGTTTACAATATTGTACCTAAGGGTGAAAAACAAATAAGGTAAATGAATTTGTATATGCACTCTATGATTTTCCAGTGGTGTTATAATTAAGACTATAAAACATTGCCTTTAGCAAACAGCTGTTGTGGGAATTCTTTCATGCAACCTTTCGCAAGGCAGCCACATTTTGTTTGTCTTGATTTCCTCTGACAACAATTGCAACCGTCTTCTGAGAGAAGGGGAAATGTAATTTTATATAAAATTCTTTACAAAAACCCAAGTGCTATCAGGATTAGCTCATCCTGATTTGCGTCTGAGAAATAGAGACCCTTTATGTGTCAAAAAATAAATTTTTTTCATAGACCAGAGAAAACCCATTTCCATGTTTTGAATGGAACCACCAAGGCTCTGATGATCACTGCTCAGGGTCTTGGGATATTGCAAATTATATACAGAATTGCAAATATTCTAAGATATGTGAGTGAGCTTAGTTGAATCTCTACGTTGTCAATATATCTGTCAATTCTTTTGTACACTATCCTGGACGTGACTATATTCACTTCATTTTAGCTTAAAGGATGGACTGCACCCACAACATATTCCAACATCAGTGCCCTACTTAGTAACACTTGATATGGTAGCCACAGGCAACTTTCCAAAGCTATCTGTGTATTCCCTACCAAATCCATTTTCTCCTACCCAACTGACTGTTCCTTATAGTTGCTTCCATTGTCCCTTCCTCTTCTTTCTATTATCTGTCAACAGTTCACAGTGCTCATAACTTTTGCCTTCTCTTCTTCATTCACACTCATTGTTTGGATAATTTTATGTAGTCCCATGACCATAAATACCATGTCTATGCTTATGATCACCAAATTAATATCACCAAACTAGACTCTCCCTTGTTTATAGACTTCTATGTTAAATTGCCTACTTATTACGGACACTTAAATTTAAACATGTTAATAAAAGAACTCCTGATTTGTGTCTCCAAATGTGCCCCCTTTCCCTGAGGTCTTCACCACCTTTTCATAAGAACACAATTCTAGGATGATGTATGTTCTTTTTCCTTCACAAGTCCTCCAGTGTATTTCAAAACATATCCAGAATTTAATCTCCTTTTACTGGGTCTATCAATGCTGCTCTGTTCAAGTCACTGTCAAGACCACTTGGGTCACTGTAATATCTCCAACTGTTCTCACTGCTTTCACTCCTCCTCTCTCTGTCCCCATCACACTTAGCCTCAAGTCTATACTACATATAGGTTTAAAACATTTATCAAATCAACTGAAATTTGAATCCTTCTAATAACTTTCAAAGCATTTAGAATAATTCTAAGTCTTCTCTATGGCCTAAAAGACCCTCTGTGATCTGGCCTATGACTATCTGAGTTACATGATGGCCTTTGAATTTTCTCAGCTCACTCAATTCTATCCCCACTGAGTGCTTGACTCTTTCTTTAACACCAACTTTGCTTTGGAGTCTTTACAGTTGCTTTTCTTCTCCAGTGTTATTCAACATCCCTAGTTATTCAACCTAAAATGCAACAGAAAGCATGCTTTCTTTTTGTTCATGTCACTGAGAAATTCCTCTTCAGGAGTACACTTTTATTTTATATTTTCCTTTCATTATGTGAATTTGCTTACTTGTCTCTCCCTTTCCTCAAATAGAATATAGGTTCTGTAAGCACATACTCCTTTTCCTTGTTTACCACTGTGTCTACATTGTTTATTCCCCACAGCCTGGTGAATAGTAGATACTCAAGCACTATTTATTAAATAAATGTATAAATACAATTTATTTTTTCTTTCTACTCTAGGCCAGCCTCTCCTGAATATACTGACACCAATGCCAATTCAATTCCCTCTTGACACACATTGTTCATAGAGCTTATTTATTTAAGTATATCCCACTCTCAACTGGAAAATCATGATAGTTTTTCTTTGTCCTCTACTGTCAATTTCAGCTGACTCTATATCTGACATTCCTTTAAAAGTGTCTGGTATTTCACTCTCTCCAAGTGCAAATATACTCTAGTAAATGGCTGAGTCCCTTCAGCTAAATATCTGGGGAAGATTTATCACATATATTTCTGATAGAGCCTGGGTCTTTGAACTGGCTTAGATATGATAATGAGTAAGAGCCAGTTTTTCTTTGAGACAGTAGATGTTAAATTTCTCCTTGCAGGGCTTAAACTTTTTGGTTTTATTGATTTATTTTCTTTTTTTAGTGTAAGTCAATTGACAACCTAGTTTGCTGTCTATGGCTATTGATTCCTTTGGTACAAGGTATTCTGATCATATTCTAACTTGTTGCTTGTTATGGTAATTGCTATGACCTCAACTCCCCAATGCTGACAGTCATCCTGATGATGTGCTGCCAACCAATCTCTGCTATTCTCATATTTTATCATCTCCACTGACACTAAGAGGTTCAGTTCCATGACAGCAATTACTACTGACAATCTCAAACTGCAAAATAGAGCTATTACTGAGAATTTTATAGATGCTGATGTTCCTCCACAGCAGTGGATTCTTCATTGGTTTAGCAATGTTAGTTTTCTTCTCAGAAAACATAGTCATGGATGAGTACTGTCATTCTTTAACTTTTTCTACCTTCCTAACCCATCTAACTTCTTGCTCTAACTATGTGAAGTTATTTCTGGCAACACTACCTTCTTATCTGTCAGGAATCTTTGTATCCAAGCTTCATGATACCATCATAGCTGTGTTCTAGCCTAATTACAGAATTTTTGAGGATGTTGACTTCCAAAGTCAGAGGTGACACATTACAAATGGTCACAGACTTAGTAGCTTAAGAGAACATCTGTTCATGGTTATTCCAGTCAGAAGTCTGGGCATATAATGGCTGGGATTCTTGCTCAGAATATCACAAGACTAAAAGCAAGCGGCAGTGGCTGCATTCTCATCTGGAGCTTGGTATCCTCTTATAAGTTCATTTAGGTTGCAGGAAGAATGCAGTTGATTGCACCTGAAGGAATGAAGCTCACCTAAATATTCTCTTCCCAATCCTTAGGACCTACCCTTACCTTATAAGAGCCCTGATGTTGACACAGAGGACCTCTAGATTATGTGCTGAATCTTCTTTGCAGTTTTGCCTCCCTTACAAATAAAGTCCAGCTTTATTTTCAGGACATTGTTCTTCTGGGAATTAAGATTTCCTTATTTTCGCTGAAGCTGCCTTCCTTTCACAGGAAGGAATTAAGGGTTCGACAATCTAAGAAATTATCTTTATTTAAGATTTCAAATATTGTTAGCAAATCTAACCAATTCCACAATGCCGTCAATTGACATTGCCTCATTCCTCTCATGTATTATAACTCTCATATAACTCAACTTTCCACCATTAACCTGTGATTCATCCCAATTAAACACAGGTGAGAGCATTATTGATTGTGATATTGCCATAATACTGCTACTTCACGCCAGGGTTTATCCACACTTAACAATTTCTATTGTATCTAACTTGTGAGCAAGCTCAAAAATTCCATCTCAAGGGTTTCTTTTTAAGAACGTAGTACCGGCAATCTTAGACTGAGTATCCTTCGAACAACTGTCTAAGGCAAATGTTTGCAGACAGAAGTTTCATTTGAGAATGTGATCTTAAAGAGCAAGAGTGGAACAGGAATTAAGAGAAATTAAAAAATGTGTAAGCAAAAACTCAGTTGTATGTAAGAAAACCCAGTTTCCTCTGAAGAAGGGAAAGAGCTGGAATCCTTTAAAAATTGACTGCCTGTCTTTCTGTGGCTAGTGAACCTTATCTCTCTCCCTTTCCCAGGCATTGTGAAGACTCTGTTTCTCTAGCTGTGCAACTGCAAGGTCACTAAACAAATAATCTCAAGTCATAAAACGTGTTGTTCCTTGAAAAGTAAGAAATAATGTAATGCATGTCTTAATTGAATAACTGTCTTTGTTTCTCACTGTCATATGCTTCCCCCTGCACAGATCTCCCCCAGCCCCACAAAATGCTTGAAAAGTAGCTTCACTCTTTGTTCAGGGCTCAGTCCTTTGGATGTTAATCCTACTGGGTCAGCGCACCTAAATCATTAAATAATTCTGCCTCAACCCCTTGGTCTCTCTGATTCCTTAATTATCCCGCTGCAAGAGTGGAAGGAGGACAAGGTAGTATGAAAATGAGTTATGAGGCATAAGCACTTGAATTTGTAAGATCTTCTGAGACTTCTGACATGCAGCTCAGAACTGTCTATTTTGTGGAACAGAATAAGTATTTAGCCATTGGCTTTTATTTTCATTGTACAAGGGTACAATGCGTATTAATCCCTTCACATCTGGGTGGGTATGTGTGAATATTACAGTATTTCCATCGATGTCTTATTCTATCAGTCAGAGAAATCCTTGGGCAAGAAGAAAGACATGCATTTTGGCTCTGAGGCAAGGTGCTGTTGAGTAATATGGGCAAGAAGCTGGTCAAAGCCTTGTTATCACAAAAGCGAAGTAGGAGTAAGAGGTGGCTGGAAATTTTTTTTCATATGTAACATGCTACATATTTATGGGATATATTGATATTTTGTTACATGAATAGACTGTATACTGATCAAGTCAAGGTATTCGAAGTGTCTGTCACTTTGAGTATTTATCATCTCTATGTTATGAACAATTCAAGTGCTCTCTTCTGCTACTTTGAAATATACAATACATCGCTGTTAAGTATAGTCATTGTACTCTGCTGTCAAACAATAGGACTTATACCTTTTATCTAACTATATGTTTGTATCTGTTAATCTACCTGTCTTCATTCCCTACTCCTGCCTACCCAGCCTTCCCAGATTTTACTGTCTATCATTCTACTCTCTACTCCTTGAAATCAACATTTTTAGTTTCCAAATATGAGCGAGGGCATGTAATATTTTTCTTCCTGGGCTTGGTTTATTTCACTCAACATAATGACCTCCATTTCCATCCACATTGCTGCAAAAGGCATGATTTCATATTGTTTTATGACCAAATAGTATTCCATTGTGTATGCATATCTTATTTTCTTTATCCATTTGTCCATTGATGGACAGTTAGGTTGATTCTGTATCTTTATTATAGTGAATAGTGCTACAATAAACATGTGCGTGCAAGTACCCCTTTGGAATATTGATTTCTTTTCCTTTGGATAGATACCCGGTAGTAGGATTGCTAGATGGTATAGTAGTTCTATTTTTAGTATTTTTAGAAATCTCCATACTATTTTTTATAGTGGCTATACTAATTTACATTTCTAACAACAGTGTATAAGAGTTCCCTTTTCTCCACATCCTCATCAGTATTTGTTGTTTCTGTCTTTTTAATAACAGCCATTCTAACTGGGGCAAGATGATATCTCATTGTGGTTTTGATTTGCATTTCCCTGATGATTAGTGATGTTGAACATATTTTTATATATCTATCAGCCATTTGTATGTTTTCTCTAGAGACTTGTCTATTTATGTTCTTTACTCACATTTTAATGGGATTATTTGTGGGTTTTGTTGTTGTTGTTGTTTGAGTCCCTTGTATATTCTGGATATCAGTCCCTTGTCAAATGTGTATAATAGTTTGTGAATACTTACTCCCATTCAAGTGATTGTCTCTTCCCTCTGTTCTTTCCTTTGCTGTGCAGAAGCTTTGTAGTTTAATATAGCTCCATTTGTCTATTTTTGTTTTAGTTTTCTGTGCTTTTAACATCTTAGTCATAAAGTCTTTGGTGAGACCAATGTCCTGAAATGTTTTCACTATATTTTAATTTAGTCGTTTTACACTTTTGGGTCTTACGTTTAAGTCTTTAATTAACATTGAGTTGTTTTTTGTATATGGTGTGAGATAGGAGTCCAGTTTTATTCTTCTGCAGATTGATATCCACTTTCCAAACCCCATTTATTGAGCAGAGTATCCTTCCTCAGTGTATGTTCTTGGTGCCTTTGTTGAAAATCAGTTGGTGTTAAATATCTGGGTCTATTTCTAAGCCTTCTATTTCTGTTCCATTGATCTGTGTGTCTATTTTTACACCAACACCATGCTATTTTGGTCACTATAGAATTATATTTTGAATTCAGATAGTGCGATGCCTCCAGCTTTGTCTTCTTTGCTCAGGAATGCTTTGGCTATTAAGGCTATTCTGTGGTTCTATACAAATTTTGGCTTTTTTTTCTTTTTCTATGAAAAATTATGTTGGTATCTTGATAAGAATTGCGCTGAATATGTAGATTGCTTTGAGCAGCATGGATATTTTAACAACATTAATTCTCCTGATCCATGGGCTTGGGATATCTTTTCCATTTGTTTGTGTCCTCTTCAATGCTGTCATCAGAGTTTTGTAGTTTTCTTCATAGAGATCTTTCACCTCCTTGGTTAAATTCATTTCTACATTTTTTGTTTTTTGTAGCTATTACAAATGGCATTGCCTTCTTGATTTATTTTTCAGCTATTTCCTTATGGGTATACAGAAATGCTACTGATTTTTATATGTTTATTATGTATCCTAGAACTTTACTGAATTTGCTTATTATCTCAAAAAGTTTTTGGTACAGTCTTTGGATTTTATAAATACAAGATCATGACGTCTGCAAAGAGGGACAGTTTGACTTCCTACTTTCTAATTTGAATGCCTTTTATTTCTTTCTCTTGCCTGATTGCTCTGACTAGGACTTCTGGTACAATGCCGAATAAAAATGGGAAAGTGAGCATCCTTGCATTGTTCCAGTTCTTAGAAGAAAGGCTTACAACATATCCCCATTCAGTATGATGTTAGCTATGGGTTTTTCACATATGGCTTTTATTATTTATAGGTGTGTTCCTTCTATGCCTAGTTTCTAAAGAAGTTTATCAGGAAGAAATGTTAAATTTCATAAAACGCTTTTTCTGCATCTATCAAGATGATCCTATTGTTTTTGTCTTTTTTTCTGTTGATGTAATGTATCACGTTTATTGATTTGCATGTGTTAAAACATCCTTGCATCCGTGGTATAAATTATATTTGAATATGGTGTATTATATTTTTGATATGCTGTTGAATTTTGTTTGCTAGTATTTTTTGAGGGTTTTTGCATCTATATTCATCTGGGATATTGAACTGTTGTTTTAACTTTTTTGTTCTCGTCTGGTTCTGGTGTCAGGGTAAATCTGGCCTTATAGAAGGAGTTAAGGAGAATTTCCTTCTCTTCTAGTTTTTGGAATAATTTGAGGAGCATCGGTGTTAGTTTTTCTGTATACGGTTGGTAGAATTTGGCAGTGAATTTATCCAGTCCTGGGCTTTTCATTATTGGTAGACTTTTTATTACTGATTCAATCTTGTTACTCACTATTGGTCTCTTCAAGTTTTCTATTTATTTCTGAAACAAACTTGGTAGGATGTATGTTTTCAGGAATTTATCCATTTTCTCTAGGTTTTCCAAGTTGTTTAGCATATAGTTGTTCACAATAGTCTTTGCTGATTTTTGCATTTCTGTGATATCAGTTGTAATGTCTCCTTTTTCATTTCCAATTTTGTTTATTTGGGTCTTCTTTTTTCCTTTTCTTGGTTAGTCTATCTACAGTTTTATCAATTTTTTTTTTTACTTTTTTTTAAAAAAAACTACTTTTGTTTCATTCATTATTTGTATTTTGTTAACATCTTTATTTTCTTTAGTTCTGCTCTGATCTTCATTATTTATCTCCTACTAATTTAAGGTTTGGTTTGTTCTCGTTTTTCTAGTTCTTTGAGGCTCATTGTTAAATTATTTGAAATATTTTTATTTTGATATAGTTTTTATTGCTATGAACTTCTTTGTTAGTCTTACTTTTGCTGTATCCCACAAACTGAAAGACATTAAAGTGGTACACAGAGATTCATTTCTAAAAGTTTCCACCTTCACAGCTGAAAAAAGTGAAAGAGAGGGTGAATAACTTGCCCAAAGTTAAAGAAAAAGGGAGAGTAGACTCTCAGTTTGATTTAACCTATTGAAATGTGTCTATTCAAGGAGCATTCATTACCTTCTGTTCTCAATAAGTATGGATGTTGCTGTTTTTCTACCACCTAATTTATCAGTTTTACTTACCTATAGTAATAAGAATTTTGCATGCTTTCACACTCAGCCTACTCTTTTGCTAACAAAATCTGATGCTCAATATCCATTAGTCAGAGAAAATTGAATGTCACTGTAATGTAGCTTATGTTCTTAGCCTCCTGCACTCAGGGATCTAATGACTTGAACTCACCCACTTGACAAACAGTGCTAATTTTATTGTAATAATTTTCAAAACTCTGAGTTTATCTAGAAAATATATGTGTAAGAACTAAATGATGAGGACATATATGTTGTACTTCAATATCCACTAGAAATATCAATGGATAATGTGTATACTTATTTATATTACATGATTTTTGTTATTGGATTAGGTTAATATAGAATACCCATGACCATTTCTAGTGACACTTAGTTGTTACTGCCTCCGGTATCCCTGGCACAACTACATAGAATTTGCCTCTGACTTCTTTCAGTTTGTGCTTCCACATTCTCTTTTGTATATGCATTCTTTTTCCGGTGACCTTTTATTTCCTTTTTCCTCCAAAGTTCCTCACTGTAGGATTGTATATACACTTGTTTCACTTCTGTTGCGAGTTAGTTTCTCTAACTTGGAACAGTTAGGGAAGCTGACTCTTAAAGTGTGTGGATTTTTGTTTTGTTTTGTTTTGTTTTGTTTTGGCAATGCCTTGAGGCTCACGATCCATGGAAGGAAGTGAAAAGCAGCAGAATTTGGCTCAACTGAAGCTGTGATGAAAGCACGAAAAATAGCATTGACTGAACCCAGGGTGTACTAGAGAGCCAAAATGGCCCAAGGGTTATTCCTCATTGAAATTAAATGGACAGGCCTTTATACTTCTACGTTTATCATTCAAGGTACGTGGGCTGTCCCTGGAAGAGGATGATCTTGAACTGGGTGACTTTGCAGCTGAGGTGATCTGTGATGGGGATGAGATGAAGAATGGCTATGAAGAGCTCTTCTAGCAGCTGGGCAACAAGTGTACTTTTGAAAGGTATGGCCTATGACAATCTCTAATAATCCATATCTCCAAATTACCATCTAAGTTGCTACTTAAGATGCATTAAAAACATGCAAAAGTTCCTCTGCTTTGAAAGCATGTCATTGTAGATGGAAGGCCAGGCAAAGACATTGTAAAATAATGAAAGATATAACTCTTTGTGGCAGAGTGTGGCAGGACAAAACATTAGAGAAAAATAATAAATTTTTTTATGTAAAAAATAGGAGCAAATCACACATCTGATTAGAAATACATTTTGGTTTATTCTACTAATATTTAAGATTAATGATTGTTTTATCACATCCTGATTAAAAAACAATGAAGAAACTTATTGTATTAGATTTTAAGAAACTTAAAGTAGTGGTTCTCAAAATGTAGTCCCTTGGCTAGCAGCATCATTGGCACCTGAAAATTTATTAAAAATGCAAATTATTGGGTTCTTTCTTAGACTTACTTAATTATAAATTTTGGTGACGGATCAAGCAATATGTTTCAACAATCCCTCTGGCTTTTAAAGTTTGGAAACCATTGGTATATAACAAAGTCTGCATGGGGTAAAATTTTTTCTACTAATAACTCAGAAATTGATAAAAATATAAAAAATACAAGTAAAGGAACTGAAAGTTTGTAGACATAGCAGATGCAAGTTAGATTTGCATCTGATTATAAACTTTTCTGACAGGTGTTCAACTGTTTTCTCTTATACAAATAGAACATGTAATACTCATTAATCATAATAATATTTTATTTTTTCTAATATATGTTGGCTATGATAATTTATCCCTTAATAAATCAGAAAGAAATGAGAAATAAAATTAAAACATTTCACAGATATTAATGCAAAATTCAATTCATACATATTTTTAAATGGCAGAGATTAATTATAAAGCATAGTTTCTCATCAAACAGTAACATGTGGGATCAGCTTCCTTGACATATCTAAGCTTTAATCAGAGGAAATAATTAGAAATTGCTCACTGTAATAACTTAATTTTAGCAATTTGTAGTGTGTTATATATCAACTGAAACAGACCAAGAGAAGGGCAATGGAGATAAATTATGTTCATAAAATGCTCATAATATTAGTAAAGGAGTAATAATTTTTTAAAATACAGATGTAAAAGCAGAAATTATGGCTTAATTTTTTTCACACATTGCAAAGTGCTGAACCTCCATAGTCTCTAGTCTTTCCTTAAATGCTTCAATACATGAATTGGATTGTTTGAAAGTTCTTAAAACTCAAGGATCTTACAGCATTAGAGATGTACTCTTGAAGGCCATAGGAGACTTCTTTGTATATCCATACTATAATCTCTCAGTGATTTTTTTTTGAACAACTGAGTTACAGGAGATATTATCTATCATTTGTTATCCCAGACACTTTTGTCATGATGTTATACTCTGAAAAGCTCTTTGATGAGTGGTGAGATGGATGTGGGGCACAGACTAAACAACTCTATATAGCGAATGAGAAAAATTGCCAGTGAATCGGGAAGGGAAGTTATGAGTTACATGGCAGCAGGAGCTTGAGAAGAGACACATTGTGTGAAGTTGTATGTTGGGTATAGTAATACCCTTCCATGGCCTCTTCTAGAAATCTTCAGTAAAATGTAACTCGATCTCTACCACACAGTAGGCTATGGTGGGCTTGTTGTACTAAAAATACAATAAACCTAATGGTTCAGTTAGAATTAAGTAAAGAAATGTGTAACTGGTAAGACAAGGATTTATTTCTATGGTAACAGGGTGAGTCTTTGAATGCCGACATGCTTCAGTATCTGAATTTAAAGGGTTCAAAATTTCCAGCCTCTTCTGATTTTAACAAATTCTCCTTGCATGCCATATATGGAGACCATCTAATTACTGGCATGCCTCGCAGAGGAAAAATCAGGGCCATAGAGGGACAGCTTGCCCTCTCTTTTTATTCTTAACTGTAGACACTTTGAATTGGCTTTCACAAAGTGCAAGCAATGAGTCAAATCTAAGTCATCTCTGTCCATGAGTCTCAAACCTGAACCCATCTTTATGGATTGGCCTAGTTTACCCTTAGATTGGACAGTCTCTGAAGAATAAAACAATATGTGCTTCTATTTAAGTTTTGGTAGGTGGGTAAAAACAGAGGATACAGTTGGTGACATTCAAAAATCTAAAATGGACTGCAAGCAAGGTGAGTAGAGCATATTAGTAGTGTTTCAAAGCCAACAGTATAAGCAATACACATATACCTATGGGAGGGGAGCAAGGCCTCATTTACTAAAGTGCCATAAAGAAAAGGATAGAGAAACAAAGAAAATGCTTGTAATTTAACTCAGTTCCATCTGATCACCAAGAGAGCAAGAGGAAGAGGAGGAGAAGAAGAAAGAGTGTAAGGAGAACGAGGAGGAGAAAGAAATAAGAAAAAAGGAAGAAGAGGAAACAAAGGAGAGAAAAAGGAAGAGGATGAAGGGGGGATTGAGAAATCGGTGGTGTTCAGATTTCTAAATTTCATTATAATCTATATCAGAATTGCTTTGTGCTTTATCATCTATAGGCTGATGACTTCCACATTTTATCTTCAGTTGAAATCCTTTCCTGAATTCTAGACTTAAATATTCAGCTACTTGTTCTACATCTCGTGTGGCATGCCTAATTGGCATCTCAGACTTAGCCATCTAAAATGGGACACTGCAAATTTTCTCCCCAAACTTTGCAAACATAGTCAATGAAGGATGCGAGTTGTGGGTTCTCCCCACCACCCAGATGTCAAAACAATAGAAAATGAACTATTGTGTTGACTAGAGCAGATAATGTATGATTTGTATACTTTAGTCCCCTTCCCTTTCCTCTTTTTCCTCCTTCTTTTTACTATTTTTATATTTCATGGAGATCTATTGACCTATATGTGTAATCTTTAAAAATATCAAGTAATACCAGTGAAATGGAAAGTACCTGAGGTCAAGAATTTCGTAGAATTTGTTTACTACTGTATTTCTAATACTTAAAATAGTGACAGAGTGCTCAATCAACAGTTAATGAAAGTTGAATTACAGTTAAACCCACTTATTTTATAAACCTTTTTACGAATTGCATTCTATTGCCATCGGGATGTCTGTTGGATGAGGACTGTATAAATAAATATGTGGAATTTTCTGAGCATGTCTACAGTATGACATGTTTTCACTGAAAATATTTAAAATTCAAAGTAGTGTTATGAATATAGATTTTTACATATTTTAATTAATGTGCATTACTGTCAACTTCTTCATTAAAACATTATCCAAAATTACATCAATGTATTATCTGAGAGACAATGTAGTATAAGGAATAAGTGGAAAGGCATTTTACAGTTTTTAAAGAAAAGAATACCGACAGCTTATCTTTTTTCAATGTATTGTAAAGTCACTAGTGGAGTAAAAGTGAATAGGAATTCTGTTGTTTATCACTTAAGAAAAAAACAGAAAAGCATTTCAAACATCTGCGGCCCTGATGACTGGGGAACTAAGTTCATAAAAATTTGTAGCAAAACTGGTAAAAGGGAAAGTTGCAGGTGGTAAACCCCCTGGGTGAGTAACACTCTTAGAGCAAGCATCATTTGGGATATTATTTCCGTCTTGGGTTCCAGAAAAGCCATTGAGGATTCTTGTGTATAGCATAGAGGTCAGAGAACAGACTGGAACACCAATTGAGAGCTGGGCCCTGTGAATTCTTCTATGATTGAAAATTATTTTATTTTGGGGCAAATTTGAGCAACAAGTAAATTCCAGTTTCAGAGCATCAGTTCATTCTCAAATTGATTTACATCTGAAAGTAATTTTTGACAAATCCAATGTTTCATTGTCACTTAGGCTGTCCACAGAAGGCTTTTTATGGTACTCAGGGAGAGTAGAAACATTTGTTGATGTTTGAAAATTCAGATGAAAATTTTTTATGATCTTTGAACAAGTGAAAAATGATGAAAAATGTTAACTTTATATTATGATGATTTAATAATTCTGTCTCTGTTTTCATTTGCTTTTATTTGTATGGAAGTTTACATGCAAGTGAAGAATTAGCAAACAGTTACATAGCTTATTAACCAAACTAGCAATTTTGCCTCCCCATTCACACCAATACTTGCCAGAGGCAATCATTGATCAATTCATGTAGGACTTGCACTTTTCCTTCTTGAACTTTCAGTTTCAGGGCTTATTAAATTCCCTTCATGGAATGTGAAAGAGAGCTTAGCTTGCTTTTACTAGAACTGTTAACTATTAATGGTATATCTCTTATATTTGCATTCTTTTAAAACAGTTAAATAATAATTTTGATCATATGAACTTCGACTACTTACATAACTATTATTATGTTAAAGCTAGTGTCTATTTATATAACAAAATATTTTTTTCTCTAACAACTGTATGTTAGCCCTGACATTAATTTTTTTGGTTTATTTTATTGTATTTTTAAAATATTTATCTCAAGGAGACACATGCCTTTGCATGTTCATCACAGCCCTATTTGTAATAGCAAAGACATAGAATAAACCCAGGTGTCCATCAACAGTGGATTAAATAAAACAATGCGGTACATATACACCATGGAATACTATGCAGCCCTAAAAAAGAACAAAATTATTTTCTTTGCAGCAACATGGATGAAGTTGAGGGCTATTATCCTAAGCAAATTAATGCAGGAATAGAAAAGCAAATACTGGCTGGGCACGGTGGCTCAAGCCTGTAATCCCAGCTGTTTGGGAGGCCAAGGTGAGTGGATCGCTTGAGATCCAGAGTTCAAAACCAGCCTAGCCAACAGGGTGAAACCCTATCTCTGTTAAAATACAAAAATTAGTCAGACATGGTGGTGGGTGCCTGTAATCTCAGCTACTGGGGAGGCCCAGGCAAGAGAATCGCTTGAACACAGGAAGCGTAGGTTGCAGTGAGCCGAGATTGGGCCACTGCACTCCACCCTGGGCTACAGAGTGAAACTATGTCTCAACAAATAAACAAATAATTAAATAGGCAAATACTGCATGTTCTCACAAGTGGGAGCTAAACATTGTATACTCATGGACACGAAGATGGCAACAGTAGAAACTGGGGACCACCAGGATAGAGACAGGAGAAGGGTTAAAAACTAACTACTGTATACCATGCTCAGTACCTGGATAATGGGTTCATTTGTAACACAAACCTCAGCATCACCCAATATACCCAGGCACCAAACCTGCACATGTACCCTTGAATCTAAAATAAAAGTTGACAAGAAATGCTTATCACTAATTCATTCATAAACTGTCTTCCAATTGTTTGTTTCCTGTGAATACAATCAAAAGCTTCAGGCATTCTACCTATATTATGTTCTCTGTTGATTGCCTCTGCACTGTGCCAGTTTAGATTGGTTGTTGTCCAAGACTGCTGTACAGAATTTACTGCTATTTCCCATCATCATCAATGAGGGAACTTTCCTGAACTTTCTTTGCAGTTCAGATCATCTGCTTTGTGGATCTCAGGTCTTCTTCTTTATTGGATTATGGTAATTTTTTCTTATTTGAGCATCTCTTCCAATAGCTTCCTGAGAAAATGTGCAAGAGAGAAAATGTCATAAGGTTTGAAAATGTCCCTACTCCACCCTCACATTTAATTGAAAACATGACTAGGTATAGAATTCTAGATTCTTCACAAAATTAAAAGGCATTTAAAAAAATTTTATCCTACCTTTGATGTCATTTTTAATAAATCCAATATCTTTCTTATTATGTATCCCCTCAATAATACCAGTTTACTTTTTATTTTGTTTTTCATTCTTTTAGGGAGCATATAATTTTCACAGTATTCTGAAATTTGAGGATAATATGCCTTGAGATGGATATATTTGCATTCACGTTGTGTTGGGCGCTTTAAGAGAATTTTCCATCTGGAATGCTTTTAGGATGATGTCTTGAAATATCTGATGATTTTTTATTTTCCATCTTATACCTCTCATATTTTGTTGCTTTACTTGTCTTTTATTTTTGATATTTAAAAATATATGTATTTGTGTAATTTATTTCCTTGATGTGGGTGAGGGTATGTACTTATTTGTTTGATGTGGGTGTATGTGTGAGAGGACATGTACATGCATACATACCTTTCAAATATCTCTTATTGGTTTCCTAATGATTCCTTTCTTCCATTCTTTTGGATAATTTATATATATATATATATATATATATTCATTTTGGAAAATTAACAATACAGAATGTTTTATCATAAAAAGACATTACTTCCTCACTTCTCCCACATGTATCCAGTCTTCGACTCTCAAAATAGGTGATTTTATAAATTCTGCAGAGATTTTTATACAAATTAAAATGCATGTTTCTCCTTTTATACACAGAAGGGAGACTGCTTTCTTGCTTTTTGCACTTAATGAAATTTGCATGCCTTTTTTGGTGTCAGTACATAGGAAACTTCTTTTTTATATACAGTCATTTACTTAATGAGTCCTCTCTTCATGAACACTTGATTAACTCTCATCTCTTGTTCTGAAAATAATATTGCAATAAATAACCCTGCTTTTAAGCTGTTTAATGCATGGGCAAATATGCTGTAAGAAAATTCTCAATAGTGCAATTTCTAGGTCAAATGTTATATACATTTGCGATTTTGAGAGATAGTTCCAAAACTGCATGCCATACTAAGCTTTCGATTTTGTCAATTTAAGAGGCAGAAAAATAACCACATCTAGGCATATCTTTAATAATACAAAAAAATACAAAATTTCTCTTATGATGAATGAAAACTGTTTTATATCGAGAAATCTTTGTATCATATTCTATGATTCTTGATTATTCTACAAATTGTTCATGTCTTTCACCAAGTTTTATTTTCTATTTAGTTATTAATCAGTGTTTAGTTTTTAAAAAATATGCATTGGGTAAATTAATTTTTATTCCTATTTGTCTTTTGTCTTCTGATTTTACTTATGGTGTTTTTATTTCCCATGCAATTAAAAAATTTTATGTATTCATACTTAATACATATTTTATGAGTTTAGTGGTCTTCTTCACCACTGCTATGAAATATTTTTCTATTTCAGTGCTTTTATAAGTCACTTTTACATTGAAATATTTGTTTGGAGTTTACCTGCTATTAGCTGTAACTTATGAATTCGACTTCTTGTATTTTCTAACTTATGAATCTAACTTTCTTATATTACTCAAATGTCCCCACATCATTCATTTCATCTTTTCTACAATCATTATGAATGTTAGTTTAACTATTTCTTAAACAAACATCAATCAAATTTATTTTTAGATCCACCATCTCTCCTATTTCCAGAAATATCTGACTTCTGGAATTCTGAGCAATTTGCAAGTTTTGAGTTATAAATTATGTTCCTTTGATTTTTTTTCTAATTTTCCCAAAACTGGCCTAGGATTTAAGTTTCTAAGTTATGTCAATCACTAAGAAATTTTCCTTTTTTTCTAGATTTTCAAATGTTATTGCTATTGTTCTTTTCTTTATGTTAGTGGGTTTATAATTTAAAAAATATATTCACTGCATTTTAGGGGAGCTTTGGGAACAGATGAAGACAAATGCACATATAAAATATCTCTTTACTTAGCTAGGTTTCATCTTCATATTAATATACAGTCATGCATCACTTGACAATGGGAATACATTCTGAGAAATGCATAACTAGGTGATTTCATTATTGTACCAACATCAATGAGTGTACTTACACAAACCTAGATGGTATACCCTACTGCACCTTCTATATGGCAGAGCCTATTGCTCCTTAGCTACAAGCCTGTACAGCACGTTACCGTGCTGAATCCTATAGGCAATTTTAACACATAATATTTGTGTATTTAAATAAATTTAAATATAGAAAAGGCACAGTAGAAGTACACTATGAAAGATGTAAAAATGGTACACCTATATAAGGTGAATGGAGCTTCCAGGACTGGCTGTTGCTCTGAGTGAGTCAGTGAGTGAGTGGTGAGTGGTGAGTGAATGTGAAGGTCTAGGATGTTACCGTATGCTACTATAGACTTTATAAACACAGTTAGGCTATACTAAATTTAAAAAAATGTTTTCAATAAGTTAAACAGCTCACTGTAACTTCTTTTACTTTATAAACTTTTAAATTTTGTCTTAACTTTTTGACTCTTTTGTAATAACACTTAGCTTAAAGTGTGGCAAGAGAATAGGGCCTTGAGGCAGGGAACCTAAGGCTGATTCGTACTGACTGAATATCAGAGGCTACTCCCTTTTCAACCTTTCCTTTTTCTGTGTGGCAGTTGCTGCGTGGCCGTTGCAACCCCTCCTTTTTCTGTGTGGCAGTTGCAACCCCTCCTTTTTCTGCGTGGCAGTTGCAACGCCTCCTTTTTCTCTGTGGCAGTTGCTGCATGGCAGTCGCAGTCCCTCCTTCTTCTGCGTGGCTGTTGCTGCGTGGCAGCTGCAACCCCTCCTTCTTCTGTGTGGCAGTTGCTGCGTGGCAGTTGCAACCCCTTGTTTTTCTGCGTGGCAGTTTCTGCGTGGCAGTTGCAACCCTTCCTTTTTCTGCGTGGCAGTTGAAAAGGAAAGTAACTCCAACCAGTTCCCTCCTGCAACCAATCAGACTGATGGGCGGCCACTACTTCATTTCCGCAGAATGAACCAGTGGGAAACCTATAGAGGGTATTTAAACCCCAGAAAATTCTGTAATCAATGCTCTTGAGCTGCTTGCTCAAGCCCTTTCCTTCCCCATGGAGTGTACTTTGTTTAAATCCCTGCCTTCACTGCCTTGCTTTGTTTGTGTGTTTTGTTCAATTCTGTTAAAAACGCCAAGAACCTGGACAACTACCCTAAACAGGCAATAAAAGCACAAACGCATTGTACACAAAAATATTTTCCTTCTGTATATCTTTATTCTAGAAGCTTTTTTCTATTTTTTATTTATTTATTTATTTTCGCTGTTAAAACTTTTTTTTGTTAAAAAGTAAGACCAAAACACACACGTTAGCCTGGGCCTACACAGGGTCATTAGGACATCACTAAGCAACAGGAATTTTTTCAGATCCATTATCATCTTATGGGACCACAGTATATATGCGGTCTGTTGTTGACCAAAATATTGTAGTGTGACACATTAATGGGGTGAGGATATTATTCTCTATTATTATCTTATATAATTTTTAAATGCCATCAGATAAAACACAGAAGGGAGCACAGAGCTGCCTGGTCCTGCAGCTATCCTGGAGTGAGGTGGTGCTGCCAACCACTGGAAGCTGAAGTCCAGAGGCTCTATTCAGTCAAGGGGTGATGAACTCTCTTTGGGTCTGGAGACAGGCTGGAACTGGGGTGAGAGTAAGTAAAGAAAGTCAGTGAGTAGAAAACATTGGGTGAAGACAGAGAGTAGACTCACTGCTCTAAAGAACTACCTGAGACTGGGTAATTTTTAAAGAAAATATGTTTAATTGACTCACAGTTCTGCATGGCTGGGAAGTCCTCAGGAAACTTACAATCATGGTGGAAGGAGAAGCAAGCACCTCCTTCACAAGGTGGCAGGAGAGGCTAGGGGAAGGCAGGGGAAAGCACCACACATTTATCAAACAGCCAGATCTCCTGAGAGCTCTATCAGGAGAAGAGCAAGGGAGAAGTCTTGCCCTCAGGACTCAGTCACCTCCCACCAGGTCACTACCCCAGCACATTGGAATTACAATTCGATATGAGATTTGGGTGGTGACATAGAGCCAAACCATATCAGAGCAGATAGAGAGAGGTTGATGAATGGGTACCAATATGCATTAGGTGGAAGAAATAAGTCCTGGTGTTAGATAGAGCAGTAGGGTGACTATGGTTAACATTTCAAAATAGCCAGAAGAGAAAAATTCAAGTGTTCCTAACATCAATGAAATATAGATATTTAAGGTGTTGGATATTCTATTTACCCTCATTGGATTATATGAGTGTATCAAATCACATGTACCCTGAAAATATGTATATCGATTACAGATCAATTTAAAATAATTTTAAAGAGATATCATCAAAAAAAGAAAAGGTTTGGTGAAATTTTAGCAGCTATCCTCAGGGGGAACTTGCGAGGACCAGATCAGTGTTTATGAATAAACTCTGTAAGTTTGTAATATAAAGGTGTCTATTTGATGTTGTCAGGATTACCTTCCTAATTAATCAATAGGAATAGTCTTTATGTTTCTTCAAGATACTCGGAGTCACATTTCGTTTTCTTTAGTTTTTGTTTTGGAGACAGGCTCTTGCTCTGTTGCCCAGGCTGGGGTGCAGTGGCATGACCATAGTTCACCACAACCTCCACTTTCTGGGCTCATGCAGCCCTCCCATCTCAGCCTCTGAAGCAGCTGGGACTATGACATGTGCCACCAGGCCCAGCTATTTTTGTGTGTTTTTTGTAGAGATGGGGTTTTGCCATGTTGCCCAGGCTGTGTTCAACTTTTGGACTCAAGCTATCCACCTCCCTTGGCCTCCCAAAGTACAGGGATTCCAGGTGTGATCCACCATGCCCAGGCCCACATCTGTTTTTTGCATGTGACTTTGTTGAGCTGGACCATGTGTCATTCTGTTTTCTAGTTAAGAAATTCATTTGTTTATAATAGCTTTGATAGTTCCAAAATAATTCTAGAATATACATTAGAAATTAATATAAATTTACATGCTATATCTGCAAAGACAGAGTAAAATTTAAAACAAATAATAAGTAGGTGGAAACAAGATCTAGCTGACATTGTAAAATCTCTTTTTGAGGAAAGCTTGATCCAAACCGAAATTCTAATTTACAGGTGTATCAATCTGTTCTCATGCTGCTAATAAAGACACACCAAAGACTGGGTAATTTATAAAGGAAAGAGGTTTAATGGACTCACACTTCCACATGGCTGAGGAGGCCTCACAATCATGGTGGAAGGCACAGGAGAAGCAAAGGCACATCTTACATGGCAGCAGGTAAGAGGGCTTGTGCAGGGGAACTCCCATTTATAAAACCATCAGATCTTGTGAGACTTAGTCACTATCATGAAAACAGTATGGGGGAAATTGCCCCCATGTTTCAATTATCTCCAGTTGGCCCCACCCTTGATACATGGGGATTATTACAACTCAAGATGAGACTCGGGTGGGGACACAACCAAACTATATCAACAGGTATAGGAAGCCTGATGCTCTTGAAAATCTTACGGTGAAGGGAAATAAGCAAACATATTTCTGAAGAATGTAAAAGGAGTTCATGGATACTGTTTTACTTTCCTGCCTATTGCTGCTGTAATAACTTACCAGAAATATTGTGGCTTTGAACAATACAGGTTTACTATCTTACAGTTCTGGAGGTCAGAAGTTCTAAAATCAAGTTGACAATGGAACTGCAGGCTTCAGAGAGATTGTTTCCTTGCCTTTCTCAGCCTCTACAGGCCCCATCCTCAGTTTGTGGCCCCATCCTCAGTTTTCTACCTACCATGAATACGTAAAAGATAAAACAACTACTTTAGCCTAGGGAATAGAAGGATGCATTTTATATGAGTTTAGGTTAAAAACTCCTGTTCCATTTCATTCATTCAGTCATTTTCTATTTTCTCTCTCTTTTTTTTTTTTTTTTGGCTTGTTAACAAAATCATTAAATCAAAACAAGCAAGAAGGGGAAAAATATGCCAGGCAAGGGAAATGGCTTGAGAAAAGATGACTCTGTGGAAAAAATGAGCAGTGTCTTAGTCTTGTCGGGCTACTATTACAGAATACTACAGCTAGGTGATTTGTAAACAATAGAAATTTGTTTATCACAGTTCTGAAGGTTGGGAAGTTCAAGATGAAGAGAGTGTCAAGTTTAGTGTCTGACGAAGGCTTAATCTCTGATTCCAAATGGTGCACCATCTGGAGAAGACGAATGCCTTATCCTCATATGGCAGAACGGGCAGAAAGGCAAAAGGGCAAAAAGGGCCTACCTCATTCTCTCCAGCCCTTTTATAAGGGACAAATCCCATTCATGAGGGCAGAGCCTTCATGGCCTGCTCACTTCCTAAAGGTTCTACCTCTTACAACTGTTGCTTTGGGGATTAAATTTTAACATAAATTTTAGAGAAAACACAACATCAAACCATTTCAGGCTGTGTGTGGTTGTCTGGGTTGTATGTGTGTTGTATGGGTTGTATATGTGTGTGGGTTGTATATTTGTAGTGTTGTATATGTGTCTGTTGTGCTTTAGGGATGTAGTTGGTAGAGATTTACAGAGCGTTATGATCTAGGAATGTAGCATTCTGACTATATTTGGCTCTGTAGAAAGAAAATTCTACCAATTTTTTGGCAGGATTATTATTTTTTGTATTATTTTTGATTTATGTACCTTGTTGTAACAACATTGGAAATATGTCAAGTAAATTCCCTCCTCTGGAAGTAAATTACAAAAAAGTAAACAAATGAGAAAGTTTCTAAAATAACTCTTAATGAAAGCATTAAATCAGGCATTACCAAGAAAGCTTGAGTAGGATTTGTTGATTCAATTTGATAAAAATAGGACTTGTAATTTTGTATATAGTCCAACATGATGTATGAGGGGTTTAGAACTGAGTATGAATGATTTAGAAATAATAATGAATCTTATAACAATCAATCACAAGGTGCTTATTGACTAGAGTACCTTCATTTACAAAGTTATTGCAACACTTCATCATTTAGGATGGGTAAGAGCTTTTATTGTGCTATGATTTGGCAAATAAATGAGTGTAGATGGTTTGATAAGATAACAACAAACCATCTTGGTGGATCAGCAATCTTGCTTTTAAAATCAATATAGAATGCCTTTAATTAAAGTCAATGAAAACTCAGTTATTGAATTAGTTTTAAGAGGTTTGTTCCAATGCTTCTAGAGAAGTAGACAACAGTAGAATACTTACATCCCCTCCTTTACAATAATAGTTTGTTTTATTGGGACTATTTGCCTTATGTTTATGGAACATGATGCATAAATACAGACCTTATATTTTAGGTGACAGAAACTGATTTCTAGCTATGTGAGTTTATAACAAAGTAGAGAAAGGGGAAGTCAGAAAACACATTTGATCTAACCATGAACACCCACATGCAGAAAACCTGGGGCATCTCACTCCTTAGTTTTAGTCCTTGTTTATACTGCAAACAGCCAAATAAATACAGACATTTTTCTTTGCACTATTTTCCCAAAATAGAGAGAACTTATAAATTATTTATGAGTTATTATATAAAGGTTTCATAACTAAAACTGATCAAACTAAAAGGTTTCCAGAGTGAGGCAGATGTAAAATTTACTCTGTCACAATAATCAATAATGTTATGATACTTTTGGCATTTACTTGTTTATTCAGGTATGATAATTTGTATTGCATTTAAAATTGCAATAAGTGTAAGCAGTTAATGAATCTATAGTTTCTGTCCCTGGAATATTTTTTATAGGGATGGTAAAAGTTGTGGGTGTTAACTTAGTTTCTTTGTTACATAAAGCTATGTAAAACGTACTGTCATTGAGTGAGACTGTCTCAAAAAAACAGCAAAAGCAAAAACATACTGTCATTAATACAATATCTATTTCTTATTTTATTTTCCTCTCCAGTAATTGGGACATTGTTGTCATCAGTTTATCTAAGAATCTGTATCATTATATTTCTCTTTGCATTGTATTGCATTTTTTTCTCCCTGATTTTTACTCTTTACTACTATTTTCTCTCTCCATAGCACCCACTTTCATATGATATATGTATACATCAAATATAAGGTCTTACATGTGTGCATCCTTATAAAACATAAATTTCTTCAGGCTATTTTCTGTTTTTTTTCTACCATTTCAGTTAATTTAAGAATATTGGTCTACTCATTTTCACTTCTTCAAATTTAGCATTTTACAATGATTCCAATAATCCTTTCATCTATGATTCAAAATTCACTGATATGTAATATTAATATATAACTCATAATGTACTTAATCTTAATTGTCTGAATTATATTCTTATTTGAGTTTAACTTTATTTTCATCTTCCCATTTCTTATGTTTGATTCTTTTCCAGAGAATAAGATTTTCTGTCGTTGATATTTTCAAAGATTTGCCTTTTTGGCCTCTTTAAAAGTGTATATTTAATTAATTTCTGTTTATTTTTATTATTTCTTTCCTTTACTCTTCTGGCTTTCTTTGTTGCACTTTTCCTCTGTCTTCTCGAGTTGAATATTCATTTGTGTTCAGTTATTTTATTATTTCTTCAAAAAAATGTATAAATATATTTTTGAATATTTTCAGCTCTATTCCATGCATTTAGGTTTGAATATTTTCATTATAATACATTTCTGACTATTTTATAATTATCCTCCTGATTTAATATTTAATACAGAGTTTATTTATTGATTAGTTTTCAAAGTATGTAGTTTTTTCTAGTTATTCTTTTTGATTTTAAGTTTATTTGGAATACGAGTTCTGTGTTGTTTTAAAATGTTAAAGTTTATTAAGTTTATTAAGACTAATATCAATTTTTACTAATGCTCCAAGTGTACACTGGTAATCAAGTGTAAAATGTACATACACACACACACATAAAGTATATACATGCAGTGAGGACATTAATTGTGATATCAAATCTGGAATAATTTTATTTAATATTTTTTCTGCATATTTGAGCTTCTGACAAAAATGCAATTTTAAAATCCAAATAAAAATGTTGATTTACCTATTTCTCTCTTTGGTTCTGTAAGTTGTTGCTTTATTTATTGTTTGAAGCTCTATTTGCCTATAAATATAACCCCAACATTTATTTACATATAATTATGATGACAACATTCCATTAAGCTTTATATTTTATTATTATATAATAGTTTTATACTCTGTAATGTTTTGCCTTAAATTTTATTTGATAATATGTAAACATTGTACCAACATTGTGTTGTGACTCATAATTGCGTTGGGTGTATTTTTCTGTTTTTTTATTTTCACCCCTTTTCACCATTATATATTTCTTTTATAGTACATGTTACTGGGTCTGTTTTAAAAGCTTTCTTTTAATCTGTGAATCTCTATTTTGATAAGAGAGTTTAATCAACTTATAGATACATAAAATGCAAATATCATTATATTGGGGTATTTCCTCTGTCTTATTTGTTATTTCCCATACTTTAAAATATATTTTTCATATCTATCCTGTCTTTCATTAATTAAAGCTAATACTGTCCAATCAATTTGTGTGTGTGTGTGATTGTCTCTGACACTTATCCCTGAATTTCCTGTAATTATCACAACTTGACCTTCAGACAAAACAAATGTTTTAGAATATTCTACTTTTTTGTGTGTGTGCTAGTGGAAGAAAGCTAGATGATTAGTACTTTCATTCCTATATTTATTTTAATTGTAATTTCAGTTTAACATCTTATGTTATCTTCAACCAATTAAGTGAAAAGACAATAAAAACCTGTACAAAATGTTAAAGGTCTTGCCTTGGAAATCCATAATCTTCTCGACATAGCAATGGATAGAGAAAAAAGCACAGGAAGTTTAACATCATCTACTTCTGTCCTGAGAGGGGAGATTTCTGTGAAAAATAGTGAAATCATGGTCTCATCACTCCTGTATCCAGCATTGATTTATTTTATACAACATGAATCTTCGTAAGTATTAGAACAACTTGTATAATGCTAATATATATTATAAATGTAGAATAAAACTATTAGCAATTAGACTACCAAGATAATCTGTTTATTAAAATTAACAAAGGGTGTCTCTAAGTTGTTGTAAATGGTCTATAATTGTAGTGATTTATTATCTTGATTAACATAAAAATCCACTGGCCTGTTCTTTTTAAACAAACAAAGAATAAATATTTATCTAGTGTTCTCTCATTTATTGCTTTGTAGTACATGAATTATATTTATTTAATTTATTTAATTCTGTCTGACTAGCATTACATTCCTTCTCTTGTCTTCCTTCCTCCTTCATTTGGGAGCTGCTCCTTTTTTTTTAAATTCCAACTGCTCCAGTGGAAATGGAAACATTCAATAATCTACTCTTTGGCCATAGTTCACTGACACTGAGGTGGCTAGTTATCAATAACCAATTATTTTTTCTTTTCTGGGGTTGTAAAATTGGGAGCTGAGACCAAAAAGTAAATCATCTGATGGCAGAAAGCATGGGATGTGCCATTCTTAGAGTGTCTGTGCCTATGTTTCCCATTATGTGGAGAAACTCTTAGTCCGTTTGGGTTGTTACAACAAAATATTATAAACTACCCAGAAATTTATTCCTAACAGTTACAGAGAAGTCTAAGTTCAAGGAAATGGCAGATTCTGTGTCTGGTGAGAGGCTATTTCTTGGTTCATAAGATGGTGCCTTTTCAATGTGTCCACACATGGTAGAAGTCGCTTGTTAACTCTCTGGGATTTCTTAAGAATCCCATTCATGGGCTGGGCGCCGGGGCTCACGCCTATGATCCCAGCACTTTTGGAGGCCCAGGCAGGCGGATCACTTGAGGTCAGGAGTTTGAGACCATCCTGGCCAACATGGTGAAACCTCGTCTCTACTAAAAAAAATACAAAAATTAGCCAGGTGTTGGGGCATGCACCTGTAGTCCTGGCTATTCTGAAGGTTGAAACAGGAGAATCGCTTGAATCACTTGAACCCAGGAGACGGAGGTTGCAGTGGGCCAAGATCATGCCACTGCGCTTCAGCCGGGAAGACAGAGAGAGACTCTGTGAGAAAAAAAAAAAAAGAATCG
This sequence comes from Nomascus leucogenys, assembly GCF_006542625.1. NCBI lineage: Eukaryota > Metazoa > Chordata > Mammalia > Primates > Hylobatidae > Nomascus > Nomascus leucogenys. The sequence continues at coordinate 42,457,248 of NC_044400.1, forward strand.
CATTTATGGTGTCTTGCCTCTCATGACCTAATCACCTCCCAAGTAACATCCTGATATCACCTTGGCAGGGTAGGATTTCAACAATGAATTTTGAACACAAATATTCAGACCATAGCAAACCCTGTGGAGAAACAAAATTGACAGGCTTTAAAGATACAGATACAAGGAGGGGGAGAGGAAGTGGGAGAGACAGACACAGATAGAGGCTGTCTTGTCTTCCCAACACTAGTTATTCCCAAAACGCAGTAGTTTCTCTGCCTTTTTTTGTCTGTTTCTCCTTCTCAGACTCTGTAATGCAAAACAGTCTCCTTATTTTCTAAACTAGATTGAATTTAGTTTCCATCACTTGCAATCAACACTCTCCTGGCTAATACATGCTTAAACTTTATGCAGCTGAAATTTCAAGCATCTAATTATATGATATTTAATAAAGGTAACAGGTGGTTACTGTTAAGGAGAAACAGAAAATAGACTGAGTGATAGCAAAACTAAGTTGTTGACATCTACTTCATACAAATGATTACCAATGTAGAGATCCAAAAGAAATCTCACAAGGGAGGTAGAAAAATATAAAGAAACAGATGAAGTTCCAAATAGATTAACATGCATGCAAATATACCGTACTTGCGTGCGTGTGCGTGCGTGCGTGTGTGTGTGGTGTTTGAGTGGCTAATAATCTTCTAAACAATAATTGTTAATAATTCAGATTCTCATCTAGAATCATGAATCCAATTCTAGCTTTGCGTTTGCTCTGTAAGAAACTTAGGTGTGCTGCAGAACAAAGATGTGCCTCATCATCCTTAACTACTAAATGATAGCTATATGAACACTTTTCCAAATAAGCTGTGAGATTAAATGACAGAGAGGCAGACAGGCAGATAGATGATTGATGATAGATAGATAGATAGATAGATAGATGATAGATAGATAGATAGATGATAGATAGACAGATAATAGATAAGATTGATAATAGGTAAATAGAGATAAAAATAGAATAATACTTGGAAAGAGAAAGTGCTGCTCAATTTTATTTATAACTTTCATTAACTTCTTAACGCTGACTTCTGTATACTTTTCTCCTCCACAGAAGCTATATGAGTATAGAATAATTCCCATGTCTTCTCCTAAAGCACACTTTAAAAACCCCACAAATAATTCTTTCCTGAGCCACACCCTAGCACTATCATCTAAAGTAAACTTATTTCACTTAATAGCAAAACAACATTGGCAATTAAAAAAATCCATTTTTTTTGTGTGTGGGTATGGGGTATTTGCTATTTTTATTTATTTTAAAAAATTTTGTTGATAGTCTCCCTAAGTCTGTGTTTTAAAAAATTTTGGTTGACAAGGAATAATTTTACAGTTGACACTTGAACAATATAGGAATTAGGGGCACCAATCTTCTACGTAGTCAAAAACCTGCATATAACTTTTTTTTTTTTTAAGAGACAGACTCTTGCTCTATTGCCCAGGCTTGAGTGCAGTGGAGGTCATGGCTCACTGCAGTTTTGAACTCCTGAACCCAAGTAATCCTCCCACCTCAGCTTCATTCCAAGTAGCTAGGAATACAAGTGTGTGCCACTACCCCTGGCTAATTCTTTTTTTATTTTTTGTGAAGACTGGGGTCTTGCTATGCTACCCAGATTTCTTTTGAACTCCTGGCCTCAAGTGATCCTCCCGCTTCAGGCTCCCAAAGTGCTGGGATTACAGGCGTGAGCCACTGAGCCCAACTAAACTCTGCAAATAACTTTGACTCCCCTTTTAACTATGAGTAGCCTACTATTTACCATAAGCTCGACTGATAACATGAACAATTGATTAACATATATTTTACATATATATATAACATACATATATACACGTATATATGTACATACATATATAAATACATTATACATAATACAGTATTTTCATAACAAAATAAGAGAGAGGAAATATGTTATGGAACAATTATAAGAAAGAGAAAGTATATTTGCTATTCATTAAATGGAAGTGGATCCTCATAAAGGTCTTCATTCTCATTGTCTTCACACTGAATAGGCTCGAGAGAAGGAAGAGGAATGGTTGATCCTGGTGTCTCTAGGCTGGCAGAGGCAGAAGAAAATCCATGTATAAGCGGACCCACACAGTTCAAATCTATGTTGCTCAAAGGGCAATTATACATATTTATGGGATACAATGTGATATTTTGATATATGGATACATTTGCCAAATGATTAAACTAATATTTTTAATTTGATTTTTAACTTAGGTTTTTGTTATGAACTTTTTTTTGTATCTGCACAGCAGTAACTTGTGTCTTGCATGACTTATCCTTGTAAAACATAATGGGTTTTATATATATTTAATTTATATATACATATATATGCATATATAGAGATGGAGCTATCATCTATAATCTTTTCTCTAAGATCACAGGGGATAGAGGATACATGTTTATGTTGCAAAATATAATGTCCAGGGAAAATAAAAGATATTTAATATGTGGTATATAATAATTAAACAGGCTAGTGCTAGTAACTATATTTCTTAAACCAAATTGACTGTAAGGAGTAGAGACATAGAATCACTTAATATATGCCATTTTGAATGCTTTAAACCTAATTTTATGATGCAATTTTTAGAAGGTCATTTTAGTTTTAGGACATTTATTTTGTATTGGTATAAATTGTTGTATATCACTTTCTATTATTCCCAATGTAGGAAGAGGAAAAGATTTAAACTCTATCACCATATGAAATTTCATTAATTTTAAAGGATTTAAAATAGGTTTTGAATGTATGTATGTATGTATGTGCATATAAATATGTATACCTAAAATATAACTTCATGTCATTCATATACACGTTTATATATTAAGGACATTTATTTTTGTGAGCTCATTTTACAAAGTTTAACATAAATATGGCTAAATTTTAAAAAGCATTAATTAAATTGATTTTTATGTGAGAATATAAAAACTAAACAAGGAGAAGGGAACAAGGTAAAATTATTGCAGAGTATTTGAGGAAAGAAATGGGAAGTAAGATCAGGGGAAATTCAGCAAATCTGTGACAAAATGTGTTAGGATTAATGTTACAATGTTTGGATAAGTAGTTTATGAAGTCAAAAATTACAGCTTTATTTCCCAGGATACTGAGTGAGCTGATTTATGTCATTCTCAATTTAAGATTTACCGTGAGTTTTGAATAAGAAAATATGTAACTAGGGACAATATCATAAAAGAACTGAGCAGATCAGATCAGTGCCTCATGGGTTTAGCCATGAAGCCCATTTGAGAGATGAAGTCTATTTTTACCCCAGTGCAATATGCACATCTTATTTCTTCATATTCTCAAAGTAAAAGATTCAAAGACCCTTAGATACTCTCCTTACACATAAGTAGTTTTCAAGTCTTCTACGCACTGTTAGTTTCTTTAATATTTCAAAACTATTTTTACAATATATATTCTGATTATTTCAGCTTGAAATGATATTAGTAAACAAGAGAAGAACTGCAAAATTTTTCTTTTCCTAGTAAGATCATATATTCTTCAGTGAATTTGAAAACATTTTTAATTTAGAATATTCTTATGCAGTCAGATGTACCTGACATGTCTGCAACTCCCCAAGTGATAGAACAGTATCTAAAGACCTGAATTTAAATACTGCCTGTAAACTTTATCTACAGACTAGGATGAAAGATAATTGATATATGTGGAGCAATAAAAATAAGCCTCAATACTCAATTATATATTTGTTGCTGCTGTGCCATAAAGTCCAAACTATCTCATGTTTATGCATTTTAAATTCTACTTGCAGGAAAGAGTGCTTCTAATAATTCTGCCTTCAAAGTAAAATTAGGCTTTAGAAACACGATTTCAATATGTACTTACTTTTTATTTTACATAAGAAGATAAACTTTCCATATCCTAGGCTAAATATTTCCTGATAAAAAAGTATTAAAAAGACTGTATTTCTCAGCAGCATTGAAGAAAAAAACACTTCCAACAGTCCTAGAATACTTTCATATGAATTTTTAGTTCTTTTTTATTATTAAATAAAAAATCGACATGGGCTTTGATGTATTTAAATTTTAACTCGTGAAAATACTAAAATGGTTAGGAGAAACACAGAAGTAAAAATGACTGAAAGGGAAAGAGAGAGAGGACATTATACATAACATCAGGGTATCTTAGATCTAACTCTCCTTCTAGCATATTAATATTTAATTAGAGATATGAAGCAGAGGAGTGCTACAGAGTGGAAGAAGGTACTGTTTTTTTTTTCTTTTTTTTTATTTTGATGGAGTCTCACCCTGTCGTCCAGGCTGTAGTGCAGTGGCACGATCTTGGCTCACTGCAACCTCCCCCTCCCGGGTTGAAGCGATTCTTCTGCCTCAGCCTCCCAAGTAGCTGGGACTACAGGCACATGCCACCATGCCCAGCTAATTTTTTGTATTTTTAATAGAGATGCGGTTTTACCATATTGGCCAGGCTGGTCTTGAACTCCCGACCTCCTGATCCGCCCGCCTCGGCCTCTTAAAAGTGCTGGGATCACAGGAGTGAGCTGCCGCGCCTGGCCAGTAGGTACTTTTAATTTGTACATCTCTAACAACCACTACTGAAATCTCAAAATACATTACTGTCAGCCTACCTGCAGCATACAAAGATGCATGATTAAGTTTATTTCGGTATGTTTTGAAACAAAATATACATTTTCCTGTGAAAATATAAGAATGGCATTATAATGTTAAAAGTAACAAGTTTCTAAACAAGGCAACACAGTCTTATTTAATCTGTATATAGTTTAACTATGAGACTAAATAATATTGTACAGTCTGGCTAAGACTTATAAAATTAATTCTATGGGAAGTGTTTTCAAGTTCTAATCTGATGTTTGAGAAACGTATCTTCTCCTCTGATTTGGCAGTGATACTTCTAGCTTTCAGTGGATGATCTACAGGTTTGTATGTTTAAGGTGATTTAAAGTCAAAGGAAGTATTAATCGATCAGCTCAAAGGCAACTCATTATGTCCCCTCCTGCTACCGCATTTCTTATCAAGATAATGATACTTTCAGTTGGCACCACTGTATACCAGGAAACCAAATCCATAGTTACATATGAAGAAACAAAGTGAGAGTGATTCAGTGATTTTCCTAGGACAACACATCAAGTATGGTAAATCTGAAATCAGAGCCAGCTACATAATCTGTGAGGTCCTATGGAAAATGAAAATGTGAGATCCCTTGTTCACAAACCAATTAAAAAGATTTCTCCTTTCTTCCCCATTCTCTCTCTTCAGCAATCATGGTGGTTTTAATTTACTATTTAGTGACATGCTCCTTTGGGCATGAGGATACTCATGGAGTTAATGACAACCCTTAAAAGATGAAAGGTACAGGAAGTCCTGCCTTCAATGCTGCATAAGGCCTGTGTTCAACCCCAACCCTCCCTGTGCCTGTGCCTAGACTCCCACCACAAGGAAAGGGTGGCAGCAATTGGTAGGTGGGCGGAGCAGAGCAGGTGACAGAGAACTCATCCAGGAGAGGTGGGAAGGTGGACTGGGGGTGGGAGACAGGATGTGTTGAAACAAGCTACAAACCCCGAATGCACGCATGCTCCGCTGCCCTATCAGACTTCACTTCCAAAACAAATTCAAAAATAAAATTAGTAAGAATTTCAAGACAACCACTGCTGAACATTAAATTCCAGGGTTGGGGCCTCTTTTGGTCCCTGAGAAAGTTACATGTACTTGAAGCTGGTCCTACCCAGGACACTAAACCAGGTGATTTTATTTCAGAATTTTATGTCTTCCTTTGTATTAACTCCCTCTCTATGTTGAAGCTAATTTGTAGAGTGACCTTAAAAGTGTAAAATTTTTATGGAAAAGGTCTGAGATTTGAGGTCCTAGGACAGAGAAGCCTGGACAAATGGCTCATAGATTTTGGCTTTTGAATTGACTGCGACGGTATGCCTTGCATACCAAAGTCCATGTACTTTACATTCTTGCCATCAGCAGCAGTTGACTCTCCTTAGCAGGACAGCCCCTCCACGCTTGGTATCATACAACGCACTACGTGCAACATGTACAATCCACTTGGGACTTCTTGACAATTAGTTACTGAAAGTGTCAGAAGTAGAAGCTAGCTTTTAGTTTCATGTTTGATCCCTTTCTTCTTTCACCATGAAGACCTTGCCTCAGCTGACTTTGAACATTGAGCTTTGGCTGGTTCATGATAACATTCTAGATCTGCCAAGGGCCCCGTCGATGTTGCAGCTTTTATATTTCCATGTATGATGGGACTTAGATGCAAATGTTTGTATCTGTGATGGGATTTAGGAGCAAATTGGGAAAAGAAATATGAAAAGGGAATACTATTCATATCAATCTTAATAAATAAATCAATTATACTTTCTCAAAAAGATTATTGATGCAGTTTATATTGCTCTGTTGTTTCATCAGTTAGTATTCAAGTTCTTAAAGATTTTTAAGCAAGTGAGCTTGGTTCTATAAATATAAACAGCATTTATATTTTGTCTAGGAAAATTTTTTGTTTTGATATACCAAGTATCTAAATATACTGTCAATTTGCTTACTGATAGTTTCTCAGCTACATAAGCAGTTTGTGTTCATCTTTGTTTTTATCGTAAGTGTGACAGGCATTTTAATGGTAGTGGCTTGATGTAGAATGATAGTTACAGCTTTTTCTCTGCCTCTCAAAAGCACTCTAAATCTTTGTAAGTAAAGGAAGATAGTTGAGATTGACGGTGTTTTCTGCATTTGCTGACAGAATTTTCTGAATATTTTATGTGTTCGTGTGAAATGTTGTAGGACTGCAGTATTTATTTTGGTATGAATTAAGGGGTCAGCTCTATCTATGATTGATTTTGGTTATTTCTTATTTAACAGAGTGAATAGGAAAGTGGTGCTACTTTTTATTTTTTCATCTTGTACCTCTTAATTGCTCAATTGATCTACCTTAGTTGGATAAGAAAGAAAGTTCCATTTTGTATCTGTCATCGTTCCTTCTTTGCAGATCCACCAAAAGCAGGAGGGTGCAAATGAAGAATAAATGATTCTCTCACTTCTTCAGACTTATTTAATGAGAATATTCAAGAGTAAGGAACCAATAATCCTCATAAGTGATTCAATCCCTACATGATTTCTACGTGGTCAGGCCAAGTCTGAAATATCTTTTTCATTTAAATTGCTGGAATCCTTCTTCTATTCTTTGTAAGATCATCATCACATCAGTGTTTTCTTGTATTATTCAGGTTTCATATTAAAGGTCTCTTTTCCAGAAGAGTTTTTCCTGCTAACCTAGCTAAATTAGGTATCTTCCCTCCTTATTGTATCCCCATCAAAAGCCATTACCCTTCTTAACTTTCTTTGATGTATTGACTTGAAATTGCCTAATTTACTTATTTGTTAATGTGTTCCTTGTATAAGTCCCACTAGAAATTAAGCTGCATGTGGGTCTGTCTGCATTGTTTATTGCTACATTCCCATAACTAGAATGAATTTGGCTTGTAGTAATTATTTTAAAAATGAATGAATGAATGAATGAATGAGTTATGTAGCTGTATTATGTTGTTGGCAGTCACAAATAATTTTCAGCTTTGGTGGAAAGCAACCCTACTTCATTTATTTCCCTGCCTGGAAAACTATGCTATAAGGGTAGCAAATTATTTCTCTAATATCTTCTTTCCAAGATAGCATTCTACATTTAATGTCAAAATCAAGGCCAATTAAAATATGTCATTTAAAGGGAGATTGTTACAGCTAAATGGGAAATAGGCAAACATTCTTATAATTATTTTTATTTGGGAAATGATAAGATCAATACAGAATGAATAACTGATTTATTTAAAGACACAATGGTTCGTGAGAGAACTAAGTCCATAACTTAGGTTTACTAATTCTTCAATCTAGCAGTGTGTCCACAGCTTTCTGTTGTTTAATGAGAATTCTCAGTGTTGGAAATCAAACTCAAATAAAGGGAATTTGCTTACTGCACAAGAGGAAGAGAACCAATTTTAGCACCTTTAAGAGTTTGAACCTTGTACCTGGCATGTGTGCATTTTCTCCCTCCAGCTATCTTTTCTCTGTTCCTCTCAATGTGGTGATCATTGTTTTTATAAACAGAAATAAGCTTCTTTAATGTGGCTTCAAATAAAGTCCATGAACACTTCATTCTACAAGGCTTCATATAAAATTTATATAAAAGGCATTGGCTAAATATTTTCTGATTGGTAATTTATCAGCTATAAATGGAGTTATTGCTTTTTATCTAAAACTTCTGACACCTCTTTTGGGATTATTATCGAGTTTCTTGGTGATCTTTTCTAAACTGCATTTCAAATGGGAAAAATCAGTATTGTTTGATATACATCATAATTCAAAAATTGAAAGAAAATATTTTCAATAGCAGAGAAAAAAACTAATTTTAGTTAATAAATATTAATTAATTTTATGAAAAGTTTTATCATGGCTATTGTGAGTAGCTGTCCATATTGTTATTAAAAATCAGCTTCTAGGACAATCAACAGGTTCAGGTATGTTCATAGCATTTAAGAAAAATGTATTAGAGCACATGAAATATCAATTTTGTTTTTTAATTTCTTGCTATGCCAGACCTTTGTGCCAGCTCCCTCTGCAAATATTGCCCCTCCCATAAATAAAGATGTCTCCACTATTTCTTAGAAAAAGAAATATTGATCAGCCCTTTGAACTATATCCTTAACAAGAGAGAGGCAGTTTCTGTAATTATCCACAGGAAGCCAATTCTAGTCATCATAGTTGATAAGAATTTTCTAAAGGTTTAGAATTCTGGAAGAAAAGTAAAACAAAGCTTATGACTATTGCAAAATTTCTGCTTTTAATGATCCTTAATGTGCGACCCTGCTCCCTTTTTCCTGTACCACAAGCAAATGGTAATGATAGGAATCTATACATCACCATGTTTCAGAATCCAAAAAAAAATTTTTTCCCAATACTTAGAAAGAAATGAAGTTTCATTAAGGACTAGTTGAAGCCTAGTCCTTAAATGTTTATTTCCTGAATAATTTCCTGGATAATTTGCAATGGGCAAATCTAATCCTCGTGGGAAAATCTCAACTCTCACCTACATGGCTGCTCTCAGGGATTCTGGAAGCATATTCAGAGCCCATGTTTAAATTTGGAAAGGCATCTCCTGCAGGCAGATAGAAAACGACGCCTCTCAGAGGATCGCATCTACAGAGTTCACAGCTCAGTGAGTAGATTCCACTTCTGTGCAATAAAAGACAAAGATGTTCCTTTCTTCCTTCTTCTAGTGGGAACTACTCCTGTGCCAGGCTGAATTCCAGTCTCTCTCTGTCCCCAGACAGGCTGCTTTTGTCACAGTGTGCAAATTGGATGGCTGTGCATAGCAGCACGGGTATAGCTTTACAGGAGGTATCAGAGAAAGTTCAACATTAGTGCATTTTTCTAAGATCTAAATAAATTTAGTCGGAAATAATAGTGCCAGTGCCCTCTGAGTTTAGCATATCATCATTCCGAGCCAGGTTGTACTTTGCCAACACCATAGGAGAGTTGATGAAAACAACTCTCCTATGATAAGAGGTGAGCAGCATATTGGTTGGAACCCCCGTTGTTTGAAGGGTCTATATTCCAGATCCCTCAGGAGCTACTGCTGAACAAGTGCATCCGAAACTGCAAGAATAAGCCATGACTTAAAGACATAGGACACTTTAATTTTTCTTTAGAAGAAACAAAACGAAACATTAATCTAAGTGAAGCCTATGCAGGGATATAAATTTGCTACAATAAACAGTAAATTTACCCTGGTAAATGTAACACTTAAATGTTTCATCCGTAAGTTATTATTTTTAGTTGCTTCCCTGTATTCAGGCTTGCCTAACTCACAAATTTCTGTGGAGTGATTTATTTTTCACTGTCTAAAGGGAAATGGCACAAAAATAAATTCAAGTTTTAATACTTAGTTAACAGAAATTCCTTTTCACTTTTAAATGATAGTTTCCCAACCTATAAAACAATAATAGCAACTTAGGCTCAGTTTCCAACTAGGGGAATCCCTATATTGTCAGAGAAAATCTTCATCGGCAACATAAAAAAGTAACGTAGCAATGAATTAATTAAGTTCCTAATCTTGAGAATAACACAGATCTACTCTCTCCTCATCCTCTTTCCATTTTTCCTCCCTCTACTGCCATTAGCTATGGAATATTTCCTTTTAAATTTTCCCAGTTCTCATAAATGTTCACCTAAGGAGAATCACCCAAGATAAGTTTGAATTCCATGAGAGGATGAGGGTTAAACAAGAAATAAGAGGCTGATTCCAATAAATGGATTAGGTTATTTCCAGTTTACAATATAGCCCATCTCTGGTTTATAGTTGATCTCCTCTGTATTGATCCCCATAGTGAAGGTGATTGGGCAACAGTGGAACAGAAGTGATTTCTTTCCTCATGTAAATTATGTACCAATACTTTAGCAGTTAAGCCCAATTTCCCCTTAATCTCGTTTTGATTGATCCAAGTGTGAAAGCATACCAGCTTGTCTAATACTTTACATACCCATTTCCCTTATATGAAACTTAATGAAAAATCTGTTTGGGAAATTTGAATTTTTCTTATAACTATTTTTTTCTTTAAATGTATAAATTCTGCTACCAAAATTATGCAATCTTTTTTAGAATTTAATATTTTCAGCCATTTCTCAGATGGCATAAACAATTGGCTAGTTCTATATTATGAATATCTAAAGGATGTTAGGGTGCTAGTATTTTAATCCATACTTCAATTATTTAAAATGGGAGCATCACCTCTATTTGTGTATCAGCAGAGAAGAAAAACACAAAAAAGCTGACACTTGATTATTGAACCAATATTGTCACTTGGATCTGTTAAAAATTACTAACCTGCGTTTGTACAGAGAAGGTACTAGGTTATTTTCAATTATATTCACAATCCAAAGCGAATCATTATTAAGTATAAAGCTATAGTAAAAAAGTGCCACCAAATTATAAGACCAATCATTGATGATGTGCCAGTATCAGCAAATTCCAAATCAATTTTGATGAACTCTTACTGATTTATTGTTTCTTACAGTTATTATCACATTTTTCTTATATATAGAACAATAGTGAAGTTATTTTTAATCTGCTAAGTGAGAAAACTTCAGAAGTAGAGTACAAGCCCCAATTCTTTTCTTATATATTATACACATTTGGTTCCTTTATATATTTTTCAGTATCTGAAATTAACATTTTCAGTGTCTGGAATTAACATTTATTAATTGTACATTTGCTCATATTCCTTTCTACCAATCAGAATGTAAACTAACCGGTCACTCTTCTGTTTAACAATGTGTCTGTAGCATCACATTCACCTGTGACAAATTCTAGACTCTGCCAAATATTAGACACCTCATAAATATTTTTTGAATGAAAAATAGATAATGAAGTATACTATGCGTTGTACATATTAAAACATTCGTTCATTAAATAAACACTTATTTGCACCTCAGATGCAAAGAAATTTTATAAAACATAAAAAATTATGTTATCTTAAATAGACACAGAGAATAAAATCAGATACACGTGCTTAGTTTTCCAGCTATTCTAAGACTTATTTTACTTGGCTTAGATTAAGATTTCTGGTTTAAGAATCAATAGAAGTCAGAAAAAAATATATTAGGTAGTATTAACTCTGAGTTGAGAAAATGTAAACGGAATGTTTTACATTTTATTTTTATAGATTTAGGGAGTACAAGTGCAGTTTCGTTAGGTGTATACATTACATAGTGGTTTAGTCTGGGCTATCAGTGTAACCATTACCCAAATAGTGTACATTGTATCCATTAGATAATTTCTCCTGCCTTGCTCTCCTCCCATCCTCCCAATTTTTGAGTCTCCAATGTCTATTATTCCGCTATATCCTTGTGTACACATTAGTTTGCTCCTACTTATAATGAGAATAACTGACCTTCTGTTTCTGGGTTATTTTACTTAAGATGACGGCCTCCAGTTCCACCCATGTTGCTGCAAAAGACATGATTTTCTTTTTTTATGGCTGTATAGTGTTCCAATGTGTGTGTGTGTGTGTGTGTGTGTGTGTGTGTGTGCATGTGTCCATATGTATGCCACATTTTCTTTACGGAATCATCCATTCATGAACACTCAAGTTGATTCGCTATCTTTGCTATTGGGAATAGTGTTGTGATAAACATGTAAGTGCAGATGTCTTTTTTATATTATTTCTTTTCTTTTGGGTAGATAAACAGCAGTGGGATTGCTGGATCAAATCCCAGATGGTAGTTGTATTTTTAATTCACTGAGAAATCTCTATTCTATTTTCCATAGGAGTTGTAGTAATATACATTCCCTCCAACTTTATGTAAGCATTCCCTTTTCTCTGCAACCTCACCAACATCTGTTATTTTCTGACTTTTTGAAAATATCCATTCTGACTGGTGTAAGATGGTATCTCATTGTGTGTTAATTTGCATTTCTCTGATGATTAGTGATGTAGAGTATTTTTTATGTGCTTTTTGGTCATTTGAAAAATGTCTGTTAATGTATTTTGCCCACTTTTTAGTGATTTTTTGTTGTGTTTGAGTTGGTTGAGTTCCTTGTAGATTCTGGATATTATTCCTTTGTCAGATGCATAGTTCACAACTAGATTCTCCAATTCTGCAGGTTGTCTGTTCATTTGGTTGATTTTTATCTTTCACTGTGCAGAGGCTTTTTTGTTTACCTAAATTCCACTTGTCGGTTTTTGTTTTTGTTGCATTTGCTTTTGAGGTCTTAGCCGTGAATTATTATCCTAAGCCAATGTCCAGAAGAGCATTTTTCTAGGTTTTCTCCCAGAATTTTTATAGTGCAGAATAAAAGTTTAAAATAAACTAAGCAATGTTTAGTTTAAATAATGCTTTAAGAGGCTTAATGATAAAGCATATTTCTAGTTTGAAATGGTTAAATCTCATGAAATGTAACGACTTTCAACCTTTAAAAATGACTAAAAATTTATTGCTTTATTAAAGTAATAAAAACAAATCCACTTTTAATTGAGAGGCCTTGTTTAGTGTAAATTCATTTCAAACACTGGTCATTCAGTCAAACCACAGTTAGCTAATGTACTGCCAACTAACTAACTCTCCCATCAGCAATTGTTTATACGTATACATTCTTTCACATAATACTTTCTTAACTGTAAATACTGGTCATTCTATTTTCCAAATTTGTAACACAGCTAAAAGAAATTTTGTGCTACCTTTGTAGTATCATGAAAACAATGAAATTTTTTTTTTTTTCGAGACAGTCTCACTCTGTCCCCAGGCTGGAGTGCGGTGGTGCAACCTCAGCTCACTGCAAGCTCTGCCTCCTGGGTTCATGGCATTCTCCTGCCTCAGCCTCCCGAGTAGCTGGGAATACAGGTGCCCGCCACTATGCCTGGCTAGTTTTTTTTTTTTTTTTTTTTTTTTTAGTAGAGACAGGGTTTCACCGTGTTAGCCAGCATGGTCTCAATCTCCTAACCTTGTGGTCCACCCGCCTTGGCCTCCCAAAGTGCTGGGATTACAGATGTGAGCCACCGTGCCTGGCCACAATGAAATAAATTTTAATTTATGTAATTATCCTGTATTATCATACATCATTCCTCACTCACTGTCCATGCATTTGTTGTGTGCCCACACTAAGTCATTCACTGAAAGGCTTGCTATGAATAATACAAATAATAACTATTTCCTGTAATACAACCCCAAATCTTACATATTGTATTGATGATTAAACGAAAACACTTACTATACTCTGAAATAAGTAGAGCATATATATTTACAATATACTGAAATTCTTGATATTGTAAGTATAGATTAACTTACTTTAAAGTATTTTTAAAATATATTTTATTGTATATAATTAAGCATACAACATAATATTTTAATGTAAATATACATAATGAAATTATTACTATAGTTCAACCAATTAACATATCCATTATTTCAATTATCTTTTTTTATAATACGAGCACCTAAAATATAATCTCTTCACCAATTTCAAGTATAAAGTACTATTAACTATCTTTCTCATGCTGTACGTTTTATCTCTAGATTTATTCATTCTATGTATATGCAACCTTTTGCCCTCCAACCTCACTCTCCCCATTCCCAATCTCTCCCATCCACCTATTCATTGCCTTTGGTAGCCATCTTCCTGCTGTTTGTTTCTAGTATGGTGACCCTGCCATTTGTGACAACGTGGATGTATCTGGAGGACATTAAGACAAGTGAAATAAACAAGACACAGAAAGAAAAATATAGCACGGTCTCTCTTATATGTGGAATTTAAAAAATTAACTTCGAATACTTTAGATTAAACTGGTCAGTAGAACAATTTCTATGATCTTAAAATAGCTGACAGTATAGAAAAACCTACATTTAAAGTGTTAGGCAGATTTTTGTTATTCATTAGCTTTTCCTCAATGAATAAATATTTGTTTAGTAGTTAGCAAAACATAGCTACCAGCTCAGCACAGATTAATGTCAGTTATAAATTACTTAACTGAGTGTAAATAAGAACTCTCTCTTTTTGAGGTTTATGATTTGCAAAGGATTACTAAAAGGTATTCTAAAATTGATGTCACTGGACCTATTTATAAATAGGATTCTCAGGAGATACACTTTGCATGTGATACTTGATGGGAGAGGAAGACATCCATGTTATTTCCCAAGGTCATGTCTACTCACGATGCCTGGCAGTCACATTTGTAATATACCATAACTCTAAAAAGTGCTGGGTCAAGGATTTACCAGGTCACAGTTTCATCATCCAAAGTGGATGGCGGCTGTCTAAAGATTTGCAGCTACAGCAGAGACATTGAAATTTGTTACAAATGTCTAACAGTTCCCATTTCAACTTCTGCCATATTAAAGGATTAATGCTGTGCCATTTAAAAGAAATGTTTTATCTTGCATTAACTTTCTTGATGATTAGTGGAGCTTTAATCAAGAAAGATAGAAAGACCAGCTATTCAAACTACTGAATACTGAAAAGGTCACAGTATTGCAGAATACTCCTGTAATTTACTATCTCCTATTACAGACTCTGAAAACGATCGTACTCCCTTCTCAAAGACAAAACACTAACTATTTGACAAAGTCACCATACTCACTGAATGCAGCTCTAGTTTAGGTCAAAGCTGATAATATTATGTAGCCTGTATAAAAGCATTACTCTGATGAATATAGCATAGTAGAATTAAATCCTACCAAATTCAATTTACAATCATCTTTATCATTAGGAATGTAAAAGAGAATCATGTTTCATAAATAATAAAATTATTTTAAAAAAACCCTTGATGGCACATGTTTAATGGCTGAACGCTTTCACTATTCCAGATGCAGCAGTCATCCAAGAGCTGTCCATGTATGTACTCCTGTGAATGTTAGTTCCTTTCATCCAAGCCATCAGAGATTCTCCCTGGATCTCATTCTTGGGGTGATGTCCTATATTTTTTTTTAAATCTCCATTAACTCCTCTCCTTAGTGGTTTTAATGGCATATTCATACAATATTAGAGTGAAATTTGTGAGTCAATGTTAATTTCCAGGTTCATAGTCTCGCAGCTTGAACGCAAACTATTCAGACCTTTGAAATTACCTTTATTTCTTTACTTCCAGAGTAGCTGACTTTTTCGTTCTCTGCTGGAGCACTTGGGCTGATTCATCACCGCCTCCCCACCACCATTCACTGAGTGTAGCCACTGGTCATGGCTGCCTTTTCTGCTATTTTATAGACCCAAGCCTGAATCTATAAAGCGCTTCCCTTGGTACCTCCCAGAAACTTTTTATTGCCTGTCTCTTTCTGTCAACTCAGTTGCAGAAAAATACATTTTATGGCTCCAGTAATTTAAGAAAGGTATGTTTAAAGAAGAATCATAAATGTTCATCTTACATTGTAAAGAGATTGTTGGTACAGATAGATTTTTTGAATGATTTTGTTTTCAGTTTTATCAGAGGATCACAGAAAGCTTATAATAAATAATTTCTGTTCCCCTCTTACCCCAACCCCACTGTTCTAAGCACTTTTAATTCTCTTATATGTTCTTATCTTTTTCACTAGCATATTGTTAAAAAATGCCAATATTGATCTTTCTTGATTTACTAACTTCAGATATTATCTACTGGCTTTTTACTATGGTGGAGTTGCATTAAGTGTATGTCAACACTCTCCCCTTTTTTATGCCAAGACATCACATTGTTATTTTAATTCTTCTATTGGCTACTTCTCTAACTTTCAATAGTACAGTTAGTTTAAATGTGTGTTGCACCATCACCTGTGGAGAGCGTCTCTCAATTCCTCATATTTTGAGGACATACAATTAGCTTCTATGTACCCCTTTTCTTTTCCTCACTGCACCCAACTTCTTTGCATTGTATGTATCTATTTTTGACATCATGGGTTAATGTTTTATATTTAGTCATACATTGACTATATAGTAAATCTGAAAGTTAAAATCAATAGATAAAATTTGTATAATTATCTTCAAGGACCATGCAAATGCAGTTAGTTGTATGTCAAGTAGTTTGACTATGTTTCTTCTAGGTAATTTTGTTTTGTTTTGTTGTGTTATAGATTACTAAGGATAGTAAAATATGTCTCTCTCTCTCTCTCTCTCTCTCTGACTCTCTTCCTCTCTCTCTCTCCTGCAGCTACCTCGCTCACTTGCAGTTTTCCATTCTCTTCCTCTAATCTGAGTATTTGGTTTCTAGACTATCCGTACAACTACACTGCTTTCTAGATTAGCTTATCTTTACTTTTTGTGATGAATCCATTCTTTCCTAGATTCCATGTTTTTTTTTTCTTGTTTAATCTCTTGATTTACTGAAACATATTTTAAGAATAAGTTTATGAGACTACTTTTTTTTTGGAAAGCTTTTATTCAACTCCCCTTTTAAACTGATAGTATAGCTTAACATTAGTCTGGCTCATTAAGTTTCCACGGTATGCAAAGAAACCCTGAATATTGTTAGGATTTGTCAGGCTGCGAGTCTTTTTTCCATCATTTCTCAATGTGTCATTGTGGCAGGCCAATTCTCCAAGCCTGTGTGTCACACAGACGGGCCTGCAAAGCACTCCAGTTACACAGACGGATTTCCACAGCACTGCTTTAACATTGAGCAAATAGTTAAACCTAGGGAAATCGGTGCCCAGCCATCAAAGCTAGAAACAAAACATAGGCTCAGCAGGAGCCTTGCATAGGCTTCTCTCTAACCTGGAGCAAGTCAAAATAATAGAGACAGTCTTACATTCCTAGTGCCAGGACTCATCTCAGGTCGATGGAATCTAAGACAAGTCAAGGTAACAGAGGCAGCTGTGCAAATAGATTCCATTGGAGAGTCTAAGGCAGCTCTCCGGACCAAACTGTAAAGGGGATAAGACAGAAATAATCATTCTGGTACCACAGTAGACAGGTCTTGAAGGTACTGGGGCCCTTTTAATCAGACTTAGCAAGCATTTTTTGCCTCTGACCTTCTAACTGAAACAAAATTAGTTACCAATAGACTTAGGCAAATGCTATATTGCACGTGGGCACATAACCCCAACCAATGTAAGCACTAAGAAAATTTTAACACTTTGAGTTGGTCTCGTGGAATTATCTCCGGCCTTCTTGCTATATCCAGTTATAGTAATACATTCCCTTCTTTCCTAGTTGGTCTGCTTCTTGTTATTGGGCCTCACGAAAAGGCAGCTGGACCTGGCTTTGTTCCAGGAACATCATGGGGCCACTTCAAATTGAAGACATGTATTTAAAACATTTTTTCCTGCTTACTCCATTATTTACATCTTAAAATGTAAACTGTCTAATGTTAACATTGCTCCTGTATTTCTTCTGGTTGTAGTTCCATGACACATATTTCTCATGCCTTTAAAATTTTCAGTTTATGTGTGCCTTTTAAAACAACGTACAGCTGGATTTGTATCTAATCCAGTTTGAATCCTCTAATTTTCATAGACTATCTTAATTAATATATATTTATTGGAATTATTTATATATTTTGACTTACTTCTGTCTTCTATTTTGTTTTTGCCTATATGGTTAATGTTGTTTCACATGCATAGATGAAAAAATATGATATGTGTGTAAGTCTGCTAGGGGTCCCATAACAGAATGTCACAGACTGGGTGAGTTAAACAACAGAAATTTATTTTGTCTCAGTTCTGGAGGCTGGAAGTCCAAGATTGAGTGGCTGGCAGGGTTGACATCTGACAAGGCCTCTCTCCTTGGCTTGTGGGTGGCCACCTTCCCTCTGTGTCCGTTCCTCTGTGTGTGAGCACCCCTGGTGTCTCTTCCTTTTGTTAAAGAACACTAATCCTCTTGGATTAGGTCTCCACCCTAATGACCTCATTTAACTTTATTATATTTTTGAACTCTATCTCCAAAGATAGTCACACTGGGGGTCAGGGCTTCAACACCTGAATTTGAAGGGGACACAAATTTTTGTATGTTCTAAATATCTGAAATATTCTTTTTTACATCCAAGCAGCTTTTCTATAAGGAAGGCCATGAGGTGAATAAAATTCACTTATTTGTATTGTTGCATAATAATTCTAGTTGTTTGATCATGGTAGAAGCTTTCTATGTTACCTTATTTGAAAATAATAATATTTCTACTTACAAGAAGTTGGTAAAATATTGTTATCCCATGAAGTTCTTGAACAGGGAATTTTTCTTTGTTTGTTTATTTTAAGAAAGGCAGTGGAGTGTAAAGTGAGATAAACAATGAACAAGAAAGTTGACTTCTTTTGAACCATAACTTAACTTGCCTCTTCTAATATTTACCAGACAGCATAACTGGTTCAAGTTATTTCTCCATTTCTCTAGTCACAGTAGAGAATGAATTGACAATTAGGTGACATAGTCAATAGAGGAAGGTGATCGTCATGATTACAAAAAAAAGCAACTTGTTAGTAGACGCATTATCAAGGGACAAAGACTAGAGTTTATTAAGCACCTACTAGGCTCCAGGTATTCTCATGGCATTTTAATAAATATTATTTTACTCAAATATTAAATCTTGTATTATTTCAATTTAAGCTCTGAAAGAAATTAAAAAAAACTACTAAAATTTGCTGACATAAATATACAAGTAAATATGAGCTTTATCCATATTATTGGTAATTTAAAAGAATGAGTTTTTGGTTTTACTTACTTCCTGAATTTACTTTTTAAATTTTTTGGTATCTGTTTGTATCTTTATGTTTGTTTTCCTTCTCCTTACTTTGCACTTAACTTCCTTTTTCCTTTTTTTTAATTATTTAAAGTAGAAATGTGGCATATTGATTTTAGACCGGGAGTTGAAAAAGTATGACTTGCAAGCCAGATTTGAGCCAAGGCTTATTTTTCCATGACCCTTGAGCTAAGAATGGATTTTATGTTTTTAAAGAATTGCAAAAGCCACATAAATAAGTAAACAAAGAATATTTACAGAGACTATAGGTGGCCCTTAAAGCCTAAAATATTTACAATCTGGCCCTCTACAAAAACATTTTCCAATCTCAGGTTTAGACCATGTAGATTTTATGAAATTATTGAGATTGATGATGTTAAACCTACCATCTTGCTATTTGTTTCTTTATATTTGATTTATATTTAGTTCTTTTTTCTTCCTTCTTTGCCATCTGTTGAATGGAGCTTTTTTTATGCTTCTACTTTATCTTCATAATAGGATTATAGCTATAACTATAAGCTATAGCAATAACTCTTGGTTTTAATTTTTAGTAATTGCCCTAAAATTAATAATATATGTATTCACTTATCACAATTCCTCTTGAAATGATATCTTGCACTTGTAATATTGTAAAATCCTTATAAAAGTGCACTTTCATTTTACTACTCATGTTCTTTATTCAATTGTAGTGATATATTTCATTTCATAATACCAAGAACTCACAATATGTTATTAGTATTTTTGCTTTAAGCCATCAATTTACTTCAAAAGACATTACAAATGTTAAAAAGATATTTTATATTTGCCATATGTTTACCAATTCTGTCACTCTTCACTCATCTGTATAGATAGACATTTTCCTATGGTATAATTTTTATTATTCCTGAAGAACTAACTTTACCACATTTCCTGTAGTGATGCTCTGCTTGCAATACATTTTCTGTTTATATTTTTTTCTGAGCAATCTTTATGTTCCTCATTTTTGGAATATCTTTATTAGCTAAAAATTCAGGCTGACATGTATTTCCTTGCAGTATTTTAAGATGTTATTCCATTGTTTTCTGGCTTGCATAATTTCAGATGAGAAATTTGCTATAATTTCTATCTTAGTTTCTTGGTACAAAATATGTCTTCCTTTCAATAGATGTTTCAAAATTTTCTCATTATCAATCCCCCTGCTCCCCCCCACTCCTTTTTTTTTGAGACAGGGTCTTGCTCTTGTCGCCCAGGCTGGAGTGCAGTGGCACAATCTCGGCTCACTGCAAACTCCGTCTCCCGGGTTCAAGGGATTCTCTTGCCTCAGCCTCCCTAGTAGCTGGGAATATAGACATGTGTCACCACGCCCAACTAATTTTGTATTTTTAGTAGAGACGGGTTTCGCCATGTTGGCCAGGCTGGTATCGAACTCCTGACGTCTGGTGGTCCACCCTCCTCGGCCTCCCAAAGTACTGGGATTATAGGCATGAGCCACCCAACCCAGCCTATCAATACCCTTTAACCATTTTATTATGATACCTCTGGTTGTAATTTTGTAATCTTACTTTGGCTTTGGTTTCACTGAACTTCTTATATCGAGAGTTACAGTTATTAAATTTAGAAATACATTGTTTCTAGTTCCCTGTGTTCTCTTCTGTTTTTCTGGGGCTGCTTGATAATTTCCCCAAACTCACTGAGTTACTTTCCATCTGTGCACTTCATTTGGAATGTTTCAAAAACTATGATTTAAAATTTGCTCTTTGTTTTTCTTCTTCTTGAGTGTCTAATATGATGTTAAACTCTTCCAGTGTGTTTTTCATTTTAGAAACTTTTTCATCCCTAAATGTTTCATAATTTCTTTTAGTTCGGTCTTCATTACTGAAATAATTTTCATTTTTGTAATTCGTTGCTGAAATCTGTTAGTTTTTATTCTGTATCCTCCTATTGCCTAGTCATAAAATTTTAAAGATTTTAAAACTATATAAATATCCTTATTTTTTGTTTTTTACTTTGTTGACCTTTCATGTCTTATTTTCATATTTGTTTGATGTTTATATTAAAAAATTTTGATTAAACTTTCTTTCAAAGGTTTTATCCTTTTAAAACAATTTTTAATACTATTTTAAAATTCTGGATTTTATTTTTAGTTTGTTTTGTGAGCATGTTTTATAGTTTATTCTTTTTTGCCATGGAGAATATCAGTATAGGCCGGGTGCGGTGCTCATGCCTGTAATTCCAGAACTTTGGGAGTCCAAGGCAGGTGGATCACGAGGTCAAGACATCGAGACCATCCTTGCCCACATGGTGAAACCCTGTCTCTACTAAAAATACAAAAATTAGCTAGGTGTGGTGGCATGTGCCAGTAGTCCCAGCTACTCCAGAGGCTGGGGCAGGAGAATCGCTTGAACCCTGGAGGTGGAGGTTGCAGTGAGCCGAGATGGTGCCACTGTACTCCAGCCTGGAGAGAAAGCAAGAGTCCATCTCAAAAAAAAAAAAAAAAAAAAAAAAAGAAAAATTAGTATGTTTAGTTCTTCAGCTTTTAAAAAATAATTTTAAAGATTTAAATCCTGTACTTTTTAGGATTCTATGTTTAACATATATGGCCTTTATGTGCTATTAAGAAGGGAATTTCTAGAGTAACTTTCCAAGTTCCATGGCTCAAGGTGTCTTCTACCTCCACATTTATAGCCAATTATTTGTGTCCCAATGCTCTTTTGGGTCAGGAATATTTTCTACCTACAGCTCTGTACTCCCGCACAAGGTGGCGATTTAATCCATAGATGTTATATTTGATGCCTGCAGACCCTGCTGGGATCTACTTCTCCCAACCAACTGTGCCTCCTCTGGTATTTCTGTTGTTTTCAGTTAGGTTACTGTGTCCCTGTGATTATCTCTTTGGGCTAGATTCCTCTTCTTTGGGAAATGGTGTTAATGTTGTTATAATATGTCAACTTGCCTAGGCTGTAACTCGCAATAATCCAATCAAACTTGAATTCAGCTATTGCTTTAAGGATATTTTGTGGACTTGATGAACATCTATGATCAGTTCACTTTAAGCAAATGCGATTATGCTAGATAATTTGAGTGAAACTGATTCAATTGGTGGAAAGGTTTTAAGAACAGAACTAAGGTTTCCCTGAGGAAGAAATTCCATGTGGAGACTACAGCTTCAGTTCAGGGCTAAAAGTTCCAGCCTGCACATGCTGACAGCCTGCATTATCGATTGGATTTTTCTTTATATATATGATTCTGTTTCTCTGGGACAATCCTGGCAGATACAGGGAGTATTGTAATATTTCTAAAATTTTTGAAGGTCTCACATGCTTCTCAGATCCCATCAAGATTTTCCAATTATTCTTGGAGCTATTTGCTCAAGTTTGCACTTAGAATTAGTACAAATAATTCTTTTCTTTCATGACTATGGTGGCTTTGGGAGTGCACTGCTTAGATCCACTGCAAGGAATATAGTTAGAGGCATCATGCACCCTGAATACTTTTGGGATATACATCAGTGTCCACACCAAAACCAGGATATTTCTGTGTTGCTTCCCAGTCCATGACTAGGATAGTAGGGTTAATAGGGCTGGGCCATTCCAGGACAATGCAGAACTTTTCTAGTGAGCAAACTTGGCTCATCTCTGATAGGACTTTGCTAATCTTTGCTAACCTAAACCCCATTGGCTTGATTTAGATGTTCCTAGAAGTACATTACACCACCAATTTCTAACAATTACCTCACCATTGCTGAGGTTTTAAATTTACATTCTTTTTTATTTTTATTTTTTGAAACAGATTCTCACTCTATTGCCCAGGCTGGAGTGCAGCGGCACAATCTTGACTCACTTCAACCTCCATCTCCTGGGTTCAAGCGATTCTTGTGCCTCAGCCTCCCATGTAGCTGGGATTACAGGCAGGCACCACCATGCCCAGCTAATTTTTGTATTTCTAGTAGAGACGGGGTTTCACCATGTTGGCCAGGCTGGTTGTGTACTCATGACCTTAAGTGATCACCCGCCTTGGCCTCCCAAAGTGCTGGGATTACAGGTATGATCCACTGCACCTGACCTAATTCGCGTTCTTTAGTGTTGACATTTTATCCCTAAATAATTTTTCAAAGATCCTGGATCTCCTTGGTGTGTTTTTATCTCAGAGAGTTGTACATATTGTTCAACCAGTTTTTGACTTTAAAACTTGTCCCAGTTCTGTTATAGGAGCTTCTTTACACTTATGTTTGGTTAGATTCCACCATTAAATTATTTTCTTTTCTTGTCTTTTTCTTCTCTTTCTTTCCTTCCTTCCTTCCTTCCTTTCTCTTTCTTTCTTTCTTTCTTTCTTTCTTTCTTCTTTCTTTCTTTCTTTTTCCTTTCTTTTCCTCTTTTTTCTCCTTCCTTCCTTCCATCCTTCCTTCCTTCTTTCCCTTTCCTTTCTTTCCTTTCTTTCTCCCTTCTCTCTCTCTCTGTCTTTCTTTCTTTTCCTTGACTTCTTTCTCTTTTTTTGAGACAGGATATCACTGTGTTGCTCAGGTGGGAGTACAGTGGTGTGATCACTGCAGCCTCGACCTTCAGGGATCAGGTGATCACCTCATACCTCAGCCTTCCAGGTAGCTGGGACTACAGGTGCCCACTACCATGCCTGGCTAATTTTCGTATTTTTTGTTGAGATGGCTTTTTGCCATATTACCCAGGCTGGTCTCGAACTCCTGTACTGAAGCAATCCAATGGTCTGGGACTCCCAATGCCCTATGATTGCAGGTGTGAGCCACTGTGCCCAGCTCTTTGTTTTTTAACTTTTATTTTAAGTTCAGGGGTACATATTCATGTTTGTTATATTAGTGAACCCATGTCACGGGGGTTTCTTGTACAGATTATTTCATAACCTAAGCATTAAGCCTAGTACCCATTAGTTATTTTCTTTGATTCTCTCCCTTCTCCCACCTTCCACCTTCCAATAGGACTCAGTATGACCCAGAAAATTATTACTGGGTATATATCCAAAAGAATATAAATTGTTCTATCACAAAGACATATGTATGCATATCTTCATTGCAGCTATTCACAATAGCAAAGACATGAAATCAATCTAAATGGTAGACTGGATAAAGAAAATGTGGTATATATACACCATGGAATACTATACAGCCATAAAAAAGAGTGAGATCATGTCCTTTGCAAGAATATGGATAAAGCTGGAGGCCATTATCCTTAGCAAAGTAACACAGGAACAGGAAACCAGATACAGTACGTTCTTGCTTGTAAGTGGGAGCTAAATGATGAGATCACATAGACACATAGAGGGGAACAAGTTCTTTTCTCTCTTTCCTTCCTCCCTTCCTTCCCTCCTTCCTTCACTTCCTTCCTCCCTTCCTTCCTTCCTCCCTTTCTTCCTTCCCTCCCTCCCTCTCTCCTTCCCTCCCCACCCCGTCCTTCCCTTCCTTCCTTCTTTCCTTCCTTCTTTCCTTCCTTTCTTTCTTCCTCTCTTTCTTCCTCTCTTTCTTCCTTCACTCCCTTCCTCCCTCTCTTCTTCCCTCCCTCCCTCCTTCCCTTCCCTTCCCCTTCCCCTTCCCCTGCCCCTTCCTTCCTTCCTTCCTTTCTTCCTTCCTTTTTGCCTCCATTTTTGGTTTATAATGGTGATGTATTTTGGTAAAATATTTTTGGACATTTTTCCTCAGAACTTGTCTTTCAAGTTTGAATTACTTTATTATATCAACACTATTCTATTAACAGTATTTTTCCTGAAGTATTTGTTACTTTAAATTTGTCTTTCTTTATGTTATGGTATACATATGTAATTTTAGTTTAAAATCATATATTGTACATATGCTAATTTTTAAATAAAATATTTTAAAATGTATGATTGCTTTTGAAAGTAAGTTTGTGAGACCAATTTCTCTCAAGTTTGATTAAAGTACTTACTGTAAAAATATTTTCAAGTGTTCTCAAAGGTAAGAGATTAAGATAAAACATATATTATAGGCTAAGACAGGAATTAAGTTTAAACCTCCACTATTGGGCTGAATTGGAGAGAAAGGACTCGGATGAGATTTAC
Source organism: Nomascus leucogenys (assembly GCF_006542625.1). Taxonomy (NCBI): domain Eukaryota; kingdom Metazoa; phylum Chordata; class Mammalia; order Primates; family Hylobatidae; genus Nomascus; species Nomascus leucogenys. The sequence continues at coordinate 42,482,481 of NC_044400.1, forward strand.
TCTCAAGATCCAAAAAGTGTGAGAGAAAACCTATTTAGTTAGTAATACTTTGACAGGCTTCACCTTGAACTTTTCCATTTTTCTATACAGGCTGCTATGCTTAATTATCCTGATCCTTTTCAACTTTTTTTTTTTTTTATCCTTTTTGTGCCTTTTCAAAATCACACAGAATCTTTCCTTCCACTGCTGGATCCTTGCAGCATGTGCTGAGTGGTAAAGACTATAGTTAGAAGCATGTTAATAAGAAAAATCCATTTAGATAATTGTTTGCCAAATACCTACTAAACACACAGAGACACACAGCCATTTATTGATGTATATTGTAAGTAGTCCTTGTGCTAGACACTTGACATAATTTGTTTCATTTACTCTTCGTGCAAATCCTTTGACTGTTACTATTTGTAATCTAAGAAGGAGAAAAGTGACTGAGATAATTAAGTAACTTTCGAAGTCTCTTACATCAATGAATAGCTGGTCTTGTAATCAAAATTAAATTTACCTGGTTACAAATACTATGCTTTTTCCATTACATGTTACATTTCAAAGAGAAATAGAACATTGTATCTATATTCAAAGAGATTTCAGTCAATTGCAGCACTACAAGAGCAACAAAAATAATTATAATAACTTAAAATGTGTAAAGGCATCAAATATCAACCTAGGCACCTCACCAGTTATGCTGACTCTTCATTCTGCACAGTGTTTCTCCATGTTCTGTTGCTCAAGGTCCAAATACCATTTCACATTTGTGACTTATTTCCAATGTTTCCTCTCTTTACAGTATCATATTATTTCCCTAAGGATACTTTTTTATAGTATCTATAAATGATAATTCATGAATAATACACACTATACACAATTGAATGGGTTCCTTGGGCAATTCATATATTTATTGGTAGAATATACATCAATTTTCACAGGATAATTGAGGTAGCATAATGGATCGTTGTCTCAGGAAAATATTTTCTTTTACTTTTTATTTTTTAAACACCTAAATGAAGGCTGTGGAGTCATAGGGAGCTAGCGACAAAGTCAACAGGGAGTGAATAAAAGTTTGAAACAAAGGCCTGACTTGATTGGATTTGAATTTTAGAAAGATTAATAAAGAAAAAGAGGGATTGGAGAGAGGCACAGAAATAGGTAGAGGAGCTATTCTGGCAACAATTGTTATATTCTGGAGAGATAAGGCAATAGCGAGGAGTAAGTAGAGGGGGCAAGTGGAATAAGAAGGTATAAATGACAACACCATTATTAGATCAGTAGTTCTCGTGTGTGTTTGTGTGTGTGTGTGCGTGTGTGTGTGTGTGTGTGTGTTTGATGAATTTTAGAGAGAAACTGGACAAGAAGCAAGTAAAAATTGTACCTTGTACAAAATGTAAACCCAATTTTTTTTTCTATTTTACAGCCCCGAAAAATCGAATCTGTCCATGGGAGTGCTAGCATACTGTATCAGGTATGTCTGCAGTGTGGGAGAGGGAGAGAAGGTTGAGAACAGCTTGATCATGCACAGTAGGAGAGGGAAAGTCAGATCTCCAGGATGATTACATAGTTTCCAACTTCAGTATCTGGATTATAGTGTTAATAATTATGAATGTAAGCATAGAGGAGAAATAGAGTGGGAGTGAAGACTGAATTCCGCCTCAGGATTAACAACTTGAAGAGTTAATGCATATATAAATAGAAGCAAAGAGTAAATTCCTACAGACTCCTAGCCATTTTCCTTCAGAAATATACACTATTTCTCAGTTATATTCTATATGATCCTTCTACATCATTTCTTGAGCAGTGCAGTGATATAATTGTTAATTTACAATTTCAAACTGCTTAATTTTCCAGATTACCTTTTTAGCAGTCTTTTCTGTTCCATATTGTGTGTTACTTTTACAGTGCTTCAGTGAACTATTATTGTAGCTTTTACATACACAAACGTGAATATTGGGAGTATCTCTCTCCAACCAAGGAGCAAAGTCATTTACTAACTCTTCTACTTACATAGGAGTCAAGAGGGGAGGGAATGCTGCAAAGAAGATTGGGTAAGCCCTGGGACATCTTCTTCCAATCATAAACCCAGCTAGAGGAAAATTACAACCACTAAAAATTTCCCTTTGAGTGGGGTTGTGTTTTTCAGAGGATAAGCGATACTGCAGTGGTTACAGCTTTTAGAAACATTGATAAAAAAGCCAGAATAGCAGAAAATCAATGGTAATAGTTTATTCATAAGGCAAAAAGTATAATTAGTTGAGTCTGACACTTTCTGTACATCACAAATTTTGTGTTCCACTTAGGAATGGCAGATTAATCGTGTAGAAGCTTTAGTCAGCAGATTCTCTTTCCACGAAAAGTTACAAAGAGACAAACACTTCCTGAATGCCACCTTTTATGATTATTTTAAAAATAAAATTGTTGATGTCAATATAAACACATTATTAATTCATTTCTTACTTGTTTTGTGAATACACTTTTCAAAATATCTCTCCTGTTTACACATTTTCATATTCATTTTCTCATTTCTCAAGGAAAGTCATTGCAGTGAAGAGTATTTTCAACTGATTTTCAAGTGTCTATATTAGCCCACGGGGTATGCTTCTTCATTCAGTTTACTTTAAAAAAAAAAAAAAGTCACAGATTAAATGAAGCCGTAAGCATCTTTGATGTACAAATTACACTTGGAAAGCAAATGAAACTGGGAATACTTGCAAGTAAAATATGGGAAGTCAAAGAGATTAAAGGATGAGAACCAAAAATTGCTTATGGCCAGTGTCCTAAGTAAGCCTCAGAATCGCATCCTAGAAGCATCAAGTTCTTGCGTTACCATATGGATCTTAAAAAAAGACTTCCTTAGTTTGATGTAGTCTGCAGACATCTCATCATCACAAAAACTTGATAGCACTTACAGCACTAAGAAACTACCTTTGCAGATTGTAAAAAAAGATAGAATCCTATGTGTGTCTTGATCACACCTGCATATTTCCCCAAGGTTTTACTGCAGGGTTACAGAATGAATAAGCATCTAGTTATATTTAATAAACTGCATGCCTTATGGCTGATTCTAAAGGCACATGGCTTTGTCACATTCGCTTGAAGCTCTGCTTTATTTTCTAAAAATGGTTGCTTACGGTGGTCCCTTGCAGCCCATGGTGATAGTTTATAGGGTGCTATGTTATTTTGGTTTACTGGAGTGGATATTTATACACATGCCTCTTTAGATTCAGGTGTTTTCATTTTTTTTTGTCAGGAGTTTGCTATTCATATGCAGAAAAATGCTGATGAGTCATTGCATTTATCTATTGCTTAGAGAGATGATGATGGGTCATAAACCCAGATATTTAAACAAACAACCAGAATAGTTTGTTACTTTCAGGCAAGATTCCTGATTGTTTTGTTGGTTGTTGTTGTTGTTGTTTTTCCTGCAATGAAAGAGGCAGCAGAAGGGAGTCAGATAAATAACCCTCTCACATATCGTATTTACTTGTAATATTGTTATGCCATCAAGTAGAACAAAAATCAATATAATTGCTTTATATTTATCAAGTACTCACTCTGTGCCAGTCTTCTAAATGCTGTATGTGAATTACTGCATTTAATTCTCAACACCACCCTGTGAAGTATCTACTCATATTTCCTGATTTTTCAGATAAGATACTGAAGCACACAGTGTATGACAATTTGCTCGACTTCACAGTTGGTAAGTGGTAAATCTGAGATTCATGCCTAGAAAGTTGCGTTCCAGAATCCACATGGTTAACTATCATGCTATAACAGTTGACGTGAGCTGAAACCTGGAAGAGTAGAATGGTCAATTCTCAGCTTAGAGCAATTTGTGAGTACTGTCTGACCAAATCAATTATTACAAAATTTATCTAGTTTATAGCAATAATAAAATACAGGAATTGGTTACTGTAAGATCTGGTTCTGAAAAAAAGAAAGCAAAAAAGACGCCATACAAATTAACAGAAAAAGATGTAAAAAGTGATAATAAATATTATATACATATACACTAATTGTATATTATCTCATATACACTAATTGTATATTATAAATTTTAAATGATTTTTTTAAAATTTTAACACCAAATTGTTAAAGCAGAATTATTAAAATAGTAGAAAATAGCTAACGAAATAATTATAAAAAATATGAAAATACTACATGAAAAAGCCACATCATTACATGTTCACTGGTGAAATCTTTAGAAGTTAGAAGAAAAATATAATTATCATATTACATTGTCCATTTTAAATCATGAAAACAATGTGAGATTAACAAATTCATCATATAAAGTTAATATCTCAATATCAAACTTGATAATTTAATTAAAATAGGAAACTTTATACTGATTTCATACATGTATGTAATAAAGCATTCAGATAGAAATACTAACAACTAGAATTAAACATGATGCAACATTACAGAAAGGATTTGATTCAAGAATGTAAGTTACTAAATCAATAAAAAATTATTTTATCAATGAAATATATGCTCAAATGAGTACCTTAAAAGACCCATCTCAAGTTTTAAAATTGAGTTTAATAGCATTAGAATGATTTTTCTTTATTAAAATATTTGAGATAAAATTTTTATTTTGTTATTTTTGCAAATGTATGGGATACATAAGAATTTTTTTATATGCATATAATGCTTTGTGATAAGTCATATTTAGGGTGTCCATCATCCAAGTACAATACATTTTAAAGTATAGTTATCCTACTCTGCTATCAAACATTGAATTTAATCCTTCTAACTTACTGCATATTTGTACTCTTTAATGTATTTCTTCATCCTCTCTGTCCGCCTTCATTCTCCCCAATCTGTTACCTATTTTTCCACTCTCTACCTCCACATCTTCAAATATTTTAGCTTCCACATATAAACGACAATGTGATATTTGTCTTTTTGTGCCTGGCTTATGAAATCAAAATTTTAAAACTTTGTCTTTATATTGAGAAATGATTATATGATTTCTGCTTCACCATTATTATTTAATATAATTTAGAAATGTTGTTCTCTTCAATGATAGAAGCCAAAAATTAAATTATAAGTAATACATGGTGGAAAGGGAGAGATAATCCTATTATAAGGAGATGACATTTTATCCCTAGGAACCTAAAAAAGTCAGCCAGAAATGAACTTGAATTTAGTGACATTGTGGATAATTTTATAAAAGTCAATCTGCCAGCAATACTAGACAGGAATGAAAATGAGCCATAGAGAGTGGACAAGTAGAGATGTGAGAAATCCACATTCTCTTATAACGGTTAGTGCAGGCTTCCTGCAGGATATTGTCCTGGAACTGAAAGTTGAAGGGAAAAAGTAATAAGCTTCTTGAATCAAAAAAAAAGGAAGACATGCTTAGTAAGAGGGAAAACAAGTGAAACCGGCCATTTGACTGGATCTCTCTTTTCTTACTATTGAATTTTTTGGAGATTTTGGTGACACTGCTCTCCTTTCTCTGACTTTCCTGTAGCATTCTCTTCTGCTTATTTTACACATGATGCATTTTATCAAGTTCTGCACAGCACTCCTATCTTCATACTGTTGAACTTTACATTCGATTATTTGGAATTAATAAATAGATCTGTTATTTTGTAATTAAGTACAAATGAGACACTGTACGTTTCTCTAAATGTAACTCAAAGTTTTACATTTTCTTCACTTTTATAAGAGCCCTAGATGAATAAATGACAGTCTATGCTATGAATGAACAGGGCCTAGTTATTCTTAGAATAGTTTCAATTTAATTCTGTTACCACTCATGGGTAAAAATGCCTTCATTTTTTTTTCTTTCCTGTCTGACACAGAGTTAAGGATGAATGAATTGAGGATACCTAATAATTCTTGTTTCTATTTTCCTAACTTCATATATTTAAATCAAGTGATACACCAAGTAACATTATTTTCCTCCCATCTCTTTCAGGCATAGAAAAATTTCTAAAGTAACAATAAACGCTAATGTTTAAAATAAATGTATGTGTGTGTGTGTGTGTGTGTGCATGCACATATGGTTTAGCCAAGTAAGTGAACTGCAACCTGACTCAATTCCAAAAGGAAGATGGTTTTGGAAATGATTAAAAGAAATCCAAGTACCAAGGAAGGCCTTCAACATAGTCACAAGTCTCTATCACTACTGTATTTATATGGGGCCAAATAGTGGGTGTTATGGAGTAAAACTTTTCTTTCCCCCTAAATTCATATGTTGAAGGTCAAAACCCCAGCGTGACTATTTAGAGATAGGGCCTGTGAGGAGGTGATAAAGGTTTAATTAAGTGAAGTTCTAATCCGACAGGGCTGGTGCCCTTATAAGAGGAGAAAGAGACACTAGAGTGATCTCTCTCGACCATGTGAAGACACAGCAAACAGGTGGCACCTACAAGTCAGGAGGAGAGCCCTCACCAGAAATGAGATCAGTGGACACCTTGACCCGTGAGCCACCAGAACTGTGAGAAATAAACATCTGTTGTTTAAGCCACCTCATGTATGATACTCGGTTATGGCATCCCAAGAAAACTAATACAGAGGGATATTTTAAAACTCAGCTCTTTTAGGAAAAACTGAACAATTAAAAAGAAAAAGACAAAAGAGTACGGGTCACATGATAATACTGTATGTATCCCATATTAAGGTCCTAAGGGGACACATAACTATGGCTTTCAAGAAAAACCCCACCTACCAACTCAATGAGTAGACATGGAACCGCTAATAAATAGAGCAGATATTAAAGAGAGGATAGGGCTTAAGCTCTAATGAAGAGTCACAAAGATCACAAATCCGGAAACATTTTCACTTCTAGATGGTTTACTGTGCCTTAATTTGAATTGTCAGTCCACATAGACACAGCATATTAAAATTATTCACAACACACATGCACCTACATAGAGAAAGAAAAAGAGGGAAAGAAAGAATATGTGTGATTGGACATTTTGGAGAATACACTTTGTGTCAAGCATTGTACCTATCATCAAAAAAATACTATAAGGAGGCATCATCCCTATTTTTGAAGATGATAAACTGAGACACAAAGATATAACTTGAACGTGATTCCACCATTTGTGAATTAGATAACAACAATTCATTTTCAGTTAGAACATGGAAGCCCACAGCAATAAAATTGAACCAGTTGTGAACCTCATATCACAAAGATCCATATCTCCAGAGGTTCCGAAGAATACATTTGGATAAGCAGTGGATTATTCCAAATGAACTTTCTTATAAGGCTTCATCTGACATTTGTAATTATTAGTAGTCACAATTATGAAAAAAATTGGCTTACAGGCTTTTAAAAAAATTTAAATTAGGAAGGGATCATCTCACTGAGTTACCCAGGACAAAATGAAAATTTGTTTGATTGCATTGTGTATGGATACCAAACAAAATTGCCTGATTGTATTGTATATAGAACTGGAAAACATGCCAGGAATGGAGGCATTTATGAACAAGCTACTTGTGTGCCTGTCTGTCATTCCTGGTGTGTGCTTATGGCAACTCGGCTTATTTTTGGATCTGCTCACGATTTCTGCTTCTTTACAACATTTGCTCTCTGTGATGCCACACAGTCCCCATTGTACCCCAACCCTCTCAAAATAGTTTTCCAGCTTTATCTTTGAATACAAATTGCCTCATTATCTTGATATTTGCTAGATCAAATTTAAACATCAGGGAGAGTATGATTAGACTATTTGAGCTTTTTTTGTATTATGTCATATCATAGGACTCTGCCTATCTTATGCATCAACCACCTTCAAATTATGTAGCTTCTAATCAACGGTGGTCAGAAAGGAGAGGGCTAGTGGGGAAAACAAAAGCCTAATGATAGTTATGTCTTAAGCTGGGTTTGTAATTACTCATTCTGTTATTTGTTCAACAACATTTATCAGGTGCCTACTATGTTTCAGACATCCAGGCTCTGAGTTACACCTGTGGTCAAAATGGACAAAATCTTGACCCAGTTTAGGTGAAATTGAAGAAGGGAGAAATGCACAGCAAAGAAATGGATCCATAAATATTCAGTATCTCAGGAGGTAATAGGTCTTCTGGGGGCAATACAAAGCAGGATGTAACTGAAATGTGATAGGGCTGCTATTAATACTATTGCTAAGTTAATTAGAGAAGACTTCTCTGATAAGGTGACATTTGAAAAGACGCATTAAGGTTGAGATGGAGGAAGCCATATAACTATCTGGGAGAATGGTGTTCTAGGTGTCCTGTGATGTGAGCACGCTTGGAAAGTTTGGGGAACAGCCAAGGATGACAGTGTTATTGTAGCAGAGAGCAGCAGGAGAGTGATAAAAAATGAGGTCTATGAGGGAGTGAAATTTTAGGCCACAGAAAGAACTTTGAATCTTACTTTTTTAGTCGAAAATTTGTTTGAGCATTTGAGCAAAGTAGTGATATCAACTGATTTAGGTTTTTAAGGAAACATTATGAGGGCTGGCTGTGGAATTCGTAGTAGAATGAGAAGAATGAGAAGAGGGAATTTCTCTTTAAAGTAGCTGTGGATAATGCAGGCAAAATGATTGATGTCTATTTTAATTACATAGATAGTTTGAATGATTGACTCCAGCATACAAAGTAAAACAATCTACTGTATTTACTATTTATAGTGTAAACAAAATAGTCCCCGTTTTTTTAGAAATTCATATTTTAGGAGGATATTAATAATAACCATAAATATTTATATTCATGGAGAGCGCTTCTTATATTCTTATGAAGCTCAAAATTTACTATCATCAGTTAGTTCCTTTTGCTAATGCATTACGAAGAGTTCTGTGTGCACTGCCAGTATGACCTATTCATTTCATACTCATTAAGAAATCAATGTTTTTCAAGCGAATGTTACAAATGAATATTTAATTTAGTGGCAATTAAGAATGTATATTTACAGAACATTTCTTATTAATTAACACATGGCTAAACATAGAAAAGTTTGACCTTCCACTGTAGCTACTCACCTGGTTCTGCATTATTTTCAAAAGCACCGGAACTTGATCCGACCTGGTCATGTCTCCCTCTGTAAACACATTCCTTCCTAATGAGGTCCTACTCCCCAGGTGGTATGCAGCAAATTCAGTTCTTTCTATTTTTCTGTAGAGTCCAACACTTAAAACATCCAGCTGATTCTGAGGAAGGCTTAATATCCAGAAGCAATTCTGATAAGCAGCTGTTATAAAATGCCTTTCCATTCCTATTTGAAATGAGCAAAATGAGGGATTTACCTCAAAATCAGGTCTTTAGTACAAACGGTATGTGTTTAGATATACACATGAGTGCTAGCCCTCAGAATCACAAATTAGAGGAAAAACTCCATATATATTTTACGAGCTTTTTTCCACTTTTTTCTCCTTGGGCTTTTCTTCTCATTAAAAGGCAAGATTGATATCAAATATTGGCAAACTATGTTGTAAAATTTTTACCAAACCAGTCAACTAATTTCCGAATGCATGTGTTCATTAAAGACTGGGGGAAAAAAACAGGTCACAGCCTGCTCCTGGAAGCTTAGGGAAATCATCTGTGTTCTTCTTCCTCATCATAATTCCCCAAAGAAAAGATTATAAACATATTCTGCTCATGTTATACTTAATCAAACATTAATTAAATACAATACCTAAGCCTCTGAGTCCCAACTGTAGACCATAATGTTTTTACAGTTCACTTCAACTCTTTTTTTTTTTTTTTTTTTGGAGACGGAGTCTTGCTCTGTACCCCAGGCTGGAGTGCAGTGGCACGATCTCTGCTCACTGCAAGCTCCGCCTCCCGGGTTCATGCCATTCTCCTGCCTCAGCCTCTCCGAGTAGCTTGGACTACAGGCGCCTGCCACCACGCCCGGCTAAGTTTTTGTATTTTTAGTAGAGACGGGGTTTTACTGTGGTCTCAATCTCCTGACCTCATGATCCGCCCACCTCGGCCTCCCAAAGTGCTGGGATTACAAGCAGAGCCACCGTGCCCGGCCCACCTCAACTCTTTAGGATAAATAGCCTGCCATCCAAGGCACTAGCAGTGCTTATAATTTTTTTTTTTAAATTGCAGCCATTTTGCTAATGATAGAGTCACGGAGAAATAAGAGATAGTTTTATCTACTACTTTATCGTCACTAAATGATATTTTCTGGGATTTTGAAACTGGTCTTTTGTTTGTTATGCGTTAGCCATGGATAAGAGAATTAATAGGACCATAGTTATTCTCTCATGAATGTTATGCATTAATGTTTTGAAAAGGTTATTTGAGGATGGGTACTTAAGATTGTTAGAAATAGTAAGCAATTAATCATTGCAGATTTATTCCATAATTTACTTAAGTAACAACAAGCTTTTTTTTTCTTCAATGTTAATTAAGTATCCTCTCAATTTATACAACTCTACGATGTTTCTGTACCACTCATATGGCCCAACTTGTATTTATGCTGACAACTATTTTTTGTGAGAATCAGTAATGATTTACATATTTTATTTGTCCCAGTTATTCAGGACATATGCATTTTTCAAATAAATGAATGAATCACAAAAAGGGGACCCGTTTTGGAATGTTATGTGAGCATTTTATGATATGTGTTTCTGAGTTCTCACAGCCTAAGCGATAAAGTTATGATCCAGGTTTCACAGGTGAAGTTCTAAAGACATACAGAAGTTAAGCAGTTTGACCCAACCGACTCAGTAAGTGGTAAAGCCAGGATCTAAATCAGGATCCATTCTTGCACTAATAACCTTTAGAGAATATTCTTTCTTATTTAATTTTGAATTTCTATATCATAATGTTATTTTGTATAACATAAATATATAGACTCAAACTTTGTGTTGCTTTTTTAAAAGAAAAATGAGGGGGTGGAGCCAAGATGGCCAAATAAGAACAGCTCCGGTCTACAGCTCCCAGCGTGAGTGACACAGAAGATGGGTGATTTCCACATTTCCATCTGAGGTACCGGGTTCATCTCACTAGGGAGTCCCAAACAGCGGGTGCAGGACAGTCGGTTTAGCGCACCCTGTGCGAGCCGAGCCGAAGCAGGGCGAGGCATTGTCTCACTCAGGAAGTGCAAGGGGTCACGGAGTTCCCTTTCCTAGTCAAAGAAATGGGTGACAGAGGGCACCTGGAAAATTGGGTCACTCCCACTCTAGTACTGCACTTTTCCAACGGGCTTGGAAAATGGCATACCAGGAGATAGTGTCCCACACCTGGCTCCCAGGGTCCTATGCCCATGGAGTGTCACTGATTGCTAGCACAGCAGTCTGAGATCAAACTGCAAGGCAGCAGCGAGGCTGGGGGAGGGGCGCCCACCATTGCCCAGGCTTGCTTAGGTAAACAAAGCAGCCAGGAAACTCAAACTGGGTGGAGCCCACCACAGATCAAGGAGGCCTGCCTGCCTCTGTAGGCTCCGCCTCTGGGGGCAGGGCACAGACAAACAAAAAGTCAGCAGTAACCGCTGCATACTTAAATGTCCCTGTCTGACAGCTTTGAAGAGAGTAGTGGTTGTCCCAGCACGCAGCTGGAGATCTGAGAACGGGCAGACTGCTTCCTAAAGTGGGTCTCTGACCCCCGAGTAGCCTAACAGGGAGGCACCTCCCAGTCGGGACAGAATGACACCTCACTTGGCTGGGTACTCCTCTGAGACAAAACTTCCAGAGGAACGATCAGACTGCTGAATTTGTGGCTGACACCCAGCCAAACAGGGACTGGAGTGGACCTCTAGCAAACCCCAACAGACCTGCAGCTGAGGGTCCTGTCTATTAGAAGGAAAACTAACAAACAGAAAGGACACCCACACCAAAAACCCATCTGTACATCACCATCATTAAAGACCAAAAGTAGAGAAAACTACAAAGATGGGGAGAAAACAGAGCAGAAAAACTGGAAACTCTAAAAAGCAGAGCGCCTCTCCTCCTCCAAAGGAACGCAGTTCCTCACCAGCAATGGAACAAAGCTGGACGGAGAATGACTTTGACGAGTTGAGAGAACAAGGCTTCAGATGATCAAACTACCCTGAGCTACAGGAGGAAATTCAAACCAATGGCAAAGAAGTTAAAAACTTTGAAAAAAAATTAGACAAATGTATAACTAAAATGACTAATGCAGAGAAGTGCTTAAAGGAGAGGATGGAACTGAAAGCCAAGTTTCAAGAACTATGTGAAGAACACAGAAGCCTCAGTGGCTGATGAGATCAACTGGAAGAAAGGGTATCAGTGATGGAAGATGAAATGAATGAAATGAAGTGAGAAGGGAAGTTTAGAGAAAAAAGAATAAAAAGAAATGAACAAAGCCTCCAAGAAATATGGGACTATGTGAAAAGACCAAATCTACGTCTGATTGGTGTACCTGAAACTGATGGGGAGAATGGAACCAAGTTGGAAAACACTCTGCAAGATATTACCCAGGAGAACTTCCCCAATCTAGCAAGGCAGGCCAACATTCAGATTCAGGAAATACAGAGAACACCACAAAGATATGCCTCAAGAAGAGCAACCCCAAGACACATAATTCACATAATTGTCAGATTCACCAAAGTTGAAATGAAGGAAAAAATGTTAAGGGGGGCCAGAGAGAAAGGTCAGGTTACCCACAAAGGGAAGCCCATCAGACTAACAGCTGATCTCTCAGCAGAAACTCTACAAGCCAATAGAGAGTGAGGGCCAATATTCAACGTTCTTAAAGAAAAGAATTTTCAACCCAGAATTTCTTTTTTTTTAAATTTATTTTATTTTTTTTTATTATTATACTTTAGGTTTCAGGGTGCATGTGCACAATGTGCAGGTTTGTTACATATGTATCCTTGTGCCATGTTGTTTTGCTGCAGCCATTAACTCATCATTTATCATTAGGTCAACCCAGAATTTCATATCCAGCCAAACTAAGCTTCATAAGTGAAGGAGAAATAAAATACTTTACAGACAAGCAAATGCTGAGAGATTTTGTCACCACCAGGCCTGCCCTAAAAGAGCTCCAGAAGGAAGCACTAAACATGGAAAGGAACAACTGGTACTAGCCACTGCAAAAACATGCCAAATTGTAAAGACCATCAAGGCTAGGAAGAAACTGCATCAACTAACGAGCAAAATAACCAGCTAACATTATAATGACAGGATCAAATTCATACATAACAATATGAACTTTTTAAATGTAAACAGGCTAAATGCTCCAATTAAAAGACACAGACTGGCAAATTGGATAAAGAGTCAAGACCTATCAGTGTGCTGTATTCAGGAAACCCAACTCACATGCAGAGACACACATAGACTCAAAATAAAGGGATGGAGGAAGATCTTACCAAGGAAATGGAAAACAAAAAAAGGCAGGGGTTGCAATCCTAGGCTCTGATAAAATAGACTTTAAACCAACAAAGATCAAAAGAGACAAAGAAGGCCATTACATAATGGTAAAGGGATCAATTCAACAAGAAGAGCTAACTATCCTAAATATATATGCACCCAATAGAGGAGCACCCAGATTCATAAAGCAAGTCCTGAGTGACCTACAAAAAGACTTAGACTCCTACACAATAATAATGGGAGATTTTAACACCCCACTGTCAACATTAGACAGATCAATGAGACAGAAAGTTAACAAGGATAGCCAGGAACTGAACTCAGCTCTGCACCAAGCGGACCTAATAGACATCTACAGAACTCTCCACCCCAAATCAACACAATATACATTTTTTTCAGCACCACACCACACCTATTCCAAAATTGACCACATAGTTGGAAGTAAAGCTCTCTTCAGCAAATGTAAAGAACAGAAATTATAACAAACTGTCTCTCAGACCACAGTGCAATCAAACTAGAACTCAGGATTAAGAAACTCACTCAAAACCGCTCAACTACATGGAAACTGAACAACCTGCTCCTGAATGACTACTGGGTACATAATGAAATGAAGGCAAAATAAAGATGTTCTTTGAAACCAACGATAACAAAGACACAACATACCAAAATCTCTGGGACACATTCAAAGCAGTGTGTAGAGGGAAATTTATAGCACTAAATGCCCACAAGAGAAAGCAGGAAAGATCTAGAATTGACACCCTAACATCACAATGAAAAGAACTAGAAAAGCAAGAGCAAACACATTCAAAAGCTAGCAGAAGGCTAGAAATAACTAAAATCAGAGCAGAACTGAAGGAAATAGAGACACAAAAAACCCTTCAAAAAATTAATGAATCCAGGAGCTGGTTTTTTGAAAAGATCAACAAAATTGATAGACAGCTAGCAAGACTAATAAAGAAGAAAGAAGAATCAAATAGACGCAATAAAAAATGATAAAGGGGATATCACCACTGATCCCACAGAAATACAATCTACCATCAGAGAATACTACAAACACCTCTACACAAACAAACTAGATAATCTAGAAGAAATGGATAAATTTCTCGACAAATACACCCTCCCAAGACTAAACCAGGAAGAAGGTGAATCTCTGAATTGACCAATAACAGGCTCTGAAATTGTGGCAATAATCAATAGCTTACCAACCAAAAAGAGTTCAGGACCTGATGGATTCACAGCCGAATTCTACCAGAGGTACAAGGAGGAACTGGTACCATTCCTTCTGAAACTATTCCAATCAATAGAAAAAGAGGGAATCCTCCCTAACACATTTTATGAGGCCAGCATCATCCTGATACCAAAGCCTGGCAGAGACACAACCAAAAAAGAGAATTTCAGACCAATATCCTTGATGAACATTGATGCAAAAATCCTCAATAAAATACTGGCAAACCGAATCTAGCAGCACATCAAAAAGCTTATCCGTAATGATCAAGTGAACTTCATCCCTGGGATGCAAGGCTGGTTCAACATACGCAAATCAATAAATGTAATCCAGCATATAAACAGAACCAAAGACAAAAACCACATGATTATCTCAATAGATGCAGAAAAGGCCTTTGACAAAATTCAACAGCCCTTCATGCTAAAAACTATCAATAAATTAGGTATAGATGGGACGTATCTCAAAATAATAAGAGCTATCTATGACAAACCCATAGCCAATATCATACTGAATGGGCAAAAACTGGAAGCATTCCTTTTAAAAACTGGCACAAGACAGGGATTCCCTCTCTCACCACTCCTATTCAACATAGTGTTGGAAGTTCTGGCCAGGGCAATCAGGCAGGAGAAAGAAATAAAGGGTATTCCATTAGGAAAAGAGGAAGTCAAATTGTCCCTGTTTGCAGATGACATGATTGTATATCTAGAAAACCCCATTGTCTCAGCCCAAAATCTCCTTAAGCTGATTAGCAACTTCAGCAAAGTCTCAGGATACAAAATCAATGTACAAAAATCACAAGCATTCTTTTACACCAATAACAGACAAACAGAGAGCCAAATCACGAGTGAATTCCCATTCACAGTTGCTTCAAAGAGAATAAAATACCTAGGAATCCAACTTACAAGGGACGTGAAGGACCTCTTCAAGGAGAACTACAAACCACTGCTCAATGAAATAAAAGAGGATACAAACAAATGGAAGGACATTCCATGCTCATGGGTTGGAAGAATCAATATTGTGAAAATGGCCATACTGCCCAAGGTAATTTATAGATTCAATGCCATCCCCATCAAGCTACCAATGACTTTCTTCACAGAATTGGAAAAAACTACTTTAAAGTTCATATGGAAACAAAAAAGAGCCAGCATCATCAAGTCAATCCTAAGCCCAAAGAACAAAGCTGGAGGCATCACGCTACCTGACTTCAAACTATGCTACAAGGCTACAGTAACCAAAACAGCATGGTACTGGTACCAAAACAGAGACATAGATCAATGGAACAGAACAGAGCCCTCAGAAATAATGCCGCATATCTACAACTATCTCATCTTTGACAAACCTGACAAAAACAAGCAATGGGATAAGGATTCCCTATTTAATAAATGGTGCTGGGAAAACTGGCTAGCCATATGTAGAAAGCTGAAACTGGATCCCTTCATTACACCTTATTCAAAAATTAATTCAAGATGGATTAAAGACTTACATGTTAGACCTAAAACCATAAAAACCCTAGAAGAAAACCTAGGGAATACCATTCAGGCATAGGCATGGGCAAGGACTTCATGTCTAAAACACCAAAAGCAATGGCAACAAAAGCCAAAATTGATAAATGGGATCTCATTAAACTAAAGAGCTTCTGCACAGCAAAAGAAACTACCATCAGAGTGAACAGGGAACCTACAAAATGGGAGAAAATTTTTGCATCCCACTCATCTGACAAAGGGCTAATATCCAGAATCTACAATGAACTCAAACAAATTCACAAGAAAAAAAAACAACCCCATCAAAAAGTGGGCGAAGGACATGAACAGACACTTCTCAAAAGAAGACATTTATGCAGCCAAAAGACACATGAAAAAATGCTCATCATCACTGGCCATCAGAGAAATGCAAATCAAAACCAAAATGAGATACCATCTCACACCAGTTAGAATGGCGATCATTAAAATGTCAGGAAACAACAGGTGCTGGAGAGGATGTGGAGGAATAGGAACACTTTTACACTGTTGGTGGGACTGTAAACTAGTTCAACCATTGTGGAAGTCAGTGTGGCGATTCCTCAGGGATCTAGAACTAGAAATACCATTTGACCCAGCCATCCCATTACTGGGTATATACCCAAAGGACTATAAATCATGCTGCTATAAAGACACATGCACACGTATGTTTATTGCGGCACTATTTACGATAGCAAACACTTGGAACCAACCCAAATGTCCAACAACGATAGACTGGATTAAGAAAATGTGGCACATTTACACCATGGAATACTATGCAGCCATAAAAAATGATGAGTTCATGTCCTTTGTAGGGACATGGATGAAACTGGAAAACATCATTCTCAGTAAACTATCGCAAGGACAAACACTGCATGTTCTCACTCATAGGTGTAATTGAACAGTGAGAAAACATGGTCACAGGAAGGGGAACATCACACTGTGGGGACTGTTGTGGGGTAGGGGGAGGGAGGAGGGACAGCATTAGGAGATATACCTAATGCTAAATGACGAGTTAATGGGTGCAGCACACCAACATGGCACATGGATACATATGTAGCAAACCTGCACATTGTGCACATGTACCCTAAAACTTAAAGTATAATAATAATAAAAAAAAGAAAAGAAAAATGAATGCAAAGAGATAGAAAAACATTACAGAGCAGGAAGATGCTAACTTAACAGACACATAGCTATGGTGTAGTAACCAAATTTTGGACTTAGAGTCAAAACTTGATTAAAATTTTTTTGTTTTGTTTTTGTTTTGAGAGGGAGTCTTGCTGTCACGCAGGCTGGAGTGCAGTGGCATGATCTCGGCTCACTGCAAGCTCCGCCTCCTGGGTTCCCGCCATTCTCCTGCTTCAGCCTCCCCAGTAGATGGGAATACAGGCGCTCACCACCAAGCCCAGCTAATTTTTTTGTATTTTTAGTAGAGACGGGGTTTCACCGTGTTAGCCAGGATGATCTTGATCTCCTGACCTCATGATCCGCCTGCTTTGGCCTCCCAAAGTGCTGGGATTACAGGCGTGAGCCACCGCACCAGGCTGATTTAAAATTTTTTTTTTTTGAGACGGAGACTTGCTCTTTCACCCAGGCTGGAGCTCAGTGGCATGATGTTGGCTCACTGCAACCTCCGCCTTCCGTGTTCACGCCATTCTCCTGTCTCAGCCTCCTGCGTAACTGGGACTACAGGCGCCCACCACCACGCCCAGGTAATTTTGTGTATTTTTAGTAGGGACAGGGTTTCACCGTGTTAGCCAGGATGGTCTCGATCTCCTGACCTTGTGATTTGCCCGCCTCGGCCTTCCAAAGTGCTGGGATTACAGGCGTGAGCCACCGCGCCCGGCCTTAAATTCTTAAAATGATTTATTTCATTAGACACCCTAAAATTGCTGAAAGTGCTCTTTTCCTTTGCTGTAAAGACATAGTAATAACAGCTACTTTGTAAGGATTTTGTGAATTCAATGTTCCATATGTAACACTTGATTTTATTTTTTATTTTAATTTTTTATTTCAGTAGGTTTAGGGATACAAGTGGTTTTGGTTACATGGATGAATTATGTAGTGGTGAAGTCTGAAATTTTAGTACAACTGCCACTCAAGCAGTGTACATTGTACCCAATAAATAGCTTTTGATCCCTTCCACTGCTCCCACCCTTCCCTCTTCTGAGTCTCAGTGTCTAATATACCACTCTTGTGTGTCTTTGCATATTACGTAGTACTTTAAACTAAAGCTTTTTATAAATATGAGGGTTCATTATTTTCTTTATGAATGTAGTCTTTGTCTTATGTCATCTTATGTCTTATTGAAGATTATGATTAGACAATTCATTTGACACATCTTTGCTGCCCTCTTGTTAAACATTAAGTAATACACAAGTTGGGTTAGGTATGTGATCTGGGTAATTTTGCCAGAACAGCTAGATGCTTTTTCATCATCTCCCCTCCTTCCTCCCCTGATAATAATGGTATGCAGTTGGAAGAACACCTGTAACAGATTTTAGTGATAATCTAGTTAAAACCTTTTAAAAAAAAAATACATGAAGAAACAGATGTTGAGGAAAAAAGTCACTTGTAGTCAACTTGATTAGTGTCTCAGGTTTCTCTCTAAATGACCTCTTCTTCCTTGGAACATTGTTGGGCTATGAATGAGGAAGACATCAACTGGCCTTTACAAGATAATAATAATGAGTTACTTGGCAAGTTTTCTACAGAGGAAAGCCATGATCATTTTTGAGTTAAAAGCTGACTTGGAATTATTGCAAATATTAGAGCATCCTTTCTAGGCATCACCTTGCTAAAATATCATTTATCAACTAGCATGGCAGTGGCATTTGTTTCTTTTAAAACATTATTCTACAGATGTATTCTGCAAATGTAATCATTTGTTCTACATAATTAGATGAAAGGAAACTGACAGTATATAGGATATGCATTCAAGGTGAACTTTCACTTTTAAATCAGATCTAGGTTTTTGGCCCATTTTCACCACTAAAAGTGTGAGAACTTAAGAATTATAATTAACCCTTTTAAGTGGATCCCACTTATTACATTTGTACATAATTTACTAAGGGTTCATTTTGTAGTAAGCCTGTTTTAAGCATTCTTTATTTAAAAATATATTTAAGTTTACAAATGCCCAGAATGATAAACATTATTACCTCTACTTTACAAAAAAAAAAATACTGAAGAGAATATAATTTAAGTAGCTTGCTCAAAATCATACAGCAAATACGTGGAAGAACTAGGATTCTAATCCAGGTATCTGCCTCTAGGGTAAGTTTTTAATCATTACCTTATACTCTATCTTTCCTACACTGTACAGCTTCACCATTTAAGGACCGACTAGAGATAATGCATGCAAATAACTTAACACAGTACATACCTCCTTTTGAGGCCTTTATATAGTATGCCAATCTTAGCAACTCTTATGCATCACTGAAAGCCAAGTGGAAAATGTATAGGATTAAATGCATTCTATGCCTTAGCTTTTATTATGACAGAATCAATACTCTATATTTTAAAAAGCAAATAAACAAAACAATATTTTGTTCTCATCAGCTCCTTTATTCGCTCTGCTGCTGTTTTCGTCACTGTTTCACTGTTCATTAATACCTCCAGGAGAGGGTGAGCTGAGTCAGGACACCCTTGTGGAATTCAGTCATTTAATTTATCAGGACTTACGAAATACATGGATTTAAAAGAAGGAGAACATAGATATGAAAGATATTGTTTAGAGTTGGCCTCAGGAGTTTAAAGATACCAATTATTTATGCTACCTATTCCTGTCATGCCATCTATAGTAGAGTCTCTAAGTGTCTCCATTCCACTTCATTATTATTGGCCAACTTTGAGTATAAACTCTCAAAAATATCATGTTATTTTTATGGTTTCATTAATAGAAAATTCAGTTTCAGAAGGTGCAAAAGTAATGAAACCCATCTAAGCATTTTAGAAACTCAGAGAACATTTATCTTTCGGTCTGTTCTGTAGGCTTCCATCTTTTCCGTGGTAGTTCTTTATCCACACTGGCCACAATTGCTACAGAAAAGTAACTCCCCCCTGGTTTGCGCTGCATCCAAAAAGTTCCACGAGGCTCAAAATATAGGCTGGAAATATATATCTTCATTTTGTCGCTGGTTTCAGCCTGCTGTATTCCAAGTGGATAATGGTACTGTTTTAGGGTTTCCATGTCCTGTTTATTGAAGATCAATATGTTTGGAATGAGAGAAAAGCTGAGTTAAATTCATCTACTTTACTTTATTCTCCACTTTAAATGTCTGTCAAAGATAGTTCATTTTACCAATAGCAAAACCATTCTAAGTTCTATATATGCATTTGCAAGTAAATGAATAAAGTTTTATACTGTTCTCAGCAGAAGTTCCCTATATTTTCTATTGAAAACAAATCAGTTGAATTTAGATTTTCAATTACTGTTAGAAGAGAACTATACAGGAAGCCACCAAACATTTAAAAATATTCCATGATGTTTGTGTGAAAGTTATCTCTTTTTTAATGTTTATTTCTGAGGAAATATTCCAGTAATATTGCTCTGAAAATTATGTTATGGTAAAAACACCAAACTACTGAATTCTGCAGTGATTCAGCAGAAGAGAGGAATCACGATGCCTCTCCCTTCTTGTCCTCTATAGGTTTCTAATTTGTAGTGTATTGGTAACACTCACAAGGGATAAAGAAATAGATGTCAATTTCACTTCCGTGTGTAAGCACCCAGTAACTCCCAATGCAAGGAAACCTTAAAGCCCAATTAAAAACTTTGGCTTAGACTTAATACAAAAGAATATTCTATGTTCCACTCTACGTTTAAATCTTGAGCTGGTAACCTCAGATGTGCCTCTTGAAGTAAGCCTGAGTCTAGACACTGTTTTCTCTTACCCAAATAGTTACATGAATAAAGATTACAGGCCTTTATAAGTGAAAGAGAATGACTATGTGAGTCTTTCTGTTAGGAAAAGTGAAGACATGCTCAGGTATTCCTCCCATGGGGGACAGAAGTTCAAGAGATTTAGTTGTGGAGGAGCCAGAAGAAGAAATAATTGACTAGATGATAAACTCGCAAAAGATTGCTTGGAGAATTTACACTACTTATTTCAGGATTACCATAACCCTATAGTAAACCCTGCTGCATTGGCTTAAATGTAGACAAATGGATCAATGAAAGAAAGCAGAGAATGCATCAATAAACCCCTAATTACATAATCAATTAACTTTTGGCAAAAGTTGTTAAAGTGATTTAATGAGAATAAGAAAGTCCTTTGAATAGATGGCACAGAAAAATTGGATATCTATAAAACATAAAACTTGACCAGACTTCATATCAAACACAAAAATTAAATTGAGATGGGTCATATACCTAAATATAAAAGTTAAAAGAAATAATCTTCTAGGAGAAAAGAAGAGACTATCTTAATAAATTTGGAGTGGGTAAAGATTTTTTGACAGAATATGGGCTAGAGCAGCCATCCTCAACCTTTCTGGCACTAGTGGCCGGTTTTGTGAAATGTACTTTTTCCATGGAGAGTGATAGTGGGGGAGGGATGGTTAAAGGATGAAACTCTTCCACTTCAGATCTTCAGGCATTAGTTAGATTCTCATAAGAAGCACGCAAACTACATCCCTCACATGTGCAGTTCACAAGAGTGTACACTCTTGTATGAGCATCTAATGCCGCCGCTGATCTGACAGGAGGCAGAGCTCAGGTGGTAATGCTTGCTCGCCCATGGCTCACCACCTGCATTGCGGCCCAGTTCCTAACAGGCCACGAACCAGTTCCAGTCTGCGGCCCTGGGGGTTGGGGGCCCTTGGGCTAGAGTATGTATATGTGATTAAAGATTTTATTCTGAATATATAAATAACCTACAATTCAATGCTAAAAAGACAACAACTGAGTAGATATGCAACAGATGTAAGTGGGCACAAATGAAAGGAATATAAATGACTCAAAGCACATGAAAAAAATGCTCAACATTAGTCATCACTGAAATGCAAATTAAAACCACAATAAGAAACTCCTTCTCACCTAAAAGAATGGCTAAAATTCAAAGATCTGGCAATATCAGGTGTTTGTGTACGTGAAACAACTGAAACTTTCATACATAGCTGGTGAATGACAATACAACCACTTAAGAAATAATTCTGATAGTTTCTCATATAGTTAAATGTATGTTTGCCCTATGGCCTGACAACTCCACATCTATATATTTACAAAGGAAAAATTAAAACATGTACAAGAAAAGACTTATACAACGTGTTTATAACATCTTTATTCATATTAAGCCCATACTAGAAACAATTTAAATGTTTGTCAAAGAAAGAATGGATAAATACATTGTGTTAAATCCATACCATGTAATTAGACCCAGCATCTTAGTCAGTTCAGGCTGCTATAACAAAATGCCATAGACTCGCTGACTTACAACAACAGAGATTGTATTTATCCCAGTTCTCCAGTCTGGAAAGATGAAGATCAGGATGGCAGCATGGTTGAGTTTTCAGAAAGGGTCCTCTTCCTGGCTTGAAGATGTCTGCCTTCTTGCTGTATTTTTTCACATGGAAGAAAGAGGAAACTCTGAGGTTTCTTTCTCTTGTAAGGGTACTAATCCCATCATGGGGGCTCTACTCTCAAAGACTTTATTTAAACCTAATTCCTTTGCAAAGGTCCTGCTTCCTAACCCCATGACCTTGGGGTGTAAGTACACAACATATGCCCTTTGGAGGGAAATGAATATTTAATCTATAACACTCAGCAATAAAATCGAATTTACTACTAAAACATAAAACAGCATGGATGAATCTCAAAAACATTGTGCTCAATGAAAGAAAACATATAAAAGAGTATCTACTTTATGATTCAATTGATATGAAGTTCTAGGAGAGGTAAACCTAATAAATAGTGAAAGAAATTAGAAAAGTGGTTGTGTACTTGTTTGGGGTGGGAGCTGGGGAAGACAAGGAGCACAAAGGAACATTCAAGGTGATAGAAATGTTGCTAAGAATGTGGGTTACAAGGCTTGGCGCAATGGTTCATGCCTGTAATCCCAGCAGTTTGAGAGGCCAAGGCAGGCGGACCTCTTCCGGTCAGGAGTTTGAGACCACCCTGGTCAACATGGTAAAACCCGTCTCTAAAAAAATACAAAAAAATTAGCAGGGTGTGGTGGCGGGCATCTGTAGTCCCAGCTACTCTGGAGACTGAGGCAGGAGAATCACTTGCACTAGGGAAGCGGAGGTTGCAGTGGGCCCCTAGACCACGCCATTGCACTCCAGCCTATGCAACAGAGACTGTCTTAAAAAAAAATAGAATGTGGGTTATGAATTTATTTATTAAGATGTCATGTAAGCCGGGCGGGGTGGTTCATACCTGTAATCTCAGCACTTTGGGAGGCCAGGGTGGGCGGATCACTAAGTCAGGAGATCAAGGCCATCTTGTCCAACATGGTGAAACCCCGTCTCTACCAAAAATACAAGAATTAGCTGGGGGTGGTGGTGTATGCCTGTAATCCCAGCTACTCTGGAGGCTGAGCCAGGAGAATCGCTTAAACCAGGGAGTCGGAGGTTGCAGTGAGCCGAGATCATGCCACTGCACTCCAGCCTGGCGACAGGGCAAGATTCTGTCTAAAAAAAAAAAAAGAAAAAAAAGGAAGTCATGTAAATTATACTTTAATAAAATTGAAAGTAATATTTTCTATTCAGTGCAAAAATTCTATGGACAATAAAAATATGTGAAAAATAAAAGCACGAACTTTTTTCTCATCCAATTGATCATCAAATTCTGTCCATTTTTTCTTCAAAATACATCAAGATCGAGAGACTGTCCACCACTTGTACTATTATAACTTTTATCAGTCTTTCTTAGACTATCTCATCAGCTTCTTGTTGTGTCTAATTCAATGCTTACTTCCTTACAGTTATTTTGTCCTTCAAGCAATGTCAAAGATAAACAGAGCCAGACACTAAGGTGGCAAGGATAGATTTATGCAGTAATTACTATTGCAACAAGGAAGAGAGTACAGCATAAGCTGAACTCAACTTGGATTTGTGCAAAAATGTCTAGACATTTTAAAGGCAGAATGAGGGAATAGGGAACAGCAAGAGCAATGTCTCTCCTGGGGCCTGAGCAGCACCAGGAAAATGGTATTTTTATTTTTTATTTTATTTTATTTATTTATTTATTTATTTATTTATTTATTTATTTATTTTTGGGACAGAGTCCTGCTCTGTCGCCCAGGTTGGAGTGCAGTGGCTCGATCTCAGCTTAATGCAACCTCTGCCTCCCGGGTTCAAGTGATTCTCCTGCCTCAGCCTCCCAAGTAGCTGGGACTACAGGCGCCTGCCGCCACGCCTGGCTACGTTTTTTGTATTTTTAGTAGAGATGGGTTTCACCGTGTTAGCCAGGATGGTCTCCATCTTCTGACCTGTGATCCACCTGCCTCAGTCTCCCAAAGTGCTGGCCATCTTGTGGGATTACAAGCCTGAGCCACCGCGCCCGGCCGAAAATGGGAATTTTAAAAAAGCAAAAAGCAGGGGTTCACCAATGTGATTAGGCCACATGCGTTTGCGAACTGGCTCTTTATTGCAGAGTTAGGCTGCTGCTCTCCCACAGACACTGAGACAAGGACCTTGTTTTCAGGTGTTAGCTGGAATAAACTTTATATTCTTTTAGCAAACTTAGTTTTCCCACAGGGTGCTTAAGGGAGCTCACTTTGCCTTCCTAAGGACATATCTTGAACTATCAATTTCTTGAACTATCAGAAATTGTGCTTGTGTTTGTTCATGTCTCTTAGTGTGTGTGGGTTGAGGGAGGCAAGGTGTGGACAAAATCATTTGTGCTGAGAGTCTGTAGTTTAATAGGCCAAGGTTGAGGCTTACTGAAGAAGAGGATTCAGAGGAGCCTGACTAGAGTTTAGACAAGGAGACAATCTTTGTCAGCAGCCAGAAAAATCTTTTTTAAAAAGATTTTCTGTTGTATCCTACAGAAAACTATCCAATGGCTCCCCATAAGACGCAGAAGAAGAATCAAACTCTTACTGTGGTGTCCAGGGGTTTAAATAATCTTCCACAGTCTGTCCATCCAAAGTCATCTCCAACACGCTCCCCTTGCTTACTCTGCTCCAACTGGCTAACGTTTTTGTTTTATTCATTGACTATGCCAAATATTTTATTATCTTACGGCTTTTGTACTTGCTGCTCCATCTTCCTGCAACCTTTTAATTCATACCTTTACATGACCTGTTCATTCACTTCCTTTAGGAATACTCAAATGTCATCTCAGAAAACCCTTTCTCATCCACCTATCTAGGATTTCACTCCACCGTAAATCGCTTCCTGATTTGGTTTTATGCATGGCACTTTGATTTTACACATGGAACTTTTCGCTCCCTTGCAGCGTTTTCTATGTTATTAATGTGTTTATTATTTAAGCCACTGTTTTTAACAATGATGTACACACCAGAGGACATGAGTGACTTTCTTTTTCACAGCCATCTTCCCTGTGTCTAGAAGAGTGCCTAGAACTTACTAGGTGTTCAGTAGATATGTGGTGGATAAAAGAAAGCATGGAGTAGTTTCCCACATGTACCCTTATATTTTTATTTGAAAATATTTGTGTTTTGATGTGAAAGTTTGATTTCACTTCTAATTTCAGGACATCAACTAACCAGCCACCCAGAAAAAAAGGCCTATTCCTTGTGAAGTTGACCTAAGCTTATTCCCAAAGTAAATTGGCCATTTCAGGGCATTATAAATTAGATATAGTTAATCTGATAAAATCTAACAAAGAACCAAAATATTTTTTGACTAACAACACATTCATTAAAAAATAAGCAGCAACCCAAACATACAAGACTGGCAGGCAATGGAGAACATTTAACATGCTCTCCTTCAACAGTGTACTCACCTGAATTTAAAACTCCTTTCCTTTGAGTCAAATTTATGCAACTCACTGCTCAGGATTTTTTTTTCTTATCTGATATTTCTTTGATTAGTAAATTAGTAGAGCTCCTCAGCCTGCAAAATGTCCATCTTAGAGCTTTCATCTGCTTGAAATAAAATAAGCAATTACTTGAGCGAAAAAAGAATTGCCAGTTGATGGTGATGATAATGCGTTATGTGCCTTACATTTCTATAGGATTAATGATTAGACATTTGTCCCAGGGACACGGATTTCTCCTGAATGATCATTAATCTACAGGAAACCACCTGCACTTTGATCGTTATCCTTGAATTAAAACTTAGGGAAAAAAACAGAGGACAAAGTAACTGATCATGATTCTCTCAAATTCAGGTAACAGATTATGTTCTGATAAAGAATTCTAGTCTCGTAGAATCTCATAATAAGTGACTGAGGAAAATAAATGAATGTGTCTATGTTCCTGGGCCAAAAGACTGAGAAATCTTGGTCCACTTAAATATCTAAGCAATAACATGATATGTATGCATGTATTTTAAAAATTTTATATAAAAATTACTGAAAATACATTTTTACCTCTACTTTACTAATTTTAGACTTTAATAATGGGGAATCCCTAGTAAAAATGTGTTTGAATATTGAGTATAAGAATAGAGTTGTGGAGGGAAATAAAATCCAACTTCTATATTGAATGTAAGAGTAGCGACGTGGAGGGAAATAAAATGGGAGAAAGATTGGAGATTGAAGGTGAACAAATGGTCATCGTTTTGTCAGCTCTTGGGGCTAAACAGTAATAGTAAATAGGAACTCAAGGCCATTTATCTATATAATAAATTCTGAAAAGCCACGCACTAAAATTACACATGTGAAACTCATGTGCAGGCCATGGATGAGCAGTGAGGCAAAGAGATTTCATTAAATTCAAAGTAATGTTACTATACTTTCTTAAGGCAAAGCAAAGTAGTGGTGCTTTCTGTCATACTCGAGAGGCAAATTGTCTTTAGGAAACCTAAACTAGTAGATTAAAAATAGGGTATGGAATTAAATGTGTGCTGCTGTAGTGTGTATGTGCATGTGTAAATAAAAAGAACTCTAGAATCGCTTTAAAGAAGTTATTAACGTTGGCTACCTTATGATAAGAGCAAATGAATAACTTTTTGAAAGAATTTGTCAGAGCTGGAAAAAGGCATAACAAACAAAAGACAGAAAGGCATCACTTTACTGAGTAGTGACAGAGGAAGTGGAAGAGAAGGATGAAGTAGAAGAGATGCAAGTATAATACATAATTAGGTAGGATAAAGTTTCTAAAAGGGGGGAGAGAGTTTTCTGGACTCTTAGGATAAACAATAAACCACTGATGCTGAAAGCAACTGGAAATTAGATTATTTTAACCATGACATCACTACTTGGCCTTTCAACAATCTTAAAAAGTCTCAGTAAAATTTAATGAATGTCCCATTATCTCACTAGCTATTGTATCCCTATTTTCTTTCTCAGTTCCTCTTCTGAACCTCTTAAAATGCTTCATGGTAGAGTCCTTGAAAACCTTTTCTGTTTAACTCATTCCTGGATGGTGCCCTAAAATTCAAATGGCACATAACCAACTCTCGACTGTATCTTTATCTAAATATCCAACAGATATTTTAATTATAATACCTAAAAACAAACTCATAATATCTCTACCTAAAGGTACTTCTCTTTCAACATTTCCTTTATTCATTATAGACAATTCTGTTATTGCATTTGTTCAGGCAGAAACACATAGCATTGTCCTTTAGCTTCTTTGTACTTATCATGCCTTATATTCAAGCCATTAGAAAATCAGGTTGGTTTTCCCTCCAGAATATTTTTATTATTTGACGACTCCTCAGCACCACCACTGTTGCCACTAGTCCATACCATCCTCATCATGCGCCTGCATTATCATAATATGATTCTAACTGGTCTTTTTGCCTCTGCCCTTGTAATTCCATAGTCTGTCTCAACAGCCAGAAAGATGCTGTTAACATTTAAATCAAATAAGTTCACTCCTTTGCTGAAAATGTTCCAAAGTCTCCCCATCTCACTCAGCCTATGAGTATGACCCAGATTAAATACTTTACTGCACTCTAATAATCATTATATCCTTAATCTCATCATCTATGGTTCTTCTCTTCTATCCCTGTGCTCCAACCCTACTATTCTTTGACCACACCCGGTACATTTACACCTCAGTGTCCTTGCACCATTTCTACTTTTGCAAAGTTCTTTCTTTATATCTTCAGATTGTTCACCCCTTCACCTTCTTCAAGGGTTTCATTGAAGTCATCATGCTGTCCCTGACAGCCTATTTAATTTGTGAGTCTCTACTCCCATCTCTGCCCCCAAAATCCTTATCTCCATTTTTTAGATTTTTTCCAGAATAGTTACCAACTCTACATACTATATGTTAAAATCTATTTTGTTTTAAGTTATGCTGCTTGGTTATGTTATTTACTTGTTCACTGCTGTTTTTTAGCAGTTAGAACTTGATGGGCACATAGTGGGGGCTCAATGAGTATTTCGGGGATGAATCAATGAGGGATGATCTATCAACTACTACCAGGCAATAAGCAAATTCGGTGCCTGACTTTTTTTTTTCCTCGAGAATAATGTAGCCAAATTACTCAGAGCCTTCACTCTTTTACCATTAGGCAGGTTTTGGTTATTTACAAAATGTATAAAACTAGATGCCAACAATATAGTCAGCTGTTTATTTTTTTATTTTTTGAGACGGAGTCTCGCTCTGTCGCCCAGGCTGGAGTGCAGTGGCGCAATCTTGGCTCACTGCAAGCTCCGCCTCCCGGGTTCACGCCATTCTCCTGCCTCAGCCTCTCCGAGTAGCTGGGACTACAGGCGCCCGCCACCACGCCCGGCTAATTTTTTGTATTTTTTAGTAGAGACAGGGTTTCACCGTGGTCTCGATCTCCTGAACTCGTGATCCACCCGCCTCGGCCTCCCAAAGTGCTGGGATTACAAGCGTGAGCCACCGTGCCCGGCCTATGTAACCTATTCTTCAAAGTGATGTGTGGGAAAGGGCTCATATGTGGTAATATAGTATCATAGACTCTTCAGGAAGTGATCTAGAAATGTCTACAAAAAAATGCATGTATCTTCTCTCAACTTGTCAAAGTCATTCTCCGTCCAGCTTTATTCCATTGCTGGTGAGGAGCTGCATTCCTTTGGAAAGGGAGAGGTGCCCTGATTTTTAGAATTTTCAGATTTTCTGCTCTGTTTTATCCCCATCTTTGTGGTTTTTATCTACCTTTGGTCTTTGATGATGGTGACGTACAGATGGGGTTTTGGTGTGGATGCCCTTTCTGTTAGTTTTCCTTCTAACAGTCAGGACCCTCAGCTGCAGGTCTGTTGGAGTTTGCTGGAGGTCTACTCCAGACCCTGTTTGCCTGGGTATCAGCAGCAGAGGCTGCAGAACAGCAAATATTGCTGAAGAGCAAATGTTGCTGCCTGATCATTCCTCTGGAAGCTTCTTCTCAGAGGGGCACCTGGCCATGTGAGGTGTCAGTCAGCCCCTACTTGGGGGTGCCTCCCAGTTAGGCTACTGGGGGTCAGGGACCCACTTGAGGAGGCAGTCTGTTCGTTCTCAGATCTCAAACTATGTGCTGAGAGAACCACTACTCTCTTCAAAGCTGTCAGACAGGGACATTTAAGTCTGCAGAGGTTTGTGCACATGTACCCTAGAACTTAAAGTATAATTAAAAAAAAAAGAAAAAATGCATATATCTTCAATACCTTCCATCACAACAATCCTATTCCTGTAAATGTATTCTACAGAAAATACAGCAAATATATATTTATAGATAAAGTATATGTGTGTGTATATATATGTGTGTATATATACACATATATGTATATATGTATGTGTATATATACACATATAAGTATGTATATATATATACACATATATGTGTGTATATATACACATATATGTATGTGTATATATGTATATGTGTGTGTATATGTATATACACACATAGATAATATATGCAGTGTAACAATATATATATACATATAAACAGTGAGGTAATGTGTTTTATGTTTTGTGAATATACATATATGTATACATGCATGTGTATTTTTTCACCATTTTACAAAGAAGGTGTTCATATTAAATACATTTTTATTCATTTTTCTTTTCTTGCCCACCAATATCTATGGGAAATCCTCAAGTCAATTATCATGGTTTAACCATTTTTTGTGAGTACATAATATGACATACATGTATGTAGATACTTACCTTGCAGAAACACACATACACATAGACCCACAGGCACAGCTGTGGTTTCTTTTTTAATGAGCTAATGTGGATGAAGGAGATAAGGGGAAAGAATCCAGGAAAAGAACACTTACGGGAGAAAATAAACCAAATATATGATTATATTTATGCAGTTACATAAAATTACATGTATATATTAAATAATTTTTAAATTATTATATTTTAAAACTTCAAAATTAAATGAATTTTCAAAAATGGTGAGTGAGAGGTAAAGAAGCTGAAATATCAGGCTAGAAAATTATTTTGTGAAGGGTTTTGATGAGGAGAAGCAAATTTGAGCTAAGAAAAGAGCAACAGTAGTGTAAAAAAAGAATTTTTTAAGACAGGCAGGCAAAACTGTAAAAGATTTTGACATGTATGAGGATGATATCAGTAGAGAGGGAGAGAATGATAGCACAGGAAGGATAGCAAAGAACTGAAGGGACAAAGCCCTTCTGAGGGTGAGGTTAATGGAATTTAAATGCAAGTGGAAAGTTCTAGTGGTGTTACAAGAACTTTTTTCCCCTTTTGAAAACAAGAGGAAAGGTAGTGAGACCAGCCATTTTTGTCTATTGTCCTGTAGACACTGTGATGGAACAGGAGCTACTATACGTGTGGTGCTTATAGCTTCTCACTGAAATACACATATTCCCAAATGGTATATCAAATTACACTCACAAGAAAATATTATAACATGGGAACATAAAGTTGTCCTTCCCCACATTTCTTTCAACAATGAGTATTGTTAGTCTTTCAAGTTTTTGCTAACTTGATAAAAATGCTATCTCATTTTATTTGCATTTAGTTGGTTACTGTTTGGAGGAGTGTGTTAATTTTCTATTGTTGCTGTAATAAATTACCCTACATTAAATGGCATAAAACCTACAAATTTAGCTTACAGTTACATAGGTTAGAAATCCAACATAGGTCTCACTGGTCTAAAGTGAAGGTGTTAGCAGGGCTGTATTCCTTTCTATAGGCTCTGGATATGAACCACTTCTTTGTCTTTCTAGCTTGTAGAGGGCTCCCACCTTTCTTGACTCATGGCCTCTTTCTTCCATCTTGAAAATCAGCAACAGCGGGTCAAGCTCTTTTTCTATGGTATCAGTCTGACTCTTTTCATGAGCCTCTTCCAGTTATAGGAATCCTTGAGATTAAATTGGGACTAAACATATAATCCAGAATAATCTCTTTAATGTCAGCTGACTAGCAACCTTAACACCATCTGCAGCCTAAATTCCTTTTATCCACGTGATTTAACAGATTCATATGTCTCAGAGATTAGAACATGACCATCTTTAGCAGACCATTGTTCGACATGCCACAGGGAAGATGGTTTTATAGGGAGGAAGAGAGAGAGAGAGAGAGAATGTGTGCATTATTTTTTCTGCTTATATTATTTACTTTGAGATATTTCTATTTTTTACTGATTTGCCATTGAAATTGTTATCTGATTTATTCATAAAAAATCACCTTAAATTTTGATATCTGTTGTGAAATTAATTTCTGCCAAGTAAAATGCCATCTGAACACCTAGAAATAGCCGTTGACCTTTTTCAAACTAAATATTTCAAGTGTGTGTGTGTGAGTGTGTGTGTGTAGTTTAGCCCTCTATACTTCAAAGAAGGCAGAACAGCAAAATTTAGAATTAACTCAGCTCTCATTTACCATGTGATTTGATGTCTTTATAGATTAATTGTTCAAGCACATGGACCACATTATTTCTCCTCTTTTAATTCTTACTGGATTTAGGATAATTGGTTAGTTCACAATTTGTGATATGCTTTTTCTCAGTGCAAAATATTTATTTGATCCTGTCACTGCAGTAGTCAGTAATTAGGATGACCCCCAATTACCTGAGTCTCTTGAAATTCACTTTAGGGTAATCCCTCACATGCTGTAACCAGGTGGTTTTGTGAGATCAATAGAATATGGCACTTTTGAGGTTAAGTTATAAAACCCACTTCAGTTTCTCTCACTTTCTCATACTCTCTCTCCAAAGCCATTTGCTTTGATGGAAGCCAGCTGCCATAATTTGAGGACTTTCAGGCATCTCTGTGGCTCTCTACCCACATGGTTATGAACTGAGGGCTTCTAGCAAACAGTCAGCAAGGAACTGAGGACTCCTGATAATAACAGTATGGGGGAACCTTCTCGCAAGCAGACCCTTAAACCCCAGTCAAGTCAAACCCCAGTCAACATAATATAGTTGACAGATTGACTTCAACTTCATGAAACATTCTCAACTAGGAACGCTCAAAGTTATGCCAGTATTCTTGACCCTCAGAATCTTTGAAATAATACATGATTATTGCTTTAAGCTATTAAGTACAATTGGCCCTCTCTATCTGTGGATTCCATATCCATAGACTCATCCATGGATATATCGAAATATTTGGAAAAAATAAAATATAACAAGGAAAACACAAATATAAAAGCAATACACTATGACAAACTATTCACATAACTTTTACATTATATTAGGTATTATAAGTAACCCAGAGATGATTGAAAGTATACAGGAAGATGTGCATAGCTTACCTGCAAATCTATGCTGTTTTATATCATCGATTGGGTATTCATGGGTTTTGGTATCCACAAGGTGGTCCTGGAACAAATCCTGTATGAACAGCGAGGGGTGACCACACTAGGGTCATGTGTAGTGTGTTGCTAGATAAGTAAGAAAGTCACTGTAGTTATAAAATAAAAATAGGCATAGACTTTGCATTTTCATCTTTAAAATGGGCCTGATAAGAACAGGCAACACAGCATTTGAACACCAACAGATGAGAGATCTTTTGATTTATTTTAATTTTAGCCTTGTTTTATTAGAGTCCAACATATTTCAAAATACTATGGAAAGAAATTGAACCAAAAAATTTTTTTTTGCATTTTAAAAGTTTGTGGATTTTCTAAATCATTTGACTTTCAATAGCTCCTGGCATGTGAGGCCAGGTCTGTAGCAATCCCATAAAACAAACTTTGATTCTCACTGAGTGCGGCAGGTCAGGCTATGTAAGCCATCTTGGGCAGTTTTTAGTATAGCTTAATGACAACATTTTTCCATTTTTGTATTTTTCTTTATCCTATCACCATGACATCATTCTCTGCCTTGTTTGTAATCATGAATTATATGTACTATTCCAGCTTATGCTGGGGTTCACTTAGGTTTTAAATGCTTTTCATGTGCTATTGATTTATCCTTTGTTAAGTGTCCAAGTCTTTTGGAGTATCAGAATAAAATCCAGGCTTATGTATTTATTGGCCATAAAGATCCCCTTCCATGCATTATCCCTCTCCTACAATTTCTTTTTCTAATGATGTACATAAAATCCAACTCTTAACATTTATCTTCAAAGACTACCAAACATAGATGGAAAAATGTCATGTTGCGCAATGTATTTGGGTAATACGGAGTCTTTCTAAAAAGCTCGAATAGCTCAATTCTGGGTCTCTGCCAAAACAGTAACTTACTAATATTTAAATTTTATATGCTGTATGTGGTGAGCAACTTTGCCACTGAAGCGGAGAAGCATGGTTTTCAAATTTCCCCATCCCTTATTACACGAATTTGATAATTCATTTACATTACCATAAACCTCCAGGATTTAGGAGTTATCTTTGGGGTTAATCTAAACTTGTAATGATTTATTTACTACTATATATACTCATATTGAAGGAAATGCACAACACCCATAGATTTATCATCAGCTTTGTTTGTACAGTATGTAATTCTATTATAGGAAATTTTCAGAGGTTGGGAAGAATAAAGGAAATTTAGGAACATGAAAGCATTCAGCATGCTCCAGTGGCTATACATAGGAATTCAAGGATAGGCTGCAATGCACCCTTTAATGTCAAAAATTCATTTATTTGTAAGTTTTGTCCCTCAGAGGCCTTTGATCTGAATCCTATTTCCCATCTTGCAACTTCAATATGTATAATGTTGATTCATTATTTTCTGACATTTTGTTTCCTAGTGAGCAGGTGGAACTCTAAAATGGCACATAAAGGTAATTTCCAATGTTCTTCTTGACACCTAAGAGCCAATTTATTTTTCAATGGCTCATTTGAATGCAGAATCTCAGGTATGAGGCTCTGAATTGAAGATTTTATAAAAATTTATACCTTTTTTTTCTTTACCATACTACTCTGAGGCTTTAATAATTAAAACAAATCTGCTGTATGTGTGTGTATGTGAATTTTCACAATGAGAATTAGAAAGTATTCCTAAATAAGCATGTGAGCTGATATAAATTTTTGGAAGCCATTACTGTTCCCCTAAAGCCTGTTTATTACTTTATAGTGAACAATAATGCATTTATGCCAGTAACCCTCTCCATATGCCACTGGTTACAGAGAATATAAAATACCAGGCAAATCACACTGGATTAAATATCAAAATAAAAATGATGGTTGCCATTTAGTATAGTTAAGGGGAAAAACCTTACACCTTGGAAAGTGGGCAAAGTGAAGGCATTATCTATCTTCCTTCTTTCTTTCCTTCCTTCCTTCCTTCCTTCCTTCCTTCCTTCCTTCCTTCCTTCCTTCTTTCCTTCCTTCCTTCCTCCCTTCCTTTCTCTCTTTCTTTCTCTCTTTCTTTCTCTCTCTCTCTCTCTCCCTCTCTCCCTCCCTCCCTCTCTTCTCTTCCTTCCTTCCTTCCTTCCTTCCTTCCTTTCTCTCTTTCTTCTTCTTTCTTATGGTGTTTTCACTCTTGTTTCCCAGACTGGAGTACAGTGCTGTGATAGGCTCATTGCAACGTCCGCCTCCTGGGTTCAAGTGATTCTCCTGCTTCAGCTTCCTTAGTGGATGGGAGTACAGGCACATGCCACCACACCCAGCTAATTTTTTTGTATTTTTAGTAGAGATAGGGTTTCATCATGTTGGCCAGGCTGGTCTCGAACTCCTGACCTCAGGTGATCTGCCCTCCTTGGCCTCCCAAAATGTTGGGATTACAGGTGTGAGCCACCATGCCCAGCTGGGAGTATGTTCTTTTCATATCATCCTTGGGCATTGTTTAACAAGCCTACCTAAACCGTAGTCATCTTTTCAGGAAGATGTATTTGTGCTTGTCTCAGCCATTTACTCTTAATTAGAGTTCATACTCTATGTAATTATAGGTCAACTTCTAGATTTTTGTGTGACAGTTATGCAAATGATTTTTCCTGATAGAAATAACCTCAAAGATTATGGTTACAGTTTCATTACTTATAGAGTATTAACTAGTTTTATATGTAATTTAACAATTTCATTCCCATGTTTATTTTCTAGTGGCTATAAATTACTCAGTTCCACAAATACTAGTTCAATTAGCTTTACCATTTCACTGGTTTCTTCATGCAAAAGTTAAATAAATTTTTGACAAGTTTATAAAATAAGTTCAGTATAGTTGACTAAAATGAATAGACATTCTTCAGGTTGTACTAAAATAGTGTAAGACTTGTTTGAAAAATATTTTGAAAATTATAATTTGATGTTTTTCAACCATAGCTTAGTAATTTAATCTGTTTAAATTTGGTGCAGCCCTTCTGAACTTATTTAACCATGGAAACTCTTCGTGTACTATGCCTCAAAATCTGTAATATTAGTGATGTAAATTGCCTGGGATATGGTTGAAATGACAGCCTACTGAACTCTACAAGCTTTGTAATGCCACTGTCACAAGAGCAACTAAATATCTTGATCAGCACAGTGTATCTACTAATGTGTTACCAACTCCCAATGTCAACTTAGTAATAATTTTTACAATTCTTTCCTCACATTCAAGAATTACTAGTGGATCATTTCCCCTAGTAAGCAAGTTATGTGCAAACCTGAAATATTTGAGTTTGCCCAACGTATTAGGGTTCTCTACAGAGACAGAACTAATAGGAGATATCTATATCTATATCTGTCTATCTATCTATCTATCTATCTATCTATACACACATATCATATATAGATGTCTGCAAGCTGAAAAGCAAAGTGAGCCAGTCTGAGTCCCAAAACTTAAGAACTTGGAGTCTGATGATTGAGGGCAGGAAGCATCCAGCACGGGAGAAAGAAGGTATGCTGGGAGACTAGGCCAGTCTGGTCTTTTCATGTTTTTCTGCCTGCCTTATATTCTAGTTGCTCTAGCAGCTGATTAGATTGTGACCACCCAGATTAAGGGTGGGTCTGCCTTTCCCAGCCAACTAACTCAAATGTTAATCTCCTTTGGCAACACCATCACAGACACACCCAGGATGAACACTTTGCATCCTTCATTCCAATCAAGTTGACACTCAGTATTAACCATCACACAGGATATTAGCAGGAGTAACTGGTACTCCTGGTACTAATTACTGTTTTAGCTTCCTGGCAGAAAACAGGTCAATTTTCAATGAGGTAATTAAGGAGAGAATAAATGAATGGGCTAGTGGTTAGAGGAAACCAATGAAGAATGTTGAAAAATTCCATTATTAGCCACAGCAGGGCACCATTACCAATTCTTGGCTTGAAGAAACAATGAACCAAAGAGTGGTTAGCCAGAAAGAGCAAAAGATATATGAAAAAGGAGCCTGACTAAACTGTGGCCTTTGATAGAAAAACAGAAACTTGCCACTTACATCCAAGCAGTAAAGAAAGCAGGAAAACGAATGGAGCTATTTTCTACTGGTGCCTCTCACTGGAAGTCAGAAGTCAATGGGGCCTGGTTGATGCAGTCCACAGGATCGTCTTCGCAGAGCATGAAGGGTAGAGAGTGGAGCTACAGGAACAAATAAAGAATATTCAGAACAATTCACTGTCATCTGATATTTGCTCAGATTTTCCTTGTAAAATAACATGTCTTAATTTTTATTTTAGGTCGATATAACTACAGAAGAACATCAAAGCTGAATATATAATCTGATAGCCTCAACATTTGCACTATAGCTGCATGATTCACGAACATCCTAATTCCAGAATGAATAATATTTGATTCATTTTTTGACTAAGTTAATATCTCATATTTTACATTGTTATAAACATTAACAACTGTAAAGGTGGCTGAATTGGTGAGTCATTTTCTTGGAATCTATCAGCTTAGAGAATTCCAGGAAATAGAAAACGCAGGGCACAACCCCCTCATTATCTAGAAAAGAACTTCGTTTCCTAAAACAGGTACAAAACTAACCAAAATAGTGAGATATTTGCTGGGTTGATTTTATGATTTTATGAAATCTGTATCTGTTTCCTAAATTTTTTTGTTTATTTGCCTTTTGAAACTTCTTTACAGGAATAACTCCTCCTTTTAAACATTTTAATAGTTGGAATACTCACCAATGGTAGTAAGGAGACACCAGAGAGTGACAATGGAGTCATAACAAAACCAATTTAAATCCTGTGGCAAATTCCCAAGAAATGTTTTTATTTCATTCTAATT
Organism: Nomascus leucogenys; assembly: GCF_006542625.1. Taxonomy (NCBI): domain Eukaryota; kingdom Metazoa; phylum Chordata; class Mammalia; order Primates; family Hylobatidae; genus Nomascus; species Nomascus leucogenys. The sequence goes on from NC_044400.1 coordinate 42,520,043, forward strand.
TTCCACTCATATTGTCAGAGGCATTTGAACCAAAGCAACTCCATCTTGAATAGGAGCTGGGTAAAATGAGGCTAAGACCTACTGGGCTGCATTCCCAGATGGTTAAGGCATTCTAAGACACAGAATGAGATAGGAGGTTGGCAGAACAAGATACGGGTCATAAAGACCTTGCTGATAAAACAGTTTGCAATAAAAAAGTGGGCCAAAACCCACCAAAACCAAGATGGCGAAGAGAGTGACCTCTGGTCATCCTCACTCCTATACCCTCACCAGCAGCATGACAGTTTACAAATGCCATAGCAACATTCAGGTCTAAAAAGGGGAGGCATGAATAATCCACCCCTTGCTTAGCATATAATCAAGAAAAAAACATAAAAATGGCAACCAGCAGCCCTCAGGGCTGGGCTGCTCTGTCTGTGGAATAGCCATGCTTTTATACCTTTGCTTTCTTAATAAACTTGCTTTCACTATACTCTACGGACTCGCCCTGAATTCTTTCTTGCGTGAGATCCAAGAACCCTCTCTTGGGGTCTGGTTCAGGACCCCTTTCTTGTAACAATATCTTCTTATAAGACCCATATTCACCATGTGCCTTCCAGTCTTCTGGAGTCTGAGTGCCCTAACTCATATCAAACTCTGATGTATAGTATATACACAGCAAACAGCAGCTTCAAGCAATTCACATGTGTGAATCCATCTTTAGGGATTTATTATCATTATTGGTACCACTACTACTGCTATTATTCATGAGAATTCTTGGCAGGTGAATGAAATTAATTAGAGAACTCTGAGCAGATGCATCTCTTCCAATGTTCCTTCACTGGTCCAAAATTCCAGTCCTACTCAGCCCTCTAGCACAGTGCCAATAAATACGAAAATATGCAAAATAATACGGGGTTGAAAAACTATTATCTGTGAAGTCAAGGGAGAATTTTGGACTAGTGAAAGCATTCTGTTTCCATGAATATACACTGAATATTCCTTTCATGCTTTGAATAAATGTAGAGTACATATGTACAACAAAGTCCATATTCTCACTCTATTATCAGCAAACTGCAGGATTCATGTATTACAGATCTGTAGGATTCTGTACTGCATTTCTCTAAAATCGTTTCTAAAAGTATTTATATTTGTTTTTATAACTATTAATCTTTATAATTTGATATTCTAAAATTTTTAAGCAAATGTTAGAAAAGTTTCACTGATGTCAGAAAAACAGGACTCAAGATTGTAGAAACCAGTTTTTTGGTTAATTTGGCCAGAGTCATAACAAAGTGTGATGCTATTTAATTTGAGCAGAACATAAAAAAGGTTTTGCTGTGTTGCAGGTACTCCCACATATTCTTCTGTTATCTCCTTGCTGGTTTTAGTATCACCTGTGTTCAATGCACAGGAAAGGTAACTGTGGCAGTGGGTGAACAAGTTTTCCTTGAGGCAGCAGGAAGAGGAAGACTCTTGCTCACAATACATACATACCCAGCACCAGCTTCTGGTTTATTATCTTGCTTTTCTTAATGTTGCAATCTTATGAGGAGTCATTGAAAGGTAGTTTTTGGACACAAGAAAGAGTTTTTAAGCAACTTTTCCAATATTTGGTTGTTAGAACGTGGCATTTTGTTTTATTCGTGTTGAATCAGGATTTTTTTAAAAAAGTTAAGGTTAAAATATAAGAACAGCACACTGAGATTGGCAAATAGAAAAACAACTCTGATCCCAACTTTGAAACTCTCATCTCTCATCTGCAGACTAAGTTATACAGGGTCAACAGAAAAAAGGTATCTTTATTAGGGTTCTTTTTGTAGTGTATGACACAAAGAAATCCTGGCTGTTGTTTGTTTGTTTGTTTTTTAATGACTTATTGAAATAAAATTTATTTATGATAAGTGTATAGTTGACTGTTTTTAGTAAATTTATAGGGTTATGTTACCATCACTGCAAATCAATTTTAGAACATTTCTATCACCCTTGAAAAATTTCTATGAGCTCTTTTACAGTTAATCCCTATTCCCAACCCAATTAACCTGTCGATTGCTGGTCTTATTTTTGTCTCCAACAAGTCGTATTTTCTGGATATTTCTCATAAATTGGACTGTTTGCATTTGGCTTCTTTCACAGCATGCTGTTTTTGAGGTTCATCCATGTTCAAATATGCATCAGTATTCCATTACGTTTTATTTGATTTTTTGTGAATCATTTCCATAGGCATGCAGATATGCTAGAATTTTCCCAGTCTTAAAAATCAAACAAGTAAAAGCTCTGTCTTGATACCACATTCTGTTCACCTACTGTTCTCTTTACACAGAAATCCTCAAAAGAGATGTCAATACTATTGTCTCCACTTTTTATTTTCCTCTTCTGTTGAAATCCTATTTAACTAGAGCTTTTCTCTCACTTGTCCAAGAAATTACTGTTTTCAAAGTCTACAGCGAGTAAAACCTCAGTTTTTATTTTACTTTACAGTCTGTTCTTAGGACAGCAGCTAGAAAAAAACCCTTTCCAAAGGTAAGTCTGCTCGCTTCACTCCTCTGCTTAAGTTCCCCGATTCTTTGCCATTTCATTCTAAATTAAAGTCAAAATTCTGTCTTACAAATATAGTACCTGGTGTGATTTCATGTCCCCTCCCGCTAGCCAATTTGAGTATTCACAATAGCCACAATGGCATCCTTGCTGTATTTGCAAGACACCAATATGCTTCTGTTTTTGAATGTGCTATTCTGTCTTCCTAGGAGGAAATAAGGAAATTTACACAAATACTATTAATGACTTGTTTCTCTCTTCATTCTTATATATAAGGATTTCCCTGAGCACATGTTGAAAACAAGCCCATCACATTTTAAATTATGTTTTTAGCAGTTATCAATATCTGACAGTATCTGACTATATATTTCACTCATTTACATCTTTTTTTTTTTGCCTATTCCACCATTAGAATGTACACTCTACACTGGCACATATTATTAGGTGCTTGATGAATATATGTTAATTGACTGAATCAATTTCAATAATTTTATTTTTTTCCCTGCAAATAGCTTGTATTAGTCCATTTTGCACTGCTATAAAGAAATGCCTGAGGCTGGGGAATTTACAAAGAAAAGAGATTTTTTGGCTGGTAATTCTGCAGGCTATACAAGAAGCATGGTACCAGCATCTACTTCTGGTGAGGCCTCAAGAAGGCTTTACTCATGGTGGAAGGCAAAGGGAGAGCAGGCATGTCACATGATGAGAGAAGGAGCAAGAGAGAGAGGAAGAGATGCTAGGCTCTTTTGAACAATCAGATCTTGTAACTCATTACCATGAGGAGTGCACTAAGCCATCCATGAGGGATCAGCCCCCACGGTCCAAATACCTCTACCTAGGCCCCACCTCCAACACTGGAGATTACATTTCAACATGACGTTTATAGGTGGCAAATATCCAAAATATTAATATATGAAAGGTACTATTGAGTAAAACAGAAGGAATCAAAATCCTGTAGGAAAATATGATTAGGACTGTGACAAATTATTTTCACGAATAGTACTGATTTTTCATGCTTTCCTATGTCCTCTCCCTTTGGAGGTTGCCATCTCAGATTGACTCTGTGCTCAGCCTTGTGAATAGCTATGGTTGATGGAATGGTGGCCCACTGGATACAAGTAGGTACTAGATACTAGAAGGAGGGCCGGCATGCTGTCATCCTCTCTTTCTCCACTGCCTTCTCTGCTAGAATATCCTTAGGCTAGCCTGCTTCAGGATGAGACATAGAGAGCAGAACCAATTCAACTCAAAATCCCCAGCATTTTCATGTTTGTTGGCCATTTGTATGTCTTCTTTTGAGAAGTGTCTGTTCATGTCTTGAGCCCATTTTTAATGGGGTTATTTGATTTTTGCTTGTTCAGTTGTTTAAGTTCTTTATAGATTCTAGATATTAGACCTTGTCGGCTGCATAGTTTGTGAATATTTTCTCCTTTACTGTAGGTTGTCTGTTTACTCTGTTGATACTTTCTTTTCCTGTGCAGAAGCTTTTATGTATAATTAGGTCCCACTTGTCAATTTTTGTTTTTGTTGCAATTGCCTTGGAGTACTTAGTCATAAATAGTTTCCCAAGGATGATGTCTAGAATATTTTTTCCTGCCTTTTCTTCTAAGATTCTTATAATTTGAGAAATGCAAATCAAAACCACAATGAGACACCATCTCATGTCAGTCAGAATGGTTATCATGAAAAAGTCAAAAGGAACTGGTGGGGTTGCAGGAAGCTGGTGGGGTTGCAGAGAAAGGGCAATACCTATACACTGTTGGTAGGAATATAAATTAGTTCAGCCACTGTGAAAAGCAGTTAGGGGATTTCTCAAAGAACTTAAAACAGAACTACCATTTGACCCAGCAATCTCATTACTGGTATATATCCAAAAGAAAACAAATCATTGTACCAAAAAGACACATGAATTCACATGTTCATTGTGGCACTATTCACAATAGGAAGGCGTGGATTCAACCTAGGTGCCCATCCATAGTAAACTGGATAAAGAAAATGTAGTACATATACACCATGAAATACTACACAGCCACAAAAAAGAATGAAATCATGTTTTTGGCAGTCACATGAATGTAGCTGGAGGCCATCATCCTTAATAAATTTACACAGGAACAAAAAACCAAATGCCGCATGTTCTCACTTATAAGTGGAAGCTGAACACTGGGTACGCATGGACATAAAGATGGCAACAATAGAAAGTGGAGACTACTACAGTCTGGAGAGAGGCAGGAAGGCAAGGGTTGAAAAACTAACTATTGGGTACTATACTCAGTACCTGGGTGATGGGATCATTCCTAACCCAAACCTAAGCACGACATAATATACCCAGGCAACAAATCTGCACATGTACCTCCTGAATCTGAAATAAAAGTTGAAAAAATAAAAAGCCCTAGGAAAGCCCCCAAACATGTGACAGAGCCCAAATAAGATCTGTCAAACCACAGCTGACAGCAACTGCATCCGAGAGCCAAATTAAACCCAGCTCAGATAGAAACAACTGACCAGACAACCCATAGTCTTGGGAGCAAATATAAATATTTATTTTTATATGCCACTGAGGTGTTACAGTTCTTTGCTATATGGCATTATCATGGCCATAGACAACTGATAAAAGAATGATTTTATACTAGAATACCTGAGATGTAACTGCATACATCAAGTATTGGTGTAATGATGGTGACTCTAAAAATGAGAATTTAAAGAATAGAAATAAAATATAAATTGAGACTCATAAAGTACAAAACTTTAAGAGAGTTTGAGATAAGAACGAAGGAAGAAACTGAAATATGACCTTCAAAACTCCAAAATTAATACTCAAATATCTATTTTTGGACTTAACCTGTAACTTAACTATTGGGTACTATGCTCGCTACCTGGATGATGGAATCATTCATAACCCAAACCTCAGTAGCACACAATATATTGAGGTAACAAATGGGTTAAGTCCAAAAATAATAATATTTGTGTTACCTAAAAATAAATACTAGTTGTCAGTATTTATGCTGGGAGACAAATAGTAGGCCTGAAATGAAATACAACACTAATGCATGACATTAACAACACATATATATGTTTTTTATATATATATATGTATAATATATTTGTTTTTTCTTTACAAGCAGGAATACAACCTTCAATTTAAGTATCTCTCTTATCATTTAATGTTAAGAAGAAAAAATACAAAATTTCTTTATAAAACAAAGCAAAAGTATAATGAATGATGGGACTTGAAACTTGCAGATTTTCTTTCTTAATCAGGAATGTACTTATACGCCAAATCCAAATGTCTTAAAACAATAACACAGATAGGGAATTCTGAATATAACAGCAAAATATGGGCAGTGTCTTAGTTAGATATAGCTGCCAACAAAATACTTATCTATAGCAAAATGGCCCAGATAATGAGCTATCAACCATGGGAAGGAAAACAAACCTGCAGCTTAGTTGATTAACATTTTACACGTGCAAACAAAAATAATCTCCAACTAATCAAGTACATCTCTGTTTAACAGAACCAATTGCTCATTTCTCATGGCAATGTTCTGCTAATGGATGACAACAGTTGAATTCTCATCCATAATCTAATGCTCTAAACCAACATGTTGGATAAATTATAAAAGATATCACAATTCGTGTGATTTGATCTCCATATGAAAGTCAAATAGGACGGGAGACAAATGATGAAAGAAAACAGAAATTGGAGTCCATGGACTAATTTTACCTAGCTCCTTTCCTTTTTGTCAATAAAGCCATTAGAGGGTTAAAAGATTTAGGAAGCTGTATGTGAAGCCATGCTCTTCAAAGTAGCAAGGGGCCATAGACTTCTGTCTTTATGGTTCTGGCATGTCTTTACTTACTTTGAACTACCATGATTCATACTTGGTACCAAGTATCGGAAGAATTCAAGTATGCACTAAGGTCCTACATTTTAGAAAATTGACCATTCCCAGTCAAAATGGTGATGTAGATGAGATTTGCTTGTAGGACAAGGCATCTGATACCTTAGATTTGGTGACAGGAGCTCCCATGTACCTGTGAAATGCCATTTTTTGAGCGCTTATATTATTTCTGGTATAACAAAATATTTCAGGCTCATTTTATACTTAGCCTGCCACAGATCTGAAAATGCAGTTTCTTCAAAAACCCTGGTTCTTTTTAGTTCTGTAATTCTATATATTGCTACAGATAATAAACTATGTTACTAATATAGTATATGGTTTATAATAATATATATGTAGCTATAGTTATATAATTAAATATATAATTAAAATAAAATTATATTATATATAATTATATATCATAAACTGTATACTATATTACTATAATTATATATAGCAATCTATAATACATACATTTATTCCCTTGTATCTTTTACTATATGGGCAAATTCTTCCAGTAGTAATGAGCAAACCTGGCACTCAGATCTAGTTTTCTAATACTTTTTCCCAAATAAAAAGAACCAGGGTTTTTGAAGAAACTGCATTTTCAGATCTTTGGCAGAGTAAGTATAAAATGAGCCTGAGATATTTTGTTATACCAGAAATAATATAAGTGCTCAAAAAATGGTAGGCACATATCTCATGTACACAGAAGCTCGTGTCACCAAATCTACGGCATCACATGCAACACCAAAGTTATTCAGTAGAGAAATTAGTTATAAACAATTGGACAAATCTGATTTTATGATACTAATAACAGATAGTACAGATGACAGATAAATTAGATGTTAGGTAGATAGATAGATAATAAATGAATAAATAAATAGGTAATGGATTATAAGGGAGACATTTTTATTATAGAATGCCAAGTGTTAATTCATTAATAATGAAGAAATAAGATTGGCAAATTATCATTTTACAACCTCCTTTTTAAAGATTCGTTCAAAAAAGAGTGATTGATGAATAATAAACCAAGGGAGAAATTTGGATGAGAAGAAGAGTATTTGACTCCAGATAGATTGCTTAGTGGTGTCAAGGGAAAAAGCAGTACCTATATCGTGGAGAAATCAGACAACACCTTGGCCAATCAACATCACAGATAAGGGTTAGATGGACACTGTTTGTCTCCTATAAAAGACACAGCTTTGTTTTGTAATATTCTGGCCAGGAATGCATACACTGAATTTAATCATGACAAAACACAGGACAACTAAAAATGAGGGAAGAGGCACAATTAAAAGTAAACCTAATTAAAGGATGTAAAATATTCAAAAATGTCAATGCCATTAATGGCAAAGAAAGGCTGTGGAAACATTTTATAAATAAAAAAGAAAAAATAGCTGTGACAATCATATGGAGTATATTTGATCCTGTCATGGATTATACAAAAGACATTACTGAATCAATTGAAAAATTATTGTATGAGTGATAAAAAGTAGTGCAGCAATTTTAAATTTATTGACATGGATAACTATATTGTAGTCATCAAAGTGTCCTTGTTATTAGGAAATACACAATGAAATATTTAGGGATAGAGGACCACATTGAATAGAACACATTCTCAAATGATTTGGGGAAAAATCTTATATATAAAGAGAGAACAACTAATAAAGCAAATAGCACACAATATTAATTAGTGCGTCAACATAAATAATATATCAATATTTCTTATTCCTCCAATGCCCCACCCCCACCTTTTTGTTCTGAGACAAGGTCTCACTCTCTCACCTAAGCTGGAGTGTAGTGGCAGAATCTTGGCTCACTGCAGCCTTGACCCCCCCGGCTCAGGTGATCCTCCTACCTCAACCACACAAGTATCTGGGATTACGGGGATTCTCTACCATGCGCGGCTGATTTTTTGTACCTTCTGTAGAGACAGGGTTTCGCCATGTTGTCCAGGCTGATCTTGAACTCTGGGGCTCAAGCGATCCTCCCACCTTGGCCTCCCAAAATGCTAGGATTACAGGCGTGAACCACAGCACCTGATCCAACCCTTGAATTTGAAATTATTTCACAATAAAAAGCTTTAAAAAGGCATGTTAAAATACAAATTTCACAGTAGGCAGAAGAAGGAGGGATAACCTCGATTGCTGAGTCTTCTGGTTTTCTTCTTTCTCCCGTGCTGGATGATTCCTTCCCCTCCTCCTGCCCTTGGACATCAAACTTCAGGTTTTTCGGCCTTTGGACTCTTAGACTTACAACAGTGGTTTGCCAGGGGCTCTTGGGCCTTCGGGTGTAGACTGAAGGCTGCACTGTAGGCTTCCCTGGTTTTGTGGCTTTTGAACTCAACTGAGCCTCTACTGGCTTCTTCCTCAGCTTGCAGATGGCTTATTGTGGAACCTGGCCTTGTGGTCATGTGAGCCAATTCTCCCTAAGAAACTCCCTTTCATATATACATATATCCTATTAGTTCTGACCCTCTGGAGAACCCTGACTAATACAAAGAACACGCTGTAGTTGGCTCAAAAGAGAAGTCAAAAAGCAGAGACATATACAAGTAATAAAGACTTTCAAAATTATATTACAAATGCATGAATTTGTATTTCCATGGGCAAGAATTATTCACATTACATTCAGTTTTCTGCAACTTACAGATATGTGAAATAGATCAAGATAAATATGGAGATAACCTTGATGAGTGAATTAGACAAGACATCCAAGAACATATTTTTGCCCATTTCAAAGTCTTTTGTGATATGTATACATGCCACGCATGTGTGAATGTGCACATACACACAGACACACATGCACATGGTTTGTTTGTTTAATCTTATGACATAATTTAGGGGACCCTGAAATTCTCTTTAGATTACATTATCTCCAAATACTTACATTCCCAGCAAACAAACCTCTGAAAAAGAGATTTGCTGGTCTGTTCCTCATATCCCCACATCATCCAAGAGAGTATATAGTATACAGTTAAGAATTATGTTCATAAATTTATTTTCTTTATTTTTCCTTAGGAAACATAATTGCTTTCCTTTATTTTAGTTTTAGTTATTTTTCCCTTTCTTATCTTTATTAATCTTATTTTATTGTTTCGGCATGTAGAACATTGTTAGGGTTCCAAAATAAAATCTAAATAGAAAGATAGAAGAGTGATGTTCCCACCTCTCTCATACCTACTTCCCTCATCACTTGTGTGCATCCAATTTCATTGTTGTTTAGCTTATTATTCCTGTACTTCTTTTTGCAAATATTAACAGATATATTGATGTCTTCTTATATCCCTTTCTTTCTTATGCAAATAGTAGCATATTAAATATGCTCTTTTGGACTTTGCTTTTTAAAAATTTAATAATATCTCCTGTAAGTCATTTTACATGATTTCCTAGATATCTTCCTTATTCTTTTTTTTAATTTGTTTTATTTAATTGTTATACATTTAGTGGGTACAGTACAGATTTCTTACATGTATATATCACACGGTGGGGAAGTGTGGGCTTTTAGTGTACCCACTACTCAAATAGTGAACATTGTAACTAGTAGGTAATTTTTCAATCTTCACCCTCTTCCCACCTTCCCACCTTTTGAAGTCTCTAATGTCTATTATTCCACTCTGTATGTTTATGTGTACCCATTGTTTAGCTCCCACTTATAAGTGATAGTATGCAGTATTTAACTTTGTTTCTGAGTTATTTCACTTGGGATAATGGCCTCCAGTTCTATCTGTGTTGCTGCAAAATACATGCTTTCTATCTTTTTTTTATGGCCAAATAGTATTCCATGATGCATATGTGTCCCACAATTTCTTTATTCAGTCATCCATTGATGGACATTTAGGTTAATTCCATGCATTTTCTAGTGTATATAGTGTGTGATAAACATACAAGTGCAGGTGTCTTTTTCCTAGTATAATTTATTTCCCTTTGGGTATGTACTCAGTGGTACGATTGCTCAAATGATAGTTCTATTTTTGGTTCTTTGAAAGGCCTTCATACTATTTTTTATAAAGGTTGTTCTAATTTACATTCCTACCAACAGTGTATAAGCACTGCCTTTTCTCCATATCCCCATCAACATCTGTTGGTTTTTCACTTTGTAATAGTAGCTATTCTGACTGGTGTATTTATTTATTTTTTTTTTTGAGATGGAGTTTCACTCTTATTGCCCAAGCTAGAGTGCAATGGTGTGATCTCTGCTCACTGCAACCTCTGCCTCCAGGACTCAAGAGATTCTCCTGCCTCAGCTTCCTGAGTAGCTGGGACCACAAGCACCCGCCACCACGCCCAGCTAATTTTCGTATTTTTAGTAGAGACAGGGTTTCACTAAATTGGCCCGGCTGGTTCCAAACTCCTGGCCTCAGGTGATCCACCCGTCTTGGCCTCCTAAAGTGCGGAGATTACAGGTGTGAGCCACCACGCCCGGCCATGACTGGTGTAAAATGGTGATCTCCCAGTGTATTTCACTGTAGTGTTAATTTGCATTTCTCTGATGATTAGTGATATTGAATATTTTTTCTTATGATTGTTGGCCATGTGTATGCCTTCTTTGAAAAACATCTGTTCATGTCTTTGCCTACTTTTTAATGGAGTTATCATTTTTCTTGTTGAGTTGAGTTGCTTGTAGAGTCTGGCTGTTATCCTGTTTCCAAATGCAGAATTTGCAAATACTTTTTCCCATTCTGTAGGTTGTCTGTTTACTCTGCTGATTGTTTCTTTTGCTGTGCAGAAGCTTTTGAGTTTAATTAAGTCCAATTTGTCTGTTTTTCATTTCTGTTGCATTTGCTTCTGAGAACTTGGTCATAAATTCTTTGCCTAGACCAAAGTCCAGAAGAGTTTTACCTTCTAAGATTTTTATAGTTTTGGGTCTTACATTTAAGTTATCAATTCACCTTAATTTTTGTACAGAATGAGAGGTATGTTTCCGTTTCATTATTCTGCATATGGTTATCCAATTTTCCTAGCACCATTTATTAAATAGGGTGTTCTTTCCCCAGTGTAAATTTTTGGTGTCATTGTCAAAGATAAGTAGGTTGTCCGTATGTGGCATTATTGCTAGTTACTTTTTCTGTTCTATTAATCTATGTATTTATCTTTATATCATTACAATGCTGTCTTGGTTACCTTTTATTTACAGCTGCATTATACTCTACTGTGTGTATGCATCATAGTTTATTCAATGATTTCTCATACTTCAGCATATAGGTAAATACCAGTATTTTTCAGCTACAAATAATGCTTCCATGATGAACTTGGAGGATTTTGCATTACTGAGGTATATTGCAAGGCAAAGTCCTAGAAATGAAATTGCTAAGTTAAAAGGTAAATGAACACAAAGTTTGTTAAATATTGTCAAATTTGCCTCCATAGAGGTTGGACTATTTTGTGTCTCTACCAGCAGTGTATGAGACAGCTGGTTTTTGTACCAACATTGTGCATTGAGGTTTCTTTTAATTTTTGGCAATGTAATGGATAAGAAGGGATAGTTCCCTATAGTTTGATTTTCATTTCTCTTTATGAGTGAAATCAAACATTATATCTTATGCTTAATGGCTATTTTTATGTCTCTTTTGTAAATTTTCTATGTATATTGTTCACTGCTATAGAAGTTTTGAGCATTATCTTATTAATTTTAAAAGTTCTCTGTAAATTAGAAATGTTAGCCCTTTGTGATTTATGTTGTTAATATTTTCTCACAGTTATGTCGTTTTCTTTTTACTTTGCTTATATACTTTTTATTGTGAAATAATATTTTAAGTAAAATGTATTATTTTTAAAAATTGCATTGAATATTTGAGTAATGATTAGAAAGTCTTCTTCTTGCCCCAGCTTTCTTATGCAACATTTTTTTAAATCATTATCTTATATCAGATATAAACAGATATCAATAATTTTAAAATTAAATTTTGGGGTCAACAGCCAAAATTTATTATCGTCAAGGAGAAACAGTTGATTTGTTTCTCCAAAGAAGAATTTTGAGTATCTTGAAATTTTCTTCTTAGGCTACAATATGTTCAAATATATAAATTCGCAGTACTCAAATGATCCTATCAGCTTTGACCCACTTCTCAGAGTGAGAGGCAAAACAATCCCTATTGTAGATCATAAGTCATAATTATCTAATTTCTCAACTTTCTGTTGTTCTATCTCCCAGCAAAAATAAAGATGCTTTAGAATAGAATGACTTTAATATGTGTCTCAACCTAATTTTTTTCTTAACTGTAATTCTTCTGATATTATGGATCCACTACTAAAGTTGGATTATTTCACATTTTCTCTTCTAATATGATCTTTATTCTTGCTAAATTTTTACTTGTATTTTTCTCCCTTTTCTATTCACCAATTTAAACATCTTATAAGAACCAGTTTATATCTGTAGCTATATATTTTTAAGAGACAAGGTCTTTCTCTGTCTTCCAAGCTGAAGTGCAGTGGCATGATCATAGCTCACTGCAGCCTGGAACTCCTGAACTCAAAGGATTCTCCCACTTCAGCCTCCTGAGTAGCTGAGACCATAGGCATGAACCACAGCACCTGGCCTGCAACAGCTTTTATAATGAGAACACAGTGATAACTAGGCTTTCTAATTTAATTCAGTAAAATTAATCTATTCATCATATATTTATTAAAGACTATGTCTATAGTAGCTGAACTGGTATGAATTCATAGACTTCATAACATTATGTATTATTGATATTGACATTTAAGTATTAATGTATACTTATCTGTATTGGCATTTTAATGTTTTAATTTGCATTATTTAAGGCCATTCAAAATTTAAAAGAGTTTTTTGAAGAAAGAGAATGTTTTATAATTCCTTTGGGGTGTGAATTTTTGCTTTGGTTGCCTAGGAACAATTCCTTCCCAAACTGTCCTGGTGCTTGGTTGGAAGCAGACCTCCCCCTCATGATGAACATTGCACTCTGGCCTCAACTAATGACTCATCTCTCTCTTACTAGTCTAATTAGCCTAAAGCCCAGGGTTTCAGTTTGAAAATGGTCACAAAACATGTTCTTTTAGACAGGAATGAAGAAGGATTCACCGTAGAAGTCGTTGATAGCCAACTTGGGTCCAAGAGCAGATGCATTTGATGGATATGACTTCAGTGCTAAGGGGCCAAAAATATGAATTATTGAGCCAAAGCCCCCATTACTTCCAGAAGTTCCTTCTCCAGTTTGTACTACTAACTTTTAGAAAATTAGGCACTGGGTTAGTTAAAAAACAAACAAAAAAAAAAAAAAAGAGTCTTACATTGAACTGAAAGTTTCTCCAATCAGGGTTACTAAGTATTGCTGTTGCTAGTTAATATTGTGATATATTTAAAGAGTAAGCTGTGATTTTGCCAAAGTATACTTTTCAATCAATGCGTACCATTCCCTTTGAGGTTTTGCAGATTAAATATTTATTTCAAAGGATCGATAGATCCAATAGAAAGATATTTTGGAAGGTATGTAATAAGAAAGTAAGCTCTTACATTTAGTTTGTAATTGATAGGCTTAAAATTTTCTTTTAATATGCAGACATATGTATGTGTAATTTTGCATATATATGCATATACAGAGAGGCTTTTAAAAGAAGTAGCATAAAATATGCATTTTATCAAAATTACATCATTTAAAAATTTTCTCAGCTATCAAATTAAGAATTTATTATTTACTGAATCAATGGCACCCAAAAGTTTTGTCTTCATAAATGTATTTAACTTGAATTAAGACTCACCAGCAATACAGAAGACTTAATATCAATTACTTCTAATATGATCTGACGTTTTTCAAGAGGGAATTGTGCTACTTATGATTATCATATTTTTGCTCCAGTTAAGGACAACCTTACTTTGTTATTTCTTCTCTCTATGTAGTTTACAAAAGGCACCGGCCCCCATAGAAAATCTTTCTTATAACTTGGACTGGTTTCCTCAAAAAAATTGTGTCATTTCTGATTTGAAGAGCTCAAATTATTATATGTTATTGCAAAGCTTCAATCTGATTAACTGGGAAGAGAAAATGTTCTGTGGCTTTCGGGGAAATTCTTTGATCAAAACTTTTTGTTTCCCTAAAATTCTACCTGTGCCACAGTGTTTCAGTAGAGGAGAGTTGAATGAGCTATTGATATTACAAAGTTCTCATAAGAAAATGCATGATTAAAGATCCAAGTAAATCACAGGACTGAAAACTTCAGAGGCACAAGATGAGGCTCAACAAGAACAGAAAATTCAGAAATACTTCAACACAATCAGAAAATGCTTTTGGAAAGCACAGACACTCAAATAACTCTCTTTAGTATTGTGCCAAACTAAGAGCGTGGAATAAAATCTGGCTTCTTGCCAAAAAACGTTGTAATGCTCCTGAACTTATTACTTTTTATAAATGAAAGAAAGCAGAGAATATCATTTCCAGCCTTGGAAGGATACCATCAATGTACACAAGTTTCTATACATTTTAAATTAAACTTTGTGGAATGCTGACAGAAAAATGTATCCGTAACAAAGATTTAACCTTTTATAAGAATTTTGGATAAGGTGAAAGGGAAAGGCTTGTTTAAATGATCTTCACTGAAAGAGAGCTACTATTTTAATTGGAATTTATTTTGTCCAGATATGTAAATTTTAGTTGCTAAGCAATGCTGACCTCTTTTGTGAATACCCAAGATATACTTGTCAGATTTCTTATTTTCTTTCGTTTTCTTTATGTTTACTCAATTCCTAAAGAAATAGTGAAAGCACTCACTTTACTTAAAAAATACTAAAACCAAAACAAAACTAATAAATACAACTTTATATACATGGTTTTTTTTTTTTTTTTTTTTTTTTTGAGACGGAGTCTCGCTCTGTCGTCCAGGCTGGAGTGCAGTGGCGCAATCTCGGCTCACTGCAAGCTCCGCCTCCCGGGTTCACGCCATTCTCCTGCCTCAGCCTCTCGGAGTAGCTGGGACTACAGGTGCCCTCCACCACGCCCGGTTAATTTTTTTGTATTTTTAGTAGAGACGGGGTTTCACCTGGGTCTCAATCTCCTGACCTCGTGATCCGCCTGCCTCGGCCTCCCAAAGTGCTGGGATTACAATCGTGAGCCACTGCGCCCGGCCTACATGGTGTTTTTGAAAGTCAACCAGCCTTAAGCTTGGCTAAGTACCTTATTAGAAATGACCTATCTGGAAAAACAAAGACTGTTTTCATGGCATAATATTATTCTATTTTATTGAATTTAGCAAAAAGACTGTGAAACATTCAAAAATGTTGCTAGGTTTGTGTTTAGTAAGATGTCACTGGAGTTAAACTTGATTCTTTTGGACACCTATGCCTATATTAGAATTTAATATAACCTCTAGCTCTTACTTATTGAGTTTAAATTTTTTTTGTCCCTGAGTACCAAGAATTTTATTCTCTTACTACCAAGTGTATTAAATCAGTGTGTTCAGTAGAGTGAATTATTACTGCCCTTTTGCTTCTCAAAGTCCTGATTCATCCCCTGGGGAAAACTTTAGACACTGAAAATAATATATACTCATCATTTTTCTTCAAACAAGGTATGTTTTAATGGCCCTCATTTTATAAAGTTTTATTTTTCTTCTATCTTTTTCAAACAGTCTGGCTATAGCCTCTCTATATTCCAGTTCTTCCCTCTGTAAAATAAATAGAGTAACTGCATCAGATAATTGATCTAAGGTTCACATGAAGGTACACAAGTGACCCAGCACAAAGCCAGGCACAAAGTTAAGTATTATATAAAAATAATGTGCTATTGTATTAGTCCATTTCACACTACCATAACGATATACCCAAGACTGTGTAATTTAAAAGGAAAAGAGGTTTAATTGACTCACAGTTCTGCATAGTTGGGGAGGACTCAAGAAACTTAACAATCATGGTGGAAGGCGAGAGAAAAGCAGACACGTCTTACATGGTGGCAGGCAAGAGAGGGCAAAGGAGCAAAGAGCCCTTTATAAAACGATCAGATCTCATTAGAACTCACTCACTATCACAAGAGCAGCATGGAGAAACCACCCCCATGATCCAATTACTTCCACCTGGTCCCACTCTTGACAAGTGGGGCTTATGGGGATTACAATTCAAAGTAAGATTTGGGTTTTGACAC
Source organism: Nomascus leucogenys (assembly GCF_006542625.1). Classification (NCBI taxonomy): domain Eukaryota; kingdom Metazoa; phylum Chordata; class Mammalia; order Primates; family Hylobatidae; genus Nomascus; species Nomascus leucogenys. The sequence continues at coordinate 42,536,531 of NC_044400.1, forward strand.
AGAGCCAAACCATATTAGTTATTATTTTTAGTATCAGGTATTGGAGAATTATTTGAGATTTATATCTTTAGGCAAAGTGTATGGCATTATCTGGTGCTCTAAGAAAATGAGCTACTTAATTTTTTTTAAATAATCAAACCTTATTCTTTCAGTCAATCTTAACAAATTTATTTTAAATTGAAATCTTTCTAAAATGTACCACATACTTTGCTTCGCCTAAGTCAATTAGAATATATAGTAATTAAAATTTCTTCTTGATTAGGCCCTTTATGAGGAGTAAATAATACAGGTATATCTTAGTAGCTGCTTACTATATGCCATGACCTATGCTAAATACCACATAGATTATCTCATTTCATCTTCCTTAAAAACATTCAAGTTAGGTACTGATAAAATATTTATAAGCAACGTAACTGAAGGTTACGGAGGTTAAGAAACTTACTCATGGTCAGAGAGAGTAATAACAGCTATATTTTAAATCTAAAATTGTCTAATTTGAAAACTTGCAGATTTAATTATTATGAATAATCTTTTTCACATATTGTTTTTAGGTATATGAGTTTTGTGGACCAATAGAATTATGTCTATTTCATGTGCATAATAGGGAAACTAGTTAAATTAGATTACATATCTTGCCAAGTTTGTATAGTAACTGGTAAATAGTTTTTCACATTATTCCAATATATGTTGCCTAAATAAGGGACAGAATGTATGAGGAGACATGAACCTAGTTTTCATTTAAACAAATGAGAAGCAGTGTATTACTGAACTAAACAGATTCTTATGTGGTGCCTACTCTTGGTTTAAAAACTAATTGTAAACTTGGGTTGTACTAATATATAATAGTGTTCGAATCAAGAAAGATCCTTTTTTTCAGTGTACTGAGGGTGGTATTTACTGCCCTTGATACAATTCTCTATAGGACACAGAATGAAGACAAATTAAGAGCAGTGTAAACAATATAATACAGTGTTTGTAACTCTTGTCTTTGAGAAATATTTCCAAGTGCTGAAGAATTCAGCTCTAGAAGAATTGGCAACATGATTTCTCTTTTTGAAAATGTGGAACCTGGAGGAGGAATTAGAATTATGTTCCACAGAACTACAGAAATGGGCTCAAACTATCAAATGAAAGGTGAACTTTCATTTCAATATAAGAAGGCGCTGCCTGGTGGAGCTATCCAGCAATGTAGTAATTTGCTTATATGACTGGGGAATCACATCCTGACATGTTTTGTCTTTTCCAAAAACATGTGTTGTAGGTTATATAAAACTTAATAGTGGGGCCGGGCGCGGTGGCTCGTGCCTGTAATCCCAGCACTTCAGGAGGCCAAGGACGGCAGATCATGAGGTCAGGAGATCAAGACCATCCTGGCTAACACGGTGAAATCCCGTCTCTACTAAAAAATACAAAAAATAAGCCGGGCATGGTGGCGGGTGCCTGTAATCCCAGCTACTCAGGAGGTTGAGGCAGGAGAATGTCGTGAACCTGGGAGGCGGAGCTTGCAGTGAGCCGAGATCGCACAACTGCACTCCAGCCCAGGCAACAGAGTGAGACTCTGTCTCAAAAAAAAAAAAAAAAAAAAAAAAAAAAAAAAACAAAAAAAAAAAAAAAAAAAAACAAACTTGTGTGTAAATCATATGCCTTGATGACAATTTTTATTTTTTTGGTCACAAACATCAAATAGGTGCTCATTACTCTCAATTCTCAATTCTCTGTAGAAATGGAAAGTAACACATGAATAAAATCTAAAGCAAATCCCCAAATCTCATTTGAGCAATTAAATTTCCAACTTCTTTTTATATCAAAATCTTCCTTAAGTTATTAACAAGCAGGCCTACCAAATTTATTTGCATTTCACAGCTTCTTCACTTATCTGCTTTGTGCAACAATGGGGAAGTGAGAGGTGGGGTAACAAGCAACAGGAAATAAAAAACAAAAACACTAAAAGTTTGTAGATGATATTTTGAAAGTGTTAATTTATTTGAATATTGACTCTCCATTGTATGGACTCAATGTCTTCATACGTTCCATAATAGTAGATGTTTGCAAAGTTTCATTAAAACTATTTTACTCATTTTCTTTTTTGAAAACAAGTCTCATTCTCTTTAGTCTTTCTCTCCTGTGAATACTCTTCTAGCTTTCCATACTATTTCTCAGCAGTGACCTCACTTGTAATTTCATGATAAACTGTCAATTCTTTCATGAAGAAACAATGTCAGTTTAACCTTCATTTGTATTTATCTTTGTTAAATCATACTTGATGCCATTGCCACTCAGTGAGTGGCAGCAGGATCAGCAGCACTGGAATAGGCTGGAGTTTTTAGAAATGCAGAACTTCAACTCCCATCTGAAACCTACAAAATCATAATCTTCATTTTACAAGATTCCAAAGTGATTTCATGCCACAACGAAGCTTGAGAAGTAATACTTTATGTCTATTTATAGATGCTTTCAAGTCTCCAAACCCTCAATTTCTGCCTCTGTGCTGATTTGCTGATTTGTTTGCCTGTTAGATCATTCAGCTATTTTTTCATTAGAAAAACGTTTATTGAGGACTTATTATGTGCAGAGCACTATTCCAGATGTTAGGCATAAGGCACTTAAAAATATAAACAAGACTCTGACCCTCAAGAAGCTTATATTAGCAATGAACAGATAAACAAGCAAAATAAATGATTTCAGATGCATGCTGTACAAATATTCATTATACACTCTACGGCTTGTCTTTGTATTATTTTAATACTTTTTGAAAAGCAGCAAGTTTAAAAATTAAAATTTTGATGAAGCACAGTTTACCAAGTTCTTATTTTATGGCTCGAACTATAGCGCTACATCTAAGAAATTGTTTGCCTAATCCAGGGTAACAAAATTTTATTTCTTTTATAAATTGTATGGTTTTAGGTTTTATAGTTAAGTCTATGATCCATTTTGAGTTATTTTGGTTTATGATATAAAGGATGAATGAAAGATTATTTTTCTGTAAAGGCATATCCAATTAACTAAATGCCATTTGTTGAAGAGACTATTCTTTTTACACTGAGTTGCCTTTACACATTTGCCAGATATTAGTTGTCCATAAATATTTGTCTATTTTTGGACTCTCTATTCGGTTTCTTCAGTCTATTTGACCACTTTTATCCCAATTCCCCAATATGGGATTCTTTGGATCACTGCAGCTTTGAAATCACGCTTGAAATGTGGTAGTGTTTGCCCTCCAACATTATTATTCTTTTTTTCACATTGTTTTGGCTATTCCAGGCGCTGCATATTTACATAACAATTTTAGGATATGGTTGCTGATTTCTACAAAAACAAAAACCTGTAAGAATTTGGATTGTTACTGTGTTGAACCTAGAGATCAATTTGGGAGATTTATATCTTACCACACTGAGTCTCCTAACTCATGAACAAGGGACATTTACCCATTTATTTAAGACTTCTTTAATTTCTCCAAGCCATAATTTGCAGTTTTCACTGTATGCATTTTGCACATCTTTTGTCAGATTTATACATAAATATTTTATATGTTTGATGACACTGTAAATGACATTATGTTTTTACTTTAATTTAATTTTATTTTATTTTTTTGAGATGGAGTCTCGCTCTGTCCCCCAGGCTGGAGTGCAGTGGCGCGATCTCGGCTCACTGCAAGCTCTGCCTCCTGGGTTCACTCCATTGTCCTGCCTCAGCCTCCCGAGTAGCTGGGACTACAGGCGCCTGCCACCATGCCCGGCTAATTTTTTTGTATTTTTAGTAGAGATGGGGTTTCATCGTGTTAGCCAGGATGGTCTCGATCTCCTGACCTCGTGATCTGCCTACCTCGGCCTCCCAAAGTGCTGGGATTACAGGCATGAGCCACCGTGCCCGGCCCATTATGTTTTCACTTTCAATTTTTAATCATTTGTTGCTGTTAAGTGTCATTTTTTATATTGCTCTGCTATCCTGCAATGTCTCTAAACTGAACTTATTAATTATATTGGGTTTTTTTTGTAGATTCTATCAGCTTTTCTATGTGAATGATCATTGCCACTACAAATAAAAGTTTTACCTGTCTCTTTTCAATCTGGATTCCTTTTACTTCTTTCATTTTTGCCTGAGAATCTTCAATATAATGTTTTTAACACATACTCTTAAAACTCATTAATATAAAAAAGAAATAAAAAAGGACAAAAGATTTAAACAAACATTTTACAAAAGTTGATGTGTAAATGATAAAGAAGTATATGAGAAGATGCCTAATATTATTGGCCAATGGGGAAATGCAAATAAATAACAATGAACTTTCGCTACACACCTACTAGCCTGACTAAATTTGAAACAACTGAGTTTACTCAGTGCTGGCAAGAATGTAAAGGCACTGTAAGTCGGATACACCACTGCTGGGAATACAAAGCAGTAAGAACCACTTTGGAAAATTTAGTCTTTTTTTTAAAGTTAAAATTCATCTATTGTATGATTCAGACACACTGCTTGTAGGTATTTACCAATAAAATAGAAACATAGGTCATACAAACACTTTTTCATAAATGTTTAGAGCAGCTTTATTTTTAATAGTTCAAAACTAGAAACAATTAAATGTTCATTAACAAATTATAGAACAGACTGTGATATACCAATACTAAGTAATATTACTCAGAAAAAAATAATAAACTATTGATAGATCTATCTATCTATCTATCTATCTATCTGTCATTTGGCTATCTAGTTTCAGGCTAGATATATACATACATGGTTTCTTATATGTCAAACATTAAATTACAAACACTAAATATGCACAGTGTTGTTATAAAAATACCTTGGTCATTAGATAATTTAATACAGAATAATACATTGGAGGGATTAGAGCAAACTTGGTCAATGAAGGTATTTCTGTGAGGGAGTAATCATTCTGATGAAGCACAAAGTGAGAATCCGACCTGATGTCTCCAGACTCCAGTTTGGCCCCCTGAGCCTCAGATTCACACATCCATTATGTACTAGATAAATCCCTTTTGATGTAACAAATGCATTTATAACTTGTGTTCAAATCTGAACCTCTCATCTTTCCCAGGATACACTTTGGTTTCTCTATACTATCTCAATTGAAGTTAAGTCTATCTTTCCAATTTCTTACACCTTCAGGTGGCTATAATACAGGTAGGACAGGCAGTAAATGTTACTTGAAGAGGGTTCTCTAAAGGGATAGAGCTAATAGGATACATGTATATATGATGGGAAGTTTATGATAGAATTGACTTACACGATCATAAGGCGAAGTCCCACAATAGGCCGTCTGCAAGCCGAGGAGCAAGGAAGCCAGTCCAAGTCCCAAAACCTCAAAACTAGGGAAGTCAACGGTGAAACCTTCAGTCTGTGGCTGAAGGCCTGAGAGCCCCGGCAAATGACTGGTGTAAGTCCAAGAGTCCAAAGGCTGAAGAACTTGGAATCTCACGTTTGAGGGCAGGAAGCATCCAGCATGGTAGAAAGATGGAGGCCGGCAGACTCAGCAAGTCTGCTCTTCCATCTGCTGCCTGCTGTATTCTAGCTGTGCTAGCAGCTGATTAGATGATGCCCACCCAGCTTGAGGGTGGGTCTGCCTCTCAGCCCACTGATTAAAATGTTAAATTCCTTTGGCAGCACCCTCACGGATACACCCAGAAACAATACTTTGCATCCTTGAAACCAAATAAGTTGACTCAATGTTAACCATCACAGGAGGCACGGAGAGGAGAGCTCTTATCTTGAGATTTTTTTCATTTTGTCTCACCTCACATTGAAGCAATCACTAATTTCTGTTTATTCTACTCTGCAATGTTCTTCAAATTTGTATACTATGCCATTTTCTTCTCCTAGAGTTCAGGAAACCTCCCTTATAATTCCAGCTTCCAAACTGATATACCTGCCTCCTTTTTTTACTCTCTTCAATCAATTTTGTGCTCTGAAACCACAGTAGTCTTTTCTATAGGGCAAATGTAATTGTCCCCAAAGCCAAAAACAGTGCTTATTATGCGGGGTGCTCAATAATTATTTATTTCATGGAAGAATGGATTAGGGTCATTTTCCAGATTATAATTCTTTAGTAGCTTAGCATCGCATGCAGTATAAAACTCAAATTGCTAAGCATAGCCCAGTAGTTCTCTCCAGCCTGATAATCTCACATCAACCCTGTCTAAAGCTGAATACAATTTTTGAACTTAATGCAGTTCCCTGAATGCACCCACTTTCATTTTGTGTCTGGAATTGGTGGGTTCTTGGTCTCATTGACTTCAAGAATGAAGCCACGGACCCTCGTGGTGAGTGTTACAGCTCTTATGGTGGCGCGTCTGGAGTTTGTTCCTTCTGATGTTCAGATGTGTTCGGAGTTTCTTCCTTCTGGTGGGTTTGTGGACTTGCTGGCTCAGGAGTGAAGCTGCAGACCTTCGCGGTGAGTGTTACAGCTCTTAACGCGGCGCGTCTGGAGTTGTTCGTTCCTCGCGGTGGGCTCGTGGGCTCGCTGGCTTCAGGAGTGAAGCTGCAGACCTTCGCGGTGACTGTTACAGCTCATAAAAGCGGTGTGGACCCAAAGAGTGAGCAGTAGCAAGATTTATTGCAAAGAGCAAACGAACAAAGCTTCCACAGGGTGGAAGCGGACCCAACCAGGTTGCCACTGCTGGCTCGGGCAGCCTGCTTTTATTCTCTTATCTGGCCCCACCCACGTCCTGCTGATTGGTAGAGCCCAGTGGTCTGCTTTGACAGGGCGCTGATTGGTGCATTTACAATCCCTGAGCTAGACACAAAGGTTCTCCAAGGCCCCACCAGATTAGCTAGATACAGTGTTGATTGGTGCATTCACAAACCCTGAGCTAGACACAGGGTGCTGATTGGTGTGTTTATAAACCTTGAGCTAGATACAGAGTGCCAATTGGTGTATTTACAATCCCTGAGCTAGATAGACATAAAGCTTCTTCAAGGCCCCACCAGAGTAGCTAGATACCGAGTGTTGATTGGTGCATTCACAAACCCTGAGCTAGACGCAGGGTGCTGATTGGTGTATTTACAATCCCTGAGCTAGACATAAAGGTTCTCCACCTCCCCACCAGACTCAGGAGCCCAGCTGGCTTCACCCAGTGGATCCCACACGGGGGCTGCATGTGGAGCTGCAGGTAGAGCTGCCTGCCAGTCATGTGCCATGAGCCCGCACTCCTCAGCCCTTGGATGGTCAACGGGACTGGGCACGGTGGAGCAGGGGGCAGTGCTCATCAGGGAGGCTCGGGCCCACACAGGAGCTGACGGAGCAGGTGGGAGGCTCAGGCATGGTGGGCTGCAGGTCCCGAGACCTGCCCCGTGGGATGCCAGCTAATCAAGTGCAGCGCCGGTGGGCTGGCACTGCTGGGGGACCCAGTACACCCTCCGCAGCTGCTGGCCCAGGTGCTAAGCCCCTCGTTGCCCGGGGCCGACAGGGCCGGCCAGCTGCTCCAAGTGAGGGGCCTGCCAAGCCCACGCCCACCTGGAAGTCCAGCTGGCCCGCAAGCCCTGCACGCAGCCCGGGTTCCTGCTGGCGCCACTCCACACCTCCCTGCAAGCCGAGGGAGCCGGCCTTGGCCAGCCCTGAAAGGGGCTCCCACAGTGCAGCGGTGGGTTGAAGGGCTCCTCAAGTGCCGCCAAAGTAGGAGCCCAGGCAGAGGAGGGGCCCAGAGCCAGCGAGGGCTGTGAGGACTGCCAGCACGCTGTCACCTCTCAATTTCTTTCTTGATCCTGTACTTGGGGACTGTAACTACCTGCACCGTGCTTCCTCTCTTCTTTAATGGCTTACTCAGGTTTCAGGACTCAGCCAAAAACTCTTGGTTAGGAAAATTCCTATGCTTCTATCCATTTCTGAAGCTATTTATCTGCCCTTCCTGTGTGTTCTCAGAATATGCCGAAAATAGAAAAGCCATATCCTGGTGAGTAATAAATAACTGATTACAAAAATTTCCTAGAATGCAGAGACTAAAGCTTCTTAATTGTTCCTTCTGCACTGCACAGCTCTGAACCACAGTGCATATTCTATTAAAACGATTTGAATAAACGGATTCTATTTATTCATTTTATGATCTCCCTAGAAAGATTGGGAACAAATCTGAGTTAGACATAATGCATTTTATATTCATCTACAGAATATAGAATCATTGTAGTTATAAATAGAAAGGGGCCAGTGGTCTAATTATGAAGGTAAGAACACAAAATCTCCAAAATTATATTGAATTTGATTTGGAATAGATTTTGTTTTGTAGTATTATTCATTCCACTGAATTAAACTGTTATTGGCGTATTGATTTAATCATACCTTCATTCATTTATTCATATATTCAATCAGTGTAGTACATATTCCATGAATTACTTAATAATTGTATAGAATAATGATTAAGAGTATAGATTCTGGACCCAAACTACCTGGGTTTACTCCTGGTTTTACCACTAGTATACTGTGTGATCTTGAACATACTGTTTAAACTCTAGGCTTCTAAAATTTGTAATGAGGCGAATATTAGGAACAGTAATGCCTCAGGGAATTAAACAAATGGATTTAATAAAAGTTAAGCAACTAGAGAGTCAAGTACTATGTACATATAAAATACTGCTGGCTATTTATTTAACACTTAGGAGCAGCCATTGCCTTTCATGGCTTTCACACTGTTTCTCATTGCTTCTGTTTATTTTCTATCTGAATATAAAAATGTAGGCACCTAGATGGCTCACAAAACTTGCATAGGACCTTCAGGGAGGCATTTTCAAATGAATGAATTCAAATTCTCTATATGTACTAGGTGTAGAATGATATAATCAAATGGAAAAGGATGTTAGTAGAAAACCTCATTCAGCCTCTTTGTCCATAAAAACCTGTGAATATAATGAATGGTGCCTTCACAGCTGAAAATCAGCAGGCATTATAAATACTTACAAAGTAGGTTAAGAAAATGTCTTTCTTCTTATAGGAGCAGCAGTTAAAAGGCCTAATGACGCTAATTATAATAAGTAGCTGTTCAATGTCTCATCAGAAACACTGACCCACAGTCCTAGCAGGTGTTCATTGCATGTGGTAAATTTTGCTCGTAATAACCATTTACCCCCTTGTGATGTCTACATGTAGTAAAGAAAAAAATAACATTATGCATTTTGCTGGAGAAATTCACGAGGCGGTAAAAAAATAATATAAATGCTGTAATAAAATGTTTTCATTTCTCAGGCATGAATACAGGAAGCTAAGTTTTATATATGCATAGTTTTGAGTCACAAAATGATTTTAAGAGAATGCCATTTTTAGATAGGGTATTGAAAAGGTCCAGCATTCTATAATTTTTAAAACTATGTTAATAAATATTTCTTAGAAAAAGGGCAACTTGGAATAAAGTAATATCTTGGTTTTTTTTTTACCTTGTTAATTTATGATTCACATCAGAAATCCCAACTGAAAGGAATGTAGGTGGCTCAGTTAAAATTCATCCAGCATAGTACAGGACAAAATAGCACTTTTAAAAAGTAAAGTAATACATTTACTCAGTTAAAAATAAAAAAAACTATACAAAACTATACAAAAATAAAAAACTATACAAAAAACTATACAAAGATTTACAGGAAAATTCTTATTCTCTCCCCTTTCCCCTCCTACTCGGTCACCTATAGAGAATATTCTATTCTATTAAGGTCTGTCACCTATAAATAACTAATTGTGTTAACACCTATTGTTTCCAAGGAAACATGACCATCCATATTTAATTATAATTTTATTTTTTTCCACATAAGTTAGCATAAAATATGCATTTATCTGCATCTTGTTTTTCTGTTTGTTTGTTTTAGATTCAACAATATGAACCTCACAAAATTGCCCGAGTACTATCTGTTCGGCTCCCCGATTTCGTGTTGTTCAACCCAGTATCTTGGAGCTCTATTTATACTATTATGTTGAGTCAATCTGTCCCATATGCATGACGCCTGGGTTGTTACCAATCCTTTGTAATTATAAAAAGGATTAATTAATAAACTCCCAAATGTATTAATCATATGCATTAATAGCTGCAGTATGTATTCTTAAAGGTAAAGTTATTAGTCAATGAGTAAATGTATTTGTCATTTTTATAGAAACAGGTAAGATTATTCTAAGTTTCTTTATTGATTATTAACAAAAGAGTTAAAAAATGAAGCTGCAGCACAGCCTTAGGGGCATCCCTTTGGCCAGAACTTTCATATCTATTATGTAAGTATCTTCTGGACGGAGCTGGAAGTTTCATAGTTTGTGCTTTACTTGGCCCAATATATTGTATGTGCCATAGTTCAGAAGTAGCCAAAATTTCTGATAAGTTTTTTTCTACCCAAGTGTCTGATGTAAAATGAAACTTTTCTAAGCCACTAAAATATTTTCCTCAGGGAATAGTCTGTAAAGAAATAGAATATTCTTCCTACACAGGCCACACAGGAACTGGTGCATAAATAAACACTGTCTAAATTAGGTGTTTGGGGACCTGCTTTTAGCAGATGAAGAAAATTAAAAGTTAGAATATCTTTGTTTACATGTAAAATGATGCATCAAAATTTGTTAATGATGTTTATCTTTTTAATTTTAAGACAAAGTTATTTTTCCTTAGGTAATGCTGGATTCCTTCCAAATTATCACAAATTCTGACCAAATGTGGTTTAAATTAATAATCTCTCTTCAAGGAGAAGTCAAATCATAAAATACCACCCACACTATTTCCACAGTGACATCTGAAGGACATCCTCAACTTATAGATTCTATTATATAAGATTCCAAAAGAGCATTTATTGTTATTTGTAATGGAGATCTTTTTTTTTTTTTGAGACAGAGTCTCGCTCTGTGGCCCAGGCTGGAGTGCAGTGGCACAATCTCCATTCATTGCAAGCTCCGCCTCCTGGGTTCACGCCATTCTCCTGCCTCAGCCTCCCGAGTAGCTGGGACTACAGGCACCCACCACCACACTCGGCTAATTTTTTGTATTTTTAGTAGAGACGGGGTTTCACCGTGTTAGCCAGGATGGTCTCGATCTCCTGACCTCGTGATCTGCCCTCCTCGACCTCCCAAAGTGCTGCGATCATAGGCGTGAGCCACCGTTCCTGGCCTTGTAATGGAGATTTTTTTAAGCTAAAAATGGATACGTATTTTATTTAATTTATTTCCTATAGTCTTCTGAAAACAATATATAATATTCAAAGAATACAAAAATTACAGTTGATATGTTTGTAAATGAAACAATATAATTCATAAAATATTAGAATAATTTCAGAATCCAAATACTCCAGAAAACAAGTGTTAGTTCTGCTTATACTTCAAGGTCTCAAAACCTAGGCATTTTCCATCTGAGTGCTCTATGATGCTTCAGGCACTTAGTTCAGGACAGTGACATTTACATTCAGCTATCCATGTTCTAGGAAGGAGGAGGGAGGAAGAACTGAAGAAGAACAGAACAAAACATGATGCCAGTTGTCTATTAAAAAAGGTTCTCTTGTAAATTTGTTTAAGTTCCTTGCAGATTCTGGATATTAGACTTTGTCTGATGGGTAGATTGCAAATATTTTCTCCCATTCTGTAGGTTGCTTGTTCACTCTGGTGACAGTTTCTTTTGCTGTGCAGAAGCTCTTTAGTTTAATTAGATCCCATTTGTCAATTTTGGCTTTTGTTGCAATTGCTTTTGGTGTTTTAGTCATGAAGTCCTTGCCCACGCCTATGTCCTGAATGGTATTGCCTAGGTTTTCTTCCAGGGTTTTTATGGTTTTCGGTTTTACATTTAAGTCTTTAATCCATCTTGAGTTAATTTTTGTATAAGGTGTAAGGAAGGGGTCCAGTTTCAGTTTTCTGCGTATGGCTAGCCAGTTTCCCCAACACTATTTATTAAATAGAGAATCCTTTCCCCGTTGTTTGTTTTTGTCAGGTTTGTCGAAGATCAGATGGTTCTAGATGTGTAGTGTTATTTACGAGGTCTCTGTTATGTTACTTTGGCCTATATATCTGTTTTGGTACTAGTACCATGCTGTTTTGGTTATTGTAGCCTTGTAGTACAGTTTGAAGTCAAGTAGCATGATGCCTCCAGCCTTGGCAAAGGACATGAACAGACACTTCTCAAAAGATGACATTTATGTGGCCAACAAACATATGGAAAAAGCTCATCATCACTGGTCATTAGAGAAATGCAAATCAAAACCACAATGAGATGCCATCTCATGCCAGTTAGAATTGCGATTATTAAAAAGTCAGGAAACAGATGCTGGCAAGGCTGTGGAGAAATAGGAACCTTCTTACACTGTTGGTGGGAGTGTAGATTAGTTCAACCATTGTGGAAGACAGTGTGGTGATTCCTCAAGGATCTTGAACAAAAATTACCATTTGACCCAGCAATCCCATTACTGGGTAAATACCCAAAGGATTGTAAATTATTCTACTATAAAGATACAAGCACAGGTATATTTATTACAGCCCTATTTACAATAGCACAGACTTGGAACCAACCCAAATGCCCATCAATGATAGACTGGTTAAAGAAAATGTGGCACATATACACCATGGAATACTATGCAGCCATAAAAAAGAATGAGTTCATGTCCTTTGCAGGGACATGGATGAAGCTAGAAGCCATCAGTCTCAGCAAAGTAACACAGAAACAGAAAACCAAACACTGCGTGGTCTCACTCGTAAGCGGGAGGTGAATAATGAGAACGCATGGACACAGGGAGGGGAACATAACACACTGGGGCCTGTCAGGGAGTGGTGGGCAAGGGGAGGGAGAGCATCAGGACAAATACCTAATGCATGCGGGGCTTAAAAACCTAGATGACAGGTTGGTAGGTGCAGCAAACCACCATGGCACATACCTATAACAAACCTGCACGTTCTGCACATGTATAGCAGAACTTGAAGTAAAATTTAAAAAAAAATTTAAAAAAGGTTCTCAAATCTACCAGTTGGTAGTTTCCATCTGCTTTTCACTGACCTGTCTTAATCACCTGGCCATACTAAGAAAGGGAGCTGAGAAATGCAGGTTTGTTGCCAGGCAGCCAGTTTCCAAGACTGACAACAATAGGGGCAAATTGACAATGGGGGAAAAAACAGCCATTTCTTCCCATATTCTTATCCGGCCCTTAAGAAAATATTCCATACCTGTAACAATATGTTAGGACAAGCTTTAATACCAGATGATAGCAGCTGAAAGTAGTCATATAATTATAAACAAAGCATGTATATCTTCCAGAATAAAATAGTATCTGGGTAGCAGCCTCTGAAGTTCTGGCAAAACAGAAAAAGAAAAGAAAAATGAAAACATTTTAAAAGATAGAAACATGTGACAGGACCAAAAATTAAAATGTTTGGTCAAATTGTTCGAGTCTGCGAAGATGTTTCGTTGACTGAAAAGCTTCACTAGAAGACAGACAGATGGATCAAGCTTAAATATGTTTTCTTATTTGATGCCTACCAGTCTGAACTAACCAGGAAATATTGCCTCTATCTGTTCCAGATTTGGAGGATTTAGGGTCTGCTCTTAGCCTCCAAATTTTTAGACTATAATTCCCACAAAAATAAAAAGTGGGCTTGCCTATGGTAACTGGAATATAGGGAAAGGAAGTAAAATCCTATAAAATTCAATGAAAACCTTAGTAAGACCAAAGGCTGGGAATTATTGGTTTTTAATGTGTGCGTGCATGTGTGTCTGATAAGGAGTTAATGCATATACATAAAATTTCCTTAGGGATTTGAAAGCTACTCTCGTGCAGGAGTGGGAATAAAGTAGTTAGAAGCCAAAAAACTTGTAGTTTTTGGTAACTAAAAATGCTACATTAATGAAAAGTTTTATTGCTGACATAGTGAATTAATTTTAGTGGGGCTTTTGATTAAGAGATGTGTGCTCAATTAAAGATTGAATAAGGATCGTCATGGTTATATGATATTGATTTAGATTTGTATAATGATTAACAGAATATATTTAAAGTTTATAAAGGAAGGCTGAAAGCAATGAACACATTTATCACCATAATGCTATTTCTTTGTATCTCACAATAGAATGTAAGCTTCTTGATGGCAAGAGCAATGCAAGTCAATTTCTCTTTGTATCTAAAACACTGGATGCATTGAACATGTTCAATTAATGTTTGATTGATGAATAAACTTATGAATAAATGAAAAGCAACTGAAAGCAATTATTCATGTCATGCCAGCACAGAGACATTTTTAATTTGAAAGCGTCAATCTTATTGCACTTTTCGTCCCCAACTTTTTTCTTCTAGATTTCTCACTATGTTACTATCACCAAAATTCTAATCTCTCACGCTTTCCTTTATTTCTATTTATTCATTTCCTTATTATTTATGATAGATCCTATGACCTTTCCATATCCATTATTCTCTCATGCATAGCCTACATTCTTTTACCCTCCTTGATTCCAGCCTCCTTGATCTAGGCCCCTGTCCCTGATACTACCAAATGTGGTTGAATCCAGGTACCCTTTCCTGTTTTATCACAGATTAAAGTTGTCAGAGAAAACTCTTCCACTTATATAAATGCATGGTTATAGTTTCCAACTAGATCCCCGCATATCTGCCTATCCATTATGATGGCAACTATTCCCATGTGGTTATTTAAATGTAAATTAATTAAATTGAAATGAATTTTTTAAAGTTGTTTAGTTGTGCTGACCACATCTAAAATGCTCCATACCCACGTTTGTTTGTTTGTTTTTTAACTTTTACTTTAAGTTCAGAAGTACATAGAAGTACATGTGCAGGATGAGCAGGTTTGTTGTTTAGATAAATTGTGTCATGGGTGTTTGTTGCACAGATTATTAATATTTCATCACCCAGAGTTTTTTTCGTGTGTGTGTGTCTCCCAGGCCAATCTCAGCTCACTGCAACCTCTGCCTCCCAGGTTCAAACGATTCTCCTGCCTCAGCCTCCTGAGTATCTGGGATTACAGGCACCTGCCACACTTGGCTACTTTTTGTACTTTTAGTAGAGATGGGGTTTTGCCATGTTGGCCAGGCTGGTCTTGAACTCCTGACCTGAGATCATCCACCCATCTTGGCCTTCCAAAGTGCTGGGATTACAGGCATGAGCCACCATGCCTGGCCCATCACCCAGATATTAAGCCCAGTATCCTCCAATTATTTTTCCTGATCCTTTGCCTAATCCCATCCTCCACCCTCTGGTAGGTCCCAATGTGTGTTTCCCCTCTATGTGTCCATGTGTTCTCATCATTTAGCTCCCACTTATAAGAACATGTGGTATTTGGTTGGTTGTTCCTGCATTACTTTGCTAAAGATAATAGCCTCTAGCTCCATTCATATTCCTGAAAAGGACATGATCTCATTCGTTTTTATGACTGTATAGTATTCCATGGTGTACATGTACCACATTTTCTTTATCCAGTCTATTATTGGGCATTTAGGTTGATTCCATGTCTCTGTTATTGTGAATAGTGCTGCAATGAACATATACATGCATGTGTCTTTATAATAGAACTCTTTATATTCCTTTGAGTATATACCCAGTAATAGGCTCACTGGGTCAAATGGTATTTCTGTCTCTAGGCCTCTGAGGAATCACCATACTGTTTTACACAATGGTTTACCTAGTTTACACTACCACCAACAGTGTAGAAGCGTTCCTTCTTCTCCACAACCTCACAAGCATGTGTTATTTTTTGAGTTTTTAATAATAGCCATTCTGAGTGGTGTGAGATAATATCTTACTGTGGTTCTGGTTTGTATTTATCTAATGATCAGTGAGATGGAACTTTTTGTCACGTTTGTTGGCCACATGTGTGTCTTCTTTTGAGCTGTGTTTGTTCATGTCCCTTGCCCATTTTTTTTCTGAAGCAGAAAATATTTATTGCATTATATAATAATAATAATCTTCACTTAGGATAATTTAAGATGTTAAAATGTGTTACCAGAAGAATTCGCAATGGAAAATATGAGGAAAATACAAATTTTAGTTTAATATGAGACATTACTGCTTGGAAATATCTATTCAGGACAGAATTCAAAATGCAATATTTATAGATGCTGGACATTATACTTTTGTCAGATGCATAGTCTGCAAAAATTTTCTCCCATTCTTTCGGTTGTCTGTTTACTCTGTTGATAGCTTCTTTCGCTGTGCAGAAGTTTTTAAGTTTAATTAGATCCCATTTGCCAGTTTTTGCTTTTGTTGCAATTGCTTTTGGCATCTTTGTCAAGAAATCTTTGTCCATGCCTATGCCCTGCATGGCGTTGCCTAGGTTTTCTTCTAGGGTTTTTATAATTTTGGGTTTTATATTTGTCTTTAATTCATCTTGGGTTGATTTTTGCTTATGGTGTAAGGAAGGGGTCCAGTTTCAACTTTCTGCATATGGCTAGCCTGTTATTTCAGCACCATTTACTAAATAGGGAATTCTTTCCTCACTGCTTCTTTTTGTTAGGTTTGTCAAAGATCAGATAGTTGTAAGTGTATGGTTTTATTTCTGTATTCTCTATTCTGTTCCACTCATCTATGTTTCTTTTCTTGTACTAGTACCATGCTGTTCTGGTTACTGTAACCCTGTAGTATAGTTTGAAGTCAGGTAGCATTGCCTTGGCTATTTGGGCTCTTTTTTAATACCATATGAATTTTACAATAGTTTTTTTTTCTAGTTCTGTGAAGAATGTCAATGGTAGTTTAAAGGGAATAGCATTGAATCTATAAATGCTTTGGGCATTATAGCCACTTTTACATTGATTATATGTATCTATGAGCATAGGATGTTTTTCCATTTGTTTGTGCTACCTCTGATTTCTTTGAGCAGCAGTTTATAATTCTCCTTGTAGAGATCCTTCGCTTCCCTTGTTAGCTGTATTCCTAGGTGTTTTATTCTTTTTGTGGCAATTGTGAATGGGAGTTCTCAGCTTGCCTGTCATTGGTGTATAGGAATGCTAGCAATTTTTTGCAAATTGATTCTGTATCCTGAGACTTTGCTGAAGTTGCTTGTCAGCTTAATCAGCTTTGGGGCTGAGATGATGGAATTTTCTAGATACAGGATCATGTCATCTGCAAGCAACGATAGTTTGGCTCCATCTCTTCCTATTTGAATATGATTTATTTCTTTATCATATCTGATTGCCCTGGCCAGAACTTCCAATACTGTGTTGAATAGGAGTGGTGAGAGAGGGTGTCCTTGTCTTGTGCTGTTTTTTTTCAAGGGGAATGCTTCCAACTTTTGCCCTTTCAGTATGATATTGGCTGTGGGTTTGTCATATATGGCTCTTACTATTTTGAGGTATGTTCCTTTAATACCTGGTTTATGGAGAGTTTTAACATGAAACGTTGCTGAATTTTATTGAAAGGCTTTTCTGCATCTTTTGAGATAATCATGTAGTTTTTGTCTTTAGCTCTGTTAATGTGATGAATCATATTTATTGATTTGTCTATGTTAAACCAAACTTGTGTCCCAGGGAGGAAGCCTACTTGATCATGGTGGATTAGCTTTGTGATGTGCTGCTGGATTCATTTGTCAGTAATTTGTTGAGGATTTTTGCATCAATGTTCATCAAGGATATTGGCCTGAAGTTTTTGTTATTGTTGTTGTAAGTTTGCCAGGTTTTGGTTTCAAGATGATGCTAGCCTCATAGAATGAGTTAGAGAGGAGTTCCTCCTTTTAAATTTTTTGGAATAGTTTCAGTAATAATGGTACCAGCTCTTTGTATATCTGGTAGAATTCAGCTGTGAATTCGTCTGGTCCTGGTTCACACAATGGTTTGATTGGTAGGCTGTTCATTACTGCCTCAATTTCAGAAATCATTATTGGTCTGTTCAGGGGTTCAATTTCTTCCTGGTTCAGTCTTAAGAGGGTGTATGTGTCCAGGAATTTATCCATTTATTCTAGATTTTCTAGTTTATGTGCATAGAAGTGTTTATAATATTCTCTGATGGTTGTATTTATGTGGGGTCAGTGGTACACAATTGTTTGGGCAGCACTGACATAAAATCTTTCCATCACTAGAGAAAGTTCAATTTGAAAACACTGCTATGTCCCATTCAGCATTTTTTTCTATGTATCATGCTTTCTCATTCTGTCTTCAGTGTTTATTATAAATATTCTCCATTATTTCCTAACAGTCAATGTAATCTCTGCTGCCACACTCTGAGAAGATAATCTTTTTTATCCTTTCTAGAAAAATAGAGGAGAGTATCCTGAGTAAAATTCCTTCTCTTCCTGTCTCAAACCTACAAACTTAAGTGCATGCAAAGCTAGCAACTCCTTACATCTCATGTTCCTTTCAGTGTTGCTATTTTAAATTTCCATATTTTCCTTTCTTAGTAGGGAACTGACACTATAAACATTTTCCATTTCTCTACTTTACCTCAAATACTTCTCTTTGTATTGACTCATTTAAGTAATAATTACATTTTTTAAGTTTCTCCTTTTTTTATAGAAATAAGACAAATTTGTTTTTGATCTCACATGTACTCTTGTATTCTCCCTGTTTTTTCAAAGCGTTATTCATGCTACTACCTGAGGGTGTAGTATTGCACACCTCTATCTATCTATCTCTCTGTACTAAATCTATCTGTTCCAAATCTGTCTCTATGAAAGTGACTAAATTCCCGGGCCATTAAATTCAATTGGCACTTTTCAGTCCTTACCTTACTTAACCTATACTAAATAAATATTTTCTTTCCCTTTTCTCTCATTCTTCAAAAGTTTTATTTTTATGGATTCTACTGCTCCAGAGTTATAAAATTGTAACCTAATCTCAATTATAACCTAATCTCAGTACCATCAAGCACTGTGAGGAGAGAAAACTCATATTTCTCAAACTTTATAGTATTCCTTACACTTGACACAGCTCCTAGTGTGTGGAGAGCACTCTATAAATATATATTTAATTCTAAAGCTGAAGATATACCCCTTTGTACATAAACATTTTTTAGAAATTTTTAGAGGGGTCTCCTGAATAATCACTTAACAATTAGCTAGATTTTAGAACGACCATGGAAACATTATTGGATGTGAGATTTTCTTGATGAAGACATAGATTTAATCTACTTAACCCCTCTTGCTTTGGGAGAGAAAAGGACTGGAAGTAAAGCATTTCACCTGATCTTTAATATTAACAATATAGTCTACTCCTCTTCTTCTCTGGCAAACAAACTGATAATGAATCTCTTTCTTCCTTAACCAGAAACTGATTAAAGCTTAATCCAGAGTCTATTTGTCAAACCGATTTAGTCACTTCTAGTTGATAAAATACAGTAAGAAATAAGAATTTTACTGCAAAGAATTTACAATATAGAGTAAGAGATTTCTGATGGATACACAAAAAAACACTTGTATGAGATAATGACAATTACTGATGACTGCTGTGAAGAGGATGGAATAAAATGTTGTTCATAGTGACTATGAGTTGGTGACCAGGAAAAGGCTCTATAAGGAGATATCATTTGAACTGACCCTTGGAGTAGGAAAGGGGCAGCACTGTAGAAACAGCTTGAGAAACAGACACTCAGTCTGTGATACTTTGTTACAGCAGCCTGAACTGACTAAGACAAATAAGACTTCTGAGGGTGTCCAGTGGAGCTATATTAAACTCTAATTTATAGTTTTGAACTATCATGTTGGTTCACATTTGAGGAGACAATAATGGTAGCAGGGAGGCCAACAGACAGAATATTTTTATGCTATATATAAGAAAAGATGTGACTTGAACTATGAATTTAGTAGGTGAGATTTTGAATAATTAATGTTTTTTAGAGGTATAAATTGAGCAAAAGTGCTTTACTGAGCACCATCGCGAGAAGAATTTACAAAATCAAATATAAGTCAGCTGGATAAACGTTGGTGTCATTTACTGAAACACGGAAGGCTTAGGTGGGAAATAATTTCAATGAGAATAGATTAAGACTTTTATTTCCATTATTTAATTAGAGATGATTATTAAGCATTAAAATGGAGTATCCAAGTAGGCAATAGCAATTTTATATATAATACACATACAGATTTATATACATATATGTACACAAACATATATGTATATAACACATGTATTATTTATACGTTTGATTCCTACATATTTCCTACAACATATCGTAAGCCAGGAAAGCTATGATTATTCACATATATGGTTTTTGGGGGAGGGTCAGGTTGGCAATATCATTTAAGGATCATATTTGAAGCTGTTGCGTCAGGTAAAGTAATTAACATATAAATTGTAAATAAAGGAAGAACAACCAATGTAGTCCCCTACTTACTCTAATATTTAGAGGCCCATTAAGGACAAAAAGCCGACAGTGAAAAGTCAAGCATAAGTAGGCAATCCATGAAAAGTGATATTCTAAAACTCAAGAGAAGAAAGTATTTAGGTGAGGAAATTGTCATCTGTAACAAATGTTGAAGACGGTTTGGAGTAAAATGAGCCAGAAAATTGGCTTTTGGCTTTTGCAAAAAGGTATGAGATATAGTACAAAAAAAAAAAGAAACATGGAATTGCCTCTCACAGTATAGTAAGAAGGAAGACAGTGTATGGTACAGATGTCAATGGCTTGTTTAAATTAACGGTGAGAAGAAGTCATCTCACTTGATGCTTACATTTTTTTCTAGGAAATATAGAAAAGAGCATTAACTGAGATTTAGAAGAGCAAGAAAGAATAAGACATTGTATAAATAATAGTCAGATTATAGGAAAATACATATTTAAGGAAAGTGCAGTGGTATCTTCTGGTAGTGTAGAAAATTCAGTATTTCTGGACGTAATCAGAAGTGATTTCAGTCAAAACTTCTTTATATTTTTCTACAGCAACTTTAGCTTGACAGCAGTGAGATTCCTGGATTTAACCAGGGTTGGAATTTTGTCAGGCGAGAAAGAAATGAGGGATAAAGAAATAGTTATAGGTGTTTGCAAAGGAATGAGTATAAAACAGGACCATCGAAATTGGGCTGGGTTTGAAAGAAACTGACATGAGAATGTAATATCTACTGTAAATGTCATTGTTGTCTCTAATCGTCAGAGTAAAATACTAGGGCAGTGAAATGAAGGATGGAGATAATGGCTATAAGGTGTCATGTTTCAAAATGAGACTTAGGTACATTTATGGGGGATAACAGTAGAGGTAGTTAGATGGTTCAGTGAAGAGATCAACAAACTCAGTTACGTTTAATGGATCGTTGATGGACCTCAATGTTTAAATCACCATATGGAAGTTAATCTGAGTAGTAGGGGAGTTGAAGGCCGGTGATCTAGGTGTGGGGGCCCTTAGTGAAAGATGGAGAGGAACTTGGAAGGCAGGAGATGCCTGCAGTCAGGAAAAGAAGTGGCTGACTTAGGTTGGGATTGGGGAAGCCTCTGTTGAATTTCTTCCTCCACTTGATAAATGTGGATCTCAGACTTTCTAAAAGAGATGAATGCTAACACCCATGTCTGTAACTACTTGCAATCTGATTTTACAATTTACCAAAACACATAGAATTTAAGATAAATAAATGTTAGCAGTTAGTTTTTTTTTTAACCTGAGAGTGTGTAAACACTGGTATGGCTCATAATTCAGATACTACTTTCTTGTTTTTGTTGTTGTTGTTGAAGTGATTATTATGCAGGCATTCCTCTGATTTCAACTCTCATTAAAAAGGTCTCTTAAATATATAAATGTGTAAGGTTAGCGGAGAGAAAGGATGAGTAGAACGAAAGTCAGGCAAGCAGGTTTTATCGTCCTGCTGGGCTGCTCCTTGACAGGCAGAGGAGGCAGCCTCGCTTACAGACCACAGCAGGGCTTTATAGGGCGAGGGACTGAGTCAGGGTGTGGGGACTGAGTTGGGGATACAGATGTCCTAACTGCATCCTGGAGATGTTTTTTGCCAGCTTTGTTATGCAAGGTAGGCAGGTGTTCTGAGCACACCCTGGAATCATCTGCCAGTTCAGCTGAAGTATTTTGAACAGTTACTGGAAGGGTCAGTGTGTGAGGGGTCTATTTCTAGCCTCGGGAGAACTGTGTGGGGTGTCACAAAAGTTTGTATTGGAAGACTTAGGGGAAAGGAGGAGAACAGTCTAGTTGGATTGACCCTAACAAAATGTACCTGTCTGTCTTAGTAGAGACCATGAAACATTGAAGTGTATTTTTAATAGTTAAGGATGTTGCGGTGCCGGCTATCATGATTCAGATCATAAATTTATTAATACGGATGTGTCATAATAAATCTGAATCAATATAACTTCAGAATTGTTTTCCTCAAAATATATGCCTTTATCGATTTTAAAAGCCCAGAATAACTTGTTCTTATCATTTGAGTGACCTTACACAAAACCCTAGATTATTGAGCACTCCTGTGAATCTTTTAAATACATTGTCTTTAAAAACAGAAGCTTTGAAAAGAGAAGCCTTTTTAAAAACGTGTGTAAACTACCTAAATTTTGAGTGCCTTCTATTAAAATACACCTGTCACAGCAAATAATGATGAAAAGTTATTTTAACTGTAACATTACATTTTGTTTCTAAGCAAATAAAGTAATCCAATATTTTCTTTTGATATAATAGCAAAATTAGTTTTAATTCTGAAGGATGCTAGTAGTACTACTGTGTTGCCATCGTTATGGGCATAAGGAACGTACATCTAAATAAGGCAGAAGAAAATAGAGAAATACATGACAGGTTGGCAAACATTTTCCCTTAAAATGTAGAAACTGTACTCAGTTTGGCTGCTTCAACCATTAGATTAAAATGTATATAATAACGTGTTTCCAATATGTTCTATTTTCATACATTTTCATTTCTTGAGTTTCTCTATATTTAAACATCTCACTGAATTGACACCATAGTAGCACCTTATATTGTAACTTTCTTTCTTCCTTCCTTCCTTTTCTTTCTTTCTTTCTCTTTCTTTCTTTCTTTCTCTTTCTTTCTTTCTTTCTTCTTTCTTTCTTTCTTTCTCTCTCTCTCTCTTTCTTTCTTTCTTCTTTCTTTCTTTCTTTCTTTCTTTCTTTCTTTCTTTCTTTCTTTCTTCTTTTCTTTTCCTTCCTTCCTTCCTTCCCTCCTTTCTTTCTTTCTTTCTTTCTTTCTTTCTTTCTTTCTTTCTTTCTTTCTTTCTTTTTTTTTTTTTTTTTTTTTTTTTACAAAATCTTGCTCTGTTGTCCAGGCTGGAGTGCACTGGTGCAACCTTGGCTCACTGCAACCTCTGCCTCCCTGGTTCAAGCAGTTCTCCTGCCTCACCCTCCTTAGTAGCTGGGACTACAGGAGCATTTTTTGTATTTTTAGTAGAGACAGGGTTTCACTGTGTTAGTCAGGATGGTCTCCATCTCCTGACCTCATGATCTGCCCAACTCGGCCTCCCAAAGTGTTCAGATTACAGACGTAAGCCACTGCACCTGGCGGTAACTGCATTTCTTAGTAACTTACCTTTTCATTGGAAAATGTTCAAAATTTTGGTTTGTTAAAAACTTCATGTTGATTGATTTTTCTTCTCATAATATGAAGTTGAACAGAATAAACCTATGAAATCTTTTCCCTGAACAGTTAAGTTCACCGTTATATTTTTTTAACTGATGAATTTGATATGCATAAAATAAAAGCTTTCTAAAATTAATTGAATTTTCCATTGAAAGTAAAAATTAATTTACCTCATTTTTAAACTTACCTTTTAAATCACACTCACATATTGAACACTACAATGTGTCAAGCTGTATATCAAACATATTACACATTTGTAAATGTGTTCTTTGTGGTTACTCTAAACCAATATAAATTTTGCAGTTTCCCGTTAACAACATATATTAATAGATAATGTTGTATATCAGAGAGAAAATGTCATGAGTATCTTTTAAAATATTTGAAAGTAATTTATTTTCATTAAAGCAAACAGTATAAACTAGACAAATTAGAATATTACTGTGTCTTAAAAAATAACAGTAGTTATTATTTCAATTAATAAGGATGCCTCAGTAACAGTGTAGACTGATTACTGAATATGTAAGTAACTAAAAAAAGAAATAATAAAAGTGGTGAATATATTACATGCCACATACTTCCTTGTTAACTTTGGCATTGTTCTCTTGATAATTTTTACTTCAGGTGTATTCCAATACATATTAGAGTCTAATCAAATATTTAACTTTTACCAAATTTAGAAAGTATACATCTCAAAAAGAGACATGAATTCCACCCAAGTGGTTAAGTCTTAATTCCCTGAAATAGATAAATTGAGAATGAATATAATGCTCCTGGAAATCTTAAATCAAGTAGCATAAAATTTCAAATCAAAATCACATAAGAAGTATATATATAAATACAAGGGTTGATAAAGCATTGATTGTTTTCTGGGACAATCTCATGCATCTTTACATGGGCCTACAAGGGCTGTATGGTGTATCGATTAAGCCCCTGCCTTTCTCTGAACCCCATCCCTATCTCTACTGTCAGCTATTTCATCTCCTGAAGCAGAAGATGAATGAATGAAGCAAAGATTTTACCTCTACTTTGATTTTCTTCATCCAAAATCAAGAGAGCTGCTTCAACAAAACATTTGCTAATGACTCTTTTCTTGATTTTTTGAATTCACTGGATTTTTAATTTTGAAACTCCCTAATTTTTAATATTATATTTTATATATAGTAGATGCTTATTATTAATGGATTGCATATTTTCAAATTTACCAACTCACCAAAATGTAATTGTAACCACCAAATCCATCCTCCTAGTGCTCTTGTGGGCATTACGAACATGCCAGTTGAGTTGCAGTGACACTGACATGGCACATGTATACATATGTAACAAACCTGCACATTGTGCACATGTACCCTAGAACTTAAAGTATAGTAATAATTTTAAAAAGATAAGAAATAATAATAATATTAATAATAATAATAATAATATATTATTTTTATTAATTATTATTAATATTATTAATATTAATTATTATTAATAATAATATTAATATAATAATATTATTAATAAATAATAATAATATTAATATAATAATATTATTAATAAATAATAATAATTTAAATAATTTAAAAAAGATAAGAAAAGACAAATTAACAAGGGAAAAACATATAAATTTATTTAATAGAAGTTTTATATGAGAGCCTTCAGAAATGAAGACCCAAAGAAACAAAGAAAACTATCTCCATGGACAGCTGTGCAGAAGTATAATTGGAGGTAAAAAGATATGGTCTAATCATAGTGAGCCGAGGGCAACTTAGCAAGGCCTTTTTGTTTAGATTCTTCTTGTCATCTCTGTGTGACAGTTTTTTCTTGTAAGTATAAACAGACCCCCTTTGGAATGAGGGTCTTATGATCTCTTTTAGAGAAAGGTCAAAAGGTTGGCCTGCTTTTAGCATGCTTCAGAGTAGAAAGGCAAGCGGAAGGTGAGTGTGAACTTCTTCCTTCTCCTGTTACCTCAGATGCCAAGCTGGCATATTTTGGGGTAGCATGTCCTGAGCCCCATCATTCCACTGTCTGGGACATCTCAAAGAAGTTTTGCAAAGAAGAAACTGGGTTGCTAGATTGTTCCAAAAGCCATAGAGCCAGTTTCTCAGTCCCAGAAATAGTTCAGTCCAGTTAAACAGTTAACACTGGGTCGTCATTTCTGAAGGCCCTCATGACATGTGAGACTTCTATCAAATAAAGGTTATGCTTTTTTCTTGTTAATCTATCTTCTGTTATAAGGATCTCAGCCATGAACCTAATGATGAGGGAGAAAGAAATATACTGCTTTTTTCTCCCCTGCAGGGCCAGTTCAGATTAAGAGGACAATAGGTACTAATACCGAGTACCTACAAACATTTTCATCACTTCACATACCAGTCTTCACTAAACACTCCAAATTTATTGTTTATTACGTATTTATTGAGCACTGTTTATGTGCTGAGTGTTGGACTTATAGCAGCAAGTGAGAGAGGTATCATCTCTGTTCTTATAAAGGTTCTAGACTACTAGTCTCAGTCGTCCTGTGAGAAAATATACAATCTTAACAAGTTAATAACTTTATGATGACTTTCAAAATAAGGAAACCAAAGCCCAGAGGAGTGCCGCATTTGCTTCTATGTAACATAGCTATTGAGTGGCATAGATTAGAAGTGGGCTTTAAACTATTTGGGGGGACTTCATAGTCTAGCTCCTTCAATTTTCCATTAGTTTCGGGCATCTACTTCAGCATCAACTTTTTTCTTTATGATGTCTTCTTTTTGGATCATACAATAGAAACCCATAATTCCTTCATAATTTAAGGAGAGATAAATATGTCTATAACTTTGAATTTCCATAAATATTTTGATCTGGAAAATAAGAAACTACTTGTCAAGTCTGCTAGATAAATTATTAAAGACAAAAATGAGGAAGATAATTTTGATTTTAGATATGTATGGGCCTAGATTGAAAAATCATGTTTACAGAATCTAAATTGTGCTCACATTCAACAATTAAGTTCTAAAATACGAATGAAATCCCATCTGTTCATGAATTTGCAAAGATCAAAAATAAGCCCATCAAAAACAACAAAAAAGTCTAATAACTGTATCATGAGGGAAACCATGTATGTATGTATGTAGGTACTAAATGAATGTGTAGTTCACCTTTTTTATTATCTGTTTTGTTAACAAAAACATTAATATATTCAGCCAAGTCAAGTGTATTTCCTTTTATATTTAACTGGCATATGTTCTTAATAAGCTTTCGGTTCCATATAACTGCCATTGTTTCTCCCAAATCAATCATGAGCTCTATGCTGCTTCCTAACTCTAGACTGTTGAAGACATTCTAAACATAAACTATGAAAAGTATAAAAGATTCCCATGAGAACATGCTGACATTAATATAGCCTCTGAGATTCCAAATGATGAAGTAAAATATTATTTACCATCTGCTTCAGTCTTCTTTTTTCTAGCATATTTTCATATTTTAGCTTATATATTCATACACTCATTATTTCCTTTGCTGATTCAAGCATGCATAGAAACATTTATTTAACATGAAAATAAGACCCTCCTGTCTGTTAGGTGCTGTGCTTTTGTTATAGACATGAAATAACAACAACATTTACATAATACCTATTATGTTTCAAGTGTTTCACTTACAAAATTTGTTTCCAAGCCCTGAAGAACTCCGTTATTTAGAAAAAGAACAGACAAGCCATTGAGAGTAAACAAAGCATGTTAACATAGATATCTGTGGAAATAAAGGATTTGGAACAAAGAGAAATGATCAGCTATGTTTTGGAAGTGGATTTGGGGAATGTTACATAGAATTTTTTTTTGTTGTTTGTTTTTGTTTTTTCTTTGTTTACAAGGAAAATTACGGTATCTACAGGCTCAAAGTAGAAATAATATGAGGTATTTGGAGAATATCATATAGTTCAGTATATTTATTGCATAGTGTATAAAGAGATTATGGGAGGAAGATGAGCTTTTGAGCTATAGTTAAGTAATTCAAGTATTTCCAAAGTTGTAGTGGCAAAGCCATTGAATAATTACATCATATGCTGACAAATTCAAATTTCAAGAAGATTACTCTACTTGTAATATATTGAATTCAGGCAGTGATAGGTGCAGGAAGTGAGATGTCTATTCTAGTAAACCAGGCATGAACTACAAATTGAACAAAAATGTAGTAATAATAATGGAAAGAGGTAACCTAGTGTATAACTATTAAAGAGTTATATTGGACAGAATTAGTGATTATTTTGAAATGGGAATGAAAAAGTGTTGAATGCCAACTAGAAACCATGCACTGTTCTCATTAGGAAAGAGAAATCAATGAACAAGGGAACAATAGTACAAAAAATGAAACCGAGTAATATGGTAGACCACCCATATCAATAATTACATTGGATGTAAATATACTGAACCTTCCAATTTAAAGACAAACCATCAGAGAGAATAAAGACAAACAAAAAGCTGTATATATACGACATACTTTATGTACAAGGATGCTGTCAGATATTGGGATATTTAGATTTCACAAGTGGAGAAGTTTGAGACAAAGCAAAGTTCCAGAGTAGAAGTCACTGAAACGGAATATGAGCTGCGTAAGAGGGATACCTGTTTACATGCGACTTTCTTTTTCATGCATTCTCTACATAATTTGTATTAATCTAAAGGCCTTGGTTGCCTTGGAGATAATTAGTAATTCAAAGATAAAACAAGAGAAGTAAATATAATTGCTATTTTTCAAAGGCAAGATTAATAAAGAGTTGAAATTCACATTCTGTGATCAGAAAAAACAGAATCCAGAGGTAGGATAGTGACTAGAAAGGACGGAGCCAGGCATTTTTGTATTGAGATCTGTGACCCTCACTTCCCTCTCCTTTATCAAAGACTTCATGGAATCAGTTATATTAGAAATACTGAAGCCCTTAATGCAAGCCTGATTGATACTCCTGAAATCATTTCTCACCAACCAAAGCATTGTAACATTAAATTATTAACATTTATTACAAATTAACTTCCAAAATATGAATGAGAATAATAAAAGAAAATCTCTAGGCCAAACAACTCTCATCTATAATTAAGAGAGTCAGATAAAAAAGCCAACACCTGGCCAGGCGCGGTGGCTCATGCCTATAATCCCAGCACTTTGGGAGGCCGAGGCAGGTGGATCACGAGGTCAGGAGTTCGAGACCAGCCTGACCAATACGGTGAAACCCTGTCTTTACTAAAAATACAAAAATAAGCCAGTTGTGGTGGCACGTGTCTGTAATTGCAGCTACTCAGGAAGCTGAGGCAGGAAAATCACTTGAACCTGAGCGGCGGAGGTTGCAGTGAGATGAGATCACACCACTGCAATCCAGCCTGGGTGACAGAGCAAGACTCTGAAAAAAAAAAAAAAAGCCAACACCTTTAAAGAAACCGATTTTTTATAATAAAAATCAAATTTTCTAAAAGGCCCAGAGAAATATAGTATACCGTTCTTTGGCAAAGAGCAAAAACAATACAGTGGAGAAAAGATAGTCTTTAACAAATGCTACTGTAACAGCTGGATATTCACATATAAGAATCTAGACACAGATCTTACACCTTTCACAAAAACTAATTCAAAATATATCATAAACTTAATGTAAAATGTAAAACTATAAAACTAGAACATAACATGGGAAAAAATCTGAATGACCTAGGGTTTTGCAATGACTTTTTGGATACAATACAAACGTCACTATCCATGAAAGAATAAAATTGATAACTAGACTTTACTAATATTATAAACATTTGCTCTGCAAAAGACACTTCCAAGTGAATAAGAAGACAAGCTACTAACTAGGAGAAAATACTTGTCAAAGTCATATTGCATATTGATTATTATCCAAAATAACAAAAAATCTTTTAAAACTCAACAATAAGAAAACAACCCAACTGAAAATGGGCCAAAGATCTTAAACCCCTCATCAAAGAAAATATCCATATGTCAATTAGGCGATAAAAAGATCCTCCACATCATATGTCATCAAGGAAATGGAAATTAAACCACAACAAGATTCCACTAAACATTTGTTACAATGGCCAAAATTCAGAACACTGACAACCCCAAGTTCTGGTGAAGACATGAAACAAGAAGTATTCATTCATTGCTGATGGAAATTAAAATAAGCCAGCCACTATGGAAGACAGCTTGGCAGTTTCTTACAAAACTAAACGTAATCTTACCATATGATACCGTGTGTGTGTTCCTTAGTATTTGCCCAAAGGAGTAGAAACATGTCCACACAAATACAGGCTTAGGAATGCTCATAGCAACCTTATTCATAGTTTTCAAAACTCAGAAGCAACCAAGATGTTCTCTAGGAGGTGAATGGATAAATAAGCTATAGTATGTCCAGAATGGAATATTATCCAGTGCCAAAAAGAAATCACTTATCAAAGTGTAAATACACAGAGAACAAAGTTAAGTGCATATTACTAGGTAAAAGTGGACAATCTGGAAAGGCTATTACTGTATGATTCCAGGTATATGATATTCTGAAAAAGGCAAAACTAGGGAGACAGTGAAAAGATCAGTGGTTGCCAGGGGTTGAAGGGAAGAAGTTGTGAATAGGCAGAGCACAGATGACTTTTAGGGCAATGAAACCCTTCTGCATGATACAGTAATGGTGGATACATGCCATTACATGTTTGTCAAAATCCATAGAATGTACAAACTCAAACTAGACTCCCCGTGTAAACTATAGACTTCCGATGCTAATTGTGTGTCACTGTGAGTTCATCCTTTATAATAAATATGTGATTCTGGTAGGGCATGCTGATAGTGAGAGAAGCTATGCATGTGTGGAGACTGAGGATATATGAGAACTCTGTATTTTCTGTTCAGTTTTGCTATGAATCTAGATCTGTGCTAAAACTAAACTCTATTAAAAATCAAATGCTCTAAAACTTGTATGAAATAGATATGTTAATGTATAATTGCTCCAATTCACTAATCTTAGAGCCTTAAGCAACCTAAGTATAAATTTTGCCATCTTTGACTATGATCTATCACACTCAAATTCAGTTAGCAAATAAACTGCAGCCGCAACAGCCAAACAATATCATGCTATTATCTTAGCATAATATTCAAAGCAAAAAATAACAGCTTTGAGTATTTTTATGTTAATTCCGAGTACTATGAGAAAGTACAAAAGTACAACGATTTTAAAAACACCTTAGTTTGCCTAGTGACTTATATTTTCACTTTCATTTAATTATGAAAATAATCTTACTGTGACAGAATATCTTTACTATCCAGATAAAATTTAACATTGAAAAAGGGAATAAAATGCTTCTGATTTCCTATTGATTTGTAAAAACCATTAGAGAAATCAAAGTGTAAAATATTTGTATAGATCAGAAAAGGTCTGGAAAAGTCAGAACACTGCTCATGGGAGATTTCGATTCTCTAAATATTTACTGTGTAACAGCTATGCAGAAAATGTAGGAGTGCTTCTTTAGAAAAAGTTCTGTTCGTAGTTCAATTTGATGAATAATTGTTCTTGCAGAATAGAATGAACTGGTTTGTTATGTGTTCTAACACTGTCAGTCAGGAATTATTGATAAATAAATAAGAAACTAGGAAATAAATAAGAAACCATGATACAACTTACGAAGAGAAAGTCAGTTCCACACCTACTGATTATAAATGCCATTTCATTTTCTCCCATTCTTGCACTAGATATGCTTCCCCAGGAAAGGCTACATTCAACTAAGCTCCCAATTAATTGTCTCTATGTTTCCTCATTTTGTGTGAGAGACATTGTTTTGTTAGTTAGAAGGAGGAAAGGAGAAAGAGAGAAGAGACAGATTTCAATTCAAGACAGAACTAAGTATGAGGTTGGTTGAATATTAAATAGACCCAGTTCTACTAACAATTTTCCTTGGGCAGAGGTTTCTCTCGGTACTATCAAGCATGTTTTCTATATTCATTTCTCCATCTTCATTCCAGGTATAATTCTGACACTCAGGCTTTTCAAGTTTAGAAACCTTATTAGAAAATATACCAATGGATTTATTAACTTTATTTTATGGAAAATGGATTTGTTGAAAATTACTCTTCTATAAAGGTATTTATATTCTAGTTAGTCAACAAAGCACTATGCCACAGAAAATAAAATACTATAGAAATGGAAATTAGAAATTAGAATCACAGAGAATTCCAAATAACAACTAATGAAAGAAAGGAGAAATGAATTGGAGCCGAACCTGATTCATTCAGGTGTCTAGGGTACCAACGAATAAAAAGGATTAATTACATTATTGGTAGTTATACGCAATCTCACTTTTGATTAGAGTGATGCAAATTGAAGCTACACTGAAGTGCCATTATTTACCTATGAAATTTGTAAAAATCCCTAAATTTGGTGACATACTCTATTGGCAAGGCAGTTGGAGAGTCAGATAC
Organism: Nomascus leucogenys; assembly: GCF_006542625.1. Classification (NCBI taxonomy): domain Eukaryota; kingdom Metazoa; phylum Chordata; class Mammalia; order Primates; family Hylobatidae; genus Nomascus; species Nomascus leucogenys. The sequence continues at coordinate 42,568,331 of NC_044400.1, forward strand.
TTTAATGCATTGTCGATGGGAGTATAAATTGCTACAATTCCTGTGGTTAGATATTTGGCAATATCTACTAAATTTCAAACACACACATACTTTTGACCAAGCAATTGTGCTTCTGGGAATTTAATCTTCACATGTGGTTGTACATATGAAAAATGAAATGTTTATTTGTTACAGCATTCTTTGTAGTGGTCAAAGACTAAAATCACCTGAATGTCCATCAAAAGAGAAGCCTGGGATAAATTATGGTTATATCTATATATGAATGAAATGTGAATTAGTGAAATCATGAGTAGCCATATGGAAAGTCCTCCAAGATATATCGTAAATACAAAATTATGTTCAGGAAAAATCATATAATGTGTTGCCTTTTGTGTAAAAATAGAGAAAAAATAAGTATTGATATCTGGGTTTACTTGAAAAGGTTACTTGTGTGAAGGGAAAATAAATCTTGGGGCCCCAAAATCACTAAGCTAAAGGGAAAAGTCAAGCCAGGAACTGCTTGGGGCAAACCTGCTTCCCATTCTATTTAAAGTCACCCCTCTGCTCACTGAGATAGATGCATCTCTCACTGGAGAGGTTAATAAAAAATTCAAAAGAATGCAACTGTTTGTCTCTCACCTACCTGTGACCTGGAAGACCCCTCCCTGCTTGAGTTGTCCTACCTTTCCAGACTGAATGAATTTACATCTTATACATATTTTAACAAACAACTCCAAAATCTGTGTTTTACAAAACAAGTTTATTTCTCATACCTCCCTAAAATTTATAAAACCAAGCTGTGCCTCTACTACCTTGGGCACATGTGGTCGGGACCTCCTGAGGCTGTGTCACAGGTTCATGTTCTCAACCTTCATAAAATAAACTTTCTAAATTAACTAAGACCTGTCTCAGATACTCGGGGTTTACCCTGGAAACTCTGAAAAGATATGTAAGAATCTAATGACAACAATTTTCATGATTAAAAGGAAGGAATGAAAAAAGGAACAAGCAGGAAAGGAGGAAGACTTTTCATTGTGTATCATCTTATATTTATAGATATATTATCCATGGGAAAATTAAATGAATAAATGTTTTATCAAATATTATTGGAAAAAAATTGAAAATGTGGAATCATTCAACTCTTGTATCTGCATAATATGTAAATTGATACAAATCCCACTAATTAATATATTTTAGTTTTTTAAAAATAATTAAATGATTAAGACAGATTGTATTTGTTAGGGCCAAGACAGTGGTCCCCAGCCTTTTTGTCACCAGGGATGAGTTTTGTGGAAAACACTTTTTCCATGGGGGGGCGGGGGTTGGGAGGATAATTTCAGGATAAAACTACCACCTCAGATCATTAGGCATTAGATTCTCATAAAGAAGGCTCGACCTGGATCCCTCATACGTGCAGTTCCCAATAGGGGTCGCCCTCTTATGAGAATCTAATGTCGATGCTGTGCAGCCAAGTTCCTAACAAGCCACACACAGAATGGACTGGTACTGGTCCTGGCCTTGGGGTTGGGGAGTCCTGGTCTAGGTTATGTTGTAGTAACAAACAACTCGAGAAACCTCGATGTCCTACAAAGCAAGTTTCTTTCTCATGCTGTAAGTCCTTTAAGGATCTGCTTCAGTTCTTTCCCATGTTACCTGCGTTCCAACTCGATGTTGATGAAACTGCTGTCATCTGGGAGTCTCATGGCAGAAGGAAAAGAATGAGGTTGTGAATCATAAGCTCTTAAAGCTTTATAAAACTGGTACATATTACTTACCAACATTTTTTCAGCCAATGCAAGTCACATGGCTACTCCCAAATTTAACAAGACAATTTTTCTATAGAAAAGGGGTACATCTTTTCTAGAGAAAAATCTTTTTAATAGTGAAGGGAACTATAAATCTCTCCTGGGCAGGAAATATTCTGATGAATAATACGAAATTCCACATATACTTTATTACTAAAACATCTTCATTTTTAAATGCTTTTCGTTTTTAATATGTTTTCATTCAATGCATACTGAACTAATTACTTCTCATGTTAAATCTAATTTTGTATAATGAATACAAATTTTAAGGAATCTTCCTAGCAGTCCTACATATTTCATTGCTATCTGGACAAGAATAGATGTTGAAATTAATAACATTACCAGGAAAAAGTTTACTGTGATTACAGGTGAGGTGCTCCATTTTAAAAGTTATTTCTCAGCATTTTCTAACAGATCACCTCATGTGGCTAACCTCTTCAATGTACTGAAGCATTTTTACGAATGTGCATCACTTGACAAAGTGAGATCTAAGTGAAAGATTATTTTTTAACTGTGAATGACCAGCGATTTTTTATCCAACTGAATGAGTAGAAGAAACTTGCATGTCAATCATTCTCAAATATGCAAACTTTTTTCATACTGAAATAGCAGATTGAATATTATCCATGAAAATACTTCAATTAAAATTATAAGCTCTAATAATTCCATAGAGCATTCCATATCTTACTCAGATAATAGGAAATAACTATAGTGCTTTAATTTAATATCATTTTAATTCTGAATATTCCTACAAAATTCTATTATCTTTGAAGCTGTGAACCAGGTGACAGCTATGTGGATTTTATTACTATTAAAACACATAAACTGCCTTTGGCTCTAATAAAATCTTCCTTTTGGGACTAAAAAATATCCTAAACTAAAAGAACATTTTTCAGTTTAAATCATCACATAGGAAGGGCGATTTCACCATAATTTGAAAATGGCCAGAGACTTGAATTTCATTTTAATTCCACATCTTAAATTGCTTATGCTGCTGCGATTGAAACTGAGCAGTGAATGAAATTGCATGACTGAAGTGGAATAAAGTGGGGGAAGTGGTGTGAACTTAGACTTAGAGGCAGGATTTAAGATAGCATATTGAATAATAAGAAAAGCAGCCTGGTGAAATAAAGGGATTATGATGGTAAGTATTGGGAGGCAGTTTTGGAAAAATAAATTAAGATAAATTGTGGAGGACTTATATCCACCTAAAGAGTCTAATGAAAATAAGAAGTTAGTATAAGTTTTCAAATGAGAGACCGAGAATTAGAATGTAGATAGAACCCAGTGCAAAGCAGATTGGGAGGACACAATTGGAAGCAGAGAAATCACTGTCTCCTTGTGCATTAATTAGGAGTGACAAAGAATCTAGGTTGATTATATCAGTATAAAGACATGCAAGAGAAGAATTCAAAGCAAGGAAAAATATAAGTTATCAGAATTTTAATAAATTAATATAAGATATTTAAAAAGAGAAAAAATTTAAATTGACTCAATTTTGGGCTGGGAAAACTAGAGACTGGATGACTGGGAAAATTAGAATCCACAAGAATAGGAAATTGAAGGTCGGGCTTAGAGGTTGGAGTGGGAATGGTGTGTGCATATGTGTTTTATGTGTAGGAAGAAATTAAAAACTTACCTTAAATGAAAATATCAAGTAGATATTTCAAATGTGAAAATCTAATTAAGAGGGCAGGAAAAATATGTTCTTTCCTTCCTCCCTTTCTGCCTGCCTACCTTTCCTTTCCTTTCTTTTCCTTTCTTTTCCCTTCCCTTCCCTTCCCTTACCATCCCTTCCCACCCCTTCCCTCCCCTCCCCTCCCCTACCCACTCCTTCTCTCCCCTCCCCTTCCCACCCCTTCCCTCCCCTCCCCTCCCCTCCCTCCCCTCCCCTCCCCTCTCCTCCCCTCCCCTCCCCTCCCCTCCCTTCCCTTCCCTTCCTTTCCTTTCCTTTCCTTCCTTCTTCCTTCCTTCTTTCTTTTCTTCCTTCCTTCCTCTCCTCCCTGTTTTCCTTCTATCTCTCCCTCTCTCAATCTGTCTTGATTCATTTGTTTGCATGTGGATGTTGCAAACATGCTAGTCATTCTAGCACTATTTGTTGAAAACACTATCTTTTCTTTCATTGGATTGCCTTTGCTCCTTTATCAAAGATCAGTTGACTATATGTGGGCCCATTTCAGTGTTCTTTATTCTGTTACACTGATCTATTTGTGTATTCTTTAGCCAATTCAAAGCTGTCTTGATTACTGTAGTTTTATAGTAAGACTTGAAGTCAGGTAGTATTCGTCTCCAGGCTGTTTTTCTCTTTCAGAACTGCGTTGAATATTCTGGGTCTTTCTTTTCCCTCTCCATATTAATTTTTCAACTCAGTTGGTGAATATCCACACAATAACTTTCTGGAATTTTGATTGGGATTTGATTGAATCTAATGATTAAGTAGGGATAACTGACATTTTGACAATATTGAATCTTCCTATCCATGAATATGAAATATCTCTCCATTTATTTAGATTTTCTTTGATTTCTTTTATCAGAGATTTGTATTTTCTGCAAATCAGATTTGCATACAATTTGTTGGAAATATATGTAAATATTTCATTTTTGGGAAGTGCTAATGTAAATGGTATTGTGTTTTTAATTTCAAATTGTTCTTGTTTATTGTTGGTATATAGAAAAGTGATACGCTTTCATGCATTTACATTATATTTCGCAATTCTGCTATAATCACTTATTAATTCTAGGAGCTTTTTTGTCAATTCTTTTGGACTTTCTACATAACTGATTATGTCATCTGTGAACAGTTATATGTATTTCTTCCCAACCTGTACAACTTGTATTTCCTTTTCTTGTTTTACTGCACTAGTTAGGACTTCCAATATGGCATTTAAAAGTAGTGAGAAGAAACACACTTTCTTTGTTCTTGATTTTATGGGAAAGCTTCTAATTTCTCACCATTAAATGAGATGTTACCTACAGGTTTTCTGTAGATACTCCTTGTCAAGTTGAGGAACTTGTATATTCTTAGTTTTTATCATAAAAAAGGATGAAACTGGAAATCATCATTCTCAGTAAACTATTGCAAGAACAAAAAACCAAACACTGCATGTTCTCACTCACAGGTGGGAATTGAACAATGAGAACACATGGACACAGGAAGGGGAACATCACACTTTGGGGACTGTTGCGGGGTGGGGGGAGGGGGGAGGGATAGCATGAGGAGATATACCTAATGCTAAGTGACTAGTTAATGGATGCATCACACCAATATGGCACATGTATATATATGTAACAAACCTGCACATTGTGCACATATACCCTAAAACTTAAAGTATAATAAAAAAATAAAATAAAAAAATAAAATAAAATGTTATTAGCAAGAAAAAATAATAATAATGCCTACTTATTATAGGAAATTTAGAAATTATAGAGAAATATGCTGAGAACATAAAAATCACTGGAATTCTACCACTTGGAAATAATCATGGTGAACACTTTTAGGATAATATTTTAAATTTTTTTTCTGTGTATAATTGTATGTGCATTTATATGTGTATATAATAAAACTGGATAAGAAGAAAAAAATTAGAAAATTTAAAAAAAGTGTTAGATTTTTGTCAAGTGCTTTTTATGCATCTACTGATATGATCATACACTTTTTCTTCTTTTGATTTTTGGTGATGGATTATATTAATTTTGAATGTTAAACTATCCTGGCATACCTGAGATAAATAATATCATTCGTGGTGCATATTTCATTTTATGTGTTGTTGGATTCAATTTGCTTTTTTTTTTTTTTTTTTTGAGATGGAGTTTCGCTCTGTGGCCCAGGCTGCAGTGCAGTGGAACGATCTTAGCTCGCTGCAACCTCTTCCTCCTGGATTCAAGTGATTCTCCTGCCTCAGCCTCCTGAGTAGCTGGGATTACAGGCACCACCACCATGCCCAGCTAATTTTTGTATTTTCAGTGGAGACAGAGTTTTGCCAGGTTGGCCAAGGTGGTCTCAAACTCCTGACCTCAGGTGATCTGCCTGCGTTGTCATTACAAAGTGCTGGGATTACAGGCAGGAGCCACGGCACCCGGCCTGCAATTTTCTTTAGTTGAGGATTTTTGTGTCTATTTCATGATAGATATTAGTCTTTAGTTGTCATTTCTTATAATGTCTTTCTCTGGTTTCAGTATTAGATTAATGCTTGCCTCACAGAATGAGTTCAGAAGTAAACCTCCTGTTTCTATCTTCTGAAAAAGATTGTATAGAATTGGTGGTTTCTTCCTTAAATGTTTGATTGTTTACCAGTGAAACCATCAGAACCTGGTAATTTCTGTTTGAAGGGAAATTAATTATTGATTCAACTTTAATAGATAATAGGCTTATTTGGATTGTCTATTTCTCCTTATATGAGTTTTAGCAAATTGCATCTTTCTACAAACTGGTACATTCATGCAGGTTATCAAATTTGTGGGCATAGAGTTGTTTATAGTGTCCTTTTATTATTCTTTTAGTGTCCATAGTATCTATAGTGATGTCATTTCTTTCATTTCTGGTATTAGGAATTTTCTTGCCTCTCTTTTTCTTAGCCTGCTAGAAGTTCAGTTGTTTTTTTTTTATTGGTGCTAGCATGATTTATCTTTCCTATCTTTTTCATTTTAGTCTATTTGTATCTTAATTTTAACTTTTTTTTGCGAAAAACCATAGAATTTTTCCTTACTTTTTAAATTCAGTAAATTTCTAACTTTCACTTGATATATTTAGTTCACTTACTTTTAATGTGATTATTAGTATTTTGAATATTTTTAGATTTAAATCTACCACCTTAATATTTGTTTTCTGTTTGTCTCATGTGTTCATTGTTCCCTTTTCTTTTTTCTATTAATGCTTTGGATTTTTTAAAAATGATTTCCTTTGTTGTTGATTCCACTTTATTTCCTTTGTGAGCTATAACTCTTTTGTTGCTCTTGCTTTTGTTGTTATCTTAGTGGCTACTTAAGAATTTGGACTATACATCTGGTATGTATACAATATCATTTCAATTAGCATATAAGAATTTCTAATTGTAACTTTTCATTTCTCCTGTTGTGACAATATATTGCTTTTGCATATATTATAAGCCTCAGATTGTATTGTGATCTGTTTTTAATAGAGCTTTAACAAAGAAAAAAATTATATATGTTTACTAACGTACCATTTCTAGAGCTCTTTATTGCTTTGTGTCATTCAGATTTCCATCTGATATCATATTTTTCTATCTTAAATACTTACTTACATTTTTTCTGCAGTGCACATCTGTTGGTGTTGAGCTCTTTCAACTCTTATGTGCATAAAAAAGTGTTCATTGAAACCTCATCTTTATAGGGTATTTTCTCTGGGCATAGAATTATTGCTTGATGTTGTGTTTATTTGTTGTTGTTGATTTTAAGACTTTAGATATATCTATCCTCTTGTCTACTTTTTTTTTTCATAGCAATCTTGTGTTGTCCTTTTCTTTGTTCTTCAGTAAGTAAGTTATTCTTTTACATTTGGCTGTTCTAAAGACGTTTTTTCTTTGCCATTGGTTTTGAGCAACGTGATTAGAATGTTCATTGGTGTATATTGTTTTCTTTTCATGATTTTGTTTGACCTTATTGGATCTGTCAATTTATAGCATTTATCAAGTTTGTAAAATTTGGTGGAAAACATCTCAGCAAACATTTTTCCATTCCCTCTCCCCTCCTTTGGAGACTCCATCTGTATGTAAATTAGACTACTTGAAGTTGTCCCACTGATCATTGGTGCTCTGTGCATTTTTTAAAAGTACTTTTCTACCTGTATTTCATTTTTAATAACTTCTGTTGCTATGTCCTTGAGTTAACTAAACTTACTTTTACAATATCTAGTCTTACATCAAACCCAACCATTACATTTTTCATCTCAGTCATTCTAGCTTTCATCTCTAGCAATGAGATTTGGCTCTTTTCCAAAAGATTTTCTGTGTACACAGAAGATCTCTATTTTAACATGTTAAATCAGACTTACAGCTTTTTGAATTTGTAAAATGCAGTTACAATAACTTTTATAATGTTTATCTGAGAAGTATTCCATTTGTTTCAGTTTTGTGTTGGTTCTGATTGATCAACTTTTCTCCTCTTTATGGGTCATATTTTCCTGCTTCTATTCATGTCTGATAATTTTTTTTTACATTGATAACGTTAGTCTTGCCTTGCTGGGTGGTGGATATATAAATGTTCTTGCACTTTTTTTCCTGGACTTGTTCAAACTACTTGTAATGGTTGAATTCTTTTTTGTCCTTCTTCTAATATTATTTTATTTGTGACAAGAGCGACAATTTTCCTAGGGTTTATTTCTCCCTCTTACTGATGAAAGTTCTTCTGAATACTACTAATTTCTGCATAAATTATGAGGCTTCCAATGACTGGTTTACAGGCACTATTCCTGCATTCTGTGAGCTTTTACATGTTATTCCTTTAGGTATTATTCCTTCTAGTTCATTTGGGTGGCTTTTTCCTATGGCCTCTCGTAGCCCCATGTGTACTGAGAAGTACTATGCTTAATATTCAAAATGGATCCTCTGCAAACCCCCTGAGGTTTGCTTTAAATTCATGAGTACTCTTCTCTGGAAACTATGGCTTTCTTTGTCTCCTTGAACTGACAGTGTTGTCTCCTCAACTCAGAGCACCCACTGGTCTCTGCCTGGTTTTCCCCTCCCTGCAGCACAGTCTGCACTTTCTCAAGGCAGAATGACTTGGTAATTGCTGGGATTCTTTTATTTGTTTCTTATTAATCAGGAAAAGATGTCTTATTGCTTGATCCCCAGTGTCCTGAATACAGTTATTTAGTACATTTTGTCTGATTGTTTGATTGGTTCAGGTGAAGGGGTAAAATTCTTGTAAGATTACTCCATTTAATCCAGAAGCAAAAGTCTATTTCAGTCCTAAATAATAGAAATGCATAGAATGAACCTATTAAAAACTAAATGGATATACAAACTCAGCACAAACCTTGAAACTGGACTTCCTGTGTTTAAATCTTGGCTACATCAATGTAACTTCAGACAATTTTCAAGAATCCATATCACTCACTTACTCATATATAAAATTAGGGTGATAAGAGCAGCTACTTTACTAAGTTAATATTAAGACTAAATGTGTTAGCGTATATCAGGTGCTTATAGTACTGCTTGTTTCTTGGTAAACCCTCAATAAGCACTAGTTTCTATTAATTACTGTTATGTAGTTGTAAGATGCAATTTTTTATTATTATTACTTGAAGGGAGAAAGTACAATAAGGCCTCGTTGAGCACTAGACTGAGGAAGTGAAATACATTGGTAAGTAAGGTTACTCTCTTTCTTTCTGTTAATGGATGTTCCTTATCTCTGCTTCTCTCAGGATCTTTTTCATTCTCACCTTTCCCTTTGTAAAGCAACTTTCTCTGCTTCTGCTGATGTATGTGGCTAATATTCAGTTGCTGAATTTCTATGTGCTCTTGTCAAGAAATTGGCTTACTTTGTTGACTGCATTGAAAAAATACAATAGCTGACTGTGTGGGAGGAAAATTATTAGAAAAGGAATATTGTGAACTAGACAGGTGTTTACTGTAGGGAAAAAAAGTTCTAATCAGGATTGAAGAATACACATGAGGATCATACATGTAAATCTTTGTTTAAGGGACTAGAATACCGTTTCAAAGATTTTGGTTTGAGGGTGGCAAAAGAGAAAAGCTTAACAGATGAATTGGGAATAATTTATGAGAGAAAACCACAGAGGTGAGAAACTGTGCTCTCTGTCTACTTAACAAATACTTCTCTCCTTTTGGTATTCAGTGAATCTCACTGTGAGTGAATAGGTGTCACTTCAGTAAAGCCCTGTTTCTAACTTGCTGTCTGCTATTTCACATGAATGAAAGAATTTCATGAATAGTAATTAATACATGGCAAAAGTTAGTCATGATTTTTTAATTATTAAAAGAGATTAAATTTTCTTCCATTATTTGGTTAAAAATATTGTTGATTGCTATTTTAGAAGAGAAATGAGCTTTCTTTACTTAATGTCTAAAAAAATAATTTCAATAAGGGCCAAAGAATGTTAATTATTCTTGGTGGTGTATGTACTAAGCCCTGTATTTTTTAAAACAGAAGTCTGTTTAGACAACATGCTTATAAGTACACATCTAAATGTTATTACAATCTTTTTGATACATTTGGGTGTGACCCAGTGCAGTCCTAGTGGTGGTGGCCACAGGAGTGCTTGTGTGACCCCTACCTTAGTACCAGGCAGCTCAGCAAAAAGAAGGAAGTTCCAATTGTTTTGAGGGAAAGTAAGGGAAAAGAACAAGAATCTATGCCTATTAATTCACAGTATTCTCCTGGATATTACCTAAGACCACCAAGGCAGTGCCTCTATGAGTTTGTAAGAGTCACAGCATTACTGGGTTTGAGGTATCCCCTGATGCAAATAAAGCGGCAGTGGCCAAAGACTTAGATCACAACACTCAATTCCCTTTGAATACTTGGAAAGTCTTCCCAAGAAGGATAGATACTAACAAGCCAAGATGATGAAGGCTACAATAAATACCTAACTCTCCAGTGCCCATGCATTCACTAACATACACAAGCATCAAGATCATCCAGAAAAACATGACCTTACTCAACAAATTAAATCAGGCACTAATGGTCAATCCTGGATTGACAGAGATATGTGACCTTTCAGACAGATAATTCCAACTAGCTGTTTTGAGGAAGCTCAACAAAATTTAAGATAACACAGAAAGGAAACTTAGAATCCTGTGAGATAAAATTAACAAAGAGATTGAAATATTTTAAAAGAATAAAGTAAAAATTCTGAAGCTGAAACATTCAGTTGACATACTGAAGAATGCATCAATCTCTCAGCAGCAGAATGGATCAAGCAGAAGAAAGTAGTGAGCTCAAAGTCAGGATCTTTGAAAAAACATAGAGGAAATAAAAAAGAATAAAGCACATTTACAACATCTAGAAAATCACCTCAGTGTGACAACTCTAAGAAGTACTAATTATAAAAAGATAGAGATTGGGATAGAAAGTTTATTCAAAGGGATAATAACAGAGAACTCTGCAAACCTAGAGAAATATATCAATATTCAAGTACAATAAGGTTATTGAACATCAAGCAGGTTTAACCCAAATAAGACTACTTCAAGGCATTTAATAATCAAATTCCCAATGGTTGGGGATGAAGAAAAGATCCTAGAAGCATCAAGAAAAAAGAACCAAGTAACATACAAAGAAGGTCCAATATGTCTGGCCTCAGACTTCTCAGAACAAATCTCCTAGGCCAGAAAAGAGTGGCATGACATATTTAAGATGCTGAAGAGAATAAACAAAAAATCTTCATTCTAGAACTGTATATCCAGTGAAAATATCCTTCAAACATAGAAGAGAAATTAGCCCTTTCCCAGACAAACAAAAAGCTGAGGGATTTCATCAACACAAGACTTGCCCTACATGAAATACCATAGGGAGTTCTTCAATCTAAAAGAAAATGTTAATGAGCAATAAGAAATCATCTGCATATACAAAATTCACTGGTAGTAGTAAGCACACAGACTATTACAGCACTGTAATTGTGTTGCGAAAACTACTAATATTTTGAATAAAAAGACTAAATGAAGAACTGATCAAAAACAGAAACTACAACTTTTTAAGACATAGTACAATAAGATGTAAATAGAAACAATGAAACATTAAAAAGCAGAGGGAAGAAGTTAAAATGTTGAGTTTTTTTTTTTAGTTTTCTCTTTGCTTGTTTGTTTGTTATTTGTTTTTGCAATCAGTGTTGAGTTGTCATCAGTTTAAAATGATGGGTTACAGGATGTTATTTGCAAGCCTCATGATAAGCTAAAATAAAAAAAAACCTAAAACAGATACTCAGAAAATAAAAAGCAAGAAATTAAAACATACTACCAGAGAAAATCACCTCACAAAAAGAAAGACAGAAAGACTAAATTAAGGAAAGAAGGAAGGTAGAAAGAAAGGAAGGAAGGTAAAAAGGAAGGAAGACAGGAAGGAAGGAAGGAAAGAAAGGAAGGAAGGAAGGGAGGAAGGAAGGAAAAGAAGATAACAATATAACCAGGAGATAAATTATAAAATGACAGTAGTAAGTCCTTACTTCTCAATAATTACATTGAATGTAAATGGACTAAAGTCTCCAATAAGAAGACATAGTGTGGCTGACTGGATAAAACATACAAGACCCAATAATGTATTGCCTACGTGATGCACACTTCACTTATAAAGTCATATATACACTGAAAATAAAGGGATGGAAAAAGATATTCCACGCAAATGGAAACCAAAAAGAACAAGAGTACATCTACTTATATGAGACGAAATAGATTTCAAGACCCTAGTATAAATAGAGACAAAGAAAGTCATTATGTAATGATAAAGGGGTCAGTTCAGCAAAAGGTTGTAATAATTGTAAATATATATGCACCCAACACTGGAGATCCTGGATATACAAAGCAAATATTATTAGACATATGAAGGGAGATGGACTCCTTTACAGTAATACCTGAAGACTCCAACACCCCACTTTCAGCAGTGGTCAGATCATTCAGACAGAAAATTAACGGTGAAATATTGGATTTAATCTGCCCTATAGACCAAAAGGACGTAATAGATATTTAAAGAATATTTTATCCAAAGACTAGAGATGATAGATTCTTGTCCTCAGCACATGACTCATTCTCAAAGATTGACTATATGTTAGGACAAAAACAAATCTTAAAATTCATAAAAATGAATTTATGTAAAGCATCTTCTTTCACCACAATGGAATGAAACTAGATATCAATAACAAGATGAATTTTAGAAACTCTAAAAGCAAATGGAAATTAAACAATATGCTTCTGAATGACTCAGAGTTTCAATGAAAAAAATTGAGAAAGAAATTTTAAAATGTCTAGAAAAAAATGAAAATGAAAATACCAACATATCAAAACCTATGGGATAAAGTAAAAGCAGCACTAAAAGGAAATTTGTATCAATAAGCACCTACATCAAAAATGCAGAAAAACTTTAAATAAACAACATAATAATTCATCTTAAATAAATAGAATGGCAAGAGCAAAGCAAACACTAAATTTGTGAAATAAAAGTAATGACAAAATCAGAGCAGAAATAAACAAAAAATTGTTTTTTGAAGAGATAAATGACAATCATTTACTCAGACTAAGAAAGAGACAAGACCCAAGTAAATAAACTCACTATTAATTGAGATCATTAATGAAGATGACATTCTTCATTAATGTAGTCTTCATTAATTCTTTTTTCAACTCCCAGTTAAAAGAGGAGACGTTATAACTGATACTTCAGAAATTCAAAAGATTATCAGAGACTAATATGAGCAGCTATATGCCAATAAATTGGAAAACCTAGAAGAAATGTATAATTTCCTATATACATACAGCATACCAAGACTGAACCATGAAAAAATCTAAAAGCTGAATAGATCAGTAACAAGTGATTGCAATCTACAGATTCAGTGCAATCCCCATCAAAATACAAATGACATTCTTCACAGAAATAGCATAAATAATCCTAAAATTCATATAGAACCACAAAAGACCCAGAGTAGCCAAAGCCATCCTGAGCAAATGATCAAAGCTGGAGGAATCACATTATCTGAGTTCAAATTATACTGCAGAGCTATAGTACACAAAACAGCATGGTGCTGACTTAAAAAGAGGCACATAGATCAGTGAAACAGAATAGAGAACCCAGAAGTAAATCCATACATCTACAGTGAACTTAATCTCAACAAAGGTACTGGTAATATACATTGGGAAAAGGTATCTTCAATAGATGGTGCAGGGATTACTGATTATCCATATGTGGAAGACATTTTCTATCTCTCACCATGTACAAAAATCAAATAAAAATCTATTAAAGATTTAAATCTAAGACCATAAACTATGAACCTACTAAAAGGAAACATTGGGAAATCCCTCAAGGACATTGGTCTGGGCAAACATTTCTCGAGTAATACATCAAAAGCACAAGCAACCAAAGCAAAAATGGATAAATGAGATCACATCAAGTTAAAGAATTTCTTTAACTTGAAGTTAGCAAAGGAAATAATCAATAAAGTGAAGAGACAACCCACAGAATGGGAGAAAATATTTGCAAACTATCCATCTGACAAGGGATTAATAACCAGAATATGTAAGGTGGTCAGACAACTCAATAGGAAAAAAATCTAATAATCCTCCTAAAGTATGGGCAAAAGATCTGAATAGATATTTTTCAAATGAAATATACAAATAAACAGGTATATGAAAATGTGCTAAACATCATTTATCATCAGAGAAATGCAAATCAAATCAGTACTACTATCAAATCAGTAGTTTCACAATGTAGTTTTGAACCATTCTCCAGGGAAGCTGACTGATGTGGTATTTGAAACTTTTATAGGAATAAAGATTACTTTGACTATACTCCATTAGGAAATAAAGCTTATCTTCTCTTTTTGCGACACTCTCAGCACAATTTTTGCAAAGAAAAATGTTTGAAAAATACTTACCAGCTAAATAAATGGTAATATTAATTCCTCATACATCGTAATAGACTTGAGGAAGGGGATAGAGTGGTGCATTCTTCACTACTGTAGATAATCCAAGTGTCATTTTCATTTGTCTTGACGTTATTGATCTTATTAATAGATCACCATTTATAAATGAATTAATCTAAATTTTGAAGCAGTTTGACATTGTGTTTATGAAGAATTGATTATCTACCAACTGATAGCAACACCTTGCAAAACTCCAATAACATCCTCCAACATATCAGCAAACAATATGGAGCCCTTTAATCCTGTAGGCAGGATTCACAGGTCAGGGAATCAAGAGATTGAAAGAAAAATGATTCATCTCATTCTTATTCCTATTGATGCACTTGCAAAATTTTTACTTCCTTGTTGAGCAACTTTAGGGTCTGCATTTTTAAGGGATGAATGCTTTTAGCAGGAGAAACATCAATGGATTCACTAAACTGAAGTTTGAGACTGCCACTGGGCTACTTTGAATTCTTCAGGCCAGTAAATAAGGAAGCAGAAAAGGGGATTGCTGACTGATGGTGGTGACTGATCTTGACTATCACAGTGAGAATTTGATGGTTCTATACAATAATGATAAGAAAAAATATAACTGTAATGCAAAAGGTCCCCTAGGCTGTTTCTTAGTACTTTGATGTGCATAATTAAAGGGAGAAGTACAGTTACCAAATACTGGCAGGTACCACGATGATCCATACATTTCAGGAAGGAAGACATGGATCACTCCCCATCAGGCAAGTAACAAAGTCCACGAGGAAAGCAAAAGAATATGGAAAGACAGTAGAAGAAGGTAACTATAAACTAATTTATTAAAAAATTGTAAGAGCTGTGATTGTCTCTCACTTATTCTGATCTGGATATATTGGTGTATGTATTAACCAATGTTTTTGTCTTCCCCTTTTTTGGTTCCCCTACCATGTAACATATAATGTGTTAATAATAGTTACTCTTAGGTCTCAAAATTTAAGTTGCATAATATCAAAGTATGTCCCAGCTAGATAAAGAATGAATATCATCCAACACCAAATAAAAGGAAGTTGTATCATTGTGGGTGGAGATAATTTACATATTTTCAATTATACAAGTGAGCACTGTATATGTAAGCAGAAGTATGCTTTTGCTAGTGTCTTTTAAAAATATTTATTTTAAATTAACAAATAACTGTGTATGTATATATATGTGTATGTATATATATGTATATGTATATATATATCTGTATTTACATATATAGTACAATGTATATATAGTACAATATATGTGTGTGTATATATATATAGTACAGTGTGATGTTATATATATATATATATATACACAGAGAGAGAGAGAGAACAATGTGTTGTGTACATAATAAAAGGATTCAGACAAGCCAGTCAACATAACCATTATGCCATCAACTCACCATTTTTATGTGGTGATTATGTCAAAAATCCAGTCTTTAGCAATTTCAAAATATACAACACACTATTAACTGTGGTCATCATGCAGTGCAATAGATCATTAAAGAGTATGTCTCTAGTCTAACTAAATCTTTGTTCCCTTCCATCAACATTTTTCCCTTTCCCCATCCCTTCAGTTTGTCAGCCCACATCAAACAGACACATTTACCTACAGAACAGGATGCAAAGCCCAGAAATAAACCCTAGTGTTTATGGTCAATTGATTTTTGACAAAGGTGCCAATAACCTACCATGGGGAAAGGACAGTCTCTTTAATAAATGGTGCTGGGAAAACTAGATATCCACATGCAGAAGAATGAAGTTAGACCCTTATCTCACACCACATACAAAACTCAACTCAAAATGGATAAAAGACTTTAATGTAAGATCCGAAACTATAAAACTCCTAGAAGAAAACAGAGGGGAGAAGCTGTGTGATATTGGAATATCAATATCCTAGCAATAGCAAAGCATACTTCTGTTTACGTATGCAGCTTTCCCTTGTATAAGGTAACAAAAGCAATAACAGACAAACAGGACTGCATCAAACTACAAAGCTCCTGCACAGCAAAGGAAATAATGAACAGAATGAAGAGACAACCTATGAATTGGAAGAAAATATTTACAAAGGGCTGACATTCAAAATAAATAAGGAGCTTACATAACTCAATAGCAGGAAAAGAAATAACTGGACCAAACAAATGAGCAAAGGATCTGAAAAGATATTTTTCAAGAGGTACAGATGATCAACAAATTTGTAAAAAAATGCTCAACATCCCTAATCATCAGTGGAATGCACACCACCACCACAATGAGATACCAACTCACACCTTGTTACAATAGCTATTATTAAAAAGACAAAAGAAACAGCGTGCAGAAATGTGGCCAGCAGAGGCTATTGTCTTTATTTGAATGTTCAGTATTGATAAAATAAATGTATATGGATTCAAGTTGACAAAAGATGGGCTGTGGTAGGTTAGTATTGGGTAAACTTAGCTAAGGTGGCACTCTGCTTCCTAGAATTCCCTTCTCCACATTGCTCACTGTTGGTGTGGGCCACAGGAGACATGGCACACAAGATGAGGAAGGTAGGGGAATGGCGGCAGCCATCTTGTTACATGTCGGGAGGCAGTACAAGACACAAGTAGTTGTTGAAGCCTGTGCAATATGGTCATTAACTTGTTTCTTTTGATGTGGGATAGCAGCTTCTCAAGCAGCAATATCAGGTCATAGCAGATTTTCCCCGTTCGGTTCTCCAATTTTTGGCTGAGGTTTGTGTTCACCTATTTGATGAAGGGTGCCAGTATTTCCTGTTAAACACTGCCATTTCCAAAGTGGGAAGATAGGAGGTGGTAAAACACGTTGTAATTTGTCTTCATAGATTCCAGTCTATCTTTTGGTTTCTTGCCCATTTTCACAGGCTGCAACTGGTTCTTGTCTGCCTCACTTCACATTCACCTTACCTATCTGACTGACTGCCTTGCTAACTTCAGAATCTAACACCAGGTACAGAAGCAAAAGCCTCACACAAACTGTTTAACCAGATCCTACAATCATGCAAACCCAAATCCCCGTAACAACCATTTTATTGTGGGGATGTGTATATATTTGAGT
Organism: Nomascus leucogenys; assembly: GCF_006542625.1. NCBI lineage: Eukaryota > Metazoa > Chordata > Mammalia > Primates > Hylobatidae > Nomascus > Nomascus leucogenys. The sequence goes on from NC_044400.1 coordinate 42,585,748, forward strand.
CAGTGCATGTACCCTAGTGACTCTGCTTTTCCAAATGAACTCTGACTGATATGTGTTGCTATCTTATTGGAGGTGACAAGGGAACACGCTGCTGTTACCATGAAATCTGAGTTTAGTAAACAAATGCATAATGAATGCAAAGGATTTAATGTAGATGTGTGCTTAGTGTCTAGGAAGTTCGAGGAAGCTAAAGTGGCTGTCACAGAGTAGATCAAGGAGCAGTAGATGAGGTCAAAATGTAGCCAGGGAAAATTTCATGTATTTGGTTTTTGCATGTGCTCGGTAGTTTGGTTTTACCCTGAGTGAAACCGAAAGTCACTCAAGGATGCTGAGCAAAAGAATGGCATTATCATATGCATTTTAAAAGGCTTCATGAAGAAGACTTTCACTTCTTAAGATAGAAACCCTTGTAGGAGACAAGACTTCTATCATGAAAAACTAGAAAAATCAGTTAAAAACAACAAAAACAAACTATGAGCTCAGAGAGAAAAAAACTTCATAGAGTGAAAATGACCTTCTGCCATTTTCACTGAAGATATTTGACAGATTCTTCAGCTGCAGGGCATGAGGATAAAATGCAAGACACCACTAAAAAGCAGAATAGATATATGACTGTCTTATGATAATGAAGTAGGTCCTGCACCTCGCCCCCATAAAAGGGTACTATTAAACATTGCAAGCTCTCTGATGGAATTTCTAGAGGTCCGTGAATCAGATGGAAACAAACTTTGCAAAATTCTTACTAGATGACGAGGTGAACTATTCCTTCCATAATATAAAATCATGTAGATTCTCAAAAATTTTCATAAACAATGCTCAGTGTTTAATCAAGAATTGCGGCGAGGCACAGTGGCTCACGCCTGTAATCCCAGCACTTTGGGAGATCAAGGCAGTCTGATCAACTGAGGTCAGGAGTTCGAGACCAGCCTCGCCAACATGGTGCAACCCCGTCTCTACTAAATAATACAAAAATTAGCTGGGTGTGGTGGTATGTGCATGTAGTCCCAGCTACTCGGGAGTCTGAGGCAGAAGAATCACTTGAACCCAGGAGGCCAAGGTTGCAGTGAGCCCAGATTGCGCCACTGCGCTCCAGCCTGGGCAATGGAGCGAGACTCCATCTCAAAAATAAATAAATAAACAAACAAACAATTGTAAGGCATATCCAGAAATAGAAGCCAAGAAATAAAAAGCAGACCAAAGAATCAGATTCCTACAGGACCCAGTTAGACTTATAGTGTGTGAACTTAAAAATAATTGAAACTTTATGTTCAAAAAAACAGATTACAAGTGGAAGAATAACACAATTGAAAAAAAGATTATTTTTTAAACATTAAATTTTTACAACAGAAAAAAAGTTATAGTTAAAATTAAAATTAAGATCCTGATAAAGGATTTACCAGAAAATTAAGCACAGGAAGAGAAGGTTACTCAACATGATCATAAGACAAGTTGAAATGTTCAGGTGGATGTCTGAAGAATTAAGAAGGTAGAAAATACTGAAATGAGTTTATAAGAGACCTTACAGACATGATGAAAACGTCTAACATTTGCATATTTTGGAGTCACAAATTGTTGAGCAGAAGCAGTGTTTGAAAGATAAGGGCTCTGGGAGAATTGTTTCCAAACTGATTCAACCATCAAGCCACAGATTAAAAGGATCCCTCTCACAGTCATGTGTGGGACCGATTATGACAGAAAAGAGACCAGTTATTGCCCACTGCAAAGTTCTAGGTAAAAAATTATGTGACTAGGTCAGTTGTAATGGTTTGTAGGTAGTGAATCCAGGCTGATTCTGGATATATTTCAAAGCAGAGAAGGAAGGATCTGCTGATAGATTAGGGTATTAGGTGTGGAGAAAAGGATGGCACCAGCTTGAGCGACTGAAAAAATTGAATTGCCTTCACTGAGATGGGGACAATTACAGGATGATCAAACAGGGGTTGTGAAGGTTGGGAAGAATTTGTTACAAAATAAGTCACAGATAAACGGTAGGAACTCTGTTAAGAGGCAGCGTTGTTCAAAATCACTAGCCACACAATACAATGATATAAAATAGTTTCAGTAATTTTAAGCACCTGTGGTCATAAAATAATCAGGGAGACAGAGAGTTCAATAATTTTCTAAGGTAATGAATGAGAGGAGAAAAAACACAACCTGAAAATCTATAGGTAAGTTTTGAATTGTGTTTGTTATTATTAAAAAGTCATTAATTTTTTTCTCATTCTTAGCTGCTTATAGAATTTACCTACTAAAAATTATCTGGTAATAGAATATGGATTGAAAATTATTTACCCTACAAAGATGATGATATTATTTTCTTCTGACATTTACAGAAGTCTCCTACTTATCTAATTGACATTTCTTGGGAATCTGTTTTCCACTTTATTTTTTTATATTCAATGCAATGTCATTTTATTGAAATGTTCCCATTTAGGATACAATTTATTTTTTTGCTTTAGGGTTGGAATAATCCTTATGGTGTTTTTGTTCCTTATATGATTTTAATGTTTAATTGTGATTTCATTTTCTCTCTCTCTGTGTGTGTGTGTGTGTGTGTGCGTGTGTGTGTATGTGTGTGTGTGCCTGTATGTGTTTTAATTAGTAGGAATACTGGGAGCCTAAGTTTAATAAGAACTTCTAAAGATTGCTTTGCAATCACAGGATTAAAAGAAAAACTGAGGATGAAGTTTAGAACAGGATAAGAATTAAATATTTATCTTTTCATGGTCCTGAGGAATTAATTCTGTAATTCTGTCCAACACTTTTGCCATTGTGTCTTTCCACCTTTGACCCAAATCCCAGGGGTCACATGGTCACCCTTAAGCCAGAGGAGTATAAAGCCTTAATTGATATTCCCAGCAAGACTACATGAGACCAGAGAGGGGGAATACAGTAGCAAAACAAACAAACACAACACAAAGGGAACTTCATGTTGCTTATTAAACATAGTTTAAGTAATCATAAACATAGTTTAAGAAACAATGACAAGGGAAAGAAAAATACGTTTACCTCCTTTTAGTTCATATTAGGCAAGAGGATAATTAATATACCTTAAAGTATATAATTTAGGCAGACAGAACTTCTACTCTTAAACTTCCAAGAAAATGTAATACTTCAGAAGTCCAAGCAGAGGTGATGGTGTTCTGAATAATAAAGAATTGATCACTGAAATATGACAAATATCAAAAGTTTGCACTAAGTATAAGGTTGAGGAAAACATAATTGGGGAATGGTGTATAATTTGATATAGTGCCTGAGAAACAGAAACTAATGACGCTGATTGAGAAACAGGGAATGATTGAAGTTGTCTGAGGTATCAAACCTGGATGATAACAAGGATGGAGGAACAACTATTTAAGGAGTAATACTGAAAAGAAAAAAACCAGTTTTGTCATCATTCCTGTGCGTGTTTCTGTAAAAGTGAAAGAGACAGGGAGGGACAGATAGAAAGCAGTAAATGTGTGTATAGTTTTTGATGGTGAGGGAAGAGTGGGTGCATTGGCAGAGATGAATATTTAGATTGGGATATATTAAAATTGAGAATTTTCTGTGATATCCATAAGAAATTTCACCGTCACTTCAGAATAAACCTTTATGACTGTATTGTCTAACACTGTACCCACTAGCCACATGTGGCCATTTAAATTTAAAATTTGGTTTCTTAGCTGCACTAACCACATAGTATGTGCTCAAAAGCCACATACACTTAGTGGATACTCTGGACAGTGTGGATAGAAACAATTTCTAACATTATAGAAAGTTCTATTAACCAGCGCTACTGTAGAATTAAGGATGGGTTCAAAAGAAGAGATTTTGAAGAGCATATCACTGACAGAGATGCACTTGAAACATTAAAAAACAAAAAATCTGAAAGTATTCTCAAACAAGAGAGCCAGTGAAAAATGTTATTGAATTTCATATATCAGTAAAAGTACTTTATAAAAATGCTAAAAAGCTATATATACGTAAACTGTATATATATAAATTATTACTCTCACTTATGCTTAAAGGGTGTTAGAGAAAGAGGAGTCAAGAAGAAGGAGAAAAAATACCTTTTTCAAGTTAAATCTAATAAAAATAGACATAAGATGATACAAAATTAATCAAATTAAATTATATTTTTAGAGGTCTAATTTTATAGAAGTTTAAATTTGTACTATTACTCAGAAAATTCAGAATGGACTTGAAACTCTTGACTGAAAAAAAAATTATGTATTTTAACACAGAAGAAGGCCCTGCCTGTGCTCTCACGGTCCTTTTTTTTTTGAGTATATTTTTTCAGTGTCAATAAAGATTTGAGACATTTTCTCTAGATTTTGGTAATCTATAAATTAAGAAATTGTCTCAGAGATTCCAATGAGTACAATAAGGCACCCAAGTTGATTTTCATTTTTCAGTGAGCTACTTCTTAGATTCTGCAACTACTTTTTATACTGGGCTCATGTTAAAAACCAAGTATAGATTGACTAATCTAATTCAAAGACTAAAATTTTCATATTTTGCTAATAAATTAAAAAATATAACTTATCTGATAACAGCTTTTGCTTTTTTAAAGTATGTAAATATGACCCAAATTGTTTGTGAGGGTGTATGTGTTTGTGTGTTGTGTTAGTTAGGAAATAACTTTGCATTCAAAAATATTTTTAAATGAATGTTCAAAAATTGAGAATTATAAATAATGTAAATTAAAATAGTTCTTATTTCTCATGTCAAGATAAGCAATGGATATTTTCTCAATGGTGTTTTTGTTTTTTCTTCTCTGCCCATCAATGTTAAACATTAACAATGTTTTCTACTTTATATTTTCTTTTTTGGTTGTCAAATTGTCACATTTAAATCTCTTTTTTGCATTGGATTTTTCTTTTTTTAAAAAAAAATTTCGTTTGTATTTTTAAGGAATGAGATCTTGCTGTGCTTCCCGGATTTGAGTGCAGTTGCTATCCACAAGCATGATCCCACTACTGATCAGTATCACAGTTTTGTTCTGCTCCAATTCCAACCTGGACCACTTCATGCCTCCTGAGGCAACCTGGTGGTCCTCCAGCTCCCCACAAGGTTACCATGGTGATGCTGAATTTAGTGTGGACATCTGATCAGCATAGTGCTCTACAGCCCAGAACTCCTGGGACTATAGGCATCTTCCATTGCATCTGCTGAACTCCCCTTTGATGTTAGTTATTTTTATTTGATTCTAGCTTTTTTTTTTTGAAGAGAATATATCCAGATCTCCCAAATCTCCTTTGCCTTCCTGTATCAATTCAATACCAAGTCTTTGCATTTGGTAGTTGACGTTGCATAAATCCTGTGCCAGATGTAGTAGTTACTGCTGTAAGCCCCATCTATATATGGATTAATTTAAATGTTAATGCTCTATACACTGTCGTATTCTCTTAAGATAGACTATCTCAAAGTGTAAATTTATGTTTTATATGTGACCTAATAATCCAGTTATCTTGACTGCTCATTAGTGTTAGCTAAAATAAAGAGAATATAAAATACTTTCCCACTACTCATTTTATATGGAGTCAGAACTCTATTTGAAATAAACAAAATGTACATTATACACTCTAGATAAATTGAACAAAAATTAAAACATAAAACAGCTTAATAATTTTTAAAATGGATCTTCATATTTTCTCATTCTGATTGTTTTTTTGTGTGTGTAGTTAAATGCATCCACATTTGTTTTTGCTTGTTTGTGATAATTCATGTCTCTAGCCTTTAACTTCTGGTGTAAGAGAGATTTAGGCTTCTCTCTGTGGTAACAGTATTAGTTCCTGCTGCTGCTACAGATGTAAGAGAGAGACCACAGCTGTGTAGTGCAATGAATTTCCCTGAATGAATTTCCAACTAAAGGACAACTCTTGACTACTTCTCTTAAATTTAGTTTGTTGACTCTTGATGCTAGGCTTAATATTATTTCTAATTTTGTTTCAATAATTAAGTTTCTTAATGCAGCTCTACAACAATTTTTTATAGCCAGTATTTGATATAGCCAGCACTTTTTAAAATAAACCATGGCTCTATTTACAGACATTAGCTTTTAAATTTATTTTAACTAAACTTATGTACTTTAAATGGAAATAATGTTAATTTCCACAATGTTCAATGTACATAGTAGAGTGATAGGTACTAGCATTGTAAGTATTTGGGAAATGAACATTCTTTGCTGGGAGAAGTGTAGATACTTTCCCTAATCTTAGGTAAAAACTTGTAAAGGATTTATACTTCTTTTAGAAACTGTTTTGGAAAATATTACTTCCTAACCAATAAACATAATATGCCTCATCCTCTCTCCCTAAATATCTTTATATACCTTTAACTGAGATAATTTAGATTTCTGGGTTTTCCAACTGGTGGGGTGCAATTTATTAACTAGGTAACCTTAAACAATTCTTATCAGGAACATGGAGATAATAATAGGTACCCTGCAGAACTATAGTTGAAAAGATAAAAAAAAAAAACAATTCATAAGCCATCTAACAAAATCCTTGAGGATAATGCATAGTAAATGTCATTTCCCTTCCCTTACCACTAACACTCTCATTTCAGGGAAGATATAAAATTGTGCATAAACTTAATGTGAAACATGAAAAGACAGCTTCCCCAAAGACCAGCATTCATGTCAACGCACTGACGTTTGAAATCATCTTTTGTTCATCTACTAGATTATAGGTTCTGTGGAGGCAGATTTAGTGGGTTACTGTTTCTGTAGTCAGGAACCACTCCCTAGCACAGATCCTTACACATGTAAGAACAATAAAATGTGTTCCCAGAAGTAATCAAACTCTCATGCCCAGAATGCTTATGGATATTAATTTATATGTTTAAAGTTGTAATAACTAGCAAGGCTATAAACAAACACGTGAATTAAAGGTAACTCTTCCTCCAGAATTATTGTCTTAAATTTCTATCCCTAGCTCAGTTATCTTCCTGATAGCCCCAGAAGTGTCCTCTGAGACACATCTACATTGCAAAAGCTTTAAAACAGGAAATGTAAGTATGGCATAAGTGCCTCCACCACTCCCCAGCAGCACTCATTTACCTACACCTTTTGAAATTTCATAATCTTTCTTGCCTCAGCACTTCAACCACAAACAATATTTATATTTGTCTCATATTCTAAAAGATCAAAAATGGAATTGCTACCTCTAAATGATTATTTCTCAGGGTTCTAGAAGCTGCATGATTAAATATCAAGAAAGTCATCATTATATACTTGTCTTAGTTCATTCATCCTGCTGTAACAAAATATGTTAGACTGGGTAATTTATAAATGATAGAAATGTATTTCTCATACTTCTGGAGGGTGGGAAGCCCAAGATCAAGGTACTGGCAGGTTTGGTGTATGGTAAGGGCTTAGTCTCCGCTTCCAAGTTGGTGTCTTTTTGCTGCATCTGCAGAGGGGACACCCACTGTATCATTACATGGCAGAAGGGTGGAAGGAAAAAAGGGCAAGAGGCCTAGGTAGTTCCCACCAGCCCTTTTATAAGGTTGCTAATCCCATCCATTTAGGTCTCTGCTTAATTACCTCCAAAAGGTTCACTTCTTAATACTGCTACATTGAAGATTAAATATCAACATGAATTTTGGAAGGAATGCAAACATTAAAATATTATCAATACTAAAAAATCAAGCTGCTCTGGTATCAAAAGGCCTACATTTCTGCCCTAATTTTATCATTTGTAAGGTGAAGTGTTTGCCAATATGATTTAGTTCCATTGTAGTTATAATATTTTATGATTCCTTGACTGAATCCGTGAAACACATCTTCAGCCTGGCTGCTTGTTTAATTTGGAGTACACCTTTTCACCCATATCAATGCCTCTGTAAGGCGTTGACCATGAGCTAGGAACAACTGGAGCCATTTTGGTGTTAAATTTTATCTTAGGCCAGGTGCGGTGGCTCAGGCCTGTAATCTTAGCACTTTGGGAGGTCAAGGCGGACAGATCTCCTGAGGGCAGGAGTTCCAGACCAGCCTGGCCAACATGGTGAAACCCCATCTCTACTAAAAACACAAAAATTATCCGGGGGCGGTGGCACATGCCTGTAATCCCAGCTACTCAGGAGGCTAAGGCAGGAGAATTATTGGAACCTGGGAGGCAGAGGCTGCAGTGAGCCGAGGTCACATCACTGAACTCCACCCTGGGAGACAGAGCGAGACTCCATCAAACAACAACAACAACAAATTTAGCTTAATGACACAGTTAGTTGGTATCTTAAAGGGTTATTATGAGTTCAGAGCAACACAACAAACTGTCTGTCAGACCACAGTGCAATCAAATTAGAACTCAGGATTAACAAACTCACTCAAAACCGCACAACTACATGGAAACTGGACAACCTGCTCCTGAATGGCTGCTGGGTAAATAACAAAATGAAGGCAGAAATAAAGATGTTCTTTGAAACCAATGAGAACAAAGACACAATGTACCAGAATCTCTGGGACACATTTAAAGCAGTGTGTAGAGGGAAATTCATAGCACTAAATGCCCACAAGCGAAAGCAGTAAAGATCTAAAATCAACACCCTAACATCACAATTAAAAGTACTAGAGAAGCAAGAGCAAACAAATTCAAAGCTAGCAGAAGGCAAGAAATAACTAAGATAAGAACAGAACTGAAGGAGATAAGAGACATGAAAAACCCTTCAAAACAATTAGTGAATCCAGGAGCTGGTTTTTTGAAAAGATAAACGAAATAGATAGACAGCTAGCAGGACTAATAAAGAGAAGAGAGAAGAATCAAATAAACACAATAAAAAATGATAAAGGGGATATCACCACTGATCCCACAGAAATACCAACTACCATCAGAGAATACTATAAACAACTCCACACAAATAAACTAGAAAATCTAGAAGAAATGGATAAATTCCTGGACACATACACCCTCCCAAGACTAAACTGGAAGATGTTGAATCTCTGAATAGACCAATAACAGTTTCTGAAATTGAGGCAATAATTAATAGCATACCAGTCAAAAAAGTCCAGGACCAGAAGGATTCATAGTCGAATTCTACCAGAGGTACAAAGAGAAGCTGGAACCATTCCTTCTAAAACTATTTCAATCAATAGAAAAAGAGGGAAGCCTCCCTAACTCATTTTATGAGGTTAGCATCCTCCTGATACCAAAGCCTGGTAGAGATACAACAAAAAAAGAGAATTTTAGACCAATATCCCTGATAAATATCAATGTGAAAATCCTCAATAAAATACTGGAAAACCGAATCCAGCAGCCCATCAAAAAGCTTGTCCACCACGATCAAGTCGGCTTCATCCCTGGGATACAAGACTGATTCAACTTCTGCAAATCAATAAATGTAATCCATCACATAAACAGAACAAACAACAAAAACCACATGATTATCTTAATAGATGCAGAAAAGGCCTTCAACAAAATTCAACAGCCCTTCATGCTAAAAACTCTCAATAAACTAGGTATTGATGAAAGGTATCTCAAAATAATAAGAGCTATTTATGACAAACCCACAGCCAATATCATACTGAATGGGCAAACCTGGAAGCATTCCCTTTGAAAACTGGGACAAAACAAAGATGCCCTCTCTCACCACTCCTATTCAACATAGTGTTGGAAGTTCTGGCCAGGTCAATCAGGCAGGAGAAAGAAATAAAGCGTATTCAATTAGGAAAACAGGTAGTCAAATTGTCTGTGTTTGCAGATGACATGATTGTATATTTAGAAAACCCCATTGTCTCAGCCCAAAATCTCCTTAAGCTGATAATTAACTTCAAAAAATTTTCAGGATACAAAATCAATGTGCAAAAATCACAAGCATTCCTATACGCCAATAATAGACAAACAAAGAGCCAAATCATGAGTGAACTCCCATTCACAATTACTACAAAGAGAATAAAATACCTAGGAATCCAACATACAAGGGATGTGAAGGACCTCTTAAAGGAGAACTACTAACCACTGCTCAGTGAAATAAAAGAGGACACAAACAAATGGAAGGACATTCCATGCTCATGGGTTGGAAGAATCAATATCGTGAAAATGGCCATACTGCCCAAGGTCATTTAGATTCAATGCTATCCCTATCAAGCTACCAATGACTTTCTTCACAGACTTGAAAAAAACTACTTTAAAGTTCATATGGAACCAAAAAGGAGCCCACATAGCCAAGACAATCCTTAGCAAAAGGAACGAAGCTGGAGGCATCATGCTACCTGACTTCAAACTATACTACAAGGCTACAGTAACCAAAACAGCATGGTAATGGTACCAACACAGAGATACAGTCCAATGGAACAAAACAGAGGCCTCAGAAATAACATCAAACATCTACAACTATCTGATCTTTGACAAACCTGACAAAAACAAGAAATGGGGAAAGGATTCCCTATTTAATAAATGGTGCTGGGAAAACTGGCTAGCCATATGTAGAAAGCTGAAACTGGATCCCTTCCTTACACCGTATACAAAAATTAATTCAAGATGGATTAAAGACTTAAATGTAAGACCTAACACCCTAAAAACTCTAGAAGAAAACCTAGGCAATACCATTCAGGACACAGGCAGGGGCAAAGACTTCATGACAAAAGCAATGGCAACAAAAGCCAAAATAGACAAATGAGATCTAATTAAACTAAAGAGCTCCTGCACAGAAAAAGAAGCTATCATCAGAGTGAACAGGAAACCTACAGAATGGGAGAAAATCTTTGCAATCTACCCATCTGACAAATGGCTAATATACAGAATCTACAAAGAGCCTAAACACATTTACAAGAAAAAAACAACTCCATCAAAAAGTGGGCAAAGGATATGAACAGTCATTTCCCAAAAGAAGACATTTATGCAGCCAAAAGACATATGAAAAAATGCTCATCATCAATGGCCATCAGAGAAATGTAAATCAAAACCACAATGAGATACCATCTCATACCAGTTAGAATGGCCATCATTAAAAAGTCAGGAAACAACAGATGCTGGAGAAGATGTGGAGATATAGGAACGCTTTTACACTGTTCATGGGAGTGTAAATTAGTTCAACCATTGTGGAAGACAGTGTGGCGATTCCTCAAGGATCTAGAACTAGAAATACCATTTGACCCAGCCATTCCATTACTGGGTATATACCCAAAGGATCATAAATCATGCTACTCTAAAGACATATGCACACGTATGTTTACTGTGGCACTATTCACAATAGCAAAGACTTGGAACCAACCCAAATGTCCATCAATGACAGATCGCATAAAGAAAATGTGGCACATATACACCATGGAATACTACGCAGCCACAAAAAATGAATTGTTCATGTCCTTTGCAGGGACATGGATGAAGCTGCAAACCATCATTCTGAGCAAACTATCACAAGGACAGAAAACCAAACACCACATGTTCTCACTCATAGGTGGGAATTGAACAATGAGAACACATAGGCACAGGAAGGGGAACATCACACACCGGGGCCTGTTGGGGGGTGGGGACTGGGGGAGGGATAGCATTAGGAGAAATACCTAATGTAAATGAAGAGTTGATGGGTGCAGCACACCAACATGTTGCATGTATACCTATGTAACAAATGTGCACATGTACCCTAGAACTTAAAGTATTTAAAAAAAAAAAAAAGAGTTCAGGCTGGGCGCAGTGGCTCACACCTGTAATCTCAGCACTTCCAGAGGTTCAGGCGAGTGTATCACCTGAGGTCAGGAGTTTGAGACCAGCCTGGCCAACATGGTGAAACCCCATCTCTACTAAAATTAAAAAAAATTAGCTGGGCATGGTGTCAGGTGCCTATAATTCCAACTACGCAGGAGGCTGAGACAGGAGAATCCCTTGAACCTGGGAGGCGGAGGTTGCAGTGAGCTGAGATTGCGCCATTGTACTCCAGAGGACAAGAGTGAAACTGTGTCTCAAAAAAAAAAAAAAAAAAAAAAAAACAGTCCAAATCCCTGAATATTGAAGCACTTTTTTTTCCTGATAGCTTCATTCATGAACACAAAAGCAAGTCAGTAACTGGCCCAGATCACTTAATATGTTTTCTCAATTATTCCCTAACAAGGAATTAAATATTCTAGTACATAGTCCATGGTCCCTTAATATTTTTAGAAACTCTGTAAGCTGCACATTTGGCACAAGATACTTTTCTCACTCACATAGAGAAGAGATTCTTTTAATGAGAAGGTGAATCATTTGTACATGACATATTTAGTGAAAAGATCTAGAACAAGAGCTATAACATCTCTATATCCCCATATTCTTGATTATTCTACCTAATTAAATCAGAGAGAGGATTACATAAGTCACTCCTACTTTAAAAGTATCATAGGATCTAAAATATCAGACAAAATGTCTTATTTTATTGAACTTATTTCTGAGATTGGTGGTAATAACTATTTTGTGTATAATTATGTATAAAATATTATCAGTCTTATCTACTTAGGTATGAAAAAACATCATCTGCTGATAATTATTTCATAGGAATTGATTTTTTTATTGCTGATAGCCACGTCTTCAGAAGTTAGTGAGAAGGCAAAAGCAGGGTAGTGCCACATGAAGAGATTCCAGAAATACATTTAGTTAATGGGGCCAATTTTTTGCCATTCCTTCAAATCATTAGGTGGTCTCATGGTATGTGTCTAAGTGTTCTTCTGTCATATTTATATTCTGCAGATAAAAACCATTGTCCATTCCCTTGTACTTTGTCATCATTGTTTTCTTGAGAATTCAACTGTTGAAATTCTCCTAAATTTCACATTTAAAAAACAGTAGGGAATTTTTTCCTGTGTTTTTGTCACCTGTACTGATTTTTCACATGTGATTGGCAAAATGGAAATGAGCTTCCTTCAACTACTCACATGACCTGTGAGTCTGCTACTTCACATACAAGTTAACTCTACAAATAAGACTCCCTGCTTCTATGACAATAGTGGAATACTTCTTAACCTCCTCAACAAACAGACATCTGTTCCAATTTTAAACCATTTGTTTCATTTCTCAAGCATACCTTGAGTATCTTCACAGTGCCAGGCATTGAAGTAGAAAATGAAACCACAGAGTTGGATAAGGCATGTTAGGGTTCCATATCCAAGGAGTTTGCATTTTATCCAATGGGCCATGAGGAATTGAAGGGGCCCTTAAAGCAATTTTAAACGAAGTTGAGGTAACATAGATGGAAGTATGAGTACTAAGGTGGAGATTGGGATGGGAGCAGAACAAAAGGCTGGATGTCAAGGAAAAGACTGGTGCACATTGTGGAGGAAAAAAAACTAGGCCTCAACAGAGGTAGTAGGCTTGAGTATGAAAAAGAGTTAATAGATTTGAGACATATTTTAGAATTGAATCAACAGAATTTTGGTGATTTCTTGAATGTAATGGACACTAATAATAAGTTTATAAAACTATTCCTGGGTTTTCAAGAATAGGCAAATACGATATATTCAAGGATAATAGACCAGTTGATTTTCGGTAGTATGGAAATAAATTTAGCCTCCTGTTTCAGTTGGTGATAGCAGTGTGCAGGGCTTTCATATAAGTTTTGTCTCCAAAAACCTGCTAACGGGCTGCTGAAATAACTACTATTCTTACCATCCTCTAAAAATATTCAAGAGGCATTTATATAATAGTGTAAATTCTTTTATTGACTGGGAGGCATAAGGTGCAGAGACGAGTGTATCTAAAATCATTACCACTAACCATGGACAAAAAAAATCGGTTCAAATCTGAAGGATGAAATCCAGAATCTGAAGTATACTACAGAAAGTTTAAGGCAGGAGAAAGTTTAGAGGGTTGGAAATGACAGATATCATCACACTTGATGAAGCTAAAATTTTAATAGAATTATTCTGAACATAGCTACATTTTAAGAAGTTAATATTCTAATAAGATGTGAATTTTGACAGAAAATAAGGTACATTTTTTAAATGAATCAAATTTTCCATTTATTTTGATCATACATGTTTTTAAAACCTAGTGTGTGGGCTTTGGCTATGGCTGGGTTTTTTCTCTATGCTCTGTATATGTTTATCTTTATTCATTGAGATAACGTTAATAAAAACAACATGTCAAGTGATGGCTTTACCAGATGGTTTTGCTGACATGGATTTAAAAAGGGATTGATTTTGTGGGATAGACTGGATAAATACTTTTCATTTCTCCCCCTCTCCCACATCTTAATGTGTTCTCAGATCAACTACAAAAAGGAAATATGAGCTCCTTCAAGAGAATTTTAACTTGGATAAATAAGAGTGGTTAATAAATCAAAACAACCTGACATTTATACAAAATTCCACTCAATTTACGTTTTCTGGCTTTAGTTCAAAAAGCACACAACTCTGCTTGGAGGATGCTATCTCCTCTAAACTGCAGCTCTTATCTTTTTTTACCTGGTGCAGGAGGAATCATCTGTGCTTCAATTCATTGCAAAATGTGCATCTCTCTCCCATTAACATCTGTTTCAGTTGGTTCTTGCCCTGCTGCTTATCGGGGCTGCCTGGTGTATTTCCAAAATGAAGAGTTGTGGTTTCCTCTTGCTATTTACTACAGGCAGTGGATTTAGGTAACAACACCTCTAACATGCCAAGAATCTTCGAAATTTTGCCTTAAAGAAATTTTAAATGTTGGCTATAGCAGAATGTGATTGCTGTAGACTGAATGTGTGGGCTCTTCCGAAAATCATATGTTGCAATCCTAACCCTCAGTGTGAAGGCAGTAGGAGATAAGGCCTTTGGTGGATGATTAAGTTATGATGGCAGAGCCTTCAAGAATGGGAGTAGTGCCTTTATTAAAGGGGCACTACAGAACTTCTTTGTCCCTTCCACCATGTGAGGACAAAGTGAGAAGCTGGCATCTATGAATCAGGAAGTGGGCCCTTGCCTAACACTGGATCTGCTGGCACTATTATCTTGGTGTTCCCAGACTCCAGACCTATGAGAAGTAAATTTGTGTTGCTTATAAGCCATCTATGGAATTTTTGTTATATCAGGCCAAATAGACTAAGACAATGTTATACAACAGGACTTCTCAAGGAGGAAAATAATCATGTATAGACCTGATCTCTGGTTATGTATTATGAGGCTTGTGTTAATTTATGTACTTTCCTACATGGCCGCTGTGGTAGATTGATTACTTAACGGTTTTAATATATAGCCTCCCTGCATCCAACATTTCCCCTGCAACTTTTAATTGCCTCCCACTTAGAATTCAGGATAGATTTTACTGTGACCACCAGAATGAAGCACAATTGTTGAAATTCCATTTCTGAGCCAGGGCCTCAAAAGAGCCCACACACTTCTATTGTCTCTGTTCAGCCCCTGCCTGTGACATTATGAAAAAACTTGGGCTAACTTAGAGAATGTGAGACTGTATAGATCACAAATCAGAAAGTGAGGCCAAGATCATCCTAAATTAGGAAACCCTCAATTGATCTGCAAACTGCCCACAGACAAATGAACAAGCTTAGCCACGATAAACTAAATGGAGCAGCTCAGTAGCACCACTCAGCTAACCCAGACTCATAAACAAAAAGAAATGTCTATTGTCATATGCCACTGGAGTTTTTTGTTAGGTTGTTACACAGTATTGCTATGGGAAAAAATAGGTCATGAAGGGACTTAATAATGAATCCTGAATATCACATGAGGTTCATGATGGTGTGGGCCTGAAGAAAGACGACTTTGCATTTCATTTTAAGTATCATATATTAATAACACTATTGCTAAGAGTCAAACTTTGTCTTCCCTCTATTTTATGTATCTCTAAAAGTCTCAGTACAAAATGAGACTGGGACTATAGAAAGCCCAAAATCTAGTATCACTTACATCAGGCAAATGCCCAGGTCTTTGTTGAAGCCATTTGCCTCCTGATCTCCAGGGTTTTAATATTACTGCTAATATCTTGCTTTTCCTAGTTCCCTTCAGTTTATTTATTTTGATGGATTATCTTATAGCAGTGGGCTTTTGGACAAATTGCTACCAGCTGAATTTAGCCCAGAGAAGTACAGGGACGCTTTCTAAACTTTCTTGTTTATTCTACATAAATTTTATCTAGAAAGTACCATAAATTATTAGGTATCAGCAAAAGTAAATATAGTTGACCCTTGAACAGCACAGGTTTAAACTGCATAGGTTTAGAAAATATGTAAATTTTCTTCCATCTCTACCACCCTGAGACAGTAAGACCAATCCTGCCTCTTCCTCCTCCTCAGCCTACTCAACATGAAGACGATGAAGATGAAGACCTTTATGACCATCCATTCCACTTAATGAATAGTACATTTATTTTCTCTTTTTTATGACTTTGTAAATAACATTCTCCTTTCTCCAGTTTGCTTTATTGTAAAAATACAGTATGTAATACGTACAACATACAAACTATTTGTTAATTGAATGTTTATGTTATCCATAAGACTCCCAGTTAATAGTAGGTTATTAGTAGTTAAGTGTTTTGGGGAGTCAAACTTTATAAGTGTATTTTCAACAGTATGTGGAGTTGTGATCCTAACCCCTGCATTAGTCAAGGATCAACTGTGGTACACAGATTTGAAAATCTGGATTTAAATTATCTTCATCATATTTTTAAACCAATATAATTGAGATATATGCGATTATATTTTTGAGGAAATAACATTTTACTGTAGAATTATGTGTAAGATACCACGTCACTATCTAAAAAAAAAGTAAATACAAGTGTATGCCTCTTTTAGACTAATGAAATCTAATCCTCTCAAAAGTTGTGGCCTAACTTTTTTTGAGATACTGTATTTCTTATCATATATTTATCCTTAAATACTCCACAAGTAGAAAAATCATATTAGTATACAGCATGCTAGAATTTCCGCCCCTTCTATTCTTTAGCAATGAATATTCTTAGTCCTGGGTTGCCAAACCCTCCATCTATGCTCAATAAATACTTGAATGGATGATCTCATGTTGTGTCCTATTAGGCTAGGCATCATTATTAAGTTTGACTTTGGTGATAGCAATACCATTTACTACTGCAATCTTGGTAGTAGAATCACTTCTCTTTGTATCACAGAGGAGGGGAAGGTTAGTGGGACAGGTGTTATCATGTTTGCAGCTGGCTTTCCATCAGTCTTGTAAAGAAGAGTCTTTGATGTGGCGGAGCCTTTGGTGGCAGATGCCAAGTTCTTATCATGAATGACTGCAAGATGATGTCAGTTAAGGCAGCTATTTTGAGTTACTGAAAGCGTGGTCTTTTATAGACACAGGATCCTCTGGTGAGAACTGATAGTGAAAGGGCATGCTTCTTTGTGTCCTTACCTGGTTGGGCAGAGTCTTTATTTATTTATTTATTTATTTATTTATTAAACAAAACATCTTATCCTTGTTGGCAAAGTGCCCTATGAAATGTAAAATGGACCTTTTTTCTAAGATGCTGTTAATTACCTCAGTGGTGCTGTATACAATCAACCTATCCTCACCTACGACTAAATACTGAGCAGAAGAAGAGATTGTTGGTGTACTGCATGTCTCAGGTTGCTGTATAGATAAGACACTAGAATAAACAAAAGGATGCCACGTTGTGATTCTAAGCACAGGGATTGTGTTTTTTATAGGGGAGAAAAATGTGGCAGTTGAAAGGGAGAAGTTATAAAAAGTACATTACATGAAATTATAAAAAGTACATTAAATAAGACTTTTGATAATTACCCAACACCACATGGAGATCTGCATTGTAAAGCATGGGAATTGGACAAGGAGGATATGTGGAAAGAAGGAAGGAGGTAAGCAGTAGGCTTACAATACATTTTTCTTTCTTTTTTTTTTTTTTTTTTTTTTTTTTTTTTTGATGGAGTCTCGCTCTGTCACCCAGGCTGGAGTGCAGTGGCGTGATCTCTGCTCACTGCGATCTCTGCCTCCTGGGTTCAAGCGATTCTCTTGCCTCAGCCTCCCGAGTAGCTGGGATTACAGGTGCCCACCACCATGCCCGGCTAGTTTTTACATTTTTAGTAGAGACAGGGTTTTCCCAAGTTGGCCAGGCTGTTCTTGAGCTCCTGACTTCAGATGATCTGCCCACCTCAGCCTCCCAAAGTGTTGGGATTACAGACGTGAGCTGCCGCGCCCAACCACAATACATTTTTCTATTATTACTAGACCAGTGCTCATGAAAAACAAACAAAAAGAAAAGAAATCAGGCAACTCAATCTAATCTCCTTGTAAACATGCTGAAAATTGACTTCATTGAACAGACTAATGCTATTTACAAGAAAGAAAGCCCTTGTCTCTGAAATGCTTTTAGCAGGATGTTCTCAGTTTATGATTGCTTATGGTAAACATGAAGAATAAAAACCTACATGTAAGCTGCACACTATCTGGTATACAAGTGAATGGAGATGTTTCATAACCTAAATGTACCCAAAGCAAAAGTGTGAGTCCAATATAGTAAGGAAAAAACTGAAGAGATGCACTCGTTGTGTCTCACCTTTCCCTGTGTACTCTGTGCCTTTCAATTGCTTCTATCTTAAAAATTATTGATAAAGCTTGATCCTGGGTAAGATCTACAATTCAAGTGACTGTAGTTTTAAAATCTGATATCTTGTGCAGGAAAGGAAATAAGGTGTTGATTGCCTGTTCTGTTCACTAGTAGGCAGGTTTTCACTGCTAATATCTTCAGAAGGTGAGAACATTCTCTTGATTCCTAATTACCCCCACTCTTTCTTTCTGCCACTCCTCAATACTCTCCCTTTCAAGCACCACATTTTTCTCCCCTATAGAAAACACAATCCCTGTGCTTAGAATCACAATGTGGCGTCCTTTTGTTTATTCTAGTGTCTTGTCTATACAGCACCCTGAGACATGCAATAAACCAATAATCTCACCCTCTGCTCAGTTTTTAGTCAAAGGTAAGGATGAGTGACTTCTGGACTGTGGTTCTACTGGTTCTAAGTTGGGTGGCAGGGAAGGGGGAGAAAGAACTCTGAGTGTGTGTGTACTCAAAAGTATACATCAGGAACAAGAAGCTTTTATTATTATTATTATTTAAAGTAGCTTTTATCATTATTTAGGTATGGCAAGGCCAACAGATTAGAAGTTGACTGCCATTGAAAGGAAAGTTTGTTATATTTACAGATTCCAAGAGGAGAGGGCATGGCAAGCCAAAGGGTGAAGGGTTGGGGTAGGGGGAATATGGGGAAGCACCAGCATCGATTAGGAGCCAGAGACTTTATTTTCATTTCCACAGGAAGGAAAGGGCAAGTCAGGACAAGTCAAATAAGGATTGGTTGATTTGAATAATTTTGGACAGGTCTGGGGGATAAGGGCAGCCCCTAGTTTTCTGGCGCTTGCCCTTAGAGTGTTTAGGGCAGGTGGATAGTGGCCCATAATATGAGATCCTGATAAAGGAGTTGCTTATGGGTATAAACTCTAGATTGGTTGGTTTCCAATTGAAAGGTGCATTACTGGGCTATTTAAGAATCTCTAGAAATTGGGGCAGTTCCTCCAGGGTGACCAAGATTCTAAATGTCAAAGCATCAGAATACAGAAAATAAAAGTCATAGTTAATATGACTCAAGGCATTTAAACTCAAACACAGATTGTCATCAAAAGGATTGATTTCTATCTAAAGATCTTCTTATTTAATCTAATTGAGAAATTTATTTTACTTATAGCGTAACTTCAAAAACTTATTTTCTTGAAAAGCTTCCACAACAATTATTTTGGAAAAAATAATATACTTGGATTTCTTTTTTTCTAAGAGGACACACATATATGTTCTTTACCTAAACTAGAATAAAAAATCATGACATCCAAAGTAGTTTTCTTTAATCTGGAGATTCTTTTCCTGACCATGAGAGAAGGAGAAGGCTAGAGAAATTTAAGCTTTCCTTGTTCTACCTTTGGTATGTCAGTTAATCTTCCCAGGCTCAGTTTCCTAATCTGCAATTGCGATGAAGAATCCCTGCCTTGCCTGCCTCATAGAGCTTTGTGAAGAACAAGTAAGATAATGTAAGAAAAGTTTTTGAAAATTATAGAGTACTTTAAGAATGCAAACGTTATGGGTATCTCCATAAATTCAACATCAACAGAGGTATGTTATACCTTTATATCCAGACATAATTAGTTCAAATTCCTGTAAGATATTGCATGGAAATCTAAGGAAGTTCCAAGGACTTCTTCCAGCCCCTGAGAGATGGCTACCTACTTGATTATTCGTCTGTAAAACCATTAGCAGTTCATTTTGTGTATATCTCAACATTTGAGCCATTTCTCATTTTTCACAAAACAAAATAGGAAACTACATGATACAAAGCATTCATGAGTGATATGGCTTGGCACTCCGTTCCCACCCAAATCTCATTTTACAGTGCCCATACTTCCCACGTGTTGTGGGAGGGACCCAGTGGGAGATGGTTGAATTATGGGGGCAGTTCTTTCGTGTGCTGTTCTCCTAACAGCGACTGGGTGTCACGAGATCTGATGGTTTTAAAAATCGGAGTTGCTCTTCACAAGCTCTCTTTGCCTGTTGCCATCCCCGTAAGAAGTGACTTGCTCCTCCTTGCCTTCTGCCATGATTATGAGGCTTCCCCAGCCACGTGGAACTGTAAGTCCAGTTAAATCTCATTCTTTTGTAAATTGCCCATCTTGGGTATGTCTCTATCAGCAGTATGAAAACAGACTAATACAATTAGTGTAGTAGACTTAGTGAAATTTTGCTGGGATTATCTCCTGGATAAAGATTTGCACCACAGCAATTGAATCACTTCAAATTTAGCACCATTCATTCCTTGTCCTAAAGGGTTCTGAATACATGCTCCAAAGGAAACTCTCCTGATTACTTCTTATGTAGTTTTATATCTCACATCTTCTTTGGCTCTTTTCTTTATCCCTCTCTTGGATAGTTTGTTTTTCTCTTCTCTAGCATTTCAGAGCAGAACAAATTCACTTCCTAGTTTTATAAAGAGTACATTGTCAATATTTCACTAAAGTTTTATCAATGTATTTTTCACACAAATGCATTTTCTTCCTGAAAATAATTATTACAAGAGCTATTCATAAAATACTTATTGAATTTATATATCCAGTGACATTGTGTCTGGAATTGGTGGGTTCTTGGTCTCACTGACTTCAAGAATGAAGCCGCGGACCCTTGCAGTGAGTGTTACAGTTCTTAAAGATGGTGTGCCCAGAGTTTGTTCCTTCTGATGTTCGGACGTGTTCAGAGCTTCTTCCTTCTGGTGGGTTCGTGGTCTCGCTGGCTTCAGGAGTGAAGCTGCAGACCTTCGTGGTGAGCGTTACAGCTCTTAAGACGGTGCATCTGGAGTTGTTCATTCCTCCCGTCCAGAGTCATTCACTCCTCCCGGTTGGTTCGTGGTCTTGCTGGCCTCAGGAGTGAAGCTGCCGAACTTTGCAGTGAGTGTTACAGCTCATAGTCAGTGCGGACCCAAAGAGTGAGCAGCAGCAAGATTTATCACAAAAAGCGAAAGAACAAAGCCTCAACAGTGTGGAAGGGGACCCAAGCGGGTTGCCACTGCTAGCTCGGGCAGCCCACTTTTATTCGCTTATCTGGCCCCACCCACATCCTGCTGATTGGTCCGTTTTACAGAGAGCTGATTGGTCCATTTTGACAGGGTGCTGACTGGTGCATTTACAATCCCTGAGCTAGACACAGAGTGCTGATCGGTGCATTTACAATCCTGTAGCTAGACACAAAAGTTCGCCCAGTCTCCACTAGATTAGCTAGACACAGAGCACTGATTGGTGCTTTTACAAACCTTGAGCTAGACACAGGGTGCTAATTGGTGCATTTACAATCCTTGAACTAGACACAGGGTGCTGACTGGTGCGTTTACAATCCTCTAGCTAGACATAAAAGTTCTCCGAGTCCCCATCTGCCTCATGAGTCCAGCTGGCTTCACCTAGTGGATCCCGCACCGAGGGGATCGCTGCTCGCCAGTCCCATGCTGTGCCCACACTCCTCAGCCCTTGGGCAGTCGATGGGACTGGGCGCCTCGGAGCAGGAGGTGGCACCTGTCTGGGAGCCTCGGGCTGTGCGGGAGCCCATGGTGGGGTGGGGTTGGGGGGGGAGCTTAGGCATAGCAGGCTGCAGGTCCTGAGCCCTGCCCCGTGGGAAGGTGGCTGAGGCCTGGCGAGAATTCAAGCATGGCGCGGGCAGGCCGGCAGTGCTGGGGGACCCGGCGCACCCCCTGCAGCTGCTGGCTTGGGTGCTAAGCCCCTCACTGCTGGGGCCAGCAGCACCAGCCCGGCTGCTCCAAGTGCAGGGCCCACTGAGTCCGTGCCCACCCAGAACTCACACTGGCCTGCAAGCACCGCACACAGCCCCCATTCCCACCTGTGCCTCTCCCTCCACACCTCCCCTCAAGCAGAGGGAGCTGGCTCTGGCCTTGGCCAGCCCAGAGAGGGGCTCCCACATTGCAGTGGTGGGCTGAAGGGCTCCTCAAGTGCAGCCAGAGTGGACACCGTGGCCTGAGGAGGTGCCAAGAGTGAGCAAGGGCTACTAGCACGTTGTCACCTCTCAACATGAATTGAAAATTACAGTGTTTCTGGAATATTCTCTAATTCTCACAATAACTGTGTTAGCTAAATATTATTATTCTCATTTTTCTTTAGAGGACACTGAGTCACAAAGAAATTAAATCACTTCTCATACATCAGACAACGTGTAACTGGGAGAGAACATTTTAAACAAAGAAACCTGATTCCAGGTTCTTTGCTTTTAATAACACTAAATATTTGTTTGTAATTTATTAAAATTTTAAGGAATTTTATAATGAAAATAAAACTTTTGACCACAAGGATGAATAAAATATTATATTCATGAAGCAGAATACAATGCATTTTGTCCATCTCAGGAGATGCTAACTGCACACTTGAAATATTTCTTAGTTACTCTCTAGACAAGGAAATTTATTTATTTATTTATTTTGGTGGAAAACCCAGACAAGGGAGTTAGCACTTTTGCTGTATTATAATTAGCTACATAGAGTTCTTCATCAATCCTATCCATTGTTTACCTCTAAGAAAAGATTGTCCAGTTTATTGGTTTACAAAGATTTGAAAGATTTTATTTTTACAATTGTCTTAAATTCATTAACAGTTTAAAACACAATAATTAGAACAATTTTCTCTTTTGTTTTTTTTAGAGAAAATTAAATTATCCTAATGAATAGCAAATATATGTAATCCTGTTTATTATGGCTTTATGGTTTAAAAATGCTTAGCAGCTAAACTTCCCCATTATGTTATACATATAATAAGAGTTTACATAAAATTTAAGATTTTTAAAAAATTATTTTGAAAACATAATGGTTATACTACATAAAAGTTTAAAGGCCAAAATAACTAAAGATGTAACTGTAGAGTAAGGCCTACAGTTTCATAATTGCTTTGAGGTTTAATTTGTTCCACAGTGTTTTTTTTTAATTGATCAAAGCTACATATTCAACTAAAATAAACACAAAATCTTCCCTCATAGACATGTGTACTGGATTCAATGATAAACTGAAGAACAAGAAAATATACAGCCTGTTTCACTTACTTTATCTGAGAATTAAAATTGTTTTTTTAAACGTATGTTTGCTTTCTTTAGTCTAGAAAGTTTACAGAAGATGTACAGCTTTACTCTGAGTTCATCTGAATTAAAAGATTGTAGAAGCAAGGATGCGTCAACAGAAAAACCCACAATATAGGTGGACTTTGTAACCACCAGTCCTATATTAAATTGGACTCTGACTAATATCACTGATCTGGAGAGGCTCGATAGTACATATGATCAATGACAAATGATCAATGACAGATGGGTGCTTAAAAATGAGTAAAGGATTACTAATAAAGCTGACTAATAAGTTTCAAAGCAGGCCGGGCGCGGTGGCTCACGCTTGTAATCCCAGCACTTTGGGAGGCCGAGGCGGGCGGATCACGAGGTCAGGAGATAGATACCACGGTGAAACCCCATCTCTACTAAAAAATACAAAAACTTAGCCCAGCGTGGTGGCGGGTGCCTGTAGTCCTAGATACTTGGGAGGCTGAGGCAGGAGAATGGCGTGAACCCGGGAGGCGGAGCTTGCAGTGAGCCGAGATCGCGCCACTGCACTCTAGCCTGGGCGACAGAGCGAGACTCCGTCTCAAAAAAAAATAAAATAAAATAAGTTTCAAAGCAGTAAAAATCAATGATAAATAAGATAAGGGCACACATTACAGTTGGAACCTAGAGGAGTTGTGTGTGTGTGTGTTTATGTGTGTGTGGTGTGTATATGTGTGTGTTTGCTCATAAAACTCGTTTCAGGTATTAACAAATTTTGAGTTGCCTTGAATGTTTTTATCCAAACGACATTTGTGATCACAAATTCTTTCTTAAAACAAAAAGCTTTCTTTATATAATAAAGGAGTAGCTAATAGAAAGAAGAACCTAGGGCTAAATCTAATGAAATCAACAAATTATAGTACTATTAAGGAGACTATTTTCTACTGTGGGAATTATTTCTCTCATTAACATTTCCAGGCAGTTTGTTTGATTATAATCAAAAGACTTTAATCTAAATAATTGAAAGGGGAAGATTAATCATGTGTGTGTGTGTGCGTGTGTGTGTTTATAATGCATTTTATATGCAGTGCTTAGAATAATGCCTGATATTAGTAAGTATTAATTATGGAAATTTAAAATTGTAGTCAAATTTTCTGTTAAAATGATGCCATAAATATTTATTGATATAAAATTGTAATACTATGCTTAAAGAGTAGTTTTTAAAACAATAATACTCTTAAAAATATACTGTTTTAAAAGCTACTCTTTAAACAGAGTAGCTATGTTTAAAAATACTTTAAAAATAGATTATGACCCCATTTTTTAAAAAAATATAATACATATATCCATTATATATGCACAAGGAAAGTCTAAAATTATATCATCTAGATGTTATAATGATTTATATAGGTGGGTAGAATATTTTTTGTATGCAGTATCTTTTTGATATAAAGGTATGATGTTTCTGCTTTTCATTTCAAAACCAGATTAATGGATACAATTTTAAGTGGATTTTCCA
The DNA here is from genome assembly GCF_006542625.1 of Nomascus leucogenys. Taxonomy (NCBI): domain Eukaryota; kingdom Metazoa; phylum Chordata; class Mammalia; order Primates; family Hylobatidae; genus Nomascus; species Nomascus leucogenys. Next base: position 42,610,735 of record NC_044400.1, read on the forward strand.
AAGGAATTACAAATATGTGAACTGTTTTTTCAAGGCCTCCCACTGGCAACCACAGGAGGTATCAGGAGCTATAGTTGAAAACAATGCCAACAAATGTTAAAATTCTCCAGCAAGATTAGCTTTTCCTATGTGGTATATGTTGAATCTCCAGTGTCAGGTCAGAGTGATTTATTATCTGTTCAAAGGGCAACCGATTTTGTTTGCTGTAAAAATACTTCATGACTTCTCAATTTTCGTTAAGTTTAAAAATTTATTTTAGGCCTTGAGACTGTGAATTTGTATAATATGCTAATATCTCAAGTGACAAATCAGTAGTAGGAAATTACAATACACTAAGGTGTTTTTTTGTGTGTTTGTTTTTGCTATCGGAATCTTTCTCTGGGGCTTTATCTGAGATGCACTGGATGATTGCAGGCATATATTTCTGCTCAGCTGAAGCCCAGATATAAACATTTCTGCTAGTTCTTTGTATTTGGTGTCCCTTTTAAACTGAGGAAGCCCATGTTTCTCCACTGTCAAAAGCTGAGCTAAGTTAGAGAAATAAGACACATCTTCAGAAAAGGGGAAACTTAGATATCCCTAACAAGTGGCCACTTCTCAGGTGCCTACAGATTATAATGCTTCCTGTCTTTACCATAGCGTAGTGCCACTATATATTTTTTCAAGTAGAACAGCAACTATTTTACATAACAAATTCTATTCTCTGGATTACTCATTTTTGAGACCAGCCAAATGAAGTTAATTTAATTATTGAATACTGCCGCTTCAACCAAACATGAATTTTGAAATCTAACGTGACTATAGAGCAAAACGCTGACTTCAGGTTGAAGATAATTTACAAATGTACTTAATTTCAACGTACATTTTTCTGAGATTTTTTTCCACCAAACCTTTCATTTTATTTTTGCCTTTTAGTCAACATGGTGCAATGCATTGACAATCATTGCAAAACTAGCCATGGGAGCATAATGCTTTCCCTACGCACGGGAGCAGGATGTTTTCTCTATTTATCTATGAATCATTGTCTGTAAACTCTTGCTCTTCTATACGTTATTAGTAGACTAACCCTAAGAATTAGGTAAGAATTAACTTAATGGATGCCAGAGAGTACACCCAAATATTATGCACATCTTATTCTTAATTTATGAGTTTATAAATTATTATGAATACATAATTTATTAAAACAAATTTATAAATAAATAATTTATAAAAAGAATGATTTATTTCCATGTAATTGCTCTCTCTCTTTTTCTCTCCTGAGAAAGATTAATTACCTAGTGAAAGTTAGGCATTGTGCTGACGTTGAGAAAGAAAGATGAAAAAGAATAAGATGTTTTAATTGAAAGAGTTCGAAATTTTGGTGGAAAGTCAAGAATTTACAAGTTATTTATATTAAAATTTGATAAAAGCTAGAGTAGAGATGTTAATAGAGTATGATGTAAGCTCATGTAAGAGAGCAAATAGCTCTACTTGGAGAGATAAAGAGGGTGTGTTTTCTATAAAAGGTAATGTTGAAATTCCAAATGTTATTGACTCTGGAATATACTATTTTTGACCTCCTGTATTGCTATTTTCATCATTCTAGAGATCATCAAATGTTGAATGACACGGTTTGGCTGTATCCCCACCCAAATCTCATCTTGAATTGTAGCTTCCTTAATTTCTATATGACATGGGAGGGACCCAGTGGGAGATAATTGAATCATGGGGCAAGTCTTTCCCATGCTGTTCTTGTGAGAGTGAGTAAGTCTCAGGAGACCTGATGGTTTATAAATGGGAGCTCCCCCTACACAAGCTCTGTTGCCTGCTGCCATGTAAGACGTGACTGCTCCTCATTTGCCTTCTGCCATAATTGTGAGGCCTCCCCAGCCATGCTGAACTGTGAGTCAATAAAACCTCTTTCCTTAATAAATTAGGCAGTCTTGGGTATGTCTTTGTTAGCAGTGTGAGGGCAGACTGATACATTGTCTATGCTCTCATAATAGCCTGTCAACTGGTTTCTTGCCTCATTATTGCCCCTGGAGTCCTTCTCAAACATTAAAATGACCCTCAAAAAATAAGCCAACTTTCAGTTTTTAGTCTGGCAATAATAGTCTTGGAAATCTCCATTCCATCTCAACAGCAAGTAAAAGCTGAACAATCAGAAAAATCAATAACCTCTCTTAGATCGCTAAGAAAAGTGAGACCACAGGGCAAAGAGCCGCCTCTAAACCAGAAAAGACAGACAGTTGGGTACAAAGAATCGTAAGTTACTGGTGCAGAAACCCAGGAGCAGAAACCTTCATTGGATCCAGTGCCCAGTAGGAAAACTTAAACTGAAATTGATGAATTGCTGATGACTCAGTGTGGGCGAATCTGAGAGTCCAAAACTGCAGGGGACCCAGTAATGGGAAGGGAGTTGTCACAATTTTCTGAGTTTTACCTCCAGGATTTGACCAGTTTCTTACAGTAAATGTTGGAGAAAAATGGGGAGGGGAATAGAAACCATTTTGAAATATGACAGAGAATTCTGTTCTTAACAAGTCTCACTCAGGAGAAATTATTATTTAACTGCAGCCTAACTTGCTGGAGTTTTATCATAGTCTAACTGGCTTAGAGGAAGGGGAAGGGAAATACTCAACTCCAACCCACTCTACCTATCCTGTCCCACCGAAGGCAGAGAGAGACGAGTAAAATTCAACAAAAAACTGAGAAACAATCGTGTAGCTCACAGTCCAGAGACACTAGCTCACTCAAAAGACCAAGGCATAATCATATGATTGTAAAATTCTTCTTATCCCCCGCAACGTTATCACCACATTATTAAAGGCCTATTCACAGCAGTTACTTTACCCATTACACATTGTGATGCTACCAAGAGAAAATCTCAAGACATACTAAAAGGCAAATAATATCTCTGCCACATCTGAATCTGGTTTTGATGCTTGCTTTGTTTCTTGTAGAAATTACTAGGCCAGGAATTAAAAAAAAAAACTGTGGTGAATATGTTAAGATCTCTAACGGATAAGTAAATAACAATATAAAATGGGCAATGTAAGCAGTAAACGCTATAACAGAAGTGGAGAACACCTTTGATGGGCTTTACCGAGACAAACAGAAAACAGTTACAAACATGATAGATGTGAATCCAACTATGTCAATAACCACTTTAAATGTCAATTATCTAAACACGCCAATTAAAAGAGAGAAATTTTCAGACTGCACAAAAAGAAGTTCCAGCTGTAGGTTGTTGATAAGAAATTCACTTTAAATATAAAGATACATATAGATTAAAGGTAAATGGGTAGATAAAGAAGCACTGTGCTGAACTAATTAGAAGAAAGTGGAAATGGCTGTATTAATTTCAGAGACAGTAGACTTCAGAGCAAGAAGGCTCTGAAGGGATAAAATGGAATATTTCATAGTGATGAAGGTGTCAATTCTCCAAAATGACATAGCAATCTTTAATATATATGCACCTAAAACAGGGTCAAAATATCTGAGGCTAAACTGATAGAACTGTAAAGAGAAATAGATGAATCTACTGTGTAGTTAGAAACTTCACCCTCCCTCTATTAGACATAAACAGATCTTGCAGGCAGAAAGTTAAGGACAGTTGAACTCAACAGCACCATCAATCAACAAGATATAATAGATATCCATAGACTACTTCATCCAAAAATAACAGATTACATATTTTTCTCAACTCACATGGAACGTCCACTAAGATAGACCTCAACTGGGCCATAAAACACACTTTGACAAATTTAAAAGAATTGAAATAATGCGAAATCTGCTGTCAGGCTGCAATGGAATTTGAGCTAGGGGTTAATAATTCCAATATAGCTGGATAACTCTAAAATAGTTGAAGATTAAACAACACATTTTTAAATAATACACGGGTCAGGGAAGGACTGTCCAAAGAATTTTAAAAATATTTTGCAATAAATGAAAATGAAAACATGGCTTATCCAAATTTGTAAAATGCAACAAAAACGGTGCCTAGAGGGAAATTTCTAGCATTAAGGGCATATATTAGAAAAGAAGAAAGACCCAGAATCCATAATATAAATTTCACCTTATAAAACTAGAAAAAGAGAAATTTAAATTCAAAATAAAAAGAAGAAAATAAATCATAAGCATTAAAGAAGAAATCAATGAATTGCAACACAAAATTAATAGATGAGTGACTAAACAAAAGCTGGTTCTTTGAGTAAAATTAGTAACATTGACAAGTCTCTAGACTGGCTGACTATGAAACAAAGAAAGAGGACACAAATTATTGGCATCAGAAGTGAAAGAAGGGGCTCATTATTGATAACATGGATATTAATTAGATAATAAGGAAATACTATGAACAATTCTATGCCAGGTAATTTGACAATCTAGATGAAATCAATGCCTTGAAAGACACAATCTGCGAAAATTTACACAAGACCAAATAGACAATGAGAATAAGCCAATATTTATTAAAGAAGCAGTAACTAATAATCTTCCAAAAGGAAAGAACCAGGTCTAGATGTTTTCACTGGTGAATTCTACTAAACATTTAAGAAACAAAGTATACCAGTTCTCTATGCTCTCTTTCAGAAAATAGAAGCAGAGGAACTACTTTCTACTTAATTGTGTGAACCCAAAATTACCTTAACACCACCACCAGACAAAGACATTAATTACATAGATGCTGCAATAAACATAGGGGTGCAGGTATCTTTTTCATATAATAAGTGAGTTTCCTTTGGATACTCAGTAGTGGAATTGCTGGAACCTATGGTAGTTCTATTATTGGTTCTTTGATAAATCTCCATGTTGTTTTCCATAATGGCTGTACTAAATTAGATTCTCACCAACAGTATATATGGTGTCTTTTCTTCACATTCTCCCCAGAATCTATTATGTTTTGTCTATTTTTTTTGGACAGGATCTCTCTCTGTCACCCAGACTGGAGTGCAGTGGTGTGATCTCGGCTCACCGCAGCCTCTGCCTCCCAGGCTTAAGTGATTCTCCTACCTCAGCCTCCCAAGTAGCTGGGATTACAGGCGCCCACCACCACGCCCTGCTAATTTTTGTATTTTTAGTAGAGATAGGGTTTCACCACCATGGCCAGGGTGGTCTCGAACTTCTGATCTCAAACGATCCACCCACCTTGGCATGTTTTGTCTTTTTAGCCATTCTAACTTGTGTAAGATGATATCTTGCAGTTTTGATTTGCATTTCCCTGGTGATTGCTGATATTGAGCATTTTTTTTCATATGCCTGGGGGCCGTTTGTAGATCTTGTTTTGAAAAATGTGCATTCACATCCTTTGCCCACTTTTTAATTGGATTGTTTTTGCTGTTGAGTTGTTACAGTTCCTTGTATATTGTAGATATCAGTCCCTTTTCAGATGAATAGTTTACAAGTATTTTCTCCCATACAACAGGCTATCTCTTTACTCTGTTGATTATTTCTTCTTCTGTGCAGAAGCTTTTTAGTTTAATATAGTCTTATTTGTCTATTTTTGTTTTTGTTCCTTGTGTATAAGCTGTATTATTAGTTGCCCAAACTTTTGAAAGCAACTAAGATGTTCTTTAGCAGATGAATGGCTATATAAACTATAGAATGTCTAAACAATGAAATACTATTCAGTGTTAAGAAGAAATGAGCTATCAACCCATGAAAAGACATGGAAGAAACGTATATGCGTATCACTGAGTGTGGGAAGCCAATCTGAAAAGAGCTAACATTATATAATTCCAGCTATATGACATTCTAGAAAAGGCAAACTTTGAAGAAAGGAAAAAGTTCAGTGGTTGTTAGAGGTCAGTGGAGTGGGAGAAATAAATAGGCAGAGCACAGAGGATTTTTAGAGCAATGAAACTGTTCTGCGTGATACTATAATGGTGGATACATGCCATTACACATTTCCAAACCCATCAAACGTACAACACCAAGAACTAACCCTAAAATAACCATGGACTTTGGCTGATGTGTCAATGTAGGTCCATCAATTGTAACCAATATCCCAGTGTGGTGAGATATGTTGATACTGGGGGAGGGTATGGATATATGGAGGCAGAGAGTACATGAGAAACCTTCTGCTCAGTTTTGTTGTGAACCTAAAACTGCTGGAAAAAGAGGTCTATTTTTAATAAAATTTTTAAAATAAGCAATGTACTAGCCTCCCCAAAGCATGAAATATTGCATCTTTCATTTTAGGTGCTTAATATTTGTTGAATGAATGAATGAGTGGGAATTTGCCACTGAGCCAGATAGGAGAATGACATACAAAGCTGAAGGAAAACATGTGCCAGAGATCATACTTATAAAACTGAAGATAATGGTTAAAATATTTATAATTTATGACATGACATTATGACATGAACACTGACCGATCTGAATGAACTTCTGACTAATCAGATTGGACACTGACCAAATCACTATACCAGGGCATAGTAGCTGAATATCAACCTAGTGGAAAGGAATGCTGTCCTGTGATGAACACAGATTATTCTGTCTGGGGATGAGATATGCAATGGAATGAAAGAAAATGCCCATTTATTGAGTCCCACAGTGGAAAGCTTTGTGGAAGATTATAAGAGATGTGATTAGTAATTATTATTTTCTTATCTAGAATGCTAGTAAATTGTAACAGTTTTTTAAAAAGTTTGCTCTGTATTTTCACATATTCACTATGCTCCTATCAGAAACAAAAATTGGGAAAATCCTTCAAAGTTATGAAAGTATTAATGGCTTAAAAAGCCATATTTTTCTGCTATTACATTTGAAAACTTTTGGATTGACAGTACTTCAGACACAAGTAAAACTCACTTAAGCAAAACGTATTTTTTTTCGTATGTTACAAGGGTGCTTCATATAACTGAAGGGCAGAGATACAGCTGGGTCTCAGAAACAATTTGGAATAAGTCATCAAGTCTCTCCATCTTTTATATTTGTTTCTCACTCCTGGTCTGCTTCATTTGTTATCTGCAGAAAATCTGTTTCCCATAACAATAGCAGAAAAATAGCAGCACCAAGGTCTCTTGAGTGTATGTTGTCACTTCAAGAGCCAGAACCCGTAACTCCAAATTTACATTTCTACAGAATACCACTCATTAGCCCAGGTGGATTAGCTTCATGATGCTAAGCCAATTAGATAGAGCCTGGGGGAAGCAACTTGCAAGGTGGATTGGGGCAGATGTTCTACCCTGGCAAGAATATTTAATATTTCTTAGAAGCAGGGTCGCATTTCCTGAGCCTCTAAGGTAGATGTCAATCAAAACTTCTCAGAAATGAATTGACATAGATATCTACTATAATTGGACCATAAACCTCTAGGCTTTATCGTCAACATTTAGTAAAGTGTCTTGTGTTTAGTAGACACTCAATCAATATTTACAGTTGGTAACAGTGGCTCACACTTGTAATCCCAGCACTTTCAGAGGCTGAGATAGGAGGATAGCTTAAGCCCAAGACCACACCACCTCCCTCCAGCCTGGATGAAAAAGCAAGACTCCATCTCAAAATAAATAAATATGTCCTGCATTGATATATTTCATCTATACTCTTCCACTAACTGCAAATAGGGAGACCACTGGTCAATATCTTGAATATGGTGGGTAGCAATTTAGTGTAATGCTTAAAAATAGAAGGGTTTTGTCAAGACTCTTCCTGTGCAAACCCTGCATTTGCTTCTTAATAGATTTGTGGTCCTGAGCAAGTCTTAGTTTCCTTTTCTGTGAAGTGGTCATTATGCTATTAATACTTCAGAAGTCTGCCATGGGCATTACATTAAATGACTCATGTGAAACACCTGGTAAGCTGAAAGTGTTTAATGAATGTTAACTGACATTATAATAAATAGCCACTGGATATTTTAGTGAATGCACTTACCTATAGAAATAAAAACTCAATTGAGCTTTACTTTTCACTTAAATTATATTAGATATTATAAAATCTTAATAGTAATTTTGCTTTAATGAGCCAATTTAAATGAATACAGATAATGTTAACTGCAACAGATTGGATATTTTAGAAGGTCACTTTATGAATTGTGGGGCTAAATTTACCAATTATATTAAAACAAAGCAAAACAGGGACTAGGTGTTAAATCAAGTTTAGCCTAAAGCTGCCTTCTTATACATTTTAATTTCGGCCTAAACGTTTCTCTGTACATAGTGAACTATAACCTAAATGGAGGTGTAAATAAACCGTATCCTACTTTTGTGCCAATCATCAAGTTTTGGACAACTTTGGGGGGCCCCCTTTGGGGGGCCAACTGTTCAAACCATGTTCAAGTAAGGCAAACACCAGCAGTCACCAATCCAGCTGTTTCTGCACCTCACTTCCATCTTCTGTAGCTGCTTTCCCTTTTCTGTCTCTAAATCTTCTTCCACCATATGGCTGAGCTGGAGTCTCTTTGATTCTACTCTGGCTCGAGAAGCTGCCTGATTTGCAAATTAAAACTCTGTTAAAAGTAATCTGTCTAAGGTTTTACTTTTAACATTAGGAAAGCACAATTTGAACTTACAAGTGGTTAGTCTTGACATTCATCAGGTACTAATATTTTGGTCAGGAGAATAAGATAAGTGAACAACTCTTATTTTTAACGGTACCGGACTTTTTGTTTGTTTGTTTTAGTTCTTTAGTTATGTTGTTTTGTTTTGTTTCATTTTTACGCAAATGTCTGTTTGGGGACAGTTTATGTTGGGGTGCAGTACATTTTTCCAGAACTCATTTTCTACTCGGCACTTCTTATTTGAAAATACTCAGAAAGATCAATAGGAGAAATTGTAACTTTTATAAGAACGATGTTTTTATGATTCATAGCTCCCTTTTCTTTTAGAAGACGCTATTCTAAAAAGCTATTTTGGGATTTCTATTCTCAGTGCACCACAATAAAGTAAACTTTAAGAAAGTTGCAAAAACGCCTATAGTCATTACTTTTGCAGGATCAATAATTCAAATGGTGCTTCAATTTTTCAGTGACAGAAGTTATACTCAGATACTCTAAAACTAATACATTGTTACCTTTATGCCCCATTCAGATTAGTTGATGATATCTATACTCAAATAACTCTGCATGAATTTTGTTAGAAATTGGATGCATTCAGGATCATAGACATTTTGTCTACTGGACAGTGAAAAGGCATCTTTCTAATTGGTCTGTCCAATGCAATGTGTAGCATATTGCTACACATGACTAGGCAATTAAAAACTGGGTCATATGGGACAGACAGGTTAAATGAGCACCATGCTTTCTGAGTCCTAGGTTTTGAATGAGAGAAAACAGAGAACGCAAATTTCAAAGAAGTATTTTATTTGAGGCTTCAATAGCTTCTGACAGTAAAAGAAAGCCTGGGAGTGAGATCAAACCCAGGCAAGGTCTCTGATTTGAAAAAGTAATCTTACATAAGAAAGAAAACATACTTTGACAACTTTTACTAATTGTCTCACTATGTGTATTTGGCAAGATTTAGTTAGATAAATTAGCAGCTTGATATTTCAAAAAGAAAGAAATTTAAAAGTGAACTTAGAGTTTGGAAAATTATTGGAAAGATGGGAAAATTTACATCTAGCTTTTAAATTTGGTGCTAGCTTTCAAGAAATCAGAAAACTACAGGTATTTTTGAGACAACTATACTCCCTGCATACTTGAGTAGTTTGATTTCCAGGAAAATGTCCAAAAAAGCTGCAAAACCTCATGTCTGCTGGAGTTCATGAATGGCCTGATAGAATGATTTCTGCTTTTCTTTCTTCTTCCATATCTCACCGGAGTCCTCTCATGATCAAATAGGTATGTCTCTGGTAAGTGTCATTCAGAATACCACTAGGACAGCAAAATAGTAGAACGGAGATCTGTATTAGTCTGCAAAGTGGAAAGAGACAGTCTCCAGTGGGTACTAAAAAGGTGCTCTTTCTATGAAAAGGAAAAGAGCAGGTTAGTTTTTATGCCTTACATGGTCTGTATTATACAATAGAGTCATACACAGGAAGCAGGTTTGGGAGAAAAGCCATACATATTTATGATCAGCATTGAGTGCATGTGCAATGGATAAACATATATGTTACATCCCATGTTCACTTTGGGGTGAGATTTTAGTATTAAAATGAGGTGAGATTTGATTATTTACATCAAAAAGTGAACTGTAGGGCCAGGTGCTGTGGCTCACCCCTTTAGTCCCAGCACGTTGGAAGGCAGAGGCAGGCAGATTGCTTGAGATAGGAGTTTGAGACTAGCTTGGCCAATATAACGAAAATCCATCTCCACTAAAAATACAAAAATTAGCTAGGCTTGGTGGTGCTCACCTGTAATCCCAGCTACTCTGGATGCTGAGGTGGGAGAATCACTTGAACCTGGGAGGCAGCGGTTGCAATGAGCCAAGATCACCCTACTGCACTCTAGCACCCTGGGCAGCAAAGCGAGACTCCATCTCAAAAAACAAACAAAAAAAGTGAACTGTAGGATACAAAGACAGTTTGTGCTTGGTCTCTATTAGCTGGGTGAAACTAGCTTGAGGTCTGCAGTTGCCTATCAGGAAAGAACGTTTCCAAGGCTAGCCCTCTGTCCGGTCAAATTTGTAATGGTCTGGGCTGTTAATCAGAGTTAGAGGAGCCTGACAATGTGCCTGATAGCTCCTTATAGTTAGGTTGTCATGGAGTTTAGGAGATTAGAGGATCTGAAATTTTCTTTTAAGGTATACATATATGCTAGGGTTCTCCAAAATGGAAAGTTCCAGTATCAGTGCTTTCTTTTTGGTTTTTTTGTTTGTTTTTTTGGCACTCTGTTGCCAGGTTGGAGTGCAGTGGTGCAATCTTGGCTCACTGCAACCTCCGCCTCCTGGGTTCAAACGATTCTCCTGCCACAGCTTCCTGTATAGCTGGGATTACAAGCTCCCACCACCTCCCACCACCATGCCTGGCTAATTTTTGTATTTTTAGTAGAGACGAGGTTTCACCATGTTGGCCAGGATGGACTCGATCTCCTGACCTCGTGATCTGCCTATCTCAGCCTCCCAAAGTGCTGGGATTACTGGCGTGAGCCACTGTGACCGGCGGCGGGCTGATTAATTAATTCAGCTTTTCAAACGAGTTTCTCAATAACAAACTTGGCAGAATCACAATTTTTTATAAGACGTAACAGAGTAGGGTTTAAAATATAATTGACTCTAGTCTTTTATTTAATTAATATTTCAACAAATGTTCACAATGTATATCAGTGCTCTCCTTTTCATACTCTAGATCCACCAAGCATTTGTCAATTTCCCCATACTTAATAAAGTTATCTATCAACAATGATATATTTTTCAGTCTCTTATCCCTCCACTTCTCTTCATCTCATCCTCTCAATAGAGAGTTTATTCTTCTTACTTGTCCAAATTCGTTTTGAGAGCTTGTGGGTGTAAGTTATTTACTTATCTTTTATTTATACACCCTACAAAATAACTTTATGTTTTTTTAAAGCTTTTTTTTTAAAGAAAATGGCCATGAGAAAAGTTGCAGCATACTAGTGATACAGTATTGTAAGTCAAAATGTAATTAGTAATCCCATACATAATTTAGTTACAATCTGTTTCTTTTTTGCTAATTGATATTATATGAATATTGAGTTTAAATACTATATGTCTGACAATAAAGATTAATTTCAGTAATATCTCACAATATCTGTGTTATAATAGTTTGAGCTGCCCCATTTCTAATACAAATCATTGTATTGTTCTCTAGTTTAGAATTTATTGGTGCCTTAGGAAACATTTATGATTAAAACCCAATAATTGATGAAGAACTATGAAATAATTATCTATGTATATGGGGTCAAACTATCTGTTCTTGGTTGATTATTAAAGACTAGAATTCTGCAGTAAGTAATAACATAAAATATATGCTTTCCAGATTCTTGAGAAAAAATAAAACTTTAAAGTTTTGGTTGCCCAACTCACCAAAATTCTAGTTGTGAGAACTCATTTAATGGCAGAATTCCTGGAGGGATCCACTTCCATAGGTATTCAAAATTTCATCCAAAGACGAAGCTAGAATAGAAAAAAAACTGAATCTCATTGCTTGATCTTCAATTAATATTGCATCCAACAAAATGGGCTCAAGTTTATGTTTTTGATTTACAATTTAGGGCATTATGAATAAGAAATCTGTGAAACTCATGGCCATATGTATAATTGCCATGAAGACGGAACGGCAACATATTTGATGTACTTTAAATATTGTTTCCCACCCAAATCTTATGTTAAAATATAGTCCCAAATGTTGGAGGTGGGACTTGGTGGGATGTGTTTGGGTCATGGTGGTGGATTTCTCATGGCCTGATTCCGTCCTTGAGGTAGGGAGTGGATTTTCATGAGATCTGGCTTTTTAAAAGTGTGTGGTACCTCCCCACCATCCCCACAGGCTCCCTCTTTCCCCTGCTTTCACCATGTGACATGAATGCACTCACTTAACTTTCCACCATGAGCAAAAGCTACCTGAGGCCTCCTCAGAAGCTGAGCAGATAATGGAGTCATGCTTGTACAACCCCCAGTACCATAAGCCAATTAATTCTCTTTTCTTTATAAATTACCCAGCCTCAAATATTTTATAAAGAAAGATATTTTATAATAAATCTTTATAGCAATGCAAGAATGGCCTAACACAGAAAATTGGTACCAGGAGTGGGATATAGTTATGAAGATTCCTGAAAATGTGGAGGAGATATTGAAACTAAGTAACAGGCAGAGGTTCGATGGGTTTGGAGAACTCAGAAGAAAATAGGAAGATGAGGGAAAGTTTAGATCTCCTTAGAGACTGGTTAAATGATTATGACCACAATGCTGATAGTGATACAAATGGTGATGTCTAGGTTGATGGGGTCTCAGATGGAAATGAGGAACTTATTGAGAACTGGATCAAAAGTCACCCTGGTTATCCCTTAGCAAAGAGCTTTGCTGTCTTATGTCCATGCCCTAGGGATCTGTGGAACTTTGAATTTAAGAGCGATAATTTAAAATATCTGGAGGAAGAAATCTCTTTCTTTCTTTCTTTCTTTCTTTCTTTCTTTCTTTCTTTCTTTCTTTCTTTCTTTCTTTCTTCTTTCTTTCTTTCTTTCTTCCTTTTCTTCCTTCTTCTTTCTTTCTTCCTTTTTCTAAGACAGGGTCTTCCTCTGTCACCAAGGCTGGAGTGCAGTGGCACAATCATGGCTCACTGTAGCCCCAACTTCCCAGGCTCAAGTTTTCCTATCACCTCAGTCTCCTGAGTAGCTGGAACTACAGGCACATTCCATCACGCCTGACTAATTTTTTATAATTTTTGGTAGAGATGGGGTTTCATCATGTTTCCCAGGCTGATCTCGATGTCCCGGGTCCAGTGATTTGTCTATGTTGGCCTGTTGAAGTACTGGGATTATAGCTGTGAGCCACCGTGCCCAGCCAGCAGAAGAAATTTCTGTGCAGCAGTGAAGTATTCATGATATTGCCTTGTGGCTATACGTATATACTTATATATACTTTATACAGCCTATACTCAGAGGCAGAAGCAAAGAAATAACTCAACGCTGGAGTTTATATTTAAAGAGGAAACAGAGTGTAAAAGTTTAGAAAATGTGCACCCTGGCCATATGGTAGAAAAGAAAATCCCATTTTCAGGGAAGAATCAGAGTAGATTGCAAAGAAACCACTTGCTAGAGATATTTACATGACTAAAAGAGAACCAGGTGCTGAGAGCCAATACAATGGAAGCAATGTTTTAAAGGCATTTCAGAGATCATCAAGTCAGTTCTTCCCATAACAGGCCCAGAGGCCCAGAGGGACTAAATGGTTTCAGATCCCAAGTCCAGGGCACCATTGCCCTGAGCCACCCTAGAAGGCCACTTCTTGCATCCTGGCCAATCCATTACCAGCTGTGGGTAAAAGGGCCCCAGGTATAGCTTGCACCATTGTGGCAGAGAGTGCAAACCATAACTTTGGCAACATTCATATAGTGTTAAGCTTGTGGGTTTGTAGAGTGCAAGAGTGAAGGAGGCTTGGTTGCCTCCACCTAGATTTCAGAGGATATATGGGAAAGCCCAGGTCCCCAGGCAGAAGCCTGCTGGAAGGGTGGAGATCACAGAGCACCTCTACTAGGTTAATATCAAGGTGAAATGTGAGGGTGGAGCTCCCAAACAGTGTCCCCAATGTGCACTGCCTAATGAGTCTGTGGTAAGGAGCCACCATTCTAAAGTCTCCCAGAATGGTAAAGCCATTGACTGCTTATACCCTGATCCTGGAAAAGCCACAAGCAATCAACTCCAGCCCCTGAGAGTAGCCATAGGGGGTGAACCTGAAAAGCCAGAGGGTGGAACTGCTCAAGGCCTTAGGAGCCCACCTCTTGCACCAGTGTGCCAAATATGTGGGACATGGAGTCAAGGGAAATTATTTTTGAGCTTTAAGACTTAATTACTGCTCTGCTGAGTTTCGGATTTGTGTGGGGCATGTAGCCCCTTTATTTTGGCTGATTTCTCCCTTTTGGAATGGGAATGTCAGCCCAGTGCCTGTACCCCACTGTACCTTGAAAATAAATAACTTGTTCTGATTTTGCAGGCTTGTGGTGGAAGGAACTCAATTCAGATGAGACTTTGGACTTTGGACTTTTGAGTGATACTAAATTGGGTTCAGACTTTTTTGGTGGACTATTGAGAATGCATGGCTGTATTTTGAAATGTAAGAAGGATATGAAATTTGAGGGACCTGAGGAAGAATAACACAGTTTGGATATTTGTCCCATCCAAATCCTATGTTGAAATATAATACCCAATATTGGAGATTGGGTCTTGTGGAAGGTGTTCAGGTCATGGAAGCAGATCCTTCATGGTTTGGTGCTGTCCTTGAGATAGTGAGTGAGTTCTCACAAGATCTGGTTGTTTAAAAGTGTGTGGCACCTTCCTCCCTCCAACTTGATCCCTCTTGCTCCTTCTTTTGCCATGTAACATGCCTGCTCCTGCTTCACCTTCTGCCATGAGTAAAATCTCCCTGAAACTTCCCAAAAGTCTGAGCAGATGGTGGCACTATGCTAGTACGGCATACCATAACTGTGAGCCAATTAACCCTCTTTTATTTATAAATTACCAGTCATAAGCATTTCTTTATACCAATGCAACAATGACCTAACACAGCATATCTTATATCTTAACTCTAGGAAGAGCCATTTCTCTCCTATGCTTTAAGTTTTAGGGTACATGTGCACAATGTGCAGGTTTGTTACATATATATACATGTGCCATATTGGTGTGCTGCACCCATTAACTCGTCATTTAGCATTAGGTATATCTCCTAATGCTATCCCTCCCTGCTCCCCCCACCCCACAACAGTCCCCAGAGTGTGACGTTCCCCTTCCTGTGTCCATGTGTTCTCATTATGAATAGACGTTTCTAAAAAGAAGACATTTATGTGGCCAACAAACATATGAAGAAAAAGCTCATCATCACTGGTCATTAGAGAAATACAAATCAAAACCACAGTGAGATACCACCTCACAACAGATAGAATGGCGATCATTAAAAAGTCAGGAAATAATAGATGCTGGAGAGGATGTGGAGAAATAGGAACGCTTTTACACTGTTGGTGGAAGTGTAAAATAGTTCAACCATTGTGGAAGACAGTGTGGCAATTCCTTAAGGATCTAGAACCAGAAATATCATTTGACCCAGCAGTCCCATTACTGGGTAGACACCCAAAGTCTTATAAATCATTCTACTATAAAGACACATGCACGCATATGTTTATTGCAGCACTATTTACAATAGCAAATACTTGGAACCAACCCAAATGACCATCAATGATAGACTGGATAAAGAAAATGTGGCACATATACACCATGGAATACTATGTAGCCATAAAAAGAATGAGTTATTGTCCTTTGAAGGGAAATGGATGAAGCTAGAAACCATCATTCTCAGTAAACTAACACAGGAAGAGAAAACCAAACAGCACATGTTCTCACTCATAAGTGGGAGTTGAACAATGAGAACACATGGACACAGGGAGAGGAACATCACATACCGGGGCCTGTAGTGGGGTGGGAGACAAGGGGAGGGATAGCATTGGGAGAAATACCTAATGCATGTGGGGCTTAAAACCTAGATGATGGGTTGATGGGTGCAGCAAAACACCATGACACACACATACCTATGTAACAAACCTCCAAGTTCTGCACATGTATCCCAGAACTTAAAGTATATACATATATATATGAATGGCGGGTTGTGGACTGGGAGTTGTACAGTGTATTAGTTTTTATTGCTGTGTAACAAATTACCACAAAATGTGTATAACGCTCACTCATTAGCTCAAATATTGTGGATCTAGTACAATATGGTGATAATAATCTTTTTTTTTTTTTTTTTTTTTGAGATGGAGTCTCGCTCTGTCGCCCAGGCTGGAGTACAGTGGCCCGATCTCGGCTCACTGCAAACTCCACCTCCTGGAGCGCCATTCTCCTGCCTCAGCCTCC
The DNA here is from genome assembly GCF_006542625.1 of Nomascus leucogenys. Taxonomy (NCBI): domain Eukaryota; kingdom Metazoa; phylum Chordata; class Mammalia; order Primates; family Hylobatidae; genus Nomascus; species Nomascus leucogenys. The sequence continues at coordinate 42,627,167 of NC_044400.1, forward strand.
CGAGTAGCTGGGACTACAGGCGCCTGCCACCACGCCTGGCTAATTTTTTTGTATTTTTAGTAGAGACTGGGTTTCACCATTTTAGCCAGGATGGTCTCGATCTCCTGACCTCGTGATCTGCCCGCCTCGGCCTCCCAAAGTGCTGGGATTACAGGCGTGAGCCACCGCGCCTGGCCGGTGATAATCTTTACTCAGTGTTTCACAAGGTTGAAATAAGGTATTGGGTAGGTTGAGTTTGTGTTTGAAGGTTCAAGATAAATATAAGCTCCTGAGCTCATTTATGTTGGCAGAATTCTATTCTTGCAGCTGTAGGTCTGAGGTTTCCATTCCCTTTCTGGCTATCTGCCAGGGTTTATTTTGAACTCCTACAAGTTGACTACATTCCATGCAACATGATTCCTTCTGCATTCAAAGCTAGCTACAGAGAATTTCCCTCACATTGACTTCATCTCACACTTCTAATCTTTGACGTCTCCATGTTTGACATTTAGACCCCGATTCAAAGGGTTCATGTGGCAAGGTCAGGCTCACCAAGATAACCTATCTATTTTAAGGTTAACTGAATTGGGAATTTAATTTTCACAGCAATACTTAGGCTACTGTTTGATTGAATAAGTGGAAGTGGAAGTAGTTGTAGGTATACCAGGGCCAAGACTATTTTAGAATTCTGTCTACCAAATAGCATAGTGATGATCAGAATAATTGGAAACTGGAAAATGTAAAGTTATATTTTCCTAATGTCAATCTTTGAAGTATGGAACACATTTGTGAACTATTTTTAGCCATTGTTGAGGATCACCTGCTCTTAATTCTCTAATTCTCTATGCTAATTTTATTCTCCACCTTATATTCTTAGGCTTATCTTGCTTTAAATTCAATGTCTATTCATTTTATCTTTTGTACTATATGTAAGTAATACTATATCCTTTGTGAACAGAGGTTGGAAAATAGATACATTTATAAAAAAAACTTTGTTCTATGATTTCATTTTTTGAGATGATATAAAAAGTTGTGATTTTACCAAATGGAAAATAAGTCCTATAAAGAAAGTTGGAAAGGAATATTACATAGTTTCTCTTAGAGAAAACATATATAAAGCTTGGTTAGCAAAGGATACAGACTGTGCTTCTCTCAAGGCTCTTTGAAATTTATATAATTACCTAGTTGACATAATTCAGCTTTACTAGAGAAATGGATTGTAGCATAAAACCATTTTATTTCAACACTCTTAGAATTCTATTAAAATAATTATTAACTGTTGGGTAATAGTTATCAGAGCTACAATAAAATATAGTAAATTAACATATTTGAAACTTTATATGCAGTAGTTTTACAGTGCCTAGAAGTTATGTGAATATTAACAGAATAACAATGAAATAAATATGAGGTCTCTTTTAAAAAAAAGTACTTAACGTATTTCATGTAGCTTTCAAGAGAAGGGCAGAGGAAACACTATCTTTGAGCCCTTGAAATATTTATTTATTCCAGAAAAACACTGAAATTATATTTCAGCTTAGAATGTCTAGTGTCCTTTTCAATTTAAAAATCACGAAACTGTATGCCTCAGTAACACTGCTTTATTGAAATTAGATACTGTGAAATTTTCAGGTTGTAGAAGAGTTTGTGATTGATGGATGTGCAAAGCATCACCTTTTCATAATGCTCAATCTTTCTTCATTTGAAAGTAGAATCATTCTAGCAAGCATTATGCTCCACTAGTAACTTTAGAAAAAAGTAAACTTAGAATCTCTAAAAGTAGTTATGCATTTCAAAACATATAAACATTGCAAAAAAATCAACCAGGTTTTCCAACCCTCTGTAAAGAAGGCGAGTACATAACTCCCCTAATAATGGCATTGAGGTGTGCATGTGTGTGTGTGTGTGTGAGAGAGAGAGAGAGAGAGAGAAAGAGAGAGAGGAGGTGGGGAAAAGAAAACATGCTTAACATTGGTCTATGTATCTATAAATTAGGTGAATACTTAAAGGACACCCCAATACTATTTTTGGGGGCTTAAGCCATTGGTTAAAATAAAAGCCTTCTTGTGTGGGCGATGTATTGCTTTTTTTGGAAGATGGACTTAGGTACTGTACTGGGAGAAATTTAGGCTCTGATATGTTACGCTATACTATTTGGATTATTTTTGAGAGTCAGGCAGAAAAGAAAATATAAATTCTGAAGAAAATATCTATTCTTTAAAAAAAATCCTCTCTTCAAGTGAAATGTAAATATACCAATTGGTTAAGAACAAAAAAGTCTTTTTGGGAAACATCAGATCTTCAGAGTTATTTGTTACCTACATTTCAAAGTAAATAATTACTGACAATACCGTTTAACCAAAGTAATGACCCAAATGCTTCAGATCCAGAGATATATATTTTTAAATCTACCATTTATTACTGATAATTATATGGCAAACTTAAAATGTGAAATGAGCCACATGTAAACATACATTTATTTTAAAGATGTTTTCAGTGTTTTAAAATATTTAGTAAATACATATTGAACAATGGAGGCAGGAAAAGCTAAAGATACAGGCTCCAGAATCAGAGGGTTGTGGCCTGGCTGTGAACTCTGTCACCAGCTATACAGTTTTCAGCAAGTTGCTCAAACTTGTTAAGCCTTAGTTTCTCAACAAGCGAAGAGGGGCAAATAATGCCCATGCATAGGGGTTTTGTGAGGATTAATCTCATATTTAATGAATAATGGTGAAGTGGCAACTGACTCGAAGACTATTATACATACTAGGAAGGCAAGAATGAGCAAAACAGGTAGACCTCACTGTCCACAGGGGACTTATATTCTAGTAGGTTAAATGTGATGAGAAATACAAAGCCTTTCTCACAGTGTCAGGCATGTTGTAGTCATTTAATAAGTGCAAACTATGGTTATTTTATTAGTTTTTAATAAGAATATGTTTCATATTGAAAAAGGCCTACAGATCTGCAAAATTGTGAAACAACATGACATTTATTAAGACAGAAAGGGCTTTTTTAAAGAAGCATAGAGGCTGGGCGCAGTGGCTCACACCTGTAATCCCAACACTTCAGGAGGCTGAGATGGGTGGATCACCTGAGGATGGGAGTTCGAGACCTGCTTGACCAACATGGAGAAACCCCATCTCTACTAAATATACAAAATTAGCTGGGCATGTAATCCCAGCTACTCATGAGACTGAGGCAGGAGAATCACTTGAACTCGGGAGGCGGAGGTTCCGATGAGCTGAGATCGCATCAGTGCACATCAGCCTGGACAACAAGAGTGAAACTCCATTTCAAAAAATCAAAACAAAACAAAAAGGAGCATAGAACAAGCTTTGAGATTTTAGTACCTATCCCAAGTCAAAATTCTTTTGGAGATCATTAAGGCATGGGTTCCTCATTTATCTCCAGTTATGATAGTTTTATTGTAAAACTACATGAGCAGGTAGCACCATATGAAAAGAAAGAACTGCAGATAACAATGGGATTGAAGATCATCTTCTCTATTTCCTTGTCTTGTCTATATTAAAATTATGTATTGGTGTCCTTATAAACAATGAAAGTAACTATCTATATTAATTTAGGGGGAGGCAAGAAAGATGCCCCATTTGCTATCACAAGAAGGTTAACAGTTTAACACAGATATGACTGTCCTGTGAGCATGGCTACTTTTCACTACTTTTTAAACCATTATTTTAAGTTCAATGGTACAAGAGCAGGTTTGCTACATAAGCAAACTTGTGTCATGGAAGCTTGTTGTAGAGAATATTTCATCACCCGGTTATTAAGCCTAGTACCCATTAGTTATTTTTCCTGATCCTCTCCCTCCTCCCAACCTCCACCCTCCATCCTACAGAAGGCCCTAGTGTGTGTTGTTTCCCTCTATGTGTCCATGTATTCTCACCATTTAGCTCCCACTTATAAGTGAGAACATGCGGTATTTGGTTTTTTGTTCCTGTGTTAATTTGCTAAGGATAATGGCTTCCAGTTCCATCCATGCCCTGCAAAGGACATGATCCCATTATTTTTTTATGGCTGCATAGTATCCCATGGTGTATATGTACCACATTTTCTTTATTCAACCTTCCATTGATGGACATTTAGGTTGATTCCATGTATTTGCTATTGTGAATTGTGCTACAATTAACATACACATGCATGTGCCTTTATAACAGAATGACTTTTATTCCTTTGGGTATATATCTGGTAATGAATTTGCTGGGTCAAATGATATTCCTGTCTTTAGGTTTTTGAGGAATCACCACACTGTCTTCCACAATGGCCATACCAAATTTTTAATTTGATTTTCTTATGTCAGTAATGTCTTTAATGGTTTATCTTATGTTATCTACATGGAATCCAAGATACTCTTTAATATGGTAAATTAGAACATGTCTATTCCATGCCTAGAAATCTCACTGGATTTCTAAGACAGAAATCATCCTTCTTCTCATGACTCCAAGATTCCAAATGACCTCTGATCTCTTATTATGCCATATTTCCATTGATCCCCATGGCCCATTGCACTGGCCTGCTTTCTTCCTCTTGAACATTTCTGCTTATCACTATCTCCATTTTCTGTCCCTTCTGCCTTCAATTCTCTTATTCCAACAAGTAATGTGGCTAACTCTTTCATAATTTAGGAGCTCTGAGCTCAAATATTACTTCTTCCAAAGGCTTTCACCAACAAGAAGCTGAATATGAATCTGCTATCTCATGACTATAAGGCAATAAAGACAATCTAAAGATGACTGATCAAAAAGATAGGAGCGTAGGTCCTTGATGATATCAGTATTGAATGGCCCATCTTATGACTTCATTTTATGAGATAATAGTAAAACCCTAATTTGTTTCAGCCATAGTGTGCTTTTTTTTTTTTTCCTGAAGGGTGAAGGTGGGATTTTCTCCATGTAAAGAATCTTTGAGAATTAGCTTACAATGACAGAGTATAATTATTCATTATTATGGATGTACAACCCTCGTCTAATTAATCAAGTGAGATGAAGCAGATCACACATTATTACTATAAATCTCAGGTTTAAGATAACTGGCACTTTAAATATGTTTTATGTTAGATTAAGTTGGAAAAGCCTATTTGAAATTTGAAAGGCTAAACTACACATACATTATGACTGCTTTTTAAAAGCATTTAGAAAGAGAATATGTTTATTCTATATCAATAAATGTTCATGGAAATAGAGCAGAATTTCTATTTGCAAACATGAGACACCTTATGTAATGTGCTTGGATACATAACAGAAATAATGAGGATCATCCCAACACTTAAATATAGCTAAGCAAATAATAGTTTCTACTGACTGAGACAGATCATAGCATCACATGCTCTGTTGAAGCAGTGTATATTTCACAGTAGCTAGAAGAGAACTTGAAATGTTTCCAAAACATAGAAATGATAAATACCCAAGGTGATGAATACTTCACATACCCTCACTTGAACATAATACCTTCTATGCATGGAAAGAAATATCATGCGTACTCTGTAAATATATAAAATATTACATATTGAACAGATGTAGAAAACAAAGAAAGATGGGCTTGTAGGAACTGGCTTGTTGAAAAAGGCCTTTAAATGAGGACTGCCTGGAGGTTTGCTGTGTGGTTGTTTTGATCTTTGGGTTCAGCAAGGATAGTGAGATAAGCTCTTGGATAATACTAGGTTATATACTGTTTATTGTTAGTGTCCTTCACTGGTATTAATTTGGATTTTAGAGGAAAACATTACCTTTTTAAAGTCCTGATACGGTTTGGCTCTGTGTCTCTACCCAAATGTCACCTTGAATTGTAGTAACCCCCATGTGTCAAGGGCAGGATGGGGTGGAGATAATTGAATCATGGGGACGGTTTCCCCCATGCTGTTCTCAGGATAGTGAGCGAGCTCTCATGAGATGTGATGGTTTTATAAGGGGCCTTCCACTTTGCTCTGTGCTCATTCTCTCTCCTACTGCCCTGTGAAGAGGTGCCTTCCACATGATTGTAAGTTTCCTGAGGCATCCCCAGCCATGTGGAGCTGTGGGTCAATTAAACATCTTTTTTTTTTTTTTTGAGATGGAGTCTCACTCTGTCGCCAGGCTGGAGTGCAGTGGCGGGGTCATGGCTCACTGCAATCTCTTTCTCCCGGGTTCAAGCAGTTCTCCTGCCTCAGCCTCCTGAATAGCTGGGATTACAGGCACATGCCACCACACCCAGCTAATTTTTATATTTTTAGCAGAGACAGGGTTTCACCATGATGGTCAGGATGGTCTTAATCTCCTGACCTCATGATCGGCCCACCTCTGCCTCCCAAAGTGTTGGGATTACAGGCGTGAACCACCGTGCCCGGCCTGCATCCGGCCTAAACCTCTTTTCTTTGTAAATTACCCTGTCTCGAGTATTTCTTCATAGCAGCATGAGAATGGATTAATACAAGTCCTTAAGGCACATGTTGCCATTTTTCTTTTTAATATCAGTAAAATCAAAATAACACATCAAACAACTTATAGTTCAAGTAGAGTATAAAATTCGTGAATGCAAGAACTTGTTTATACTTGTTTATATTGGTCAACAATTTATCCTTAGCATTCAGCCTTCAGGCTGATATAGTTAGGACTCAGAAAGTTCTTGTTTAATAAATGAATGAACTAATCATTTTAAAAAATAGTTACCCTAAATAATATCTACCACTTATAAAGTATTTGATACATGCCAGGCACTGTATAGACCTATGCATATAATAATGTAAAAACTTTCTATAAATAGATACTATTATTCCCCTCTTTTAAAAAATTAAAAGGTAGTAGTTACAAGGAATCAAATAGTTTTCCAGTTATACATAGTAAGTACAGGCAAAGCAATTTAAACTATAGTAATCTGGTTCTGGATTATACACTCCTAATGACTGTAATATGTACTCTTTCTAACTTAATGGGAATAAACCCATTATTGTTTTCTTCTATAGATTCTTTCTTTTTACAAAATTATATGTACTGAGAGACCACTTCTGCATTCATGTATTTATATATATATGTATATATAAAATATTTTAAGGAATATACTTACCAACCACTATGCATCCATTGAAAAACTACCCAGAGGAACCAGAAAACCATGTTACAAGTTGGCGAGAAGATGGAAGAAAAAATGAGGAGTTTTTACCTCAAGAAACAGTATTTGGACAGGCACAATACCATTCATAGTGTTTGAAAAGGTTTCATAAAAATAGAGAAGTTTCTATTTAATGGTGTTTTATACAAAAAAACTATGACCCATGTATGTAAGAGATGATTTTATCCCTCCAGTGAGGCATTCCATAATGAACTAGCCCATTCTCTAATGTAGTGAGTTTCCTGTTATCTGGAATATGGAAACAGATGCTTAATCAGCACCTCCCAAGATTATTACAAGAGGAGTTTCTATAGTTCATAAAAGACTTGTCCTTATGATCTCTAAGAGTCACTCCAAACTTAGTCTTAAAAAAAACCTCCAATCATTAAAATGAATTATATAGAAAGCAAATAACAAATAGGCATTTTTGTGAGAAGTTTATTAAAACAATCATATGAGAAATACATACACGCGAACATATACACATATATATTTATATGTGCATCCGTAAGCTTTTGTTTCAAGCCCTCTTCAGATTTTATTTTTCATGGCCAGCTTTTCCTCTGGTGTAAAATATACCACTGGCCCCTATCTACTGATTTCTCACAATCTCTACTTAGATGCCTTTAGTTATTTCAAACCCAATAACACAAAAAATTTCTTGATATTTTGAAAACACCAACCTTCATGCCAATAACCTGAGATTTAACTTTGTTGCCAAAATAACTCTCACTCCTCATTCAATTCAATGTCAAGTCGTTTTTATTCTACTTCCTAAATATACTTTCGCATTTATTATCTTTTCTCCATCCTAATCAAAGCCACCATTACCTTTTTGCTTAACTATTCTACCAAACCTCCTAACATCGTGGTTTAGGAGCATTTTCTCTTACCTCCCCCAATTCGTTATCCACAGCATAGCTGCAATGGTCTTTCAAAACAAAGCAAACAAACAACACACCAAATCCCGTTTTACTCTTCTTCAGTTTAGAACGCTTTAATGGGTTCTCCATGTATTTTGGATAAAGTGCAGAACTCTTAACAAAGCCTAAATATCGCTGCATATGATCCTTCCTCCCTTTCTGCATTCATTTCTGATCATTTCCTCTGGCTTTCTGCCACATAGAACCATTGAATAATTTTCATTAGCTTGAATGTGTCATGCTCCCCACCACTGTAAGAACTTTTTACTTGTTCTTCTCACTTATAGAAAATTATTGTGGTCCTCCTCTCAACCTGGCTCTGTCAATGGTTACTCATCTTCTTTGTCCCTGATTACATATCGCTGTCATTAAAAAAAAAAAAAAAAAAATGGCCCTCCAAACTCCATTTTAGGTTATGGCTTCCTGTTTTATACTCTTAGAGAACTCAGTGCTTACTTCCAAATACTTCTCACAACGTAATTTAATGTTATGTTTATGTTTTCTACTAGAATATCAGCCACATGAGAGTAGGGAAGGTCTTCCTGATTCACTCATTGCCACCTAGTACAGTGACTGGTTAACAAAAATGTCAAAAAGCTATTTGTTAGATGTGAGTTTACACTTCTATCTGAGAAAAAAAATAGGTGCAGCAAAAAGTGAAATCTAGGCAACTGCTGCTGAATGTTTTCTAAAGTAACTTCAGTACATTTGTAATTATGCTCTTTCATTATTTTTTTGGCCGATCCACATAGCTGAGCTTAATTGTTTATTTTTCAACCCATAGACATTAAATGTAAAAAGGAGAAAAACCCACAATTTGAGCTAGTGGACAAGCCAGAGACCAATGGCACCAGTTGCTCTTCCCTCAGAACCCTTGCTCCTATTTCCAAAGCAGAAAATGTCCTTGTTCTTGCTCCAGCTGAATGTAGGAGGTGAAGACTTTTTCATACCCTTCTTAGAACAGCTCTTGGCTGTAGTCAGTTCTGTATGGTTGCTTTGCTTGTTCTATGAATAAATGTTTTTAGAGGTAGAGTCAGGTATCAAAGTGCTAAGGAAAAAATAAATTGTGATCTGCTGTCACCTCACTCAATGACTGAATCATGTAACATGTAACATGTGACATGTAATATATACAACTGTTTTTCTGCCCATTTTCCAATCCTCTGCAGTTTCCAAAAGGACAAAATTACATTGCAGTTGAGCGTAAGTGTTGGGAAATATTGTTGTAGCTATATTGGAAAGTACAATCTGCCATAAGTCTTTCAGGAACCATTCAATTTAATTCTTCTAATTAAAGAATAAAGAACAAAAGAATAAAAGCAATCCTCAGGTCTGCACTATGTAGGAAACTACAAATGTTTCTAATTCATGGAGGAGTGGATCCATATTTGCTTAAAATTCCTAGGGGCAAAATTCTCAGCTCAGAACAATTTCATGCCTAAACTAACTTTGGTTCCCTCTCTCCATAGTTCTCTAATATATTTTTTCTCATAACTAAAATGAATATTTTGGCAGTGTGGTCTAGAATCTCAAGTGAGGTGAATGGACATGTAAGCTGACTGTCAAATCATATAACCGAGTGCCATTAACCCTGTTTCAAGTATAAAACATCCAGTTCCTATATGATGGGCACAGTGTAAATAAAGTATAAAGAGGGGTAAAATATCAAGTAGGGCACAACTGTTGCGTCTTATAAAGACTAAATTGTTTTTGTTCTTGAATTACCACTGACCTTTTACAAACTCAAACTGAAACTCTTTATTCATACCCAGAGCTATTATATTATATTGAGAAGATTGGAACATAATGGTTCAAAACCTGTGCTTTAGAATCATACTGTATTTAAATCTCAAACTTATTGCTAGTCTCTCTATGAGTTTGATAAGGTTACTTAACCTTTCAAATTCAGATTCCTTAGTGGTGAAATGACAAAAATAATATCTCTCAGAGTGTTTTTTTCTGAAGACTAAATAACATACATATAAAGTAGCATATTTCTTAAATAATGTAGAGGTTCAATACATTTAAGTATTATGATTATTGAGAATATACTATTATTATTATTGAAAATTCATTATCCATTATCTTAAAAAAAATCTTAGACTAAAAGATTTTACTTCAAAACATGTGGTTTTAACCTGGAAAGATTGTAATTTCCAGTTTCCTGCCATGATTAATGTGTTGTCTTTTCATTTGCTTTTTACAAAAGCAGCAAAAGAGATGCAGAGAAGTTAACGAGCTTTTCCAAGGCCAACCAATAATAAATTCAGAAGGCATAACTGAAACTCATCGCCTGTTTCTCAGTGTCATGCTTAATACTATACCAAGGTGATCCTCATAATGTAGATTATGCTTACTTTTATTATGGCAATAAAGAACAACATGCTCTCTTAAAATATTACATTCTTTCTAAACATTTTTTTTTCTCTATAGCCCTAGAAAGAAGTTGAGGTAAGTATTATTTTGCCCTTTCATGAATGAGGAGTTGAAGCCTCATGGAAAGCTGGTATCCATTGAAGGTCACATGGCCGCTTGGTGATCAAATTGAAAACAGTACCCAGTCAGCATTTAGTGTTCTCTCCGTCACTCTATGCTGCTCATGGTAATATTAGGCCTTTGTCTTAGAATGTAACGTTTTTCACGGCCCTATCATGCATTTTCCCAAATAGGTTGTTGAAAAGATTATAGATCTTTATGGCGGGGACTTCTTTGCAAATAAGTTCCCAAAAGTTCTGAAACAAAGAAGTAAAACATACCACATTATTTTTCAATATAATAATGTATATCCTCAGCCCTGGCAGATTCTGTATCACAACAATGTGAAAGAGGTTGGTTAAGTTCACTATTTGGTTGACCAAAAGTCACTGGGATGGCAGCACTGAATTCCCAACTTCTAAATTACATCATCATGTAGAAATCGTTTGGACTGACTGATTTTTCCAAGATTTAAATATAATCTTTAGTTTATAAGATTTTTAATAAAATCATTTAAATGATACCTGTTTTGCCCTATAAAATAATTTTCTTACTATATCATACAAACACAAAGTCATACCCCATAGGACACTCTCAATTGAATTGCCTAGAAGATATGTCAAATGGAACTCACGCTTTAAAGTCTCCCTAACAAGATGTCAGTGTTGCTGACATAGTACTCTTTCAACATTGTGAAGTCAGAACCAGCTACTACGAGTGCTCATCTGATTTTTGGTTCTGGTTCTCATGAAGGTGTTTTTTTTTTTTTTTTCTTTCTTTCTGTCTTTCTTTTGTGTAGATGGTTGTTAAATTGGTGTCCTTGTCAGCGGTGGACGGTGATCAGTGGAGTCTTCTACTCCATCATTCTGCTCCTTCCTTTTTCCTTTCCCCTTTAATTTTGTGACTAAAATTTGATGGGACTCCTGAAAAGATGAAAAGGTTACTTAATTTAGTTTTGAATATATGCTTACTGTTGGCCGATATCTCGCTATTATACACTTTCAGTAGATTGGTGGAGCTGAAATGAGTAATTTATCAATGTCTTTCAGAGACCATATTGTACAATACCATAATATGTTTGGGAATGAAATGAAGGCTGGGCGTGGTGGCTCACTCCTGTAATTCCAGCACTTTGGGAGGCCAGGGTGGATCACCTGAGGTCAGGAGTTTGAGACCACCCTGACCAACACAGTGAAACGCTGTCTCTACTATAAATACAAAAATTAGCCAGGTGTGGTGGCCCACACCTGTAATCCCGGCTCCTCGGGAGGCTGAAGCAGGAGAATTGCTTGAACCCAGGAGGTGGAGGCTGCAGTGAGCCGAGATTGAGTCACTGCACTCCAGCCTGGGCAACAGAGTGAGAGTCTGTCTCAAAAAAAAAAAAAAAAAATCAAAAGTAGATATGTGTTTGTGAGTGTTGTGAAGAGGATGTTTATACAAATATGTTAATACATACACACACACAGTTGTTCTTTTAACCAAAAATTTGGGACATAAATGTTTAGAATTTTTTATAAGAACACCAGGAAAAAAAGCTTAGATCTTTGAAATAAATTTCAACAGAGAATAAGATGAGTACAGTCACCATAGTTACATTATTGATTTTAGAAAAGCGCTTCATAAATGTACTTCTGAAATAAAGTTTAAATATATTTTTAAATAGAAACAAAAATAATCACTTGTAAAGGGAATTGATTTTTTTAAAAGTGAAAACTACAAAAGTGTTATCATGAGAAAACGTCACTGTTTTTCAGTGTTAATTGGCATATTTTAAGCAATACATTAGCAATCCGTGTTATTTAATCTAAATAAATGAATTTGTAATTAATTGCTTTAAAATTAAATCTACGAGAATTGTAAAGTCTAGGTCTCACCTTACATAACATTGCTTAAAAAATTACGCAGATCTCTGATAAACATTATTTTCTTCCTTGACATTCCATTTCTAGTCTGAAACTTCAATTCTCACACCACAGTATTTTTAAAAAATTTTCCTTTTGTCCTATAGTTCTTATTCAGATGTAAAACTTTGAATAAATTCTTCTTCTTTTTTTCCACTTAAATTTTAAAATTCTGAAGGCTGTTAATAACATCCCCATTAGAACCAAATTTTATACAATTCCAATTAATACTTTCAATTCAAGATCCCATCCTTTTCAGTTGTTCAGAATTTTTACTGCTTTGCTTTGACAAACTTCAATTTAACCATTTTTTCTCTTGATAAAAAAGTAACTAGGATAAAAATTCAGCTATTTTTGTACTTAGAAAAGCTTTCTAAAAGCTTTTTCTTTCATCTATAAATTATTAGAGTTCCTAATGTATTTTAGAAGATATCTAGTCAAATTTATGCAAGATGTCTTTTAACATGCTATATCTCATTCAATCCTTACCACAAAACCACCATGTAGTTATTATTAATCCCTTTTGTATTTGCTCCAAAAATAACTGGGATAAAAGAGAGTTTATCTAACAATAAATTGATATCTTCATTACATGACTCTCTTACTCTAAAGTCTATGTTCTTTTATCATATTTTATTGTCTTCTTGCCTGAAGGGACACGTGCTTATGACCATGATTCTCCCAGACCAAAAGGGCTGAAAGGACTTGATCAAAATTAAGGAGTTAGTTGTAAAGACAAAGATAAGATTAGATGCTGAGATTAAAAACCTCCAAGTGCAGTTCCTCCATAGTATCAGGCACCCTGAAAGACATTGAAGGACAAAGATAAATGACACACATTCCCTGCTCTTGAGGGGATGTCCGTCTACTGTAATATAACTGTATTATTAATTCATTATGGATGCAAATGCTAGAATCTCCGGGAACAGAGAAGAGAGGGACTGTTTATGCTTAGGGAAAAGTGGGGAAGTTTGAATTGGATCTCACAAGCATGTGCGTGAGTTATGCAAACAGAAAAGGAAGATGCATATTTTATAGAGACAGTGGCCTATGCAAGAGGGAATATGATGAAAACATGGAGATGAAACTGGAGAAGTATTCTGGAAGTTGATTGCAAAATGCTGTACATGCAATAGTACGAGCTGGAGATTTTGTGCTTTAAATAATAGGAATAAAAGCCATCACACCTCTTTTCTTCTACTTCTTATTCTCAGAGAAGTAACAGTTTCCAGTTCATAGTTTGAAAAAGAACACTGAAGGTATTATGAAAGATGGACATTAAATTACACTGACACTTATAAAATTAGAAAAGCTTTATAGAACTGAACCCCCAAGGGAAATGTAACAAATAGCTGAATTATTCTTTTTTAGCTCTTATCCTAATAAAGACTTGAGCTAATACTGTGTTTTTTAAAAACATATCATGGAAAACTTATTTTCTTAATATATGTATAACCTCTTAAAACAAAATTTTTAACCTCTAGGTTTAAAAATTAAAATACTGCAAAGAAGTGAAGCACCATATATAATTGCTCCTTTATGCAAAACAATGACTGGCATAACTTTCTCAGTGACTATTATTAATCATTAAGTATAACCAACAGTGCCTTTAGACTGAATTCTAAAGGAACATTTTTATTTTCATATAGCAGATTTGTTTATAACCATCAGAAAGACCATACTGAGTCAGACTAATGATTCGTTCAGGTTAGTATTTAGATACCAGCATTGTCACCAAAGGCTTCCTCGTATTTTCTTCTCCTTAATATCAACAGGTGAACCACCTCACCCAAAAAATGAAAATTCAAGCTTCTCTTGAACCATTAACTAAAAATTTGTCTAATCACTTTTTGAAAAAGGATAAGAAGTAGAGATTTAGTTGAGAAGGCTCGGAGAACAGGTAATTTCTTTCAAGCTCAATGTTAATGCCATAGATGTAGGATAATTCATAATCTCTGTGGCCCCAGATGAAGGGTCTAGGACAAAGGACAGAAGGAACAGAGATAGAGATCTCATTTTTTCCATGGGAAAAATTTTTAGAAATATTAAATAATTGACTGAAAACATTCAGAGGGGGGTGAATGAGGAAGAGGTTATAATTTGGCAGATGTTCCGTAAGGTGGATTAAATGTTAAATGACTACACTGAGACAATGGCTGTCAAATAGAGAGAAATGGCTCAAGGGAAAATAGTGAATGTATAGCTTGGAAAATGTTTGATTAGATTATTTGACATGTCCAATCCCCTTCTATTCAGTCAGTTGTGAATGAATTAAATTGGTTTTCAAATATTCTACTTTTTATAGAATTATTTTAATCTCTGATTTGTAATAATTTATTGGATTAATTTAAAATTATTGTTTAATTTTTTTTCCCTCATATTTGGTTTAGGTTTAACATTTCAACAATAATATGTGTGGCTCTGGAGAATAAAATTAAAGCTGTTCTCAAATTCTGAAACTATTGCCCAATGTGACTTTCGTTAGGTTAATAGTGTTTAGTTATATTCATTCTCAAGTCTTCATCTCCTCAAGATGGAAATTTAATTTTTCAGGTGTACTCATGTAGAAAGCTTACTAATAGCACAATTATAATTTTAAGAAGAGTCTTTAATTTTAAAAAAAATTATTATCCCAATAAAATTTTACTTCTTGTCTGGGGCAGAAGACAGAAGTTTTAAAATTAGGTTGCATAAAGTGAATTCTTTATTATAAGCTGTCCAATTTGATACGTCTCTGGATGACTAAGGGAAGAACTAAGAGAATCATCATTTTGGGAACAAATGTTTAGTAATGACGCTTCTCTTCTGCCATTTGAATTTTCCATGAAGAAAAATCAAAGCAGCGCTTTTAATTATAGTCTCAAGTAATCAACACTGTTTAACAGAATTAAAGCAAGAAAACTCTTGAACTGAGTATTTAAAAATTTCCTTTATGTTTGCAACATGAGCGCTGAATTAATCCAGTATCATGAATCCTGAGCTTCATTATCATAATTTTTCAATTAAAAATTTATTATCCATTAAAAAATACCGTAGTCCTAACATTTATCACTGGTTATTCCATCAAACAATACATGATGAAACTGTTAGGTTAAACAAATTAAATTTAACTCTAAAAAGAAGAGAATGTTTTATTTGCTTAGGTCTTAGCAGATAACTACTCTTCTAAATTTTAATCTCAATGGTAAGATTAAAGCTCCACGAATAGGTTTTGGAAAAATGTATGCTAAACATAAAAGGCTGCTTTAAGTAATATGTAAACAATTTATAAACCACAGGTTTACTCTGTTTACCTATTTAGATGTGTACTTGTTGTGCCTGTCCTGGTAAATGACCCATATGTTGGCACAGTTACTTAAAGAGCTATTGTGATTGGGGAGCCAGTAGAATGGTGCTCAGATCAGGCTGCCAGGGTTAAAAAATTCCACTATAAAAGAGATGAGAGTTTCCTTGCATGCCAACTTACAGTTGTCTGTAAAACATGCAAATCATTGATACCACCTGTTCTCTCCCTCTCTCACATCTATTTGAGCAAGTATTTTTTTGGAAAATGTTAAAATGGCATATTAACCCACGAATTCATCTCCAGAAATGAGGAGTGTGTTGGCATAATGCTCTCCACAGTTTTCAAAGAAAGTGCTACCTGGGTAGACACTGAATTTGAGGAAGGTATTTGAATCTTAATGCAGATTAAAACATCTTAGGAAGTAGAAGCTGACTTTATATCTATACTAAAGAAAGGCAGACATACAACATTAACTATACTGGAAAACTGATGAAAGCGCTTGCAATTATTTATAAATGCTGCTGAACAGGTTTACATGTAGAACTATGCATAAAATATAAATAGGTTAGTAGGGCCATCTGAGATCGGAGTTGTTTAGCAAGACTAAACACTCTGCTTTAAATGCCAAGAGTCCTATGGGAAAAGTAGAGGTATTGGGACTAACATTGGAGTAAGGCCATGGGTGGAATAGGTTAAACATATACATCTTTCTTATATGCTGAAAATCTGCCTCTTAAACTCTGGGTTCCCCGTGTCACTTGCTGAACCTGACCAGAGAGGTATATTTCTTCAGTCTTATATCTCTTCTCTATACTTTTCTGAAAGTTACAGGGCCTCTTTAATTCCCATATTACTCTTTTTGTCTGTCTTTCTTAAGATAATTTCATTTTCACTTTTATTGTAATAATTTATGCACATTTCCTTAATACCTTTTTTGTGAACTCTCTTGAAGGCATTAAAAGTACTTAATCATTTTTATATACCACATAACACAGTTTTCCTTTGCACAGAGTTGTTTTTTTAAAAAAAATCAGTGAAATGGGGGATGTATTCATAAGATGTGGAAGAGATGCAATTGAGAATATTTACGAACTCCTTGGAGATGCATTAGAGTTGACTCTAAAATCAATTTAAACACCTCATTGTGAGGAAAAGTATGCACTAATCACTGTAGTCATTAGTAGAGTTTAGGTGGAGTCAAGGAGTTTTGGGTGATAGACTAACGTCTCTGTTGAATAGTTTTAAGGAAAAAATACTGGAAGGTAAAATGAGACGAAGAATTTTGCTTTTACTTCAGAGTTTCTATCTTTGAAATTATGGCCACTACTAATTTCTCTCTGGTGACATTTGGTACCATGGCTGGTGTAGAAGAAACAATGCAATTTAATGTTACCATCACAATTACACAGGAAAACGTCATCATAATGGGCTGAAAAGACATCGGGGTATAAAAGCTGCTTTTCCATTTATTACTTATATCAAGTATTTCCTGAGCCTCAGTTTCTTCATCTGCAAAATGTGACAAATTTCATACCCTTTACTAAGATACTAAGGAAATACACATTTTAAAGACCTCGCTACCAAGTGGTGTTAAGAGTGAAAGACGAATATGACTACAAGCCTAGATAAAATTAGATTGACTCTCAATTTTTCTTAGTTATATATAACTCACCTCGCAAAATGAAAATAGTGATGTGAAATCTTTTACAAAACTTGAATATGCTGTATGTAATATATTTGGTGGATTTTAATACTAACCACATGATTTGAAATTGAATACAATAAATGTGTATAAAATGTATTATAATAGGTTAGTACAAGTTTTAAAATTAAAAATGGCAGTATATGTTTCCCTTGGTTATAACTTACTGTTTTATAATCAGGGATGATATAACATATATTTATAATATTCAAGAATTATTACTGTAAATTTTTTTAATCTAGATAGGGTTATATTAAGTAGAAGTTTTTTCTTCAATAGTTCTCATACTAAAGTATTATGGGTAAAATGATATAGTGGCTAGAATTTGTTTTAAACTAATTGAAAGGGAAACAAGGATAATTTAGTGCATATAGATAACAGATAAAACAAAATTGGCCAGTTGTTTAAATTTGTTGAGGCTGGGTGAAGGGTATATGAATTTCACTACATTATTGTCTGCTACTTGTGTTTTCAAAATGTTCATAATAAAAATTTGAAATAATAGATATAATTACATCTGACTTCTGGATGATTGGCAGTGCTATCTGGGAACCTGTGTTTCTCATCTGAAAGAATAGACATTTATAAAAGCCAGTTAAAGCCTGCCCACTATGAAGTTGAGTAGGGCTGATCAAAATTTATAAAATGGAAAAGGCTTGAATAAGGTACAGATGTCTGAAATACACCAGCACGTTGAGGATGTGACTCATGGGTAAGATAGGGAAAATCAGCAGTACTAGCAAAAGGAAGAAGGAAGCTGATGAGGAAAGTGCAACAGCAATGAAGCCTGGAGCAAGATGGATAAGCAGCAGTAATGCTAGTAGTGATGAGATATATCGATGTGTGCAAAGGAAATCTGTCAGTCTTCCACAACATAAATGGAAATGAAGACCGATATATAATAAGAAACACATGTTAGAGTTATGGTTTAAACAAATCAGAATAGAATTTTAGAAAAGCAAGATATTTCAAAACCCAGATGACAAAAGAAATGCATAGAATCTTGCATCTAGTATCCCAACGTGGCAAATTAATGCTTTGGTGAGATGAAATTAATACCTCAAAAGAGATTCTCATTTAGCTGTTTGTTTAGGAACATCTTTCAGAACACTACATGCTTAGTGTAACTGGTTTGTACATTTCAAAATCATGTTCTTCACATTGTAAATGTAGTGATATATTTTTCACTAGAAAAAAATGTAGCACCTTAATACCATAAGCTAAATCTCATACACCTAAAAAATGATGAAACCAGGACTTACATCCAATCACTTATTTCAGTGTACTGACTCTTACTTATGACCGTTTAGTTGATTAGAGATTCTGAAAAAGGCTTCGGAAATTATGTGCTAAAAAAGAGAACTCTTGAATAACAACATACTAGTTCAAATTATGGGAAGGATTGGTCCTCCTGCCATAAAAAAGAAAAACTGGGCTGGACGCGGTGGCTCACACCTGTAATCCCAGCTCTTTGGGAGGCCGAGGCGGGCGGATCACGAGGTCAGGAGATTTAGACCATCCTGGCTAACACAGTGAAACCCTGTCTCTACTAAAAATACAAAAAATTAGCCGGGCGTGGTGGTGGGCGTCTGTAGTCCCAGCTACTTGGGAGGCTGAGGCAGGAGAATGGCGTGAACCTGAGCCAAGATCACACCACTGCACTCCGGCCTGGGTGAGACAGCGAGACTCCATCTCAAAAAAGAAAAAAAAAAGCAAAACTGGACCATAAAACAAATCTTAACATATTTAAAAAGACTGAAATAATGTAAAATATGCTAGAAATCAACAATATTAAAATACGTACAAAATTTTCAATTATTTTGAAATTAAACATCAGAATTTTAAATAACACATGAATCAATAAGGCAAACAGGAGAACTTTAAAAATATACACACATGCCCACTTAATTTTAATTACACCATTTATTTTGTAAAGTTGTAGATTCACATGCAGTTTTTACAAATAATATAGGTGAGCCTTGCTTAGACTTCAGTCCGTTTCCCCCAATTGTAACCTCTTGAAAAACTATAGTGCAACATCATAACTAGGATATTAACAATGTCAGAATGCACATCTTACTCAACTCTCTCCAGTTTTACTTTTAATCATGTATGTGTTTATGCAAATTTATTTCATGTGTAGGTTCATATATTCACCATTAAATCAAATTACAAAACACTATTATCATCACAGGGATGCCTTGCATTGCCCTTTTATAATCATATTCACTTCTCTTTTGCTCTCCCCTCCTCCTTCTCACAACTGGGAAACTTCTAGTTCATAGTTCTCCATTTCTGCATATATTTTTCCATTTCAAAAATGTTATATAAATAAAATAATACAATATGCAGCCTTTTTAAGTTAGCTTTTTTCCACTTAATTATATTTACTAATTAAAGTATATTTGGCTGTTTCTGTTTTTTTTTACTATTATGAAAAAAGCTATGGATATTTGTGCACAGATTTTTGTGTGAACATAAATTATCATTTTTCTGGGATAAATGGCAAAGTGTATAATTACTGGGTAGTAGGGTCATTGCATGTTTAGTGTTTTTAAGAAACTGCCAATTATTCTTTTCCATAATTGCTGTGCTAATTTATTAATGTAGCCTCTTCTGCTTTTCATAAATTAGTGTTTGGCTTGTATATGACTTTCCACACTTTAATTTTAACCAACCCATGTAATTGAATTTGAAGTCAGTTTCTTGTAGACAGTAAATGGATACATCATGTTCTTCTTCTTCTTCTTTTTTTAATCCACTCTGTCAATCTCTGTCATTTGGCATATTCAGGTCATTTATACTTAAGGCAGTTAGTGATATAACTTGATTTTGTAATTTTGTATTATTTGTTTTCTCTGGTTCTAATTCCTTTTTTTTTTTTTTTTTTGCCATTGTGTAGATTACCTAAACATTTTCCAGGATCCTTTCTTGATTTTGTTATACTATATTTGAATGTGATTGCTCTGGGCATTTCAATGTACATATGTGAATTATCACAGTCTATTGGTATCAGCATTTTGTTTGTTCAAGTGGAGTGGGAAAATCTTACTTCCCTTTAGATTTCTTTACCTTTCCCACTTTTAAATATCATTACCTTGAGTATCAGATGGTATTGTAATTTGTTTCCATATGATTAGATTTTGATTAGGTATGATTTATAAAACTCATACAATAAATTTTATTTTATATATGAATATTTCTCCACTTTTTATTGATCTGTCTTGCTCTCAAATTTCCTTATTTTATCATTTCTTTTTTTAAAAGAATTTTCTTTAGCCAATCTTTAAGAGTAAGTTTTATGGCAACAAATTATTTTAGTTTTCTTGCATCCAATATATTTTCCCTTTTATTACTACTGTTTGCCATTTAGATAATTCAAAAATAATAGATTTTCTGTTTCCTATAAGTAATGTGTCATTTCTCTCAATGATTTCAAAACTTTTTTCTTTTAGTTTTCAGAAGTTTAATTATGGTATTATATTGATATAAATGTATTTGAGATTCACACAGCTTCTTGACTCTGTTGCTATATGTTTTCTGCCAAATTTTCGAAGTTTTCAGCCATTATTACTTCAAATACTTTTCTAGCTCATCTTTTTTCTCCACTCCTCAGGAACTCTGATAATATAAATGTGAGTCCTTTTGTCATTGTTCCACAGGTCCCTGAGGCTGTGTTCATTTTTATCTGTTTGCACTATTTTCTTATTGCTGTAGTAACAAATCTCCACAAATTTAGTAGAATAAAACAACACAGTTTTATTCTCTTACATTTTTGGAGGTCAAATATCACTTAGCTAACATCAAGGTTTTGGCAGGTTTGAGTTTCTTCTGGAAGTTCTAGGGAGGAATACTTTTTCTCCTGTTCTCCAGCTCCATTGTCCATTTTCAAAGCAAAAATTACATTTATATGACATCTGTTTACACCGTCATATCTCCTCTGATCCTGAATCTCTTGCCTCCTTTTTTTCCTTTATAAGGACCTTTGTGATTATGTATATATATATATATATATATATATATACCTAGATAATCTAGTATAATCTCTCCATTTTAAGATCCATAATTTGATCACTTGTGCAGTCTTTTTTGCAATGTAAATTTACATATTCACAGATTCCAAAGATTGGGACATGAATGAGGGACCATTATTCTGTCTATTAATGTGCACTCACTGGCCGTTAAATGTTTTTATTTGTCCCACATGCAAAATGCTTTCACACAACCCAATTCCAACATTCCCGAAAGTTTTGACCCATTACAGCATCAAGGTCCAAAGATCTCATGTAAATATCATCAGTTCAAACTTCCCAAATCTCATAATCTAAAACAATTATAAATAAGATTCAGTATGATGCATCATGAGACAAAATTTTTTTTTCTATCTGTAAATTTTTGAAACTAGAAAAAATGTTGGTGTTTTCTCCCAAAATACAATTGTGAGCCAGGTACAGGATACCAGTTACGAGAATTTCCATTTCAAAAGGAAGTAAATGGAAGAAAAAAAAAGTCACCAATATCCAGCAATTTTGAAATCCAAAGTGGCAAACTCCATTAAGCCTGGAGGTAATCTTCTGTAGCGTTCAGCTTCATTTTCTATTTCTTTCCTTCCTTCCTTCCTTCCTTCCTTCCCTTTCTTTTTCTCTTTCTTTCTTTCTTTTTCTTTCTTCTTTCCTCTTTCTTTCTTTCTTTGTTTCTTTCTTTCTCTTTCTTTCTTTCTTTCTTCCTTTCTTTTTTGAGACGAATTTTCGCTCTTCTTGCCCAGGCTGGAGTGCAATGGCACAGTCTCGGCTCACTGCAGCCTCCGCCTCCCGGGTTCAAGCTATACTCCTGCCTCAGCCTTCCAAATAACTGGGATTACAGGCATGCACCACCACGCCTGGCTAATTTGGCTAATTTTTGTATTTTTATTAGAGACAAGGTTTCTCCATGTTGGTCAGGCTGGTCTTGAACTCCCGACCTTAGGTGATCTGCCCTCCTGGGCCTCCCAAAGTGCTGGGATTACAGGCGTGAGCCACCGCGCCCAGCCTGTCTCCTTTCTTTTTAATGAAAGGTAGCACATTTGCAGCTGATTAGTTTTATCAGGCTGTTTCCCGCCTATATTATTTGGTCTTTTTTTTTTTTTTTTTTTTTTGTCTTTTTCAGTCCAAGCTGACAGTGTTTCTGCTTGTGTAGTAACTCAAAGCCCTTGTGGATCTCTCATGCATGTCACAGAGATTCAGTCAATTAGAAAAGAGAGTGGTCCTACACAGATCTTTCCTGTATAATCCCATCTTTATTCTGGCCTCTGCTGAGATTGCTGAAAAGATTCAGGAGTTACATGCCTAATCTCTTTAAAGACATGTTTGGGTGAGGAATACTTTGAACTTTTGATTTTCCCAAGGTGCTAGAAAGAGCAAAAAAAAAAAAAAAAAAAAAAAGGGGGGGGGCGGGGGGCATCCACACCCTTTGCTTTTTCTCCAGAGCATGTTTTTCGTGAATCTCCCAATTTTAGCATCTTTTGCTGCCTAGATAGGCTGAAAATTTCCCAAATAATGAAATACTTGATCTTTTGCTTAAGGTTTTCTTTCTCAATTTATCTTCCTTGTTTTCTGTTTTGCCATAAGCGGCAAGAAGACATCAGGCCAAGCCTTCAATACTTTGCTTGGAAGCCTCCTGATCTAAATATTCAAGTTGGTTGTTAAATAAATTTTGCTTTCCTAACAACTAAAGGGCACAATTCAGCTAAACTTTCCACTGATGTATATCAAAGTCCTCCTTTCCTTGAGTTTCCAGTAACATGTTTCTTATTTCATTCTGAACCCTCACTGGTAGTAACTTTAACATCCATATTTCTACTACAATCTGTTCCTGATGATTTCGGTATTTCCCATGATGACGTATGTTTTCTCTTTCCCACTCCCCCTCCCCTCCTTCTGAGTTCTTTCAAGTAAAGTAATCAATAACCATTTATCTCTACTGGTAGTTTGATCAAGGCAATCTAGGCTTTTTCTTTTAGGCTTCTCAAAATCATTTTTGGCTCTATCCATAATGACTTCCACATTTTAGAGACATATTAGAGCAGCATCTGAATTTCAAATCCCAAAATCTCTGTTGGTTTTTTAGTACTGGTATACCAAATCACTACTCTGAGGAGACATTATTCTGACTACTACAAACTTTAGAGTACAAAGATGCAAATGTGTTACCTTACAGAATTCTCCCTGGACTAAAATCAAGATGTTGGTAGAATTGTACACTTTCTGGAGAATGTAGGAGAGAATTCATTTGCTTCTAGAGGCCAACTCTATTTCTTGGCTTGCAGCTCCAACATTTATCTTCGAAGTCAGCAATCACACCACTATGATATCTATTCCTATTGTCACTTTTTCTTGTTTATCTCAGACTCTCTTAACTGTCTGTTATGAGGACTCTTGTGACATACGGCACACCTTAGATAATCTAAAATAATCCCTCCATCTCAAATCTTTAACTTAATTACATCTGCAAAATTTCTTTTCCCTGTAAGGTAAAATATTCACAAATTCCAGGTATTAAAACGTGGATATCCTTTGGGGACCATTAGTCTGTCTACCACACTTATATGCTGCTTAATATAGGTACCTCCTTAAACCCATTCCCATTCTGCCTACCACATCATTGCTCATCCTCACATTCACGGATTTTATCCTCTGTCCTATCTGCTAACTTCTCATGTTAGAAGAGGGTTCAGAAAATGCTGATTATAGATTACCTCCTTCTTTAGCGTGGGGAGACATATTACACTCTGTTGCTGTGTTTTTCCTTCAGCCCTGAAGTCCCAGTCTAGTTTGCCTCCCTCTTTTCACCTTTCATAGTTCCCTTTTGTCTGCCTACCCTATATGTTTAGGATATATAGCTGTACTTAACAGGGAAGGAGAATGAGTCTAGTGGGTCCGTGGCATCAGCTATGGTTTGAATATTTGTACCCTCCAAAATTAATGTTGTGTTCTATTACCTGTCAGAAATGTATATTTCTTTTTGGGCTTTCAGAATTTCTGGTGTTGGACATACATTAAATGATAACTTTGTGATAAAAGCTACTTTTGTGCTCAGCATGGAATCTCGTTGCAGGTATAATTACATTTTTGTAGTAAAAGTATAATCTTCAATATAAACATTCAAACATGTACTCTATTCCTGCTTAAATTTTAAATTAAATGATATTTAAACCTACCTGGTTTTAACTTGAATTACGGTGAAAACTAAGCAAAAGTAAATTATCTGGATGTCAGGGGACAAAATTTTTCTAAATAAACAAATTTATAAAGTATGTACATTGCTAGGACATTTTCAAAACAAAACCCCAAAAAGTTATGATTTATGTGCTGCAAGGAAGTTAGAGAAATTTAACTCAGAAACTTGTAAATAAAAAATAACTCCTAATATTAAACTCTAGATAAGAGACTTTTAGAAAAATAAACATTAAATTTTCCATATTTATTATTCCTAGCATCTCTTGCCCATTGTTTAAAATTTAAAAGTGTTCCTTTAATCTACTTAAACAATTAATTTAAGGAATCAGTAAAGCAAGTTATGCACAAAATGTTTTCTTTACTTACAGATCCATTGATTATTCTTAACTTTTCCTTATACTATGAAAAGCTCATTCTTTTCTCTCATATTTGTTCTCATGTATTTGCTATAATTTCTTGAGTCCACTTTTTATATTCTTACATTCATTTAACTGATGTGATTAATGCCTATCACAATATGATAGCCTTGCTCATATACTGTAATTCATATTCCATCTTTTAAAATATCTTTCATCTTAACTAGATTTTAAAATCCTCAAGGCAGGAGCTCTATTTTATATTTGCCTCATGTCTTTTAAATGTGCATTCTACTTTATCTGACTCTGCCATTATCAATTTCTAATTGATGAATTGTTCAGTGTAGGAATAATCTAGCTCTGGAGCCACAAACTTCCCTCATGGATCTCTCACCACATCCATACTTAACTTCTTTATTTCTATGATTCACTCTCTATCACTGTTATATTTATGAACCACTTGAAAAATACTGTACTGTCATGTGTGCTGCACCCTCTACTGGTTGTATTTTACTATTAAATAGTCAACATGATGATACTACCATATTTGTTTGATTCGGAGCTTAGTTATCAGTATTTTTTATTGAAAAGTTCACAGAATTACAGAATATAATTGCTTAAAAATAATCTACTTAATGTCTCTAATAAGACTAGATGAGCAAAATTGTCACGTTTCAAACATAGTAGGCATAAAAACGTTGCTTGTTTCAAACTATAGAACATATCTGAAAAGTTAAAATATTATAAACTGAAGCTAAATTGAAAGCAATGGCGGTTCAGATTAAACTAGGTAAACTCATTCAGAGATAAATCCGAGAGAAAGAGGTGACAAATCATGATCTCTGTTTGAAAATATAGTATTGGTCAGGATCCTGGCATAAAATAAATGGTACACTCAAATCTAGATAATTTGAAAATGTACCTACAAAGAAATAATTTATAGAAGTGTTTCTCGCAAATGAGAGATCCTGAAGGTTAAGTTTTATTAGCTTTTAGGTAATTTTAGGCCTAAAAAGAATTCCATTTGTTAAGAAGCATTTCTATAGTCACATTTAATATATATATATGTATTCATATAATATAATTATATATCTATGTATGCACACATAATATATGTTGTTATATAATTATGTATTGTATATACAGATATAATATCTATCTAAATAAATTCATAATATAAGTATATAATCATATATTATATAAAATTTTGCTCATATAGACTTCAGGTTGTCTCATTTCCAAGGACCACTTCTGTAAATTATATGTATCTGTATATATTCCATTACATATAATATATGTTATGTGTGTACATAGACACACAACTATATTAATACATACATTAAATGTGACTATAACAATTCTTCTTAACACATAGAATTCTCTTTATAATACAATATATGATATATATCATATACACTGTATATATGATATATATCATATACACTGTATATATGATATATATCATATATAGCATATATGATATATATCATATATAGCATATATGATATGTATCATATATAGTATATATGATATATATCATATATAGTATATATAATATATGATATATAATATGTAATATATGATATATACTATATATAATATACTATATATTGTGTGTGTTTAAAATAATTGTATAGTTATTTTATATGATATTGATATATTATATAATATATATGTGTGTTTAAAATAATTGTATATTAAATAATTGTATAATTGTTTAATATAATTGTATAAGTGTATATTTATTTTAAACATATATAATATAATACATGTTATATTATATATAATTATATATAATTATATTATATATAATATAACATGTATTATATATTATATATAATGTAATATATAATTATATAATTATATATAATATAATATATAATATTTAATATCATAGAAATATATATACAATATAATATGTAATATGATAGAAATAAAGTAGTTAGGTGTGAATGTGGTGACAAATCCATGAGGGAATTTTGTGGCTCCAGAGCTAGATTATATTATATATTATATAATATCATATATAATATCATATTATATTATATATGATATCATATATAATATAATATTACATAATATATGATATCATATATTATATAATATTATTATATATGATATCATATATAATATAATATTATATAATATATATCATATATTATATATCTCATATACATCATATAGTTATTTTATATGATATTGATATATTATATAATATATATGTGTGTTTAAAATAATTGTATATTAAATAATTGTATAATTGTTTAATATAATTGTATAAGTGTATATTTATTTTAAACATATATAATATAATACATGTTATATTATATATAATATAATTATATATAATTTTATATTATATTTAATATAATATATAATATATAATTATATATAATTATATTATATATAATATAATATATAATTATATAATTATATATAATATAATATATAATATAATTATATAATTATATATGATATAATATATAATATTTAATATCATAGAAATATATATATACAATATAATATATAATATGATAGAAATAAAGTAGTTAGGTGTGAATGTGGTGACAAATCCATGAGGGAATTTTGTGGCTCCAGAGCTAGATTATATAATATATTATATACTATCATATATAATATAATATGATATAATATAATATATAATATCATATATGATATAATATATTATATCATATATTATATCATATTATATTATATATATCATATATTATATCATATTATATTATATATGATATCATATATAATATATGATATAATATATTATATAATATATGATATAATATAATATATAATATATGATATCATATATTATGTAATATTATATTATATATAATATATTAGATATTATATAATATCTATATTATATAGATGTATAATATAATATTAGATATTATATTATATTATATATTATAATATATAATATCTATTATTATATAACATAATATCTATATAATTATTATATAGATATATATTATATATTATATGTGTTTAAAATAAATACACAATTATATTGTGTAAAATTATATGTCTTTGTGTGTGCATATATATAATTTTTAAAAATAAATATACAAATAGTGTCTAAATTATAAGTTGAAACTTATATGTATATATAGATACTTATATACCCTTGAGTGAAATTTAGTCACATGCCCAACAATGTCCGAAGCAAGGGACGATCTTTCTTCCTGGTCATGATTGATTGCTTACAGTGAGAGTAATAAGGAGGAAAGGGCACTGTTGATGTTAAGGTAGACGATGTCTGCCAGAACAGCAATTCTTGATTCTCATAAATTAATTTCTTGTATTCACTCCTACAAACATTTATTAAACTATTACTATGGGTCAGGTACTGTTCACAGACTTTTTATTGATGGCACCAGGATTTGGACCTGTTATGTTATTTATTATGTTATGTTATTCTTAGTCAAATTGTAAATATTTTTTCTTACTATCCTTTCAAAATCAATAAAATACTTCTGATATTTATACATTTAAGTTAAAATTAAGGTTTTGTTTGTTATAAAAACTCACTGTGGTGTTATTATTTTTAACAATGACCATTAAAGGCAGACATGGAAAATTAAGAATTTATTGTCACTAGTTTGGGTAAAATTTATTGAAGCTGTTGTGAAAGTGGAAAAAATATCTAAATCATACTTCCAAAATAGAAATGACAGAATCTGAGCATTGATTGCAGATAGATCATTGCCATCTTCCTCTCCTTAACGATCTATCTGCAATCAATGCTCAGATTGTGTCATTTCTATGGTCCTCAGCAGGGAGCTCCTCTCTGCTCTTTGTTTTGGTCATTCTCTGTATTCTGACAGCTACACAGGAAACTCTGGGGCTCAGATATCACTCCTCTTTCCTAATCTTCTCACCTGTCTACCTAGATCTCTGTTTAAACACATGATAAAATCTTAAACCGATGTATCTGAGCATTATAAAGCATCTACAGAGCTTACTGTCCACATAAGTATGGTTTTACTATTCTGCTGTCTTCATCAATATAACTGTACTTTTCGAGAAAATTCTTGACCAGAAAGAGTAATGTTGCAAATAATGTTAATGTTTTACTCCTGGAAAATTCTGGAAGACCTGTCAACTTCCCTGTGAAAAGCTAGAAAGACAGTTTATACTTCAAGATTCTTTGACTTTTTGCTTTCATATCCTCAACTTGCTGTGTCCCCCCAGTCGTTAACTATTATATTATGATTCTCACCCACTCCGAAGCATGCCCTGCACCGCCTCCGCTGCATCCCTGAACTGAAAGACTCACCTTAATCCAAGCTCTAAAATCTCATAAATATGCCAAGTTTGCCCTTTCTGCTCTAAGATGGTACTAAGACTGTGGTAGTATTGTTTCCCTTTACTGTAGTAACCAATAAACTCACCTGCCTCATAAACATGTTTTTGGTGGTACTTTAATAATCCATTATTGAACATATCTAAAAGCAAGTATTTCTCCTTTGAACAGTTCCTGCTCCTCTTTGCTCTCACAACTCTATTAATTAAATATTTGCCTTTAATTTCATAGTAACTGGCTTTTCTCAGGGTTTAAAGAACTAGTGCACTAATTATGTTCATAATGAAGATAAAACCAGATCGCTTTTTAAGTTCATCTTCTTAAAGGTACTGCACTAAAACTGTACCTTTCATAAATAATTTAAATATTATTATTTTCTTCTCTCAAACTGGTATGCCGTAACTTTCTATTTGTCTTCTATTTATTTATAATGTTGATATCAGCATTCGCTAAGAACAGACAAAAGAGAAACGTTTCCACCTGACCACATGATTGGCACGAAGGCACATGGTCCAAGACAGGTAATTTAGGGTTCTCTCTTAAGCTTTCTCTGTCAAGTTATGGATTTTTTATTTTTTATTTTTTCAGTTGCTACTAACCAGGAATCATGCAAGTCAATGTGCATACTCTCCACCATGCAGGCAAGGGTTGGCTAACTTTTCTGTAAAGAGCTAAATAGCACACATTTTGGGATTTGTGGGCCATTTGATTTCTGTCTTTATTACCCAGCTCTGCAATTGTAGCGTGAAAGTCATAGACAAAATGTAAATGAAGTGGTAGTGTTCTATTAAAACTTTATTTACAAAAACAGATGGTAAGTTTTTGACAAGCAATTTGTAGTTTGTAAACTCCTGATTTAGAATCCACATGATGAAGAGACAGATCATGACTGCGTTATTTGATCACCAGAATTCATTTCTATTTATTTGCATTTGATGCAACTTGATGTTATCACAGCCAAGAACAGAGAGATGCATACTCTGGTAATATTGTTTGAGATCTGTGTTTGTTACCTACTGCTGCATAAGTAATTACTCTAAAAAGTAGCAGCTTGAAGCAATACACAGTTATTACCTCTTAGGTTCTGTTTGTCAGGAATCCAGAAGTGGCTTAGCTTGTGTTTCAGTCTCAGGGTCTCTCCTGAGGCTCAAATGGGGTTGGAGGATCTGCTTCCAAACTCACTACTTGTTTGTTGACAGGTTTCAATTCCATGTGGTCTGTTGACTGAAGACCTCACTTTTTTTCCTATGGCGTTTCCATAACATGGTATCTGCTTTCCTTCGGACAAATGACAGAGACCCAGTGAGCAAGGAAGTGAGTGCCTAAGACAAAACCACAGACTTCCCATAACATAATTCTGAAAATAACATCACTTCTGCTATATACTGTTGGTCACACATGCCAACCCTGGTACAGTGTGGGAGGGGAGTACACAGAAGTGTGAATTCTAAGAGCCAAGGATCACTGGGAGTTACCTTGGAAACTGACTACTGCAAGGACCTAGATGCATCCATCTTTAAATATGCCTGAATATTTCCCTGCATTTAAAAGTCAAAATAACAAGTATCTTTCTGGTTTAAGTTTGTTTGTTCCCTATAGTGATTAAGGTGTGTTTGTTTGTTTGTTTGGTTCTCCTTATTCTATAAACCTAAAAACACAAAATCCGATTATGGTGGTTTGAAGAG
This sequence comes from Nomascus leucogenys, assembly GCF_006542625.1. NCBI lineage: Eukaryota > Metazoa > Chordata > Mammalia > Primates > Hylobatidae > Nomascus > Nomascus leucogenys. The sequence goes on from NC_044400.1 coordinate 42,658,116, forward strand.
AAGAGGGTGATCAAGGGAGGGAACTCAGAAGTGTGTATTAGTCTCCATAAGTAGTCAAGTGGTGTGGACGGCATCAAGAAATAAGATTTGTGCAGCTCAAGAAAGGAATGAAGTTAAGCTGAATTCCTGCCAGCAAAGAGGACAAATAAAGGTGTTTCATATTGATCCATCTCTGATCAGAGATGAGACACTGGACATAGAATTAAAGCAGACTCTATGTCAGGTTCAGTTTATTTTCCCATGTAGGCTTTAAGAGCAGAAAATAGGAATCAGAAGTACAGTTGAGACAAATTGTACAAGATAATAAGACTTCAATGGGATCCAATAAAAGCACTGAAACTACTCAAGAATATCTGTTATTGGAAAGTTCAAGTATGAAAAATGGCATGTTCATTATTATAATATAAAACACATTTGCTATTTAATAGCTACAGCTACACAGTCGTTGAAACTTTCTGAGAAAATCTGAATAAATCACACCAACCAAGCCCAGAATAAAATAGAGTTATAATATAAGAATATCATTAGGATTTGTCTTATGGCAATAAATCATTTTAATAAAACGGCTGTTAACAGTGCACACTGAATAGCATAAGGTTTTTTTCCCCTAGGAGTTCTTGAAATAAACTTCTTGCACAAACTACATTAAAAAGTATTCTAAAACACTGAGATATATGATTTTTTTTTTTTTAATATGGAGTCTCACTCTGTCACCCAGTCTGGAGTGCAGTGGTGCGATCTCGGCTCACTGCAACTTCCACATCCCACCTTCCAGCAATTCTCCTGCCTCAGCCTCCCAAGTAGTTGGGATTACAGGTGCCTGCCACCATGCACGGCTAATTTTTACATTTTTAGTAGAGAAGGGGTTTCATCACATTGGCCAGGCTGGTACTCAACTCCTGACCTCAAGTGATCCACCTGCCTCGGCCTTGCACATTGCTGAGATTACAGGCATGAGCCACCGCTCCTGGCCCTATAGGATTTTTTTAATACTAGGAGGTAAATAATTTTAAGTATATACACATGGGTAAAATGAAGAGTGCTACTAAAAAAATTAATACAAATATAAATACTTAGATATTTTCTCCCAGTTTTACTAAATATTACAAAACAAAGAATAGATTTATAAACAGTCAAAGCAAATACAAGATGCTTCTAAATTCTGTAGAATTCTTTTATATGCACTGTTTACTCAGATAAACATTAACAACATTGACTAACGTGAAAATGGCAAACTTACCCAATAACAATAATGTAATAATAAAGGAAAATATCATATCTAATTTACCAAATAATATACAAGTTTAGTTGATCACAACACAAAGTTTTTAATACCAGCAAAGTAAAATATTCATGTAATGGTCCATCGTTATAACGATTTTACATTGTATTTGTCTAATGAAAGTCTTCTTGTTCATATCAGAGTAATCTTATTGTTAATAAGAGTTCTTAACTCAAATTACAGCTAAAATTGCCTTATAGGAAAAGGCCTTTTAAACCAACGTAGCGGTGAACATACTTTATTACTGAAATATACACATTTTTAGTGCCACCTATTGGTAGAAAAAAGAGATTTACATAGAATTATTTCATTTACATATTTGTAGAAATAGGTGATGTATAGTGAAAAAAAGTACCTTAAAAATATGAACTATTTTGAAATGGTTTTAAAATTTGTAATGGATTTGCTTATTCACCTATAAATACGATAAATTGCCCACTATTTAAGGAGTTTAATAATTAAAGAAAATAATTTCTGCATATGCTATTTTTTAAAACTATTTTAATTTTTGTGGTTTTCACATTTTTCATTAAGAAGTCGAATATAAAATTCAGAGGTAGATTTGAATAGCTGGTTTTAATTTGTTTGGAAAAACATGTAACTACTGCCTATTGTCACATCCATGTGTTGGTTAAATAACAAATATTGTACTTCCTTGTTAAAATATCATATTTACATTGAATTTAGAAATACTTAAACATAATCTTTGTCTGTCTTTGGAGATCTAATAACAACATCCTTGAGAGTTTGAACGTTTGTTGACTGTTTATGATATATATTAGCAAAATATCATTACCATGCTATTAAATAGAGTACAATTATATATTATTAGGTACATTTATCTGCTATTCATTCCTATTTAAAAAAATTTAAAAAGCATCCAAATAATGCGTAAAATAAAATCTCAAATAAAATGCAATATGCCATTGGTAGTAACACTTGGCATGGAATATTAACTTCTTTTTTTTCTATTTTAATAATTTTTCAAAGATCATATGCTATTTTAAAAATCAAGATAAAATATTGAGACTAGTAAATCTGTAGTAGTCCAATAAAAATTGACACAATGTCCAATTAATAACTAAAAAGTTGTGTCTTTCCAATTAACCAATAATATAAAAATAATTTGGATTTTTATTACTGTCGATTTTTAAAAAGTAGTATAGCATCATAGAGTCCAAATTTCCAATGATCCAGTGATTTATAACAATTAAAAGCAATTAACAAGAGGGTTTTAATTATCAGAAAGTCTAATTTGTACCATACCTCTATCTGTATTAGAAATAATTTTGATTATATGACCAAAATCCTCTACAGGGTGTGCAGACACTAGGCAATTTTTTTTTTTTTTTTAGACAAAGTCTCACTCTGTCATTCAGGCTGGAGTTCAATGACATGATCATGGCTCACTGCATAAGCAACTATTTTTGTGGAGCTCTTTTTATATAAACAATTTCGTGGACAGGGCAGTGGCTCAGGGGGCAGTGGCTTGTAATCCCAGCACTTTGGGAGGCCAAGGCAGGTGGAGCAGTTGAGGTCAAGAGTTCAAGACCAGCCTGGCCAACAATGGTGAAACCTCCTCTCTGCTAAAAATACAAAAAAAATTAGCCAGGTGTGGTGGTGCATGCCTGTAATTTTAGCTATTCACAAGGTTGAGGTGGGAGAATCACTTGGACCAGGACCCTGGCAGCAGAGCTTGCAGTGAGCGGAGATCACACCACTGCACGCCAACCCGGGTGACAAAGTGAGAGTCCATCTCAAAACAAAAATGAAAACAGAAACAATTTGGTTTACAGTATTTTATAATTTTATGGCCCATGTCAATGAAGATTAAAAAAATTGAGGGTGGAGAGAGGTAATTATGTATTTGTTTATTTTCCAGTGAATACACATAAACATTCTTAATAATGTCCAGTCACCATTACTTTCTGTGCTTGTCCAGGAGGCATCTTTTCACATTCTTTATTTTCAAATGCAATCTGCCTAGCTAATTTCATATCTTTAACCCAGAGGAAAAATATAACAATACTACTGTTACAACGCCATGGCCCGTCAGAATCTATTTGTATTAAAACATTTGGGTCTTCTTGCTTCTGCGATTTCCTAATGTCATTTATGTGATGCAGATTACATCTTTATTCTTGGCACAGAATCATCCATTATGACACCCATGACTATTGGCATCGAATGGCTCTCAAAGGTTGTTACTACGCTTCACTGACAATAACAACAAATCCAAGTCTTACCTAGATTATTCAGGGAAAGATAAATAAGAATTCATTTCATGACTATGTTAAATTTATTTTTAACATAATACTGTAAAAACAGAATAACACATTGTTCAGCCATATCTTCTCTAGAACTCTTTAGGACACAATTACTACATTCCTAGGTTGTGATCAGATAATGCTGGCTGAACCCCTGTTTTCCACACCACATTACCCAAACAGGCATCCTTTACCTTGTTCACAACACCTCCTTCCCCTGCTGGCATCCAAAGCTGTCACCCCAACCTTTCCATGAGCTGGGTACCAAGTGTCAGCTAGTTTTTGGGAATGGCTGAACCTATATTTCTTTTGTCAATATTTTTATCGTGGTAAAATACACATAATATAAAATTTACCATCTCAACCATTTTTAAGTGTAGAATTGTGTGGTATTAACATTCATAGTGCTGTATAACGATCACCACTATCCATCTCCAGAAATCGTTTTATCTTTCAAAACTGAGACTCTGTACACATTAAACAAATCTCTCCATTCCTAACTTCCTCCAGTCCCTGGTAACTACTATTCTACCCTTAGCCTCTATGACATGGACTATTCTAAGTATCTACCTCACGAAAGTGGAATCGTAAGGACTGACTTTTTTGTAATGACTTATTTCATGTAGCACAATGCTCTCAAGGTTCAACCATGTTGTAGCGTATGTCAAAATTTGCTTCTGTTTAATGGCTGGATAATATTCCATTGTCTCTGTATATAGTACACTATATTTATTCATTCATCTATTGATGAACACTAGGATTGTTCCCACAATTTAACTATTTTGAATAATGCTGCTATGAAAATGAGTGTGCAAATGTCTCTTGGAGACCTAGATTTTAATTATTTCAGGTATGTACCCAAGAGTGGAATTGCTGGGTCATATGGTAATTTTTTAGATGTTTTGAGGAACCACTATAATGTTTTCCACAGTGACTACCATTTTACATTCCCACAACCAATGCACAAGAGTATGAAGTACTCTATATTATCACCAACACTTTTCTGTTATTTTAATGGTAGCCATACTAATGTTTATGATGTATTATGTCACTGTAGTTTTGATTTGCATTTCCCTAATTATTAGTGATGTTGATCATCACTTTTTGAGATGGAGTTTAGCTCTTGTTGCCCAGGCTGGAGTGCAATGGTGCGATCTCGGCTCACTGCAACCTCCGCCTCCTGGGTTCAAGCGATTCTCCTGCCTCAGCCTCCTGAGTAGCTGGAATTACAGACATGTGCCACCATGCCCGGCTAATTTTGTATTTTTAGTAGAGATGGGGTTTCTCCATGTTGGTCAGGTTAGTCTCCAACTCCTGACCTCAGGTGATCTGCCCGCCTCGGCCTCCCAAAGTGCTGGGATTACAGGTGTAAGCCACCGTGCCTGGCCAAGCATCACTTTTAATAGTCCTTTGTCTATTATTGAATCAGGTTGTTTGAGGTTGTTTGCTTTTTGTTAAGTTTTCAGGAGTTATTAATATATTCTGGCTACTAATCTCTTATCAGATATATGATTTCCAAATATTTTTCATTCTCTAGGTGGCTTTTTTGTTCTGCTCTTTGTGGTTTTTAACACACAAAAGTTTTAAATTTTCATGAAGTCGTATTTTTCTAGCTTCTCTTTTGTTGCCAAATTTTGTTTGCCAAAAGGAAAACAAAATTTGGTGTTATATCCAGGAAATCACTGACAAATTCAACCTTTGAAGCTTTTGCCCTGTTTTTTCCAAGAGTTTTATATTTTTAGCTCTTAAGTGTAAGTCTTTGATCCATTTTGAGTTAATTTTTATATATGGTGTTAGATAAAGGTCCAGCTTCATTCTTTTGCATGTGGATATCCAGTGTTCACAGCACCTTTTTTTGAATTGACTGGTCATTCCTATTGAATGTTTTTGGCACTCTTGTCACAAGTTATTTGGATACATATGTAAGGGTTTATTTCTGGAATCTCTATTTTATTCCATTGGTCTATATGTCTGTCATTATGTTAGTACCACACTGTTTTGACTACCATATCATTGTTTTGTTGTGTTTTGAAATCAGGAAGTATAAGTTCTCCAGCTTTGTTTCTCAAAATTGTTTTGGTTATTCAAGGTCTCCTGGGATTTCAAATAAATTTTAAGATTTTATTTTAATTTCTGCAAGAAAACATTATTGGGATTTTTACAGGGATTACATTAAATTTGTAGATTGTTTTGGGTAGTATTGACATCTTAATATTAACTCTTCCAATCCGTAATTATGGTATACACTTCCATTTATTTTTGGGGGGCAGTATTGACATCTTAATAATATTAACTCTTCCAATCCATTATTCTGTAATACACTTCCATTTATTTATGCCTCCAATTTCTTTTAGCAACATGTTCAAGTTTTCATCGTACAAGTCTTGTGCCTTCTTGTTTAAGTTAATTGCTAAATACTATTCTTTTTGATTCCTTTGGATGCAAAATTCTTTTCCTAATTTTCTTTTTAGCTTATTTATTGTTTATAGTAATGCAACTGATTTTTGCATGTGTTGACTTTGTATCTCACTACTTTGCTGAATTTATTTATTAGTTGTAAAAGTTTTTCTGTGGATTCTTTATGGATTTCTGCATATAAGATCATGTCATCTGCAAACACCAATAATTTTATTTCTTCTTTTCTAGTTAAATGTCTTTTATTTTTTCTTGCCCAGCTGCTTTCACTAAAACTCCTAGTGCTATGCTGTATAGGCAGTGCCAAAGCAGACATCCTTGCCTTATTCCTGATCTTATAAGAAAAGCTTTCGGTTTATCTCCCATTGAATATGACATTTACCGTGTTTTTTATTATACATAACTTTTTTTTATATTTAGGCAGCTTTGTTATATTCCAACTTTGTTTACTGTTTTTATCATGAAAGGGTGTTGTATTTTGTCAATGCATTTTCTGCGTCATTTGAAATGATCATGTCCTTTTTTCTACCTCATTCTTATTGCAGTATGGTATATTGGTCAATTTTCATACATTGAACCATCTTTGTGTTCCAGGAATAAATCTCACTTGACATGATGTATATATTCCTTTTAATATGCTGCTGATTTGATTTGCTAGTATTTTGTTGAGGACTTTGGCATCAATGTTTATAAGGGACATTGGCCTATATTTTCCTTTTTCATATACTGTCTTTTTCTGGCTTTGGAATCAGGATCATGCTGACGTCATAGGAAAATTTAGCAAGTATTTCCTCTCCAATTTCTTGAAAAAAAAATGAAGTAATGGTGTTAGCTCTTTAAATGTTTGCTAGAATTTACCAGCTAAGCCATCAGGCCCAGGGCTTTTCTTCATTGGAAGGTTTTTTTTTTTGATTACTTATTCAATATCTTTATTAGCTATAGCCATATACAGATTTTTTAATTTCCTTGTGATTTAGCCTTGGTAAGTTTTGTGTTAATAGCAGTTTGACCATTTCATCTAAGTTGAGTTTGTTGGTATACAATTGTTCTTAGTACTTTTATAATCCTTTCTATTTCTGTACAATTGGTGGTAGTTTCTGATTTTAGTATTAGGGATCTTCTCTCTTATTTTCTTAGTGTAACTAGGTAATGGCTTTTAAATTTTAACAGTCTTTTCATAGAACCAACTTTTGGTTTCCTTGATATTTTCTATTGACTTTTTCCCTACTTTATTGTTCTATCTTCTAATCTCTATTGTTTCCTCCTTTCTGCTGTTTTTTAGCATAGTTTATGTTTTCTGGTGCCTTGAGTTGTAAAGTTAGATGGCTGGCTGGAGCTATCTTTTGTAAAAAAATGTCTGCCACCAATTTCACTGCACTTAGCTGAAAGAGACAGAGAGGTAGCAATGTGGTAATAACATGGGCAAGTGCGAAAGCTCAGGTTCACACACAAAACCAGTAAGATCACTGCAGTAGCCTAGAACCCTGAATGTATTTTGTGTGAAATTTAAGTAAGCCTCACTCAAAACCACCATTTTTGGGTCCTGGGTGTTCCTTGTGAACTTTACAAAGGCTAAGCCCAAACCAGCTCTTCTTTCTTACTTGACTCCTAGGTAATTTTTATCTGATTTCTTAAGAAAAGGGGATGCTGTTTCTTCTTGAATTCCATTATCATTTCATAAACATTATATCTTACTCCATGTGTTGATAAATCATAGAGAACATAAATATAATTAAAAGCTTTGGCTTTCGACTGGGTGCTGTGGCTCATGCCTATAATCCCAGCACTTTGGGAGGCCGAGGCGGGCAGATCACCTGAGGTCAGGAGTTTGAGACCAGCCTGGCCAAGATGGTGAAACCCTATCTCTACTAAAAATACAAAAATTAGCCAATCATGGTGGCGGGTGCCTGTAATCCCAGCTACTCAGGAGGCTGAGGCTGGAGAATTGCTTGAACCCAGGAGGCGGAGTTTGCAGTGAGCCGAGATCTCACCACTGCACTCCAGCCTGGATGACAGAGTGCAACTCTGTCTCAAAACAAACAAACAACAACAACAACAACAAAAAACAAAAACAAGAAAAAACTTTGGCTTTCAAAAATATGTACATAAATGCTGGTTTTAGAAGTCATAAACTGGGCATTGATTCTGTTCTTATTTCTTTTGCAGCAATCCTAATTCTTCTAAAAGGCATGTGGAAGTCTCTGGCTAACAAAGAGTGGGTCATGAACAGAAAAGTAAACAAAAGTAAAAATGAACAGAGAAGTTTTAAAAAAAGCCAAACAATTAATATTCCAAACAGTAGTAATTAATGTTATTATCTTTCTCTGTCTATTTTACTATTGAATTTCCATAAGATTGTATTCAAATAATCACTCCTCCAGTGATTATTGTTTTTATTTTTGAATTGTGCCTACAGTAATTTGGGATTACTTCTTCTAAGAAATTTGTGAAATAGATATTATAATGTGCACTTTAACAATAAGGAAGTGTATGACTGCTATTGTTTTAATGTTTGTCCCCTCCAAAATGGTGGGATTTAATTGCTACTGTAACAGCATTAAGAGATAGGAACTTTTAAAAGTGATTAGGCCATTGGGATCCATTCTTATGGGTGAGTTTAATATCTTAATAAAAGATATTTTTGGTATGGACTCTCTATCTTGGCCCCCTGATGTCTTTAAATGTGAGAATCCAGCATTTCCCTTGTCTTCAGAGGATACAACATGCAAGGCACCATCTTGGAAGCAGAGAAATCAGGCCATAGACCTGCTGATCCCTTGACCTTGAACTTCCCAGCCTCCAGTATCATGAACCAATAAATTTCAGTTTCTTATAAATTGCACAATTTCAGGTATGCCATTATAGCAGCACAAATAAATTGGTACCAGAGAAGTGGAGTGTTGCTATAACACAGCCTCAAAATGGGAAAGTGGCTTTAGAACGGGATAGTGGAATAGAAGCTGAAACAGTTTTGAAGTTAATGCTTGAAAAAGTCTCATGAGGGTTCAGAAGAAAAGGAATGCTATAGGGAAAGTCTGAAACATTTTAGAGATTACTTAAGTGGTTGAAAACAGTGTTGATAGGAATATGGACAGTAAAGGCAATTTTGCAGAGGTCTCAGATGCGAATGAGTAAAAGTCATCCTTGTTATAAAGTGGCAAACAACTTGACTGAATTGTGTCGATGACTTAGAGCTTTATGGAAGGTAGAATTTAAGATTGATAAACTAGGGTATCTGTCAGAAGAAATATCTTAGCAACAAAGCATTCAGGGTGCTGTGTGGCTTCTTTTAATTGTGTATATTAAAATGTAAGCAGATAGAAATGATTTAAAGACAACTTATGATTAAAAAGGAAGCAGAACATAAAGATCTGGAAAACTCTCAACCACACCATGTAAAGAATAAATAAGTGTGCCCTGGATGGAATACCAAGAGTATGGTCAACCAACTGTTTGATAAAGAGATTACTATGGATAGGAGGAAACCAGGTGCTATGCATTAAGACAATGGGAAAAAGACCCCCCCAATGCATTTTGGACATGTCTGAGGCTGCCCTTCCCATCACAGGCTCTGAGCCCTACCGCCTTGAGGGCAGAATTGTTTTGGAGATGGGCCCAGGGTATGCATGGGACCTCAGTGTCGTGGTCCAGTGTAATCTAGGGTCTTTGCTTCCCACATTCTGGCACAGTGCTTCTCAGCCATTATAGCTGTGGGTAGAGTAGGCCCAGGGCAGGCTTGAGCCACTGCTCCAGATGGTGCAAGTGGTGAGCCTTGGTGGCATCCAGTTGGTGTTAATTTTGCAGGCACACACCATGCGGGAGCTAGGGAGGTATGGCTCCCCCTCATAGATTTCAAAGGGTGTCAGAAAGAACCTTGGGGCACAAACAGACATTTTTTCAGGGGATGAAACACTGCAGAGATTCCCCACTAGGATAACGCCTAAGGGAGCAATGGGATCAGGGCCACCTCAAGACTCCAGAACTGTAGATGTACCAGCATGCCATGCCAGACTGGAGAAGATGAAGGCACCTGACTCCAAACCATGAGAGCTGCTTTTTGGGCTAAGCCCAGCCAAGTCATAGGGGTTGGGTTTCCTGAGGACTTGGGGAGGTCCAGCTTACACCCCAGTGTGTCTGGAAGATGGCATATAAAGTCAAAGATTATTCCCAAGCCTTATGACTTCATGTGCTGGCCCTGTTGTGTTTTGGGCTTACTTGGTACCTGTCACTGCTTCCTTCTTGACTATTTCTTTATTTTGGGAATGGGGATGTCTATTTTATTCTTATCTCACCATTGCCTTTTGGAAGTATGTGACTTGTTTAATTTCATGGGCTCATAACTGGAGAGAATTTCCCTCAGGGTGAATTATGCTTTGAGTCTCATCCATATCTAATTTAGATGGGACTCTGGACTTCGGACTTATGAGTTGATGCTAGAACAATGTAAGACTTTAGAGGCTACTGGGATGGAATAAATGTATTTTGTATTTGAGAAAGATGTAAGTTTTGGGTGGTCAGGCCAGATTGCTGTAGTTTGAATGCCTCCTCCCAAGTTCATGTTGAGATTTAATTGCCATTGCAACTATATTAAGATGTGAGGCCTTTAAGATGTGATTAGACTACAAGCACTTCACACTCATGAGTGGATTTAGTGCATTAATAAAATGAATTTTTGGGTTGCCTTCCTGCCATGTGAGAATCCAGCATTCCCCTGCCCTCCAGAGGATGCCACATGCAAGGCACCATCTTGGAATCAGAGAAACTGGACCCTAACCTAGGGACACCTTGACCTTGGACTTTCCAGCCTCCAGAACTGTAAGTTAAAAAGTTTCTGTTCCTTATAAATTACCAGTAAGATACTTAATTTGTGGTGGCAGTATGTTAAGAAGTTTGAAGGAACTGGAATTTATGTCCTAGCTCAGTCTGATATGAATTGTGTGAATTTTTGCATGCATATACCTTCTCTACACCTTAGCTGTGTCACTTATAACATGTAAATTCAGAGTGTGGTTTCTGTAAAAAGTGAAGAAAATAATACTTGTACGATGTTTAATGGTGATTGGAAGATGTTAACTAGTCGATAAAATAAAAATCTAAATTTCAAAGTTATAGATGAATTAATAAAAGTTTGAATTAAACACACTTTTTACATTGCACACAGCCTTTTCAGCAGCAGAGGCCATAGTGGACCTGCAAATGCAACAGAATTAAGAGGATCAGAGTATACATAAATTTTTCTTAAATGAGTAATTTTAAAGAGCAAAAGATGCCCAATTCACTGAGCATGCTAGTCACATGAATGCATTTGGAGTAGAAACAGGAATTGAGAAATCTCTGTAGGAAGTCCACAAAACTCAAGATAAAGTTTGCTTGTTTCTAGATTTGTTTGTTTTATTTTCACTTTTTGATTCCTCTTATTGTTTCCCCTGTTTGCTCTTTTATTAGATCATGGAACCATTTATGAACACAGGAAGAGCTGAAGGAGAGAGAACTATGTGGTTCTTTACTTCCTAATCTTGCCGCATCAATATCAAGCCCTGATTTAAAACAACAACAACAGCAAAAATAGAAAACAGAACCCATGACATAAATGAAATGTCTAAATAGCGGCTGTCAAGTCATACACCTTTCAAAAGGGAGTATCATGAAGTATTCATTGATCAATATTTACAAAGCAGTTCATATTTGTTTTTAGAATCATGAAGAAAAATGACTTTAATATTAAAAGAAGACAACTACCAGAAAAGGGTATGTTTTTATTATATTTATTAACATGAAGAACATTGCTTAGAGCAAAATTCTTGGACATAAAGAATTAGACTGCCTGAGCAAAAGGGGGCCTAGACGTACAAATTATCCTGTATATTGTGACTATTATAATGACTATGAACCAGAAAATCCTCTTAGACACCCATTCCCCTCCCATATTTACATTACTTTCCAAATTTAATCTTAAAAATAACACTGATTAGAAAGTGTGGAACCATCATGGGGCAAAAATAAAATGTAGATGAAATCTTTGTTTTATATTGCAATGGAAATGTTCAGGTAATGAACAGACATTTATCAAAATCATCTGTTGATTGCTCAGTCTGGCTTAAGAATACTAAAGAGCTTTTCTTTTGCATGCAAATAAATATTTACACAGCTCAGTATTTATTAAAGATGGTTTATATTTTAATTGATGTTGGTGCGGCAATAGTGTTTGGGGGCTATTCTGACAAATGTCCTTTACTGTAAGTGAGTATAAGTAAAGGTATAGTTATAAACATATAGATAGATAGATACTTCTTTTTCCTCCTCCTTCTCTTTTTCTATCCTTCTTTATTTTCCTCTCCACACTCTTAGTGAGATGGGGTGCAATTTGGGATTCTGAGAATTCTCTGAGGAGCAGAAGTCACCAAAATCTTATAGCCAAACCTCCTGGCATATCAGATCATCCCAGGATGGAAATTACCCAGGTCAAAGCAGATTAGCTCGGCATAATAAACTCAGGTTTTGGTTTGTGACACAAGAACACTGCATGATTTGAACAGACAAATTCCCTTATATAGCTCGAGGGATTATGACCACAAGTGACAGAAATGTGGTAGAGAAAACAGTATCCCATTTCTGCTTACAATTAATAAAAAAAAAGTCAGTAATTAAGGTGGCAGTTCAACTATTTTTTCCAGAGTGTGCTGAATATTTACCTGTTTAGCATTGCAGTAAGCTTACAAACAGATACATATACATTAATTAAATGTATTTAAATTTTAAAACATTAAAAATGATTCAAATAAATGGAAAGACATATTATACCTCTAGGAAGAAAAATCAATATCATAAAGATATAAATTCTCCACAAATGGATCAATAGATTCAATGAACTGTTCATAATATAAAAGTTTAATATGATGTAAAGTAAGGAAAGAAACCCATACATCTATCTACAGAAGAACAGGTTAATTAATTGTGGTATATTTGAAAAATGGAATATTATTGAGCTATGTCAATGAACAAACTTTTCACAAACATCAAATGGAAGATATTCAGTAAAACAACAACTCTTATTAAAGATGTTATATTTTATTATGTCTACTGAAGATAATATTTATTAATTTTGATTCCTGCAGGGATATTTACCTGAGTAGAGCATTGTTAAAACTTATTTTTCCATTGCTATTTCAGTATACACTGTACCACATTAATTTAAAATGATACTGTAGCAACATTTAGCTATGTTGAAAATGGCTGCTTTTCAACTCAGAAAGGGAAAAATGGACAAAAATTCTCATGTGAATTTTTATTTATACATAAATAATTCTGTCTTTATTACTCAATGTTATTGATTACTCAGGAGTAGAAACATGGTAGTAACAAATTTAGAACAATTTGGAAATATATATTTGGCCTGAAAACATGCATACTACTGTTTTAATTTTTAAGAGTTTTTAAAAATATATATAAGGAAAAATGGCATGGTAAAGCAATGTCCAAATGTAGAAGTAGGAGTAGCAACTTCAATAATTCTTAAGAGTAGAAAGCTGATAATAGTTGTCCTCAGTCTTCGTTTGCATATATAAGTAGCAATATTTCTTTTACTATAGCTTTTCTTTCTAATTTTTTATTTTATTGAGATCTCCTTTCTCAAATCCTCTCTATAAAAATTTTGGGCCCTCAATGAAATGACCTTCATATTTGAGTGCCAAAGAACCAGAGGATTTCAAATGTTCCTGATAAAGAGGAGTTAAGAAATATATTTTTATTCAGTATGCCTATCCATACTCACTTACATTCAACAAGTTATAAAACGAATACATCCACTACGTTATGTCTTATAGGCAGTTTGAAAAACAGAACCAAGGATTTGAGTTTGGGAAACCTTTGCTAGTGCAAAGACTCATGGCACGACAAGCACCAAATACGCTTTAAAATATTTATTCAGATTTATTTGTGCTTCACTCTTATCCCTCCCTGCCTCTCCACCCACCCTCTTACCTGTGTACAGATTTCTAACATTATCTTCTTGAATGTACAATAGTCTAATCTACAGTTTTTTTCTGTTGTAGATATAGCCACTCCAATCCATTTTCACAAGCAGCAAGTGACATTTGTGGAAAATAGAAACCAAAATCCTACTCTAAAAATAGATTATAATGTGGTTTCTTTCTGGCTTTATTTTCTGCTACTCCCCACATGCATCCTCTCCTCCAGACACACCATCTATTTATAGTTGCTAGATGAACATTTTACAGTATTTACCATAAGTATAGGTTAGGATTCAATCATGGAACCAGAACAACTGTGAGTGATATAAAATAAAACACATTATAAGGATTTATGCCTTACAAAATTCTGGGGAAAGTGGGTGAAGTAAAGTTCCAGGGGATGGTTGAAGCATCAGAGAAAAGTCACTTACCAAGTAGACGGCTAAGGAAAATTGGTGAAGAAATCTATGGAAGAAGTTGCCTCTGCACCTGGTGGTGAGGTAGAAGTTGCTTTGATCAGTGGATAAGCCATCAGGAAGAAAAGCTCTAAACAAAATAGAAAAAAAAAAAAGAGAAAAGACAACCTAAAATCCTTGAGAATAAACTGGTATTCACAAAGACAAATCAGAATATGCTTCATACCCAAATGATACAGGTAATCTGCAGAAGAAACTCGTGTCTTTCACCCCAGAGTTGCACACGTGTCTGACTCAGGACTTGGAAAAGCTAAAGGAAGCGATCTGATAGCAGGCAGAGGAGCTGTGGGTCTATGCACACCAGTGAGAGAAGCCCGTGAATCAGCAGCAAATGTGCCAAGGGCTGGCCATGCATGGAGGCTTGCACTAATCTTCTGTAATGACTGCTGCTCCCCTTGTACCTTCCAAATCTCACTTGAAGCTCTTTGTGCCAAATCCTAATTATACAGGGAAAGTAGTTCTAGAAAATTCCGTGCCTGCTTAGCTAAAATCTTATAGTAAAAAACCACCACATTCTATTTATGTGTATCCCCTCCTCTGCCTGAAGAGTCCCTTCACCTCAGTGTTACCACCTCATCTAGATAATATCTCCTCCCCCACAGAGAATTCTCTTTTAAATGCACAATTTGTTTTAAATATCTCTTCTCTCATACTTTCTAACTAATGTTGCTAATGTCTATTATAAGAATATATTATAAACCATAATTATTATAACATATCATATAATTAATGTCTAAATATTATATTTTCTTCATTTTACATTTTTGAATTTTCTAATTTTACTAACTTAAATTTCACTCCTTTAAACTTGTGTTTAAGTGTTTAATATTATTAAAAATTATTTGTGGAGGAAATAAGTGAACACTATTTATCACATCCTACCCTATATATCGAATTATTTATCTGCTATCCCAATTGTATTATATGCTTCTTGAGGACAGGACTGAGTGGTCTTTTGGTGTTTCTGTATCCTCAGCACTTACTAAATGCCAGAGACATTTTATATGTTCAACCAATTTGGTTCAACATATGATTTTATATACATCACTATCTTCCTTTCTAACAGTCAAAAAGGAGTCTTTCTTGACAGTTTTGTATATCTGTCACAAGTTCATACTAATTGGCCACATAGTCAGAGGGCACCTAATAAGTGCTGCAAAGTGTTATATTTAAATCGATACGTGTTTCTTTACGTATACCTGTATGTATACCTGACAATTCAGGATGTCTGATGTGTTCATGAGTGGATAGATACTTCATGAATAGGACAAGAAATTTTAATGTATTCATAATATTACTTGTCAGAAAGCCAAGTCATTGATCATCTTTATAATTCTCACAATGAATGACTCTAACTCATGCATACAGGCCGTTGATACTTGCTGTCACAATATAAGAATTTCAGTTAAATGTTCACAGATAAATTAGATCACTTTTGCTGTTTGGATATCTGCTTTGCCTCATCACTTTTACGACTTCTCTTATCTTTCTGTTAGGCTTATAAGCTCTCTGCCTACAAATTTGACTGAGTAAAACACACCATTTGAAATATACATTTTCACATCTTAGAGAAAAAAATCGTTAAACTACTCACCAGTTGAATGTAATTTAATTCCATGCCAGTTTACTAGGCATCACATTTATTCAGCCTAATGCACTGTGTTCTGATTTCTAACAACAGAAGCCAGCTGATTTTCACAGTCAATAACAATTTACAGATAAAAATCAATCTGTTTTACTTGACTGGATGGCAAACACCTGACAAATATTTATGTTTTTAGCTGTTTTTTGGTTTTTTTTTTTCCCTAAAGCTAAACACTTTTAAAAATTTCAATTTGATTCGTTTTGTAAAACATTTTGGAGTTGTCCTCCCTCTCTTATTCTCTTTTCTCAGGAATTCCTTGCCCATCTTTACACTTCTCATGCCCCCTTATTATTTTAATTTTTTTCTGCTTACACATTTTAATTTTTTTCTGCTTACACTTCTCATGCCCCCTTATTATTTTAATTTTTTTCTGCTAAAAATATTATTTAGGGCCAGGCATGGTGGCTCACACCTGTAATCCCAGCACTTTGGGAGGCTGAGGCAGGTGGATCACTTGAGGTCAGGAGTTCAAGACCAGCCTGGGCAAAATGGTGAAACCCCGTCTCTACTAAAAATACAAAAATTAGCCGGATGTGGTAGTGCACTCCTGTAATCCCAGATACTCCGGAGGCTGAGGCAGAATTGCTTCAACCCTGGAGATGAAGGTTGCAGTGAGCTGAGATCACGCCACTGCACTCCAGCCTGGGTGACAGAGTGAGACTCCCATCTCAGAAAAAAAAAAATCTTAAAACCTTTTAGAGAGAGTCTTATACAACTTCCACTTTTGATTATGACAGATTATATTTTACCAGACCAATCTCTCTGTGAAAGCAACAACTGTAGATGATGTATGAGTTACAAAAACAAAAACAACAAAATTGCTCCTTAAAGCCATCACAGAATATTCAATAAAATCAAAATGTGAGTGGCCAAACTCCAGAACAGCAATGGCTTGATTCACTGGATAAGACACTGACTGACGCTTTATTGATGCAGAATCCATTTGAACAGAAAGTAGGGGGTCAGCGTGTTTTCAGCCTCCCAGCACTAAGAGACAAAAACTGAAGTTCTGGGCTACCAAGGCAGCCAGGAATTGGGAAACTAGGATTTTGGAGAATAGGAAACCACATGCATTTAGTCCATTTTTCTCCTTATAGTACTTGCAGATTTTGAAGATGAATGGAAAAAGAGGATAAGAAGCCAAATATAAAGTGAAAATGGAGAGGCCAAAGCTAAGGACAGCTCTTGGTAGCCTTGCAGTATTGAGGAAACAGTTTGAGTTCAGAGCAAACCAAGGAGAAAGGACCCCAGTAAATACCCAGGCTTTCAATTGCAACCTCTGAAAGGAGATATTCAAGGAGGAAGAGGAAACTGGAAATTGATTGGTGCAGAATAATTTAAAACCCCTTCTCCAATCATTTGCTCCAGACTGATACAAGGTATTCTGTTCCTATTTGGTTGACTTTCCAAAATAAATAAATAAATAAATAAATACACACACAAAATCCTTCCAGGAGGAACATCACGTCACCTTGAGTTTTTACAGTGCTTTCTTATACAATGATCTAAAATGGCCCAGCATGTCTAGAGATAGGATCAGAAAGAAAAAAAAATAAGACAATGATAATAATAAAAGATAAATAAAAAATGGCAGTTTGTAGACATGAACATTAAAATAATTCTTACTTATATGTTTAAGTAAATACAGACAATATTGTAAATTTCTCCAGTGAGATAGAAAGGTTCCAGTGACAATCTCCTTTTTTGTGTGTGTGCGATGGAGTCTTGCTGTCATCCGGGCTAGAGTGCAGTGGTGTGATCTTGGCTCACTGCAACCTCTGCTTCGTGGGTTCAAGCGATTCTCCTGTCTCAGCCTCCTGAGTAGCTGGGATTACAGGTGCCCACCACAACACCTGTCTAATTTTTTTTATTTTTAGTAGAGATGGGGTTTTACCATGTTGGCCAGGCTGGTCTCAAACTCCTGACCTCAAGTGATCCACCCGTCTCGGCCTCCCAAAGTGCTGGGCTTACAGGAGTGAGCCAACGTGCCTGGCCAAATGACAATCTAGAAGAGATTCAAATGACAATCTAGAAGAGATTCAAATGACAAGTCAAGAACTAAAAAATGAAAGGTTTAACATGAAGAGCTCAATAAATGAGTTTAACTATTTTTTAAATACAATATACAATTATTAAACTGAAATACAGGATAATCGATTGATGCATAATAATAGCATGAGAAAAAATGAAAAAGAAATTAGTATAATAGCTATATACAACTTAGTGAGAAATCTAACATTTTGTTCTGAAGTCCAAGAAGAAGCAGTGAGTAAGGATAGGGTAGAAGCAAAAGTTTAAGGGATAATGACTTGGAATTTTTCTTTTTCTTTTTTTCTCTTTTTTTTTTTTTTTTTTTTTTGAGATGGAGACTCACTCTGTCGCCCCAGGCTGGAGTGCAGTGGCATGATCTCGGCTCACTGCAAGCTCTGCCTTCAGGGTTCACACCCTTCTCCTGCCTCAGCCTCCTGAGTAGCTGGGGCTACAGGCCCCCGCCACTGCACCCTGCTAAATTTTTTTTTGTATTTTTTAGTAGAGACGTGGTTTCACCATGTTAGCCAGGATGGTCTCGATCTCCTGACCTTGTGACCCACTCGCCTCGGCCTCCCAAAGTGCTGGGATTACAGGCGTGAGCCAGTGCGCCCGGCCATGGCTTGGAATTTTTCAAAACTGACATAAGACATTGAATAAAAGATTCAAGAGCTCTAAATAAAGGCTCACTAAAGAACTCTTGCACATGGTGCATGTACTCTTTGCAGAGACTTTATGTGAGGTTTTACATCATCACGTATACAGCTCCATTTTAGAAAATATCCCTGAACCTGCTTTCCAATAACATTTATTGCATCAATGTATAGACAGTGTGCACAGTTCTTAACATGAGAATCACTGTAACAATCTGACCAACAATACAGTTAGCTGTTTCTTACTGTGAACAAGAATAAATGTTCTGATATCAGGCCTAAAAATCTCCTTTATGTAGCTGATTGTATAATAGCCTACTGCAGCACAGAGGAAAGAGGAAAATTGATTCTTAACCTATGATAGTAATTAGCTTTTATGCCTGAGAATAAGGATTTATAGTAGCTCTTAACAGCTGTCTGAAGCCAGTGGGAAAGAATCATTAGACAATCTACTGTACTGGAGATTTACCTGGGCCAATCAGAAACTGGATTCTGTTCATGCATGCATGTGTGATATGTATTAGTTTTGTGCATATCTCCTTGTCCTGCATGAATGTACATCTTTATTAAGGATTTGTATGCTTAAAAATAAGGAGAATATATATAATCTCCACTAGAGGATTTTGATGACTTTATATAAAGACATCTTTAAACATATCTTATATTTAAACATGTTTTGTAATAATAGAGTAACCTCAGGTAATGTATTGTTTCATAATAATTCTCTAATTATCAGATGAATGTTTTTTCCAACACTATTATTATAAGTTACTTAAAGACTCTCTTTACACTTCCCAGCGTTGTCAATACTTTTCTACCTTGCCTTAGAAACTCAATATATGCCTCTTTTTCATATGTACAGTTCACCACAGCTTATCTAGAGGCCAAATCCGAAAGTATATGACCTGATTTGGGCAGAGTTTTGGCTTTGTTCCATTTGCCTTCTCGGGATCAATAGCTGCTAATAAGCAAATGCATTTCCTTGATAGTGTTGAAGAAAATAAACAGATCTGCTCTTGGGCACCCTGTGTAACTCAGAGCTGTGCACCCTTAGCCAATTTCTCCAAATCATGTGCTCCAGTCCTTGGTAATCTCTTGCTGAGTCACAGGTTTGAAATGTGTTCCCTGCAGGACTTCCTTGGCACCAGCTGTGTTCAGGTAGAAATCTCCATCTGTGGCTCAGAAAAGCTACGAATCCCCACCAACAAAAGGTTTGAGATCAGGTGTAATTAAAGCTCTTTCAGAAACTACATAAAATATTCAACTAAGAGTGTAAACTTGTAAACTAGGTCAGTCATTTTACACATTCTGAATTGTGTTTGGTGTTTAATGTTCACTCTGACACAGAAGAATGAATTATGCAACTCCAATAAGTACATCAAACACAAATAAACAAACACAAAACCTTCAAAGCAGTGCCACGCTCCTGGAGTTTCTGTCCAAACTTAGCATTAGATTTTTGAAATAATATTAAAATATTTTTGGAGATAATTAAAATATTTTCGTAGAGAAGATGAAAAAAATCTAACGCTTCTTAACATTTTTGGTTTCCCTTTTCACTATTGCATTTAAGGAAAATACAAAAATAAATGCATTTCCCTTTCAAGGAACTTAGAATCTGATAGAGACACAATGCAAACAGGTAAGTGCAATGTAGTTTAATACGGTGCTATAGTAGAGCTACTTTGAGAACAGAGTGGATACCTTGAGGATCCAGGGATGTGATAGGTATACTGAGTTTTATAAAATTAGTTGGAGACACATAGCTGAAGAGTAGTATGTTGTTTGGTAAAAAGCAAATAGGCAGGCAGATAGAGTACAAGATTTGACAGACGGAGCTGTAGAAATGGACAGGACTCACAACAAGGTGTTATTCTAACATACTAATTAATATGGGTTTTATCTTAAAGGGATATAGGAAAGGTATGCTTAGATTTGCATTTGATAGAGAACATTAAGTTGACAACATGAAAAAATATGGCCATATTCACACACACACACACACACGTCACTTTTACACAATTAGGCTAAAGCAATTAAAAAGTGGCAAAACCAGTATTAAAACTAAGGCATCTATGTTCCCACATTTTATTTTGAAACATGTTTTTACTTTTTGGAAGCACTGTAAACTATTTCCATTAACTTCATCAGAAATCTATGGAATAGGTACCTCTATTGTAGATATATTATAATGGTCATAAGGAGATAAAAAGAAGGAAATGGAGTTTTGTAGAGGTTGAATGATTTATCTCAGGCCACAGAGGAAGAAGACAGTGCAGAATCTCAAGTCTCATGCTTCTCAGCCCAGGCTTTTTCTTTGTACCAAATTTCATTACCCAAAATGAATGTTATCCGCATATTTATAGAAATACGAATGCATCATGTAATCCTAAAGGAAAACTTTTCAGTCATTTCCCCATATTGTACATTATTCAAGGTTATTATTTTCTAATACTTATTAACTAACCCAGGCCTTTCTAATCATGTATTAACATTTCTTATAACTGCACTTATTTCAAGTTTTTGTCCCATAAAATAAAGTAGAAGTGTATTGGCAAGTATTACAGTATCTTGAGGAAGTTAATATGTCATTGTTTCTAAGCATTTAGTAAAATTTTAAGAAAAAACTTATTTTTAAGATATTCTTCCTTAAAATTTCAAAATCACTTTTTAGTTCTTTTTATTACAGCAGAGTAATTTCTTTAAATAATCCGTCCTATGATTTTAACCAGTCGAGCAAAGTTATGCTCTCTTTTCGGTAATAACACAATAATATAACAACTTTGTTTCCATTAGAAAAATACATGAACACATAAATCCTATAATACACTTTGCAGGCTGCTTTCATTTACTTAGATTACGAATCTCATGGCTATGTAGCAGAATTTTGACGTACTCTACCTTGAATGGAATTATGAATTTAATACATCTCATTTGAGTGTCGTGAATCCTGGAGGCCCCTTCCCTGTAAGCTTTATTCTTTGAAAATACTGTTTCCACACACTACCCCAGCCACAGTAAACTTATCATTACCTGATGATACAATGACACACTGTAAGTTAGAGCACTAATCATGATTTTTGCTAAGGAGATATATTATGCATAGAAGAATGCACAGTATTAAAAGTGGAAGATCTGAACCAAAAGTAGAATACATGATAGCATATCTTGGAAAGAAACTAATGATACTTACATGTCCACGATGATGAGGACTCTAGGGTCATAAATTTACCCCAGGAAGAATGTCAGAATGCCATTGTAGACACAATGGCAGTTCCTAGTCCCCATGAAATATTCACGGTGCTTTACAAAACAATGTGGCAGTATGAAAATACATCATTGATAATTAAGAAATGACAAAGGTGCTAGAAGTCTCAACAACGTGTAACATGATATTCTTTGCTCATGTAACATACATACGTATGTGCAAAGAACTGTAATTTACAACCCCAAATGAAAAGTGTGGGTTGCATTATGATTTACTAACTACACCTTCAGCTTAAATATTCATGTTAAGAAGAGGGAGACCTCTCCTTTTCCCCTGAAATATGGTTTCAATAATAAAAAGTGATTTTCTCTCCATGCACCAGTTTAAATGTTACCTGAGGCAGCTTCTCAGAGTGGCCCATAGCAAGTAATGAGCCGTGAGACAACTGCCAGATGGTTTACGGGTTTATTCATTACAAGACACAATCACAGTTTATTAACAAAGGAGAGAAAAAAAATAAAGCCAAGTTGGCTTTAAAGCACAAGATGAGATATATTAACACAGTAGAACAGCAGAAAATTTTGATTTAAGTTAATTGTCACTTCACCATACACTGATTTTGAACTCAAATGCTCGGCAGCTAATTAGGAAGTTATATGACAGTGCCAATGTTTCTTCTGACTAGATATTTTAAGTGGTGGACTATGACATATTAATATATGCTGCTTTTCAGCCAATCATTATCAATCTTCCACATGGATAAACATATGATATTATCCTTTGAGGTATTATTCACTGTATAAAATTAGAGCCGTGTGAGAATTCTCAGGGAGCATACAAATGAAGACCTTTTTTTTAATCTCAAAAGTCTGCTGTGTCATAGTAGCACAATCAGATGACTATAGTTACAATGATTTAGTTTATGTTTTGAAATGACTAAAAGAGTGAAATTAAAATGTTCCTAACACAAATACATGATAAATGCTTGATGTGATGGATAACCAATTACCTTGATTTAATCATTATACATTGTTGGCCTATATCAAAATATCGTGTGTCCTACAAATATATATAACTAACGTAGCCATACTAATCAAAATTAAATTTAAAGTCTGCTGTGTCAAAAACTAATTTCTCTTGAATTACAAGAATTTGGGATCATTGGTAGTTATAACTTTCTTAGTCTTTCTTGCCAGTGGAAAATCAATCTCAGGAACTGGATTCTCTGCTATTGAATAAAGAAAGAGTCTTCTCTGTCTTCTGTAGTTTTCTCAGCATACAGAATGTTTCCATTTCTTGTATTTCTTTTTCATGTTTCCCTTCATACCTTCCTTGATTCATTGCTTCAAGAGTAATTATTTACTCCAAGAATGGGAGAGCAAGAGGGAACACATGTTGTTAAGGATTTCATAGTAGACTGAATGCTCAGGTTGTTCCATACTCAGTGGAAACTCTCAATAAATGTTAAAGATGAAAGTGATCAGAACCTCTAAAACAGACTTCTTTAAATGCTTGTGAGTCTTGAGTTTTGAAAACTAAGGTGCCTTTGATTTGCAAGAAGCTTATTCAACATTTTTAGAAAAAAATGGTTTTGATAGTGATGGTTTCATAAATGTAGTTTTGAAAATCAAGAGGCAAAGATTGTATTTTATTCCCTCAACAAATATTTGCTAAGAAATAACAGCGTGCCTGTTCTATTGTGGGTTGATGGAGCAGTCAGCAAACAGACAAAAACCCTCTTCTATGGGAACTTTCATGATGAAAGAGGACAATGAATAAGTAAGAAGACATATTATATAACATGTCTTGAGAACATTATGAAGAAAAATAAAGAAGGATAAATGGATAAAGAGTAAGGTGAGAGTAAGAAGCTATTTTATAAAGGAAACTAAAGAAAACCATTGCCTTTCTTACTCAAAATTAAAGGAAAGCCATTGCCACCTTATTAGGTGGCATTTGAGCTAGCACCTAAAAGAAATGTCAGGTGAAACTTGCAGATATTTGGAAGTATAACCTTCCAGCAGCAAGTGCAGAAACTGGCGGTGGGAGTTTCCTTTGCATTTTCAAGAAGCAGCAAAAAAGCCAATGTGACTTGAGTAAGAAAGGGAAAGAGAGTGCAAGGGTAGCCAGTATGAGAACATTGGTAATGTTAAGGATTCCAAATTTTATTCTTAGTTAAATATTAAGCCACTGAATGAGTCTCAGCCCAAAAGTCACTTGATCTGACTTTTGCTTCAAACGGGATGACTGAAAGTGCAGGGTAGGAAATTGACCAAATATAGGGCAAGAGAGGAAGCAGTGCAACAGTTCAGACAATATTGTAGTGGTTCTGGAAGGGGATGGATCTGAATATGGGAGTGGAAAGTTGAGAACTGGTCAGATTCTGGATATATTCACAAGGAAAAGGTAAAAAAAAATGTGCTGATGAATTGGATACGAGAGGTAAAAAAATGAAAGGGAGTTGTGTTAGCCTTTTTGCATTATAATAAAGGAATATCTGAGACTGAGTAATTTACAAAGAAATAAAAGAGGTTTAATTTGCTCATGATTCTGCAGGCTAGTTCTGCAGGCTGTGCAGGAAGCATGGTGCCCACATCTGCTTGGCTTCTGGTAAGGCCTCAGGGAACTTACAATTATGATGGAAGGCAAAGCAGGAACAGGCGTGTCACATGGTGAGAGAACAAGAGAGACAGAAGAGGGAGCCATCCTCCTTTAGACAACCAGATGTCACATGAACTAACAGATTGGGAACTCACTTATAACCATGGGGCAGGCACCAAGTCATTTATAGGGATTTGCTCCTGTGACCCAAACACCTCCCACCAGGCCCCACATTGAACATTGTGGGTCACATTTCAACATGAGATTTGGAGGGGGACAAACATTCAAACCACATCAAGAATATAAGATGAATTCAAAAGTTTTGGCTTCAACAATTGGAAAACTGAAGGTACAATTTACTGAGAAGGGAAGACTGGAGACACACGCATTTTACTCATTGCAATATTTTTCATAAATATTAAAAGAGGAATGGAAGAACATCTTCCAGATTTTGTGTTTTACTGAGAAAAATGAGAAGAGAAAGAAAAAAATTATGTTTGCTTGAAAAGAGACTTTTTACTCTAGAGACAGAGACCCGAGTAATAGGTTAGGCACGGATGGTTCCAAGAAGGATCCCTGTATTTGTTCTACATGGAATAAAACATTCAGGTAATTATAAAGCAGAGAAGACTTGTATCTCAATTTCTGTGATATAGCCTGGAGGGATTCAAAAAATTTTAGAGAAGCCATGAGTCCATCATTATATTACGGTGGGAGAAGAGCTATGATTAGATGCGGTTCTAAGATAGAATCAGGCTGGCACTGTAAGGACATAAGTATAGAATGACTGATGAAGGCCAATAAGCGTGGAGGGGTCTCAAGATTTTGGTAAAGAAATTACAAACTTTAGTAAATGGATGAAAATGGGAATGGTGGGGGAAGCATGAAGACCATTTTCCTTTTTTAAGGAAGAGAGACGTAGAGTGAATTACCTCAATAGCACTCTCCAGCATAAGAAGAAGGCAAATTTTAAATATTCAAGACTCTTCCCTACTGCAATTTTTCAGTTTACAAACAATAGCTATAATTAATTTTAGTCTGCTCCTCAGCAGACAAAAACTCAAGAATAAAAAAAGTTAAGGTATAGAAAGTGGAGGAAATAACATCTCCATGTGTTTGGTCTGAAAATGAGTACATGCTCCAGTAGCTAACATTTATTGAGTGCTTTCTTGCGTTATGTCCCCAACCAATTTTATTACAAAGATTTTCACATTGGATCCTTATGAGCCAATGAAAGACACAGAGTTATTTCCTTTTCACTGCTAAGGAAACTGAAGCGAAGACAGGTTAGGCAACTTTCTCAAAGTCACGCATCTGGTGAGAAATGGATTCAAGTTTTAGAATCCAGGATGTCTAATGACATTTGCAAATATATTATATGACTTCCAATTCCAACACTATGAAGTAAGAGCCAAGGTTAACCACAGTTTACAGATGAAGAGGCCAATTAACACAGAGATTCAGTAACTCTCCCAATGTCATAAGTAGTGGATCCAGGAATTGAACTTGGGGTGAACTAACTTAAAGTATTCAATTTTAATCCCTGGCTTTACTGATTGTATGGAATTCAGAGCAACTTTTCTTTCAAGGATATGTTCAAGTTTCTTAGCTCTTTTTCAGAGGATTCACAAAGTATTAGGAGAGAAAAATAAGAAAAATTCTCAATGCTATTATTTCTGTTCTACATGTAACAGCACATGCAGTAGATTTATATGAGTGCCTGGCACGTAGCACACACTACATAAATGTTATTATTGTTGATATTATATTAATATGAAAATTGGCTTCACTCTAATTAGAGTATGAGCTTCTTTTGTTTATTCCTCAAAAAACTCACTGAAATTCTGGTATTTTTTAAATGTCACAATTGAGACAAAGTTTTTTCCTAGAGTATCCAAATACAATATTGATTACCAGCTGCAGCTTCTCTTCAGGGAGAAAACACTGGCTTCATAAACAAAATAACACCTTACTTTCTTCTATTTCCTTTATATACTATCCTGAGCCTCCAGCAATGTCAACTTTGTTCATTTCTATACTATTTAAATTTAGAAAATTTTTCTTTTTAAAGGTGCTTAACAGAACATGTAAGAGGACATGATGACACTCATTTTTATTGTGTTTAAATGTGATTGTAGCAAGTTCCATAAATCTATCCTATTAGTATCCATGTGCCATGTTGATTTCCTGCACCCATTAACTCGTCATTTAGCATTAGGTATATCTCCTAATGCTGTCCCTCCCCCCTCCCCCCACCCCACAACAGTCCCTGGAATGTGATGTTCCCCTTCCTGTGTCCATGAGTTCTCATTGTTCAATTCCCACCTATGAGTGGGAACATGCGGTGTTTGGTTTTTTGTCCTTGCGATAGTTTACTGAGAATGATGTTTTCCAGTTTCATCCATGTCCCTACAAAGGACATGAACTCATCATTTTTTATGGCTGCATAGTATTCCATGCTGTGTATGTGCCACATTTTCTTAATCCAGTCTATCGTTGTTGGACATTTGGGTTGGTTCCAACTCTTTGCTATTGTGAATAGTGCCGCAATAAACATACGTGTGCATGTGTCTTTATAGCAGCATGATTTATAGTCCTTTGGGTATATACCCAGTAATGGGATGGCTGGGTCAAATGGCATTTCTAGTTCTAGATCCCTGAGGAATCGCCACACTGACTTCCACAATGGTTGAACTAGTTTACAGTCCCACCAACAGTGTAAAAGTGTTCCTATTTCTCCACATCCTCTCCAGCACCTGTTGTTTCCTGTTTTTTTAATGATGGCCATTCTAACTGGTGTGAGATACATATATAACAAACCTGCACATTGTGCACATGTACCCTAAAACCTAAAGTATAATAAAAAAAAATCTATCCTATTAGTATAGGTTTAATAGTTTCAGAGAAAGCATGACTCAGGAATCAGTAGCTCTTCCTGTGTCCAGCCTGATTATTTGCTTGGTCATCCAGATACAAAATAACTGTCCAGTCTACGGACTCAATTTGTTTCTGCAGTTGGGCCAAGGGACACAAACAGAGATGAAGTAGTAGCTGTAATTTTGAAATAGCAGCCTAAGGATTCCCTGCCTGTTTTGTTGTTGTTTTTGTTTTTTTTTTTTTTTTTTTTTTTTTTTTTTTGCACACACAGTCATATTCAAAGTAATTTAGGAGGCTATTTCTTGAAAATTAGTTCCATATATTTTTGCTTCCAAACTAGAACAACTTATCATTTTTCAATGACATATAAAGCTTACTGTGTCTAGTAAAGTTGTCTTTCTCTTTGATATTCTGTTCTTCTTTCTCCTTGTATCCAGTCAGTCGCCAAACGCTGCCATAATTGTATCTCTACTATTCCATAATACCTCTTTACCTACACATATTTCCTCATCCCATCACTTTACATATTCGAAAGAGTATTGTTTCCCAAATGCCACATTCATCATAACTTTTCCCTTGTTTAAATACTGAAACTTGTTCTCTATAATTTTAATTCACATTTGTTCATTCAATCCCTGTCCCTGTTTTCTGAGTATCAATGATGTGTGAACATAATATGGAGTCCTGATGATATAAAGATGAGGACAGATTGCTCCAGCCTACACACACACAAACACACATCCCTCTCAATCCCTTGTTTGCTTTTGAAGGTATTTTATCAACTAACCCTTAATATGAGTGATAGTGTTCAGAAGCAGCCCACATGCCATCAGTGACAGAAGTAATTAAAGTTGCCTATAGATTTGTCTATAAACAAACATAATTATTTTTTTCTGAATACCTCCATTAATGCAGAGCTGTTCTTGTCAATATATTATAGGTGCATAGTAGTCTTCCACATAGAATCAATTACTGTCTTAGTTACATCATTTAAAAGCAAGAACCCTGCATGTGTCCCAGACTTAGTATTTGGGGAGTTATCTCAATTTATTTATTTTCTGTTCAACTACATATGGAGGGGAGCAGGTGGGGAATGGCGATGACTCTCCTGCCTCATTTCCACTTTGTTTCACAGATCTAGGAGTCTGTCATCTGGCTGGTGATTGCAAGTTTTTCTTGCTAACTCTGTCTCTGCCTAGAGATCTCTCTCTTTGCTTTACATATGATAGCAATTTAGTACAATCAGAACCACCTCCTTCCTAAAGCTGCCTTGTCAATATGAGGAAACCTCAGGTTTTTATCTCCAGATTTCAGGAACCAATGTTGTACTGCATTAGTCTGTGTTTTAAGGAAGCTTTTAAGAATTTATGGGCATTTTTTCTCATTTTGTTACAACTTTTTTCATTTGTTACAGAGCATCGACTCCTGGGAAAGCAGGGCAACAACCTCAATTTCTAAACCAGTGGATTCTACATGTGTAGGATAGTCTAGGAAACAATAAAATGTAGATTGGAAGTCATTAATAGTTTGTCAATAACAATATTTTGCGCTTTTTACTACTATCAGTACATTCTTTTCACAATCTGTTATTGTAGCACTTTTATACACCTACATAGAACAAACACCGGACATTTCAATTTTCCCATTTTCTTCCTGCCATTCTGATAAATATTTACCTGGAGTAAAATTGGAAATAATTATAACTACAATGACAATGAAAAATAGCTGATTAACTCTTTAGATATCTTTTGATCTCTGATTAAGTTCTGTGGTTGCTGAAGTGAATAAAACATAGAATTTCTTCTCAGGGGTTTATAGCCCAGTTGGGAAATACATAAGAAAACAAACACATACAAAACATAGGACTATCATTTGGGTTTATGCAAAGTGTTCTGGAAATACAACATTGTTTCTATTAGCATAAAAGAGTTGGTTATAGTATGTGAGTGCAGATGGATATAATAACGTAGTTGGGGGAGAGATCTATGGAAGTAAAAATGACTTATTTAATTTCTTAAAGCATTCTTCCATCAAAATGCCATCTTATTGGGTTACCATTTTCTAGATTTTTCTTGAGATCCAATATGCTGGATAGAATGGTATACTTTTATTGATTTCTGTAACTTTTTAGTAATTGGATTCTTAAGAATATTCAGCCAGTCTCGTATCTCCAATATTCCTCTGATATTATTATCTGAAAATATTATCAGTAACCATCTTGTCAGCAAATCAAATAACATCTTTAATCACTCACCCTTTACATATTGTATAGCACAAGACTCTCAATTACTCCTTGTGTCTGGAACTCCTATGACTCAGATTTGGTTATACTGTACACTTCTTATTTGATGATGGATTTTCTTCTATTTTCATCAAAACTTCCCATTTGTTGCCCAAGTTTCTGAATTTGTTACCATTTTGTTCTACATTTTAAAACATTACTGTCGTACAGATGCCTCTCCTATCACTATATGCAGTTTTGACACCTCTCTTTGGTTCAAGCCATAAAGGTATCCTATTAGAAATTTCTATTCTCTGCAACTAACTTCTAAGATTTTCCAGATTTGGCCTGACCACCTCAAATAGTCAATATTTAGCTTCATTTTTCTTAACCAAAATACCCTGTACTATCGTTCTTATTTGCTTTTATCTTTATTACTCTCCTTTCCCACTATTTTACTGTAACGTAACAAGAAATATATATTTTGTCTCTGCTCTCCAGTTCCTGGCATAGAGCTTCTAAAACCCTTATAATTCCTTGAGTGACAGAGGTGAGAGGGGCACCTTTTGTAATCAGAAGTTTAGAACTTTCAGCTTCACCCCCAGTCTCCAGGGAAGAGGAGATTGAGTTCAATCATCAATTACCAATGTAAACAACTTCCATGAAAATCCTAAACAATGGCAATCAGGGAGCCTCTGGGTTGATGAACACATTGAGGCGCTGGGAAGGTAACATGCCTGGAGAGGGCAAGGAAGCTCTCTTACACCCCTTCACCCACCACCACCACCATACCTTGTTCTATGCATCTCTTTCTCCTGACTATTCCTGAATGGTATCCTTTATAGTAAACGGGTAAACTTATGTAAAGTGTTTACCTGAGTTCAGTGAGCATTCTAGCCAGTTGTTAAACCTGACAAGAGGGTTATGGGACCCCTGACTTATATATAACTGGTCAGTCAGAAGTGAGAAGGGAGGCCCGGACTTGGATTGGCTTGTGAAGTGGGAACAGGCTTGTAGAACTGAGTACTTAACTTGTGGGGTTTAATGCTAACTCCAGGTAGACAGTGTCAAAATTAAATTGAATTGTAGGACTCTCAGTGGTGTCTGGAGAGAACTGGTTAATTATTTAATGCGTGAAAACCCAAAAATTTGGTGTTGGGAGTGTTGAGAGTGTAAGAAAAACACTTTTATTTTAATTAACAATATACCATCTTACTATACCATAAAACTTCCTATGAAACAACCAAAATAATAGCTCTTGCTCAGGTATTAAAACATTTTTTATGTTTTCTTGAAGTTTATTGCTTTTTACCTTGTACTATAGGCATCTCTATCCTTTTGCTCTCTTTTTTACTGTAAGTGGCAGAGGGGCAGAATACATCTAAAGCTAGACAGACTTGCATTGAAACTTATGGTCTGCATTCCCAGTTATTGGATATAAGTTGTTCATTTTCATCCTTCTTCCCTTGCCTCAGGGTTTTCAAATTCAGCTCAACATTAGTATCACTTGGATGCTTTAAAAATACAGATCACAGAATTACAACTCGTGATATTTCAGTTTAATTGGTCTAGAAAACAGACTGGACATCGGGACTTTTAAATTTTACAAGCTTTTTGTAATGTTCCTTTGAGGTTAAGTACACTTATTTAAAGTGAAGTGCCAACCTTCTTTTCCCAATTATTTTGCAGTATTTAGCATAATAATTCTCACGTGCTATTTGCTTAATAATTATTTCTTGAGGAAAGACTGTGTTATTGCAGGTTGGTAATTCACAGATGTGCCTGAAAGAAGGAAAAATAAAGCCTAAAATAAAGCAACTACTACTTAGCCATGAGGAAAAACTGCATACAGAGTTGTTGGTCACTTTAGGAAAGCTTATTTAGGGCCAGAAAGCAAAACTATAAAATAAACTTGAGGTTTATTTAGCTCTAATTTCAAAGATTTTCAAAGCAAAGATCAAAAATATAAAGTTTATCTGGTGGAAAATTTTTGTTTAGTTTATAGGGAATTTCTTCTATTTTTTTTGTTTTTCTTTTTTTTATTATACTATAAGTTCTAGGGTACATGTGCACAACGTGCAGGTTTGTTAAAAATCAATGAATCCAGGAGCTGGTTTTTTTAAAAAGATCAACAAAATTGATAGACAGCTAGCAAGACTAATAAATAAGAAAAGAGAGAGGGATCAAATAGATGCAATACAAAATGATAAAGGGGATATCACCACCGACGCCACAGAAATGCAAACTACCATCAGAGAATACTATAAACACCTCTATGCAAATAAACTAGAAAATCTAGAAGAAATGGATAAATTCCTTGACACATGCATCCTCCCAAGACTGAGTAGAGAGCAGTCCTGTATGCAAATGACCAAGGGTTGGTTTCTGGAGACATAAGTAAACCAATTTATCTAGATAAGTTCCTTTACATTCCCTTGTTATCTGCCCTTTGCTCTCAGCCTCTGGATAAGAGAATTTGGCTCCCTTCAGCCATAATTCTCTCCCGAAGCTTTTGCAAAACCTCCAGGCCTTCCAAGGTTTTCATCTTTCCTATAATTTTTCCCACCACCCTGACCGATCTACACATTTCTTTCTTAATTTCATTATTGACCTTAATTTCAGACCTAATCATTCAGAAGCATGCTGTTTAATTTCCATGTGTTTCTATAGTTTCTAAAGTTTCTCTCATTGTTAATTTCTAGTTTTATTCCATTGTGGTCATAAGAGATGCTTGATACTGTTTCAATTTTTTTGAATATTTTAACATTTGTTTTGTAACCTAACATATGCTCTATTCTTTAGAATGATTCATGTGCTGAGGAGAAGAATGTCTATTCTGTAGCCTTTTGATAAAATGTTCTCTAAATATCTACTAGTACTATTTGTTTCATAGTGCAAATTAAGTCCAGTGTTCTTTTGTTAACATTCTGACTGTACAATCTGTTCAATGCTAAAAGTGGGGTGTTGATGTCTCCAGCTATTTTTGTATGGAAGTCTATCTTTCTCTTTAGCTCTAATAATATTTGCTTTACATATCTGCATGCTCTAGTGTTAGATGCATATATATTTATAATTGCTCCCTTCTCTTGCTGAATTAACCCCTTTATCTTTATGTAATAACTTCCTTTGTTCTTACAGTTTTTGCCTTGAAATATTTTTGACCTGATGTAAGTGTAGCTACTCCTGCCCTTTTTTGCTTTCCATTGGCAAGGCATGACTTTTTCCTTCCCTTTATTTTTAGTATTTGTGTATCTTTATAGGTGATATGTGTTTCCTGTAGGCAACAGATCATTTGGTCTTGTTTGTTTATATTCATTTAACAAGTCTATGTCTTTTGATTGGAGAGTTTAGTCCATTAACATTCAATGTTATTATGAATAAGAAACTACTCCTGCCATTTTCTTATTTGTTTTCTGGTTGTTTTTTGGTCTGCAATTTCTTTTTTCCTTCTTTCCTATCTTCTTTTTAGTAAAGGTGATTTTCTCTGGTGTATAACTTAAATTCTTCCTTTTTACTTTTGGCTATCCATTGTATGTTTTTTCAATTTGAGGTTACCATGAGGCTTGCAAATGCTATCTTGTAACCCCTTAATTTAAACTGATCACAACTTAATACTGATTGAGTAAATAATCAAATAAGGAAAAAGAAAACTAGTGCAAATTCTATACTTAAACTTTGTTCCCCCACTTTTTATCTTTTTGTTGTTTCTATTTATGTCTTATTGCCTAGACCTTGGAAAATTGTTTTAGTTATTATTTTTATTGGTTCATTGTTTAGTCTTTCTACTTAACATAAGAGAATTTTACACATCAAGATTCTAGTGTTATAATATTCTGGTTTTTTCCTGTGTGCTATTACCAATGAATTTTTAACTTTCAGATTATTGCTTATCAATATTTTCTGTCAGATTAAAGAACTCCTTTTAGGATTTTTTGTAGAACACGTCTGGTGTTGAGGAAATCCCTCAGCTTTTATTTGTCTAAAAACATCTTTATTTCTCCTTCATGCTTAAATGATATTTTCCCAGATATACTATTCTATGGTAAAAGTTTTTTCCCTCCTCACATTAAATATGTTATGGCACTCTCTCCTGGACCGTAAGGTATCCACTGAAAAGTCTGCTGCCAGACATATTGGAGCTCCATTATGTGTTATTTGCCATTATTTTTTTCTCTGGCTGCTTTTAGCACAGTTTCTTTATACTTGATGCTTGGTAGTTTTAGTAAGTGCCTTGAGGTAGTGTTTTTTGGTGGGAGATAAATCTGCTTGGTGCTCCATAACTCTCTTGTAGTTGAATTTTGATACATTTCTCTAGGTTTTGTAAGTTCTCTGATATTATTCTTTTGGATAAACTTTCTACCCCTATCTCTTTCTCTAGCTCTTTTGTTTTCCTCTCCTATTTCAAGTTTGGGGTACTTGTGCAAGTTTGTCATATAGCTAAACATGTCATGGAGGTTTGTCATACAGTATCTTTCATCACCCTGGTGTTAAGGCTAGTCCCCATTAGTTATTTTTCCTGAACCACTTCCTCTTCCCACCCTCTGCCCTCTGGTAGGCCCAAGTATCTGTTGTTCACTTCTATATGTTCGTGTGTTCTTAAATTTCAGCTTCCACTTACAAGTGAGAACATACAGTATTTGGTTTTCTGTTTCTGCATTAGCTTGCTAAGTAAAATGGCCTCCTGAATTTATTCATTTTCCTGCAAAAGACACAATCTCATTCTTTTTTATGACTGTATAGTATTCCATGGTGTATATGTACCACATTTTTAAATTCAGTCTGTAATTGATGGGCATGTAGGTTTATTTCATGTCTTTGTTATTGTGAATAGTGCTGAGATAACCATACCCATGCATGTGTCTTTATGATAGAACAATTTATATTCCTCTGGGCATTTACCCAGTAATGGGATTGCTGGGTTGAATATTAGTTCTGTTTTTAGCTCTTTGAGGAATCACTATATTGTTTTCCACAATGGTTGAACTAATTTATACCTCACCAACAGTATATAGGCATTCCTTTTTCTCTGCAACCTTGCCAGCATCTGTTACTGACTTTTTCATAATAGCCATTTTGACTTGTGCTAGATGGTATTACATGGTGGTTTTGATTTACATTTTTCTAGTATCAGTGATGTTAAGCTTTGTAAAATATGTTTGTTGGTTACATGTATGTCTTTTTATGAAAAGTGTTTGTTCACGTCCTTTGCCTACTTGTTAATAGGGTTGCTTTTTTCTTGTAAATTTGTTTAAGTTCCTTATAGATGCTGGATATTAGACCTTTGTCAGATTCATAGTCGGCAATTTTTTTTCTCTCACCTGTAGGTTGTCTGTCTACTCTGTGGATAGTTTCTTTGGATGTGCAGAAATCCTCTAGTTTAATTAGATCCCATTTGTCCATTTTTGCTTTTGTTGTAATTGCTTTTGGTGTCTTTGTCATGAAATCTTTCCCTGTTCCTAAGTCCAGAATAGTATTTGTCTACATCCTTTTTAAGCCAATAACTCTTATATTTTACTTCTTGATGGTATTTTCTAGATCTTGTAGATGTGCTTCCTTTTTTTTATTCTTTCTGCTTTTGTATCCTCTGACTGTATATTCTTTTTCTTTCTTTCTTTTTTTAATTATTATTATTATACTTTAAGTTCTAGGGTACATGTGCACAATGTGCAGTTTTGTTACATATATATACATGTGTCATGTTGGTGTGCTGCACCCGTTAACTCGTCATTTACATTAGGTATATCTCCTAATGCTGTCCCTCCCCGCTCCCTCCACCTCACGACAGGCCCCGGTGTGTGATGTCCCCCACCCTGTGTCCAAGTGTTCTCATTGTTCATTTCTCACCTATGAGTGAGAACATGTGGTGTTTGGTTTTCTGTCCTTGTGATAGTGTGCTCAGAATGATGGTTTCTAGCTTCATCCATGTCCTTACAAAGGACATGAAGTCATCCTGTTTTATGGCTGCATAGTATTCCATGGTGTATTTGTGCCACATTTTCTTTATCCACCTCTGACTATATTTTCAAATAGCCTGTCTTCAAGCTCACTAATTCTTTCTTCTGCTTGTTTAATTGTGCTATTAAGAGACTCTGATGTATTCTTCAGTATGTCAATTGCATTTTAATTCCAGAATATCTGCTTCATTCATTTAAATAATTTCAATCTCTTTGTTAAATTTATCAGACCAAATTCTGAATTCCTTTTATTTGTTATCTCGAATGTCTTTGAATTTCCTCAACAATGGTACTTTGAATTCTCTGTCTGAAAAGTTACATTTCTCTGTTTCTCCAGCATTTGTCCCAGTTGCATTATTTAGTTCATATGGTGAGGTCACGTTCACCTGTATAGTCTTGATGCTTGCAAATTTTGGTCAGAGTCTGGGCACTGGAGCATTTGGAATTTATTGTAGTCTTCATAGTTTGGAATTGTTTGTGCCCATCCTTCTTGTGAAGGCTTTTCAGGTATTTAAGGAGACTTGGGCCCCAAACTCAATAATGCTGTGATTCTTTCAGACTCGTTAGATGTACCATTTTGGTGGTCTTGCATAAGATCTGGAAAAATACTCTGGATTGCTAGACAGAGACTATTGTTCTTTTCTCTTACTTTATTTCAAACAAATGGAGTCTTTCTTTATGGTCTAGGTCTTCTAGAACTGGGGTTGGGGAAACACAGCATTCCTGTGTCCACCGCTACTGGAATTGTGCTGGTTTAGACTTGAAACAAGCACAGCACTGGGCCTCCCCCAAGGCCTGCTGTCACCACTACCTAGATACCACCTAAGTTTACTCAAGGCCCTTGGGCTCTACAATCAGCAGGTGGCAAAGCCAACTGGGTTTATGTGCTTCCCTTCAGGGAAGTAAGTTCTTTCAGGCCCCAGGTGGGTTCAGAGATGCTGCCTAGCAGCCAGGGACTGAAGTCAATATAACAGGAATTTACCTGGTGTTCTATTCTACCTTGGCTAAGCTTACACTCTAACCAAGAGATGTAATCCTTCCCACCCTTCCCTCCCCTTTGCATAGGCACAGGAGTCTCATCCTGTGGCCACTGCCACCACAGGCCTACAGTGAGTACTGCCAAACTACCACCAAAGTTGTCTTAAAGCTGAAGAAGCCTTCGATCAGTTCATAGTTTAAGTTGCCTGTCTGGGATCTCACCCTTTGGGGCAGTGGGCTGGGAATGTGCTGAGTCTCACATGAAGCTAGCAAGTCTCAGATCCCACCCAAGGCCCATAGCATACTACCTGCGTATCACTGATGATTATTCAGGGTCAAAAGGCTCGTTAGTCAGCAGGTGATGGGTTCTTCCATGACTAGATTCTTCCTTTCAAGGCAGTGGGTTTCCTAATGGCCATGGTATTTCTAGAAATGTCATCCAGAAGCTAGGGCCTGGAAAGGGGCCTATGACTAACCAGTGTCTTATCTTGCTGTAGCTGAGCTGGTATCCAAGATGTAAGGCAAAGTCCTCTTTATTCTTCCTTTTTCCCTCTTCAAATGGAAGGGAGGGGTCTCTTTTGGAGCCATGAGCTATGCAGCCTGGGGTTGACAGAAGGGTGGTTCTCCTTTATCCACCCTGGCTTGCATCTCAGTAGGTCACATGCCTCTCTAGTTCACTGGCTCTGGGCTCACTTAAGCACTAAAACTTGCCTTGGAGTTGCAGTCCTTATTCCCTATACTGCCTTTCAAGTTTATTTAGGTTTATTTAGTGCCCCACAGTACTTTAGCTTACTATGGCAAGGCATGTCAGAAGTTCTGACCACTAGGATTAGCGATTCACCTGTGGCTAGGGCTGGTCTAAATGCGCCCACTGTCGGTGGTCATCAGCTGAGTTACATCTGCTATGACAGGGCAGCAGTGAGTTTTTCGCAACGTTGTTCAATTGCTGGGCTCTTCCTCTATCAATTACACAGAGTCTGTGTCCACACCACATGGCCACTGCTTTGGGGAAGTGGGGCAGGGTGACAATAGACAGAAGCAAGACATTTATCTTTCTTACCTTTTCAATGCTTCTTTCAGCAATATGAAGTTAAAACCAGGCACTGGGAGTGTTTACCTGATTTTTGGTTCTTACAAAAGTGCTTCTTTTGTGTAGATAGTTGTTAAATTGGTGTTCTTGGAGTGGAGACAATCAGTGGAGTCTTCTATTAGGCCATCTTGCTTTGCCCCACTCTAGATGAGAATTGAGTGTAACTTCTGAAAGTATTATGCTAAATGTGTCAGCACAGTGGTTTAGATGTGAATGTGGGAATTAACTCTTTTCCAGGTTCAAAGCTAGAACTCATGGCCAATCATTTGCTAAGTTTGAACTTTTAATCTTTCTATTGAAATTATGTTTGCAGTGTGCTCAAAGAAAGTAGTCTGAAGTCTAGTGTGTGGTAGAATAAACAGAAGCAGGGAATTAAGCTTTGCCTTGGTTCCAATTCTGCCTCCACCACTTACTGGCTAAGTAATTTTGGTCCACTTAATTAAACACAATTGCATCTCAGTTTTGTCAGCTATGAATTAAAAATAATAGTAGTTCCTACATAAGATAATTGCTGTGGATATGTGGACAATACATGTAAAGATAAAGAACAATGTCTGGCACAGAGCACATAGTTAATCAATGATATCAGTTATTGATTTTGAACAAGAAATAGAAATAGCAGGCTACAGTAGAGTAGCTGGTATATTCAGGTTGTAAGAATGTAGAGATTTGTTAGTGCAAAAAAAGGAAGCAAAGATATATAGATGCGGATACTGCCAGCCCTAGGTAATTGTAGGAATAAAGGAATGAGGTAATATTTGGATACTGTAAAATTTAAAAGCAGAGAGAAAAAAATGTGTAGGGAAGCAGAATTCCTGGCTGGTAGGCATGTATAAAGTCGGGCTGATGTTAAAAGATACTTTTAGGGCCATATTATTCCTTGCCAGTTTAGAGAACACTCTGTGGATGGAATTCTTAATGATAAAATGTACATGGTGCAGGCACACACACACAAACACACACCCATGCACGTGCACGCACGCGCACACACACACACGTTGATAGTCTCTACCTGTATAGCTTTCTCTCTACAACTTCTTTTTTTCAAATTCTAGCTATTGTTAAATGTTTTTTAATATTAAAACATATCGTTGTAATTACTAACAATGTAAAAATAATAAAATGAGATCAATTTAAAGGAAATTAATACAAAGATCAACTTGTGAAGTATTTCAATATGATTTTAATGTGATACTATGAATTAATTAATGCATCTATTACAGATCCATGTCTGAAAATTGAAGTTTCATCCTTCTTTTTATATCGACTCATGTTACAGATGATACTAAAAAAAGTCTTGAAATACGACAGTTTTAAAAAATATGCACTTGATAATTAATGTGAAAGATTGCAATCAATGTCAGTGGTACTTATTCTTTTGTAAGGATTAAAATTTCAATTAACTAACACTGCTATTCAGAGGATCATCTCACCATTGGAAATGGCTACTTTGGGGTCACATTAAAGAAATAAAATCTTTATTCAGGTTGAAATGCAACTTTGTTCAGTTAAAATGACCCATAGAAAGGAGATCTTCCAACTAATGTATATTCTCATCACAAACACAGTAAAATACAATTAAATTTAGTACCTCATCCACAGCATCTACATTTAATGACTAAATTCTGAATCAAGCTCTTTTTCATTTTTCTCCACTTTATTCCTCCTCCTTCTGGATTTTGACCTCTGGGTCAGAATTAGAAGCATGCAAAATATATTGAGACCTTTGATCTCATTAACATGTTTTGCAATTCATTTTTTTCTGTTCCTATCTAGTTAAAATAGATTAATACTCACAGATATTGTGTTACACAGCCTAGGTCAGTGCACTAAGATATTGCAAGTCATAGCAAACGTTTAATTCTTGATTTCTTTTAAAATAATTATTTAAATATTAGAACCAAAGGACATTGAGAGGTTATTTAGTCTACTTCTTGTACCTTAGACAAAATTATTCCTAAACTACAAGCATAACCATCTTCTTCCTTTACTCCTAGGAAACTCCCACAAAGAAACTTTAGGCTCTATCTTAGCATCTTATTCTAGTCCATAAAATCACTCAATATTGTCTTAATCACATTTAAATATTTGATTTCAATTTATTAAATTTTTATTCTTAGAATGAATAAATAAATGGCTTTCTCCGCCATAATCTCCTATTTTTAAATTTCTTGTGTAAATGATTTTTTCTTCTATCTCCTCATTGACATTCTCAATTTCACAGCAAAAGAGTAACAGATCCTTTACAAATCCTGTACAACGGGATAATAGATTCTTGTAGAGATCCCGTGATAAATGTCAATAGCATTCCAGTACCAAAGATAAAAAATAATCTGACAGATGAGTATTTATTTACTCCCAAATTGCCCCTGATTTTTCAGTTGTAAAAATATTCATGATATTTCTTACAAACTCAAGAGAGCTGAGGTGGATTGGATGGTGATAATTAAGATACATACTTTACAAAATATTTATTAATTTCTTTGACTCCTTAGGTTTAGCATTTGTTTCCTTTCTGTTATCTCTAAACATTAAAAATTTTGTAGCAAAGTTAAATTTTAAAGTAATTATTATTATTATCATTTTACTATGCTTTAAGTTTTAGGGTACATGTGCACAACGTGCAGGTTTGTTACCTATGTATGTGCCATGTTGGTGTGCTGCACCTATTAACTCGTCATTTAACATTAGGTATATTTCCTAGTGCTATCCCTTCCCTCTCCCCCAACACTACAACAGTCCCTGGTGTGTGATGTTCCCCTTCCTGTGTCCATGTGTTCTCATTGTTCAATTCCCACCTATGGGTGAGAACATGCGGTGTTTGGTTTTTTGTCCTTGCAATAGTTTGCTGAGAATGATGGTTTCCAGCTTCGTCCATGTCCCTACAAAGGACATGAACTCATCATTTTTTATGGCTACATGGTATTCCATGGTGTATATGTGCCACATTTTCTTAATCCAGTCTATCACTGTTGGACATTTGGGTTAGTTCCAAGTCTTTGCTATTGTGAATAGTGCCACAATAAACATACATGTGCATGCGTCTTTATAGCAGCATGATTTATAACCCTTTGGGTATATACACAGTAATGGGATTGCTGGGTGAAACGGTATTTCTAGTTCTACATCCCTGAGGAATCGCCACACTGACTTCCACAATGGTTGAACTAGTTTACAGTCCCACCAACAGTGTAAAAGTGTTCCTATTTCTCCACATCCTCTCCAGCACCTGTTGTTTCCGGACTTTTTAATGATTGCCATTCTAACTGGTGTGAGATGGTGTCTCATTGTGGTTTTGATTTGCATTTCTCTGATGGCTCTGCACCAAGCGGACCTAATAGACATCTACAGAACTCTCCACTCCAAATCAACAGAATATACATTCTTTTCAGCACCACACGACACCTGTTCCAAAATTGACCACATAGTTGGAAGTAAAGCGGTCCTCAGCAAATGTAAAAGAACAGAAATTACAACAAGCTGTCTCTCGGACCACAGTGTAATGAAACTAGAACTCAGGATTAAGAAACTCACTCAAAACCGCTCTACTACATGGAAACTGAACAACCTGCTCCTGAATGACTACTGGGTGCATAATGAAATGAAGGCAGAAATAAAGATGTTCTTTGAAACCAACGAAAGCAAAGACACAACATACCAGAATCTCTGAGACACATTCAAAGCAGTGTGTAGGGGGAAATTTATAGCACTAAATGCCCACAAAAGAAAGCAGGAAAGATCTAAAATTGACACCCTAACATCACAATTAAAAGAATTAGAGAAGCAAGAGCAAACACATTCAAAAGCTAGCAGAAGGCAAGAAATAACTAAGATCAGAGCAGAACGGAAGGAAATAGAGACACAAAAAACCCTTCAAAAAATCAATGAATCCAGGAGCTGGTTTTTTGAAAAGATCAACAAAATTGATAGACTGCTAGCAAGACTAATAAAGAAGAAAAGAGAGAAGAATCAAATAGATGCAATAAAAAATGATAACGGGGATATCATCACCAATCCCACAAAAATACAAACTATCATCAGAGAATACTACAAACACCTCTATGCAAATAAACTAGAAAATCTAGAAGAAATGGATAAATTCCTTGACAAACACACCCTCCCAAGACTAAACCAGG
Organism: Nomascus leucogenys; assembly: GCF_006542625.1. Lineage (NCBI taxonomy): Eukaryota > Metazoa > Chordata > Mammalia > Primates > Hylobatidae > Nomascus > Nomascus leucogenys. The sequence goes on from NC_044400.1 coordinate 42,699,917, forward strand.
AAGAAGTTGAATCTCTGCATAGACCAATAACACACTCTGAAGTTCAGGCAATAATTATAGGTTACCAACCAAAAAAAGTCCAGGACCAGATGGATTCACAGCCAAATTCTACCAGAGGTATAAGGAGGACCTGGTACCATTCCTTCTGAAACTATTGCAATCAACAGAAAAAGAGAGAATCCTCCCTAACACATTTTATGAGGCCAGCATCATCCTCATACCAAAGCCTGGCAGAGACACAACAAAAAAAGAGAATTTTAGACCAATATCCTTGAAGAACATCCATGCAAAAATCCTCAGTAAAATACTAGCAAACCGAATCCAGCAGTACATCAAAAAGCTTATCCACCATGATCAAGTGGGCTTCATCCCTGGGATGCAAGGCTGGTTCAACATATGCAAATTGATAAACATAATCCAGCATATAAACAGAACCAAAGACAAAAATCACATAATTATCTCAATAGATGCAGAAAAGGCCTTTGACAAAATTCAACAACCCTTCACGCTAAAAACTTTCAATAAATTAGGTATTGATGGGATGTATCTCAAAATAATAAGAGCTATCTATGACAAACCCACAGCCAATAACATACTGAATGGACAAAAACTGGAAGCATTCCCTTTGAAAACTGGCACAAGACAGGGATGCCCTTTCTCACCACTCCTATTCAACACAGTGTGGAAGTTCTGGCCAGGGCAATCAGGAAGGAGAAGGAAATAAAGGACATTCAATTAGGAAAAGAGGAAGTCAAAATTTCCCTGTTTGCAGATGACATGATTGTGTATCTAGAAAACCCCATCGTCTCAGCCCAAAATCTCCTTAAGTTGATAAGCAACTTCAGCAAACTCTCAGGATACAAAAATCAATGTACAAAAATCACAAGCATTCTTACACACCAATAACAGACAAACAGAGAGCCAAATCATGAGTGAACTCCCATTCACAATTGCTTCAAAGAGAATAAAATACCTAGGAATCCAATTTACAAGGGATGTGAAGGACCTCTTCAAGGAGAACTACAAACCACTGGTCCATGAAGTAAAAGAGGATACAAACAAATGGAAGAACATTCCATGCTCATGGGTAGGAAGAATCAATATCGTGAAAATGGCCATACTGCCCAAGGTAATTTATATATTCAATGTCATCCCCATCAAGCTACCAATGACTTTCTTCACAGAATTGGAAAAAAACTACTTTAAAGTTCATATGGAATCTAAAAAGAGCCCGCATTGCCAAGTCAATCCTAAGCCAAAAGAACAAAGCTGGAGGCATCACGCTACCTGACTTCAAACTATACTACAAGGCTACAGTAACCAAACCAGCATGGTAATGGTACCAAAACAGAGATATAGACCAACGGAACAGAACAGAGCCCTCAGAAATAATGCCACATACCTACAACTATCTGATCTTTGACAAACCTGACAAAAACAAGCAAAGAGGAAAGGATTCCCTATTTAATAAATGGCGCTAGGAAAACTGGCTAGCCATATGTAGAAAGCTGAAACTTGATCCCTTCCTTACACCTTATACAAAAATTAATTCAAGATGGATTAAAGACTTAAATGTTAGACCTAAAACCATAAAAACTCTAGAAGAAAACCTAGGCAATACCATTCAGGACATAGGCATGGGCAAGGACTTCATGTCTAAAACACCTAAAGCAATGGCAACAAAAGCCAGAATTGACAGATGGGATCTAATTAAACTAAAGAGCTTCTGCACAGCAAAAGAAACTACCATCAGAGTGAACAGGCAACTTACAAAAGGAGAGAAATTTTTTGCAATCTACCCATCTGACAAAGGGCTAATATCCAGAATCTACAATGAACTCAAACAAATTTACAAGAAAAAACAAACAACCCCATCAACAAGTGGGCGAAGTATATGAACAGACACTTCTCAAAAGAAGACATTTATGCAGCCAAAAGACACATGAAAAAATGCTCATCATCACTGGCCATCAGAGAAATAAAGTAATTATTAAGGAAATATTTTTGTGGCAGTTAGCCTCAGCCTAGGGTTGAAGAGCTCAACATAGAAAAAAGATGACACTGAAAAGCTTTTATATTTAAATATGAGAGAGACTTTCTTTTACACGATTTCTCTGTATTTTAATGTTTTTTTAAATTTCCATATTCATGTACATTCAAACTTACTCGTTTCCGAATAAATCTCTGTCTAGCCTAGTTTCCACCCAAAGTTGTTGTTCCTTGTGAGATGGAGTTCATTAGGATACCACTGTTAATTTTGAAATTCATAATATGATCTAAATAGTTGCCAATTACAATTTTGAATAAAAATAATATTAACCCAAGACTCAGCATTGGCAGTGATGAGAATAATCAGTTTTTAGAATTTATGGAAGTGTAATTGTCTTCATAGAATTTTCCACACAATAGAAGCCAGGCCATGTATAGGCCAATCCTGACTGAGCGAAACTTACACAGTATTATGATGGGTTTTAAGCATAATAACTTTAATATTTTATCTATCCACTATACATCCTGATACAACTTTATAATTAACAAAAAAGAAAGAAAGAGAAAGATTAAAAACAAGAGGAAAAGCATACACTGAGGACATCTTACCAAGAGGGTCAGATTGTCATGCCCACCTCTGCCCTTTGTCTAGATTTATCTCAGATTCTATTTTAATCTCATTGCTTTTGGCATTTTGTGCTTTTAAGGTTGCAGGAAGAAAAGAGGAAGATATTAAGCTATATTAGACACCTTGATGTCCTATGGCAAGCCTAGAAAACCCCTCTAAATGTATGTGATTTTCATGTATTTATTACGTAGCCCAAGGTTTGAAAGTATGTTATTTTAACAGAGGTGTTCTACTTAATTGGCCAGAGGGCAAATAACTATGGTGGGCATTTCAGTCATCCAGCACTATAGGTCAGCAAGGAGGAAAGGAAGAAAGTTTGCTTCCGTTTCCAGGTATAATTAACAATACCATAACTCAACAGCCCGAGACTCCTAGTTGGTTGTTTTTCTCAATCTTAAACTAAACTTGGCAGCTAACTCACTCAGGAAAAGAAAAGTATAATTATTAAAAGATAAAAGTATCTATATGCAAATTATTCAACCACTTGATCTCTTGAAGCATTTACTAGATATTTGTCCAAATACATTTTTAAATATTTCACATTGCCCTAAAATTTTTCTCAGAAGCATTCATGTATTTGTAAAATGTTTGGAATCAAGTATGCTAATATATATTTAATTCAAGAATGAATGTTTTAAAGGATGAATGTCTACTGAAATTGCTTTTATAAATAATGTATTTCAAAATAAATTTTAGTTTTCATAAGGGCTTATAGTTTAAAATGAACAATAAAACATAAAAGCATCCAGTTTTTTAAATTAGTTATCAGAGAAAGACTTGTAAGTATTAAGTTTTATGATCTACACAGTAGGTATTTAAGACACATTATAAAGTAATTTTTATGACCAGCATATATTTATGTTTGCAGAGAATTTAATAAAATCTTCACATCTATACATATAGCTTAAACACAATTTATGAATACATTTTTTACTAATACATTTTCTCCCTTAAATTTATTTCTTTAGAACTTTCTTTTATAAAATAAATTACAGTTTAAATGTTTAAAATGTAGTCAGACACAAAGACTATGGCATTTTGGTGAACTTGTTTCCTTAATGTGAATAATGATAACATCTTTGCATGCATAAAATTTCTTGAAGAGTAGTCAAACATCTTTTAGATTAAAATAAAATTTAGTTGTCAAGTAAAGGAAAATCTAATTGCTTTACAAACTCTGAATTTACAGTAGACTGGAAAGCAGCTCATATATGAATTTCATATACAGCTTCTTGAAGTTGTTGTAAATTGAAGAAAACGTATGCAAATTGCTTGAGGAAAATATGTTACTCTGTTTATGTTAAAAGCTGTAAGCAAGACAACTTAATTGAAATTGGGTGCATTGCTATATGTTGCTTCAAGCTCCTTTAGTTATGAAGCTGAAGAGATATTTAATTATAAGTTCTTATAAGAATATCCACATGACAGAGGGAAAATGTAACTTAAAAACATTCAGAGACAAATTCAGGGAATAAAAGGAAATAGAAAACAAAAGCAAAGAAAGTATATATGTTTCTAGATTCTTCAAAGATATACCTGTTTACTTTATAATTTACAAAGTTATGGATGTGAAGTGTTTGTCATAAAACTATGTTTGCATTGGCAAGGGGATTAACCAATCAGTTAACATCCTTATGCTGTATTTGCTATGAGATTATAATGTTCCACATGATGCGAGCTGTCCTTAAGGATGAATTGAAATTCTCCTGTTAGAGACAAAGAGGGAAGGAGTGCTGGTCAGGGGTGATATAATCTGATGAAACAGCACTACTCTATGACCCAACGGGAGAGTCTAAAAGGGATGCCTCAGGAAGAAATTTGCCTCTCCAGAACCTACAACTGGAGCTCAGTCAGGCCCTCTGGCCTGCTTAAAACAGCCTCTGACTCTCCGAGTTCATCACCTGCTACGCCATAGAAGTCAATGAAGAGACACAAAAATGTCCTGATTGATGCTGCTTTTTTTTAAATATTGCTATTCCCAATACCATATGTAACATCAAAATTTAAAAAGTTTTGCATTTTTATTACTGTAGGGCTTAGTCATAGCCATTGACTGTTTGGCACAACAAGAGCATCCCTTATAAATGAGAGCATTTTGGACACTGTAACCAGAGCTGGTAATGCAAGGAAGTGTTGTTAATACCCACAATGCATTGCGTCCTGGCAGAAAACAGTGGGTCAGACTGTGAAAGCCACAAAACGAACATGCATAAACAACTAACAGCAATAAAACAAAGCTCCATAAAACCTCAAAATCTCCAGATACAGAAATTGTGCAACTAACCATGTAATCCCCCAGGCCTCCTTAGAAGACCTCTGTGTTGTAAGAGATGGAAGGTTTAAAAACTAAATAAAGTGACTGTATATGAAGCTTGCACGGTCAAAAACTAAAGTGCTGTTTAACCATGGCTACTTGGGTGTAACTAAATGGCTGCATTTTCATTAATCCATAACTTACCTCAGAGCAATTGCTTTTTTTTAGGGTTCCTTGATGTGTTAAATATTATTATTTATGTTATTATCCAAGTAACTTTCAATGTAATTCAATTGCTTCTCTCCTTCTACTAAGAAAATTCTGAATGCGCCTCTATTCAAGCAGATAATCTTAGGGAGTGTCATTCTTCCCTTTGCCCTCTCCATGTTTATATGGCCCAGTCATTCCTTTAAGATTTTGTGCAAAGATGTGTCTTCCCAGTCTTGACGTTTACCTGCCTTTCTGCATCACGAGTTCCCATGTTAACGCTACATTAACATGCAAATTTCTTTTCTTTTTTTTTTTTTTTTTTTTTTTGAGATAAAGTCTCACCCTGTCGCCCACGCTGGAGTGCAGTGGCGTGATCTCGGCTCACTGCAACCTCAGCCTCCCGGGCTCAAGCGATTCTCCTGTCTCAGCCTCCTGAGTAGCTGGGATTACAGGCTCCCACCACCATGCCTGGCTAATTTTTGTATTTTTAGTAGAGACAGGGTTTCACTAGGTTGGCCAGGCTGGTCTTGAGCTCCTGACCTCGTGATCCGCCCACCTCAGCCTCCCAAAGTGCTGGGATTACAGGCATGAGCCACTGCACCCAGCTGCAGATGTCAAATTTTAATGTGCTCATTATTTTTAACTTAAAAAATATAAATTTGTATGAAGTGTACTATATTCATAAGGAACAGATTTTTTATAATACTCTATGCTTTTAAAATATAGCTAACTTTCAGAAAAGAGTTTTGTCTAATTAAGACTTTCATAAAATTACAAATGATTTTAGTGGATTTTATTAATCCCCAGCTTGAAGAAAAGTGCTGAAAAGCCCTGTGTTAGGTTGAGGCTGGTATGACCTGCTTTCCTCTTTTTGTGCTATTTCCTACAGCAGCACCCACGTCGTGTCTGCAAATTAGCCACCTGTACACAAAGAGAGAGCATGCCAGAATCTTACAACTATATAATTTTGGTAAGTGAGCTAAAATGTATATTCTCTGCTTGACACTTCAGATTCTGTAAGAATGGCAACATTCTTTGTACTACTGGAAGATCCTCTTTTAACACTGAAAAAAAAAAGTTTGATGACAAAAAAAGAAACTGCACTTCTTAAGCCATGAAAGAATAGCCAGATGGTAAATGACACTGAGTGTTTTATCAGCAGACTATGGTTCTCTGACTGGAGGCCAATATAATGCACTTGGAGTATTCTAGGTAAAAAGGCAGAGAGGGGAGGGGAAAGGCAGATGGCCAGTGAGTAAACCAACAGGGGATTTTTTACCAGGAACTTCTCATCAATAAAGGGCTTTTTGATGATCCTCTCAGACAAGCCAAACATTGCTTTAAATATTAGAAATGTACTGAACATAAAGATCAATAGATTAAAAATTCAATTGCATAAAATACTTTTTAAAAGCATTTAGAAGAAGCTATCCTATTGCAGATCATACACTGAAAGTTTCAGCTGAAAATATAAAAATTCCTCAAGGTTGTTTCAGTTTGATGTTTTTATCATCAAGCATGCTATTTTCTAGTCTGCATTTTAAAAATTAATAGAGAATATATTTATTTTCCTGATGTTATGGGCACAGTTTCTTGTCACTTGTCAGCTGTGTAAATGTTTCAAACCACAGAAACTTATCAGATTCTCTGAATTTATTTGAACACATTTTCTTATATATAAAGATGAAGGTTCCTGGGTTCCTAGGACATAGGAACCATAGAATGGTTCTCACGACATAGTTGATCCTTAAACGATGTTATCTCTCCTTCTTTGTTTATTTCCTTTCTATGAATTTAAGCATATTAAGACCTTGTTTGGGAAAATGCATTTTCTTATTTTCACAACATTTTATTTGGAAAAATTTATCTCTTAAAAAATAGAATAGAATAAGTGAAAGTGTATAAAACTACTAATAGTGGACTATTTCTAACTTACAAAACCATCAGTGTACTTGGTGAAGAGTGTTTGCATTTAGATTGAAACACACAAGATGGTTATTTTTACAGGTAAAAATGTTCAAATAGCAGCTTTATGAAATATATGGTTCAATATAAATACAACAAACACTTCTATACCCTTCCACTTAGGGTTAACAATTATCAATGTTTTGCACATTTATTCACTCTTTTTCTAGATTAAAAAAATACAGGTGCACAGACATACAGATATAGCTATCCATGAATCTATCATTTTATCTATCTACCTGCCTATCTCTCAATCTGTCTATCCATCCATCTATCATCATATTTTTTGATTGAGCTAAAACCAAACTCTCTCTACACACAGATGAACACACACAGACACACACACACACACACACAAACAAACACAGAGGATACTCACAGTATTTCTTGTTTATTTTAAAGATACTACTACATTGGTGGAGTGTATTATAGAATTATCAACCTCTTGATGAGAATTAAGAACACTCCCAATATTTTGCTATTATAAATAATTTTATAATGATTAACATTATAATCTGACTGAATTAATTTCCTGGAAGCAGAATTGTTGAGTGAATGGGTAAATGCATATGTAATTACGTTATATACTGCCAAATGGCCCTCCAAAGAGGAGTACCATTTAAAATCCTAGTAATTTAAGAGAGTGCCTGTTTCCTCACAGGGCCACACACATAATATGCTGTCAATCTGTGAACAGTCTAACAGGTGAGAAAGAGTATATCGTATAATTTTGTTCCATGTTTCCATTATTATAAGAGAGACTGAGTGTATTTTTGTTTGGTTAGTTGGTTTTATGAGGGGCATTTTTACAAAATAATTTACAGCTTTTAAAAACGTATTTTAAGCATTAGATCTTTATGTTTGATACATTGCAAACATACTCCCAAATTGTCATTCATTATTTTGACTTTTCATGTGACATATCCTCCACGCCATTTTTAGTAGTAAATTTATCATTTTTCTTTGTTGCAGACCCAGGTTATAAAGAAAACTACTCATGTTTTTTTCAATGATTGTATGGTTTTATTTTTATATTTTAATCTCTTATCCATTTTGAGTCTATTCATTGTTTCTACTTTATTTAAGATATAGCTACAATTTGATCCTTTTCTAAATAGCTATCCAGGTTATCGATAACCATTTACTTCAAAGTCTGTGCTTTATCTAGTGATTTAAATGCTACCTTTCACATGTACTAAATTTCTGTATGAATTAGTTCTGGGTCTGAAATTTCTTTTCTGTTCCACAGGTCTATCTCTATACTTACGTGCCCATACTACATTCTTATTTTTTAATTGAGGCTTTGTAATATGTTTAAAATCTAGTAGTGCCATTGGCAGAGCTCCTTCATGTCTCTTTCCTTCAGTTTCTTCTGTACTCTAGTAGCATGCTATTTTTATGTTTTTTAATTTAAACTTTAGAATCAATTTGTCTAGTTCGAGGTGAAAAAAATTCAAATAAACAAACATTTCTTCATTTGACATTTTGTGATATAAAAAATTAACATGCTTACATTAAAAGTATATCTTCATTTGTCTAAGTATACCTGTTTGTCCTTTTGTAGTGTTTACTGTTTCTTGTCTGGATAAAGCTTCTCCCTTACCCAATGCCATGGGAATGCCTCTCTTTTTTTTTCCCTAGGAGACAGGGTCTTGCTCTGTTGTCAAGGCTGGAGTACAGTGGTGCAGTCATGGCTCCCTACAGCCTTAACTCCCTGGGCTCAAGCCTTCCTCCTACCTCAGCATCCTGAGTAGCTAGGACTACAGACACTCATCACCACATCTAGCTAAATTTTTTCAAGAAAGTTTCTTGCTATGTTGCCTAGGCTGGTCTTGAACTACTGGGCTCAAGTGATCCTCTAACCTTGACTTTGTAAAGTGCTGGGATTACAAGCGTGAGCCGCTGAGCCACCATGCCTGGCTGGAAATGCCTCTTGAGTACAGTATTTTCTGAATCCTTATAGATTTACTATTGTTTTCCTATAAGCTTGATACTTTAAGAACCACATAGCTTGTTCTTAAAGACATAAAATCTTTTGCTCATAGTTTACTTGCAAAAGGTATAATTGAAAAACCGAGAAAAACTAAGTTTTCTTCTATGTGTTTCTTGGCCTATATTTTTCTTTATATAAAAAGTCTAATAATTGTATGAAGCTCTGTCTGAGAGTTCACTGTTTCAGGACGCTTGTTCCAGGTACATAATGAGCTTTTATCATATGTAAACTGTGTCATTTATTTCCAGGAAGTTTTTGTTCACTGAAGTTTTAAATATTAGCTTACTCCATTATTTTTCCTTTTTTTAAAAATGCTCAAATTTTATGTATGGTGATGCATACATGTAGATAACAGAACCATCTTTAAGAATGTTATCCACATCATTTGCTTTATCTGATTCCTTTTACTTTTTTAGTGATTTTATTTTGTTCTCACAGACGTTTTCATATGTATTTTTAAATGGTGTTCATTATGTTTTCAGTAAATCCTATTTTGTCTTCACAACTTATATTGTCATTTTTCTTTCCAAGGTGACTTTTTATTCCATTTCTTCAATAAGTTACATCAACTTTCATTTCACATTTTGTATGATTTTTACCTCGTGTTACAATATTTTGGATCATGAATTCAAAATTTTTAATCTATAAATGTCTGATTAAACATAGTTAATTATATTGAAGAGCTGTGTCACATTTTCCTTTTGCTTGTTGTTGGGTGGAGATAATTTTCATCAGTTAAAATATTTTGATCCTTCTTGTTATTTTATCCGTTTACTACTTTTTGTTCATTTTAAGTGCATCAACAAGCTTTGTGTAGAGAATGATAAGGGATTTCAGTTGGTGCAGCAGACATTGATGGTGTCCTGCTCAGATATTCTAAGATCTCTTTTGCTGATTAGATATGGCATTCCCTAGATGCTGTGGCTATTGCTGCTAGTGCTTCACACTTTCACATTCCTCTAGAAGTTGAAACTTGGACAACTCAAACTGCATCACCTGGATATGCCTGGGAGTTTAAGTTTCCCCACGACAACTCTGTGATTGATCTCTGCACACCTACAGGAACCCAGCTCCCTGCTTGAAGGTGCAGTAAAGTCTAGGGTTCAATTTATGCTGCAGGGTTTCCTGTAAGATAGAATGAATCTGCACTTCCCCTGAAACCATAAGCTTGCTTAGCTGTCTTCTCTTCCTATCTTGCTTCCCTCCCTGTCTTCTTCTTTTTTCCTATTTTTTTTTCCCTCCAGTTTATCCAGAGCCTGTTCATTTAATACCTTCCTTGTACACGGAATCCTATTTCAGCCAGGTGTTTGAATGAACCCCACCTAAGACAGTCATTTACTAGCTTTTGTTGTAGTTGTTGTTTATTCAAGGGCATTTTGTTGGAAAGGCACTTTGTATGTCTTCTGACTTTATGATTTGGTTTTCTTTCATCAAGACTCTCAAATTCTACTTTTTGATTACTTTTTATTTACATACCCAAGGGTATCTTATCTAGCCAAGTCACCTTCTCTTAATGAAAACAACACGCTACATCTGTCCTTGTGCATGTTCAAGCCTTGCCTTTGGATTCCCCAAAGGCGGTGTTTTGGTTTATCAGTTTTCAATCCTATTTTTTTCTATTTCCCAATTCGTGGTAAGACTTTTTCTTTCTGAGGCTGATTTATTGGTTATATCCTTATGAACTTCCTCTCTTCTTTCTTTCACCAAGTCTTCACCCCACTCTCTACTCACTGTGGGTTCTGGAGTTGATTCTGTTAATTCTGGTTAATAATTTTTTTCCTATCTGTATGTGATATTAAGTTATTCTGAGTGTTTGCTTGTCTTACTGATGTTTTGTGAGTTGTTTAGAAGGACGTATAAACATTGGATTTATTCCTTTTTAATTTCTTTATTCATAAATATCAGTTTTAATAAATATATCCCCAAGCCCAAGGGATTGAGTATATTCAGGTGACATAGAAACTACCAAGGAGTCTCCTTAGTAATTTTCTAAGCAAGAATGCAAAAAAAAAAGATTAAAAAATGACCTTCTTTAGACTTTAACTGTACTACTTCTATAAACTGAATTATACCTTATACATCTATAAAGAAACCATGAGACCCTGCCAATTTGAAATGAAGTACACATATCTTTTTATTCATGAAAGAACTAGCAAGGTTTTCTTTACTGCAAAGAGTTTGCTGGAAACAAAACAACTCGACTACATAAAGGAAAATTCTTCGACTGAAATTTCTTAATCTGGGTAAAATGGGTAAAATTTCTGCCTCATTATAAAATAGCTATTTGTTTTGTTAATTTATTAGATTTTTAGAGTAATTATTTTAAGTACCTTATTTAATTGTTTGTATTATTTTTATTACAAAATTAAGTGAAATAAATGAAAAAATATTTCATTTAAAATTAAAATATTTTTATTTAATATAAAATTAAAATATTTTTATTACAAAATTAAATGCTGATAGCAAACTTACAAAGATTCTCTGGCACTATCTGTTTTGCTCAAGCAAAATGAGATACCAAATTGACAATAAATCAAACAATGTTCATATGTTTTTAATACACAAAATATATCACCTAAATAAATAACATGATTTTCAGAGCCAGCTGGAGAATTTAAAAAATTTGTCTGTAGTTTGGTTATTTTTAATTTTTTTAAAGAAATCAGATTGTGTCATTGTGATAAGAAGCAATATAAGGAAATCCTCTTTACTGAAAATCACTATTGGCTGGGAGCGGTGGCTCTGGCCTGTAATCCCAGCGTTTTGGGAGGCTGAGGTGGGAGGGTCATTTCAGGTCCGAAGTTTGAGACAAGCCTGGCCAACATGGGGAAACCCTGTCCCTACTAAAAATACAAAAATTAGCCTGGTGTGGTGGTGCACGCCTGTAATCCCAGCTACTGGGGAGGTTGAGGCAGGAGAATCGCTTGAACCCAGGAGGCGCAGGTTGCAGTGCACCGAGATAGCATCATGGCACTCCAGCCTGGGAGGCAGAGTGAAACTGTGAGAAAGCAGGCAAGCAAGCAAGCAAGAAAGACAGAAGGGAGGGAGGGCGGGAGGCAGGGAGGGAGAGAAGGAGTCAGGGAAGGAGGAAAGGAAGGAAGGGAAGGGAAAGAAGGAAATCACTACTTTAAAAATATTTTATTTCTACATAATTGGGACTACAGATATTTAACAATAACAGATGTAGTTTTTTCATTTATCCTCATTAATAGAATACAACAGTATTTTAATAGCTTGATCACAATACCTTTTTTCGTAGAGTATAAACTGCATGTTTATTTCTAAATATCCAGATCCTATAAGAGTATATAAGATAGAGGATGCGTATTTATTAAGTCATGAAATATTGCATTTTTTTTTAAAAACCACGTTTTACTTCTGGTTGGACTGCAGTTCTCATTCTCATTTCATATTTCTACAGATAACTTCTTTGGTTCTCACTTTAAAAACACTTTCTCAAAAAGGCATTCTCTGATCTCCATGACTAGTACAACTCATCTGGATATCAATGCACTTTGAAGCTCTCATCAATAAGCTTTTTTCATAATTGCATTTTACATGTATTTATCAATATTTCATTAATATCTGTCTCTCTGTATTAGTTTCTTAGGGCTGCCAGTGTCACAAAACAAACAAAATTTATTCTGTCACGGTTTGGGAGGAGACCAGAAGTCTGAAATGTAGGTGTTGGCTGGGTTGGTTCCTTCTGAAAGGTCTAAGGGAAAATTTATCCTATACTGCTTTTCTAACTTCTAGTGGTTGCCAGCAATCTTTGGCATTCCTTGGCTTTTAGCTACACCATTCCAATCATTGCCTTCATCATCAGATAGGCTTTTTCCCTTTGTGCCTTCACATGGCTTTCTTATAAGGATACCAGTCATTGGATTTAGAACACATCTTAATTCAGTATGACTCCATCTTAACTAACTACCTCTTCAAACATCCAGTTTCCGAGGGGACATTCTGAGGTTCTGGGGGAATACTGTTCAACTCATAATCCCCCTTCTCTAGATTTTGAGGTCTAAAGGACAGAAATAGAGAAGGTTTTGGACACCATTGTCTTCCTATCACTCATCAATGTAGATAATAAATATACAGTAACAACCCCCATTCCAACCTTGCCTGATAACAAATATTTTGTGGTACTTGCGGAAATAGTAATTGTCAGAATTTGAGACTTCCAGTGCGATAGTTTCTTATTGATAAAAACTACTGAACAACATCATTCTAAATCCCTGTCATTTTGCAACTGGAATTATAAATGGAGAGTAAATGGGAAGGATATATGTTTTAAGAGGCAAAAAGTAATGTTATGATAAAGCTTCAAGAATCACAATTTTCTTAACTGAAAAATTCAGCCAGCTTGAGAAATTATTACAATTACTGGCTATGAGGTAGACAGTATAGATATTTCAGAATTCATTACTTTCTTTTTTTCTTCTTTTTTTTTTTTGTTTTGTTTTGTTTTTGCTTTATGCCTCTGGTGGCAACTTAATCGTTCTACTGTCATGACAGTGCCTATGATACTGCCTCATAGTGGCAAAAGTCTGGCAGAGACCTGAGATTATTGTGATAAACACTTGAAATTAGATGAAACCACTTCACATTATTTTGAGGACTCTGTTATCAAAATAATGATAAAAGAATAATAAAATTCTTGTTTAGAATAACCAAGGAAATTTAAAACAATATCCTAAATTTTCTCTGCTTCTTTTCATGAACCAGTTTCTTAAATGTGAATGAGTTATACCAACTATTTTGATATGAGCTGGAGATATCTTATGGATTTTTGAATATTAGATTCATTTTCACATCACAAGAAAAATGTTTTGTCCAAGGTATTAATATGGATAACTCTTGGGTATTTCTACAAAGTAACTAAAATAATGTATCCATTATCTATTCTTTTCGTGTGTGTGTGGGAGGCAGTTACTGCCAAGAGCCTGAGGAGACTTTCTGAAGTGATAAAAATGGATTATGATGGTAGAGGTGGTTATATGACTGTATACATTTTTATAAACTTATCAAGTTGTACACTTAAAGCCAATTAATTATATTACATAAAACAATACCTTAATAAGCTAATTGGTAAAATGTTTGGTTCTTCTGCTTTGCTGATGACCTAAGGATATGTTTAATTTGCCTAATATCTGATATTAACTCGAGTGTTTTATTATTTGTTTTGCTCTGTCTATAAAGCTGTTTGTAGTTAGAGTAGGGAGTTAGTTTCTCAATAACATCTGTCGTTTCCTGAATAAGCACAGTGAAAACAAAATAAAGTGAAGAGCACCATCTGTGGGGAACAGCATCCTTGAGGAAGTTTACAAGATGGACCTGGATTCAAATAGCTGCCTGACATTTTGGACAGCTTTCATATTCTGAAAAATCTATTCCTAAAAGAAATGTTCTTTGGCTGATGATGAAGGATCTTAGTTCTAAACGACTTTTTAAACAAGTTCATGTGTGTTGAAAAACACTTATTGTATTAAAGTGTCTCTAATAGAGACTTGAATGTATTGCTTACTTGTAAATTAGAGCAGTGATGTCTTTTTAAATAGCACAACACTTTAATGGATCTTCTTGCTACCAATTCAGAAACAAAGGAAAAGCTTAAAACCATAATTGATAAATTTAATTATTCAGAAGTGTATTTTTTTCTGAGGTTAAGTTCATTTTTCTCCCTTGAGTTAAGCAGTCTAGGAAGAAAGTGTAATTAAACAATGCTCCCAGTTATCCATATATTAAGAACACAGATGATTTTCCCAGTTAATGTAACACTTATCACCTAGGAGTCTGCGGAACTTTCCTGCCATGCTCACGTGGTTAAAGGGTGCCTGGGCTGAAAGGACATCCAGGAAAAATGGGAGACCCTTGGCCAAGAAGACTTGTGAGGGATCTAGGGATACTAGGTCCTCTGGGAGTAAAAGATAGAAAAGAAGCCCAGTTTATTAGAAAGATTCAGCCATATACTTAGGAAAATTGATAGCACCTGTCCTATACCTGAGTGGCATTGCTCTTGGTCGTGTCACTCTTTCCCACAGATACCATTAGCACCTTCTTTCTCCCTCCTGCTCTTCCCTCCCTACCCACCCCTTCTTCCTTCTCTCCTCTTCCCTCCCCTCCCCTCCTCTTCAATTTTTGGAAGTGTTTCCTCCTCTTCAATTTTGTGGAAGAGTTTGAGAAAATTGTTAAATCTTTTTTGTTTACCAGTGACACCATCTGGTCCCAGGTTATTCTTTGTTTGGAAGTTTGTATTACTGATTCAACTTCCTGTTATTGGTCTGTTCAGATTTTCCAAATCTTTGTTATTCAGTCTTCGCAGGTTTACTGTTTCTAGGGATTTGTCCATTTTCTAGATATCCAATTTGTTGGTGCATAATCATTTATAGTAGTCAATCATGATCTTTTGTATTTCAGTGCTATCAGCTGCGATGTCTCTTTTGTCATTTGTAATTTTATTTATTCGAATCTTCCTTTTTCTTAGTCTAGCTTAAAGTTTATTGATTCTGTTTTTTTCTCAAAAAACTGACTGAGTTTTATTGATTTGTTCTGTTGTTTTTCTAGTCTGTTTTTCACTTATTTCTACTCTGATCATTGTTTTTTCCCTCTGCTAACTTTTGGCTTCATTTTTCCTTTTTCTAGTTTCGTGAGGTACAAAATTAGGTTATTTATTTCTTTTTCTTAGTGTATGCATTTATTGTTAAATTAAGAAACAATATGTGGTATAAATGTAGTTAGTTGGGCTGTTTCTTTGTCTTAATGTAAGCGTTTATTGTTATAAAATTTACTCCTTTTGCTATTGATTTCTAGTTTCACGCCATTGTAATTAGTAAAAAGTACTTGACATGATTTCAATCTTCTTCAACTTTTAAAGACTGGTTTAGTGGGCTAACATAGTGTCTATTCTGGAGTGTCCCATGTGCTCTCAAAAAGAAAGCGTATCCTGCTGTTGGATGGAATGTTCTGTATATGTCTATTAGATACTTTTGTTCCAGAGTTTTGTTCAAGTCTTCTGTTTCTTTATTGATTTTCTTTCAAGATGATTTATTAATATTGAAAGTGGGGTACTGATGGTGTTGATGTTCCTGACTACAATTATATTGTTGTTTATTTCTCCCTTCATTTCTATAATATTTATTTTACATATTTAGGTGATCTGATGTTGGGTGCATACATACTTACAGTTGATGCATCTTCTCGATGATGACACCTTTATTATTATGATAGACCTTCTTCGTCTCTTGCAATAGTTTTTAACAGGGAGTCTATTTGTTTTCATATAATTATAGGTATCCTTGCTCTCTTCTAGTTACCATTTGCATGGATTATCTTTTTCCATATCTTTGTTTTCAGCCTATGTATATCTTTAAAGCTAAAATTAGTTTCTTGTAGGTAGTTGATATGATTTGGCTGTGTGTCCCCACCAAAATCTCATATTGAATTGTGATTCCAAGTTTTGGAGATGGGGCCTGGTAGGAGGTGATTGGATCATGTGGGTGGTTTCTAATAGTTTAGCACCATCCCTCTAGTGCTGTCTCTTCTAACTCAAAGCTGTAATTTTGTATTAACTGATTATTAGTGTCACAATTTTTGAATGGAAGCATAGAACATTAATGTTGGTTGTCATAAAAATATGTAAATTTTCAATGGGGAGAAAAAAGCCTACTATTTTAACTGGCCTGGTAATACATGGTTGATTGAAAATTAATTAAATTCTGATAAATATACCAAAATAGTATCATTGGATAATGTATTTTTTGTGTCAAAGCCAATTTCATTTGGTACTGAATTCAGCTGAAAGTTTATTAATTACAAATTAGATTATGTCACTAAAAACCCCTGGTGTATAGTGGTGGCGACACAACTCTGGGATATTAAGCATTGTACTTAATTTTATTTCAAATTGACAAGAAGAGGGCCAACTTCTGGTTATTCAATTGAAGATATTTTATGGTAAAACGTAGAGAAGTTAAAAATAAAAAAAAACATAATGGCTTTAGCAGATTCTTGAAGAAATTTAGAATCTCTTATAGGTATTCATATTGAATGAGAAATTCCAGTGACCCAAGCCAAAATATGTGAGCTTGTGGCAGACAGTCACATCATACACTCATTCATATATTCATTCTTATTCTGGTGACACATCTACACTTGTAAATATGTTTGTCTCAGACTTTCTCTACCTTTCCTTTCTTGTTCCTTTTTGTAGCTTCTACTTCTCTGCTACCAATATTATTTCTATGTACATCTCTGTGACTTGCTTGATCATGTCAGTACGCTTGCATAGATAACATCAATAAAGCTCCACAAAGGCAAGTATTTTCAGTAGCTGAGTCTTGTAGTAGGTGATTGTTAGATATGGAGAGGAATATTTTCAGTAAATAAAACAAACAATAGAATAATAGTTAAAATACACAAAAGCACCTTTAAATCAAGAAGAAGAAAAAGACAAAAGTATAAGAGGAGAAATACAATATAAAAATGTGATTTGTCAAAGGAGAAACACATTACCTTCCTTATTAGTAATTAGAGAAAATAAAACTAAAATAATTAGGTAGGACTCGTTATCCATCAGATTAGAAATAAATAAATAAATAAATAAAGGTTGGTAATGCAAATTATTGATGAGAATATGGGAAAATGGAAGCCATAATGCACAGCTAGCCTGATTATAAAATAGTGAAGTCAATATATAATGTAACCTAGCAGTATTTAGTGAAATAAAATATAAGTAAATTCTACCGTCTACTCCTCACTACAAGTGCCCAGAGGCCATTTGTCCAGGTCTATAAGGGAGCTCATGTTAGATTATCCATTAATGTAACATTTCAGCAGTTAAAATTTAAAGCCATCTAGGCATCCCTAAATGGGCAAGTGGGTTAGTTATATTTGGTAGATTAATAACACTGAGTGAACTACAAGGAAAACTCTCCAAAAAATCAAATATGAAACAAAACTGACTGAATAATTTCTTTATTATTGTTTCCCCAAAATTTCTTAGTCCTTAAAATATTGCTTAGCTTCTAAAATATTATTTAGTGTCATAAAGAACAAGTATATTATTTTTTAAGTTGAAATGTATTCTCTTTTAGTGAATCAAATGTCCTCCAATATTCTGAAATTCAATATCCAGATGCATCAAAATGAAAACTTGCAAAGATACAATATATGCAATTCCCATGAAATGTGTGTTTTTATTGAATCTAAACATTATTTCACATGTGATCAACCCATTTTGATGGCTAATCTGCTGTGCTAACAGACACATTCAGAAACAGAACATATTTTTTTCATTGTGGTACTATTGAAAAATATAGATTTAAATGTTGCTATAATTTACCTGAAATACAAAATATCTAAGTGGTTTTTCTCAAATGCATTTGTGCTACCCACTGAACCAAAATCACCAAATCATATATCCCTTCAATAATCAACAGGCTATATAACTGTGAAATTTATGTTGACATAGTGGTCAATTTCACACTTGCACAACTCCATTGTAAAGAAGCATTTGTCCACATTTGTTCAACAGCTCATCTTTCTGTCATACTTGTCAGAAAAAGCTATTCAACACATAAAAAGTTGTATGCCATAGTTTATTCCAATGTAGCTCTGGTATGGCAGAAGACTAGGAATAATTATAAAGTAAGCAGTTGTCTCTTCTTTCAAGATTTCTCTGTTTTTATTCTACATTCTGAGGCCTATAACACTGTCTCATTCACTTGCCCTGTTATTCTCTTTACCTCCCTTCTTTGAACCACCTCTCTTCTGTTTTGTTTGTTTGTTTAAACTTCAGGTTTAAAGTTTGAACTTTAGGTCTGAATAGGAAGTGGAAAAAGGTAGATTGGAGGGTTTCCACTTCGGTATGGATCCCAAAATGTAGAACCGGATATAAGTCTTGAGAGAAGCTCAAGACATGGTGGTGGGTGGGCCTAATTTTCAGACAGTTTGATGAGTGAGTGGACAGTTACTCTCTGGAAAGCCCTGCAAAAAAGACTATGTCCTATCAGTTCAAGGACCATGATAATGGCAAATCTAGGCGTAAGCAATGTATAGAAGCCCAGGTTAGCAGTCAACTTTTAAAAAGTCTGAGAAACAGGGCTCAAGTCACAGAGATAGAGATCAGTGGCAAATTCTAGCTGAGAGGACTTGAAGGATTAAGCAAACATGAGGATTTTAGAGTAGGATTGGCCAAAGCAACACAGAACAATAATCTATAGGGCATGTTTCAAGCAGGTATTCAGAAATATTGGGACTGAGTGCCATCACTGAAAACTAAATTTTAATAAAGTGAACACAAGATATATGAAGTCTAGCATACATGCTGTTGCTATGGGATTTACTTTGTTAATAAATGTATAAAATATTTTCTATAACACTTGACAGAGACAATGCCACTAGAGCTGCTGAAGTGCTTGGTATTAGTAACTAGAAGTAAGTAAAAAAGTACGAATAATATAAAAGGTTAACTATATGGTGAGACACCTAAAGTATTGATCAAAGTTTCCCTTTATATACTAAACCAAGGGCATGATTATTTTCAATGTGCTGATTATCTTTAATTTATAATTTAGAGTCAAGGAGGCCAGTTATGTGGACTACTAATCAGTCAGAACTTCAAAACCAATAACTGATAAGGTGTTACAAGAAAATGACTTCCAGATGTATCTGCATTTTAATAAGAAAAGTCTTCAGTACCCTAGAAAATCAATCTTTAATGTCAGAACTATCAGGAACTGATGAAGATATTTATGGACAGGAAGTCTTTATCAAGGGATTTAATATGTACATCACTTCTTGATTTCTTTCATCATATAATATAAACAATTCCTTCTCTGAAGTCTAAAGCTAGGTTTGTCACATAACTTAATATATGAATAAGAACAAGCAACTGAAGCCTTCCCTTATAGACAGTCATTTTATTACAAACACTCAGGAAATTTAATATCAGTTTTTTATCTCAATTTGAACTGGAGTCTAGCTCAGATGCCATGTCTCAGTTGCTTTTTTAAGAAAAAATCTGGCATACTTATGCTAAATTGTTTCATCAATTTTTTACTGATAATTTTAAATAATATTCTTATATTATCCTATGTGACAATTACCCTGAGATGTTGGTACCCCCAGATAGAATATGATTTTTGCCTATAACAGCTTTATGTAATTTTTCTAAACTTTCCTAACAAGTGGTATGCTAGTAAGTTTATTCTCCAAATGAAACAAAAATCCTGATTTATAGTGTTTATAAATTTAATATCCTACCGGGGAACATTTCAAGTAAGCAACCTGTCTTCACTGAACTGAATGTAGAGTGGGGCAAAGATGCACAGTTGGCTCTTGAAGAGCCCATGTGATCAGGCTCCAGCCCTCCACTACTCATTGAAATTATACATACTGAGTGCTTAACATGTCCTAAGCATTGCCTTCCACATACAATTTATTCAATAAATATCCAAGCTACATATATTAAGCCCTGGTTAGTTTACCAATGAATGTAAATCCCAGGGAATAGTATACTTCAGAAAAAATCCCAGGGAATAGTATACTTCAGAAAAAACAGTATACTTTAAGAAAAGAATCAGAGGAACTGTAGCATTACGACTACATGCAAAATCACCAGACTACAACTGCCTGGATTTGAATTTTGGTTCAGATATTTAAGAACTATGTGATAGTGGTCAAAGTATTTATGATGAGAATAATTACAACTTTTATATCACAGAATTGCTGTATGGACCGAGTGTATTTATGTATTTGAAGTACCTAGAACAGTACCTAACACTAGCAAGCAATTCATACTCTTAACTAATGTTAATTTACTTTACTGTTGTAACTGGGGAGACATCTAGGAGTCATACAAAATAAACATTCTCTGTTTTAACTACAAGAAGTTTGGAATCATTTGTTAAACAGGAATGAGGACTTCAAGGGAAGTTGCTTTCTAAAAGATGGGAAAATAAATATTCCAGAAAAGGGCTTAGCCAGAATCATGAGGTGTTTTCTTAACAAAAAATAGAATGTAGATTCTGTGACTACATCAAAGATACCAAATAATGGAGATTTTAATGAGAGAAAAGTTTATGTCTTCCACACCCAATAGCCTGAGTTTATGAAGCCCAGGGCAGATATGATGGCATAGTGAGTGCCTTCTGTTTTCTGCAGGTCTTGTCTATGTGGTCTAAGGTGGCTCACAATCAAGTTCAAGACAAACAAGCACCAGGAAATCAAAGAGCAAAAATAAGGCAGGTATGAGAAGGTGCAGCAATTAGTTCCACTCACATCTCATTGGTGAGAACTTATTTATATGAAAATGTCTATGGCTGCAAACTTGTCTAGACATATAGGCTTTATTCTAGAGCAGTCACTGTGCTTAGCTAAAATGTAAGGCTTCTACCACTTAGTAAAGAGAAGAGTGGTTATGAGTGCAGATGTAGCCATCTTAGCCAGAAGTACTAACCATTAGTGAAGTTTTCCTTTTGCTCATGGGCAAATGGGTCTGGTGGGGGTCCAGGAGAGGTGAAAGAATATGTGATTCTCTGAAAGAGGCTCCAGCTATCCGCTAAGAACCAAATTCCTTCCATTTTCTTTCCAAGTGATCTTTAGAACTGTGGTAATCCCCGATTGTATTATTTTAGACACTGTAATTATTTTGCCTTGATTGCTATTCTGACTTTAAATGCAATTTATACATCCTGGACTGATAATGTATCTGAATCCACTCAGAGGATGCCAGAGCTCTTGCCCCTCAGAAAGTAACAAACCTTCTCATAAGCATAATCCAGCTGGTTAAAGTACATTAGCTATTAGCAGATGTTCCTCTTAGCTGAAAGATTGACAGCTCTCCCTGATTCTCCTCATCCTGATTTTTTAAAATAGTGCCAAAGCTCAATATCCCCAAGGAGACATCACAAATAAGGAAACAAGATTCCCAGAAATACATCAGTAAAATATAATATGTGTATTTTTTCAGTCATGCCATGAGAGGAATATTTTACATATTTCAGAATACAAGGTTGAAGGCAAGGTTTCATGGCACCTGAATAAAACAAAACAAGGCAAAAATAAATGCTCAGTTAAGGTACTGTGTTAAGAGAAAGAAAGAAGAAAAATCAACTGGTAATTTATATTTGCTTTGTTCTGTTTTATTCTGAAAGTTTCTAGAACTTGTTTTTCAACCCAGATTGTGAAAAATAATACTTTTGAAAATAACTTTCCTCTCTTATTAAATATTTCTTTTGATCAGATACTTGTTTGTAATCAACCAATCATTTCAAATTGTTAGCCGTGTGGATTGCATAGTGAAATAAAGAAGAATCTTCTGAGATAAGAAAGTCAGCAAACTATTTTTATTCATATTTCTGCAAATCTTATTACCCTTCATATGCTTTAAGGATAATAATATTCTGTTCCCCATTTGGGGACTGTATATAAATAGAGTATGGAGGATGATCTAATCCATCTTCCACCTCCTACTCCTCATCTTTTTATATTTAATGACTGAGCAGTAGAGAGATATGTAGAAAGAGCATGTGCCTTAGAGTCACAAACATTTGTCGTCTGACTCCTGACCCTGCTTTGGTGTAGCTATGTGAACTTGAATGACGAGCCTATTGTTTTGTTTTCTTTTCTCAACCTTGATTGTCATTCACCTTCTTCCTCACTCCTTCAAATAGACCAACCTGAGAAACAAGTTTATGTTTGGTTTTAGCCAATGGTTGGCACTGTCAGAAGCAGAGGCAGGCTAAGCACTATGGGGCATGAAACTGAGTAACCCCTTTTAGAAAAATGATATAAAATTATACATAAAAAATTCGGTAGAGTAATGAATATATATTCAAATTGAGGATTCACAACAAATTACATATTTTAAGAATATATGACAAATTCTTAAAAGAAATGTTCAAGAAAAATAGCATGAACATAGCAAAATCCAGAAAAGAGCATATTTTTGTATTCATTGATTGCATCTCCAATACTTTTTCCCTATATGCTTTTTTCTGCGTGCTTTTCATATGAGAATGATTTTAATAGTAACATTCTCTCTACAGAAGGTAGAAAGACAATTCTGCATTTATTCTTGTATGCTTGATCAATATTTGGTTTTGGTTTTTACTACAGACTTTAAAATGTCTCTTAAATTCACAACTTCTTTTTAATAATACTATGTAAATATTTAGGATTGTTGTCAAATATCAGAAAATCTCTAACAGGTGGTTTTTCTTTGCTTATGTCTTAAGTACAAGATTTGGAACACTTTTCCAAGGATGGATTCCAACATTTTAACCTGGTTGCTCCTTTTAAATCTTCTTCTCTACCTACTTACTTTCCATTCCAGGTGTTCTAAACTTGCTCCTATAAAACATCACCTCTGGCCCTGCACTATCTAGTCATAATGACAGATTAATTGACACAGAGGTGGTAAGAGGATTTCTGGAAGCTATTCCTACAGTTTCATAACCAGCAATTACTGAAATATACAAAAAAGGACTGTGATTCATAAAAACATAAAATTGAATTTTATTTCATATTTTCTTTCTTCTTATCTTTCTTATTCTTTTTTTTGAATCTTATTCTTTTTTTGAATCTCTAACTCAACTTCTCCTTAACTAGATCCCCAAAATACCAGTGGGCTTCCTAATACACCCATCAAGGAGAGAAAATATTAGAAAAGAAAAAGAGCTCTTAATGAATAGTGATTTAAAAAAATTACTATTTCAAATGACACAGAACCAGTGATATGGATATTTCTATAGGTTCCATCCAAAGACCTTGGAAGAGACTTCTTCCAGAAAGACCTAAGGCTTAAACTTTATTAAGCTTTAACAAAGCCACCCCACAGGCAAGCAGTGCACCAGTGGAAAAAGAGAAAGTTGAGCATCTTTCTTCCCTGCCTCCTCTCTCCTCTGGGGTATGATTTCTGGCAGTGGCTGTGTCAGTTCCTGTTATGATTTGCCTGTATCTTCATCCAAATCTCACCTTGAATTGTAGTTCCAATAATCCCCATGTGACCTGGGAGGGACCTGGTAGGAGGTAATTGGATCATAGTAGTGGTTACCTTCATGCTGTTCTCATAACAGTGAGTGAGTGAGTTCTCACAAGATTTGATGGTTTTATAAGGGGCAAATCCCTTTTGCTCTCATTCTTCTCCCTCCTGCTGCCATGTGAAGAAGGACATGTTTGCTTCCTCCTCCACCAGGATTGTAAGTTTCCTGAGGCTTCCCCAGCCATGCTGAACCGTGAGACAATTATACCGCTTCCCTTTATAAATTACCCAGTCTTGGGTATGTCTTCATTAGCAGCATGAGAATGGACTAATACACTTCCTATTGATCTTGTTAGGTGTTTCCTTTTCTGTGTCTCTCATTCTTACTGGAGAGAGACATTGAGTATTTTGTCCCATCCCTGCAAGGGCATGGGTTGGCAGTGGCTATGGTTGTCCACCTCACAGCGCCTACAGTACAGCCTTTCTCCTAAAGGTACACAGCCATTGCTCCATTAACAATTTTCTTTATGTGTCCCATCAGGCACACATTGGATAATAACTTCCTGCTTGTGCCAATTTTCGAGTACCTCAACATCCCTTCTTCATTATTTTTATTTTGTTAACAGCTCAAAGAGGGATCTATTCATTAAGATACGTTAACTAACCTGAATTTGATCCTCTTTCCAGAATCCAGCAACCTCCTGGCTAATACAGGCAAGTTATCTCCTAAGGCATCAGTTTCTTTGCATGTAAAATGGACAATGTAAGATCTATTTTATGGGTGTTTTATAAAGATAAAATAAGACAATATATAAAAATATATGCCACTATTTAATTTTTACCATTTGACTTTTTTTCTTTCAGAATAAACAAAAAATAAAATGAATTTATTCAAGCACGCAGAGGCAGAGGCAGAAGACCCCAATTATCCAGTGTAATCTGATGTCAACTACGTAGTGCTTCTCATGCCGTAATTTTTTTATTTGACATCAATTGCAACAATACAACACCTATTAAATCTAAGAAAAACAAAATAAAAAATCAAAATCATTCAAAGTAGAAGCCCTATTTTATATTTTTATGTATTTGTTTTATTAACTTTTTCTTGTATATTTATGGAAAACAATGCGATATTTTCATCTATGTGTACATTGCAAAACGATTCAATCACATTAACATATCTATTTCTGTTATCAGACTCAATATATATACAATTACATTTTAATAAATATATTCATAATAAACATAATGAAGAAGTCAAAACAAAGAATTAAAAACAAACTGAACACATTCATTGAAAGTGTGTGCACTGGCAACAAACACGGACTGAACTTTTCCTGTTGAGGACCCATAATAAGCAGCTGGCAGATCAGCCTTAGTTGATAACCATACATTGAAAATCACTGTGTTGCAGTATTTAATTCTGTATCTACCATACTCTGGTTGATGACATTTGTAAAGACCAGTTTCTCTGTACACCAGCTACCTCTCCACCATACATTTTATGTATTTCTTCTTTTTCTTGCTTTTTGTAACTTTGTAATAAATTCCCCCCACCCAAGGACATTCACCCAAGCCCAGATTTCTCCTGGGGAATTATTTATTAGAAGTGGTTTATGCCTTTAATGAATGCCAGGTACTAATAGCAGAATCTGTGCCTAATCAATATTCAAATTACCTGGTGATAAATGGGCTGCCAATATGTGCAACACAGTCTGCTCTCAACACAATCCCTGTATTCTGTATTATATTTTATCTTCAGGCAATGGAACAAGAGCCCCTAATATATATTTGCATGCATGCAAAACTCAGGTTTCTAAGTCACAGTTAAATTTGGACATTTTCCTTGGTCAAAGATAGTTTTGAGAATTCTGCATGTGACATAATAAGGAAGAAAATCAACATCCAGTCAAATTTTAGTGTGCATATTTTCCTTCTAAATTTCATATAGGGAAAAAGGAAAACTGGAGTTCACCAGTAGGTTTTAGCCTTTTAAAGATCAAGGTTTTTATGTTTAATGAAAAATGTTAGGCTAGGGAGAAGAAAAGGGAAAGATTCTTGAAGGGAAAAAGAGAAGTTTCATTTGAATGCATACAGCAAGTGTTGCCATGGGAACCGTGCTCCAACTGTGAAAAAGAACATTCGTCCTGCCTGTTATTGGGAAGTCCATCATGTGCTGGCAGCTGCAAAAATCCTGCTCTTATTAGTGCAAAATTTTAATTTTCCGAAGGGTTTGGATGTGGATAAGTGGTTTAAATAGTGATAAGGTCTCCCCAAATAAGCTATAACCATTACCTAAAATTTTGATTCTGATGACAGCATTTTCTATTATTTTCGTTAATTACTATCATTGTCTAAGTGTCTCCCATAACTGCTGTGGAGACAAGGAAATATTTGAGGGTACAGACTCTTTTTATAATTGCTTTTTTCATTGTTATTTGTCTTAGGCCAGCTAAACTATAGATATCATATAAAATGTTATATATATCATTCACATCAAATTCTTCTGACTTTCTATTACTATTTACTGTGAACATATAAAAGAACGGTTTATATTACAAATATGGAGAATTTTGCTATCAGAAATCAATGCAAACAATGCCAAGTGGCCAGAAGTTTAGTCTTAATCCCCAATCTACAATTGCAAGAAGTTTTATGCTTTGGGGAAAAACTATTAATGCCCAGCTAATTTTTAAAAATATAAACTAATGTCTGTTGGAATAATTGCTCCTTTGTAGGTGACAGATATAGTAGTCCATGTGAGATGCAGTTTGGCATAGTTGAGAATGGGGACTGGTGGAACCAGTTGCCTGAATAAATCCGTGTTCTTCCATTTAGTGGAAGCATGAACTTGGGCAAGTTACATACACCATTTTCTTCTTTAAAACAGAGATTATGGTGATAATAATACTTTGTAGGGTTGGTGAGGAGATCAAAATGCTAATATAGTGGTTAGCAAACTATTTCTATAAAGGATCATATAGTAAATATTTGATGCTTTATAGGACATACAGTCTTTGTGGTAACTAGTCAACTCTGCTGTGGTAGCATGAAAGCAGTGATAGGAAACACGAAAATTAATAGGTGTGGCCAACTTAAAAGAAAACTGTATCTATAAAAACAAACAGCAATGCTGAACCTGGCCTGTGAGATGTAGTTTGCCAACCCCATGAAGCACTTGCAATAATGCTTAATTTAGAATAAGTGTCAAATAAGTGTTAAATATTATGGGTTACACTGAATTTTTGTGGTTGATTTAAAAAAAAAAAAAAAAAAAAAACAACAGGGTCTTGTTCTGTTGCCCAGTCTGGAGTTCAGTGGTGTGATCATAGCTCACAGTAATCTCAAACAACTGGCCTCAAGTGATCCTCCCACCTTAGCCTCCTGAGTAGCCAGGACTACAAGCGTATGTCACGATGTCTGGTTAATTTTTTAAATTGTTTTTGTAGAGATGAGCTCTTGCTATGTTGTCCAGGCTGTTCTCAAACTCCTGGCCTCAAGTGATCCTCCCACCTCAACCTCCCAAAACACTAGGATTACTGGCGTGAGCCACTGCACCCTGCTGTGGCTGATTTTAATTTAAACTGAATAAAGCACGTTGAAGTTATCAATATATTCTCAAAATTAGGAATTCAACTGAGTCATAATTCATCCAGAAACACAATTTAAAGGCATACAAATGATTCAGAGTTTTTAACCCATCTGTGTAATGGAAGACCATAGTACTAAGTAAATATTAGTCTGGAGATTCTTCTACTACTAAGAGTAAACTACATAATTCATTTGTTATAAAACATAAGAAATGCAAAATTTAAATGGAGTGATTAGAATAAGTTGCTCTGTAAAGATATTTAATGTACCATTTTATTCAAGGAATAATTTAATGAGCAAGAGTAATGTAAAACTACAATGGGAATATCAGTTACATTAAGATAAAACTAAGACTTTAAAAAAATGATATTTGCTGTGAGAGAAAAGTATCATCAAACTGTGATCACAATTTATTATACAAAATAAGCTTCTTATGTCACTGATAATAGTACTTGTGCTCGTCTTTCATAATCAAAATACGAAAACCACTTGAAATTGTAACCATGAGTGGCAGGTGGTAAAATTTCAATGCTTATTTCAATGGTACTAACAATATTTTAGTTTTAAAGCCTCAAGATTTAAAGGACTACGCTGCCATATTTTTCCTCCAGGAACTATAGTTATGGACTGCTTTTAATTAAATAATATCCAGGCTGCAGTTTATCAAAATGATCATGAAATAATCATCCCCTTCTCAAATCATTCAATCCTAAACTGATACAATTCTCTAAGCTTCAGTTGCAAACTTATCGTTTAAATGTATGACCAAAAAATATATAATTTCAAAAGAAAATAAAGATTAGCATATAGTATGTATTATTTTTCTTGTCAATTAACAAAATTTATTGACAGATAAAGACCCCAAAAGACACATCTGTAGTGGAAGATTAAATTTTGTTTTCATCTGGAACGTTGTTTCTCTGAATAACTTGATTACAAAGCCCCTAGAAACCGGTATTAAAATTGACTTAACTAATCATGAAAATCCAAAAACTTTGGATGGCTTTGCAAATTTATCTTTTACTTACCCCATGAGTACATACTATACAAAGATTTGAAGTTAAGTTCTCTGTAATTGTTTTTTCAATCATAACCTACAAATTTTCAGTAATGCTCAGCCAGAATGGTCATCATGTTACTCTAGAAGAACAAATTTAGAGCTGACTTCAGAAAATAGAAAAATACACATGTTGATTTTTGAGTTCCCAAAGTAATTAGTAGGTTCAAAGATAATATTCTATATTGCTTAATTATTTGGCTTCTATAAAGTGCAACTGTCTAATACACCAAAAGATGTAGACCACTAAAACATATAAATTTTCATTAGCATTCACCTAAATCCTATTTCACCTAAGACAGAGCCTGTTTATGCCTGTTTCACTGATAGATTTTCTTTTGACTTTTAAAATTATCCCAGTATGGAAAATAATATATGTAGATGCATTAAACTTTCAAATACTTACTTATTTCGAGATACTGTCAACAAACATTTTAGTACCTACCACATGCCAAGCATCTTCTAGGCCCCATGTACATTCTGTTTTAATGGATTTACACAAAAATTTGATTTAATTATTGAAGAGGACACTGAGGCTTCTACTTCCTGTAGGATATTAACATAGCTATTAGAAGCTATTATTACTGCTCAGAAATAAATACCTTGGCTTCTGACACTGAGGGACTTCACTGGCCAACTAAGTGGTCTTAACTGAAATTAGAAAATTACACAGAAATAATTGCCACAGTTGATTAGCATACAGCCCTGGCGTCAAGGTCTAGAACAAAATTAAAGATTTCCATCTTTTTTATAACCGTGAAGTTTGAGCTACGAGGCATTACATATTCATACAAAGTTCCAAATGGGGATAAAGAATAGGTTGCCCTTCTAGCATAGAAGCAAATGGAATGAAGTTCAATGCTTTAGACAAGATATGATAAGAGCATAGTTGGTAGTATTTGAAATAATCTTATATGGAAATTGAGGTGATCAAACTGGAAATAATTCAATAAACATTACCTACCACAAAGCTTTTTATATTATTGATTCCCAAATGAATGTTCATATCCATTTTGAATGTGATATGTACCTCCTCACATATTACTTAATCCTTACAAAAATCTCGACATGTGTATAGCCAACATGATTCTCATTTTACAGATGAGAAAACAAGTTTTACAAACGTTGACACATTTAAATTTTTAATAGCAAGAAGCTTTGTGGCTTATAGGAGAGACAGACATACAAAATATAAATTAAACTATATTTATTCATTATCTTCCACATTAAGATTCTCAGAATTAACTGTTCTCTTAAAGAAATGGTGCAGCACTCTCTAGCTGCTCTCCAATCTTCAGACATTTTATTTTTTCCACCCATCATGATGAGATCTGACTTCCTCTGTATGTTATTCTTTGGGGCTGGGTTCTGCCAGATGTCAATATAATCTGGAGAGATAGATAGAGAGAGAGAGAGAGAGAGAGAGACAGACAAAGAGATCATCGTAGTACGATGATTATTTCTGAATAAAGGCATATAACTTAGATCTATTAGTAGTCAGGCTTAGTCCAGGAATTACAACTACAATATTAAAGAAAAATAGAAGGAGGCACACTTAAAATTTTTTAAGTTATTAGTACCAATGTATTTCACAGTTGAATGCCCTTATAGAAAGACATAAAAGCATCCAATATTCATAACATAGAAAGTATTAATAAAGGATTTGGTGGTTTGTGCAGATAATGGTAAATCAACTTTGCAACTATTTCACAGAGGGTGAGTGAGAAGCAAAAAGCAAAGAATGCATTAAAAAGGAAGGAGAAGGAGGAAAGCAAAAGTGAAAAAGTGAGGTCATAAAAGAGAAAAAGAATAAACGAAAGAAGGAAAAAAGGAAGAAAAAAATTATAAACATTTTTACATACTTATAGAAGTAGATAGAAGTTATAGCCCTCAAGCCATTTAGAACACTTCTTATTTTACTCGTCCCTCCTGTTTTATTCTTATTGGCATTTCCTGTAAATAAGGTGTCTGCAAACTACAGCTCATGAACCAGTTTCTGTTTTTGTAAGTAAAGTTACCTTGAAAGAGAGTCATACAGTCATCCCTTTTTGTTTCTGTATTATCTATGACTGCTTTCATGGTACAATGGCATATTTTGAGCTATGATAGATTCAGTATTGTCTACAGCCTAAATATTTATTATCTTGCCCTGTCAGAAAATCTTTGTCAAATCTTTCTTTAAATTTCCTTGAACCATACATATTAAAACAATAAAAATGTATTATCTTAAAGTTTCTGTGGGTCAGGAATCTGGAGGTGGCTTAGCTGGGTGCCTCTGTCTCAAGGTCTTTCAGAAACACCTTGTCTTTATGAGACTGCAGTAAAGTTTTCAGCCAGGACTTTCATCTTTTCTGAAGTCTCAAATGGGGAAAAATCTGCTTCAATTTCACTCATGTTAGACTCTCTACAAGGCTGCCTTATGACATTACAGCTGCCTTGCCCCTGAGCTTGTATTAAAGAGTGTGTGTTTGTGTGTGTGTGTGTGTGTGTGTGTGAGAGAGAGAGAGAGAGAGAGAGAGAAAGAGGAAGAGGAAGAGAGAGGAAGAGAATCCAAGATGGAAGTCATGACCTGTAATATTCTAATCACAGACAGAACTGGTATCACATAACTTCTCGTGTGTTCTATTTGGTAGAAGGCAGTTAATAAATCCAGCCCACACTAAAGTGGAAGGGATTATACAAAAGTGTGTATACTGGGAGGCAGAAATCATTGGGTGCTATATTAGAGGCTGTCTACTACGTTCTTACCCCTAAAACAAACAGTTTCAGATTTATTTTGTCTACTTCAAGAAGATACATTTCCAGACTGAGAAAAGTATGGAGGTGGGAGGAGTGGAATTGCCCTGGAAAGCTAAAGTTTTTATAGCAAATGAGCCTGCCTCATATGAAAATTGAAAAAATGACATTTCTATAAGTGCTTTTGTTTTCAGAAGTAGCAGCTGCCTTACTTAGACTTTACCAGAGAGAAAAAAGCTATGGGATAATTTATTATTATTATTATTATTATTATTATTATTATACTTTAAGTTTTAGGGTGGATAATTTTTTTAAGAGGCTATCAAAGCTTTGACCATGACTTGAGTGACCAGGCATTAACGAGCTCTGAGACCCAAGCAGAAATATTTACCAAGCCTTTTAAATTCTACTGCTAAACTATAAGAACTCTAGAAGAAAACCTAGGAAGTACCATGTTGGATGTTGGCCCTGGAGAAGAATTCATGATGAAAACTCCAAAAGCAATTGCAACAAAAACAAAAATTGGCAAGTGGACCTAATTAAACTAAAGAGCTTTTGCAGAGCAAAATAAACTTACAGAGTAAACAGTTGACCTACAGAACGGGAAAAATATTTGCAAACTGTGCATCTGACAAAGGTCTAATATCAAGAATCTATAAAGGACTTAAATCAATAAGCAAAAAACAAACAACCCCATTAAAAGATGGTCAAAGGACATGAGCAGACACTTGTCAAAATAAGACATATACCTGGTCAACAAGCATATGAGAAAATTCTCAATATTATTAACTATTAAGGAAATGTAAATCAAAACTATGATGAGATATCATCTCACACCAGTCGGAATGGGTATTATTAAAAAGTTAAAAAATGACATATGCTGATGAGACTGCAGATAAAAAGGAAATGTTTATATACTGCTGGTAAAAATGTATATTAGCTGAGCTACGGTGGAAAGCAGTCTGGTGATTTTGCAAAGAACTTAATACAATGACTGTTTGACTCATCAACCCCATAACTAAGTATATACCGAAAGGAGTACAAATCATTTTACCTTAAAGACATATGCATGTGTATGTTCACAGCACAATTCACAACAGCAAAGGCATGAAATCAATCTAGATGACCATCAGTGGTGGACTGGACAAGAAAAAAGGTGGTAGATATACACCATAGAATGCTACATAGCCATAAAAAAAATCAGATCAGTCGGGCATATTGGTTCACGCCTGTAATCACAGCACTTTGGGAGGCTGAGGCAGGTGGATCACAAGGAGTTCGAGACCAGCCTGTTCAACATAGTGAAACCCTGTCTCTACTAAAAGCACAAAAAATTAGCCGGGCGTGGTGGTGCACATCTATAATCCCAGCTACTCAGGAGGTTAAGGCAGGAGAATGGATTGAACCCAGGAGGCAGAGTTGTATTGAGCCAAGATCATGCCATTGCACTCCAGCCCAGGTGACAGTGCAAGACTCTGACTCAAAAAAAAAAACAACAAAAATAAAAACAAAAGACATCATGTCCTTTGCAACAACATGCATGGAGTTGGAGGCCATTATCCTAAGGAATTAACACAGGAACAGAAAACCAAATACCACATGTTTTCACTTATAAAAGGATACTAAACACAGTACACAAGGACACAAAGAAGGGAGCAATGGACACTGGGATCTGCTTGAGGGTCAAGGATAGGAGGAGAGTGAGAATTGAAAATTACCTAGTGGGATTTTAAGTCCCTTAGTAGGTCACTCAGGACTTGCTTTATGAATCTGGGTGCTCCTGTGTTGGGTGCATATATATTTAGGATAGTTAGCTCTTCTTGTTGAATTGATCCCTTTACCATTATGTAATGGCCTTCTTTGTCTCTTTTGATCTTTGTTGGTTTAAAGTCTATTTTATCAGAGACTAGGATTGCAACCCCTGCCTTTTTTTGTTTTCCATTTGCTTGATAGATCTTCCTCCATCCCTTTATTTTGAGTCTATGTGTGTCTCTGCATGTGAGATGGGTTTCCTGAATACAGCACACTGATGGGTCCTGACTCCTTATCCAGTTTGCCAGTCTGTGTTTTTTAATTGGAGCATTTAGTCCATTTACATTTAAAGTTAATATTGTTATGTGTGAATCTGATCCTGTCATTATGATGTTAGTTGGTTATTTTGCTCATTAGTTGATGCAGTTTCTTCCTAGCCTCGATGGTCTTTACAATTTGGCATGATTTTGCAGTGGCTGGTGCCGGTTGTTCCTTTCCATGTTTAGTGCTTCCTTCAGGAGCTCTTTTAGGGCAGGCCTGGTGGTGACAAAATCACTCAGTGTTTGCTTGTCTGTAAAGTGTTTTATTTCTCCTTCACTTATGAAGCTTAGTTTGGCTGGATAGGAAATTCTGGGTTGAAAATTCTTTTCTTTAAGAATGTTGAATATCAGCCCCCACTCTCTTCTGGCTTGTAGAGTTTCTGCCGAGAGATCAGCTGTTAGTCTGATGGGCTTCCCTTTGTGGGTAACCCGACCTTTCTCTCTGGCCGCCCTTAACATTTTTTCCTTCATTTCAACTTTGGTGAATCTGACAATTATGTGTCTTGGAGTTGCTCTTCTCGAGGAGTATCTTTGTGGCGTTGTCTGTATTTCCTGAGTCTGAATGTTGGCCTGCCTTGCTAGATTGGGGAAGTTCTCCTGGATAATATCTTGCAGAGTGTTTTCCAACTTGGTTCCATTCTCCCCGTCATTTTCAGGTACACCAATCAGACGTAGGTTTGGTCGTTTCACGTAGTCCCAAATTTCTTGGAGGCTTTGTTCATTTCTTTTTATTCTTTTTTCTCTAGACTTCCCTTCTCGCTTCATTTCATTCATTTCATCTTCCATCAGTGATACCCTTTCTTCCAGTTGATCGCATCTGCTACTGAGGCTTCTGCAATCTTCACGTAGTTCTCGAAACTTGGCTTTCAGCTCCATCATCTCCTTTAAGCCCTTCTCTCCATTGGTTATTCTAGTTATCCATTCTTCTAATTTTTTTTCA
The DNA here is from genome assembly GCF_006542625.1 of Nomascus leucogenys. NCBI lineage: Eukaryota > Metazoa > Chordata > Mammalia > Primates > Hylobatidae > Nomascus > Nomascus leucogenys. The sequence goes on from NC_044400.1 coordinate 42,734,335, forward strand.
AAGTTTTTAACTTCTTTGCTATTGTTTTGAATTTCTTCCCGTAGCTCAGAGTAGTTTGATCGTCTGAAGCCTTCTTCTCTCAACTCGTCAAAGTCATCCTCCATCCAGCTTTGTTCCGTTGCTGGTGAGGAACCGCGTTCCTTCGGAGGAGGAGAGGTGCTCTGCTTTTTAGAGTTTCCAGTTTTTCTGCTCGGTTTTTTCCCCATCTTTGCAGTTTTATCTACCTTTGGTCTTCGATGATGGTGATGTACAGATGGGTTTTTGGTGTGGATGTCCTTTCTGTTTGTTAGTTTTCCTTCTACCAGACAGGACCCTCAGCTGCAGGTCTGTTGGAGTTTACTAGAGGTCCACTCCAGATCCTGTTTGGCTGGGTGTCAGCAGCGGTGGCTGAAGAACAGCGGATTTTCGTGAGACCACAAATTCAGCTGTCTGACAGTTCCTCTGGAAGGAAGTTTTGTCTCAGAGGAGTAACCGGCCGAGTGAGGTGTCAGTCTGGAAAACATCATTCTCAGTAAACTATCGCAAGGACAAAAAACCAAACACCGCATGTTCTCACTCATAGGTGGGAATTGAACAATGAGAACTCATGGACACAGGAGGGGGAACATCACATTCCAGGGACTGTTGTGGGGTGGGGGGAGGGGGGAGGGACAGCATTAGGAGATATACCTAATGCTAAATGACGAGTTAATGGGTGCAGGAAATCAACATGGCACATGGATACATATGTAACAAACCTGCACATTGTGCACATGTACCCTAAAACCTAAAGTATAATAATAAAAAAAAAAAAAAGAAAATTACCTAGTGGGTATTATGCTAATTACTGGGCTGGCAAAATATTCTGTACACCAAATTCCTACAATATGCAATTTACCCATGGAAAAAAATCTGTACCCCTTGAACCTAAAATAAATATTGGAAAAAGAAAAGTAATAAATAAATAAATAATATTGCTGAAAGTTGGTCACACTTTCTATTTCCAACACAGCTTTTGTGCATAAATTTTAACTACTCTATTTTAAACCAGGTGAATTAATCTATTTTTAACTTGAGACATACACTCTTCAACTAATTTAAAGGCCAGTCTTATTATCAAAAGACATATTCTCTTTAAAATGTTGCAGATGTTAAAGATGGACTGAGACTCCCCATTGGGGGATTTTTCTAGAGCCATTAACTATATTCTTACTCTTCATTTGAAGAAACTGTATTCGTTGTAAGTTTTTAAGCCAGGCTCCATGCCACAAAGTATTAGCAAATTGCCCCAAATCTTGTTCCCAAGTTCAAGCTAGGAATTATTACTGCCAAGTCCTGGTTCCAGAGAATCATTAATGTCTTCAGCTATTTAGGCCTAGAGTTAGGTTAATCACAGCAGTTTGGCCAAAATAGAAACTAAGCAGAAATTAGGAGAAAAGAAACTTGGCAAGGAAAAAAAGAAAAAGCCAACACCTCCACCAACAATACCACAACAAGCCAAAAGGTATCACTAAACTGTCTTATTAGGTAAAATATTCCCCAAAATGGCATATGATCTACTTATCGTCATATCTACAAAAATAATACCTGTGTGTGAAAATGCCTTTTTCTTTCTTCTTCAGACAGCAAAACCCTGCCTTTAAGGACAAAGTCAAATATCATCTGAAGGAATCTTCAGTAATATTATCTTTCATTCTCAAGCTAAGCAGAATTTAACACATCAAATTTTGTGTCAAAGCTAGTTCCTGTGTTCCTCTATTGAAGCTTTTGACTATTTCTCCTCACTTTCCATTCTCTCCTTCTCATCTTCTCTTCTAAGAATTAATAATAATTTTTGAGAATAATGTTTTGAGAATTTACAATATGTTAAGATGCTGAATACTTAGATTATATTATTTTAAAATCTTATAATTCAGCTAATACAAATTTCTTTAGCCCATTGTTTTAGGAAGAGGAAAGAGCCTTGGGGAGATTAAGAAATGTATACAAGTCAACTCAATCTCAGCCAATCTGAATCCATTAGTTTATGAGCTAAGGCTATATCAGTGCACCAATATTCACTGAGAACACTCAGCCATTCAGTCTCCTTTTTCCAGATGCTAAGTAGTAAGAATTATTTCAAGAGGCTTGAAGTTTTAACCGCATATGTATCAAAATTGATTTAAATAAAAATATAACTGATTTCCTTAACAAGTAATTTCAAACTAAGTATTAAAATCCAGTTTGCAAGGGTGGAGCTCTTGTAGCACAGTGTCTTTTACATCCAAGTGTTTGCAGCACTTTAAAAGAGTGACCAGCATATTGTAAGAGTTCAGACTTAATTGAATACATTTATAAAAATGGTCTTTATATATATGCAAATACATTATTTAAAATTACAATACATATATATATAATTTACCATGATCCCATGTCGCCATACACCATATTTAATAGCAGCATAAGATTTCATATAAAGGTAAATAATATTTAATTTACTACATTTATTATCATCTTATGGTACATTTAGGTTTCACACTTATTTTTGATAGTAAAATATCATAAAAATAATATATTTCCATATACATTTCTCTTTTCTTTATCTTTAAGACACTTTTGGAAGTAAAAATACAGATTAAAGGATATATACAATTTAAGACATATTACTTCCAATTTCAAGGATATACACAATTTAAGACTTATTACATCCAATTTGCTTTACAGAAAAACATTTTTACCAGTTTACATTCCTTTTAATGGTTTAACCATTTTAAAAGTGAAACCTTACTGATTTGTTTTATAACTCACCAATATGTTATGCCATTCACTGTTGATAAAATAATGAGCTAGACACTATCCCTGGTTTTAAAATTATAGTGTACTGGATAGCTTTCAGTGATATTCCTCTACAGTAATTAAAACAAGGAGGAGGGCAGCTCCCACTCAGACAGACAGAGCAACATGTGGAGACTCACATAGTGAACTTTTGTTCCAAGAACCACTGCAGGAATGTACCAATAAAACTTGAAGGGTCCGCAGACCTTTTGAAAGCAGTGGCTTGTGGCTGTAAACTCTTGAGACAGCTGAAAAACTGTGAGTGCCCAAAGTGTGAGATGGGGAAATTCCACTTCTGAACACACATTCTTACTGGGAAACCTGAAAATCCAGATCATGGGAGGAAAGGTTGAACCTTACCTAGAGCTGAAATGAATTTAGAGAGCTGAGCAAAATACAAAAATAGAAGAAGCAGCAGGAAGAGCCCTACAGGCACTCTTGGTCCTCAGAGAAGCCCAGGGAAGTCATTTCTGGCTTTCCCTCACAGAGGTCTTTGGGGAGGACAGCCAATGGAATTGGGAAAGGGCCACAGGGAGAAAAAGACATCCAGGCGAACTTTGTAATAATTTCAATAGAGCACACATTTTCCTGGGCAGAATCCAGGGGGTGTGAGCAGGAAGTACAGATAGGAGCACAGAAGTCACAACACACAGGAAGGGTTAAGGCCTGAAAGCCCGGTTTGCCTTCTCAGTGGGTAGGCTTGTGGCATGGGGCAAGATCTCAGCCCTGTGCAGCAGAGGCCTGGGTATAAATTCAGCTCTGTTAACTGTTGAGGGAGCATGGCAGGTGTGAGATTGGCCTTACCACTTGCATGAATGCTGGGTGAGGCCTGTCACTGATGGCTTTTCCCCACTTTTTGGGCAACCTGAACAAAGCAGCAGAGGCAGTCATAATCCCATTGGGAACATAACTCCATTGGCCTAAGAACCACTCCCATCCACCACAGTAGCTGCAGCAAGCCCCATCCAAGGAGAGTCTGAGGTCAGACATGCTTAGCCCTGCCCCCACCTGATGGTCTTCTTCTATCTAAACTGGTAGCCGAAGACAAAAGACATAAACTTTGGGGAGGACTATGGCCTTGTCCATAACCTGAGAAACCCAAACACTTATCCAGATGATCTTAGGGCAAACTTGTATCCCCCTAGACTACCACAGCTGGTGCTCTCTTGAAAGAGCCACCTCCTGGCTAGAGGTCAACCAACTAAAGCCATTACAACAACTCATAACAGAACAACCCTGCTCCAAAGAAGGAGAAAACAGCAACTAATTTCACTGCCTGTAAAATCCTGTCTAGCCAGAGGTCCTGAGTCTGTCCATGTGACAACTTCCTTGCTAGTATAACCAGCATTTGAGCAAATCAGCACAGTAAACAAAACTACAAACAAGGACTCTCACAGAGTAAACTTCACCACCCTGCTACCTCCACCAGAACAGGTGCTAGTATCCACAGCTGACAGACCTGAAGATGGGTCACATTACAGGACTTTTTATAGACACTCCCCAGTACCAGCACAGAGCCCAGTAGTTCCACAGGGCAGCTAATCTCAGAAGAGTAATAATAATCACTGCAGTCTGGCATTCAGGAAGCTTCATCCCTAGGGGTAGGGGGAGAGCACCACATCACTGGATCACTCCATGGGACAAAAGAATCTGAATAGCAGTCCTTGAGTCTCAGACCTTCTATTTGACATAGTCTACCCAAATGAGAAGGAACAGGAAAACAATTTTGGTAATATGACAAAATAAGTTTCTATTACATTCCCAAACAATCACACTAGCTCGCCAGCAATGGATCCAAACCAAGAGAAAATCTCTAAATTGCCAGAAAAAATTAATCAGAAGAATTCAAGGTTGCCTTCTGAGATAATCAGCTACTCAAGGAGGCATCAGAGAAAGGTGAAACCCAACTTAAAGGAATATATATATACGATGCAGATGTATACATATATATGACACAGATGGAAAAATCTCCAGAGAAATAGATATCATAAATAAAAAAAAATCACAACTTCTGGAAATGAAAGACACACTTAAAGAAATGCAAACTATACTGTAAAATTTCAACAGTAGACTTGAACAAGTAAAAGAAAGAACTTCATTTTATGAGGCCAGCATCATCCTGACACCAAAGCCTGGCAGAGACATAACAAAAAAGAGAATTTTAGACCAATATCCTTGATGAACATTCATGCAAAAATCCTCAATAAAATACTGGCAAACTGAATCCAGCAGCACATCAAAAAGCTTATACACCATGATCAAGTGGGCTTCATCCCTGGGATGCAAAGCTGGCTCAACATAAGCAAATCAATAAATGTAATCCAGCATATAAACAGAACTAAAGACAAAAACCGCATGATTATCTCTAGATGCAGAAAAGGCCTTTGACAAAATTCAACAACACTTCATGCTAAAAACTCTCAATAAATTAGGTATTGATGGGACGTACCTCAAAATAATAAGAGCTATCTATGACAAACCCACAGCCAATATCATACTGAATGGGCAAAAACTGGAAGCATTCCCTTTGAAAACTGGCACAAGACAGGGATGCCCTCTCTCACCACTCCTATTCAACATAATGTTGGAAATTCTGGCCAGGGCAATTAGGCAGGAGAAGGAAATAAAGGGTATTCAGTTAGGAAAAGAGGAAGTCAAATTGTCCCTGTTTGCAGATGACATGATTGTATATCTAGAAAACCCCATCGTCTCAGCCCAAAATCTCCTTAAGCTGATTAGCAACTTCAGCAAAGTCTCAGGATACAAAATCAATGTACAAAAATCACAAGCATTCTTGTACACCAATCAGAGACAAGCAGCCAAATCATGAGTGAATTCCCATTCACAATTTCTTCAAAGAGAATAAAATACCTAGGAATCCAACTTACAAGGGATGTGAAGGACCTCTTCAAGGAGAACTGCAAACCACTGCTCAATGAAATAAAAGAGGATACAAACAAATGGAAGAACATTCCATGCTCATGGGTTGGAAGAATCAATATCGTGAAAATGGCCATACTGCCCAAGGTAATTTATAGATTCAATGCCATCCCCATCAAGTTACCAATGACTTTCTTCACAGAATTGGAAAAAACTATTTTAAAGTTCATATGGAACCAAAAAAGAGCCTGCATCATCAAGTCAATCCTAAGCCAAAAGAACAAAACTGGAGGCATCACGCTACCTGACTTCAAACTACACTACAAGGCTACAGTAACCAAAACAGCATGGTACTGGTACCACAACAGAGACATAGATCAATGGAACAGAACAGAGCCCTCAGAAATAATGCCACATATCTACAACTATCTGATCTTTTACAAACCTGACAAAAACAAGCAATGGGGAAAGGATTTCCTATTTAATAAATGGTGCTGGGAAAACTGGCTAGCCATATGTAGAAAGCTGAAACTGGATCCCTTCCTTACACTTTATACAAAAATTAATTCAAGATGGATTAAAGACTTAAATGTTAGAACTAAAACCATTAAAACCCTACAAGAAAACCTAGGCAATACCATTCAGGACACAGGCATGGGCAAGGACTTCATGTCTAAAACACCAAAAGCAATGGCAACAAAAGCCAAAATTGACAAATGGGATCTAATTAAACTAAAGAGCTTCTGCACAGCAAAAGAAACTACCATCAGAGTGAACAGGCAACCTACAGAATGGGAGAAAATTTTTGCAACCTACTCATCTGACAAAGGGCTAATATCCAGAATCTACAATGAACTCAATCAAATTTACACGAAAAAAACAAACAACCCCATCAAAAAGTGGGCGAAGGACATGAACAGACACTTATCAAAAGAAGACATAGACACTTCTCAAAAGAAGACATTTATGCAGCCAAAAAACACACGAAAAAATGCTCATCATCACTGGCCATCAGAGAAATGCAAATCAAAACCACAATGAGATACCATCTCACACCAGTTAGAATGGCCATCATTAAAAAGTCAGGAAACAACAGGTGCTGGAGAGGATGTGGAGAAGTAGGAACACTTTTACACTGTTGGTGGGACTGTAAACTAGTTCAACCATTGTGGAAGTCAGTGTGGCGATTCCTCAGGGATCTAGAACTAGAAATACCATTTGACCCAGCCATCCCATTACTGGGTATATACCTAAAGGATTATAAATCCTGCTGCTATAAAGACACATGCACACGTATGCTTACTGCGGCACTATTCACAATAGCAAGACTTGGAGGCAACCCAAATGTCCAACGACGAATAGACTGGATTAAGAAAATGAGGCACATAGACACCATGGAATACTATGCAACTGTAAAAAACGATGAGTTCATGTCCTTTGTAGGGACATGGGTGAAGCTGGAAACCATCATTCTCAGCAAACTATCTCAAGGACAAAAAACCAAACACCGCATGTTCTCACTCATAGGTGGGAATTGAACAATGAGAACACATGGACACAGGAAGGGGAACATCACACACCAGTGCCTGTTGTGGGGTGGAGGGAGGGGGGAGGGATAGCATTAGGAGATACACCTAATGCTAAATGACGAGTTAATGGGTGCAGCACACCAACATGGCACGTGTATACATATGTAACAAACATGCACATTGTGCACATGTACCCTAAAACTTAAAGCATAACAATAATAAAATTAAAAAAACTCAGTTTGAGAAGAAAGTGAAACAAAAAAAGAAAAAAGAAAACAAGACTTTATTTCTCTCAGGTGCTAAACGTTCAATGTAATTTCATTTTGGAATGAGATTTACTCTGTGAGCAAGGAGGGAAGTGAATTAAATATCCAATGATAAAAAGAAAGAACTCTGGTGATCCATAGAACTGTTAACCAAATGTTTCCTGTTCTTTTCTCTTCTGTACACGAGGTAGGATAACTTCTTGGACTTTTTGTGATTGGGTGAGCCATTTGACTTGTTCAGACTGTTAAACTCCTATCATTTAAAGCAATCTTTCCAGCATAGAAACTGGCAACGTTTGAAATTCTTTCTTTGTTCCTTAATATAGTGAAAAGAGTACCTCTTTTGATCATCAAAGAGTATGTAGCATGAATAGTATGTAAATTATCCATGTGGCAAACTACAGAGATATTACAGATGTTTCTTTGTGTAATATAACCTTGCCTATTCTGATATGTTCAATACATGAAGTACTAAAACTTTTCTTTATATGAAGAATATAAATCCTACATACGTGTTACTCTTGTCTGCATGATTATACCACTGTAAGTCTAGAACCTCTTATATAATTAAGGCTGGCTCTAGATTAAGGCAGGATCCACAAACTAATAGGCAGATTGTAGTTATGGGACACTAAAAAGCCATGGAATTATTTTTCCTTTATGATCTCTATTTAGCAAAATATCAACTCATACTTGGAATTTAATAATTCTTGAAGAAATTTCATACAAAAAAAGTGGAAATGTAAAATTGTACAACTATTTTGAAGTTGACTTGGCAATTTAGAAACATAAAAAATGATTATCCCAAAAGACTCAAACAATTTAGCTTCTGGGTATCTGCAGCTTATTCCTATTTGTGAAGATAATTGGTCTTTGACACATCTCTCATAGAGTAAATCTAAATCAAAAACCCATTACAGTTTTATTAAATGTTTAACAAAGCCCCCGGTGTGGTGCCTCATGCCTGTAATCCCAGCACTTAGAGAGTCTGAGGCAGGCAGATCACCTGAGGTCAGGAGTTTGAGATTAGCCTGGTAACATGGTGAAATCCTGTCTCTACTAAAAATACAAAAAATAGCTGGGCATAGTGCTGTTTAAGGGATGAAAAAATTAAGCAATGAAAGATGACATACGTTGCTCAATGTCATACAGTGTATTAGTAGGGTTCTCTAGAGAGACATGACTAATAGGATAGGTGTATATATGAAAGGAAGTTTATTAAGGAGTATTGAATCACATGATCACAAGGTGAAGTCCCACAATAGGCAGTCTGCAAGATGAGGAGCAAGGGAACCAATCCGAGTCCCAAAACCTCAAAAGTAGGGAAGCTGACAGTGCAGTCTTCAGTCTGTGTCTGAAGGCCTGAAAGCCCCTAGCAATCCACTGGTGTAGGTCCCAGAGTGCAAAAGCTGAAGAACTTGGAGTCCTGTGTTCGAGGGCAGGAAGCATCCAGCACAGGAGAAAGATGAAGGCCAGAAAATTTAGCCAGTCTAGTCCTTCCAGGTTCCTCAGTCTGCTTTTATCAAGGCTGCACTGGCAGCTGATTAGATAATGCCCATCCAGATTGAGGGTGGGTCGGCTTCTTTTAGTCCACTGACTGAGATGTTAATCTCCTTTGGCAACAGCCTCATGGACACTCCCAGAAACAATACTTTGCATCCTTCAATCCAATCAAGTTGACGCTCAATATTAACCATCACATGCAGGTAGTACATAGTAGGGCAAGGACTGGAACTTAGCCAGTTCCGCTGCAGAGCTGGCTTCCTTCACCAGTACTCTATGGTATGTTGCAACAGTGAGAGAAAGGTGGAGAGAAGGGGCCTGAAATTCTACTTGATTAAAATCAAAGTTGCGTTATGCCACTAGTGCACATGAATTATTTTTAGGGCATTACTTCTTGTAAACTCGCTTATAGTAGTTTCCAGAAATAATGTCAAGAAACCTATTTGACCTTAGCCTACTAAATAGCTCTCAAAATGTTTAGTTTGTACTTCTGCTTTCTGATTTTTGATAATGAGCTAAGAATGAGTATCAAGTGCTGCTTGCTTTGGAATCACACTCTTGCAAGTAATCATTATTTGTACTCTTAAATCTAATCACGAAGAAGAGCTTTTATTGCTATGAAGTTGATGTTCTTAGCTGAAATAAAAGGTTTCATGGGCACTAATTTTTATTTTCTTTTGTTTATAATTTTGTCTTTGAATTGAATATTTAAAGAAACCAAGTTGTCTCAAATCAGGATGATTCTTTATGCTAAACAGAACTATTCATAAAATAAGGAAATAGGAATAAAGGATAAAACAAATTAGGATAATAAAACATGATAAACATTTGTGTGGAAAGCATAGAAAAAGGAAATGACAGTAATACAAAGAGCAAAATGACAAAATGACAAAAATTTATGGAAGGCAGGAAAAGAAATATAAATGAAACTTAAGTAAAACTATTTAATAAATAATATAAATAAAAGCTCTTGTCAACCACTAATTTTCTGTTACATTTGCCTAAACAAATAGAAGAAACAGTATTTAGTAGCTTACAGAAGCTTTAAAATTTTATTTTTCTCATTTTTTAAAAAGAATTTTATTTGCTTCTGGATAAAATGTCATCAAAATTAATGCTCATAACATCCATATTTAACTTTCCAGTTGAATGAATGCTGTCAAGTGTCCTTGTGCCAACTTTCTTGAACTGTTCAATAAATCTGTCATAAAAGGATGATCTAAAACCTGCAACAGATGCATTGATCTAATCGGTTTCAGCAAAATACCCCATTTAGTGTCACAGACGTTTCAATGTCCAAAAACATTGGCATTTAGTAGACCAGAAAGCTGATGTACAGGAAACACTTTTTTACATGTAGCAAAAGCAGAAACCAAAAAAGCATCCTTGAATATACAGTAGTTACTGTAGATATGGTGTAAAATATTTTCTACTACAGACACAAACACTGCTCAAATAAAATTAGAAGGTATGCTCCTCAGATAGGGAGGCGATAGTCTCTAGTTGTGTTATAAAACATCACACTAGAAAATAATAATATTCAAAAGTAACTCAAAATTTAACAGTCTTAAGCTTTCAGATAAATACAGAATCCCTATTAAAAAATGATTATGATGAATGTTTGGTTGAATAAAAATCAGAAAACCAAGGCCCTGTTCATAACTGCAATTCTGCTTACCTGGGTAATCTTAAACATGGCCCTTAAATGCTAGCAAAAGTAGTGAACTGGGCTATTTATTAGATAAGGAATTTTAAAGTGTTAATCAATAAGTATAATTAATAGAATTAATAAGCAATACCAAAAATATTGCTCTAAAAAAGAAAAAGTTAAGTAATTTGTGTGCTACACCAATTTGTGTGTGTGTGTGTGTGTATGTGTGTGCCTGTGCATACACGGTGTTGAATAATTCTTGTTTCTGCTTTGGAGAGATGGAACAGAATGATATTGTGGGTGCTTCCAAAAATAAAGCTGAATAATAAAATTGAAAAGACAGTCAATTGTATTTTATCAAAATGTAGTTTTCAAATGAATAAAAACATGATTATCATGAAAATGCAAATGAACACATATAAAAATTTAACTCATCATTAATGAGAGAACCAGTGAAGTGGGATATTTGCAGGCATGTCTAAAAATCTTAAAATAAGATTGCTAGGTTAGAAGAAAACGATTAACATTTTATAGGGCAAGCAAAATCATCAGCTTTGATGTCATCTTCTTAATCAGTCAGAAATCAAGTTAACATGTACCTTTGCATTATATGGGCTGTATCATATAGTAAATCTTAAAGTTTTAAGAACATTTTCATTCTTCTAGAGCATTGAACATTCCTCAGACAGTAAAAATATATAACATATTATTCCAGAGAAACAAGTTAGCATTGAATATGGCTTTTTTCCCTGCAGAATTTGCAGTATGGCATTTGTGGAGCACCTAGATATTAATTGACTATGTGTAGAAAAAAGAACACACAAAGTCAGGGACTTGAGCTTGCTTAGAGACTGGATTGGAAATCTCTGTATAAAGCCTAAATAACCACATATTGACTTGAGATAAAAAAGCAATCCCTCCTTGGAGAAGGAAATTTTGAATGCATGCTTCTATCAACGTTGAATAGTGAAGGGGGAAGATGACAAAAATTTTTCTGGAGTTTCCCCAATGACAAACCTATACTTACAAAGATTTGGGGCCAGAATTTACATTATCTATGGGCTCAGAAAGAAATTTGAAAATTGGTTTGATGTTGTTTCTACTCTTGGGAGTCTTTGAGAAATAACCAAAAATGCTCTTTGGAAGAAACTGTTTTAATTCAGTACTTAAGAATTCCCACTTAAAAAGTTCCAAATTATGAGTTTATATATTGTTTTTAAATCACAAATTTTTTGTAAAGTCCATTTAAACAGTAATAAGCAGAATCAGCCAACTACAGAATCAGACAAGTAAAGACTGAAGATAATACAGTGAACCAAAACAATTTAAAGTATGTTTGTTTGATATGTGTTAGAAAAATAAAGAGTGAACAAAATATGAACAAGGCATCTATCAAAATGACAGGGCAGAATTGAAGGTAAATCAAATATTATTTCTAGAAATGAAAAATAGATAAGACATATCTGATAAAAGGAAAAAGTAAATACAGCAGCCTGGAGAAGAGATTTCAAGAAAATTACACAGAAAGCAGCACAGACAGACAAAGAGAAGGAAAATTTGAGAAAGTAGTTAATAACACGGAGAACAAAATTAAAATTTCTAACACAAAGCCAGAAGATCATCAAGAACATATGACAACATTAAAAATTATATAATGGCTGATAGTTTTCTGTAATTGATGAAAAAGCCTTATCGTCTGAACTAGGAAGATCATGAATCCGAAGCAAGTAAGATAAAAAGATATTCACACATACACATGTGGTAATAAAACTGAGGATTGTCAAAGTTATGGAGGTCTGGGAAGTCAGAAATACATGTCAGATTACCCACAGATGAATTAAAATTAGGCTGATAGTTGATTTAATAGGTTTAGAGGGCAAGGTCTTGTAAAATGTATTTTGAAAGCACTGCAGGAAAGATATCTGCTAACAACCAAAAATTCTGTAACATTGGCAATGTATATTCTACAAAAATGATCAAATTATAAAGCTACAGGTAAAATTTTGCTACTAATTGATTTCAATGAAGAAACTGCTAAAATTCATATGTGAAAAATAAACATAACCATAAGAGAAAAATAAGTATAACATAAACTGGAAAATTTTCTTCCAAGTGTTAATAAGCATGCTGGTAAACCTAAACAAGCATGGATTATATAAAAATAACTATGTGTCTGATTAATGGAGTTAATACAAATAAAGATAGAATTAGTTATTGAGTAACTTACGTATTAAATGAGGAGAAGGTATTTAAGGAAACATATTCAAGGTTATTTGATGTTTTGGTAGAGGGTAAATACGTTAAAAATTTTACAGTTTAATTTGAAAAAACACATTAAAATTTCAAGGATAAATAAAGAAAAAATACACAATTCTCCAATTCATAAAGATAAATATATAGAATGAACAAAAGATTCATTCCAACAAATCAAGAAACAGTAGGGAGTGGGGAGTAAACACAGCCACCTGGCCAAAGAAAACATGTAACTCCTCTGGAGAAGCACACTCTGCAAATCATTTTCTTGTGTATATAAAACCTTCATGGCCCATTCTCTCCATATTTTGTCATAACTTATATCCCTCAATAAGATTCTGCACCTTCTCTTCACATCTAGTTTGGGAAATGAAACAGTTTTTCAAAGATTTCTAAACTGTCTTGAGTCACAGTGCCCTTAAGTCTCAGTAATTTTTTTCACAGTGCCCATAGCCCAGAAGAAATACCTAAATATTTTATCATGGAAATGATATATTATCATGTTTGGTGGAAAGGCTTCAGAGGGAAAATGTTAGTAAGATAAACAGTCTCAGAAGTGCAGTGTTTAGATCAAACTGAAGAGAGTCCAAAAGAGATAGTTCCCAAGATTTACAGTTTCTGGGATGACTTGTAGCTTTCTTAAATGAATTTGTTCTGGTATTTTCTTAATGGATACTCATTTTCTCAATATATGAGAAATGACTTCCTGGTTAGGTTGATTATTTCTTGAAGGAGTCCTGGGAGGGTTATGAGGGATCGGGATTAGCAGGTTCCCAAGATTATCAGCAGATAACCATAAAAAGATACCAGAGGCTGTGATGCCTTTATTCTCTCTGGAACAGCTTGATTTTATCTTGAAAGAAGTCTCTGTCTATGTGAAGAAAAAGAACACTGAAACTGCACATTAAGTTTATCATGCACATTATATTTTTATAGAAAAAATCTCTCATAGATCATGCAGAGAAAATATAATTTATCGTTACTCAGAAGTTTATTTCATATATTAAACAAACTCATACCATTTCACCTTTTCTCCAGAAATGCCATTGTATAAATTATTTGTAAAGCTAATTTTATTCACGGATTGTAATTCTGAGGATGGGTGTAAGTTTTATAGGGCTTTGCTGAATGGTTTTCATTATACATAGAAAAAATAAAGATAAGTTTTGATACGCAAATTAAGACATACTTCTAATGCTGTCCCTTACTTAATGACGTAAATGAAACCACTGCTAGAGTTATCCCAGAGATCGCTGCTTAACATAATGAAATTGTGATAATAATAACTTTAACTGGAAAGAATTCTCTTTAATTTTTAAAAATAGTTCTGGAGAATTAGTCTATCAGAAAACAATATTCATAGTACATATTTTCTGTGGACTAAACCTTTAAACATTTTCAAAATCATCACCAAGCTGGATAATTTATGTCTCTTAATCACATATCAGAAAATTGATATCTTCCATATATAAAATTTGGAAGGCTGTCAAATTATTTCCTCTCAAAAAACAAGATCTATATGTGGACAAATTTTTATTTATTTGTTTACTTATTTACTAGGAGTCTCTCTCTGTCACCCAGGTTGACTAGGAGACTCTTATTTACAGAGTCTCTCTCTGTCACCCAATTTGGAGCACAGCAGTGCAATTGTAGCTCACTGCAGCCTCACACTCCTGGGCTCAAGCAATCCTCCCTCCTTATTCTCCAGAGTAGCTAGAACTACAGGCATAGAAGCATGCACCAGCATGCCCAGCTAACTTTTGTATTTTTTATACAGACAGGATCTCACTCTGTTGCCAAGACTGGTCTTAAACTCCTGGCCTCAAGCAATCCTCCAGCCTTGGCCTCCCAAAGTACTGGGATTAAAGGCATGAGCCATTGAACTCCCCCCAGCCATATAATTAGGGGAATCTTTTATGTTAGTCCCTTTGCCTTGTGATATGGTTTGGATCTGTGTCCCCACTGAAATCTCATGTTAAATTGTAATCCCCAGTGTTGGAGTGGGGCCTGATGGGAGGTGATTGGATCATAGGGGTGGGTTTTCTCCTTGGTACTGTGTTGCAGTAGTGAGTGAGTTATCATAAAATCTGGTGGTTTAAAAGTGTGTGGCATCTCCTCCTCTCGCTCTTCTCCTGGTGCTCTGTCCATATAAGACGTGCTTACTTCCCCCTCACCTTCTGCCATGATTGAAAGTTTCCCAAGGCCTCCCCAGAAGCAGATATTGCCATGTTTCCTATGTAGCCTGTAAACTGTGAGCCAATTAAACCTCTTTTTAGAATAAATTACTCAGTCTCAGATATTTGTTTATAACAGTGCAAGAAAGGACTAATATAGAAAATTGGTACCAAGGAGTGGGACATTGCTATAAATATACCTGAAAGGATGGAAGCAGTTTTGGAACCGGGCAACAAGCAGAGGTTGGAAGAGCATGGAAGTCTCAGAAGGCTGGAAGGTGAGGGAAAGTTGGTTAGGAAAGTTTGAAACTTCCTAGAGACTTGTTAAATTGTTGTGACCTAAATGCAAATAGTGACATAGACAATTAAGTCTAGGCTGAGGAGATCTCAGATGCAGAGAAACTTATTGGGAACTGGAGGAAAGGTCACTTTTGTTGTACATTAACAAAGAGACTGGAAGCATTGTGTCCCCAGTCTAGGGATCTGTGGAACTTTGAACCTAAGAGAGATGATTAAGAGATGGAAAAATTTTCTAAGCAGCAAAGTGTTCCACATGTGACCTGGATGCTTCTAGCAACCTATGCTCACATGCTTGAAATAAATGACTTGAAACTAGAACTTACATTTAAAAGAGAAGCAGAGAGTAAAAGTTTGAAAAATTTGCAGTCTGCCCTTACCATAGTAAAGAAAAACTCATTTTCTGGGGAAGAATTCAAGCCAGCTGCAGAAATTTGCATAAGGAAAGAGGAGCCAAATGTTTATAGCCAAGACATTGGGGAAGAGGCCTCCAAGACATTTCAGAGACCTTCAGTGCAGCCCCTCCCATCACAAGACCAGAGGCCTAAAAGGGAAAAAGGGTTTCAAGGTCCA
This sequence comes from Nomascus leucogenys, assembly GCF_006542625.1. NCBI lineage: Eukaryota > Metazoa > Chordata > Mammalia > Primates > Hylobatidae > Nomascus > Nomascus leucogenys. The sequence continues at coordinate 42,750,254 of NC_044400.1, forward strand.
GAACTTAGGGCCCCAGGGCCATGCTACTCTGCACAGCCTCAGAACACTGTTCCCCACATCCTCGCTGGCTCCAGCCAAGGCTCAAAAGGGCCAGAGTACAGCTCAAGCTGCTACTTCAGAGGGTGCAAGACGTAAGTTTTTGTGGTTTCTATGTGGTGCGTAGGGTGTGGGAGTTGAGGCTTTGGACCTTCCACCTAGATTTCAGAGAACGTATGGAAAACTCTGAATGTCTAGTCAGAAGCCTGCTGCAAGGGCAGAGCCCTCATGGGGAGTCTCTGTTGGGGCAGTGCAAAAGGGAAAAGCAGAGTTGGAGCCTCCTCAAAGAGTCCCCACTGGGGCACCGCCTAGTGGAGCTGTGAGAAGAGGACCATCATCCCCCAGGCTCCAGAATGGTAGAGCCACCAACAGCTTGTATCACACTCCCGGAAAAACACAAGCACTCAATGCCAGCCCTTGAGAGGAACCACTGGGGCTGAACTCCGGAAAGTCACAGGGGTGGAGCTGCCCAAGAGTTTGGGAGTCCACCCTTTGCACCAGTATGCCCTGGATGTGAAACATCTAGTCAAAAGAGATTATTTAGGAGTTTTAAGGTTTAATGACTAATCTGCTGGGTTTCAGACTTGCATGGAACCTGCAGCCCCTTTCTTTTGGGTGATTTCTCCTTTTTGGAATGGGAGTAATGATACCCCCATTGTATCTTGGGAGTAAGTAATTTCTTTTTGATTTTACAGGCTCATAGGCAGAAAGGACTAGCCTTGTTTTAGTTAAGATTTTGGACTTCAGACTTAATGCTGGCATGAGGTAAGACTTTGGGGACTGTTGTGAAGGGATGATTGTATTTTGCAATGTCAGAAGAACAGAGATTTAGAGGGGGCAGGGGAGGAAAAATATGGTATAGATCTGTGTCCCCACCCAAATCTCATGTTGAATTGTAATCCCCAGTGTTGGCGGTGGGGCCTGGTGACAGGAGATTGGATCAGGAGGGTGGATTTCCCCCTTGGTACTGTGTCATAGTACTGAGTCAGTTCTCGTGAGATCTAGTTCTTCAAAAGTGTGTGGGACCTCCTCCTCTCTCTCTCTTTTCCTACTGCTCTGGCCATGTAATATGTGCCTGCTTCCCCTTCACCTTCTGCCATGATTGAAATTTTCCTGAGGCCTCCACAGAAGCAGATCTTGCCTTGTTTCCTGTGCAGCCTGTGGAATTGTGAGCCAATTAAACCTCTTTTTAAAATTAATTACCCAATCTCTGGTATTGTTGTATATAGCAGTGCAAGAATGGACTAATACATGTTGCCAAGAATCCAGATCAGACTTGAAGAGGAATATATTTACTTCACGTGTATCAAATAACTCAGAGATTAACATATTTGTTCATGTATTGATTGATTTGCTCAATAATTTGGCAGACAATTATAGAGTGATGAATTATTATAAGCCATTACAAGGAGGTTGTACTTGATTCTTTTTAGGTTGAATCACTGAAAGTGCTCAAGTTGGTAACTGGCAGGGTCAGATTTGCATTTGATGGATATTTGTTTTACATTAGGGTAGATTATGGGAAAGAGGGACAAGACAGGAGTCACAAATAACAGTTAGAAGTGTAAAATGATGAAGGTCTGGGCCTAAGCTGAGACCGAGGTACCAAAAATATAGAGGAAGAAATCTCTTTGAAGAACAATTTATGGGGCAATATCATGAGGAACTGATGCCAACTCTCCTCATGATTCTTGTTTGGTACAGAGGAAAAACATATACACCCTTTTCACCCCCCAAGAAATTCCAAGTGGCCTCAATTTAAGATGTTTTCAGGAGGAGAGAATTACCCACCAGCAATTTTGCTTGAGTGTATGTAAAACTTACAACAGGGCTGAAATAATTTGAAAAAAGAATCACACGAACCCTCTCCCAATCACTCTTCTTGTGATTGTTTTATACCCTCTTTTTTGGATTTATACCTTCTGACTTATTAACTACATTCTGGTACAAGCATCATTTGAAATTTGGTGAGCATTTTCCTTATTTTCATTAATAATTGGAATTCTCTGCCTTCTTCATCAAAATTTATCAAAATGAGAGTCCCCAGGAATATTTTCTTTGCCATTATTGCATTTAGTAGTAGTCAATTTATTGTATAATATTACTAGAAAGGAAAAGAAAATATGGAATTCATATATTTTTAAATACATTTCCTGGTGAGCTACCAAGTTGGATATTATATAAGAAGGGACATAATGACAAGAAAAATATTTTCAATTCTGTAACATCCTTTTTTAACATATTGTCTCTCAAGTTTGTTTGTGAATTTTTAGCACATCCATAGAGCATATTAAAAATAAAATTTGAATTATTGAAATTGAATTGGAAAATAATGAGGAATTAAGGTTTTTATACTCAGAGAAATAATAATATACAAATTGTGAGTACTTCTTCCAGAATCACTGGGTACAGTAGGTTGCTGAGTTATAGCTTTGATAGAAGCAGAACTTCAACTTTACAAGTGTAAAGCCATACTACTAAAAGATACCACCTAAGAGTTGGAAAAAAATTATGTTCATTAAAAACAAATAAAAAAGGTCATATAACACTTAAAAGGTATTTATATTTTGTCCTCTTCAAAAGGAAATTTATATTTATGAACTCTTAGATGCTTTCTTAAATTTTCTTATGGTACATAAGACTAATGGGTGCTGTTTTTTAATCTACTGAAAGTTTTGGAGTAGATCTGAACAATATGCTACAATTTTGGGCAACACAATATGGATAGGAAAAAGCAATATTGCCATGTGGCAAAGCAGTGACATTCATTAATTAATCAAATACTTGTGTAAAACATACTATGTGTGAGGCAACTGAGTAGGATGCAATGAAGAGGGGCAAAACTGGTGAGATCAACAGGAGCCTGAAGCAACTGACTAAGCAAGCTGGTGTGGTGGGAATAGAGGTAATTTATCAGTAAAGAGAAACACTGTGTAGGAATGTCTTTGGAGGGTTATTTTCAGGAGGAAAACTATTATACTTGCTAGCTTTAAGGATTTACTTCCAATTCATAGAATATAACAAACACAAGAACAATTTTTGAAGAGATGTATTCTGAGCCAGCCCTTGATCTACCTGAATCTTATTGATTGCTTCTTTCAATTTTACCATTTATTAAACTTTAATGCCCCCTTGAATGTTTTCTCTTGACCATGCAGCTTATATTTCCATATACAGCTCACCCTTGAACAATAAGAGAGTGAGGGACATCAATCCACCCAAGAATTTGAAAACTTGTGTATAATTCCTGACTAGAAGCCTTACCAATAATATAAACAGTTAATTAACACACATTTTGTATGTTATATATATTAAATACTGTATTATTACAGTAAAGTAAGGAAAAGAAAATGTTATTAAGAAAATAATAAGGAAGAGGAAAAATATTTACTATTTATTAAGTGGAAATGGATTGTCATAGGTGTTTGTCCTTGTAATTTTCATGTTGCATAGACTAAAGAGAAGAAAAAAGAGGAGGGATTGATCTTGTTGTCTCAGTGGTGGCAGAAGAAGAAGACCTGTAAAGGTAGAGGGGAGTTAGGAGAAGCAGCACATTTGGTATAAATTTTGATGAAAAAAAATCATGTATAAGTGGATTTGTACAGTTCATACCTGTATTGTTCAAGGGTCTACTGTATTGTTTATCATTGCTATCTGTACATGAATTTTTTTCTTGGCACTAGGACATTTTCGTATGAATTATGCTTCCTTAAAGCATACAATTGAGTACAACTACAGTCAAATGCCTCCATTTTTCTACATGATTCCATGCAGCCACAATCCCTGAGTATCCAATAATGAGTGGAATGGAAGATTCCATAGGAAACATGAAAGGAGGTGATAATTCTCAAATTGGTCAGTTTGCAGTTGCAATGACAGATTCTACTGCAGCTAATTTGAGCAGAAAATGTCCTTTGGCAGTGTGAAAAAGGACATACCAAGTTATTAAGAGAGGTGAAGATATAAATTCTAGATTTGGCTTACAGTAATGACTCTCCAGGTGACACCACAGACTGAATCCCCAGGAATCGGCTGTTCCTGCAACACCAGGAAGCTATAGAGTCAGAAGTTTTAGCTACCAGCTCCACGTCCATGCCTCCTTTGCTGTTATCCATATCTGCAACCATCTCTGCAAAACGGATGCCTCCACAGCCTACCATTCTTCAGAATTTCTCGGAGTGTGCCTTATTGGCACATCTTAAGTCAAATCTACAGCTATCATTGAAAGAGTGTCATGAATTCTTATCTGTCCAGCCTTTTAGTTTCAGAAAAGCATTCCATGAGAAGGTTGGAGCAAATATTGTTTACATCAAATCACAGTATCTGTCATACCGTGATTAATCTGCAGATTAAATATAAATGCTCAAAAACATGTGGATTTAGTATTACCTTTGTGCATGATTAAACATTTCTGTATTGAAAAACAATAAGAAATAAAAATAAATAAAAGTTTTTAAATGCTATGTTAGTCAGGTAGCTGGTGCGAACAAGAGGATATCACTAGTCTGATGGAAAACAACTTATCCAGTCAATCAAGCAGTACTGATCAAATGCTTCCTCTGACGGATGTGATTTTGGAGGCTGCTAGAGAAATATCGGTGAGCTTTATAGACACTGCATCCACCACCAGGAAACTTACAACTAGTAACGAAGGCAGATGCTAACTCAGCTATTATAAATGTTAGGAAAGTCACAAAAGAGAAATACTGTATTCTCTGAAAACATACAAAAATATTCTAAATAACCTAATCTCAAATGGGATAAGGTCAGAGAGAGCTTTCTGAGGAGATAATGTTAAAGATAAAACTTGAAAGATGAATAGGAGATAAGGAGGTGGCATAAGTTTAGTATGACTGGGGCAACTAGAACTATAGAGCTATTACAATGAGAACAGTTTATTCTCTTGAGAGGAAACAAGAGTTAGGCCATGCAAGATTTTTTGATCATGTTGAGGATTTTGTACCTTATACTGTGGGTCATAGGAAGACATTGATGGATTTTAAATACAGGAAGAATAGAACATGATATATGTCTTCAAAATTTCACTATAGCAATTTCATAAAAATTTGGTTATAGATGAAAAGATCATAAGAAATTCATTGTAATATTGTAGACCAGAGGTTTTGGTGACCTAGACTAGGGTAGAGAAGAATAGATGGAATGGAGAGATTGCGGAGACAGAATTGTCAACAGGTCTTAATGTTTGCTGATTATTAAAGCCAAAAGAAAGGGTGAGTCAAGGATGATTCATGAGGTTCAGGCTCTACTAGTCTGATAAACAAGTCAGATATAGGAAACACTGGGATGAAAGCAAGTTTGATTGTAGTTAATCATGAATTCAAATTAAAAACTATTGTTTCAATTGCTGGAGATAAAAACATACTTCTTTTTAACTATAAAATTAAATAGTGTATATAAAAAGCTTGCCACAGTGCATAGACAGGTATTAGTTACCTATGTGGATTAAGTTAGCAGATTAGGGAGATATATTTGGGTTGTTGAAGTCAATAGATAGTTATTAAAGCCATAGGAGTGAATGATATTTCACAGAGGAAGAGTGTAGAATAAGAAGAGGAGTGTACCTAGAACCTAGAACAAGGTTTTAAGGTCAGGAGGAAAAGGAGGTGCCCACCATGGACAAACTGCAAGTATTGGCTCTACCCCTTAAACAAAAGGTTGCTGATTTCTTGTTCTCCAATATGTCATTTCCAGTTAAAATGTGACAATATCATATACATGTATGGGATTTACCTACATGAATACCACAAAAGATTATTATCCAGATATATGAAGATCTGACCTGGAGAGAAAATGACAAGTAACAAGAGCTGTATGCTTTAGTTTGATTGGAATCTTGCTAATTATACAAACTTTAACATTAGAACAGTATCAGGGGAACCAGCCCCCAATATTTCAAAGTAGGTTCTTTTCTATTTTCCCTAAGTGTCGACCATTCTGAGAAATAAAGAGAAAGAGTACAAAAAGAAATTTTACAGCTGGGTCGCAAGGGGCGACATCACATGTTGGCAGGTTCCATGGTACACCCGAGCTGCAAAACCAGCAGGTTTTTGTTAGCGATTTTCAAAGGGGAGGGAGTGTATGAATAGGGTGTGGGTCACAGAGATCACATGCTTCAAAGGCAATAAAATATCACAAGGCAAATGGGGGCAGAGCAAGATCACAAGGCTAGGGTGAAATTAGAATTACTAATGAGGTTCCTTGTCCCGCTGTGCACACATTGTCATTGATAAACATCTTAACAGGAAACAGGGTTCAAAAGCAGAGAACCAGTCTGACTAGAATTCACCAGGCTGGAATTTCCTAATCCTAGCAAGTCTGGGGGCGCTGCAGGAGATCAGGGCTTATTTTATCCCTTATCTTCAACTGCATAAGACAGACACTCTCAGAGTGGCCATTTTAGAGGCTTCCCCCTGGGAATGCATTTTTTTTTTTTTTTTTCCCCAGGGGGATTCCTTGCTGAGAAAAAGAATTCAGTGATATTTCTCTATTCGCTTTTGAAAGAAGAGAAATATGACTCTGTTCTGCCCAGCCCTGCAGGCAGTCAGGCCTTATGGTTATCTCCCTTGTTCCCTGAAAATCGCTGTTATCCCGTTCTTTTAGGATGCCCAGATTTCATATTGTTCAAACACACATGTTTTACAAACAATTTGTACAGATAACACAATCATCACAGGGTCCTGAGGCGACATACATCTTCAGTTTATGAAGATGATGGGATTAAGAGATTAACGTAAAGACAGGCATAGGAAATTATATGAGTATTGATTGGGGAAGTGATAAATGTCCATGAAATATTCACAATTTATGTTCAGAGATTGCAGTAAAGACAGGCGTAAGAAATTATAAAACTATTAATTTGGGGAACTAATAAATGTCCATGAAACCTTCACAATTTATGTTCTTCTGCCATGGCTTCAGCCAGTCCCTCCATTCAGGGGTCCCTGACTTCCTACAACAGGACAGTAACAACAAAACTAAAACAAAAAATCACCCCTCACACATACACACAATGACACATTATTTGGGCAGTTTCAGTAATAATAATAGTTGTAATTAACTGAGTTCTTTCCTACAGCACCATGTCTGGTAATACACACACACACACACACTACATATACATATATATATATATATATATATATATATATATATATATAATTTTATCATTACAAGTATGAGAATCATAGTTAATCCTGAATTAAAAAATGAGGAGCATGAGGCTTAAAGCTGTGAAGTGCCCTGTTTAATGTCACACAGTAAGTGACAGAGTGACAGACTTGGGAATCAATCTTGTGTTTAACTAACTCAAGGCTAAAGCCTTTCTCACCTGTGTCAACAACTTTACAAAAGAGAAGCCAAATATGCTGATATGAAGACCAGTCACCATAAAAGGATGCAGGACCATAGGTAATAAATATCACACATGGTAAGAATAACCAGATGGCACCTGAGTATGTTTTTTTATCTTTATTCATGTCATTCATGTGTTCATTCCAGGTGCTTTTCATTTTCTATGCTCTGAGAAGACAGCAGTGAGCGAAATAGATGAATGCTTGTCCTAATCATAGCAATTTGGGGATAAAAGAGTAATTTTGCTAAATATAAACTCTATGCCATCCAGTTTTGCTTTATGCTATAAAGTACTCACATAAAACACTGCCAGAAACTGAGCTGATTAACACAGTGACAGTTCTTTTCTGCTCCCCTTTATTGAGTCAATTCACTCTTAGTTTTGTGATTTCCACTACTACTGGCCCCTTAGTATAGCACATCTGTGACAGATTCCAACATTTTGTGGAGGAGGAATTCATGAGAGTTGTTTTTTTGGTTCTTGGCAACATAGGAGTCCCAAATAGTGCCCTAGGAGGAACTTATTTCAGAGGAAAATACCTGGGTACCAGTTATCCATTCTGTAGGTCCAATGTTTGGAGTTCACTCATGCTCTTCACACTCTTCTAGAGACAATAGAACTAGCTTCAGCACCACTGTAATATGTAACCTTGATTTCTCCTATTCCTTGTTTTTTGACTTATTGTTTCTTATTCTTATCTGTTTCTCTTATCTTTGGGCATTCCAGATCTTGCTGTCCTTGGCAGTGTTGTGCTGAAGTCAGTTCAATATTGACACACAAGAGCCAAACATTAGTTTTACAGAAATTTTTTGAGCCAGTTTTTAAACACAGGCATTATTCAAAATTAAATTTTACAAATTTATAATTAAATTAATTATATTCAAAACAATTATGTCCACTTCATATCACTTCCTAGCTATTTCACAAGGTTTTACTATTGCTTATACTCTCAAGATTATTTGCCTCTACCATAGCTGTATGGTGGGATTACTCTTTCACCATGTGCTACCACCCATCTCTTTCCAACTCCATGTTCAGTAACATCACATTAATAGCTTGACATTTGCCGTGGTGGGAAAGTAGATGATGGAAATCAATCAAAGCTACCAAATGAGTCTTAATTGATTGTTTTGTTGATTATCTAGACTTAATAAAATGATGAAGAAAGTGTTAATAATGCAAACTGTAGTTAGAAGTATGTTGTGTCTCTAGCTATAACCTTATAAATAGCACAAAACACAGAAAATATTTTTTCAATATCTTACAAATATTGTCTGTTTTCACATAATTGATTAAAAATTGAAAACTGTTAACAACAGTTTTCATATAATTGATGAATAATCAAAATGTGACATATATAGTCTAAATAATACAAGTCATTTCAGTGCAATTAATATAATTTATGTGAAGGTCAGGAATTGTTTAAGAGTAGATCACACATCATATTTTAAAACAATAAAATTATTGAGAAAGAGTTAGTGGGTTGAGACGCAATTCCATTTGTCAAATCATAGTTGAATTGCAGACATTGGTTCTTTTCAGATAAATGAGTTCATCAAAAGTCAACAAAAGCATTTTGCAAAAATCACTTGGCTGTGTAAAATTTACAATAGAAATATTGCATTTATTATAATTATTATTAAGTTATGTGTTACATATAGTTTATATCAGTAAAATTTAAAACAAGCTCTGTGTATACATGTGTATATGTTCTCATACATATGTGTGTGCTTACATACATGTATGCATACATGTGTGTTTACATGCATGCATGTGCGTGTTTACATAATGCATGTATATATGTTCAGTTGTTTTATCACTTTTACCCTTACCAGATACAATTTTTACTGCTATACCAATGTCTATAGCTATGAAATTTTTGTTACTTGAAAACCTTAGTTACGTTCACAGTTCATCAATAGTTAAGAGTAAAATCTTTGTGTATGTAACTTTACATACATACACATATGTATATTCACACATACATACACACACATATATATACACATATACATATATTTTTAGTCTAGAGAGTTGTTAACATATACTGGCACATTACCACTTTAAATACTTCTTTGGTATTGAACTATGCATTTGATCTCAATTTTATCACTTTTACCTGTAGCAGACACAATTTTTTGCTGTTATATCACTGTCTATCGTATGACATTTTTGTTACTTGAAAACCTTAGATATGTCCAGTTCATCAATTGTTAAGAGTAAAATCTTTGTATCCAGACTCCCTCAATTCGAATTTAGACTCAGCCTCTTATTAGCTCTGTAACTTCAGAGAAATTCACTTAACTTCTTAGTTTCCATAGCAGTAAAGAAAGAATATTATTAGTATGTATATCATATGGTAGTAAAATTAAAATGAGTTCACACATGTAAATTTCTTAGAATGGTGCCTAACTGAAATATCTAAGATATTTACTTAAAAAATCATGATTATTACTTTTTATTATTTGGCCTGTGTTAAGCCCTAATGATCAAGTTCTTCTGCATATCTTTGTCACAGTTTATTGGAAATCAGGCTTCCTCATATCTGAGACACGTGTCCTACTTCCCCAGGGAGTTGGGGAAACTACAATCCTAGCATGGCTTGCTCAATGAATGGGTATTTTATGTGGAATATATGTGGATATAATGGCATTTCAGGACAGGAGCTCAAGGTGTACAATACATCTATATTGTTCCTTGACCTAGATGGCAGCTAGCCCCATCTGCTTAACCCGTGTGCTGCTGATAGTTGTGCAGAGAACCTTTGTTGGATAGTAACACAGTGTGAGGCTCCACAGAGCATAACCTAACAACTAGGCCCTCATCCCTTTTTTCTCAATTCGGTCTCAGAGTCTTAACCTCTGATTGAGGGTAGGGTCATTTATAGAATGTCCTAAACATTCTATAGAATGGGATATTGCATTAAGAAACCACAGTATTTCTTGAGGTGGTACTTGAAGTCATATTTGAATATTGTATTTCTTCAACTTTCTTTTTTCTTTAATTACCTCCCTCTTGTCATCCTTCCTTCCTTTTCTCTCCTTGGCCAGGTATTTGTTGATTGCTTCTAGCATTAAATGATCTGACTCATTCTATTTTTCCTTCCTTTCAAACTCCTAAGTTGCCCAGAAGCATCTCTATTTGCCTCAAATGTACATTTTATGTTTATTCTCATGTCACATAAAATGTGTTTTTCTTTTACGGCTATTGTTATTCGATATGTCAAATATTTTCTATGTTACTCATTTGGGAACAGATACTGAATCAGAAATCTGAGTCTAATGGAAAGAACATTAAAAAGTTCGTAACATTCATGACAGCAACAGGAGAACATATGAATTTACTCATAAAGGATAAAGTAGTCATTCATAGAAAGAGACTTTGCCTAGAACATACAGATTATAGAAATGTTATTTTTCTTAAGATACTAGCTTTCTTTACCAAGAGCTTTTTAAAATGTAATGCTTCATCTGTAGAAACATGTATATATCCTTATTGATATAGATTTAATCTCTGATTTAGCTAAGCTCCATATTCCTCCCAACATAAATTTTTTAATGCTAAATAAAAGCTGTTTTCAAAGGGAAAAAAGGATAAGATTTGAATTAGTAATTTAGACTTTTTATTTGAAAGTCATTTTAGCTATTTTTTATTTCTAATCACACTGACATTTTTAAAGCTTTATACCCAGAAAGTCTGTTGGTGAATATCTACTACCTCAAATTCAATGAAGATTATAAGTAGAGTCCAAGATAGGCTCTCTCTTTTATGGAAACAAAAATACAGTCCCCAAAGCACCAATACAAGTTATTGAGAAAAAACAGAAATAGCAGATTAGTTAAAATTAAAGTTTAATATTATCGATTATATTCAAAACTACAAAAGAATGATGTGTGTATGTGTAATGTATAATGCTGGATGATGAAATTTAAATATCTGAAACACTTTGTGTTAGTTGTGGTGCAAACAGGATCTCAAATCATTATATTCCAAATGACTGCTTATAAACCTATTCTATGGCTTTAAATTACTGAGGAAATATAATTCTGAAGACACCATATACACTGCATATACACTTCTAATTTCTGGCTAGGTCTTTGGCCCCATATCCCTAGGTTTTTGTTTTTCTATCTTGATCTGAGTTGGGAAATAAGGAAACTTAAAATTCATGGTTTCTTCTTATAGCTTAACACATAGAGCTGAGCCAGGCCTCAGCATATAACTCCTTGCTACTCAATTTGTCCTTGCTCTGCCATTTTCACCCAATTGACACTTCTCTAACAAAAAAATATCCAGCCTAAGCAGATTTCTCCTGCTAACTTCTATATAATATTTTATACTTCACCCATTAAATGCTGTGCTCTTTCCAGTAAAATAGAAAGAAGAACTTTTCCTAGAAGCATCATTATTTCTGGGAGGATTATTTTCTCCATAATACAGAGGAGCTTTCTGTTTCCCTTCTAGGCATAGAACCAAGTGCTTAGATTATGTGGCCAAAAGATAGCACAGTATCATGTGTGGAAAATAATGAATACTCCAACAATTGGAAGGAAAAAGGCAAGCCCAGGATAGCAGCAATGGAAGACAGTGACTATTAAACCTAGAATGTCACTCCTTCAAAAACAAACAACAGCAGAATAACAGAGTTCTGATTCTTGAGTCTACCCTGAGTGTTCCAGCCTAATAAAAAGTGTGCACAAAAACTTTATTTTTATTTTCCATAATTCTTCTCAGAACAGAAACTAGAGAAATGTTTAAAAATCATTTGAGGCAACATTTTAAAAGTTAATGTAAAGTTACACCTATGTTAATGAGACTAACATCTTATGACTGTCATTCATTCATGGTTTATACATCTTCCCCAAATACTCATGTTGTTTTTGGCCATCAGTGGCTCAGATTGTGAACTAGAACATATGAATAGATTAGAAGAAACTCACCACAAATACTACAAATATAACTCAAAAAAGCATGCTTTAGCACATAATGTAAACTTGAGCTGGAGGGTGAAGGTAGCATTATACTGTAGAGAAAAAAAAGGTTTTCTCTATTATGGCTGCAACATGAATCATTTTTGACTACTGTTCATCTTAGCCAGACTACAAAAATATACCATGCTTTCTCAGCCCAGCATTTCAAAATCTTGCTCTTACTCAGCTAAATTGAAAAAGTGTAGTTTTCCCTTAGTATTTGCTGGGAATTGGTTCCAGGAGCCTTCATGTGACCAATATCCACAGATCCTCAAGCCCCTGATATAAAATGGTATAGTATTTGCATAAAACCTATACAGATCCTCCTGTATACTTTCAATCATCTTCAGGTAACTTACAATTCCTAATACAATGTACATGTTTTATGAATAGGTAAAATATTGTTTATTTATTTGCATTATTTTTTGTTGTATTGTTATTTTATATAGTTTTTCCAATAAATTTTCTATCCGCAGCTGGTCAGATCTGCAAATGTAGAATGTATTGATACAGATAGCTAGCTGTACATTGTATCAGATTTCTTAGTTGGTTCCACACTTCACTGTACATCACACTAAAGTTCAGAGACCACATATTTATTTGTATTTTGACTGCAGCTCGGTTATCACTTAATACACCAATGTAATGTATCACACTTATTTGACATATGGATCTCCCTTTTGGAACGTTTGGTAAGGAACCAACATTACCTCTTTTTGATCACCTCCAGTGACAGAGGAATTTCTAAAATAATCCATCCCATTTTTTAAAAGTTGCCATGAATAGACACATATAAATACTTGTGTCATAAGAATGATCTGAACATTGAAAATAGGAAAAAATGATTACTGGGTGCTTTTTCAGAAAAGCATTGGTTGTGACTTTCTATTAGCTAGCATATCGTAAAACTTTTTCACAGCAGACATCCTGGTTAAAATTTTGTCTGGTAGAAACATGAAGAATTTCTACCTAGTGGAACAGACACCTTCAAAAGTTATAGTTTATGGACCTGTTAAACATTAACTAATTGTTTATGTAACTTAGAAATTTTATCCGGATTCCCTATAAATATATGATAAATATATAGTTTTATAATTGTTCTTTGAACCAGTTTTTACCTCTATTGTTTCCTTCTTTAATTAATGTGTTGTATAAAATCTTTGACACGTTCTTTTTATATTTAAGTTATGATTTTACCTCTTAGAAAATTATTTTAACATCCATCATTGTTCAGATATACAAAGATGTCTTCTAAACAACTAGTTTTCAATTTTATCATTCTATTAGAAACATCTGTAAGGCTTGTTAAAACACAGATTGTGGGACCCTAGAATTTCTGATTCAGTAAGTTAAGATGAGGTCCAAATATCTGTGTTTTTAATAAGTCTCTAAGTGATAAAAATGCTGCTGATACGGAGGCACCATTTTGAGAATTACTCTTCTAAATTTATCATTTACTATCTATCTCTCTAACTTTCTCTTCAAAATGCCAAACACCCTTCACCACAATACTCTTTGTATAATATTGTGAAGCTATGACTATTAGACGGGGAAAGTTCTATCAACTTGTAAGCCATATAATTTTCCCATCATTTTGCTACTTAGCAAATTGAAATCAAACTTCCAGAGAATTTTCTATCTATATCTTTAGTGATCAGGAACAATTACTTATTTTTAAATATTTTAAAAAATACAGAATGTCCAAATTAATAAGCCTAGTGTTTTGACTTTTTTGCTGTATTTTCATAATTACGAATGCCTTCTTTGAACTTATATAAGGAAAGGGATTATTTATCTAGGAGAGATCAGAGGAATCAGTTACTATTAATTTTTGTATTATTTTAGAATTAATATACTCTTATTTTGAAAATGTGGAGACATAATTTACCTCCACAGCAGGGCTTCCTCTCTTGATGAAGGAGATTTTAAAATTCTCTGAGATTTCTACTTAGAGGGACATTGGTTTACAGTAAATTTTCTGTCGCCATCACCTCTCAACAATGTTTCCCAAACTTTCAAACTGAGCTAAGAGTCACCAGACGGCACTTATTAAAACACACATTACAAGGCATTTATTGTCTAAAGCAGAATGTACAAGAGAGGGGTTGAAGATGATCAGGAGTTTAACAAAGTTCCCAGTGACTCCCGAGGTGAGGGAAACTTGGAAGACACTGATGTACAGAGAGGAATCATCTAGGATTCATGTATTCTTCCATTTTCATGCTAACAATAAAGATATACCAAAGGCTGGCTACACCTTCCACAATCATGGTAGAGGGTGAAGGAGGAGCAAAGGCTCATCTTACATGAAGGAAGGCAAGAGGGCATGTGCAGGAAATGCCCTTTATAAAACCATCAGATCTCCTAAGTTATTCACTATCATGAGAACAGCATGGGAAAACCCACCCCCCTTCCCATGATTCAATTATATCCCACCGGGTCCCTCCCATGACACGTGGGAATTATGGGAGCTACAATTCAAGATGAGATTTGGGTGGAGACACAGCCAAACCATATCTATTCATAAATAATTGACCACTTACTTGATTCTGCTGAGTAGTTCCAAATATGACTTCATTATGGACTTTTTAAAAAGTTGCACTAATACTTCCCACCCCAGACATTCTTATTTAATTGGAATATAGTGCCACAAGAGCATTGGGTTTTTTTAAAGCTCCACGTATTTAAATATGCAGCAAAGTTTATGAACCACTGACCAGTGAGTAAAACTTGTTCCAATACATCTCTGGGAGCTTACAAATAGAAAACTTCTCTGGCCTCAATATCTCTGAGGTTCATTTTGTAGCACCTTGTGAGAAGAGAATATAATAAAAACCTCAAGTCTGCTCAAATGCTTAGAGCAAATGATGATAGTTGGTGGATGGGAATATTGACACTCACCTTGTGGTTGGTTAGTTTGCTGTGTTTTTACATTATTGGAAGTAAGGAGTATTCAATACACTGCTAATCATTTAGTAGAATTTTATAACAGAGGCAGTGAACTAACAATGAGAAACCACTTCTATTTGTTTGGTATTTATCACTTAGCGTCCTACATGAAGGTCGGTCTCTTCTCTGGACCTCTGTATCCTTAGGATTGGGCCAGCATTTGTCATGACCTCTTCACAAAATTACTGTGAGTCTGTGAGTGCAAAGTGTTTTTTGAAGTGAACAGTGCTAATAATATGAAGTATTATCATTTTCTCCTTCTAGTAATGAGACTAATAAAATAATTTATTTCATTATGCTCATAACATTCTAATCCATTTTTCTTTTTAAAATGCTTCTTGCAGTAAACCATGCATATCCAAGAGGGACAAATCATAAACATACAGATAGATGAATGGTTTAAAAAATGTTCTCAATAAATTTAATCTTAAGTATTTTTGTTTGTGATCAACATTTTTGCATGATCATGTGTATTATTATTTATAATATTTGATATTAGAAACAGTAAAATATTTGTCAAAGTTGTCTAACATCCTTATTCTATTTTATTGTCCTTGTGACATGTATTCAGCTTTTGCTATCTATTGAATTTTAGCAAGTTTCTTTAAAAATATTTACCCCTTTTGTTTCAGTTTGCTTTTATTAAATAATATTAACAGATACAGGGTTGTTCAGTTTTCTCCACATTCATATGTTCTACAAAAAAAAAAATTAACGGATTAGAAATACTTTCCTGTTCCTCCTGTGTCCTGGAAAATAAGTAGTTGGCTTCAGTAAAGATAAAGAATTTTCTTCATTTCTTCCTTTTCCCAGACTACCTATTTTCTCAGCTTATATTCCAGAGTTATTTAAAAATATTTTACATATCTAAAGAAAAAGAATGTGAGACTAACATTCTCAATGAGCCTTGTACAACTCGTTTGTGACACTAGTGCACTAAATTTTCCCTCCCTCCCTCCCTCCTTTCCTTCCTTCCTTTCTTTTCACCACACTACAAAAGAATAATGTAATCTTTCTCTGACATAAGAGAAGACCAATTGGGGTAGGCAGAAAGATCAACCTGTGCTCTTCCCCTGTATTTCAGTGGAATGTTGAGCAGAAATGGCCTTATATAAGTTTTCAGGGTGTTAGAATTTCAACTATTTTAACAATGCCCTATCAGATACCTTTTTTGGGGGGGTACAACAAACTATCCTTTGAAATCACAAGAATGAGAAAAAAAGTTTTTTTTTCTTTTCTATTTCTTCAGTTTTCCTGTTCTTGGACAGGACTCCATTAATAAAAGCATCAAATTCCATTTGGTTGGCAATCTTTAATTAATTTTTTTAATTTCCCAGGAATTCAAAGATCCTTTCTTGTTAATAGTTTGTGAGTATATTTACTGGCAGCAAAGCAGCCTCAAGAAAATTCTACTGTGTGTGCACTCTGGGCTTTTCTACATTTTTGTTTGTGAGCTGGAGCTCATAAACCTGACAAAATCTCCTCAGTAGCGAGCACTTCACTGAAGAAATGGGGCAAGTAAGTGTTTTCTACATCTGTAAACATGTAGCAGACTTTATAGATCTAATCTTGCCCAATATTCATGCTTTTTTTTACTAATAATGAACACATGTCTAAGGACCTATGTATTTATTCTGCACAGTAAGTGGGCAGATTGTCACTGCACACCTGCTGCATTGGAGACACTATGACATATACAGAAATTAACTGGTGAACAGAATGACCTATGCACTCAGAATTTGAGATCACGTAGCGGAGACAAATGTGCTACAGCAATACCAGGAGACTTTAAGCTCCAGGAGGCCAGCGACTGTGTCTGTCTCTCTCAACTGCTAAATCCTTGAATTTAATGACATGTATTGTCCACACTATATGGAATACATGAATAAATTAAGGATAGTTTCAATAAACCTCTCCTTTATTTTCAGTATTCTCCCTCATCTAAAGTTCACTCTAGCCATGCCAGAAATCTTCTCTCTACTTTCTTCTTTCAGCAGACCATGAAAATTAAGAAGCTCATTAGGCTTCTAAATTATTATCCAGGCTCCAGTTAAGCTCAATATAGCGCTCTGTATCAGTAACGTGGCTCAAGAGCAGCTACATGTAAGTCAATACTGTGTTTTCTCTTTGCCATTTTGCCACGGAGGAGAGGTAGCTGTGATCTGGATCAGGATTCATGTATTTCCAAGAGTATTGGCTTAATATCCCCTATGACTGTCCATAACCCACTGATATTTTACACAATTTTGATAAGTGCCTTTATTAGGAAATTACAGAAAGAGCATGCAGGTGAGGACACTGCTCTAAGGTTGGGATCCAGCATAGGAATTCCTGGAGGAGCTTAAATTGTCTTCCAAGATATTAACTAAAATGTGAAGATGGAGTTTTCTCTTAGTGTGCCTGAATTAATTGCCTCTTGGAAGACATGAAATATTTTAAATATCATAAGTTGTTTCTAAATTTCTAAGTTTGAGTGCTTCTCTCCCTTATGTAATATGACATTTCTATGTTCATAATAATATAACAAGAAGAATTCACAGTGACTTTTCTAAGAAATATTGGCACAAAAATTGCTCACTGGTTTAATGTGTATGTGTGATGGTATTTGAATAATATAACAAATTCTATTAATTAACTTAATTTAAAATAATCACTATTAGTACAGGAAGATTTATAGCATAACATCAAATAATTCTGCAATCACTAGTGCTATATAATGAAGAAATTTACTCATTTACATGTGAAAAATATCTTATATCAGATTGGTTAATATGTGTCATCAATATCTTTGCCTGTGCATCTTAATAAAACTATGAAGAAGAGTCATTGATGAGAGCACATGAAGCTAGATAAATTGAATAATTTAATCCTCTAATAAACAAGCAATAACTGCAGCTCTAAAAATTATTCAAATTATTTAGAATTAGGAACTTGTGAAGGCAGAGAGCTTGCTCCTCTTTTGATCACCAGGACATCCAGTGATCAGGCATGAATGATTTCTGGAGGGTTTTGAGGAGAGGAGTAATATGGATCTCTAGGAGCTAGTGGGACATGTCAAGAGTTCCAGAAAGCAAATAAATGTACATATTATTTCTAACAGAGAAGCAAAGGCATTTCATGGACTGAATAGGAGCTAATAACAGGCTTGATTCCTTTTCAGGAAGAGCAAGTTCAAATAGAAGTCTATTTAGGAAAGATTTTAAAATATAGTTGATTGCCTCCATTGGCTGAATTCACTAAATAATTGACCAAATAGCTGATTCAGTTATGACAATAATTATGAATTTTGCCATAATTTTAAATGTGTACATTTTAGAGATGTTTAAAAAGGATAAATCAATATAAATAATTAATTGTCCCAGTTTGTCTGGGACTGAGGCATTTCCTGGGACATAAGAAATTTAGTGCTAATGTGTGGCGTAACAAATCACTCCAATGTTCTTAAAGTTGGTGGGAACTAAAATAAAGAATATAGGAAAAATGCAAATGAGGGAGATATATAATGTTTCAGTTGAAATCTACAGACTATGAGACACCTATGAAATAGGACCTGGGACTGAGCAGTAGAGAGTTGTTATATGTTTCTAGATTTTACAAAGAAATAGAAAATTTAAGGAAAATATCAGGAAGTTACCAGACTGCCAATGTTCAACTGTCAAAGACCAAGGAACATACCTGTATTCAAATACAGTTAGGTTCATTGACTTCTTAGAGTGAAGAAAACCATGTACCATGGGAAACTGTGGGGTGTTTCACGCAAGGGGTATTAGGAAGTCGGCTTTGTGAGGGGAGATTTCAGAAAGCAGGGTCATTCTATGACCAAGTAGCTGCTGTGATTTAAACGTTTGTCACTTTCAAAACTCATGCTAAAGTTTAATTGCCAATGTAATGACCTTACCAGGTGGAACCTTTGGGAGGTGTTTAGGCTAGCAAGGCTCTGTCCTCATGGGTGGAATTGATGTCATTATAAAATAACAAGTTCAACCTCATTTTGCCTCTTTGCCCTTTCACCCTCTGCCATATGAAGACAAAGTATTATACTTCTCTCTTTCAGAGGATGCAGTATTTAAGGCACCATTTGGAACAGAATCACCAAATCTTCTAGTGCCTTGACATTGGGCTTTCCAGCCTCCAGAACTGTGAGCCAATATATTTCTATTTATAAATTACCCAGCCTTTGGTATTCCATTATAGCAGCACAAACACACTAAGACAGTATCCCAGTAATTTTTATCTAGGAAGTTTGAGTAACTGTAATTGACAAAGAAGCAGCAGTCATTTCTGTAGCCCAGAGAATAGGATATTTGGTTCTTTTGTGGTTTCTAAGTGTTCTAGGTTTTTTGTTGTTGTTTTTTTTTTTCACTCAAACATGGCAACACTTTTTTTCTTGTTCCACCAGTCACAGGTGAAATTGTTTGACTGTGGTTTTCTACCTTTTCTATGAAATTGTATATATTGAGTAGGGAACACCGTAATCTAGTTGTTAGAGCAGAATAGATATCAGCTGATGGATGTCAGGGATTGCTCTTTTCTTTCTCACAAATAAAGCAGCTATTTCAAACTATGAGCATTCCAGAGATTGGCTAGGGATGGTGCACAGATTGCAAGAAGAAGAGAACATGGGTAGACCCTGAAGTATATCATCAGTTCTTTAAAATCCCTCTCCTCTTTCTTTCTCAGTCACTGCCATTCCTAAACTCTTAACATCTTCTTTAGGTCATTGGGTAACCTACAAAAGACCAATCAAGTTTTTTGCCTCTAGTAAGTTGAGAAATTTGGTTGACAGGAAGCCAGGAGATTCTACAGGGATCAGCAATTTTATACCTCAAGCTCTTCTCTAAAGAATATGTTGTATAAAAAATCTAAATATCAGAGAATCGTCTTCTCTGAACATTTAAAACAGGAGAAGAGGCTTTAATTGCAATTTATGAGCACATTAAATAGAGTTTGAAGAATATTTAAAATAGTGATTGTGAGGAGTATGAGACAAAGTGAGCTGGAGGAAAGCGGCATGACTTTAAGGTATTATTAAGGATCCAAGTGAAATTAATCATCATGTATTCGGCATCACTTGATTTAGAGTCTCTTTCATGGTTTGACCATTTCTTGTAAGCTTAGAGGTGTAGAATCTAAGATGGTTAATACCTTTGGCACTCATTTTCTATCTGGCCCTGCCTCCTAATGCTGATCTCCTGTATCCAGATTTAACTTCAGATAGTCTTACGGACAAGCAGCACCATATTGCCATTGAAGCACAGATTCAAGACTATGTCCCAGAGTTCTATTCCTTTTTCCACATCTTTCTTGATCTTTAACTTTAAGCAAGTTAATTAAGATGTGCCTGAATTTCTTCATCTACAATATGGAGATAATAATCTCACTGGTCATTATGGGGAATTAAAAAATCTTCTCAATATGTAGTAAGCACTTTTCAATTATTTGCTATTACCATTATTTTAGTTGTTTCTTGTAGTGGTAGTAGTACTAATAGTAGTGCAGTGAAGAATTAATCTTACCCAAAGAAAGATCTGGCCTTTGTCCCAGTTCCTTGTAGGTAAGCTCTAAACTCTTGGGACTTCTCAGGTTATAGGAGTGTCTTTGTTATTCATAATGGACCCATCAAACAACATGTAAACTTTATGCTAATGAGATGACCCAAGATGGTGCCAGCCACATCTGATAGTCTTGGGGTGAAGGCTGATCTTGCAGAAAGATCAACCTTGTGATTATAGAGTTGAGGTATTGAGCCAAGAAAGTATCAATCAGCCTGACCTCTCAGGGAAGGGGAAGGGGGCTGGAGACTGAACTCAACCACATAGGCCATAATTTAATTAATCATGCTTATGTAATGAAACCTCAATAAAATCTCTGGACACTGAAGTTCAGGTGTGTATCTTATGTTGGCAATACTCAATTCACATATTTTCATCCATTAATACTGGTGAAATAACATTCCCATTTGCTGTTTCTTCTTTGGCCTTCTGAGCTTAGCTATTCATGATGTGACTATACCAGTCTCTACTTACTCCCACCTTTATTCTTGCATTGTACAGTATATACTCAACATATCATTCAGTTTTTCTTCAAAAATATAGGCCAAACTACAATTATCCTCTGATCCATAATTTTTATAGTGTTTTGTCTAACTCAGTACTATATTCACACCCCTCACCATGGCCTGCAAAGCCTTAGATAATATAGCTCTCACTATGTATGTGATGTGTGAGTTCTCAGCACATACCACCTTTTCCCATTTTCATGTTTTATTCTAGCTAGCAGACTGTCTTACTCTTTCTCAAACGTATCTTCTAATTCCTGCCCCAGTGCCTATATAATTACTACACATTCTGCCTTGAATATAGGTATTGCAGAACCTGTCTATGAAAGCTTTTCATCTTCATATAATTGCAACATGTCATTGTCTCTGAAAACTCTTATTAAGTGTATGTTGAATGAGTGAATAAATGGGTAAATAGATAAATGAAAATGAGAAATAATGATTGAACTGATGAATGAGTGAATGCATTTTAGCCCTGAAAATGAAAGTCTGTTTATGCAAATAAAGCTCTTTGGAATGAATACATTAACATTATTAAATTTGTGTGCACAAATAATGCCTACTTATTTATGTGAAGGAAAAATTGAGTAAATATTACAGCCTAAGGCACCTGGAAGAAGGATTTGTCATTGAAGTGAGAAAACAATCAGTGGAGAAAATTAAAGCATAGGAATAAAACTTTTTGGTTTTGTGAGGAGTATAGGCAAGTTTTGTCACAAGCTGTGATGAAAATAACAGCTCTCAACTCACATTAATTTTAAAGCACAGTGTTGTAGAATACATAATATGTACATATGCATGTATAAAATTTTGTATGCACTTATGTTTTCAGATATTATCTTAATATACATTATACAATTAAGCCATATTTTTTAAATGTTTAAAATATATAGCTGAATAAATCTGAAACTTTAATGATGTTGATTTTTACAAATTATGTTTTAGTTTTGAATCGCAGGCTTAAACATATTTCTACTACTTAAAATGACCTTGTTGGAATCTTAGATCAACACAATTTCCATAGTATACAAAGAAAATTTAAGTACCACTCACCTATAATTGCGTGATTGCTTTAATGCTTTTTGCTTAATAGAAATTCCTTTAATATTATTTTTAAATAATCAAATAAAATTAAACATTTTATTAGAAAAATAGTGATTTTTCCAAAGTTTATATTGGTAACATGCTAAATGTTATAATTGCCTTATAGGAAGGGCACACTACTGCTGATTTAATTTTTATAATATTTTGTGGATTTTCTTTTCTTTCCTAAATTTTTCTTAAAAAATACTAATCAATTGGGTTTAATCACTGCCCCATGAAAATAAAGATAGAAATATGATAATTTTAAATAAATTTTGTCCTCATGAATGTTTATTATAACATTGAGTTTTGAAATAATGGAATATCTCCCATTTAGGTTGACAACAAAGATAATTAATTTAAAACTTATTTTAACTTCGGCAACAAAGTTAAAATGATATATTTAAATTATATTTTTGTCTCTAAGTAAAAATAGCTCATTAGTCTCATTAAAATACATTTTTAAAAATTAATATTACCTTGCCTCTATATAAAAGAATATTTTTAAAGAAGAAAACTGGTTCAGTTTTTTAAAATGTATTATCTGACCACATTTGAAAAGTAACAATATGAAGGCAACTTTACAGTTGCATTAGAACCCATGTAAGTGATAATCTCTAATTTACGAAGTTTATCTGTTATAACATTAATGTATGAAAAGCATAAATATTTTGAAACGTACAAAATTTGAAATTGGGTTTATGGGAAAAATTTTAGTTTAATGTCAGGCAGTATTTATTTTCTTATTTTTTCTCTTCTAACTTTTATTTTAGGTTCAGGGGTTACATGAGCAGGTTTGTTACATGGGTAAATTGTGTGTCACTGGGGTTTATTGTACAAATGATTTTGTCACCCAAGTAGTGAGCATAGTACCCAATAGGTAGTTTTCCAATCCTCACCCACATAGCCTCCACCCCAAAGTAAGTTTCAGTGTCTATTGTTCTCCTCTTTGTGTTCATGTGTACTGAATGTCTAGCTCCCATTTATAAGTGAGAACATGTGGTATTTGGTTTTCTGTTGCTACGTTAATTCTCTTAGAATAATGGCCTTCAGCTACATCCATGTAGCTGCAAAGCACATGATTTAATTAATTTTATGGTTATATAGTATCCATGGTGTATATGTACCAATTTTCTTTATGCAGTCCACTGTTGATGGACATCTAGGTTGATTCCATGTCTTTGCTATAGTGAATAGTGCTGTGATTAATGTAAGCATGTATGAGTCTTCATCTTAGAATGATTTATATTCCTTTGAGTGTTCATTTGGATTTTTTATTCATTTTGTGCCCATTGTAAATGGAATTGCATTCTTGATTTGGCTCTCAGCTTGGACGCTATTGGTTTATACAAATGCTACTGATTTTTGAACACTGACTTTGTATCCTTACACTTTGCTATAGTTGTTTATCAGGTCTAAGAGCCTTTGGGCAGAAACCATGGGGTTTTCTATGTATAGAATCATATTGTCTGCATAGAGAAATATTTTGACTTCCTCTCTTCCTTTTGGATGCCTTTTATTTCTTTCTTTTGGTTGGTTGCTCTGGCTAGAACTTCTAGTGCTATGTTGAATAGGAGTGGTGAGAATGGGCACCCTTGTCTTCTTCTAGTTCTCCATGGGGAATTGATTATATGGTTTGGCTCTATGTCTCCACCCAAATCTCATCTCAAATTGTAATTCCCATGTGTCAATAGACGGACCTGGTGGAAGATGATTGGATAATGGGGGTGGTTTCCCCCATTTTGTTCTTGTGACAGTGAGTTCTCATGAGATCTGATGGTTTAAAAGCGTGGCACTTCATCCCTCACTCTCTTTCTCTCTCTCCTGACACCATGTAAGTTGTGCCTTGCTTCCTCCCCTTCTGCCATGCATGTAAGTCTCCTAAGGCCTCCCCAGCCATGCAGAACTGTGACTCAATTAAACCTCTATTATTTATAAATTACCCAATCTCAAGTAGTTCTTTATAGCATGTAAAAACAGACTAATACAAAAAATTTGCACCAAGAGTGAGGCATTGCTATAAAGATATGTGAAAATGTGGAAGCAACTTTGGAACTGGGTAATGGGCAGAGATTAGAACAGTATGGAGGGCTCAGAAGAAGACAGGAAGATGTGGGAAAGTTTGTAACTACCTACAGACTTGTTGAATGGTTTTGACCAAAATGCTGTTAGTAATATGGAAAATGAGACCCATGCTGAGCTAGTCTCAGATGGAGATGAGGAACTTATTGAGAACTAGAGTAAAGGTCACTCTTGCTGTGCTTTAGCAAAGAGACTGGTGACATCATGCCCCTGCCATAGAGATCTATGGAACTTTAAACTTTAGAAAGATGAGTCAAGGTATCTCATGGAAGACATTTCTAAGCAGCAAATCATTCAAGAAGTAACATGACTGTTTCTAAATGTAGAATATTTAGAAACATGACTGTTTCTAAATATAGTCATATGCATTCACAGATGGTCTGAAATTGGAACTTATGTTTAAAAAGGAAACAGAATATAAAAATTTGGAAAATTTGCAGCCTGATCATATTGTAGAAAGAAAGAACCATTTTCTGGAGAGAAATTCAAGCCATCTGCAGAAATTAGCATAACACCTGGATGTTTAGGTAGAAGTATGCTACAGGGATGGAGCCCTCATGGAAAGCCTTTACTAGTGCAATGCAAAAGGGAAACGTGGGGTTGAAGCCCTTACACAGAGTCCCCACTGGGGCACTGTCTAGTGGAGCTGTGAGAAGAGGGCCACTGTCCTCCAGACTCCATAATGTTAGATCCACCAACAGCTTGCACTATGCCTCTGGAAAACTGCAGCCATTCAACACCAGCTCATAAAAGCAGCAGCAGGGGCTGTACTCTGAAGTGCCGCAGGGTGGAGCTGCAGAGTACAGCCCCCTGGGAGCCCATATCTTGCATCATCATGCCCTGTATGTGAGACATGGTGTCAAAGGAGATTATTTTGGAGCTTTATGATTTAATGGCTGCCCTGCTGGATTTCAGACTTATATGGGCTCTGTAGCCCCTTAGTTTTCATCAACTTCTCTCACTTGGAATGGGAGCATTTACCCAATGCCTGAAACCCATTGTATCTTGAAAGTAACTATTTTTTCTTTTTATTTTACAGGCTCATAGATGAAAGGGACTTACGTTGTCTCGGATGGGACTTGGGGCATGGACTTTTGAGTTAATGCTGGAAAGAGTTAAGACTCTGGGGGGACTATTGGGAAGACATGATTGGTTTTGAAATAGGAAAAGTACATGAGATTTGGGAGGGGTCAGGGGTTTGGCTCTGTGTCACCATCCAAATCTCATCTCAAACTGTAATTCCCATGTTTCAGGGGAGGGATATGGTGAAAGGTGATTGGATCATGGGGACAGTTTCCCCAGTGCTATTCCTGTGACAGTGAGTTATCATGAGATCTGATGGTTTAAAAGTGTGGCACTTCCCCCTTTGCTCGCTCACTCTCTCTTTCTTTTTTATTCTCTCTCTCCTGCCACCATGTAAGTCATGCCTTTCTTCCCCTTCTGACATGATTGTTAAGCTTCCTAAGCCCTTCCCAGCTATGCAGAACTGTGACTGAATTAAACCTCTTTTCTTTATAAATTGTCCAGTCTCAGGTAGTTCTTTATAGTAGCGTGAAAAGAGACCAATACAGGAATGCTTCCAGCTTTTATTTGTTCAATGTGGTATTGGCTGTGGGTTTGTCATAGATGAATCATTTTATTTTGAGGGATGTTCCTTAAGCACTTAGTTTGTTGAGGGATTTTAATGGGAAATGATGTTGAAATTTTTTAACAGCCTATATGTGTATGTTAAACAAACCTTGCATCCCGGGAACAAAATCTATTTGATCCTGGTGTATTAGCTTTTTGACATGCTGTTGGATTTAGTTTGCTAGTATTTTCTTGAAGATTTTTGCATCTGTGTTCATCAAGAATATTGTCCTAAATTTTTCCTTTGTTTGTTGTGTCTTTGCCAGTTTTTGGTAGCATAATGATGCTGACCTCTTTGAATGAATTAGGGAGGAGTCCCTCCTCCACACTTTTTTGCAATAGTTTCAGGATTGGTACCATCTCTTCTTTCTACATCTAGAAGAATTTGGCTGCAAATTCATTTAGTCTAGGGTTTTTTCTGGTTGGTAGGTTTTATATTACTTATTCAATTTCAGAACTCATATTGGTCTATTCAGGTATTTAGTTTCTTCCTGGTTCAATCTTGTGAGGTTGCATGTTTCCAGAAATGTATCCATTTTGCCTAGATTTTCTAGGTTTTTTTTTTTTTCATAGAGGTATTCATAATAGTCTCTGAGAGTTTTTGCATTTCTGTGGGGTTGGTAGTAATGTCACATTTGTCATTTCTGATTGTGTTTTGGATATTCTCTCTTCTTTTTCTTTATTAGTCTAAATAGTGATCTATTCATCTTATTTATTCTTTCAGAGAAGCAACTTTCAGTTTCATTGATTTTTATATGGATTTTCACATCTAAATTTTATTCAGTTCTGCTCTGATTTTGGTTATTTCTTTTCTTCTGCTATCTTTGGAGTTGATTTGCTCTTGTTTTTCTGATTCCCCTAATTGTGATGTTAGGTTGTTAATTTGAGATCTTTCTAACTTTTTGATGTAGGCACTTAGCACTATAAACTTTCCTTTTAATACTGCTTTACCTGTGTCTCAGATATTCTGGTATGTTATATCTTTGTTTTCATTGTTGTCAAATAATTTCTTAATTTCTGCCTTAATTTTGTCGTTTACTCAAAATTCATTCAGGAGCAGGTTTCTAAATTTCCATTTAATTGTATGGTTTTGAGAGATCTTCTAGGTATTGATTTTTGTTGTTATTGTGCATGGTCTGAGAGTGTTACTGGTATAATTTTTTCTTTTGTGCATTTCTTGAGAATTGCTTTATGGCTGAGCATTTGGTTGATTCTAGAACATTGCTATGTGCAGATGACAAGAATGTATATTCTCTTGTTCTGTGGCATATTCTGTAGATGTCTGTGGGGTCTATTTGGTCAAGTGTTGAGTTTAGGTCTGAAATATCTTTGTTAGTTTTTTGCCTTGATGATCTAATACTGTCAGTGGGATGTTGAAGGCTCCCACTATAATTGTGTTATTATCTAAGTCTCTTTTAGGTCTCTAAAAATTATTTTATTAATATGCTGCTCCTGACTTGGGGCATATATATTTAGGATCATTATGTTGAATCAAACCCTTTATCATTATGTAATGTCCTTATTTGTCCTTTTTGATCATTGTTGGTTTAAAGTTTGTTTCATCTGAAAAAAAAATAGCAATGCTTGTTCTTCTATGTTTTCCGTTTGCTTGATAGATCTTTTCCCTTCCTTTTACTTTCAGCCTATGGGTGTCATTGCATATGAGATGGGTCTCTTGAAGACAGGATACAGTTGAGTTTTGCTTCTTTATCCAATTTGCCACTCTGTGCCTTTTAAGGGACATTTAGCCCATTTACATTAAAGGTTAATATTGACATGTGAGGTTTTGATTATGTTATGTTGTTAGCTGGTTGTTATGTGAATTTTATTGTATAGTTGCTTTAGAGTGTCAGTGGGCTATGTACTTTGGTGTGTGTGTGTGTATGTGTGGTGGCAGATAATAGTCTTTCTTTTTCTTTAGACAGAAGTCTTGCTCTGTCACCCAGGCTGGAGTACAGTGGCATTGTATGTGGCATTGCCCTTATCTCTAGTTGCCTTTTATACTTATTTCTTTCACATTGACCTTGGAGAGTCTGATGATGATGTTGTGAGGATGGTCATCTTGTATAGAATATTGTTGGGGTTCCCTGAATTTCCTAAATTTGCATATCAATCTCTCTAGTTAGGCTATGGAAATTTTCCTGGACAATAGTCTGAAATATATTTCCAAAATAGCTTGCTTTCTCTCCCTCTCTTGCTGTAATGGCAATGAGTCATAGGTTTGATTTCCTTACATAATCCCATATTTCTCGGGGGTTTCCTTCATTTTTCAAATTATTTTAGTTTGTTTTTGTTTGATTAGGTTGATTCAAGGAACCAGTCTGTAAGTTCTGAGATTCTTTTCTCAGAACTTGCTCTATTCTGCTGCTAATATTTCTAACTGTATTATGAAATTCTTGTAGGGAGTTTTCAGCTCTAGAGTAGTTTGCTTCTTTCTTAAAATGGCTATTTCTTCTTTAATCACTTGTATCATTTTATAGGATTCCTTAGATTCCTCTGATTGTGTTTGAACTTTCTACTGAATCTTAATGATCTTCTTTGCCAGTCAGATTCTAAATTCTATGTCTGCCATTTCAGTCATTTCAGTTTGATTAAGAAACTGGGGAGCTAGTGGAGGCATTTGGAGGTAAGAAGCAACCTGGCATTTAGAGTTGCTGTAGTTCTTGGACTTTCTTTCTCATTTGGGTGGGCTTTAATGTTTGAATATGGCACTTTTCATTTCTATATTTTTTGATGCCCTTGAGGATTTGACTGTAGTGTAAGTTGGGTTTAGTTGGTTGGCTTCATTTCTTGATAATCTCAGAGGGGCCATGCTGGGACTCCTGGGCTGCGTGCTCTAACTTTTGCAGGGCTGGGACCTGGCCCACTGATTTGCTATCTGGCCCCTGGAGGTTAAGCACCTGCTGTGCTAGTTGGTCAGAGGTGTTCTCAGTCTGCTGGCAACAATATTCAAATGGATGATGCTTATCAAAAGCGCTTTGGTAGGGCAGTGGCAAGTTGGTGGGAGTCCACATGCTCATGCACACTTCCAGCAGGGCAGCAGAAGACCCCACAAACATGTGCATGACAGTCAGTATTTAATTTATATTGGTATAAAAATATATCTGTTTGGGTTGCGTAGGCCTTACAAAATCTTTTTGGAAACAAAAAATAGTTGCAAATGGTAATCATGTTAAGCTAAAAATAATAAATGTCTATATTTACTTTAATGAAATCCTAACATCAGAAAGTTTTACAAGAAAGAAAAAGTCTTATTTTTTCTTATGTTTCATTTATATAATCTGCCTCTCTAGAATTAATCATTATTATGAGTTCCCTGTGAGCGATTTTTTTCCAGGTATTTATTCCACCCAACCTTGAACTCGTTCATTAACAATTTACTAAACAAATAGTTATTGAGCATTTACTATGTACTAGGTAATTTTCCAGATACTAGGGATACAGAGGTGAACAACACAAAATTTGTCATGAACTTTACAATATCAATGATGAGGCAGATAGTTAAGTAAAAAAATAAAGTAAACCAAGTAAAAAAGTTAAAAAACAAAACAAAACAGGTCAGTGGAAAATGCTATGAAGAAAAACATGTAACAAGCTAAGGGGGCAGAAATCTAACTTTTCTTTAGATCCAGAGTTTATCAAAGATTTATCTGAGGAGGTGGAATGTGAGCAGATACTTCCCTAAAATTAGTCCCATAAATCTGAGGGAAGACATACATACAGAACAATCATCAACTTATATTTCCTATAAGCTTGAGTTGAGTAACACCTGTAATTCTCACTTTATGCCAGTGCAGTGAGAGATGAAATGGAAGCTAAGGTGAAATACCTGGACTCAACCCTCAGTAAGTGCACCAGGAAGACCCTTATAACGTCACATGTAATACCAGAATGGGGATTTGCAGGTACACATGGCAAACTGACATGGTGGTTCTTTTAAAAAGCAAAAGTTTTTAGGATTCAAGAGACTGGATTTGAATATTGGCTCTGCTACTAATTAGCTAGATTTCCTCATTAACCTTTTTGTAGTTATCTTCTGTCATCTGATAAATGGGGTAAATGGGGTAAATGACTGTCATGATGACTAAATGAGTCACTATATATACAATATTTAAAACTGTATTGGTACCTAGCAAATACCCTATAAAAGTTAGCTATTATTATTAAATGTTAGATATTAAAATAAGTAATTATTATTATTACTATTAGTATTATTGTTGTGATTATACCCTACATCCAAGAGAGTATAACTGAAAGACTTCAATTTTTTTTAAAAAAAATTCTCTCACTTTTCCTAGAAAACCTCTTATTAAAATAACATGTTAAGATCAGAATCAATGAAAGGCAGGTAAACAGTGAACAGTTAATTCAGTTGACTTCTCCCTCACTTAACAATTATACTGGCTGAAACTATAGAAAATAGATGATAATTTAAAAAGAAGAGTTCTCCTAGCTGTGTCATCTTGTCTTTCTTGTTATGCACCTGTTATAGTGATGTTATTTGGGACTTTTTAGTCAATGAGACTAAATTCAATGGCAAATACATTTAAGAATTATTTTTCTATAAAATAATAATCTA
Source organism: Nomascus leucogenys (assembly GCF_006542625.1). Lineage (NCBI taxonomy): Eukaryota > Metazoa > Chordata > Mammalia > Primates > Hylobatidae > Nomascus > Nomascus leucogenys. The sequence goes on from NC_044400.1 coordinate 42,781,012, forward strand.
CACATTATGTTGTGCCAGAGGGTGAAGTAATATAAATTAAACATTGGCAGTGATTTTTTTTTTTTACAAAGGCTAAACCTTAACCTCCAGTTTTCCTGTAATTCAGTTGTCTCTCTCTGTCATTTAATTTCTTTGTAGTGTTGCTCTAAAGTTGTAAAGTACAAGAGGAAAAGAGTTATAAATTTTTGTAGACTTACATGGGTATAAAACTTAGATGGATTGACATCCTTTTAAAAAGACCTAAAAGTATTGCCCGACATGAAGAATTGACCCCATTAACAGTGTGCTGCAAAGGGCAGAGATAAGCTATCATAAACCTGTAGTTTTAGCAGGAGAAGCTATGACTATAGCCGTGGTAATAGAATGATTTAGAGATTGGGTCGCATTGACAAAGTGCCTGAAGCTCACAACATGAATATTAGCACGACGTGAAACCATAAAAAGTGTTTTCACTCAGGTTCATATTTACATGCATCACAGAGCTCTATCAGATTCCTTTTTCTCTTACCATAGTCACATATCCTGAATTTTACCCTTCTGTTCTGTTCATCTACCATGGTTACTCTTTTCCCAAACTGCCTAGAGCCTCACCTTCATCTCATTTCCTGATATTTAAGTAAATTTGCTTTGCAATGCATTTACAAGTTGGTATAAAATAATGCATCACATAGAAAGTGCAATCTTAAGTGGCTAAAATATTTGTGTTCATAATAAGGGCAAACACATAGTACATGTGAAAGTGTTTTAAATGTATTAATTCCGTTAATCTTCAACAACCCTGCAAGAGAGAGTGGCATTATTATCTACATTGAACACATGACGAAAGTTGGGCATGGAGAGTTTGTGTGGCTTGCTCACACTCACAAAGGTGGAGTATGGTGGAGCCAGGATCTGGGTCAAGTCAATCCATCTTACAGTCTTTCCTTTTCAACACTTAGTTTAATAAGTTCTTTTCTAGAACTTACTAGCACAGTGTTCGTTTTGCTTAGATCCTTTGACTCTATGAGGGGATCTTTATGGAATGCTTTGATATTTTAACCTGTTTTTATTTATTATGTAAGTTTTCAAACGACTTGCATTATGACCCAACCCACATGAATGATATGCACTATATCTATCTATCTATCTATCTATCTATCTATCTATCTATCTATCATCTATCTATCTTAGACATATTTGTCAAATATGTATTTAACAAGAATAAAAGGCTCAAATACCTTGGGAAGGTTGACCTTTGTAAATTTCCCAGGATAGAAAACCAAGCTAAGAGTCAGGCATGGTGGCTCATGCCTCTAATCCCAGCACTTTGGGAGGCCAAGGCGGGCAGATCACTTGAGGTCAGGAGTTTGAGACCAGCCTGGCCAACATGGTGAAACCCCATCTCTATTAAGAATACAAAAGTTAGCTGAGCATGGTGGTGCATATCCCAGTTACTCCCCTGTAATCCCAGTTACTCAGGAGGTGGGGGCAGGAGAATCACTTGAACCTGGGAGGTGGAGGTTGCAGTGAGCTAAGATCATGCCGCTGCACTCCAGCCTGGGTGACAGAGACTCCATCTCAAAATAAATAAATAAATAAATAAAACCAAGCTAAAATCATAGCATACTGCTGCCTTCCAGAGCTCTACACTTATTATACCTAAAGATTAAATTTATAAAATTTTCCATGAATAATTAGAAATTTTTTTCAGAATATGCTACTTAAGCTGAGTGAACAAATGCCTTTATGTATATTAGATTACTATGAAGTCAGTAAGAAGTGCATTGCTATTAAAGGTGTAGACTCTGGAGTAAAGAACATTGCCTTTCACTAAGGTGGGTGGTCCCTGGGCAAATGACTTCACTTGTCTCAGGCTCAGTTTCATATTCTATAAATTGGGAACATAGTTGTATCTAATCAATCAGAATTTTTTTAGAATAAAATATAGTAACACATAGAATTTGTAGCATAAACTAAGTACTCAATAACTGTTAGTGTTTGTAACATAAACTAAGTACTCAATAACTGTTAGTGGCTCTTATTACTTTTATCAAATTGAGGCTACCAGATTTCTCACTAACAAGAAAGAGCTCACTCTGATGCCAGAAGTCAGCTTGCTCTTTTGTTCTTTTACTTAATCCTGACAATATCCATAGGAAGCAGAATAATGTTTTCTACCATTTGAAGAAATTCTGGCTCACATATTCACCATCCTTTGCACACAGAATAGTAAGGCAATAAGCTAATTTTTATGAGCCTCACTTCACTTTGGACAGGTCTCATTATCAGGCAGAAACTGGCCCTATAGAAGAGTATAAAGATTCACTGAAGGGTGCATCAGCTGAAGGACATCTTGTGAAGTTGAGAGGCATGTCTTATGTGTACTGAGCTAGCAGCCCATGTATAAGGTAGTTCTCCCATAGTCAAAAATTGTAATTCCAAAATCCAAGAAGTTAAAGTGAAAGGTGAAAGTGGTATCTCTCTCCCTATTACTCTTCTTATTTTTTTTTTGAGACAGAGTCTCACTCTCTCGCCCAGGCTGGAGTGCAGTGGTGTGATCTTGGCTCACTGCAACCTCTGCCTCCCAGGTTCAAGTGATTCTTCTGCCTCAGCCTCCTGAGTAGTTGGGACTACAGGCATGTGCCACCACCCCTGGCAAATTTTTGTATTTTTTTTTTTTTTTTTAGTAGAGACAGGGTTTCACCTTATTGGTCAGGCTGGTCTCAAACTCCTGACCTCGTGATCCACCCGCCTCAGCCTCCCAAAGTGCTGGGATTACAGGCGTGAGCCACTGCGCCCAGCCCCTATTACTCTTTTTACTCTTCTTGCAAAACTATTTTTCACATCATTATCACTGTGGGATTTGATGTTAGGCTCTAAGCACACGGATAAATAAGTCAAAAAGTTAGGGGCTTCTCTCAGAATTTTATTAATATTGTCATGTCCAATGGTTAAAACATGTGGATTACTTTAACAACTTCTTTCAGGAAGGGCCATCAGGGCTCAAAAACTTGAATAATAAAAATCCAATTTCCACAACAGGTAAAGCATCATAGAGAAGCTGCTAGATAAGAGTGAGATAAACATTGAAAGGCTTGTGATGTTATTAAATCTATGTGTGGTTTCATAACATGTTCCAAAAAGAGGAAGCGTAGTATCTTCTCAACTTTCACTCTCGTTGTGCCATTTATATATTTAACTTAATTATACTTTTTTTCCCTATCATGTTCAACTATTTTATATAAAGTGGAGTAGTGTTTTTTTGGTTGTTGTTGGTTGTTTGTTTTTATGTAAGCCACGGATTATAGATATCATGACAGGATTGCCCCAGAACTAACATAGTCAGACCTAGAAGTGATTACACTCAGAGATTAGACATTGATTTGTGCTGCTTGGTGTGTGTGGAGGGAGGTTTACCATTTAATAAAGGAAGGTTACTGAAAAGTGGCAGAATATGCCACCCAAAATATGCCACTCTTGCATAAGGATTATTTTGGGCTAAAGGCACTTGAAAAAACAGCAGATGTAACAAGGGAATTCTAATTATTTCCTTTTCTTTCAGAAAACAGGAGATTAGAACGCCCATGTGAAAGATGCCTCCCTTCTACCAGGACAAAATAAAACATTTTTTGATGGGGAGTCACGGCCAAGAGAATCCTGTACAAACAGACCTTGTTAAAATAATTCTTATCTTTCTTTGACCTCCCACATGATTTAGTTACTTTTTCAAATATTCTGTGTTCAATCTAGCATAAAAGCATTAAGATTTTGACAGTTCTTTGGGCCTTCACTTCCTTATGAGGGTTCCTATGTCACTCAAAACTTATATACATTTTGATGCCTTTCTCTGGGAATCTGTCTTATATCAATTTAATTCTCAGGCTCAGCTGAAAAAAAGAAGTAGAGATAGACATTTGCCTCTCCTATATTGCCTATTGTTAGTGGACCATGATGCAATTTTTGTCGATGATGGAAAGTTTAAATGTGATAGAAGTGGTGCGATTATGTTAGGGCTGTAAGGAGTAGCTACCACAGGCATGTGTGGCTGATCATCTTTGAACATCCTTCTCGTTCTTAAAATCATGTCTTATAATGTGTGTCCCAACTTATTACAGTGAAAACAACACCAAAAAATGTTTTCTAGGCCATCTTCAAAGCTTCAGCATAAGCAAGCACCTGCATAACCTGTGATGTGATAGGAGTAAGTGGATAGGTGAGGAACCCCTGGCTTTGAGAGTATGATAACATAGAAAAGTAGCTTTATACAGACAGCTGTAAATGAGCTGCCATGCTCCACCAGTATGAATGACAGCTGTGCCTCCAGCTTCGTATGTGCAAGATGGAGAGCCTGCGTATGTTAAGGTGAGGTGCCCATCAGTAGCAGCTGTGGGGTTCTTGCCAGAACATCCCCAAAAATGTCTATGGGGATTCTGGCTGCATAATTTAGGAGCCCAACTCTCTGGTCATTCCAGAGATTCTACAATCTACCTTATGTCCTTTAATGCAATCTTATTTTCCTAATACAACAAGGCCTTATTCTGGCCTTGTTCCCTGCCCTGTGTTCATGTGTTCTCATTGTTCAACTCCCGCCTATGAGTGAGAACATGTTTGGTTTTCTATTCTTGTGATAATTTGCTTATAATGATGGTTTCCAGCTTCATCCATGTCCCTACAAAGGACATGAACTCATCTTTTTTATGGCTGCATAGTATTCCATGGTGTATATGTGCCACAATTTCTTAATCCAGTCTATCATTGATGGACATTTGGTTGGTTCCAAGTCTTTGCTATTGTGAATAGTGCTGCAATAAACATACGTGTGCATGTGTCTTCATAGCAGCATGATTTATAATCCTTTGGGTATATACCCAGTAATGGGTTTGCTAGATCAAATGGTATTTCCAGTTCTAGATCTTTGAGGAATCGCCACACTGTCTTGCACAATGGTTAAACTAATTTACACTCCCAGCAACAGTGTAAAAGCATTCCTATTTCTCACATCCTCTCCAGCATCTGTTATTCTGTTATTTCCTGACTTTTTAATGATCACCATTCTAACTGGTATGAGATGGTATCTCATTGTGGTTTTGATTTGCATTTCTCTGATGACCAGTGATGATGAGCATTTTTTCATGTCCGTTGGCTGCATAAATATCTTCTTTTGAGAAGTGTTTGTTCATATACTTTGCCCACTTTTTGATGGGGTTATTTGTTTTTTTTCTTGTACATTTGTTTAAGTTTTTTGCAGTTTATGGATATTAGCCCTTTGTCAGATGGATAGATTGCAAAAATGTTCTCCCATTCTGTAGGTTGCCTGTTCACTCTGATGATAGTTTCTTTTGCTGTGCAGAAGCTCTTTAGTTAATTAGATCCCATTTGTCTATTTTGGCTTTTGTCCTAAGTGTATTTCTTTCAGCAAGGACACCAGTTTAAAAAAAAGCAACTCAAACTTTTCTCAACTTTTTACATCAAAAAAATCAAAGCTGGTGGAATCAGTTATTTGATCAATACACAAAATTGTAAAATTCCCAATCCCTATTGCCATTAACAAAATGGTTCAGGAACTCCACACATAAATGTCTATTTTATATCCAAAAGAGATCATTATACTACATATTGACTTGTGAGATTTCAAAAAATTGTCTAGTAAATGGAAAGCCAAACTATTTTAAAGTAAAAAACAAACCTTCGACAAGTGTATGTATCAGTTTGATCAGTCTCAAATTAGAGAAGAAAGCTGCCTCTGTTCTAAAATTTGAATATTCTCAATCTCCACCCTTGTGGGGAACCATTAAGAAAAGAATTCCAGTGTTTGTATTTATTCTCCCTTTATTGACTGCTAAAGGCAGCACATACCCTCTCCTCCAATCTCTGAATGTTAGTCACTTACCAGTTAATTTATGTTTTCATATTGCTACATAGTGACTCAAAAGCCAATATTTATAATACCATTTTAACTTCAAATTATAGATACTAACAGTAGCATTTTGAGGTATATCCAAAATGAGTTTTAAAATACACCATTTGCAGAGCCTGAAATTTCACAAATATTATTCTGAGGAATTTGATCATTCAGCTAATTCTTGTTTCACATCTCTTTAGGAAACAGAAATCTGTCTAATGTTAATTAATTGCAGTTTTAAATCAACAAGCTAGGGTTCATTTGTAAACTATATCCCTCTTTTTCATGTAAGCTATAACCTTGGATAATTGAGATCTAAATATGTGTGTTGGAGGCCCATACTCAAAATATTTTTGTTTTATTATTTTAATCTACTAAGAAACTCAAAAGAAACAACATGAAATATAACATCATGAATGTGGATGCTGAATGTCTGCCCACTTGAAAAGTCTGGGAAGGGAACACTAATCCTCTAATGAATTTAGGTGAGTGAGCAAGAACGTGTTAAGAAGAGTTTATGATAGTCAGTTAGAGAGAGGAGAAAGAATCATAGTTGTCAGGGTGGATGCTGCAAAGAGAACTGTTGATGTGTTTAGCGGTAACATTGACTACTCACCCTTACAGGAATTGAACTACATTAGATGTAAGACTGTATTGATGCAAAATTTGATTTAGTTGGTAAGAAACAAAACTTTGTGTGCCATATAAGAAAACTAACAGAAAGAAAAAATTGATCTCTAACTGAAAGTTGGAAGATGACAGCAGATAATTGGTTCCACAGATTTGCAAATCTGAGAAAGTGTCTTCCTTGGGGTCCTTCTTAGGCTGAATCAGAGGTAGGAAAAATGTATATTTGAATTCTGAGAGGAAGAAAGAGCAAGATCAGAGAGAGAAACAGAGACAGAGAGAGAACCATTAAAAGCAGCTCAGAGAGAAGAATAAATTAAAATATGACAAAGAAAATAGCAGGGAGATCAGAACTCAACGCATCTTTTGGAATTTTGTTTCCCTTTTCTTTTGCAGTAACATGAGTAGGACAGGCATTGGGAGGTTAATAAGTTGTTCTGAAATAAAAACTTAAATGACTTAAAAATTCAGAAGAATGAGAAACCTAACACAAATATGCTAATTAGAAAATCCCACTGCAACAAATATTTCTTTTTGAAAGACCATATGATCTGAAAAATAAAAGAATAAGTACTTTTCTAGTTTATATTCTTTAGAGAATAAAAGAAAGATAAAAGAAAAAGTACTTTTCCACTTTATATTCTCCCATAAATGTGCTAGTTCTGTATGAAATTATTTTGGACTTTGAATGGCATTAATATAATTTGAAGGACAGGAAACTATATATTAGGCATAGAGTGAAATACATTATATTCTGACTTGAAATAGAAATTAAATTTTCATGATTTAATTTAAACATTATACTTTTCCACAAAGTATAATTTTTTTCCAACTAACAATGGTTAATTGATATTTATTTAGTTTTCTAATAATTTCAATAATATTTAACTTTTAGTAGCTTATAATCCTTTTGCATGTTCTTTAATTAAGTGAATATGTTCTTTACCATGAACAAATCATTTTAAATAATAATAATCTTTCTATCTAAACAATACTCTTTAAGAATATGCCCTCCCACAGATACTGAGCTATATTACAGAGAAAAAAAAGAAATAATTGCTTTTACCTCTTATTATAACTTTTTACAATATAAATGCAGTGTATTAGTCCATTTTCACACTGCTATAAAGAACTACCCAAGACTGCATAATTTATAAAGGAAAGAGTTTTAATAGACTCACAGCTCCATGTAGCTTGGGAGGCCTTGAGAAACTTATAATCATGGTAGAAGAAGAAGCAGGCACCTTCTTCACAAGGCAGAAGGAGAGAGAGTGTGTGAAGGAGGAACTGTCAAACACTTATAAAACCATAAGATCCTGTGAGAACTCACTCATTATCACAAGAAAAGCGTGGAGGAAACTGCCCCCATAATTAAATCACCTCCCACCAGGTCCCTCCCTTGACACTGGGGATTATGGGGATTACAATTTGTGATAATATTTGGGTGGAGACACAGAGCCAAAACATATCATTTCACCTTTGGCCCCTCTCAGATCTCACAACCTTTTAATGTTTCAAAATCAAGCATGCCTTCCCAACAACAGTCCCCCAAAGTCTTAACTCATTTCATCATTAACCCAAAAATCCAAGTCCAAAGTCTTATCTGAGATAAGGCAAGTCTCTTCTGCCTAGGAGCCTGTAAAATCAAAATCCAGTTAGTTATTTCCAAGACACAATGGGGGTACAGGCATTGGATAAATGCTCCCATTCCATATGGGAGAAATTGGCCAAAACAAAGTGGCTACAGACCCCACGCAAGTCTGAAATCCAGTGGGGCAGTCATTACATCTTAAAGCTCCAAAATAGTTTCATTTGACACATCTCACACCCAGGACATGCTGATGAAAGGGGTAGGCTCCCATGATCTTGGGCTGTTCCACCCTCTTGGCTTTGCAGGGTACAGCCCTTCGGGCTGTGTTCACAGCTGGTGTTAGGAACTTGTGGCTTTTCCAGGCACACAGTGTGAGCTGTCAGTGGATCTACCATTCTGAGTTCTGGAGGATGGTGGCCCTCTTCTCACAGCTCCACTAGGCGGTGCTCCAGTGGGGACTCTGTGTGGGGGCTCCAACCTCACATTTGCCTTCCACACTGCCCTAGTAGAGTCTCTACATGTGCCTCCACCCCTGTGGCAAACTTCAGCCTGGACATCCAGGTGTTTTCTTACATCCTCTGAAATATAGGCAAAAGTTCCCAAACTTCAATGCTTGACTTCTGTACACCTGCAGACCCGACACCATATGAAAGCTGCCAAGGCTTGAGGCTTGTATCCTCTGAAGCAATGGCCCAAGCTGTACTTTGGCCCCTCCTTTTGGCCATGTCTGGAACCAGAGCAACTGGGATGCAGGGCACCAAGTCCCAAGGCTGCACAAAGCTACTGGGCCTGGGGCCAGGTCCAGGAAACTACTTTTCCCTCCTAGGCCTCCAGGTCTGTGATGGGAAGGGCTGCTGTGAAGGTCTCTGACATGCCCTGGATACATTTTCCCCCTTGTATTGGTGATTAACATTGGACTCCTTGTTCCTCATGCAATTTCTGCAGCTGGCTTGAATTTCTTCCCAGAAAATGTTGTGTTTTTTTTTCTTTTTTTCCACCGCATGGTCAGCCTGCAAAATTTTCAAACTTTTATGCTCTGCTTCCCTTTGAAACATAAGTTCTAATTTCAGATAATCTCTCTCAAAGTTCGAAGTTCCAAAGACCTCTAGGGCAGGGGCAAAATGCTGTCAGTCTCTTTGCTAAAGCATAGCAAGAATGATCTTCACTCCAGTTCCCAGGAAGTTCCTCATCTCCATCTGAAAGCACCTCAGTCTGGACTTCATTGTCCATATCACCATCAGCATTTTGGCCAAAAGCATTCAACAAGTCTCTAGGAAGTTCGAATTTTCCCACATCTTCCTGTCTTCCTCTGAGCCCTCCAAACTGTTCCAACTTCTGCTTGTTACCCAGTTCCAAAGCTGCTTCCACATTTTCAGATTAACTTTTTAGCAGTACCCCAGTCTCTGCAGTACCACTTTCCTGTATTAGTCAGTTTTCACACTGCTACAGAGAACTACCCAAGACTGGGTAATTTATAATAGAAAGAGGTTTAATTGACTCACAGTTACACATGCCTAAAGAGGCCTCAAGAGACTTACAATCATGGCAGAAGGGGAAGCAGGCACCTTCTTCACAAGGCAGCAGGAGAGAGAGTGCAAAGGAGGAACTCTTGGATACTTAGGCACGCAACACCATGCCAAGCTAATTTTTGTATTTTTAGTAGGGATAGGGTTTCACCATGTCTGCTGGGATGGTCTTGATCTCTTGACCTCGTGATCTGCCCTCCTTGGCCTCCCAAAGTGCTGGGATTACAGGCATGAGCCACTGTGCCCAGCCTCATTGTTTATTAACAGTTATATTCAAAGCCAGGCACAGTGGCTCACACCTGTAATCCCAGCACTATGGGAGGCCAAGGTGGGCAGATCACCTGAGGTTGAGAGTTCGAGACCAGCCTGACCAACATGGAGAAACCTCATCTCTACTAAAAACACAAAAATTAGTTGGGTGTTGTGGCACATGCTTGCAATCCCAGCTACTTGGGAGGTTGAGGCAGGAGAATCGCTTGAACCTGGCAGGTGGAGTTTGCAGTATGCAGAGATGGTGCCATTGAATTCCAGCCTGGGCAATTAAAGCAAAACCCCGTCTCAAAAAAAAAAAAAAAAAAAAAAACAAGTGATATTCAAAACCAATCACATATTTTTTGGCTCACCAGAAGCATAACCTGGCTGACCTGACTTTTTAAATGAGCATTATTTGTAGTTTTCCCAGATGTATAATTGTAATTTAGGTTCTTAGTTTCAGTTTGTCCAAATTTTCAATTTATGTACTTGGTGTCTGTGTGTACACACAGTTACATGGTGTGTGTGTGTGTGTGTAGGCTTGTATCTTCATTCTCTCTAGTTTTTTATGTCCTCCAGAAATTACCCTGGATGCTACTTTTAAGTAACAATTTTGTTTTAAATCTGGCTACCTTGCCTTTATTCTCTACATATGATGAACCTTCAGTCTCAAGATATTCTTAATTCTTCCTCCTTCACAAAATGAATCTCATTTTTCCATGAGTTGTAAACAAGGAAAAACCACAAAGCCATGGCAGGGACATAGACTTTGATCAAGACAAATGCAACCTTTCTAAAATACCCTAAAGAATTTAACACAAAACAAACCAACTTGAGTTTATGCCTAAACTAAAGAAACAACTCTCTCTATAATATATTGTGTGGTTCACATGAAATTTTCCCTCTGCATTGTTTGTCTGGCCTGAAACAACTGAAACGAATATTAAAAGCCAAGCTCCATTTGAAAAATTCTATAACTTACGATGTATAAGAAGCAGTAAGAAAATTGCTGATAAAGTAAAAATATTGTTAGGGAGTATGCAGTCAATGATCAGGTGGTAGGTAAATAAAACTGTCAAAAAATGTGGAAGCATTTAGTCCTCTCTGTGGAGCACGGTCTCAGAACGTCATCCTCAGAGGAGATGACACTTGAACTGTGTCTTGAAAATAAGAAGGGATTGTCTAGATTGGTAGTACAGAGAGAAGATGAAAACTGTCGTGTTTAAAAACGTCTTAATTTTTGGAGTCTCATTTTTGTTTAAGAAACTAACCTGAAATATAAGTTTTAAAGGATCTGGAAGAAAGAAAGATTGTAAAATTACAAGATGTTAGCTCTAAACAGGAAACAAATTCTGGACAGTCCTATGTATGACACCAAAGAGTTTGGACATTGTCCTGAGCAATAAATATCTGCAAATGAAAAAAAAAAAATATATATATATATATATATCAGGCTGGACACAGTGGCTTATGCCTGTAATCCCAGCACTTTGGGATGCAGAGGCAGGTGGATCACTTGAAGTCAGGAGATTGAGACCAGCCTGCCCAACATCGTGAAACTCTGTCTCTACTACAAATACAAAAGTGAGCCAGGCACAGTGGTATGTGCCTGTAGTCCCAGCTATTTGGAAGGCTGAGGCCGGAGAATCCCTTGAACCTGGGGGGCAAAGGTTTCGGTGAGCTGAGATTGCGGCACTGCAGTCCCGTCTGACAGAGCGAGTCTGACAGAGCGAGACTCCATCTCAAAATAATAATAATAATAACAATAATAATAATAATAACAATAATAATAATAATAATAAAATAAATAAATTTTAAAAAATCAAACAAAAGCAATTATTTTTTACTCTATGTACAAAGAAAGCATCACCCCAGGTTTCAGCCTTTTTTAAAATTTTTCTCCCCTACACTTTGAAATGCACTCAGGACAGATAAAGGGTTATACACAGTAACAGTTTAACCCTCTGAGTGTAACTGTCTGGTTGTACTCTCCAGGAGTTGACTTAGGAATTTTCCGAACTATTATTGTTGTGGCATTAAGAAAGTTGAGATGAGGTTGTTTGTGAGTTTGTGTTTCATTGTTGTTGTTTGCTTTACATATGTTTCTTTATAATTTAAGGATCTTTGTTTTTCTCATTGAAAGTTAGCTGACAAATGTGTTTTAGTATCTTCATATAAATTCAGCCTTGAAAATACCCAAACTTGCGGAAATATCAGGCTATTAGTATTACTTTTTAAAATACCAGGTGAAGACAATATTCTTTTTCATTTCATTCCATTTATTTATTTCAATTAATAAATAAAAATTGTATCTATTTATGGTGTACAACCCGATGTTTAAAAGTATTTGAATGGCTAAAATCAAACTAATTGACATATACGTTATCACACATATTTATTTTTTGTGGTAAGAACACAAAATCTACTCTCTCAGCAATTTTCATGCATATAATACATTGTTACTAGTTATAGTCACCATGTAGGATGGAGCTTACTGCATGTTTTTATTCACTGGAGGAAATTGTTAGGTTTATATTTCAGATAGAGCTTTTTGTCTGCAATGTGGAGGATGAGTTGGACTAGGGGGTGCCATTAACAGACAAGTTGCACTCAGAAGTCTTGGTGAGACATGAGCACATAAACTATGGCAGCAGTCATGAAAGTAGAGAGGAGGAGTTAGATCAGGTATATAAGAAGGTAGAATTTACAGGACTTGTTGATTGATTATCTGCGGGCTTCAGGGAGAGCTGGCTATCTAAATTATATCCCTGATATAGAATTTAAATGTGTGGGTGCATAATGATAAACATTTGGGGAAAGATGATTTTATTCTATATGTGGTGTATGAGGTAACTTGAGACTAATTATAACCATCCCCTATACCCTTGTGTATACAGGGACAGAGTCTAGAGGACGAATTTATAGAGTAAATATGGATTAGTTTAATAGACATTTTTGAGCACTTACTATGTACCAGGTAGTGTTCTGGGGATGCAGTGATTAGTAACAACCCTTCCCTGAAGGAGCCTATTGCATTAGACTAAATATAGTAGTCAACAGCAGAAGTTGTCCTCATAAGGATGGATGATCATTTTTGTAAGAAATAAAATGAGGAGAGATCGAGGAACAAGGAGGGAAAGAGAAAGGGAAAAGGAGAAGTGAGAAACACAGATTTTCAGATGGAATGGGTAAATTTCAACCTTTAAGGGACATCAGTAGAAACACTGCTAAAGTAAATTAAATGCTTAGAAAAGTAAAAACAGTGAACTAGAATTATACAGCAGAAATTGGTGTTTTAGAATCCAAGGAATGAGAAAAGCCAAGAGTTATAATTTTATGAAAAGTTAAATTAAAGAAATCCAAGGGACGTGAAAGACAAAAATAATTTATTGAAATTTAACAGGCCCACTGATCACCTTTTAGAGAGTAGTGTCAGTAAAATCATAGAGGCAGAAGCCTGATGGCAGAGTGGTAAGAAGTAACCGGAATGTGAGATCTCCTGATTTGAAATAAATGCAACAAACATTCTTTTTTTAGCAAAAATTTCACAGTGGGAGGAATAAAAAAGCTATAATTGCAGAAACAAGGGGCATTTTCTATTTTTTAAGTTTGCAAAGACAAACATTTTATTGCATATGAAAAAGCAGTGATGAGGGAGAGGAAAAAAAGTTAAAAATACAATAAGGGGGAAGACAGCAACCTATTTTATGAGTAAAGGAGTAAAGGCAAGAAACTTTTTTGATAAGCACAAGTAGTGGGATTTGCTTGAACATGAGAAAAGACAGATTTTTTTCAGACTCGATGAAATGAGGTGACAATGGATAAATATATATACGTATATACACATGTGTATATATATATATATATACACACACACACACATAGAGAGAGAGAGTGTGTGTAAGAGAAAAAGAGATTAACATTTCGTATTTTATTTATGTGGGAAGAATGTAGATGTTGTTTCAAGGTTGAGAAAATAATACTCCCATTTGCTTTCACTAGTTAAAATTCATCCCTTTCCTAAATGTTTATTTGTTATAGGATCCTTTTGATTACTAAAATGATGAGCTGTTATAACCCTCTTAAATTGAATGACCTAGCAAGCAGCACATTATATTGGTCAATTGCACATGTCTATAAGGCTGACTGCATTTAATACACTGGCATAATTGCAAGTCTGCTCTTAATAAATTATTGCCAACATCCTTTCTATTGAATTACTTTATGCTTGTGAAAAAACATCAAACGGGTTTTACAGGTAAAACAATTCTCCTGCTATATTTTAAATATAGTGTCTTTCTAAATTTTAAATGCAATTTATGTTCATCAGCATAGTATGGACCTTTATAATTCTACCAGGTTATCTAAAAGGCACCTTAAACTTAAATGTGTTACGTCAAACTATTGATATCCCTTTAACCTGCTATTTAGCTCAGAAAATAGCACTACCATTCATCACAAAACAAACACAACAAACAAATCTTAGAAAAATTACTGACCCCTTTCTTTCTCCCACATTTTCATAAATGCATAGGCAAATCTTGCATCCAACCATTATTAATAAAGGCTTTTCCCGATAAACTTTAGAGAATAACTTCTCATGAACTTCTATTGTCTTTCCAGCTTTAGTTTTTCTTTTAAGCACTATCATCACCTGACATTGTTTCTACCCATTTGGATATAAATTACATGGAGGCAGGAATTCTACCAGTTTTGTTGAATGTTAAATCCCCAGTACATGCAAATGGTAATTAATACATATTTTTGAGTGAATGAGGGAATCTCTCTGTTTGGAAATCTGTGTGCTGATATTCTTTTCTCATCAATTTGATCAGGGATTAAAGAGAGATGATGGGGCAGAAAGAGGGAATAGCATTGAGACAGCTGGCTCATCCATATCTGTGATTACTGATGTTTTAAACTGCATTAGATTATTGTGAGTGACTGAAAATGACCTGAAAGCTATAAGGTTTGCTTAAAATGTAATTACATGTTTTAAAAGCGAGGTAAGAGAGAGGTGAATGAAGACACATAAAACTTTATTATAAACATACTAGGTTCAGACTGTTCAATAACCTTCTCATGTATTGATAAAAAATGTCTGTGAGAGTCAAAATGAACAGATCCATAAATGGGCAATTTTATATATTTAAATTTATTTTCAAATATTACACTGTCATACAATGACTACACTATAGTGTGAATTATAAAGTAAGCCATTCAGTTTACCTGCTTTTTATGTATTGGTTTGATTGCTGTTTTTATTAATGGCCATTGGAAAACCTACATCAATTCACAAAAGATTCGAGGAGGTTTCAGTATAGATAAATTGATTGGTTGCCTACCGAATTTGTAGGTAGAATTACGTTGTCCAACTTCTATAGCCAAAATTGTAAAAGTTTATTAACATAATCATTGATAATGGTTGATATCTTCTTTTAATATACTTGCTATGAGCTTCACTTAACCACTGAGATTTAGAGAAGTTTAAATGTGTGAGCTCTCAGGGCAGTGTGCTTCAGGTTCAATTCTAGTTCTACCACATATAAACTGTGTATCCAGGGGCAAATTATTCAAATATTTTTCATCTATTAAGTTGGGGTATCAGTATAATTATTCTATGGGTTGCTATGATGATAAGGTGAAATAATACAGCTAAAGTGCTTAGAATAGTGCCTTGTAATAAATAATCCTTAAATAATTTTAGCTATTGTTAATAACACTGTGTAGTATGTATTTTTATTATCCAAATTATTATCTGAATATGGGATAATTATTCCCTATCTGTTAACATGGAGAGGATATAAGTTTTTAATGATCACATAATGAATAAATGTCAGAGCCAGGAAATTTCATATTCTTGAATTTCATGCCACCCCTAGAGAAGCAGGAAATATGAATTGATATTGAAATACATCCCCAAAAATAGGTTAAAAATAATTAATTGTTATGAAATATGTTTTATAGAAAAAGAGAACAAAATGAAAAAAAACACTGAATGGCAATAGATAATTTGAAAAACAGAAGTCAGATATATGTTGCTTATAAATAATAACATTTCTACATTGGAATGATATTTAAATACATTTTAATGGAATTCTCACCTTTAAAATCAAGTTTGGTAAAAATTTTATTCAGAT
This sequence comes from Nomascus leucogenys, assembly GCF_006542625.1. Classification (NCBI taxonomy): domain Eukaryota; kingdom Metazoa; phylum Chordata; class Mammalia; order Primates; family Hylobatidae; genus Nomascus; species Nomascus leucogenys. The sequence continues at coordinate 42,797,029 of NC_044400.1, forward strand.
TTTTCTGGAATCATAAATTTGATTCGATTTTGAATTCTGCAGTGAAAATTAATTTGAAAATTTCACACACACACACACCACATACCAATTATTGCTACTGCTAATGATCCTAATAGAGTTCTGTAGAGTGCTACAGATCTTTGTTCTAGGCTCAGTGCAGACCAATGTCGAACATCCATCTCATGGAAAAGATATGTTTAACATATTTGCAGATCCAAGAAGCTAGAAAGCAGAACTAATACCAGGTATCATAAACCATGTTTCAATAATGAGTTGAATGATATTTTTGTGTAAAACCAAGATAATGTAGTTTCATGAAAGTAAGTCAAAAATTTCTTATCAATTTTTTTAATTTCAAAGAATTGCACAAGTATAAGATTAGAGATTCCTAAAGTAAAGTAAGTGAACCTGCTACTGTGAGCAGGAGATCAAAAAGCAGCAAACAAATAAACAAACAAATGCCCAGAAACACAGATTCCACATTTTTGAGTCCTTGAGCCAATGTTAGCAAGCCTTTACCTTCAAAATTCTTGCTATGTGAGAAAAATTAACTCCTGCTATTTAAGCCACTATTTGTTAAGCATTTTGTTACTTACAGGGATAGAATATCTAGTTGATACACCATCTATATGCTGTTGGCTTTTTATGTACGTTTCTCAGAACTCTTGTGTTTGCACAGGGTGAATATTTGTTAACTAACCTATGAATAAAAGAACTTGATCTCTTTAAGAAATTCCTATTTGACATCTATAATTGAATGTTTTGAATCAAATGTATTATGGTCGAAGCTGGACTTTTAATTGTCTCTATGCTTTAAAACTTATTTTTTATAATATTTAAATAAATGAGGTAATATTTACCAATGTGTTCAAACAAAAATCAGGATTCATCTTTGATTATTCTCTTTGGATATTTTGTTTGTTTTTGTTTTACTATCTGAAGACTATGCTCATTCCCACTTCTAGCTTCTATGCATAATCATTTATTGTATATGAAACACTGTTTCTAACCTTTACGTGGCTATTTCCTTTCTTTTTTTAATTCTTGAATTACAAAGCCTATTCACAGAGAGAACTTCCCTGATTTCATAGGTAATTCAGTTTCTCAGTTGTTCGCTATCACAGGACACTATTTTTTTCACTTCATTGTATTTATTGTGGATATGATAATTGTTTTTAATTGAGATTTTTTTTAAAAAATGAGATTAGAACAATAGGATAATTGTGTTTTTTAAAATATTGACTGTGGGTGTATTGTTGTCCCACAATAGGAGATACATAAATTATGAATATATTTACCTTTCTTTATTTGGGCAGGAAAATAGGGTCTGGGGGCAGTGAAACTAGAAGTAAATCAAATGAAAAAAAAAAACAACTTTCTATGACCAAGTAAATAACTTTGTAACTTCACTTCAGCTATGGCAGAAAACATCCTCTTCATTTGCATAGGGTGCACATCAAGTAAATTACTTTGTAACCTCACTTTATCCTCTCATTTGCATAGGTCGTATACAAAGTAACCAATGGGAAATCTCTAGAGGATATTAAAATTCCAGAAAATTCTGTAACAGGCTCTTGAGCCACTTGCTCAGGCGTGCTCCCACCCTGTGGCGTGTGCTTTTATTTTCAATAATCTCTGCTTTTGTTGCTTCATTCTTTCATTGCTTTGTTTGTGCATTTTGTCCAGTTCTTTGTTCAAAATGCCAAGATCCTGGACACCTTCCACTGGTAACTTATTTGCCTTTCTCTATGGCATTCAAATTCAAGTTTAAATAAAATCTGCATTAGCTATCTATTGCTACATAGCAAATGACCCCAGAATTTAGTAATGTAAACATGAAGCATTTATCTCATAGTTTCTGTGGCTTACAAGCCTGGGTGCAGATTAGCTGGGTGCCCCTAGGTCAGAGTTCCTCACGAAGCTGCAACTGAGGGGAGGATGTTAATAAGCTCACTCATATTAACTGTTGGCACACTTTAGTTCCTGGTGAGTTGTTGAATAAAGGACCTTAGTTCCTTACTGGTTGTTGGCTCCAGACTTCCCTCAGCTTCTTGCCACATAGGACTCTCCAGAAAGAATCTCACAACGTGTCAGGTGGCTTCCTTCAGAACAAGCTAGTGAGTGAGTGAAAATGAGTGAGCAAAATGGAACCTACATGTGTGCAATGGTGTATTCCCATAGTCCCAACTACTCTGGAGGCTAAGGCAGTAGGATAGCTTGAGTCCAGGAGTTCTGGGCTGTAGTGCACTATGCTGATCAGTGTTTGCACTAAGTTCAGCATCAATATGGTGACTTCTTGGGAGCTGGGATCACCAGGTTGCCTGAGGAGGGGTTAATCATCCCAGGTAGGAAACAGAGCAGGTCAAAACTCCAGTATTGATCAGTAGTAGGATGGTGCCTATGAATAGCTGCTGCACTCCAGCCTGGGCAACCTAGAGAGACCCCCATCTCCAAAAAAGTAAAAGAAAAAGAAATTGAACCCACAGTCTTTCTGTAACCTACTCCAGAAAATGGAATTCCATCATTATAGCCATATCTCATTCATAGGAAGGGAATCTTTAGGTTCTGCCCACACTCGATTGGAGGGGAATACATAAAGGCATAAGTATTAGGAGACAGAGGTCATTCAGGGTCATCTTAGACTCTCCCTACACCAAACAATATTTCAGAGTTTTAAATTCAGTCATTATGCTGTGACTTCAGCATGATACTTTTTATCCTCTAGAATGTAAGGGCCACAGATACAGAATATAATGTTTGTTTAAAACTGTATCTCCAGCTTTCTGACTACTGCAGGACCATATTAAGCACTTGTGTTAGGCTAAATAATGCCTGCCCCCAAAGATGTTTGCATTCTAATCCCCTGAACTGGTGACTGTATTACCTTGCATAGTAAAAAGGGATTTTTCAAACATGATTGTGTTATGGATTTTGATACAGAATTTACGGTGAATTATCTTGGTAGGCCAGTGTAATAACAAAGGCCCTTGAAAGAGGGAGGCAGGAGGATCAGAGTGAACAGGAGATGTAATGATGAAGCAAGAGGTTGCAGTGATGGCAAAGAAGAGGCCAAGGAATACAGGCAGTCTCTAGAAATTGAAAACGGCAAGGAAACAAATTATCCCCTAAATTTTTCAGAAGAAAAGCTCTAAACTGCTAATCCATTCTGGACTTCTTACCTCCAGAATTATAAGAGAATAAATTTGTATTGTCTTATGCTACTAAATTGTGGTTATTTGTTTCAGCAATAGAAAACTAATAAAGCACTCAAGAAATACTTGTTGAATGAGTAAAAAGTTCTATACAGTTTTCACACAGCATTACAACTGTCATTACATGTCCATCCCCCTCGCAAAATTAAAAAGGCAAAGAAGTGAAATTATGAGGAAGAAAGGAGTAAAATATTTCAGTGAGTTAAGAAGAAGGAAGAATGGAAGGAAGAAAACGAAGAGTGGAGGGAACATAGGATGGGAGGGTAGAAGGAGAGAGGGAGGAAGGAAAGGAAGCTCAGTTTTAGATTGTCAAAATTATATTACCCAGATTATGCGAAAGAATCATCCAATTACATTTTAAAGGGGTTAAACATCAACTAATGTTTAATCCTTTGTATGACATTTTCAATAATCCTTTGAAAAATTAAGGGGTATATATATAGAGGTGACTGACATGATGGAAACCAAAATTAAATATATTAGTTGAGGAAATAAAGTGAGTAGTCAGAAAAACAAAACAAGCAAAATAAGACAGTACTGTGATTAGAGATTTGTCAAAGCATGAGTTAAAACATAAGCTTTGAATTTGTAATGCTTAAAACACTTAGTAGGTGTAAAATAAATGCACTTGAAACTCCTTTCTAAATATAACAGTCCATGATATCACGATTGTTAGATTACAAGTTCTAAGTTGAATTTTTCAACCTCTATAATACCTTTTAAAGTTGTATGTATTAGTGTCAGCTAAAAATGTATCTAAACCCAATATATATGCACGCATTTTACAGAATTATGCAATATAAACAAATCAATTCAATGAAGTACATGTCAATAACCAAATTCTTCTTAGAGAAAGGTAAAATATCTTTTAGCTTTTCCTGTTATTTTGCAATTCACTAAGAATAAAGAGAGGCTGAGTGAAGTGTATATTTAAATTGTAATCCAAATGCAAATGTAATTGAATACATTTCATAAAATCCACTGGAAATACTCCTACAGGTGTAGATAAATTCAGTAAATTTCTTAAAGTAAACATTACATACATTGCTCTTAGAATTTTATATTAAAAAACTATGATGATTTTTCTGTGTTTAGAACTCCATATTATTTAAACTGATTTTACAGTACTAAATTGTATTTATTTAAATATATGTAATGTGGACTATTACAAAGATTTATATTCTAAAAGTATTTGAATATTAGTAGAACTTCACTATCAACATATTCCAAGGACTCATGAAATTACAGTTTTTTTGGAAAAAAGCTAAAGGGGCTTCCAAAGGGAATTAGTAAAAACAAATCACCTGTCAAATTCTAATATCAGATTTTCCATCAAAAGTCAACCATGAAATGTCTTTGTACATTAAAAATGGTTATACTAATAATGCATCAAATGGAATATTTGTTTGATCGTAGCTTGTATTTAATAAATCATCTTTCTTCCTTAATTCATACAAATACATATATCACTGATGTTTTCCAGGAAACCTGTCTTTAGAAGGCTAAAGCTATTTATAATGAACTGGCATCTTACAATTAAATAGAGGAAGTGATATTTATAACTTTTTGTTGTCTTTGAAGTATATGAAAGAATAAGACGTAATATGCCCTTTCTTTCACTGCATTTGGTCCATGTTTTGGATTTTTATATAAGAGTAGTCAGTAGTTGGATCTCATTTTTTAAAAAAATCCACCAAGAAGCAACATATTAAAACAAACACCCATGGACACACCCACACTCACACAAATAGCCCTTGAGTAAATGTGTTTGGGGGTGGGGCGGGGGGTGGTATGTGCATGTTTTAAAGTTAGGAAGGATGAGGATGAGTTTAGTGGAGGAGGTTGGTAGTAATTAAAACAAGTTAAAACAATAGACTGCAGCTCTTCCAGGAACGGATTACATAACAAACCTTAAGGGAAATTGGAAAATCTATTAGTTTAGAGCCTAGATGTGTCTAACTACTAGGTAAAAACGATGGAACTCCATTAGTGCTTCAGAATGAGAACTTCAGACAACACAGCATATAATAATTGTTAAGCTAAAATCCCATCAGTAATCACCTGGAATCAAGTAGCCAGTGAAGGAAAGTCTTTGAATGAAATGAATTATAGCTTCTTTAAGACAGAACAAAGGATATCAATTTGAGACTGTAGTGTGATGTGACTCCTTGTCATGGCACTTAAAAGTTAATTTAAAAAATTTTTAAAATTATAAGATCAAGTCTCTAAATTCTTAGTTCAAAGTGTGGTAGACTGCAAAAATGAACTCTAATAATTTCTCCGATTCTTGTATGCTTATGCCACTCAACAAAGATAAAGTTAGCTCCTTTCTCTTCAAATCTGGGCTGCTGTTGTGACTGATTTTGATCAACAGAATGAATGAAGAATGATACTGTATGATTTCTAGGGCTTGGGCTTCAGAGATCCTAGTAGGTTCCACTTTCACCTTACTGGGATTCAGCCCCCATGAAAAAAAGCCTGAATCACACCTTTGAGTGATAAAAGAATTCATAAAACAGAAAGGACCAATGGATCCCCAGCCATAATATAGTCATGCCAGTAAGGCTCTAAAAAACATGGGGGTAGCCATCTGGGATCCTCCGGTCCTCGCTGTGGCTGTAGACAACACCATATGGAACAGAGACAAGCCACCATCAGTAGGCTGAATAATGGTCCCCTGAGAAATTTCTGCCCCCTAATTCCTGGAAACTATGAATGACATCTTTTATGGCAAAAGGAACTTTGCAGATGTGACTAAGTCAAAGATCTTGAGATAGGAAGATTATCCTTGAGTATCTAGTTGAGCCTTAAATAAGGCTCAACTTATTTATTCTTAAATAAGAATCCCACAGTTTCTTAAAGAGAGAGGCAAAGAGTCTGATACACATTTTTTACAGTAGTAAGAAAAGTAGTAATTTTCATGAATATAATATGTGTAAGAAATGTTATATTCATATAAATATACATGCACATTTCTTACTAGTGTAAATAAAGTTGTATTCAAGTAAAAAGCAAGATGTTGGAGTGATGTGAAGAAGGAGTCATGAACCTAGGAGCCAAGCTGTAAGAAAATAAATTTGTATTGTTTTAGGCCTCTTAGTTTTTGTTAATCTGTAACAGCAACAATAGGCAACTATTACAATGCCTCTGTTGACTCCTGCACAAATTATACGATAGTGAGGAATAATGAATAGTTATTGCTATTTCATGCCACTAAATTGGAAGGCAGTTGTTAGGCAATAATAGAAAACTTTAATACAAAATGTGAGTACAAACCCAGGCTCCTTATAACTGTGCTAAAAGAAACTGCTGGTTAGAGTCTCAGGAGTAAGATAACTAAGAATTAAGGTTAAAGTATATTCTATATATTTACAGTGCTAGTTGAGTTCAAAGAGTAACAAAATCTTTTGTTTGTTTGTTTGTTTGTTTTTTGAGATTAAGTCTCCTCTTGTCACCCAGGCTGGAGTGCAATGAGGTGATCTCGGCTCACTGCAACCTCCGCCTCCTGGGTTCAAGCCATTCTTCTGCCTTAGCCTCCCGAGTAGCTGGGATTACAGGCACCTGCCACCACGCCCAGCTATTTTTGTTTGTTTGTTTTTTAGCAGAGACGGGGTTTCACCATGTTGGCCAGGCTTGTCTTGAACTCCTGACCTCAGACGATCCACCTGCCTCAGACTCCCAAAGTACTGGGATTACAGGCACGAGCCACCACGCCCAGCTCACAAAGTCTTTTATGTGAAATGTCGTAGCCTGTCAGCAAACAGTGGACAACTGATAAGTGGAATGGAGATTTTGAGATTCACAATACAAAAAGCGTAACACCCAATTAGTCTCATTTGGTTGCAGAGCAAAGCTCTGACCATGCCAAAGGTCTCTAACCTGAGGGAGTTACTTTGCAATGCTCTCTATAGTGATAACTTAAACCAGGTCACAGTAAAGTTCTAGATGATAATAACAAGGGCAACCCATGAGAAGATATATTTGCGAAACAACATCACGGATTTGTTAATTCATAAAAAGTCTACAATTTGCGTCTTATATTTGGGCAAAGAATCCTGAAAGTGTTTGTACAAAAAGTGGAGAATGTAATTTTACACTTAAATGGATTCATGGATTATGTTGTACTCATCAAAAATATTGCTTCCTTCCATTTCCTTTGCTACTGTCATCATGTAATTTTATTGTTACATATTCTATAAACTCACAATAACTTGTTATTTTTATATTAGAAAGTTATATTTAACTGATTTAAAATAATTATTGTTAAATAATATATTATATTTTATATTGTATATAAATATTATATATTATATTATATTGTATATAAATATTATATATTATATTATATTGTATATAAATATTATATATTATATTATATATATTATTTTATATTGCATATATAACATTATATATTATATATAATAATTAATAATTATTAAAAATATTATTATAATTAAAATAATTACTCTATGTGTGCCCAATTTTCTCTCACATATCTTATTTATTTGTATTTGATAAACTTTTTTTTTTTTTTTTACTTTTATTTTAGGTTCGGGGGTACATGTGCAGGTTGCTTATATAGGTAAATTATGTGTCACAGGGGTTTGGTGTACAGATGATTTCATCACCCATTTAATAAACATAGTATCAAATAGGTAGGTTTTTGATCTTCACCCCCCACCCTCCAGTCTAAAGTAGGCCCTGCTGTCTATTGTTCCCTTATTTGTGTCCATGTGTTCTCAATGTTCAACCCCTACTTATAAGGAAGAGCTTATGGTATTTGGTTTTCTTTTCCTGTGTTAGTTTTCTTAGGATTATGGCCTCTAGCTCCATCCATGTTGCTGCAAAGGATGTGATCTTATTCTCTTCTGTGGCTGTGTAGTATTCCATGGTGTATATATACCACGTTTTCTTTATCCAATCTACCATTGATGGGCATTTAGGTTGATTCCATGTCTTTGCTATCGTGAATAGTGATGTGATGAATATACGTGTGCATGTCTCTTTATGGTAGAATGATTTCTTTTCCTTTGTGTATATACAGAGTAATGGGATTGCTGGATTGAATGGTAATTCTGTTTTGTTATTTGAGAAATTGCCACACTGCCTTTGGCAATGACTGAGCTAATTTACATTTCCACCAGCAGTGTATAAGCATTTGCTTTTCTCCACAATCTCACCAGCATCTGTTATTTTTTGACTTTTTGATAATATCCATTGTGACTGGTGTGAGATGGTAATCTCATTGTGGTTTTGATTTGCCAACAAATGTATGAAAAAATGCTCAACATCACTAGTCATTAGGTAAATGCCAATCAACACTTCCTTTTAAGATATTTTTTCTTCTTTTTTTTAGTGAAGGTCTGTTGATAGTGAATTCTCTCCTCTGTTTTTTGTACTTAAAATGTCTTCGTTTCACATTTGCTTATGAAAGAGAAGTAGATCATTTTGTACTAGAGTTACGTCAGCTCTTGGGCTATGCCACAATTTTGTCTACAGAAACCTTAATTGGTAACATGATAATTTCAGCTGATGACATCACTCTCACATGACTACAAGAGCAGAAAATAGAAAATGACCTAAAAGTTTTGGTGAGACACTTGCATGTTAGAAGATGTAGATATGTCACACAAACATACAGGGTACTGTTACCTCAGTGAAGTTTCTGTGGTCTGAACTGTGTCCGGAATTGGTGGGTTCTTGGTCTCACTGACTTCAAGAATGAAGCCGCGGACCCTCCCGGTGAGTGTTACAGCTCTTAAGGTGGCGCGTCTGGAGTTGTTCATTCCTTCTGATGTTTGGATGTGTTCGGAGTTTCTTCTTTCTGGTGGGCTCGTGGTCTTGCTGGCTCAGGAGTGAAGCTGCAGACCTTCACGGTGAGTGTTACAGCTCATAAAAGCAGTGTGGACCCAAAGAGTGAGCAGTAGCAAGATTTATTGCAAAGAGTGAAAGAACAAAGCTTCCACAGTGTGGAAGAGGACCTGAGCGGGTTGCCACTGCTGGCTCGGGCAGCCTGCTTTTATTCTCTTATCTGGCCCCACTCATGTCCTGCTGATTGGTAGAGCCCAGTGGTCTGTTTTGACAGGGCGCTGATTGGTGCGTTTACCATCCCTGAGCTAGACATAAACGTTCTCCACCTCCCCATCAGATCAGTTAGATACAGAGTATCCACACAAAGGTTCTCCAAGGCCCCACCAGAGCAGCCAGACACAGAGTGTCAATTGGTGCATCCACAAACCTCGAGCTAGACACAGGGTGCTGATTGGTGTGCTTACAATCCCTGAGCTAGACATAAAGGTTCTCCACATCGCCACCAGACTCAGGAGCCTAGCTGGCTTCACCCAGTGGATCCTGCACCGGGGCCGCAGGTAGAGCTGCCCGCCAGTCCCGTGCCGTGCGCTCGCACTCCTCAGCCCTTGGGTGGTCGATGGAACTGGGCGCCGTGGAGCAGGGCGTGGCGCTCGTCAGGGAGGCTCGGGACGCACAGGAGCCCATGGAGCGGGTGGGAGGCTCAGGCGTGGCGGGCTGCAGATCCCGAGCCCTGCCCTGCGGGAAGGCAGCTAAGGTCCGGTGAGAAATCGAGCGCAGTGCCGGTGGGTCAACACTGCTGGGGGACCCAGTACAGCCTCCACAGCCTCTGGCCTGGGTGCTAAGCCCCTCATTGCCCAGGGCCGGCAGGGCTGGCCGGCTGCTCCGAGTGGGGGGACCCGCCAAGCCTATGCCCACCCGGAACTCCAGCCGGCCCGCAAGCGCCGCGCGCAGCCCGGGTTCCCGCTCGCGCCTCTCCCTCCACACACACCTCCCCACAAGCCGAGGGAGCCGGCTCCCGCCTTGGCCAGCCCAGAAAGGCTCCCACAGTGCAGCGGTGGGCTGAAGGGCTCCTCAAGTGCCATCAAAGTGGGAGCCCAGGCAGAGGAGGCGCCGAGAGCGATTGAGGGCTGTGAGGACTGCCAGCATGCTGTCACCTCTCAGAACTATGGCAGGATATCCATTATACTTTGCATAATCATCACTTATGAAGGAGAAAGAAATTTACTCATCGGGCTTCTTTAACTTTTGGAAGTAATTTGCAAGTTTTTCTTCTTCTCCATGCTGTCTGATTTACCAAAAGGCCACCAAATCACAGTAGGGCTTTGAAAGAAGAGAAAGATCTCCACATGGTTCCGACTCCAATAAAAGCAGCCCTGACCTTGTGACTCAAATAATACAATGATGTTCTAAGAGTCTGTGGCAGATGAGGTGATAGAAATCACAACAGAGATCCCTTGGCTTTTATAGCAAAGTAATGCCCCTTAATCAAGTAGTAACTACTTTTTTTTTTTTTATGTTTCCAATTGATGCACTGTAATTGTACAAATTTGTAGGGTACAGTTTGGCATTTTGATGCACGTCTATGTTGTATATTGATACAATCAAGGTAGTTAATGTATCTGTTACTTCATGCATTTAGTATTTCTTCATGTTGAGAATATTCAAAGTGTGTCTTCTAGCTATTTTTAATACATAATATTTTACTATTTAACCAAGAAGACTATTTTCTTCTGCAAAATGGCTCTTCACTATATGTTGGGCACTGGTAGAGGGAGACTTATCCTGCTCCATGTCATTATACAAAGGGAGCTAGCTGCCCATAATATATAGGATGATATTTATCTAACCCATAGTATCAAACATATCCAGTAACATGCTATCTTAAAATAAAGTGAAGTGCCTGGGACCAGACCTGAGCTAGTACTGAAACCACAGATAAATTTAATTAACAAGTAACTCTACCCATACTAACATCTATCACCTTTTCAATAATATGCACTTCTGGACTCAGTGAGTACTGTCCATGATCATCTGAGAAAGAAAAAAAATTGTGAGTCTGATAAATAATACTCTGGCAAAAAATAAAATGACATGCTCTTACTTTACATACTTATAAAGCCGAGACCCTGGAAAACCACATAATCCTTTCAAAATTCCTCTGAAGGCAAAACTTCCAGTGGTGTATGCCATTGTCTATTTCTCTTAGAAGGAAAGATAGCCTAAGGTATCCTGTACATCAAGTTGGTGTCAAATGTTAAGATTTGGCCAGATGGCCAGGGGCCTGCAAATGATATGATTAGAGGACTAGTACCAAACTTAGTGTGGTTGAGGGCTTTTACTTAAGGTACTATATGGACACTATTACGAATGGCTAAAATTACCCTGCAGGATAGGAAACATATAGCAAAAGGTACAAATGAAGGAGAAATGAAAGGAGTATTAATGATATGAATAGTTTTCTTCTTTAGTGCCATCCTCTGTAACCATAACCAGTGGTAAAATTTAATAAAATACCACTAAATCATTGTACAAATAACTCTACCAAGAGTTCAGGTCTCATAGGAATAAGTTTAATCACATCTCTAAGCCAAAACCCCTATCATCTGGGGCCAGAGTAAACATAGAAACAGTGATTGGAAAAGGAAAGTAATAAACATAAGCGACAGATTCCTAGCCAAATGCAGACACAAGGCCTTATTTTGGTATTTTTTGCTATGCTACCTAAATATTTATATATTTTAAAAAAACACTTATTTAGCTCACATTGCCTTTTTAGTAATAATGTATATAAATTATACTGTCAGTAATTTATTTTACAATCTTGCTTTTAGAATGTATAAGATGGAAACAAAATAATATAAAAATTAGAGAATGTGATGAACATTTTGTAGGGATTCTGGACGTGGATCTGGTAGTTAAAACTGAAGAGATTTTCACTGGCTTCTTTAATCAGAAGGTGAATGAATACAAGTCATGTAGAATATAAGTCACCCTTACAAATGAAGGAAATCTTGACATTTGCAACAATATGGATAAATGTTAAGGACATAATGTTAAGTGAAATAAGCCAGGAACAGAAAGATAAATTTTACAGGATCTCACTTGTGTTGAGTCTGAAAAAGTCAGACTCACCGAAGCAGAGTTGAATAGCAGTAATCAAGATCTGAGGGGAAAACAGGATTTGAGAGACTTTGGTTAAAGGACACAAAATTTCAGTTAGAAGAAATAATTCCAAAGGGATCCATTGTATAAAACTGCAAATATAGTTAGTAACAATGTTTTGTAGAATTGAATATTAAGAGAGTAGATTTTAAGTATTCTCACCACAAATTAGTGATGTCTGTGAGATAATGCATGTGTTAATCAGCTTGATTTAATCATTCCATAATACATATTTCAAAACATCATGTTGTACACCATATATATATTTATTTGTCAATTAAAAATAATTGACTAAAAATATAAAAAAATTATATTCAGTTATATACTGCCTTAGAGGATTCTGTGTAATTCTTTTTTTTTTTTTGACAGGTTCTCACTCTGTTGCCCAGGCTGAAGTGCAGTGGCATGATCTCGACTCACTGCAACCTCTGCTTCCTTGGCTTAAGGGATTCTTCAGCCTCAGCATCCCAAGTAGCTGGCACTGTAAATGTGAGCCAACATGCCCAGATAATTTTTTCTTTCTCTTTTTCTTTTTTGTAGAAATGGTTTTTTGCCATGTTGCCCAGGCTGGTCTTGAAGTCCTGAGCTCAGAACCACCCACTTGCCCCGGTGTCTCAAAGTGCTTGGATTATAGGCATAAGCCACCATGCCCAGCAGTGTAATTCTTTTACTGTATATCGATCTGTCTCAGTTTATTTCATTTTTTCTCAAAGAGGATGATTTCTATGTACATGTGGGTTTTTCCCTACTTAAACGTTTTGAATGGTAAACGGTCTCTCTACAAAATGAAGGAAATCTATCTTTAGTGCATAACTCACCCCACCTGCTTCCCTGTTGCTCTGGCCCAAGTCTCTATTTTCATGTTGGTTACTCTTTGCTGTGATAACTAATGTGTAGAGTCTATTATGTCTAGGGGTCATCTATCTACTGTAGTGCCATTGTACTAAGGTTAATTCTTTCTTGCTCTTCTCTTTAGTTCATTCTTTTAAAACATTTTCAGCATTGATTTTGGTTATTTATTTACACATTTTCTCAAAACTTTGTGGCATACCAAATATTTTTGGTACTGTTTATTTGATGAGTAAAAATCTCTGCCCTCATGGAGTTATATTCTGGTAAGAAGAGACAGATTAAAGAAAGTAAAGTATTTTATATGTGTGATGATTATAAGAGTAATTGGAGAAAAAATAAACTGGTTAAATGAAAGGGGACTGCAGAGATGGCATTTTATTTTATGTTGCATAGTCAGAGAAGACCTCTCTGGAAATAACTTTTGAGCAGAAATGGGAAAAAAGTAGTTTAATATGAATTCAAAAGGAAGCTTGTCAGGTAGTATTATGTATCTCTATTTTAATGTAGAAATACATTAAGAAGCAATTCTGTAATTTTTAAATATTTTTTACAGATATCGTTACCTCAAATGATCTCTAATTTTATTTCATACTTAAAAGACACAATTTCTGTTACAGCATTTATATTTGCTTTTGTTCACATATATTTTAAAATTCTCTAGGTGAACATTTTACTATAATTTGAACTATCAAATCCTGAATAGATTAACCCATTTATGCCTGGGGTTGCAATTTTTTAAATTTGGGCATGAAATTCATATATGTTACCTAGAAAAGTTCAAGACACAAGAATTTGAAAAGGAAAAATTTTTATTATGTTGTATTGTTGAGTTATGTGGCATTCAAAAAATGGAACACTAGGCAAAATCCCTGCTACATTGTACGTAATGTATAAAATCATGTTTCTTGTCTCAGGGGGTGGTGAAACCTGCTGTCCAGTGTGATATTCAACAGAATGCTTCACATGCAAGGCAACATCACATTTTTCACACTGAAAAGTGTTGTTCTTATGACACTCAACACACCACATTTGCATTCCCTGCTTGACTATCCCGTGAAATGCCGTCATAATATGAGTCAGTGTTATGCTTCTGAGAAGGTCTTCTTTTTCAGCCAGGTTCTAGACGATGACCATGGGTCTTCAAATAATGGCATACCACACATTGATGAAACTCCGGAAAATCCACTGGCTTCTCATCATATGCTTTATGCAATTGCCAAGCATTTTGTAAGACCAATTTGAAACAGAACAAAAGAGGGCTTGATACCATTTATTTCCACGGATTGATGCCTGATACTTATTAATGTTTTCATCTGCTCTGCGTAGGACTCCCGTGAACTGGTTATATACAGTTTGATCGTGCTTGGCTGCTGACCTTGGATCTCCTTTTTCAGTTTCTGGGAATAACAACTGACAAGACACAGGGGATCAATACCAGCACCAGATGAGGCAATAGTGACAACACTGTTATCATTCCACCTGCAGACAGTATTGCCTTTGCCATCAATTCAATAATCGAATGTGCCTCTATCTTTTTTTCGTTAGAGCTACATCTGATTCCAATGGAACCTTGTCAATGTGATACTTTCTCACTGTATCTGCTGCCTGATGTCCCATTGAACTGAATTTATCAAGAAGTGCAATACTGGTGAAAAAGCTATCAAATACAAGATGGTATTGTCCAGGGTGTGTCTCTGTAATGGCCTCACCAAACTGAAGGACAAGTGATGCACCAACACCAGATTCCTCATGTTTAGTATCAGGGTTTTTACCCTGATAAAGCTGAAACCAGCAATGTAGCCCAGACATGTGGTACCACACCAAATCTTATAGCCAAACCGAATGGGCTTTCCCCAAATACATTGTTTGCACCCCTGACGACCAAAATAAGGAACCCTGGATTCATCAAAGCTGAAATATGTTTCATTTGGAAGAAATTTCATACATCTCTCATTGAGTGTGCTTGCGAGAGATCACCACTTGGAAAACTGGTCCATTGAATCCAAATTTGCATTGTCAGCAACATGCAAATTAGAAAATGTAGTTTCAAAACAGTCACGTCTCATGGCAATACATTATGCCAGTACATTATGCGTGTCTGTTCTTTGTTCCCCAAACACATGCCTTCTAGGAACTGAGATGTAACCGCTCAGAAAAATAATTTCCAGAAAAGATTTGAATTTGGAGGTAGTCAAGCCAAGACATCCTTACTTCGAGCACATAAGTTGGAGTCCTTGATAATGAATTCAACAACCTCATCATCATGAAAAAGCTCAAGAATTTCTATGGGAGTTATCATTTTGGTGAAGAAATCGTTTGGTGGTTCTGTAACTCTACCTCTTACGAGTTGCGCAGTTAGGCCAGCTTTTACCCATTTGCAAACAATTTTGGTCACTTTCCTCCTCTTTGATGGTGGAGGTTGCTGCACAGTAGATGTAGATGAAAATTCATCAGGAGAGTTATCTTTAGGTGCATATGAGGGATCATCTCAGTCAGATCCAGCATCAGAGCCATCTTGAATAAGATATGCAGTTGCATGCAACAAAGAACCTGGCGGATTATTTCTTGTTCCACATTCTTTGTCTCCTGAGTCCTCATCAGAAACAGGTGCTGTAGCATTTTCAGGTGATTGTGTCACTATAGCACTTGCTGTTATCTGTCTCTAAAAGGTGAATTGTTTCATGTAAACTTAGAGTTTGCAGCATCTTGGGACGAAAATGAAAAAAAAGAATGTATTATTAGTCTTAGTGGTAGTGGTTTTGCCTAGTGTTCCTAAAATAGAACGCGAAAAATGTCAAACCCATGACTAACGCAACAGTAATAATTTCGGTATTTTCTTTTCACCGCACAATAGCAAAATGAGTAGAGAAGTAATAAAAAATTAGTAGTATAGGTTGTAGTTCAGTAAAGTTATATGTACCTGTTTTTGTTTGTTTGTTTGTGGGTTGTTTTGTTGCTTTTTTGAGAGGGAGTCTTGCTCTGTCACCCATGGAGTGCAATGATACTATCTCAGCTCACCGAAACCTCTGCCTCCAGGATTCAAGCGATTCTCCTGCTTCGGCCTCCCGAGCAGCTGGATTGCAGGCGCTGGATTGCAATATATATATATTGCAAACTAGAATATATATATATTCTAGTCACAGAGCAGAGATTTCAGGTCTGAGGATGGTTTTACCTTCCCACTTTGACTCTGGCTATTTTTAGGGATATTTCTCCCTTCAGGCACTCCCAATGCTTCCCATGGGTTCAGGCAGCAGTAGGTCTCCTGCCAGGGAACCCAAGACAGTGGAGTAGCTGGTTGTTCACTTTTTCCAGTATAGACGCTATTATTCAGGGAAATTTTTTCATATGCTTGGTCCTGGGCAGATTGCAGGGAGGGATGTCATATATGTGGAAGTTTGATTTTCTTACCTTCTCCTCAGATGTTTCACTTCTCCGTGGCCTGGGAACGATCTCATCCTCTTATTTGAGTTCTGGCATATCTGGTGATAATGTCAATGTTATATATTTGTTTTTGGTTTTCTGTAGGAAGGAGTAGATTTATCTTGCTTCTAAGGCACCATTTTATTACCAGAAGTCTGTATTAATATTCTGTTGCAGGGTAAAAAGTTCGTGCAAACTTTGCAGTTGACTGCCACACTCATTTATCATCTCACAGTTTCTGTAGCTCAGATGTCTGAGATAGGTTTACTGCTCAGGGTTTAACAAGGCTATGCCAAGTTTTGGGCAGTGTGGCAGCAGTCTCATCATTAGCTTGGAGTTCTCTCAATCTCATTCAGGTTGTTGGTATAATTTGTTTCTTGTGGTTGGAGGACTGAAGTCACTGTTGTTTTCTTGCTGTGCTTTGATTGGAGATCACTCTTAGTTCCCAGAGGCCACTCTTTAGGTACTAGCTATGTAACTTTCTCCAGAAGAAAGTCCACTGGTTCATAATATGTCTACTTCCTTTCTTCATCCCAGGAACAGAGCATTTTATGCTGCTACTTATCTCTTTTAAGAACTAATTGATTAGGTCAGGTCTATCCAAGATAATATTATTTCCCTTTTATTTCAAATTTAGCTGTTTAGGGATCTTCATTACATCTGAAAAATTCCTTAGTCCATATAACGCAACATAATCAAGGGAAAGGTGTTCCATCATATTCACAGGCTCTGCTTGCACTCAAAGAAAGGGATTATAAAAGGTATGTATATCAGGCAGTAGAATCTTGGGAGCCATCTTGGAATCTGCCTATCATAATGTTCATAGTGACTGAGGAGGAGACTATAAAGAGTAGGCAGAAATAACAAGTAATTAACTTGGAAGTCAAAGAAGTTATTGTGGATAAGAAATATGCAGGAAAGAAAATCTATTATTCTCAAAAAGAACTCAATGTCTTTTTCGTTTATTTAGGGTAATTCCAGTGCAAAACTAAACTACTGTAGCCTTGGAAGATGGATACTAATATTACTCACCCTGAAGCTCTGCTCTCCAGTGTTTCAAAGCCATTCTTATTATTAATGGTTTCTTTTATAAAAGAAAGAATGAAAGATAATTATCTCATACAACCCAGATTTTCTTAAGTAGATTAATGTGATGTGAGAGACCAAAAAACTTTAAATATTTTTAACTGTCTCCCATTTCCTTGGTAACATGTACTTTCATGTAGGAAACACTCCTCTTACTATGAGTCAGTTCAGTCAGTTAGAATGTCACCTTTGGGTGTTTTAAGAAACATGAATATAATATTATTATTATTTCTTTTTCTTTTTTTAAAGCAAATCTTATATATATTTTAATATAAAGGGATTCTTGCCATGTTGCCTAGGCTGATCTCTAACTCCTGGGCTTCTGTGCTCCTGGGCTCCAGCAATCCTACAATGCTGGCCTTGCAAAGTGCTGGGATTACAGGTGTGACCCACCACATCCAGCTGATATGATCTTCTCTAAGCCATTAGGAAAGAAAGTCTTACAAATGTAGAAGCTTAGACTCATGACAGAAGGAAAAAAATGTGATTTTAAAAAATAAGTTGGCACACATAGAATAATTAATCAAAGTTTCTTCCTATTCTTATTAGTCACTTATGTGTACCTCAGATTATTAATAACCACTGCTAAGCGGGGAATAATAGAGAAAAAGCAGAAAAGGATTTAAAATCAAATTTATTATTGTTGCAAAAAGTTATAAAAATGAATTAACAATGAAAATGTAAAACACTGATAAAAAATTTAAATTATTTTTGCTATTTCTGAATATCTAGAAAACTTGGAAAATTTAGGGAAATTTAAAAAGGTAGTGTGGTTATGTGCATGTGACTTATATCTGTGTTTAAATAACACATAAGAAAGTCCATTTTAGAGTTAAACAGCAACAGATACAAACTATCACTATCTTTTAAAGATGACTTCAGATTATGATATTCAGTGTAACTTTATTTTTCTTCTATTCATTTATTCATATTAATGTTAATTAATTCATTAATGCATTTATCCACTTTCATAAAGGTATTTCTTGGGTAGTCTTATATACAAACGACTAAATTAGTTTTTTTATGTTAATTATCATATAATAACTCTAGGTCATAAATTTATATTTATAAATATTAACTAAACCTGCTGCTGATAGAGATTACTTATTATCTAAATGTTATCTGAATGATTTTCAACCGAGTGAAATTTTGTCAGCACCACCACCACTACCTCCCAAGACAGTCTGAAAATGTATGTGGTCATTTTTGATTGTCATGACATGAAGGCAGGGATGCTACTAGCATCTAGTAGGTAAAGACCAGAGATGTTACTAAACATCCCATAATACACACCCTGATTTGTCTGTACATTTTTAAAATTTCAAAATTTTACATGCATTATTCAGAAATTGGCGGCAGTTTCCTAGTAACTATAGAAAAATCTATTATCCTCAGATGTGAGAATTTACAAAATGGAGCACATTTTTCAAAGTGTAGTGGAAGAACATTGATGCATATGGGCATGCATATGTATGTATGAACTTAATGTATTTGTTGTAGTGCCAGAGATCTTTGTCAATAGAGCTGAGTTCACAGTGTAAACAATGGCCTGTTTTACTCTGAAGTTTGTTTTTGCCTTGAAAATATGAAAATTTTCTCACAACACTATGTTTACTTGCTGTATAAAGCAGCCTTGAAAAGTTCTTGCCTATTTCATGTAGAAGTGAAGTATTGATATACTTCACGTGGGCAGTTATATAAGTAAACTACATTAGAAATTATTCAGATATTAAGATTTTCTACAAAAGTGTTGTATTCCCAATCTCAGTAATCCATTTTTAGTATATAACAGAGTTAATCTGTGCTTTCAAAGCAATCCTAAAACCCAGAATATCTAATTTCTTAGTTTAATTTTATTTTATCTTGTTCTATACATAGTATAGAAGAAAAACAGCTGGTATCCATCTTCTAAAATACATCTATTCACACTCTTGAATTCTACTATTAAATTTAATTCAAACTTCTTTTATTTAAAATCACTCACTTTCTCAAAACTGCATGGAAAGGTTGACATGTCCTACCTACCTGTGAAAATTAGAGGTAGACTTGATATGTTAAAAAGCCCCTCAGAAATTTAGCCATCTGGTTTATCATTAAAAAGAACTTTCTTAAAGGAACTAGTCCCTTTGATTAAAAGCCCTGCTTTCCAAAATGAAATCATTTCCTAAGCCATGAACATTCTCTGCAGATGTTGTTTCTAGTGGAGTTGAAACACTTTTCCTTATCTTTACTTCTAGTAAAGATAAATCCAAGAGTATAAACAATTACCAATAATAGAATATTAATGTAGTTTCCTTCATAGCAGATGTAACACAAAAGTGTAACAAATTCAAATATATATAGACAATTTAAATCAAATTGATTAGCATTTGGATATGATCAGTCATGGGCGTGAAATGCTATTTAATCAGGTAATGACTTCATTAAGCATGGTTAATCACACACCACCTTGAACTCATTTTCTAAACATAGAATTAATTATTCAAATTATAGCAATTAAAACATACCAGTCAATGGCTGGATTCATTTTTAAAACTACCTAGGCAAGCCTGCCAAGAAAATCTACTCATCATTTTGCAGAAGTTGGTGTGTGTGTTGAATATCTAGTTCAATAAAATAGACTTCTGAATCAAATGGTACTATAGAAACAAAATATGGACAACATTGGGTAGTTATTTTTAACCAAATCACATAATCGATTTAGAGAAATAAATAGTAGATAGAGAATATAATTGGATATTGAAATTTACCATTCTTTCCTCAAATATGGTACACCTCTTTCTTTATCATAGGACCATACTCAATTCAAACAAAGTAGAAATACATTTTCCTTACTTCACACAAAATCAACATGTATATATGTATCTATAACCCGTATGTATATGTTCATTTTGTGTGGAGTAATCCACACCATACAAAGCTGGAGTGGATTATTTCATTTAATGGTGTACATAAACAAAAAAAAATCTTGAGAGATCTCACATCTAATTTTGGATACCAGATATAAAATGAGAAGAACAACTCATAAAATTCTCTAAGCATAGTCAACTATGGAAGAGGCTATTGGGCTTTCTGTTTTGAGGCATACACTTGGAAAACATTTATTGTGTCTCAGCTTAGGAAATTGTTGGATTCTGTTTCACAGCACTCTTTACATGGTCATTCTTGACCACTCTGGCACTGGAGGAATAGTTTATTTCCTGACTGTGCACACTTATGTACTCACTAATGTACTCAATAAAACTTAGGGGATGGAATGGGTAACATTGCCTTAAATTTGGCCTGTGTCTCAGGATTATTATTCATAGCAATTTAAGATGGTAATTCTCTTAATACTTTCTTTTTCAAAATGTGGCCTACTATTTAATTATTCTACATTTAATTCAACATTCCAACTGTTAACGGGCATTATAATAATATACATCCAGAATTCTAACAAAACCTTTTCAAATATTACTTAAAAGTGTTAGCATATTTATACAATTACCAAGGTCATCAATTACGTTTTCCCATCAGTTGAAATCTACTATATAAAGTTTTCATGTGAAAATAATTCTTACAATTCCACACAGATAAGGTGAGCATTGAGTATCTGGACATATTTGTGACATAGCTTTTAACAATCTTCCTTTCATTACAGCAATTCTTTCCTTTTAAAATGACCAAACAAGGTCAAATAATGATTATATTAATATATGCTTATGAAGAAGTTATAACTCTTAGTAACATTATGTGAGAGAATAAAATGTAGGACTTACTTCTAAGAAACATCTAATTTCCATGTATTACTTGTAATACAGAAAATAGGATAGAAACACCAGCACGTTCTCATCACAGAATGCTCATTTATGGACATGAAATATTCACACACTGTGATTCAAAGTGAACAGCTGTTAATAAAGAAGCTACTTAAAAAATAACAATAATTTCAACTTCATTCAATTTTTATCTCCTATTCTAGCATCACATATGCATTTTCTGAGAATTGATGTGTACCTGCTGTTATTCTAAAACTGTATTTATAGCAAATTGAAGTAATATTATTGACCTAGTAATCTAGTTTAATGAAAATTATGCCTCATTATCATAAATGTATAAAATAATACTGAATACTTTTATTGGAAATTGCTTCTGAAATTATGCCATTATAGTAACTCAACAAGAGGAAACAATATAAATGGAAAATTCCATCTTCTTGCTTAGGTAAAACTACATTTTAAAGGCTAGCTAACATACATTGAGATTTATTGAGGTTAAAATATATGATGAAATGATAGTGAAAACAAGCAATACATGTTGAAAATTCAACCTAAAATGTAATACATCTTATACATATATTTGCTATATATAATAAAAATGCACTTTGTTATCTATCTACTGAATATCGTTTAGCTGCACAATCAGTATCTGAGTATCCCTTGATGAATGTACACAGTGTGCTTCTGAATACACCATTGTCTTCATATTCCATTTAAAATGCAGTAACTGGCTTGACAAATATTTCTGGTAATAGAATGCAGCTATTTTAATGTTTATTTATTCATTTACTTATTTTAAAATTTTATGATAGTCCACGTTTTATGGTTCAACTCAAATGCTGCCTCTTCTATGCAGCATTTCCTGGTCTAATACAATAGAGTTTCTTCTTCCCTGAGTTTTGCCATATTCCTTGGCCCCTGGTTTGTTAAATGAATCACTTTCTTTTTTGAATCATGATTTCGATCTAATTTTTTTTTTTTTCGGAAGTGGTTCAGATGCTGACATGTTAAGGCTGTTGCAAACAGCTTAAATTTTGAGTCATTTAAATTCTGCAACTTTGCCTTATTAACCCAGGTATTGTAAATAAATACTGTGATGATTAATTTTATGTGTCAATGTAACTAGGGTAAGGGATACTCAGATTTGGTAAAACATAATTTCTGGGTGTTTCTGTAAGAGGGCCTCTGGAAGAGAGTAGTATTTGAATCAGTAAACTGAGTAAAGAAGGTCTATCCTTACTAATATGGGTGGGCCTCATCCAGTCCTTTGGGGGCCTGCCAGAATAGGACAACATGGTAAGGAAGGGTATGTTGTTTCTTCCTGAGCTAGGAGGTCCACTTTCTTCTGCCCTTGAACATCAGAGCTCCTGGTTCTTGAGTGTTTGAACTCCAGCACTTGCAGCAGCACCCCCTCAATTTCATAGCCCTTTAGCCTCAGACTGAGGTTTATGCCTTCAGCCTCTCAGGCCTTCAGACTCAGACTGAATTACGCCACCAACTTTCCTGGTGCTCCAGCTTGCAAACTGGTGGGGCTTCTTGGTGTTCATAAATTCTAGAACCAATTTCCATAATAAATGTATTACATATGTAATGGTTAATACTGAATGTCAATTTGATTGGATTGAAGAATGCAAAGTATTTTTCCTGGATGTGTCTGTGAGAGTGTTGTCAAAGGAGATTAACATTACAGTCACTGGACTGGGAGAGTCAGACCCACCCTTAATCTGTGTGGGCACTGTCTAATCAGCTGCCAGTGCAGCTATGATAAAAGCAGGAAGAGGAACGTGAAAGGACTAGACTGGTTAAGTCTTCCGACCTTCGTCTTTCTCCTGTGCTGGATGCTTCCTGTCCTGGAACATCGGACTCCAGGTTCTTCAGCTTTTGGGCTCTCAGGCTTTACACCAGTGCTTTACCAGGAGCTCTTGGGCCTTCAGCCACAGACCGAAGGCTGCACTGTTGGCTCCCCCACTCTTGAGGTTTGGGGACTCGGTCTGGCTTCCTTGCTCCTCAGCTTGTGGATGGCCTATTGTGAGACTTCACCTTGTGATCGTGTGAGTCAAAACTCCTTAATAAATTCCCCTTCGTATATACATCTATCTTATTAGTTCTGTCCCTCTAGAGAACCCCAATATGACATATAATATATTATATATCAGTATAGGTCCTATTGGTTTCATTTCTCTAAGAACCCTGAGTAATACAGATGGACACATGACTAAGTATAATATAATATGGTCATGGCTCAGTATATGCTGTGAGAATGAATACAGTGGAAGTCAACCAGGTGTGGTCACGGTGGAGCAGGCTCAGAACAAAGATCTTGCCTGTCCTGCCTATAACATCCTTTCACTTGACAGACAGATGCTCAGTGGTATAAAGGAGCTCTATTATTAATTAGATCATGTATAATCAGATGAACCAGAAAGAGTCATGGGAATTTCAATATTGAAGGTGTTAGAAGTAGCTGGAATTCAAATTATTGTAAAGCCTAGAATATTTACTACATTGTTTTACATTCTCTTATTTTAAAATCACTTAATTATATATATATTTTTTCTGTTTTTCCTCATTAGCCTTCTCAAGCTTCTTTTATTTTTTAGGCTTCTGTAATTAGCAGCTATACATTACTTACATTTACATACTATCAACACTTTTGGTTAAAATAAATTATGAAGTGAAATATAGTATGTCTGCAGCTTACTATAAGCCAGTAGGTAAGGTACAGTTTAAAGAAAAGTTATTTCCTTAAAATGTGAAACATAGACATTATGCTAGTAAAAGTGAACAATACTTTTAGATACCGTGTTCATTCATTTAGTTTTATTGACTCTTAAGAATCATCAAATGTACAAATTCAGCAGAGGAATATTAATTTTAATATACAGGTCTTCTTTTAAAGGAAAATATTCTCCCTTTCTTGGATATAATTAGCAATGGAAAATTTAAAGTACTTTTTTTTTTTTTTTTTTGAGACACAGTCTTGGTCTGTCACCCAGGCTGGAGTGCAGTGGCTCGATCTCGGCTCACTGCAAGCTCCGCCTCCCGGATTCAAGATGTGCGCCACCATGCCGGCTAATTTTTGTATTTTTAGTAGAGAAGGGGTTTTTCCATGTTGGCCAGGATGGTCTCAAACTCCTGACCTCAGGTGATCCACTCGACTTGGCCTCTCAAAGTACTGGGATTACAGGCGTGAGTCACCACACCCAACCTTAAAATACTTTTTAATACACGACTAAAAGCATCAAACAAAATGGATAATTATTATATCAAAATGCCTAAGGTAATATTCTTACAAACATTGCTGATTCGTATTTCCCCATTCTTTCAGGATGTGAATTAAGAGGTCAAGAAATAAAGAGAAAAAAGTGAAATATAGATAGGCAATAATAACAAAAATAATCAAGACTGTTGAAAACATTTGGAAAATAAGAATTGACTGATAAATGTACAATAATTACACAAAGTTTGTCACTGAGGACTAACAAAGACAGGCAAGTCACCTAGTCTGTCAGCTTCACTCACATTATTTTTTCTAAATTTTACACCCACTTGCTGTCATAAAACATCATTGTCTAAATCCTTATTTGCTTTTTTACAGTAGTATCATAACCCTATAATAATCATAAAACTCTGAGAAAGCTTTGTCATATTTCAATCATTCCTAGAATTTTGTTTCACTAGAACTGAGAAGTACCTTTTCAAGAAAAAAAAATCAAGCTGCTAAAATTGATAACTGTAATTCTACATTTTAAAAGATGATTTGAAAACCAGAAATTATAATTTTAAAATTTTTAAATAAAATTTGCTTCCTCTTTGATAAATTGAAGTGTTAGTGTCATTTTAAATATTTCTTTCTTGTCTACACACTGGGAATTGATTGTTCAATTCATGGTTATTCATAGTACATCTCTAGGCAACCTCATTAGTTCATGAAAGATCCTTTTTTCTCCTCTTCGGGTGTATTTGCAGTATTGCAATAAAACACTTTTTACTTTCTCTAGAAATTCTCTTTCATTATTTTTGACTTGGAAGATAAAGTTTATATGTGTTAGGCAAGGCAAAAACCCTTTTTTTTAATCTGCCTATTAGGAATTTTGTCTATACATAGCTATTTATTTAGATGAAGGTGGATCTTTCACCTTTGGTTATAGTATCACAGAAGATACTATTCCAAGATATTCAGTATTTCCAAGCTTGACAGGAATGATGGTGGTCCTCACTGAATTTTTCCTCCCTAATTTGGTGGGCAATAGGTAGGCATGTGCTATGGGTCAAATTGTGTTTCTTCACAAAATTAATATTCAGAAGGTACGAAATGCCTCAGAATGTGATTTTTTGGAGACAAGGCCTTTAAAGAGGCAGTTCCATTCAAATAGGGGGCTTAGAGTGAGTCTTAATCCAATAAGACTAATCCAATAGGGCAAATAAGAACATACAGAGACACCATACGTAGACACCGGAAAAAGATAGCTATTACAAGAGAGAGGCCTCAGAACAAACAACCTTGCCAACACCTTGGTCTATTACTTTTATCCTCTAAAACTGTGAGAAAATAATTTTCCCTTTTTAAGCCATGTACTCTGTAGCAGCATAACAGACTTTGTTATGGCAGTCCTAAAAACCTAATATACATAGGAAAAAGGAAGAAAATAGTCTCTGTGTTTAATTACCACTCCTAGATAATTTCAGCCTCATATGTTATAGGGCCTACAAGATCATCCACATTATGTCTTGTGACTTTGCCTTTAATACCAAAACAATCAGTTAATGTAGAAATCAGGCTTCCCCAAGAACACAGATTCAAGCAATTATGGCTGAAAATTGCATTTTTTCTTTTTGTATTTAAATAACAAAACTTAAAATAGGAATATTTGATTAAGTTTAAATTTAGGTAACATAAGTATTTACAGGCAATCTATAGCAAGATTAAGAATACAGTACATTTTTTTACCTTTTATCTATTACCCTTTTCCATCCCCCAGTGGCTCCTTCCATGAAATACATAGTTTGAGCTGAATCCCACTCTGGAATAACATAGGCAATTTTGAATCCTGTTTTATGTTTCAATCAAATAAGGCAGGATCATTTTAAGTGGGCATTGCAAATTTCAGGCTTCACCTTCAATTAAAAGAACACAAGGAAAGGCTCTTTTCTCCTAACAGTCCAAAGCCTAGGACTGGAGGCATTTGGATTTCCTCCTGTACATCACTTGCCATTGCACATTATCTCCCAGCAACAGCTGGTGACACACAGACACTGTGCCTCTAGGAAAGCTCTCTTTTCCCCCTTCCATCTGTTTCAGTCCATTTACTTCAGAAATAAAACACTGCTTTAGCTACTGTGCTTACAACATCCTATCCACAGTGTAATTTAAATCCCTTCAGTTAGAGGAAGCAGATTTTGCATTTTGAGGCTAGTTTTACTTAAAAAAACTAAAAGAAAGCTGAAGTTATACGTCTTCACAACCAGATTATCACACGGAAACTTTTTATAAGTAGGACGGGAAAATACACGATGCTTATGTTATCAAAAGAATATAAAGGTAACATGTAAATATGTTTGAAAATAAAATATACTGACTGTATTTCCGAGGTTGAACTTAAACCTAAGTGACTTTTATTTATTTTCACTACAGAACAGGAAGGATTCGCAATTTTGTAAGGGCTGCTATATCAGTCTCTATGCTTAACTGCTCTTGATTGGGAAGCAGCAACAAACATCAATGAAAGTAGAAGTAACCACAACTTCTGCTTCTTCACACCCTCACACCTGCTTTGAATGCCTAGATCATGACTGTAGTATAAGGTTTTTTTTTTTCTATTTTTCTCTTTTTGAATTTGTGTGTGACCTCTTCTCCAATGTTTGAAAAAAATCACAAGCTCAGAAATCAAATGGCCAAAGTCTGAACAAAGACTACAATATTACATATGAAATGAGCAAGTTATTTAACATATCTGTCTCTGTTTATCTAAAAAATAAGGTACCTACTTCATATCATAGAGTTACTATGAAGATTAAATGATATGTTTCATTTAAAGTGTTTAATACAGTGCCTGTCCTGCTGTAAGGGATCAAATGTAAGTTAACATAAATGTTGCAGAAATAATAATAATGAAAATAAAATATATTATTTTCCTTTGATTACTGTGATTCTTCTCCATTTTCAAGAAAAGAGAATGTCGTTAGTCTTTTGAATCAATCTCTTTGTTTTTGGTTTGAGGTGATGGAGAAATACAAAATCTTACTCCTGATATTGACGCTGTAAGAGTTATACCATTTCTTCCTAAATATATGATTGCAACAAAGCTAATTCTGTTCAGCAGAACATAAAATCAATATTTATATTGATGTTTTCTAATGTACTAATTTATTTGTTTCTTATTTAGTAGAATTTTTTATTTTAAAATAGTTTT
This sequence comes from Nomascus leucogenys, assembly GCF_006542625.1. Classification (NCBI taxonomy): domain Eukaryota; kingdom Metazoa; phylum Chordata; class Mammalia; order Primates; family Hylobatidae; genus Nomascus; species Nomascus leucogenys. The sequence continues at coordinate 42,824,746 of NC_044400.1, forward strand.
TTTTATTTTGTGATTTTTTTCTGTATTTCCAAGTGAACATTTTTCTCCATTGGATTGTAAAAGCAGAAATGCATGTTGACTTTATGCTTTTTTGTTTGTTGTTTCTCTGTTTATTATTATAAGATATACTAAGATATTTTTGTTGTAAAACAATAAAATATGAGTTTTAGGTTTTAAATTTAATTTTTAAATTTTAGGTTTTAAATTAAGTTTTAAAGCTAGGTTTTAAATTTTATTTATTAATTTCCAAGTTGGATCAGCAGTAAATATGGCTTTACCCTTTGTTTCTCATAGACCATTATGAAAATTGTTATTCTGTTCCACTCTGGTACTGTCTACTTTTAAATCACCATGTGGAAATCTATTGTAGATCTCAAAATTAATTGTCCAAATGGAACTATTGATTTCACTCCTCCTCACAAAAGCCCCCAATTTGTTCATCCTCAACTATCACACATCAATAGTGGCATTATCACTGAGCCAGCTGCTTAAGCAAAACACATGCTTTATCTTTCCGTTTTCTTCACACTTCACATCTGATCTCTCAGTAAGTCTTTAGGTAGTATATTTAAAATATACAAAAACTTAAATTACTTGTGACTATCTCCATCTCCATAAGCCACCATCACCCTGTAAATGGTCTACTGTGATGGCATTCTATATTTGTCAATGTGGGCTAGTTAGTCTTGACAGGAAGTTCATCAATTTTTATTATCTAAAAAAACACTTAATACTTAGCTCATTATAATTCTCAAGTCAATCATGAAGTGCAAAAGTATATGAGAAAATTGAAAGTCTCCTCCTCTTGCCCTTGCCACTCTCTCCTTTATCTCTTCAGAAGTGACCATAGTTAACTGGTTAAAATGTGTATTCTTCAGTCCTGTGCAATTATATGTGTAGTTCTTAAGTGGGGCTGATTTTCCACCTAGGGCAATTTTACAATACCTGAAGGCATTTTTGGTTGTTATCACTGCATGAGGTTGCTACCGACATATCTTAGGTAGGGGTCAGGAACACTGCTGAACTTCTACAATGCACAGGCAGCCCTTCACAACAGAGAATTATTTGGACCAAAATATGAATAGTACTGAATTTGAAAAACCCTGGTTTTTTTTCTTTTTTGTTTTGTTTTGTTTTGTTTTTGTGTGTGTGCATGTTGATGTTGGTGATGTTGCTTTTTCTTTATACAATCTGCTGTTTTAATATGATCATAGAGTTGTCCAATTATTCAATTTTAGAATACTTTTATCACTCAAACAAGAAACCCCACATCCATCATCAGTCATATCTCATTTGCTGTATTCCTCCCAACCCTAGGCAGCCATAATCTACATTCTGTCTCTACAGATCTATTTTGAACATTTCATATTAATGAAATTATACAATATGCGGTATTTTGTGATTGGGTTCTTTCACTTAGCATAATGTTTTCAAGGTTCATCAACATTTAGTATGCATCTTTATTTCATTTCTTTTCATTGCAAAATAATATTGCATTGCATTGATATCCTACATTTTATTAGTATTTATCTGTCAGTTGATGGAAATTTGGGTTGTTTCTATTCTTTGGCTATCACTAATAGAACTTCTAAAGATATTTGTGTACAAGTTTCATGTGAATATATGTTTTTTTCTCTTAGTATAAACCTAAGAGTGCAGTTGCTGAATCATATGGAACTCTATATTTCACATTATGAGGAACTGCCAGACTGTTTTCCAAAGTGGCTGCACCATTCTCACCACCAATGTATGAGCTCCATATTCTCCACATCTTTGTCAACTCTTATTATGTGATTATTATGATATTTTGATTATACCCATCAAAGCACATGAAAAGTGGTATATCATTGTGATTTTGATTTTCATTTCTCTAATGACTAATGGTTTTTACCATCTTTTTATGTGCTAATCATTTGTATATCCTCTTTGGAGAAATGTCTACTTAGATTTTTTTTTTTTTTTTTGAGACGGAGTTTTGCTCTTGTTGCCCAAGCTGGAGTGCAATGGCATGATCTCAGCTCACTGCAACCTCTGCCTGCTGGGTTCAAGTGTTCTCCTGCCTCAGCCTCCCGAATAGCTGGGATTACAGGCATGTGCCGCCAAGCCTGGCTAATTTTTTATTTATTTTTATTTTTTAGTAGAGATGGGGTTTCCCAATGTTGGTCATACTGGTCTCGAACTCCCAGCCTCAGGTGATCTGCCTGCCTCAGCCTCCCAAAGTGCTGGGATTACAGGCGTGAGCCTCCACGCCCAGCCTACTTAGATTCTCTGTCATTTTTTTATTTGGGTTGTTTTTTTTTTTTTATTAAGTTGAAGAATTATTTGTATTTTATATATGAGTCCTTTGTCCAATATATGATTTATAAATATCTTCTCCCATTCTATGCTATTTGTTTCCACTTTATGTATATTAATTTTTTAAAGCAAAAGAGTTTTAATTTGACATACATCAAGTTTTATATTTTATGTTTTCTGACCTACCTGAAGCTCCTGAAGATATACTCCCATATTTTCCTCTAGGAATTTTATAGTTTTATTTTAAATATTTAGGTTCATGTTCTGTTTTAAGTTAGTTTCTATGTGTAATATGAGGAAAATATCCAACTACATTCCGTTAACTTTTTAAATTGATAAATAAAATTTGTGTATTTCTATGGTAAACTGTGCGATGTTTTGGTATATGTATAAGTCGTGGAATGATTAAATCAAACTAATTAGCATATCCCTCATTTCAAATACTTTTTTTGTAGTGGGTCCATTTCAAATCCATTGTCTTAGCAATTTCCAAGTATACGACAGATTGTTAACTATAGTCATCATGCTGTACAGTAGATCTCCAGATTTCTTTTTCACGTGGATATCTAATGTCCAAGTGATGCAGGCAAGCCCCAAAACTGGGGCTCAGCCTGGGAGGGTTTTTGGCTTCATACAGGAAAGAATTCAAGAGTGAGCAAACAGAGTAAAGTAAAAGCAAAACAACTTTATTAGAGCAACAGAGCACAGGAAAATGGCTGCTCCATAGAGCAGGGCTTCGCCATAGGCAGAGTAGCACTCATGGACTGCTGGCTAGCTATATTTATAGCTATTCTTAATTATATGCTAAATAAGTGGCAGGTTATTCACAAATACTCTAGAACAAGGATGGGGAGTCCCCAGAACTGAGAGTTCCTCCCCTTTTAAACCATATATTGTAAATTCTGGACATTGCTATGGCACTTGTAAACTGTCACGGTGCTGATGGGAGTGTCTTTTAGCTTGTTAATGCATTATAGTTAGCATATAATGAGCAGTGAGGGCAACTAGAAGGTTGCTTTTATCACCATGTTCATTTTAGCTGGATTGGGCTAGTTTCTTTACCGCATCCTGTTTTGACCAGATCCTGTTTTGATCAGCAGGGTTGTGATTGGTGCTCAGAAAAGAAGTTCTGCTAATCTCCTTCCCCACATGCATCACCTGTTGAAAAGACTATTCTTCCTCATTGATTTGTCTTGGCACTGTAGTCAAAAATCAAATAACTGTAGATGTGAGGTTGTTTTTTTTGACTGTCAATCCTATTGCTTTGGTCTATGTGTCTAGCTTTATGACATAACCACATAATGGATTGGTGTAGCTTTGTAGTAAGTATTGAATTTACGCATGTGAGTTCTCCAACATTGTTCTTCTTTTATAAGATTGGTTTCTCTATCCTCTTCATTATTAAAAATAAGATATTAAAATATCCATTTGTTTTGTTACTTTTCTATTTTCCCTTTCATTTTTTTCAGTTTTTATTTTATGTATTTTGGGGACCTTTGTTAGGTGCATATGTGTTTATAATTTGTGTATCTTTCTGATGGATTAGCACTTCTTATCATGAAATGTCCCTGTAGATCTCTATTTTATTATAAAGTCTGTTTTACCTAATATAGGTATAAACACACCAGTTTTCTTGTGTTTGGTGTTTTCTAGCCTTTTATTTATTTATATTTTTTGAGATGGAGTCTTGTTGTCACCTAGGCTGGAGGGCAGTGGCGCAATCTCGGCTAACTGAAAGCTCCACCTCCCCGGTTCATGCCTTTCTCCTGCCTCAGCCTCTGGCATAGCTGGAACTACAGGCACCTCCCACCACACCTGGCTAATTGTTTTTTTTTTATTTTTAGTAGAGATGGGGTTTCACCATGTTAGCCAGGATGGTCTCGATCTCCTGACCTCACGATCCACCTGCCTCAGCCTCCCAAAGTGCTGGGATTATGGGCATGAGCCACCACGCCTGGCCTGTGGCCTTTTATTTTTAACCAACTTGAATCTCTGATTCTAAAGTGAGTCACCTGTAGACTACATGTAGGTGGATTTTGTTTTTTTGTTTCTGTGTCCAGTTTTACAAACTCTGCAATTTAATTGGATTGTTTAATTCACTCATATTTAAATGTTATTATTGATGGAGTTGTATTAGCATATTACTATTTACTTTTTGTTTTCTATGTCTCATATGTTTTTGTTTCTATATTCCTATTTTATGGCTTTTTTGATTACCTTAATATTTCCTAGTGTAACATTTTAATTTCTTTATTGATCTTTTAGTGTATATATATATATAATATGTATTGTTTTAGCAGTTGTTCTGGAACTTACTATACATATTCTTACTCATAAGAATCAACTTTATATTTATACTAACTTAATTTCAATGAGATATGAAAAAGTCGGTCCTACATAGATCTATGTTTTCTTTCCCATTCATGTGCTATTATTATTGTATATATTGCATCTATATTTCACTAATCCAACAATACATGTACAATTATTACTTTATACATATATTTTGTCTTTTAAAAGAGAGAAGAGAGAAGAGCAATTATAGAGAGAGTACATTAATATAAAACTTTCTACTCACTATTTCTGGCTCTCTTAATTCATTTTTGTGTTTTAAGTTACAATTTAAACACAACTTCAGCTTTTTTTACTTACTTAACTTCAGCTTTGTTTCCACATACATTCTTTGTGCTAACTTTTCTCAACTATATTACATTTCTTTATGATGTAGCCCTGCTGTAGTTTCAATGTCTGCTTCCAAAACTCATGTAAGACATTGTCTCCAATGTGGAAGTGTTGAAAGGTGGAGCTTTTTCTGCACCCATGCATAGTCAAATGTCTCAGGAATCAGGTAGGAGTTTGTGAAACCCCAGTAGAGCCTACGACTTAAGAAGGTAGTTTTGAGAGAGCAGATCAACACCAAGGTGGCTGATCTGCCCTACTGAGCTTGCTTACAGGTTCAAGACCAGAAGCAGGAGAGTTCCCCAAGAGGCTTGGCTATAGCCCCATTTGGCCTTGAGCTTTTAACCAAAGCCATCTGTCAAGGGGTCCACAAGGAATGATGCACATTAGTGCCTTGGTGGAAGGGCTTATTTGCCCATTGATATCAGTCTCAGCAGTGAACCTGAATGTTGTCCTGTGGTGCTTCTTCAGCTTTCCTTAGCTGAGTTCCTAGCTCAGAGTCACTCTCACAGGGACCCGGAGGGAGACTCACCCATATCTCCCAGTCTAAGATTCGAAGCCTTCCAGACAAGCTTACCAACCTCCATCCCACAACAGATCCCAAGGAGGTCTAATCTCAGCTCTGGTCCCTTTTGCTGCAACTGGAAACTATCCCATCTGTGTAGGGATGTGCTAACAGCCTTATACCTGTCTGGGACAATGTGACAGGCTCTGTAGCCTCTGTCCCATAGCAGATTCCAAGGGGGCCCAGTTTCAGTCTAGTCTCTCTCTTTGCAGTCAAGGAAATGTCCTATCTGTGTAGGAACTTGCTGGGTAATGCATACCACTCTTTGAAGAGACCAGGCTTTCAGCCTCTGTCCCACACCAGATCCCAGGCTCAACTCTAGGTCCCCTACTATAGTTGAGGAACTATCTCATCTGTGTAGGAACCTAGTGGGAGTTGCACACCCATCTAAGCCAATGTGACAGGCATGCCAGTCTTCATTCCACAGCAGATCCTGAAGGGGCCTAGTGTGTCTCTGGCCCCTCCTGAGAAATACTCTGTATGTGCAGAGTAGGACCCATCCTGTTTGTGCAGAGACCTTCAGGGATGCATGTACATCTGGGACACTGAGACAGCCTTTTGAATTCAGGTCCCTGGCCGGCATTCCTACACAGCCTTAGTACCCTCACTGGTCCTTCCCCAGGTCCATCAGGGCCGGAAAGCCATGTCAACCCTACAACCTTTGCAGCTCTCCTAGACTTGGGCTAAGAATGTCCTCTAATGCTAAGATAGATCCAGTAGATATAGGCTCAGGGCATACAACAGTTAGTTTAGAATTCCTAGATGCTCCTCTGAAGAAGGACAGGCACAATCAAAGTCAGATTGTAAAGACTAAAATACATACTTAATGGGCAGACATCATCACACTTCCAAAGGTATCAAGAACATACAGGAAAATAGGATGTAACCAAATGGACAAAATAAGGCACTAAAGACTGGCCCTATAGTGATGAAGATGTGTAATCTCTCATACAAAGAATACAAAATAGCTGTTTTAAAGAAGCTTGATGAACTTCAAGAAAACACAGATAATTAATTCAAAAATTTGCCAGAGAAATTTTAACAAAGATATTAAAATTTAAAAAAAGAAAATCCTGGACCTACTAAACACAGTGAATGAAATAAAAAGAATGCAATAGAGGGCATCAAGAGCAGGACTAATAAAACAGAAAAAAGAATCAGTAAACTTGAAGACAGACTTTGAAAATGCACAGAGGAGGAAAAAAGAAAAATAGTGAAAAAGATTAAACCAAGCTTATGGGTCCTACAGAACAACATCAACATGGCAAGTATCCAAGTTATTGAAGTTAGAGAACTGAGAAAGACAAAGTGTAAGTAAGCTTATTCAAATGAATAATAACTTTAAACCTTTGAAAACCTGGAGAAATATATAAATATCTAGGTACATGAAGGCCAACATTTACCAATCCAATTCAACCCAAATAAGAATACTTCCAGAAATTATAATTGAATTCTCAAATGTCCAAGACAAATAGAGGATCCTGAAAGCAACAAGAGAAAAGAAGCAAATAACATGTAAGAGAGATCCAGTGCACCTGGTGGCAGACTTTGCAGGAGAAACCTTACATGCAAAGAGGAAGTGCAACAATGTATTCAGAATACCGAAGAAAAAAATTATATCAAGAACACTGTACCCAGCAAAGTTATTTTTCAGAAATGAAAGACAAATAAGGACTTTCCCAGAAATAGAAAAGCTAAGAGAATTTATTGCTACCAGACCTGTCATGCAAGAAATGCTAATGAAAGTTATTCAAATTGAAAGAAAATGAAGCTAATATGATTGTTACTCTAGTATTTTAATTATTGTATTTAAACCACTTATATTATTAGTAAGAAGACTAAAAGACAAAACTATTAAAAAAATAACAATAACAACTCAATAAAAGATAAGCAATACCAAATGTAAATTGTGACATCAAAAATTCAAAGTGTTGGTGGAGAAGGGAGTTAGTTTGCACAGGATTTTTAGAGAGTTGTTTGTTTTATTTTTTGTGTGATCACAGTACATTGGTATCAGTTTTAAATACTTGTAATTATAGAATGCTTTTGGTAAGCTTCTTAGGTTACCACCACAAAGCAAAAGTCTATAATAGGTACACTAATAATAAAAAGGAATAAATTAATGCATACTACCAGAGAAAATTATTTAACCATAAAGGAAGACAGTAGAATGAAAGAGAATAAGAGAAGTGTTACAAAACAACCCATGAAACAAGCAACAAATGAAAGTAGTAAGGCTTTAACTATCAATTATGACATTGAACATAAATTGACTAAATTATCCAATTAAAAGTGGCTGAATGGATTAAAAAACAAGACCCATGTGTATGCTGCCTAGAAGAAACTCACTTCACGTGTAAAGACACACAGAAAGTGTGGGGATGGAAAAAATATTTCATAAAAATGAAAACCGTTAAGAGAGCCGGGGTAACTGAGCTTATATCAGATAAGATAGATTTTAAGTCAAGAACTGTAAAAAGACCCATAGAAGGTTGTTATATCATGATAAGTGGGTCAATTCAGCAAGATATAACAATATTAAACAAATAGGCACCCAAAACTGGAACACCCAATTATATAAAACAAATATTAGATTTATTGGCAGGGATAGTCTACACTACAATAATGGTTAGGGATTTAAACACCCATTTCTGTCAATGAACAGATCATCCAGGCAGAAAATCAACAAAGAAGCATGAGAGTTAACTATACTCAAGAACAAATGGACCTAACATTTATAGAACACTCCATCCAACTGCTGCAGAATACATAGTCTTCTCATTAGCACTTAAAACGTTTTCAGGATAGACCATATGTTAGGCTCCAAAAACAACCTCAACAAATTCAGAAAAGTAAAAATTATACCAAGCATATTTTCTGACCAAGATGAAATGAAACTAGAAATCAATAACACAAGGAATTCTGGAAATTTTACCAATACATGGAAATTAAACACATATTCATAAATGACCAATGTTCAATAAAGAAATTAAGAAGGAAATAAAGGGCCGGGCATGATGGCTCATGCCTGTAATCCCAGTACTTTGGGAGGCTGAGGCAGGTGGATCACAAGGTCAAGAGATTGAGACGATCCTGGCCAACATGGTGAAACCCTGTCTCTACTAAATATACAAAAATTAGTTGGGTGTGGTGGCACATGCCTGTAGTCCCAGCTACTCAGGAGGCTGAGGCAGGAGAATCACTTGAACCTGGGAGGCAGAGATTGCAGTGAGCCAAGATTGTGCCTCTGCACTCCAGCCTGGCGACAGAGTGAGACTCTGTCAAAAAAAAAAAAAAGAAAGAAGGAAATAAAAAATTAAATGGAAATGGAAATGGAAAGAAAACATAGCAAAACCTATGGGGTAGAGCAAAAGAGGTTCTAGTTGTCCATTCTCATGCTGCTATGAAAAAAAAATACTCAAGACTGGTTAATTTATAAAGGAAAGAGGTTTAATTAACTCACAGTTCCACAGGGCTGGGGAGGCTTCAGGAAACTTGGAATGATGGTGGAAGGGGAAGCAAACATGTACTTCTTCACATGGTGGCAGGAAGAAGAATGAGAGTCCAGCAAAGAGAAAAATCCTTATAGAAACCATCAGATCTCATGAAAACGAACTCAGTATCACAAGAACAGGATGGTGGAAACCACTTCTGTGAAACAATTATCTCCACCTGTCCTTCCCATGACATGGGGATTATCAGAACTAAAATTCAAGATGAGATTTGGGTAGGGACACAGCCAAACCATATCTTTCCATGCTGGCCCATCCTAAATCTCATGTCCTCACAATTCAAAACACAATCATGCCCTTCCAACAGTCCCCCAAATTCTTAACTCATATCAGCATTAACTCAAAAGTCAAAGTCCAAAGTCTCATTTGAGACAAGGCAAGTCCCTTCCACCTATGAGCCTATAAACTCAAAAGCAAGTTGGTTACTTCCTAAATATAAAGGGGGTACAGGCATTGGGTAAGTACATCCATTCCAAATGGGAGAAATTGGCCAAAACAAAGGGGTTACAGGCACCATGCAAGTCCAAAATCCAATAGGGCAGTCATTAAACCTCAAAGTTCCAAAATGATCTCCTTTGACTCCAAGTCTCACATCTATGTTATGCTAATACAACAGGTGAGCTTCCATGGCCTTGGTATGCTTCACCCCTGTGGCTTTGCAGGGCACAGCCCTCTCCTGGCTGCTTTCACAGGCTGATATTGAGTGTCTGTGGCTTTTCCAGGTGCACAGTGCAAGCTGTCAGTAAATCTACCACTCTGGGGTCTGGAAGACAGTGGCCCTCTTCTCACAGTTCCACTAGGCAGGCCCCACTGTGGGCCTCTGTGTGGGGGCTCCAACCCCACATTTCCCTTTTGCACTGTCCTAGCAGAGGTTCTCTATGAGGGCCCCATCCCTGCCGCAAAGTTCTGCCTGGACATCCAGGCTTTTCCATACATCCTCTAAAGTCCAGGTGGAGTTTCACAAACCTCAATGCTTGATTTCTATGCATTTGCAAGACCAACACCATGTGGAAGCTGCCAAGGCTTGGGGCTTGCCCAATCTGAAACAACAACCTGAGCTGTACCTTGGCCTCTTTTCGGTATGGCTAGAGCAGCTGGAATGCAGGACATCAAGCCCTGGGGCTGCACACAGCAGCCCTGGACCCAGTCCAGAAAACCATTTTTCCTTCCTAGGCCTCCTGGCCTGTGATGGGAGGGGCTACTGTGAAGGTCTCTGACATGCTCTGGAGATATTCTCTGCCATTGTCTTGGTGATTAACATTTAGCTCCTTGTCACTTATGCAAATTTCTGCAGCGGGCATACATTTCTCACCAGAAAGTGGGTTTTTCTTTTCTATCACATCATCTGGTTGCAAATTTTTCAAACTTTTATGGTCTGCTTCCCCTTGAACATTTTGCCACTTAGAAATTTCCTCTACCAGAATCTCTGAATTATCTCTCTCAGGTTCAAAATTCCAAAGATCTCTAGGGCAGGGGCAAAATGTTGCCAGTCTATTTGCATAGCAAGAGTAATCTTTACTCCAGTTCCCAAAAAGTTCTTCATCTCCATCTGAGACCATCTCAACCTGAACTTCATTGTCCATATCACTATCAACATTTTTGTCAAAGCCATTCAACAAGTCTCTAGGAAGTTCCAACCTTTCCCACATTTTCCTGTCTTCTTCTGAGCCCTCCAAACTGTTCCAACATCTGCCTGTTACAGAGTTCCAAAGTTGCTTCTACATTTTTGAGTATCTTTACAGCAATATCCCACTCTCTGTGGTACCAATTTACTGGATTAGTCCATTCTCATGCTGCTGTGAAGAAATACCAGAGACTGGGTAATTTATAAAGGAAAGGGGGTTAATTGACTCACAGTTCCACAGGGCTGTAGAAGCCTCAGGAAACTTACAATCATGGCAGAAGGGGAAGAAAATATGTCCTTCTTCACAGGGCAGCAGGAAGGAGAATAACAGAAGAATAACAGCCCAGCAAAGGGCAAAGCCCCTCATAAAACCATCAGATCTCATGAGAACTAACTCACTATCATGAAAACAGGATGGGAGAAACAGCTCCCATGATTTAGTTATCTTCACCTGGTCCCTCCCACGACACATGGGGATTATAGGAACTACAATTCAAGATGAGATTTGAGTGGGGACACAGCCAAACTGTATCAGAGGTACTAAGAGGAAAGTTTATAGCAATAAAACATAGAAAAAGTCTAAACATACAATCTAACAATACATCTCAAGAACCTATAAAAGCAAAAACACCCAAAAATAGTAGAATAAAATAAATCATAAAGATCAGAGCAGAGATAAATAAAAATGAGACTAAACAACATACAGATAAACAAAAGGAAAAGTTGGCTTTTTTCAAGATAAACAAAATCGTCAAACATTTAGCAAGAATAATAAAAAAGAGAGGACCTAAATAAAATCAGAGATAAAAAGGGAAATATTACAACTGATACCACAGAAATACAAAGAATCATTAGATGCTATTATGAACAACTATATAACAACAAATTGGAAAACCTAGAGGAAATGAATGAATTCCTGGATGTATACAATCTTCCAAGACTGAACCATGAAGAAATAGAAAACTTAAAGATACCAGTGACAAGTAGTAAGATCAAAGCAGTAATAAAATGTCTTCTATCAAAGAAAATCTAAGGAACCTAATGGATTCTCTGCTAAATTCTACCATGTGATCCACCAATCCCACTGCTGGCTATATATCTACAGGAAAGAAAATCAATGAATCTAAGAGATATCTGCATTCTTATGTTTATGAGTGCTCTGTTCACAGGGTGCTGATTGGTGTGTTTACAGTCCTTTAGCTAGACATAAAGGTTCTCCAAGTCCCCACCAGATTAGCTAGATACAGAGTGCTGATTGGTGCATTTACAAACCTTGAGCTAGACACAGGGTGATGATTGGTGTGTTTACAATCCTTTAGCTAGACATAAAGGTTCTCCAAGTCGCCACCCAACTCAGGAGCCCAGCTGGCTTCGCCTAGTGGATCCCATGCCAGGGCCACAGGCGGAGCTGCCCGCCAGTCCCAAGCCATGTGTCTGCACTCCTCAGCCCTTGGGCAGTCGATTGGACCAGGACCGGGCACCTTGGAACAGGGGGTGGTGCTCACTGGGGAGGCTCAGGCCACGCAGGAGCCCACAGCAGGGAGGAGGCTCTGGCATGGTGGGCTGCAGGTCCTGAGCCCTGCCCCATGGGGAGGCAACTGAGGCCTGGAGAGAATTCGAGTGCAGCCAGGCAGGCCGGCACTGCTGGGGCACCTGGCGTACCCTCCGCAGCTGCTGTCCCAGGGTGCTAAGCTCCTCATTGCCTGGGGCTGCCAGCACCGGCTGGCAGCTCCAAGTGTGGGGCCCCCTGAGCCCACGCCCACCTGGAACTCACACTGGCCCACGAGGACTGCGTGTAGTCCCGGTTCCCGCCGGCGCCTCTCCCTCGACACCTCCCTGCAAGCAGAGGGAGCCAGCTCCAGCCTCGGCCAGCCCAGAGAGGGGCTCCCACAGTCCAGCTGCAGGCTGAAGGTCTCCTCAAGCGTGGCCAGAGTGGGCACTGAGGCCAAGGAGGTGCCTAGAGTGAGCGAGGGCTGTCAGCATGCTGTCACCTCTCAATCATGTTAATTGAAATAAGCCAGGCACAAAAAGACACACATCACATGTTCTCACTTATTTGTGGAATCTCAAAACCAAATCAATTGAACTCATGGACATAGAGAGTAGAAGGATGATTACCAGAAGCTAGGAAAAGTAGTGGAAGGTTGGGTAAAAGGTGGAAATCGTTAATGGTTACAAAAAGAATGAATAAGACTATTTGATGATAGCACAATAGGGTGACTATATCAACAATAACTTAATTGTATATTTAAAATAGCTTAAAGAATGTAATTGGACTGTTTGTAACTCAAAAAATACATGCTTGAGGGGATGGGTATCCCATTTTCCATGATATGCTTATTTCATCTTGTATACATGTATCAAAATATATCCTAATATCTCATGTATCCCATAAATATACACACCTACTATGTACTCATAAAAACACTAAAAAGTAATAAAAAATTAAAAAGAAATAAGGTAGAAACTTTGTGAGATAATGACATTATAGTAGTATTACTATTAATGATACTTACTAAAATAGCTGGCTTAATAGAGGATTTGATCATATTTTTCAACAGCAACTAGGATCAGAATAAAAAAAACATATGTCAGTGGTAGGCAAGAAGCTGAGGGAATGTATGGCCTCTATTTTCTCTGTGAGGTAAGAGCATTGAGAATGAAGGAGTGCTGGAGTTTGGGCCTCCAGGCATCTCTAAAGAAGTGAACTAGCCATTGTGTAAAATATGAAAGAAAATAGATGGAACGCATGTAAAATCCTTCCTCATCAGTAATAAGGTTTTAGTAAAAGTTTCTAACATTACCTATGTGATGACCCTTATGAGTATTATGGGATTTCCTCAAGACGTGCTCAGCAGCTCGGCTGTAGAAGACAAGAGAATGTGTTGTACTGGTGAGTTTTCCAGGTGAGTACAAAAGAAGGAAAAGGAAGCAATTGAAAACCCTCTCTCGTCATACATATCTTTTTCCTAAGGGATGTACGGTTTAAAAGAAAGAATCCAAATCACTTATTTGCAACCTGCTATGGGGTACTAATACATAATTTCTACTGAGAAGGCATCAGATAGAAGTCTTTAGAAAAGAGTAGGAGTGATCTGCCCTTTAAGGCAGATCCAGGTATCTGGTAGATGATGAAAGGCAGAGTCTCCTGGTGGTGGATGACTTGTGCCTTCAGCCCAAGTCTGGAGTTGATTTGAGGCAGAATGCAACCCTATCTAAGCCCTTAAGCAAAATAGACATGAACGGAGAGCAAAAGAAGAGTAGTTAGCTTATTTATAGCAATTATTAAGAACACATGTACCGAGGCCAAGTGAAGATGGGAAAAATGAAGTTTCCTATAGCCACTTTGGCAGGAATAGGAGAAAGCATCATTGTATCCTTTTGGCCTATTTCAGAGGCACAGAGCTCTTTTCACCTGTGCTGTCAATTGTTCTGCCAATGGGATTTCACTTTGCCTTTTAAAAACATCTCCTTTTTGTTTTCTTTCTCCTCCAGCATATAAAACACTGTTATTTTTCATCCTAACTCTTAACTTCAACTAGTACCAATATGCTTATAATTCCTAAAAATTCCAATCTTAATATCTTCAGGACTCCAGTTTCAAATTTACTCCACCTGGCCGGGCATGATGGCTCACTGCTGTAATTCCAGCACTTTGGGAGGCCAAGGCGGGTGGATCACATGGTCAGGAGTTCGAGACCAGCCTGGTCAATACGGTGAAACCCTGTCTCTACTAAAAATACAAAAATTAGCCGAGTGTGGTGGCAGGCGCCTGTAATCCCAGCTACTCTGGAGGCTGAGGCAGAAGAATCGCTTGAACCCAGGAGGCGGAGGTTGCAGTGAGCCGATATTGTACCACTGCACTCCAGCCTGGGCGACAGAGCCAGACTCCATCTCAAAAACAATAAACATAAATATATTTACTCTCCCAGAGTATCGCATGTATTTACTCAAACTCAGAACATTTCAACTGAACATACATTCTCAAATGTCTCCTGTTTTCTTATTTTATGGTCCATAAAAATGCATCACTATACATCTAGTCATTCAAACTTGAAGTCTGGAAGTCCTAATTTCTCCTTCTTTCTCTCTCCCAATTTCCAATTGACAACAAACTATCCATCTCTTATTTCCATTAATACTTCTACAGCCTCCTTGCCACTACAAAGGGAGGCATTCATCTTTGCCCAGGGCCTCTATTCTTTCCTCCATTCCTTTTATCCCTAAGCGCAAAACAGATTATTCTGTGTTTAGTAGCTCACAATGCCTAGAACAAGAAATTTGAAATTCTTTAGCATGGTCCTTCACTATTCACTCCCTGAGCATTTTTCAAGATTTTCTACCAGATTATTAAACAAAACATTACTGGTTTTGCCTGAAATGAGAACAAAACAGATGCAAAGGACAAAACAGGCAAAAATTCCCGTATTCATAGAGTTTACATTCTAATGGCAGAGGGAAGAAAGGTATTAAATAATAATAATAGGCTGGGCGCAGTGGCTCATGCCTGTAATTCCAACACTTTGGGAGGCAGAGCAGGGTGGATCACCTGAGGTCAGGAGTTCCAGACCCGCCTGGCCAACATGGTGATACCCCGTGTCTACTAAAGATACCAAAAATTAGCCAGGCATAGTGGCATGCGACTGTAATCCCAGCTATTAGGGAGGCTGACGCAAGAGAACCACTTGAACCTAGTGGGTGGAGGCTGCAGTGAGCTGAGATCGTACCACTGCACTCTAGCCTGGGTGACAGAGCGAGACCCCGTCTCAAAAAAAAAAAAAAAACATTAATAATAGCAATAATTGCTATGCAGAACAGTGTGCAAGTTAGGGGAACTTAGTCTAAGTTACAGAAGGGACTGCAATTTTAATAGTGTGGTCAGACGTGGTATCAGCAATGATTTTTCTAAGGACTGGAAGTACATGTAAATTCTAACTCATACTTTCCTTTATCTTGCCCTATTTTTCCACAGTACCTCTCATCTTCCTCTGTATGTATATTACATATTTATTATGATTATCTCCCCCACAACTAAATGAGAAGCTTCACAAAATCTGCATATTTGTCTTAGTCATTGATTCCTAGTTCTGGGAATAATGCCCAGCCCATAGTGGTGTCTGAATAAATATTTGAAGACCGTATGTATCTCATTAAATGGAGCTTCAGCCACTGTTGAAATCTTTCCAGGCAATAACCAGACTTGCATATTGTGACACAAAAGCTTGTTATATAATCTGTTGTGAAAAAAATTAAAACATATTCTTGGCTCCATATACCAGAGTCTCACAAGTTAACACCAATGTGGAGAGCCTAAAGCAACAGCAGCTGGAACAACATATGCATCTTTGCTCTCTGCAGTTCAGAAGAATAGAAACACTGCAGAAGCAGAAATGAGAGCAACAAAGATTATACAAATATCCTGGCAACATAATTTTCTTTAGTTTATAATGAGCACTCGAATCATGGCTATCATTCTAAATATCAGAGGTCTGAAGAACATTTAATTTTGTAAAGTGATTCCAATTGGCTCGAATGTTAAAACAATTTCAAGACCAAATATCTGAGTTCCGTTTAATTCTTCGTAGGCATATTTCTGAAATACCTTTTCCTCTTTTAATGATATTGAAGCTATTGGTTGCTAATTGCATGCTAGACATATTTCATGTTTAATCTTAATGAAATTTCTGCAAGTTACATATACTTATTTCTATTTTGAAAAAAAAAGGAGAGAAAAGGTAAATAACTTGCCTCTAATTACATAGTAAATGGTATAGTGGGGCTTTGAAGCTGCATCTGCCAGCATTCAAAACTCATGCTTTTGGTCATTATTTTATATATTTACTTTCAAATTGCAAAAGGAAGAGTAGCATATGAAAATTATTTATTATATAGGATTGCTTCCTACTTAGTTTTTTTAAAATATAGAAGGTAATGTAATTGTGTTTATAAGAAAAAATTGTCTTCTTTCTTTAAATTCTATAATTTTCCAAAAATTAAGAGCAACTTAACTTTTTATAACAAATTGGAAGAAACTGTAAATTTAAATGTTAAAAAATTCTAGATTTTTAAATTTATTTTATTTTATTTTATTTTATTGAGATGGAGTTTCAGTCTTATTGCCCAGGCTAGAGTGCAATGGTACATTCTCTGTTCACTGCAACCTCCTCCTCTTGGGTTCAACCGATCCTCCTGCCTCAGCCTCCCAAGTAGGTGGGATTACAGGCACCCACCACCATGCCCAGATAATTTTTTTGTATCTTTTTTTTTTTTTTTTTTTTTTTTTTTTAGTAGAGATGGGGTTTCACCCATGTTGGCCAGGCTGGTCTTGAACTCCTGACCTCAGGTGATCCTCCCACTTCGGACTCCCAAAGTGTGGAAATTACAGGCATGAGCCACAACGCCTGGCTTTTATTTCTTTTTACTTTGTTTTATTTTTTAATTAAAGAATGCATGCTAATTATAAAACTTTTAATGGTAAATTTTAAAATGAAAAAATAAAATTATCAAATATAACAACATCTAGAGACAACTACTGTCACTATTCAGTGGGAAATGCCTCTAGTATCTTTCTCTGCCTGTGCAGAAATACATCCACATAGACACCTTTGTAAATATAGCTGTATAGCTGAACTTTTATTTTTTTTATTTTTTTATTTTTTATTTTTTTATTTTTGGAGACAGAGTTTTGCTCTTGTTGCCGACGCTGGAGTGCAATGGCACAATCTCGACTCACCGCAACCTCCACCTCCTAGGTTCAAGCGATTCTCCTGCCTCAGCCTCCAGAGTAGCTGGGATTACAGGCATGCACCACCACACCCGGCTAATTTTGTATTTTTAGTAGAGACAGGGTTTCTCCATGTTGGTCAGGCTGGTCTCGAACTCCTGACCTCAAGTGATCCGCCTGCCTCGGCCTCCCAAAGTGCTGGGATTACAGGCGTGAGCCACCGCACTCAACCTATCTGGACTTTTAAAAAGTTGTATTTGTTTCTCTTTCTTTTGTCACATTCATACATATCAAAGAGTTAACAGGGAAAAATTTAGAAATTCTATTCTTGAAATGATTCTTCCCTAAAGGTTTTATTTTCCCCTTGATGAGTGCTACAGTCACTTTTCCAAACTTGTTTCCTTTCATATGAGGAAAAGCTCATAAAGAGGCTGGTCAGAGAAGGCAAAAATCCTCAGCTGTGACTTCTATTGAATGTACCAAATGCTGCTGAATGTACCAATGATGGGATCCAACTTGGCGTTGGTGAAGCTGGCTCATGTCCAGGATAATGTGTTGCATACTTGCTAACAGAGTGGTCATAGCAGGGGTTAAAATAAAAAAAAAAAAAAACATGTGGTTGACTAGAAAAAATTGAACTTTTATTAATTGCATTCACCCACACATAGGGAGTGTAATAATTTGGCTTTCTGCTATTTACAGGCACTTATATATTGACTGATTGATCCTATCAAGGCTTCTTAATGGAGAATTCAGACTGTCCTTTCTAGTTAATGTTTATTTCTATGTTTTTACCTAATTTAGAAGAACAATTTTAATAAATCTGCGTGAGCATGTCACATGTTTTTACCTTGTAAACTTTTGGATCAAGTTCTCTCTAAGACTTGTCTCGGTTATATGATCATGCTACAAATAGAAAGAAAAAGATGTTTGTCCACTATGAAGACTGATATGCTCATAAATGTTTAACACTTGATTCTTTGAGGGAAAATAAGCCTGGTTTGTAGCATTTGCCAATTTTCTTCTTGTAAATACTGCCACAATGGCACATTTCATGCTATAAAGTGATGTCACTTAAGACAAAAATGGAAAGAGATGCACAGCAATATAAAGTTATAAAGTATGTCCACCATGCAGAAATATTAGACCATTCACAACCTGAGGATCAGAGATGGTACAATGTAATATGATGATTTGGAAGTAATGAATTTTGAATGTTTATCATATTTGTTTGTAGTAGAATTCATTTAATTTTAAGTTTATACAATTTAATTGTTCAATAATGTCTCTCATCTTTCCTGAAAACTGAGCGATTCGATTGTGTGAGCTGGTAGGGACCAGCTTCACTGCTCCACTGTATTATATTTGTTTGTAACTTCACCCAAGATCTTGGTTTTATAGCAAATCAATTGAAATCTACTTACTGGATTACTATGATATGCTAAGTGCTGTGTGGAATACTGCAGCCATTAGGCTGAGTGTAAATTCAGGAAAATCAGGAGACACAGAAGAGTAACTCAGTTGTTCTCTGTAACCCACTGTGTATTGTTAAAAGGACTACAGAGTTGTTTAAAATTTTTCTCTTAACATTATTGCTCTATTTTCTCAGCGATTTATTTCCCAAATCCTAGTTTTGAAATAATAAAAACTTGTCTAAACTCAACCTTGTCTCTAGAAAAAAATTAGTAAATACTTTTGTTTCTGTACTGATTTATTATTCGAGAAATCACACATTTTACTGACGTTTATAATGTGATATTTCTCTTTAAATTACATTTTATAATCACATCTTTACCATACTTTTAAATAAAAATAAATAAAGGTAATAGTTTGTATTGAGGCCAGTCCTAGGACCAAAAGCATTAATATCAAAATCATTATTAGTAATTAATGAGTAATTAAATTAACAACATGAAGTCATCATCGGAAAGAAATGATGTTCAGTATACCACATTTAGTAAAATAGCAAAGTGGATAAAACACTTGCAAAAATATTTATCAGAAAGCATTGTGACTAAGATATATTAATTACTAAATTGGCAGCCATTGTGAGTCCCAATATATTTGGTAAATATTTCATACAAACTATCTGATACTT
The DNA here is from genome assembly GCF_006542625.1 of Nomascus leucogenys. NCBI lineage: Eukaryota > Metazoa > Chordata > Mammalia > Primates > Hylobatidae > Nomascus > Nomascus leucogenys. Next base: position 42,844,243 of record NC_044400.1, read on the forward strand.
TATAAATATGTGAAAAGAAAAAAATACAACTTTATGATCTGCTTGACTCTCTTTCCCACAGAGTTACTTCTTTAATAAGTAAAGTAGTAAGCAACTGCTAGGTGTCAGACTCTGGGCTGACTTCCGTGAATCAAAAATCTCCTTTTTCAAGGGATGGGCCTTGATCCCCACTTGTAGGGGATCCCAACTTGCAGAATACATGATCCCCACTTGTAGGTTCAACTCAAGGCATACTTTGAAGCCAATTCTGCTCCACCAAGGAAAACAAAGTTTTAGAGAACAGCAGACAATCAGAGATTTAGCATGATTCTCTTGTGTTCTCATGTCCAGTTGCAGAACTGGGACTTCTGAATTTCTACTCTGCTCCAATTCCTGCCGTGTATCCCTCTTCCAGTGGTCTCTGTCTTCTCCCTTAAGTCTGAATCTTGTCCTGATTTTCTCTTTGGTAACCTTATGACTTCAGGTCTGATTTTCTCTCTAACAAGTCCTTACTGCTCTTGGTAGTCTGATTATCAGAACTTTTTTCTATCCATTCATTTAATATTTATTTAGTATCTTCAGTGCCAAGGATTCTTCTAAACACTAATTACATACTAGTGAGTAAAATAAACCATAATATTTGTCTCCTTCACGTCAGGCTTTTTCCCTTTGCAACCAACATTGCTTAACAATAAGTATTATTGTAGGTTAAGTAGAAATTATAATAGTACTTGGATGCACATATACGTAATAACTAGGAAATCTTTGTACTGCTTGGTCATGTTCAATTATATATTGATTCATAGTGATTTTAAAGAGATTGGGTTCACATATAGAAGAATACCACTAGGTTGATAGACACTAATTTCATATTTATTAAACTTAAATTCGGACTTTCATTTTATTCAGCACTAATGTGTTAATAGAATCATTAGTTTGGTAGTCATTTTGACAATAGGATCAGCAGTAGCATACATTTTGGAATTTTTGCCAGATTGTATTTGATCACATGAAGACAAATAATTCTTTAGAGAAAATTTTAAGAACCTCTACCAACCTCGTATAAAATAAATGATGTCTAATTTTCTTCAGCTGACTGTAACGTATGCTCTAGGTCATTGATTAGCAACCAGGCTAAACCCATGTGTCAAATCTGATACCTGGCATGCTTTGGTATGGCCTTTACACTAAAAATTGTTTTCATATTTTTATAAATTTTTAACAAAATTCGAAGAAGAATATATGATTGAGACCACACATAGACCACACATGCAAAACCTAGATATTTACTCTCTAACCCTTTAAAAAAAAAGGTTTGCTGACTTCTAACAGAAACTTTGAAAAATACTTACTCAACCATTCAGATATCTTATACAATTGACCCTTAAACAATGTTGGGGGTTAGGGGTGCTGGGCACCATGCAGTTGAAAATCCATGTATAACTTTCAATCACCCAAAAACTTAACTACTAATTGCCTGCAGTTGGCCGGAAGTGTTACTGATAACATAAAATTGATTAACATGTATTTTTGTGTTATATGTATTATGTACTGTATTCTTACAATAAAGAAAGCTAGAGAAAAGAACATGTTATTAAGAAAATCATAAGGTAGAAAAATATATTTATTATTTATTAAGTGGAAGTGAATCATCACAAAGGTCTTCATCTTTATCATCTTCACATTGAATAGGACGAGGAGAAGGAGAAAGAGAAATGATTGGCCTTGCTCTCAGGGGTGGCAAAAGTGAAATAAAATTCACGTATAAGTGGACCCATGCTATTCAAACCCATGGTGTTCAGGGTCAGTTGTATTAGTGTGTGTCTAGATGTTAACAAATGCAGATGTATTAAAAATAGAAAAATAAGACACGCATGGTGGCTCATGGACTAATTAATCCCCAAATTTTGGGAGGCTGAAGTGGGTGCATCACTTGAGGCCAGGAATTTGAGACCAGCCTGGCCAGCATGGCGAAACCCCATGTCTACTTAAAAATACACAAATTAGGCAAGTGTGGTGGTGCACACCTGTAATCACAGCTACTTGGGAGGCTGAGGCATGAGAATTGCTTAAACCCTGTAGGGGGAGGTTGTAGCAAGTGGAGATCACACCACTGCACTCCAGCCTGAGTGACAGAGCAAGAGAGCCAGAGAGCGAGACAGTGAGAGAAGGAAGGAAGGAAGGAAGGGAGGGAGGGATGGAGAGAGCGAGGAAAGAAGGAAGGAAAGAAAGAAGGAAGGGAGGGAGGGAGGGAGGGAGGGAGGAAGGAAGGAAGGAAGGAGAAAGAAAAAAGGAAAGAATGAAAGAAAGAAAGAAAGAAGGAAAGAAAGAAAGAAAGAAGAAAGAAAGAAAGAAAGAAAGAAAGAAAGAAAGAAAGAAAGAGAGAAAGAAAGAAAGAAAAAATAATTTCCTTGTCTTCCTTGCTAATGTTTGCTTATATATTAAAATTCTTACTCTGACATCGGTACATTTCTGTAGGTAGCCAAACAACAGACTTATGAACACAAAGAACATAATGTATCTTCTAAGTTTTTGAGGAATTATTTTAATTGTTGTTTTTTTCTCAGAAAATTGTAGCATGATAACTCAATCCAAAGAGAGGTTATTAATTAAACCATGTTATTTCTTTTATCTTTGTTGCTATAATATTAATAGTTTAAGTGTTTTAATGAATATTTCATTTATTTCTATGGCTCACAGAATGTACCTAAGAGCCTAGAGATTCATTAATCATGGAAGGGACTCCTTTGGTTTTGTTGAGCTTCCTACAGCAACCTGGCAAATGTGTAATACAACATATGGGTTTCACCACAAGCATTTAAATTCAAACTACTCTATTTTCTGACACAGCCAGAAGTAGTAAAGAATTCCAAAATTCTAGAGACCTTGATGGAAAACATACTGTCTTGAGATTACTAAAACACACATCTTCACATTTATTACAAGTATGCATAACCACTATCAATTGCTGTTCAACATGCTTTGCCGTAAAGGAAGCCATGTGTAGTAAATCTTAGAGTTGTTCTTTACTAAAATTGAAAAAAATCTATGTAATATCTCTGGTCCCCCATCTTGGAGCCAAATGCCAATATGCATGTTTCCTTCATTAGTAAAAATGTAGCCTATCAGTAACTTTCCAGTGTAGGGTTCTTGTGAAAATCATATGAAGTAACGTCCTGATTTTAACCATTATACTATAGTTATTAAATGTAAGAAAATGTGTGCATGAGATTGTCTGTAAGATAATTATATTGTTTTCATGAATACATACTGGAGTATTTAGAGGTGAAGGGGTGTCATGTCTGCTTCTTAGTCTGAAATATTTCTGAAAAAAGTATAAATATACACACATCCACATGCATATATATGTGTGTAGATATATGCATGTGAATGTACATCTGCTGTTTTGAACCCTATATGCCATAATTGTGCTATCACCAAGACCCATATATACACATTGACCAAGATGCCCTTTCAGTTCACTTCAGCTTTGCCAAACTTTAAACAGATTTCTTCCTGACCATAGGTGCCTAAATTCACTTTTCTTAGGGCACTTACTTCAGAAAACTTAAAATTGTAAATTCTTTCTGCCCATTATGTAAACCATCTAGTTTCTTGCTAGTTTTACAGTTTTACAACTCAAGAATGTCTTTCTCAAGAACCTGGAAATGATCCCTTTGAAATGTAATTCATAAAGAAAGATAGCACTCTTAACTCTCAGTTTCCTTGGGAGGGTAGGATCCCAGCTTAGATAAACACGCATTAGCAAACACAGATGGTCTAATTACTTTGACCCACCTCCCCCATACTGTGCTTCAGTACTTTCCCACTAGCTCACCTCAGCATTTAAAAATTCTCTTTTTGTTTCTATAAAGTTGAATTCAATCTCTCTTTCGTATTGCAGTATTCTTGAACAAAGCCTTATTTGTTTTTTAGAATTTATTAATGTAATTTTTCTTTAATAATACATACCTACACACACGAACACAGGGAGAGAATGAAAATAATGATTAATCAAATATAGGAACATATTAACTTTTTGGAAACTTGGGCAAAGGATAATTAGGAATTAGTACCGTTTTGCAACGTTTCTATACTTTTGGAATTACTTTTAAAAAGCCAAATAATTATGCAAAAAAAATGTGCATGAAATATTCTTTTTTTTTTTTTTTTTTGAGATGGAGTCTCACTCTGTCACCCAGGCTAGAGCACAGTGGCACGATCTCAGTTCACTGCAAGATGTGCCTCCTGGGTTCACGCCATTCTCCTGCCTCAGCCCCCCAAATAGCTGGAACTACAGGTGCCCGCCACCACGCCTGGCTAATTTTTTGTATTTTTTAGTAGAGATGGGATTTCACCATATTAACCAGGATGGTCTCGATCTCCTGACTTCGTGATCCACTTGCCTTGGCCTCCCAAAGTGCTGGGATTACAGGGGTGAGCCACCGTGCCCAGCCAAAATATTCTATAATATCTAACAATCTATCTGAATAAAAATTAAAATATTCAGTTTCCAAAGCCAATAGCCACATCAAGCTGAAATGTATCTGTCAACACCATAAATTACTAAGGAAAGCAGTAAGAAATAATTATGATGTGTCATTACACATAAATAATTAATTTCAAAAGGCTGGAGGCAAATTTTGTTCTTCTGTACAAATGTAAAATTGCTTCCATCTTGAAGGCCAATTAGCAATGTAAACTATATAAACTACTTTACATGAAATTCAAAGGCAGAGATCAAAGCACTATGGAGACCTAGAGTGAGAGTTACTCTCAGCAGTTATGTGGTCCAATCTCACACTCAAACAGTAATTTGTTCTATGTTATCCCTAGGAGGTAACCATCTCATTCCTGCACGATTACTTCTAGTAGCGAAGATTTTGCCCATTTTAATTTTGGATTTCTCTATATTGAAAAAAATCTTGTGTTCTCATAAATTTTACTCAATAGTATTTGTTCCATCATCTAAAGTAAGATAAAATTAGTCAATATGTGTGTCTTTTAAATACTTAAAACATCTTCCATTCATCTTCTCAAGTAAAATATTTCAAAGAGCCCCTCTTAAACCACTGAAGCCTGATAACAATAAAACGTTTAAATTAACAGAACATCTGAGACATGGTCAGACAAATGCCTATGGCCAAATGGTGGTATTCACATCCAGCTTCTAGGGACAAATGTGGGAATGGTGCTACTTGCAAAGTTAGATGTTCAGCCTGGGTCATGGTGATGGGCAAGCTACGGTATGTCATTCAAAATAGTGGTTATGGTGTCTTCATGGAGCTCATCCTCTGGAACCATTCTGGTTCTCATTTCCACCTAGTCTTTTTTATTCCTACCCATTATATAAGTTTCATTTCCCAAACTCTTCTGCAAATCTTTCAGTGTATTCATTTGCTGCTTGTATCCACCAGAGATAGCTCCTTTGCTTAGCTTTATAAACTCTGACTGTCACTGATATTTCTTTTCAAACAATCACTTGATTATAAAACATTTATGAAAGCTATGAGCTGCGTCAAATGCTATAAAGATCAATAAGACATGTACTTGGCCATACTGTCATATGGCCTTAAAATCAATCATAGAGTTATCATTCTAGGATATATTGAAATGGTTTGTTTCTAGTTTCATCTTATATCTTGGAAAATTACATTTTGAGATGTCTTAGCTTATATTCTGTGCATCACAGAAATGAAAGCTCAAACTAGAAACATCGTACTCTTGTTCTGCGGTTAGTGTGATGGAGGTAGAAGTGTTAGCAGTCCTAATATGAGTGCCTATGGTTGATAAGCAAGGAAGGAAACTAGGCCTAGTAACTACTGGGGTTTAAACTAACAACCTAATCACAGAAATAAACTAATATGAGATTGTATTATCAATCACAGATCAGAACTGGATATGCAGAAATGATATGTGGTGTAATAAGTTTCTGAAATAATTTTTGTAATTCCTGGCCACTTGATTTCCCAATCAAAGTCTGCAGTCAAATTTCTCATTTGTGTGAGATGACTCATACCTTCAGCCTCAATTTTTTTTCTTCTTAGCACTTTTTTTTTTAGTTTCAATAACTTTAGGGATACAAGTGGTGTTTCATTACATGGATGAATTGTATAGTGATGAAGACTAGCATTTCAGTGCACCCATCAACTGAGTAGTGTACATTTTACCCAATAGGCAGTTTTTCATCTTTCACCCCTCTTCACTAGCCTCTCTCTTTCTGAATCGCCAGTGTCCATTATATGACACTGTATGTCTTTGAATACCCATAGCTTAGCTCCCATTTATAAGTGAGAACATGCAGTATATGGTTTTTCATTCCTGAGTTACTTATAATAATGGCCTCCAGTTCCATCCTAGTTGCTGCAAAAGACATTATTCCATTCCTTATTGAGGCTGATTAGTATTCCATTGTATATACACACACACACACACACACCACGTTTTCTGGGTTCCATATCTTTGCAATTATGAATGGAGCTGCAATAAATATACATGTACAGGTCTCTTTTTGATGTAGTGCCTTATTTTCCTTTACATAATATCTAGTGGTGGGATTGATAGGTCAAATCAGCCTCCACTTTAGAATGCTGCTGCTACATTTAAATATCCCAGACCTACTGGGAGAATTCTGATGTTAATGAATGGCAGCTACATTACACCAAGAGTGGTTTTACAGTAGAAATAAATTGAGTGCTAATGAAGTAAACTTAATCCTACCTCAAGGAGAATTTCCTAACTCTAGTATGTTGAAATGAGCCCACTAGAGATTAGTTTATCTTATTTGGATTTTCCTTGATTTTCTGAAATTTTATCATATTCTTATTTCCTTCTAGATCACAAAGAAGATATGGTTGTTGTTTCTTTTAAACGTCTTTTATATTTGTAACATGCAAAACAAACCTAACCAGGTGGGTTGGAACTAGTTAAAGAAGTGGAAATGGTGGCAATGCTAAACTAGCAATAAAAATATTGGATGTTATATTTATCCTTTCATGTTTTAAATCAACTACAACCTATCTAATAGTGTGTCCAGAATTTATTCCTTCCAGAGGGTTCTTGGTCTCGCTGACTTCAAGAATGAAGCTGCAAACGCTCGTGGTGAGTGTTACAGCTCTTAAAGATAGTGTGTCTGGAGTTTGTTCTTTCAGATGTTTAGATGTTCTTCCTTCTGGTGGGTTCGTGGTCTTGCTGACTTCAGGAGTAAAGCTGCAGACCTTCACAGTGAGTGTTACAGCTCTTAAAGGTGGTGCATCTGGAGTTGTTTGTTCCTCCCAGTGGGTTCGTGGTCTCACTGACTTCAGGAGTGAAGTTGCAGACCTTCGCAGTGAGTGTCACACCTCTTAAAGGTGGCAGGTCCAGAGTTGCTTGTTCCTCCCAGTGGGTTTGTGGTCTTTCTGTCTTCAGGAATGAAACCGCAGACCTTCGCTGTGAGTGTTGTTACAGCTCATAAAGGTAGTGTGGACACAAAGAGTGAGCAGCAGCAAGATTTATCGTGAAGAGCAAAAGAACAAAGCTTTCACAGTGTGGAAGGGGACCCTAGTGCGTTGCCGCTGCTGGCTGGGGTGGCAGCTTTTATTCCCTTATTTGGCCCTGCCCACATCCTGCTGATTGGTCCATTTTATAGAGCACTGATTGGTCCATTTTACAGAGTGCTCATTGGTGCATTTACAATCCTTTAGCTAGACACAGAGTGCTGATTCATGTGTTTTTACAGAGTGCTGATTAGTGCATTTACAATCCTTTAGCTAGACACAGAGCACTGATTGGTGCGTTTTTACAGAATGTTGATTGGTGCATTTACAACCCTTTAGCTAGACACAGAGTGTTGATTGGTGCATTTTTACAGAGTGCTGATTGGTGCATTTACAATCCTTTAGCTAGACAGAGTGCTGATTGGTGTCATTTACAACCCTCTAGCTAGACAGAAAAGTTCTCCAAGTCCCCACTCAACCTGAGAAGTTAGCTGGCTTCAACCTCTCAATAGGTGGAATTTGGCTTATTAATCACTTTTAATTTTACATCCTCTAGATAGCCTAGTATGTGGAAAGCAAGCAGGCTTGGAAAACAGTCTGAACTATCTCAGCCACTTTCTGAAACTTACAGAAAGTAACTGGAGCTCTCTGAACTTCAGGTTCTCATCTGTTTATTGAAATTATTTATGCCACTTCTTACTGGATTTGAAGATAATAGATGACATATGAAAGAATCAAACATAACACAGAAACTGGAACAGAGCGGGCAGATAGGAAATAACGTTATTTCCCTTTTCTGTCACCATTTACTTGCCTTTCCTACATTGTTTTTGACAATTTCTATATTTCAGTCCCCACTTGCTCTTTTCAAGGGAACTTCTTAGCTGTGACTCACACTTGTTAGAGTTGTTTGAAAAATTTCATGATAATTTGTATAGTATTTTTTCTGTGAAATAACATTACTAAAAAAGTACATGAATATATGTAAGCAAGCCCCTGCAACTAAAGACTAATACATACAAGATTTTCTTATGATCACATTTCTGACTTTTACATTACTATTATTTAGCTTTTTAAAAATTTATTCTGTTTCCCGTTAGGAAACAGTAGTAGATATCAAAAGTTGAAAAGGAAAACTTTTCCTTTTATTGAGCAGGGAAATTTAAAACTGAGAAATTTCATTAACATTTGTTTTCATTTTTTGTGTATTGGTGAATTGGGAAAACTTGACATTATTTGACTTTCGTGTAAGTATACTACTCAGTATTCCATGTTTGCAGAAACTAAGATAAAATGATGTGATTCTATAACACCTTGATTTGTCACAGTTCTCCCACATGGAAATATTTTCCAGTTTCTGAACCACATATATAGACTCTAGACTCTACTTTTCAAATTCCATTCTATTTAATGCATAATATATTTGCTAAATATTAAGATCATTGTCTGTCATGCTATATTTTTTCTCAGTGACATTTAGCTTTTAATTCCTAAGTAGAAAAACCCTGAAAATATACAGCTTGAGCTGACAGCATAATCCCAAAGGCAATACTTTCAGATAGGTCTGTAGTCTTTCTATGTTGTTTTATTATTTTATTGCTCAGTAGGCCTTCATCTCCAGGAGTTGATATCAACTTACCCTTTTTGTGATACTCAAAGCATCTCAATGCTACTTCAAAGGGGTCTCTTGAATCCCACTATTTGTTTTCCATTCATAATGCTACTGCCTAGTTCAAACTTTATTAACTTTCTTATTAACTATTACAATTTCTTCCTATATCATCTGTTTTCCTCATCTCTAAATTCCTACTTTCTTCAGTGAGTAGAGAAAATAGATAAATAGTCAAAGATTTGTTCATGTCAGGCCTTGTATAATTTCCCACACATTAGTGTTTAAGCAATGGTGCACGGTAAAGAGGCTGTTTATCAATATAATAAACCAAAGCCAAGAATCACAAGTTACAGTTACAGCTGCTTCGGTAGAAAATAAGAGATGTTAAGAAAAAACATAAGAAGATTTAGAGATTGATTAAATAGAGATATGGGAAAAGATTAAAGGGTGGGGAAGGAGTTTGAAGCCTCTCCAGCTTCTTGTTTGGCTGGCTGAATAAATAGTGATGCTGCTCTTTAAAATATGAGATTCAAGAGAATAACCAAATTTAGACTCAAAATATCTTACTCATTTTGAAACAAGTTGAATATTAGTTTTCTATGGGAAGATATGCTAAAGCATCTAAAAAATGTAACGTTATGGATCTGGAGCTCAGGGATTCGTTTTATGGTACAGATGTGTTTTTCAGAATTATTAATTAAAAGTGGTGGTTAAAAACACGTAAAAAATCTGAGTACTTACCAAGAGCACATTGAGTTAACAGAGAAGAGAACAAAGGGCACCATAGGAAACATCAGCAACTGTGATTAGGACAGAGACTAAGGAACTAACAAAATTCAGAATGAGAAGAAAGAGTTAAGAGTACCAATGAGAAGAACAAAGAGAGGGTGATGTCTCAGAAGGCAAGAACAAAAGATGTTCATGAAGGAAGTGGTCAAAAATGAAAAAAAATAAAATAAGGAATAAAAACATTCATTGAAAGTGGCAATAGAAAGGTCATTAGAAATACTCAGAACGATTTCACTGGGGTTGTGGGTGTGGTATGTGGTAGGTTAAAGAGTAAATAGAAAGTAAAGAAATAGTTGGGGTTTTAAAAATATTATTTTATTTTTGGAGATGCTTTTCATGAATTAAAGTGAGAGTGAGATATAAAAGAGAGAATTATTGCTCTTCATTTTGTTTTAAACGGACAGGTTTGATGATAATTATGACATGAACTAAGAGCCAGTTGTAACCTAAAAATTAAAAATATGCAGAAAATAGAAAATGATTAATTAAATATTATCTTAAACAAGATAGCAAGGAGATTTGATCCAAATATCAACTAGAAAGTTGAACTTTGAAAAAGAAAAATCTCTTCTAAGAATGGAAGAAAGAAAGTCAGTATATATATAACATACATATTTGTAAGTTCGGGAATGGACAGTTGAAACTGTCCTACAAGATTATCTATGTTTCCTCTCCGAATTAGGGAAAAATCTACTAAGAAAGATGAGAGTGGATTGAAAGAGTAGATTAATCTTAAATTAGATAGAAAAAAAAAGAAAGGTTTAATGCAGGATTTCTCATGACGTCATGGACACTTGGAGATCTTTCACAATTTTTACTCATCTTGTGCCCCTGTGTACATCATACTCTTGTTTTCTTATCCAAAAATTAGCTTGCATGGAGGCCTTGTCTAAAACCCCCAAGGAAGTTGCTTTATTTTTTTATACTTCCTCAATACCTTGTTATATCACCAAGCTGTTTAATTGCAATGTTTTTCTTCTTTTGTTTATAAAAGTAGTCATTATTTGTCGAGGATCTATGAAATGTCAGGAATTATTTTAAGTGCATACATCTGAAAACATATAATGAAGTGCCTACTGAAGTCATTATTTTACAAACATGAAAACTCAGCCAAACAAGTAACATGGCTATCATGAGTGATTAAACAAATAAATCTCCAGTATCCATGACTTCAGTTATTTTAATATTCCGTTCTCCTCTGTTCATGAGCTGTAAATTATTTAATAGTAGTGGTGGAATAATACTCATTTTATATGTTCCATGCCTCCATCAGTAGCTGGTTTACTGCTGGTGCTCAGTAATGTTAGTTGAAAGAAAAATGAATAGATATCAATTATTGCTTGCCTTTGTTTCTTTTCTCTCAAGTACATAAGTGATTTTTTTAAAAACTATATTTTTAATTATGGAAAAGCAGCCTTTTTCTTCCAATAGTAGTTGATTATTTTAAATAAAAATCAAAAATATAAATATTAATAAATCATATCATCCTTAATCTTCTTTATCTACAAAGTACTTTTTATTGATACATAATATTTGTACCTTTCTATGGGGTACATGTGATATTTTGTTACATGCATAAAATAGGTAATAATCAAGTCAGAGTTTTTAGGCTATTACCTTGAGTATTTACTATTTTTATTTGTTGGAAACATTTCATCCTTTTTTCTAACTACGGTTTGTCATGTTCACTCCTTTAACTTACGTTGCCATTTCCATCTTAGGCAATATTAATATTTCCTTAAGTATTATCAATTCCATCAACATTTCTACTAGAAAAGTGAGAGCTGCTAGACTACTTCCAGTTCCCCCTATGCTTAATTTTCATATGCTTAAAATATGACCAATATGGACACCTACTATGTACCCACAAATTTAAAAAAGAAATCAATGCTACTAATTTTTAGGGCCAATTGACTATGATTGTTTCATTTATCTTATGTACTAATAGTTACAGATATTTTATATATATGTCCATATCTACATCTGTTTTGCATAACAACTCTTATCAAACATTCCCTATCCAGTGACACATAAGCATTTTATAGACCATTTAACATATTATAGTACTATGTACTTTTCTTTTAAAAATGAAATATGCTTAGACCTACAAACTCTTCAGAATTGTCAAATATCAAATATTGCTTAAGAAATTACCAAAAAGAATGACATAAATTTTGAAAAAATAGTTACTAAAATTAGGTAATCTCAAAAGCCTAAATGAAGGAATTTTACATAAAATATTCTGTACTAATATGTCTGATGGCTGTTAAACTGAACTAGCTTTTAAAAGTGTCTGAAACAAGAGAATTAAGTGAGGTGAGGTATAAAAAAATTAGACAATTACACTGTATTTAGATATGCAATTAAGAGTTGACACCTAAAAGCATAAGGGAAAAGTCAGTTGTTAACACATGAGAAGTAAAAATGGGAAGAAATGGACAAAGTCACCAGATGCACAGATATACATGGCAATGGTAGACAGGCCATGGGGAATAGAAAGGTCAATAAGAAACATTTGGTCAATGGCAACCGTAGCTTCATGGCTATTAATTAGACCTTCTGACATTTAATAAATGAGTTAGATATAATTTACTTCATTCAGCAAATTACATACAAATTATAACTATTAAAAAACTAGGTTTGGCTTTGATAAATTAATTTAATGAATTTTCATGTCAACATTAAAAAAATTCTGGTAGGGAAGTAAAAACTATCCTCCACAGCAAATTAATTACAAATATCTTTAAATAATATTAAAATGGTCAAAAAATTATTTTCACATATTATCTACCTGTTAAGGACCATAATTAAGTATTATTAAGATAATATAAATTAGAAGTGCATATATAAAAATATTTAAAGCAATTTTGGCATAACATAAAGAAAAATACTTCCTCTTGTTATCAAGGTTTTACCCTCTGACTTCCTCGTTATCAAGGTTTTACTCTCTGTTCATACAAAAGCTTTCGAGTTTGTTCATAGCACCTGTAAATACATATGAAAAGACATTCTGCTTCCTTTTTAACTAACACTTAAATCCAAATCCAAAAACATATTCCAAGTTTTTTGAGGTTGGACAATAAAATGCATACAATAAAATATACTTCAAACATACTTACCTATAAAGTTTCTCAACTACTGTGTTTTATCTTTTTAATGGTAATTGTTAACTGCCATCTCCCCCGGTTTTCAAGCTTAAAATATTTCAGATAGTTTGAGGTATGCATGCTTATCTAAATGGTATTTTTTAAAAACAAGAGTCTCTATACTCTCGGTGTTTTGCAGGTTTCTAAGTCTTCATTTTAAGTGACTGGAAAATAGTGTTAACTTATTTTTAAAAATTGACAATATTTTAAAGGCACCGAACCTGTAAGCCAAGATACATTAGAGCTTTTTATGAACAAAATATATTAAGACATAGAGTGAAATTTACCTAAGGGGAAAATATGAAGGTTCTGATCTCATTTATGTTTTTAGTATCTAGTGTTGACATACTTACATCTACAGTTGCCTGACATTGCCTCTGGTTGACAATTACCATGTCTGCTTTTGAGAGTATAAAAAAATCAAATTAGAAACAGAATGAACTTCTTATCCCAAAACATCCTAGTAATAGTTGAAGGGCTATGATAGATTTTGCTACTCTAAGTAATAGTTGCAATTTCAACTCAAGTACATATGATAAGTTTTATAGGAGTTAGATTATGTTTTCTTTTCTATATAAAAAGTACAGCTACCATGTTGTCCTCAATTTATACAATGCGAATAGTTGCCCTTTGGTATTATTCAATAAAGTGGCTAATCCATATTTTGATGATTTTTCCACACTTCCGTATAATTGCATCTCATAGATAATTTTATTAACCCTTGCCCTTTTGATAGATTATTTTTACAATCATACAATGCCATCAATTATATTTTCTGTTTACATGTTTTCCATATTGAAATTTCAATGGTACTGAAATTTCTAGGGGAATTTTAGAAGACAATGGTATAGATATTTTTGAAAATCTAATAGATATTGTGGTTTTGCTCTCCAAAAATCTAAACAAATTTACACTTCCACTAAAAGTTAATGAGAGTGCATATTTTTTCACTCTCTTGCAGAGTATATTCATCATTTATCAATACCCTTGAGATATATAAAAGTACCTTGTTATCGTTTCAAACTACATGTCTTTATTATCTGGGCAGAACATTTTATACATGTATTGGACTTTACTTTGCCTTTTTCTGATAACATACCATTTGTCCATGATTTCTATTCACTTATTTGCCTTAAAAGACATTTTTCAGAAGCTAGTTTTTTGTTGCTTTTTTTTTTTTTTTTTTTTTTAAGACATGTTCTTGGTCACTTGCCCAGACTGGAGTGTAGTGACACAATCTCCACTCATTGCAACCTCCACCTCCCGGGCTCAAGTGATTCTCCTGCCTCAGCCTCCTGAGTAGCTGGGACTACAGGTGCTCACCTAATTATTTGTTTTTTTGTTTGAGACGGAGTCTCGCTCTGTCGCCCAGGCTGGAGTGCAGTGGCGCAATCTCGGCTCACTGCAAGCTCCGCCTCCCGGGTTCACGCCATTCTCCTGCCTCAGCCTCTCCGAGTAGCTGGGACTACAGGTGCCCACCACCACGCCTGGCTATTTTATTTTATTTTTTTTTGTATTTTTAGTAGAGATGGGGTTTCACCATGGTCTCCATCTCCTGACCTCGTGATCCACCCACCTCGGCCTCCCAAAGTGCTGGGATTACAAGCGTGAGCCACCGCGCCCAGCCTTATTTGTTTATTTTTAGTTGAGACAGATTTTCTCCAGGTTCCCCAGACAGGCTGGTCTCCAACTCCCGGACTCAAGTGATTCACTGGCTTCGGCCTCCCAAAGTGCTGGAATTACAGGCATGAGCCAGCACACCTGGCCATTTTGTTTCTATTCTTACTGGTGAATTTCAAAGGATGGGAAATAAATAATAATACCTTCACATTGCCTTTTTTTAAATAGAACTTTCAATAATTATCTTTGCATCTGATTGTTTTTGCTTTCTAAATATTAAAGATATGGTATTTTCTTAGATTACCTAAATTATAAAGACTTTCTTGTTTCACCTTGGTGAAATGTAGCTTTTAGAAGAGCTGGAATATAATTTTAGAATAGAATAATATAATTTTTAATAGCAGTTGTTTCATCATTTAATATTCACTCTCTCTTTTTAAAATCCTACTTTGGTATAAAGAGTCCCTCTTCTTTTCTTCTTTCGTTAGTGTTTGCCTGATTTATCTTTTTCTGTATCTTCGTTTGCAGCCATATGTGCCATTTGGATTGAAGTTTATCCCTTTTAAGGAGCCCGTATTTGGGTTTGTTTTGTTTTATTGTAGTGGAATTAGTTGTTTTAAATTTGATATAATTCTTGTTCTTTTAAGAGAGAAATTTAATCCATTCACATTAGTTTAATAATTTATACGTTCGAATTATTCATGACATTTTCTGTTTAACATTACTATGCTCTTCTATGAATTGAGATTTATTTATATTTAATTGAATTTCTTCTGAATAAAGATAAACTCCCTTTAAAATTTAAAAAAGCACATGAGAAATTAAAAATAGTCATAAAATATCTGTATCAAACTTTTTAGTGATTAATCTTATAAATATTAATAACTTTCTCATTCCTTGATGATTTAACACATTCTGAGTCTCCCTTTCCCCAGATAGAATATAGAATAATTATTATTCAGATTATTTTAAGGTGTAAGCATGTGATTAAAGGTCTGTCATCAGATAAACTATCAGGAGGTTATATTTTAGAGAAAAACTATGTGAGAAAATATGCTTTGTAGAAGCTTATGTTTTGCTGTTGCTCGTAGTGACAGGTATCTATCCTACTTTCAGTGTAGCAGAAATAGTTGCTTGTTGTGTTTCATGCATTTATTATATAGGTAATATGATAGTATTAGTGGTATTCTCATCAAATCAGTTTAAAGCATGTATCTAGGTATAGTTGAAGAAGTGTATTTGGAAGTCTATTTCTTTTAGCTCTCTCAACAATCCTTTGGGCTAACATCACTTAACAAAAGATTTTTTTCTGTAAATTGTACAGAATGGTAGAAACTTCAATGCAAGTAGCAACTCCAACCCATACAGTACATTTTATTTTTATTTTTTGTAAAGAAAGAGAAACCAACATGACTCAGTGCTAACATCAAAGTATTTTATCCCATTGATTCAATAGAATAACTGTTCAGAAACTATGTAACAGTACTAGTCTTATAATAGAAGCTGTTTAACATAAAAATTTAACATAAACATGAGTTTTGTTGATAGTTTATCATTCTCCCTAAATTCAAAACACAGGATAGGTCCCTAAGACTTCATATTACTTTTCATCTTAAATGCTAAACAACTAAATTACATTATCTTGAGGATAAAAAAACTGACAGCATATACAAAGAGAGTATTAAGCAGCTTCATTTTAACACACTTGACTCTACTGTGCTAGCCACTTCCTACACATAGATAAGATGGAATAATCTGAGGAAATTGTCAAATGAGTTATCATAACTACCCTCTAAAGAGAACAAGAGATGAGCTCAATTGTGTAGATTTCAAGACATTTTATTGATTATGGTGCTGCTGAATGAAGTTTCTGTAGGTTAAGAGACAGGACATATGTGTTTCTACATTTATTATAGCAAGAGTCATTAGTGAAAGAGTGAGAAATACCAACAGCCTAACTCTCTACTCTCATAAACTTCATTAATTCCCCTTTTTCTATCTAGCAGAAGGAACTTGGTCCTCTAGCATGAGAAAAATGGGTTGAAGTATGGCCTAGGTCAGCTTTATGATTTATTTTCCAGCTATTTAACTCCTTGTACCTTGATTAATCAATGTGATCCTTACCAATTTGGAGTAATAATGTCTGAAATTCTACTTTTTATTTGGATATAAATATTTTGAGCTGAATTGTATCACACATATCAGAGCTCTTCAGTCTAATAATTTAATATTGGGATTTGGGGTCAAAGTCTATGCTTACAGTGAAATACTAAATTACCCTGTTTTGTTGACCACTCTCCTGTGTATACTTCACTTGGGACTGTCACTGGAAATGGTTGCTCAGAATGAGAATTGAATTTTCCCTGAGCTGCCTGGCTAAGAACTATGTAAACTATTACATCATCAGCAAAAATCACTTCAACAATAATCTTTAGAATTTTGAACCCTAGTTCAAGGAAATTTTACATTTTTGTTTCACTCCTAGATATCTGTGAATGTTGAAATTAACTAAATAATTTTTGTTGTGTTTTGTTCTTACGTCACCATTTTCAGTTTAGCTAAGCCATTCATATTAATTCAATTTAAAAATTATGCCAGAGTCGGTGGCTCATGCCTGTATTCCCAGCATTTTGAGAGGCCAAAACCGGTAGATCACTTGGGGTCAGGAGTTCAAGACCAGCTTGGCCAACATAACAAAACCCCATCTCTTCTAAAAATACAAAAATCAGCCAGGTGTGGTGGTGCATGCCTGTAATCCTAGCTACTTCGGAGGCTGAGGCAGGAGAATCATTTGAACCCACGAGGGGGAGGTTGCAGTGAGCCAAGATCATACCACTGCACTCCAGTCTGGGCAACAGAGTAAGACTATGCCTCAAAAAAAAAATGTAGCTAAAAGTTTTATATTCCTTTTTGCCAACAGCATTTATAGATCATGATTTTATTTTTAAATTTACATACGATAAATTTATCTGTACACCAATAATAATATAATTAATTCATTTGGTGGACAATTCTGTGAATTTTGACATAAGGTCATGTAATAATCATTACAATCACAATAGACAACAGTTGGATTATCCACCAAAATTCCATCTTTATGCTTATTTGTAGTCAACCCCACTCCAAACCCCAAACCTCTGTCAAATGCTGACATACCCTGCATTCTTATAGACTTGCATTTTCAAATATTTCTTATCAATGGAATCTATAGTATGTAACCTCTTGAGTCTGGGTTATTTCATTTAAAATAATGCATTTGAGATTCATCCGTGTTACTGAGTATGTACAGAATTTGTTCCTTTTTCTTGGTGAATAGTTTTCCATTGTGTGCATGTATTGCATTATATGTATAAACTGTTTATTATTTTACCAGTTAATGGACATTTAGGTTATAAGCAGATGTGGTCTGGATCAGCAGAAGAATAAAGCCATTATAGACCTTTACTTAGAGTTTTTTAATGTAAGCATTTAAAATATAACTGCATTTGGAGTTAGGGCCTTTAAAATGGTAATTTAGGTTAAGTAAAGTCATAAGGGTGAAGTTATAAGCCATTATAATTGGTATCCTTCAAAGAAGAGGAAGAAACATTAGGGAGGTACATGCACAGAGAAAAGGCCATGTGAGGACGCAGTGAAAATGTAGCCATCTGCAGCCAAAGAGAGAGGCTTCGGGAGAAACCAGCCTTACCAGCACCTTAATCTTAGACTTTCAAACTCTAGAATTGGAAAAAAATAAGTTTCTGTTGTTTAAGCCACCCACTCAGTCTGCAGTATTCTGTTATGACAAGCCTAGCTGACTAAACACTTGGTTTATTTCCAGTTCCATTTATTTTGTGTCTTTTTGCTAAAATCACACTGTCTTAATTACTGTAATTTTAAGTCTTGAAATCAGGTATTGCAGGTCCTTCAACTTTCTTAAAAAAATTGTTTTGGCTATTCTATTTATGTTAATGTTTCATCAAAATTTTTAGTTTCATATTTTCACATCTAAACAAATTCTGTTGAGATTTTTGTTGTAATTGTATTAAACCTATTGATCAATTTGAGGAGAATTCACATTACTGTAAGTTTGAGATTTCAAATTCAATAGTATGGAATTTCTCTTCATTAATTTAGGTCTTCTCAAATTTCTTCTAGAGTTGTTTTGTCATTTGTAGCATCTTGTAGAAACATATCTATAATATCTTGTTATGTTTATACCTACATTTTTGCTGCAATTATAAATGGTACTTTTAAATTTTTCAGTTTTTAATTGCTAATTGCAATTAATTTTTATATATTGACCTGGTATTCTGTGAGTTGGCCAAGCTCAAACTCACTTATTGGTTCTGCAAGTATTTTGTCTTTGTTTTAAGATTCCATAGCATTTTATACTTTGACAATCATGTTACCTGCAGGTAGAGAGAGTTTTATCTTTATTTTTTCCACTTTACCTGTCTTTACTTTCTTTTACTTGCCTTATTGCACTGGCTATGAGTTGCAATTTATCTTAAATAGGAGTGGTGTGGTAGGAGAACATATCACTACCTTATTTCTGTTCTGAGGCAGAAATACTCAGTCTTTCACCATTGGATATGATATTAATTGTGGATTTTTCATATATGTCTTTTATAAGGTTAATCAAGTTCTCTTTCATTTTGACTTTTCTGAAAGTTCTATTTGTTTAATTATGAATGTGTGTTTAATTTTGTTGAATACCTTTTCCAATTCTATTGAGATGGTGATAATGATTTTTCTTAGTTTGACTGGTAATATAGTGAATTACATTTATTGTTTTCTTAGTTTGTTAATATAAAGATTGATACATTGATATATTTTCAAATTCATTTTGAACAAGTCTTGTACTCCAAGGACAAATTCTAGTTGGTCTTTTTGATATTTTGCTGGATTTAATCTACTAATATTTTGGGGGAATTTTGTGTGCATATTCCTGATAAATATTTGCCTGTGTTTTTTTTTCTTTTAATATCTTTAACTGGTTTTGGTATTATGAAAATAAAATGAATTGTGAAGTCTTTATTCTCCCTTAATTTTCCTGAAGAGATTGTATGGAGTCAGTATTATTTCTTTATTAAATAATTGGGTGGATGTGCCAGTGAGTTTTATTTGTTGAAAAGTTTTTAATGATGAATTAAATTTCTTTATCATATATTGTACATTAAATTACTCAGGATAAATATTACTCCCTGAATAATGTTTGGTGATTTATGTCTTTCAAAGATTTGGTCTATTTCATCCAAGTTTTCAAATTTACAGCCATAAGATTGTAGAATTCCCTTTAAGTATTTGTATTGTCTGTAGTAATGCCTCATGTTTCATTGCTGATATTGATCATTCATATCTTCTGTCTTTTTTCTTATCAGTCCAGCTAGAAGATGTATTGAGCTACACAAATAAGTATTTTCTTTGTTTCATTGACTTTAATTATTCTGATTTAAGTTTTAAAAATTCTACTCTTATTTATTATTTTCTTTGGTTTGTTTTCATCTTTTCTGAATTTTATGGTGTCTTATGATGGAAGCTTAAATGATCAATTTGAGGTCATTATTTTCTGATACAAGTATTTATTACCATGAATGGATATATTTATGTTAACATATCAATTCTAGAACCAACATCTGGATTAGAAAAACAAACTAAAAGGCCTTATATTGTTTCTAGAATTGAATGCCCTCCTTGTTAGTGGTGTGCTGTATGTAACACAGGAACAGAAAACCAAATACTGCATGTTCTCACTTATAAGTGGGAGCTAAATGATGAGAACACATGGACACATGGAGGAGAACAATACATGATGGGGACTTTTGGAGGGTGGCAGGTAGGAGGAGGGAGAGGGTTACGAAAAATAACTAATGGGTACTAGGCGTAATACCTGGGTGATGAAATAATCTGTACAGCAAACCCCCAGGACACAAATTTATTTGTGTAACAAACCTGCACTTGTACCTCTAAACAAAATAAAAGTTAAAAAAAATTATGGACTACTTACTATGTAGTAGACCAAATATGCAAATAGGAATTATTTGACGTTCATGATTAGGTAGCTAAGTATAAAGTAGCATTCTGTTCTGGAGGTTACACACAATTTTTCTGTAAGATGCAAAAACTAAATGATTTCTTGGCAAAGTGGTGCTGAAACCCTACCACCAATCAAAGTTACCTAGATAGAGAGTTAAAACATCAATTTCTGGGTACTACCTTCCCATTGTAGTAATACGTTGACATTTTTTCTGTTTACTTTTTTGTTTCAAACTTTAGATTGCTTCCCTAGACTATTGGCTCTATGAGAGCAAAGACTATATCCATATTGTTAAACAGGCTAACAGCAACACCTGACACTTGGCATATTGTGACTTTGTTAGGAATTGTTTGTTGATTAAACAAAACACTATACTTTAAATGATTAAACAACATCAAAATTTTAAAATCCACAAAGAAATTTCGGAATATGTCCTTTAGAAAAATGTATTTAGAAAGGCAACTTTACCATATTGCATTATTTTAGCTTCAGGAAGTCCAAGATATGTCCATCAAGTGTCTATTATATGTGCAACTATCACTCCACTAGGCATTGTGGTGGTTATAAAGTGGTTAAAAATAAAGTGCCAACGTTTTCTTTGCATTTAATTCATGCCTGGACTAGCTATCAGAATTTTGTACCTAGTATATAAATTATTTTTCCTAACACCACCATGGGTTAATATATTATTATGCCTATTTAGACATGTGAAAATTAAGACTCAAGAGGTTAAGCAACTTGTCTAATCCAAGATACTAAAAATGGAGCTAGATTTAACAAGCGCTTAAGGTCTAGGTAAGGTTGCACAAATTACAAATAGGAAAAATGTCTTAACAGACTATATTTTAAAGACCTATAATAACTATAAATTCCATACATAGCAGTAGACACAAGATCAGAAGGGCTAGGGTAATAAGATAGATATCTTAAAGATGATAGGATTTAATCCAGGCCTGGAAACACAAGGAGATTTAGTAGATTGTGCAAAAAGATTATAATTTTTTAGCATGAAGATACATGGGCAAAATGATGGAAGTGGCAATGATCATAGAGGGCTTTTGCAACTGATACGGACTGTACTGGAAAGGCAAATTTCATGCACTGTCAGAGAGTAGACATTTACTTTGTTTAATTAACCAGCATTCATTTTCTCATCTATAGGCAAAGTCATTTTAATTTTCATTCATGTGTTCAGACTTTTCTTTCAGTTAAAATATTTCAGAATTTGATTTCACTAGAGAAGTTACTACTCTTGATTCTGGTACCAGGGAATGTGATTCAAGCCTAAATCTATATTGTCCATGTTCCCTTATTAAGTGATGGGCATCTGACCTCTTTTGGTCCTTCATAAATATCTTAAACATCGTTAATTATGTAAACATGTAAATAAGTCCAGCAACCATCATGGGACTATGAATAGAGAATCCTGTCAAGAAGGGAACCAACGCTGAAGAAAATGAACTGAGGAATGAACGGCAAGAAATTAGGTCCCAAACACATTGAGACACTGTCATTTCTTTGTCTTTTAATCCAATTTTATTATCGTTTTCCATTACAACTGAGAGCATTCTAACGAACATAGACCATTATATGGAAAGATGGTAATTGAAAAGCAGAAATTAAAAGTGAACACATTTTAGGTCAAATTTTGGCTTCATCGTTTTCTACATGAGTGACGTTTCCAAGATATCTAACTTCCCCACCAATCTTAGTTGACTTATAGAATAGAAATAACCTAACAAAGCATTTAACACAGCAGAATTGACAGGGTAGGATTAGATGGGGATAAGATAGAATGTGTACTTGAGGAATTCAAATTTAATAAAGTTGTTAGAATGACCTTAAAAGGGTTGGCTCAATGAAATGGCATGACTAGAGGGGTTAGTACATTTGTTTGATCATTGTTTTATGAAAGAACTTCAGAAAAAGAAGCCAAAAGTCCTCATGATAATGTGAACATTAGAGTCTTTTTAGGATATTGAACAAAGGAATAAGAATGGGAAGGCCACTTCAGTCATATTACAAAAGCCAGAAAAATAATTCTCTAGTTCAACAGAAAAAAATATACTGGCTTGGTTCTACCTAAAGCTGAGATTTTTAAGTAGCTACTCTATAAAAAATAGTAAAAGTTCAATTCATGGTTCGGCAACAAAGTTAATATTTGAGTTAGACTTGCTTTGGAGTTTTGTAAATTTGTGCTTTTCCATCTGGATTGCAGTTCACAGTTCAGTTAAAAACTCTGCTAAAACATATAATGCTTTGCTGCACATCCAAGGTTTACAGAATAGAATAATATATTAAAGTAAATTATTACATTTTTATTTGGTAGAACTGCAATAGAAATGTAAAGTTTAGGTCAGGTTGAGAGTAAAATCAGACAGCATGAATTTTAAAGAAACAGTAACCTAAAAATAGTCATGGCCGGGTGCGGTGGCTTATGCCTGTAATCCCAGCTCTTTGGGAAGCTGAGGATGGCAGATCACGAGGTCAAGAGATCGAGACCGTCCTGGCCAACATGGTGAAACCCCGTCTCTACTAAAAGTACAAAAATTAGCTGAGCATGGTGGCATGTGCCTGTAGTCCCAGCTACTTGGGAGGCTGAGGCAGGAGAATCGCTTGTACCCAGGAGGCGGAGGTTGCAGTGAGCTGAGATAGTGACACTGCACTCCAGCCTGGAGACAGAGTGAGACTCGGCCTCAAAAAATAACAAATTAGTCATAGGTTTTGTCGTGTTCATGTACCATAAAAAAGTGATACCTCAAAGTGTTAAGTTTTCCTCTAACCAGTAACTATGTTTACAAAGATAAAGAAAACTGAACAATTGACAATTATTTGTATCTGTTATAGAATAGAACCACTAGTTTCTGGGAAACAATAAGTTGAGGGAATGACTAAATTACCTAGAAAAATAATTTTCTTTCTCATATTGAGTTGGTTGTGTTTAGTAGGTTCTTGTTCAAGTTTTCATACTTTTAGAAATAACTCAAATGTTGAGCTAGAATGTGCTTGGAACATTGAGTGGATTCCTATTTCTAAGAAATACCGATTTCATTCCTTAATATTCCCACCATGATTGTGAACTGCAGGGTTCCCATGTTGTTTTACTCCTCCTACAAATAAGTGGAAAAAAAGGTAATATCCTGAGTTGATTTACAGCTGTGTTCTTTAGCAGCAACTAATAAAACACAGGTTGTAAAGCATTTGGAAGATATAAAATTTAGGGGTAATGCATAATTATTTGTGCTGAAGATACCATGCTGCAAAAAGTAACTTGAATATTCCAGGTGTTCATAACCGAAAAAGGCTAATGACACCACAGCAGCTATAATTCATAAACAATAAAGATCTCAGTTCTGCAAGCCAGAAAAGAATGCCATATGCATTATAGGACATTATTCATTATTAAAATATGCCAAAAGTAAATAGTCTGGGCCTCAAGGCGAGGAATGCTGTGGCACTCTAAAATTGATTGCAAATTATTTATTTAGTTTATGCTGACTATCAGGAGAAGTAAGCTATGACTTATCCTGAAACAGTTTTCATTTTATTTTTTACCAAGATCTGTAAGAGCCAAATACCCATACCAAAAAGAAACAAGATGATTGTCAGTTCCAATGTATTTTATTGGCCCTATTCCTTCTTTTTTCAGCTTTCTGTTTGCTTCACTGACACAATCCCCTTAATGCTTTGTACTGACACAGTTCCTGGGCCAATTCTGATTAAGCCAAGAAATACAGCCATACTGCAATCAGAGGGCTTATAAAATCAAATAAGGTTCTCACTTTCCAGTCTATGTTATTACTTTGTGTATTATCTCTCACAGTTCTTCCCTTGATAGAGTTCACTTCAGAAAATTTATCTCCATTGAGCATTTATTCCATGTTAAACAGAATATATGCCCTATAATCATTTTAACTTTAAATATAAAAAAATGAGCTAATCATATGCCTCATTTCATGGTACCTAATCATCATTGGTCATTGCATTACTCTTTGTAAGATTATTTCATTAATTCTTTTGTTATCCCACAATCTCATTTCTCAAAGTCTTCCCAACTCTTAGGGGAGAAATGCTTGCTACTGCACAATACTAGTAGGAAGGAGTACATGAAATGCTGGAATCTCTCTGGGTCATCTCTTTGTACTCATATGTCTTATAATAACAGTAAATGAAAAACTGCAACTCAAATAGACAGGACGCAATGTAATAGACTTTTCAGGAAGGAATTTTGAAGTCATCATACCAGTCAAGAAACCATAGTCATCTGAGGCACTTTCTGATGCCAAAGAAAATATGAAATGGATTGTGAAAAATAGAATTTATTAATACCAGCTATGATTACATTATAATATGCTGGAAGGAGGACTAGCAGTTATAGGTTTCTTTCTTATTTGCGTCTGTTTGTGTGTGTAAGTTTATACATATGTGTATGTATCTGCATGTGTGTGTATATATATGTAAAATATTCATATATGTGTATATGACAATTGTTATTCTTATTATTTTTCACTCTAATTCCTCTATTATTAAACAGAAGATGTGCCAAAAGTGGTTAACCTTGTATTTCAGTATTTAAGTTAGAGGGAATCAAAGTTAACAAATATTAAAGAGGAAGTGTGACTTAGACAAATGAACATCACCTCAAGATATATAAAGTAAGATTTTGTGTATCCTGTTTAGGGGAGTGGGATAATATTTGGGAGGAGGGATTTTTAAATGACATGGTTTTATCTTGTTAGATGGAAACTTAATATTGCTATTGTGTTTATTTGGAAATTAAATATGTTAAAAATGATGTGTATGGATACCAAGTAGACAAGGTGTAGACTATGGTGGACTGTTCTCGATTGACTTACCAACTGAAAACTATTTTTTCAAGAATTCCTTTTACTGTATGGTTCTTAATTAGCACTTGCCAAGACAAAAAACTCACATGGAATTTGGAATGCATAATAGAAGCAGTAGACATATGATATGGTTTGTATTTGTGTTCCCACCCAAATCACATGTCAAATTGGAGGAGGGGCCTGGTGGGTGGTGATTAGATCATGGGGGTGGATTTCCCTCTTGCTGTTCTCGTGATAGTGAGTGAGCTCTCATGAGATTTGGTGGTTTAAAAGTGTGTGTGACTTCACCCTTCTCTCTCTCTCTCTTGCCACCATGTGAAGAAGGTGCTTGCTTTCCCTCCACCTTCCACCATGATTGTGTTTTGAGGCCTCCCAGTCATGTATCCTGTTAAGCCTGCAGAACCACGAGTCAATTAAACCTCTTTTCTTCACAAATTACCCAGTCTCAGGTAGTTCTTCATAGCAGTATGAAAACAGACTAACACACCATAACTGTTACACTATACTTGTGTTCAGATGTGGTGACTCACAGATTTGAGGATAAATGATGAATTTCTGTCATCACTGTGCTCTTCTCCATGCTCAACTCTTTCCTAAATGCTGGTCCTTCTGATCAACCCTGACCCTAGGCTTACCACCACCATATACCTGGCTGTTAGTCCACAGAGACAGTAGTTACACAGATGCAAAAGATGTACACGTAACTCTCCATGCATTCTCCACTCGTGATCTGCTTCAGTAGCTGAGTAGGTTTGGCTTCTTATATTGAGAGGCTAGTGACATTCTGCTAGAACTTCTCCCCATGAACTCCAGATTCTGATATCCAACAGACAGCTAGCTTATTTTGATGCTAATAGGCATCAAACACTTTTGTTTGATGTATATGATAACACACAATCTCAAAATGAACAATACCCAGTGGTTGATCATTCCACACAAAACTTCCTCCCCCAACTACACATCTTCATTATCTCACTAAATGTTAACTTTATCTTTCTAATATATTGGTGTTACGTGTGACTCTTTTCTCTCTCAGTCTGTAGTTAATTTATCACCAAACCCTATTGGCTATTATTTAAAATTCTTACAGAATTAGACAATAGCATCTTAATACCCTGACTTAAATCAGTACCATCTTTTACCTGGATTATTGCAAATAATCTCCTAACTGATATTTCTGCTTCTACTCTTAATATCCCTATTGTCTACTTTCAACTGAGTATTAACAGTAGTTATGTTCAAATACATTTCAGGGCTATGAAGAATATTGAGCTGTAAACCCTGTCAGATATAGTGAAAGGGGCTTCAAAATATTCCTTATAAGGCTCTTTTACTCAAAACCCTGTAACAGCACCCTGTTTCAGTATGAAAGATAGCATCCTATGATTTCCTACAATACCTCATATTGGTGGTTCCAAATGGAAAAGATTCCACACCCTGCAGAGCATTTAAAATTTAGTTTAGAAATATTTTTGTATTTCACAATGATTCAGTGGTCACTGCGTGGATAGAAATAGTGATAGTTTACATCCTGCAACACATGGGACAGTCTTATGCAACAAAATATTTGTCCTTATCTGGATAGCTTGACTCTCTTATTGGACAGTACTCTGGGTTAAAAGGTATTTATAATTATCTAAAACTGGAAACCATTTTGCACGTAGACACAAAGACTTCTGTGTTACTACATACACTGATGTTATAAGAATAAAACTACCATATTAATCAGTGGCAAATTATACATTGTTTTCTTCGTATTTTACAAATAAATATGTATTTTATCTTGAAAATCACATCATTGATGGCAACAGTGCTTGTAATATTTAAATCACAAAAATTATAAAATAAAAATTACAATGGACACGTAAGTCTTCAACTCTGCCATATTCTTGAATCGTTGCTGCTCTCTAGGGAAGCATGAGTAATTTTTTTTAGTTTTTTAATTTTTAAAAATATATTTGGTGGGTAAATAGTGGGTGTATATATTTATTGGGTACATGAGATATTTTGATGCAGGCATGCAATGTGAAATGAGTGCATCAATGAAGAATGGGGTATCCATTCCCTCAATTATTTATTCTTTGAGTTACACACAATCCAATTACTTTCTTTAAGTTTCTTAACAACATACAATTAGGTTATTATTAACTAGAGTCACCCTATTGTGCTATCAGATTGTAAGTCTTATTCATTCTATTTTTGTGTGCCCATTAACCATCCTTACCTTCCCTTCAAATCCCCCACTACCTTTCCCAGCCTCTGGTAACCATCTTTCTACCGTCTATGTTCATGAATTCAATAGATTTGCTTTTTAGATCCCACAAATAAGTGAGAACACACAAAGTTTGCTTTTCTATGCCTGGCCTATTTCACTTAACATAAGGCTTTCCAGTTTCACCCATGTTGTTGCAAATGACTGGATCTTATTCTTTTTTATGGCAGAATAGTCCTACACTGTATGTTAAGTACCATATTTTCTTTATCCATTCATCTGTTGATGGACACCTAGGTTGTTTCCAAATATTAGCTACTAAAAACAGTACTGCAACAAACATAAGAGTACAGATATCTTTTCAATATACTGATTGCCTTTCTTTTGAAGGTGGAAGCAAAATCCAGAATGCTCAAGTTCCTTAAATAAAATGGTATAGTATTTGCATATAACCTATGCACATTCTTCTGTATACTTGAAATCATCTCTGGATTACTTATAATACCTAATACAATGTAAATGTTACATAAATGGTTGTTATATTGTATTTTTATTTTGTGTTGTTTTATGCTGTTTTGAATAAGGTTTTGCTTCGTTTTTAATATTTTTAATTCCTCATTGTTTGAATCCAGGAATTTGGAGCCATGGATTCTGAAGGCAATTGTATTGAGGAAACAAAATGTTTCCATTTTATCAACTAAGTTGATAGTACAAATGTAGAAGAAAGCATATTTTACTAATCGGTATGAATGTCAGATTTTTTTTTTTTTTTTTTGAGATGGGGTCTCACTGTCGCCCAGGCTGGAGTGCAGTGGGGCGATCTCGGCTCACTGCAGGCTCTGCCCCCTGGGTTCACGCCATTCGCCTGCCTCAGCCTCCTGCGTAGCTGGGACTACAGGCGCCCGCCACCTCGCCCAGCTAATTTTTTGTATTTTTTAGTAGAGACGGGGTTTCACCATGTTAGCCAGGATGGTCTCGATCTCCTGACCTCGTGATCCACCTGCCTCAGCCTTCCAAAGTGCTGGGATTACAGGCGTGAGCCACCACGCCCGGCCAAATGTCAGATTTTTTATAGGACTTGGAAGGGCAAGGAGGCCTTCCAAGTCACATAAAAAATGGCCTATGAGGTATAGAAAAGGAGGTAGGTCTTTTGACCTAGGAAATCCCAAACAGAGTCTAAAAGTTAATTTTTCTTTGTCTCTTTCTTAAAACTCTTCCTTTCCACTTTGCTTTCCACTCATTGAAAAATAAGTGCAAAGAGTTTTTAAACATATGAAAACTTTCAACATCACTGATAAGAAAGGTAAAAGTTCCCTATTTAATAAATACAATTGGGAAAACTGGCTAGCCATATGCAGAAAACTGAAACTGGACCCCTTCCTCACACCTTATACAAAAATTAACTCAAGGTGGATTAAAGATTTAAATGTAAGACCTAAAACCTTAAAAACCCTAGAAGAAAACCTAGGCAATACCATTCAGGACATAGGCATAAGCAAAGACTTCATGATTAAAACATTGAAAGCAATGGCAACAAATCCAAAATTAACAATATTAATATTAATATTAACTAGGGATAGCTTTAGGAGAAATACCTAATGTAGATGACGGGTTGATGGGTGCAGTAAACCACCATAGCACATGTATGACTATGTAAAAAACTTGCATGTTTTGCACATGTATCCGAGAACTTAACATACAATTAAAAAATAGACAAAAAAACTTATATGGACAGACTTCTATTGGTGTTGTACATAAAGAATGGTACAATTTGTGCAATTAACAGCAAAATTACATATGCATCAGGACTTTATTCAGTTCTATTCCTGGGACTCTAACCCCAAAATACACTTGCAAAAACATAAAAATAAGATATTTGTATGGCTAATCAGTGCAGTCCTCTGTGCTATGGAATGGTTTGAACAGATGACTAATTGAAAACAATAAAAAACTAAGGTAAGCCTCCCAGTGGAATACCATACTAGTGAGAAAGAGAAGAAAAAAGATCACTATGCACCATGATGATTAATCGTCTTTGCAATATAGATTTGGGTAAATATATCAAGTTACAAAAGAATATCTGTAGCCTCTTGCCTTTTATCTAAAATAAAGACTACAAATATGTGTCTATGTATGTCTGCACATAATTATATTTTAGACAATAAAAATGGAAGTGTCAATAAAAAAACGTGTGAAAAGAGTTTTCTATTGCGGAAAGGAAGAGTGGAGAAGACAACCATGAAATTTAAGCTTACCCGACTATACGTTGTTTTGTCATTTTGAATTAAGATTTATGTAAAGTTTTATAAAAGTATAAAACAATTAAATTTAAATATAAAAAGCAATCTCTCAAAAATCAAAAACAATGTAAATGTAATAAATTATCTTATCTTAGCATTGAGTATTCAAATTATTTAATATATTTCTTTTATCTCTCTTTGTTTTTACAAATCCTGAATAATTAAATTGAATAAAAGAGAGTAGAGCACGAGGTTCTTTTATTTTAAAAAATGTAACTTGCAGACTCAATATATGCAAGACAATCATTATCTGGGGATAATGAGATAAAAGACAATGTCCCCTTGTAAAAGAACTTATATTTCAATGGTAAAGATGGATACATATATTACAAGATGATATAAAATGTAAAACAACAAGAAGTGGGAAACAATATCAGTCACCTCTAATTCAAAATAGGTGTTGCGTTTTTCTTTCTTCCTGTTCTGTGGTTAATTTGTTTATTTCTTTTGATCTCAATTCCAATTATTCCACAGATGTTTTCCCATTGTTTCTATTTTCTACTGTATTTTCCAATATCTACTCTGAGGAGGTTGGAGTGAGTAGGAGAGAATGAACAGAATAGTTAAGTATTGCAGAAGAATATTTAATGTATGCAATCAGAATATCTGTGCAATAAATGTACTCTAAATATATTCATCTTGGAAAAGAATAATTTGGAAAATAGAAATTTCAGTTTTATTAAGAAGAAAAGATGTATTCCAGTTATCTATCTCTATGGGATATCGTTTGGCTGTGTCCCCATCCAAATCTCCTCTTGAGTTGTAGCTCCCATAATTCCCACATATTGTTGGAGGGACCTAGTGAGAGATAATTGAATCATGGGGGCAGTTTCCTCCATACTGTTCTCATGGTAGTTAATAATTCTCACAAGATTTTCTTTATAAGTTGCCCACTCTGGAGTATGTATTTATCAGCAGTGCAAAAACAGACTAATATAGTAAATTGGTGCCAGTAGAGTGGGGCACTGCTGAAAAGGTACCCAAAAATGTGGAAATGACTTTGGAACTGGGTAACAGGCAGAGGTTGGAACAGTTTGGAGGTCTCAAAGAAGACAGAAAAATGTGGAAAAGGTTGGAACTTCCTAGAACTTGTTGAATGGCTTTGACCAAAATGCTGATAATCATATGGACAGTAAAATCCAGGCTGAGGTGATAGATGGAGATGAGGAACTTGTTGAGAATTGGAGTAAAGGTGACTCTTCCTATGTTACAGCAAAGAGACTGGTGGCATTTTGCCCTTGCCCTAGAGATTTGTGGAACTTTTAATTTGAGAGAGATAATTTAGGGTATCTGGGAGAAGAAATTTCTAAGCAGCAAAGCATTCAAGAGGTGACTTGGGTGCCATTAAAAGCATTCAGTTTTAAAAGGAAAATGAGCATAAAAGTTTGGAAAATTTGCAGCCTGATGATTTGATAGAAAAGAACAAAGCATTTTCTGAGGAGAAATTCAGCTGGCTGCAGAAACTTGCCTAAGTAATGAGGATGAGAAACCAAATGTTAATCACCAAGACAATAGGGAAAATGTCTCAAGGGCATGTCAGAGACCTTCACAGCAGCCACTCTCAACTCAGGCCAGGAGGCAGAGGAGGAAAAAAATTGTTTCATGGGTCAGACCCATGGTCCACCTGCTGTGTGCAGCCTAGGGTTTTGGTGCCCTGTGTGCCAGCCATTCCAGCTTTGGCTAAAAGGGACCAATGTACAGCTCAGGCCATGGCTTCAGAGGGTGGAAGCTCCAAGCCTTGACAGCTTCCATGTGGTGTTGAGCCTACAGGTGCACAGAAGTCAAGAATTGAGGTTTGGCGACCTCCACCTAGAGTTTAGGGGATGTATGGAAACACCTGGATGTCCAATCAGAAGTTTGCTGCAGGGGTAGGGCCCTCATGGAGAACCTCTGCTAGGGTGATGTGAAAGGGAACTGTGGGTTTGAACACCCCAAACAGAGTCCCCACTGGGACTAGTGGAGCTGTGAGAGGAGGGCCACCATCCTCCAGACCCCAGAATGGTAGATCCACTGACAGCTTGCACTGTGCACCTGGAAAAGCTTCAGATAATGAATGTCAGCCTGTGAATACAGCCAGGAGGGAGGTTGTAGCCTGCAAAGCCACAGAGGCAGGGGTGCTTTGGACCTCATTCACTGTGTCCTGTCACACATTGAATATAATGCCACGGATCATGGTGTTGTGCTAATATTAGTTCATGTTGTGTTTAATTCTTCTCTTTAGATTTGCAGCATTTCTCAAAGCATGCGCCCCCATCAACAGCAACATCATCACTTAGGAATTTGGTAGAGAGGCAAATGTATGTCCCCCATCCCAGACCTACTAAATCATAAACTCTGGAGATGGAACCCCACAGCCTGAACGGTAACTATCCATTTAGGTAACTGATAGAATAAAGTGTTAGAACCACTGAACTAGAATATGCTGATTTCTCTGTTTCTATCTCCATAATCAGCTGTCCACCTAGTTTCTAACCTGTGTACTTGTGAGCCCGTGTTTCTGCTATTTTCCCAGAAAGGAGTGACTATATAAGTATTAATCTCTTTGCTTAATTGTTAGTTCTATAAGGAAATAAGTTAGTGAATTTGCTGCAGCTTATTTAATACCTAGAATAAATTTTGAGATTGGCTCTTATTTACACCTTTTATTTATATAGTTGCTATGAAGAAAAGCTGTCTAGTTTGTTTCTTCACATTTTTCCCTGAAAGCTTTATTACCATGTTTGTTATTACTCAGCTAGAAACCTAATTGCTTCTCCTTTTAGAAATTTTCACTGGATGGTTATGCAGCATTTTAGAAATCTCTTGATTTGTACACTTCTTCAGTTACATGTTGGTGACCATAATATTCATATTACAACCAGTCATGTGGTTACAAATTATTTAATATTGTTTATGTCTAAAAATCACAGCTATTTGAGATGAAGTACAAGTAAAAATGTTGAGTCTACCCCTATTAAGTTCTTAATTACTCTCGTATATAAGTGTTTTTACCCAAAATGTCTTCCTTTTCTTTTCTTTATTATACTTTAAGTTCTAGGGTACATGTGCACAACGTGCAGGTTTGTTACATAGGTATATATGTGCCATGTTGGTTTGCCGCACCCATCAACTGATTCTTAAAGTAAGTTAATACTAGAATAACCTGCATAATATTTGTGATATAGTGAATAAACACATTTCTCTGAACTGCTGCTTTTAGAGGGAAATTTAACAGTGTTATGCAATATGCATGATGGTGTTTTTGCTGCTGCACAATGGGGAATCCATTTTAAGCTTGAGACCAAGCAGAAAATGATTCATTACATCAAAGATACTGAAAACACTTCTCCTATGACCCAATAGCATAGGCTGAAATATTATGGTAGGAAACACACACACACAGACACACACGTGCAATGCTCATGTTAGAGAAAACAAGAGCTTCCTATCACACAGCCACTTTCATTAAAAAGTAAAATGAGGCCGGGCAAGGTGGCTCACGCCTGTAATCCCAGCACTTTGGGAGACTGAGGAGGGTGAATCACGAGGTCAGGAGTTCAAGACATGCCTGACCAAGATGGTGAAACCCCATCTCTACTAAAAATACAAAAAAATTAGCTAGGCATGGTGGCGGGTGCCGGTAATCCCAGCCACTTGGGAGGCTGAGGCAGAGAATTGCTTGAACTCGGGCGGCAGAGCTTGCGGTGAGCCGAGATCACACCGCTGCACTCCAGCCTGGGCGACAGAGCAAGACTCGTCTCAAAAAAAAGAAAAAAGAAAACTACAATGAGTAGCTAGTTTTAAGCAACATTTATTTAAAAAGAAACAAGTTCTTCTATAAAAATAGAACTGAGACATGATAAATGACTTGCTGAAGTTAGTAATGAGCTCCTTTAAGCAGTAAGTGAATATTCCAGCATTGGTATCTTAGAATGGAATAATGGCAAATAGTTTAGAACAGAACCCTTGCTCTACCTGAAAAAAATCCGACCCTATTGTTTAGGGGTATTCACCAGTCTCTTTGAAAGCATATCCCTGCAATTTTATCATAGAAATCTTGGCACACTTTTATTTTTATTATTTTTATTTTTCTGAGACAGAGTCTCACTCTATCACTCAGGCTGAAGTGCAGTGGCTCGATCTCGGCTCACTGCAATCTCTGCTTTCCGGGTTCAAGCGATTCTCCTCTCTCAGCCTCCGAGTAACTGGAATTACAGGCATCTGCCACCATGCCCGGCTAATTTTTGTATTTTTAGTAGAGATAGGATTTCAACATGTTGGCCAGGCTGGTCTCAAACTCCTGACCTCAAATGATCTGCCCACCTCGGCCTCCCAAAGTGCTGGGATTACAGGCATGAGCCACCACACCTGGGCTCATTTTAAATTTGTTCTATGTAATCTATAGAATCAAGTGTACATAACTTGTTATCATTAGAATGTGTGAGTCACTCTTGGTACATTATTTTGTGGTTTCTGTAAATTTCCAAGTTATGTAACCTCTTCAAGATTATTATAAATAGCTCGTGAATAAGGTGGACTCTATATTGCTGTTAATTAAGTAGGGCAAGAAGAAACTTAGGAATTCTGCTTTAGCAAAAATTGAATCACCTTCTTCCTGCCATGTATTGAGCTAGCTGAGGAGGTAGTTCTATGAACAAGTCAAATATAGTCTTTGTCCTTATTTGTTTTACATTCTTGTGAGGGAAGAATCAAAAACACTGTAAGCAATAAAATATATAAAATAATTAAAGCTATTAAGGAAAAACGAGAGTTCAAGATAAGTATAATATTAGAGGAAGAAGTTTCTAGATTAGAAAGGCTAATAATAGAATTTTTATAAACAAAAACTAAATTGCCATCTAAAGGATTCAGTTACATGAAGATGGAAGAAATAATGATCCCCCCACAAATGAATTCTTTTTATAAAGCCACATGGTAAAAAAAGTGGCATTAGATAGAGAGGAACTGGATCATGCATGACCTTTTGGGTCCTGATACAGAGTTTTAATTTCATTTTAAGTGCAGTGACAACCCAATAAAAATTTTAGACAGGAAGTTACACAACTCTATTTACATTTTCAACAGATATTTTGGAATAATTTATGTGAAAAAAGAAATGGGATAAATTTGGATTATAGATACCAGTTGCAAGTCTGGGGCAATAGTTCAGACAAGAAAATTTTAGAGCCCAAACATGGGGAGTGCCAAGACACATGGAAATAATTGGAGAAATCCGATAAATAACTGACAAGGTTGGCTATGAATTGTATGTGGAGGATGAACGAAAGTGAGGAATCAAAGATGGTTCAAAGATGAGTGACAATGCTATTGGCTGTGATGGGGAAAGAAGATAGCTCTAATACAAGGTTGAATAATAATGAAAAGTGGCATTTTTAAATAAAGTTGTGACATCTGTGAGACATCTAGTTGAAGCTATCTGTTTGGGCAACTGAAAATATGAATATGGGGCTAGAATGAGAGTTTTGGCAGGAAGTCCATATTAGGAGGTCATAGCTATGTAAATATTATGTAAAAATGTGTAATGGATATACCTACCTAATAAGACAGAGAAATGAAGTGGACTCAGAATGGAATTGTGTTAAGTATGGAATAATATGGGGTAAAGGAGTTTATAAGGGAGTGGCCAAGAAGGTAGGATAAAATTCAGGAGAAAATGACATCATGAAAAAAAGGGATGAAAAAAATTAAAAAGAGGGAGTCTTCAACTTTATCAACTTTTATTGAGAATTTTAGTGAGGTGAGTACACAAAGTAATTCTATGGACTTGGAACCATGAACAGACTTACTGACTATGGTAAAAAACTGTCAGTGGGTGAATGAGGAAGCCAGAGAGAGGCTAACTGGGGAATAGGGAGTGGGAAAGTGGAGGCAGCACGTGTAGATTTCTCAAGCAATTAGAAAGAGAAATACAATAGGCATGCTTGATGCTACTAAGTAGCAGTTTGTGGCCTCTATTGATGATAATGATTAATTTAACTGAAACTACTCAACTCAATTATATGATTTCCTTCAGCTATTCAGGCTGGTTTTACTTACACACTGAAAGTGCAGTTGTTAGACGCTATTCATGTTGGAGTTTTGAAAACAAATTCAACAAAGAAAGAAAGGGTTAAAGGGAATGAAGGTACTCATGAAGAAATTCTTATAGTAATGAACCATTAAATCTAGTAAAGTGAATAGAAATAAAGCGAAACTAGGTGAGAAAGTAGTGAAATTGATGCATATGAGGGTTTGGGTGACATCTAAGTGTGGTAATGGCAGTAATTCAGGAAATGGCTGGAAATGAGGAGCTCCACTGACTCCCTGAGTGGTCAATGTTTGAAAAGTGGAATTTCATGGCTGGCTAATATTCATAGGTGAAGTTGCTGATAATGGCAAAGTTCAGCATTGTTATAGATTAGGATGAGTGAAAGAAAATCATCTTGGAGATGGGTGAGTCGGTGACCTTGAGGTCAAAATGTAACATGAGTCATTGATTCAGATAACAAAGTAATAAAATTTTTATAGTTAATAAAACTATAAAAATTATTTCCTGCCAAATGTGTTTTAGAAAATATCCTTTTTTTTTTTTTTTTTTTTTTTTTTTGAGCCGGAGTCTCGCTCCCTCGCCCAGGCTGGAGTGCATTGGCGTGAACTCTGCTCACTGCAAGCTCCGCCTCCCGGGTTCACGCCATTCTCCTGCCTCAGCCTCTCCGAGTAGCTGGGACCACAGGCGCCCGCCACCACGCCCGGCTAATTCTTTTGTATTTTTAGTAGAGACGGGGTTTCACCGTGGTCTCCATCTCCCGACCTCGTGATCCGCCCGCCTCGGCCTCCCAAAGTGCTGGGATTACAAGCGTGAGCCACCGTGCCCGGCCGCAAATATCTTAAAATATGATATATTTAATTTCCGTGAGCCTGGATGTGAGACTAAGAACTGCAGCCATAGACGAAGAGCTTTTAGTTTTAGAAAGGAGTTTTCGAATCCTCCAGTCAAAACCCCACATTTTAAAAGTGAATAAATAGAACCATAGAGAGTTAACATGGCTTGTGGAAAGACACACAGCTGCTAAGTGGTAGATCAATATTTTCACAGAACATGAAAACTTAGTGCTTTTTCAATAACATATATGCTAAAAAGACTTTCAAAAACAAAATTTCTGACACAACAGCTTAGTCACTTGAATGTCTCTGATGCAGTAAAATGGTAAATGCCACAAGAAACTTCCGCTAGGTCTTGTACTTCATACTTATTTTTCCAAAATGCCTTATAAATACTTTTTTCACCACTCCAACTGTCTATCTATGTATATTTCTTCAATGTCTTTTAAAATCCTCTCAATAAAGTAAATCATCATATATGCCAAATAAATATTTTATTAAACTAATATGTCCATTTTTTAATATTTAATGAAAGTAAAATTTTTGACAAAGGCATGCTACACTATTATTTCTTATCCTGATTTGTTGGAGAAAATTTGTATGTGCATTTTCTCATTTTTAAGCATTTATTTATATTTTTGTGTACACAATTTTATATATATGCCTTTGGGGATATTAATTTTTCAATAGAGAAAAAATGTACAATGAAAATTTTAAGAGTTGATTGAAATAAAGCCTTGTTTGAGTGAAAGCCTTCTTTGACTTCTCTCTCAGCAACAGTATGAGAGCTTTTCCCATGTTCACTGATTCAACTATGACAGAATGTCTCTGTAGTATACATTTTCCATAGATTTTTAAAATTCATTTAAAAAACTGTTTCTTTTTAGCATCCCCCCTAATTATTCTAGACAACACATAAGTGTGGCTAACGGTTTTGGTGGCAAAATATGTAAGAAGATAACAGATATCCCATACGGAAACTACTCAATGGAAATGTAAAATATGATAAGTAGAGTAAATTATCAGACAGAATGCTAACCTAATAACACTGTTACAAATGTAATTATGAATGAGTCATAATCGCTTCAGTGCCATAATTTCCTAAGCACAGGTAACTTAAGAAATACATTAACTGACTTTTTCTCTTTAATCAGTTCTTGAATTATATAGTGATATCTCAAAGAGATGGTGCTGCAAGACATATATGAAGTTTAGGTGAAGAGCTGAGAAAATTTAGTACTGTCCTAGAAATAGCTAATAGCAGAAGAGTAAAGAAAAATATCCATAATACTCTAGAATAAAAATTTTAGGTAATAGCTAGTTAATTTGGGACATAGACGAGAACAAAAGAGGTAAAACCATGTGAAAATGTTTATCAATTAAAAATTAAAATATTTAAATACACCTTTATAATATGATATAAAATGAAATTATAAGTTAAAATGATGAAACAACATCCAAATATATACATTATTACGATGAATGCAAATGGACTAAAGTTAAAAGTTAAAAGATAAAAATTCACAAATTGGATAAAATGAATGCAAATTCCAAAAATTCACTGTTACAAGAGGCATGAAAAAGCATAAAATCAAAAAATTTGAAAGAACTGGGAAAAGACACATGAAGCAAATGTTAACTCCGAGATAATGTTTCAATTTAGTATCATATACAATAACAATAAGATTAAAAGGTAAAGATATAAACCTACAGAAATGACACTAAGATGTTAATTATAAAGAAAAATCAATTTTATACTGTAAACTACTTATACAATAAGCTCAAAACATGAAGCAAGACTTGATAGAACTATAGAGAAAAACTGACAAATTACCATTATAAACTATTTATTTCTCTGTTATTCATAAGTCAATAATTTAGCAATAATATAGCAAGGGCGTAGAATATATAAAAACAAAGTGACAATTTAATCTAATGAAAACATTTAGTCATGAAGTCTTTGCCCGTGCCTATATCCTGAATGGTATTTCCTAGGTTTTCTTATAGGTTTTTTGTGGTTTTAGGTCTTACGTTTAAGTCTATAATCCATCTTGAGTTAATTTTTGTATAAAGTGTAAGGAAGGGGTCCAGTTTTCTGCATATGGCTAGTCAGTTTTCCCAACATCATTTATTAAATAGGGAATCCTTTCCCCATTGCTTGTTTTTGTCAGGTTTGTCAAAGATCAGATGGTTGTAGATGTGTGGTGTTATTTCTGAGGCGTCTGTTCTGTTCCATTGGTCTATATATCTGTTTTGGTACCAGAACCATGCTGTTTTTGTTACTGTAGCTTTATAGTATAGTTTGAAGTCAAGTAGTGTGATGCCTTCAGCTTTATTCTTTTTGCTTAGGATTGTCTTGGATACACGGGCTCTTTTTTAGTTCCATATGAAATTTAAAGTATTTTTTTCTAATTCTGTGAAGAAAGTCAGTGGTAGCTTGATGGGGATAGCCTTGAATCTATAAATTACTTTGGGCAGTATGGCCATTTTCATGATATTGATTCTTAATTAAACTAAAGAGCTTGATTAAACTAAAGAGCTTCTGCACAGCAAAAGAAACTATCATCAGAGTGAACAGCCAATCTACAGAATGGGAGAAAATTTTTGTAATTTATATATCTGACAAAGGGCTAATATCCAGAATCTACAAGGAACTTATACAAATTTACAAGAAAAATGAAAAACAACCCCATCAAAAATGGGTAAAGGATATGAACAGACACTTCTCAAAAGAAGACATTTATATGGCCAATAAACATATGGAAAAAGCTCATCATCACTGTTCATTAGAGAAATATAAATCAAAACCACAATGAGATACAATCTCATGCCAGTTAGAATGGTGATCATTAAAAAGTCAGGAAACAACAGATGCTGGAGAGGATGTGGAGAAATAGGAATGCTTTTACACTGTTGCTGGGAGTATAAATTAGTTCAACCATTGTGGAAGACAGTGTGACGATTCCTCGTGATCTAGAACCAGAAATACCATTTGACCCAGCAATCCATTACTGGATATATACACAAAGGATTATAAATCATGCTACCGTAAAGACACGTGCACACATATGTTTCTCGCAGCACTATTCACAATAACAAAGACTGGGAACCAAACCAAAGACCCATCAATGACAGACTGGATAAAGAAAATGTGGCACATATACACCATGGAATACTATGCAGCCACAAAAAAGAATGAGTTCATGTCCTTTGCAGGAACATGCATGAAGCTAGAAACCAACATTCTTAGCAAACTAACACAGGAACAGAAAACCAAACACTGCATGTTCTCACTTATAAGTGGGAGTTGAACAATGAGAACACATGGACACCTGGAGGGGAACATCACACACCTGGGCCTTTTGCGGGGTACAGGGCTGGGGGAAGGATAGTATTAGGAGAAATATCTAATGTAGATGACAGGTTGACGGGTGTAGCAAACTACCATGGCACATGTATACCTATATATCAAACTTGCATGTTCTGCACGTGTATCCCAGAACTTAAACTATAGTAATAATAAAAAAAGAAAGTCAGGAGGTAACGTTTAAGCTGAGACCCATAAGATGACAAGAATCCAACTGCTGAAAGTCACAGAAATAGTATGTTCAGGCAGAAGTGTCAACATGTGAGCAGGCCAGATAGCAGAGCTTGCTGTATTTCTCTCCAGAGAAAATATGTATATATGTGTGCCTGTATTTGTGTGCACACATAGGTTGGTAAACATCTAGATAACTAAAGCTATCTCAAATGACATAATATAAAAGTATGGGCTCTGGAATTAAACAGCCCAGAGGCAAATCCTGCTGCTTACAATTAGCAGCAAAGGATGTTCTTCAATTCACTTAACTCTTAGTTTCAACTCTTTCTCCTGTCAAATGAGGCTTGTTGTATACATGCAGCAGGACTTTTGTGGGGGTTAAATGTGATTATGTATGTTAAGTATCTAGCAAGATAGTAGAATACTATATAATATGAAAAAAAGAAAATATTTAGAGTTCTCTGTCCAGCAATTAGAGTGAATATGCATCTTTATTAACACTCATGGAACATTTACAATGATGAGTTATTTACAAGATAAAATTCCTCAAAACATAAATAATAGTTGTCAAAAATATAATCTTTCACTATAATACAGCAGTTATAATTAGCAAAAAGATAAATTTTAAATCATATATTTGGAAAGAAAAATACATGTTACATAACTAAAGAATAAATCATAATTAAATAATGTAAAAAATGGAGCAAATAGTAGAATGCATTAAAATTACACTGTAAACAGCACATATGTGGAGTTTGAGATGTAATAATAGTTGTGCACTATGGAGAAATTTGTAGTCTTGCATGTCTATATTGAAAAGACAGAACTTAATATAATAAGCTTAGTGTCCATCATTAATTAGTAGAAAAAAACAGAATGAACCCAAATGAATGGAATGATAGATTTAAGAATAAAACCAGAGATTAATAAGCTACAAAATAAAGATACTGTACAAAAAACAACAAAGCCAAAAGCTTCTTCATTGTAAAAGCTGACAATATCAACAAATCTCTGGCAGCGCTTATCAAGAGAAGAGAAAAAATGTAATAAAAACTTTGAATAAAAATAGATACATATATAGGCAAAAGATATTAGACAATAATAATAGAACATCAATAACAGTATACCAAATAGTTTTAAAATGTAGATAAAAGGCACAAATTTCTTGAGAAATTCTTTCTACTAAAAAGGCTCTACAAGAATGAAAAGATTGAAGATTTCTATAATAATTAAAGAAACTGATGTCAGGATAAAATTTTTCTGCATAGAAAACAGGCCCAGAAAGTTTCATAAGAAAATTCTATTAACCTTTCAAGGAACAGATTATCCCAATTCTATTTAAACTTTTCCAGAGAGTAGGATAAAAAGGAAATGTTCTTCAATTCATTCTAAGAAGCCAGCATAAACCTGGTATACATATTATCCTAAATGTAGAAATTTTAGAAGACTTATAAAGATATCAATTTGCTACAAATTGACCTGTACATTTCATGAAATTCCAAGAAAAATCATATCTTTTAATGAATTTTAGAATTATTGTAAAATTTACATGAAGAGCTATAATTCTAAGAAAACAGAATACATTCAAAGAATAACCAAAGGGGAATTGTCATATAGGATTTTAAGCTTTTCTATGAAGATATAGTTTATAAGTTGACTGTGAAGAGAAAGAGAAAGAGAGATAGAGAGCCAATTAACTGACCTACCTATGTAGGAAAGTTTGGATATGTTAGAACTGTCAGTTCAGATAAGCACTAAAAGAAAAACTTTTCAATTAGTGGAGTTGGAAAAAAATGGTTTTCTTAAAGAATGTAGCAGTAAATCCTATCATCACTATATATTATAATCAACTCCAAATGCATTACAGAGTTATGTATCTAAACTCTTAGTAGAAAACAACTTAAAAATTGGAGAATAAAAATATGCATGACTTTCAATCTGTGTATTTATATTTAAATAACATCTCTTCTAAAGTCCATAAAATTTAGTATTAAATTTATTCAGCCTGGCAATCAATGCATGATATAATTTTGCCAAGTCCACACCAAAATCTCATCTTGAATTGTAGTTCCCATAATCCCCACATGTTACAAGAGGGACCAGGTGGAGATAATTGAATCATGGGGGTGGTTTCCCGCATCCTGTTCTCATGATAGTGAGTTCGTTTTCATGAAATCTGATAGTTTTCCTGGGCACTCATTCTCCTTCCTGCTGCCCTGAGAAGGAGTGTTTGCTTCCCCTTTCGCCATAATTGTAAGTTTCCTGAGGCCTCCCCAACCATGCTGAACTGAGTCAATTAAACCTCTTTTCTTTATGAATTATCCAGTCTTGAGTATGCCTTTATTAGCAGTGTGAGAACGAAAGAATACAACAAATTGGTAGCGCAAAGAGTGGGGTACTGCTATAAAGACACTTGAAAATGTGGAAGTGACTTCGGAACTGATTAACAGGCTTTATAAATTACCCAGTTTCAGGTATTTCTTCATAGCAGCATGAGAACAGACTAATACACTACCTTTAAATTAGAGTGCTTAGTCCATTTACACTTAATGGAATTAAATATCCTCATGTGTCCTCTTCTCTGTGTCAGTGTCTCCCTGGTATCTCTTCCTCCTCTTATAAGGACACCCGTCATATTGGATTAAGACACCACTCATGATCTCATTTGACCTTCATTGCATTTTCTAAGGTCCCGTTCTCCAAATATAGACAATTTAGAGGTTATGGCATCAATATATGAATGTGAATTTTGGTGGTCACAATTCCATCCATAACACTGTTCTCCACTTCTGTTGTTTTTCATCATATCTTCATTTTATTGTTTAGTCATAAGTGTATTGTCTTGAAATTGTGATACATATCCTTAACTTATCAAATTCTACCTGAGACTAATATTATGCTACTTTACATATTATCTAGGAAACATACAACAATATAATTCCATTGATTACTCAGTTGTTTTGATTATTGATGTTGCATGTTTTGTTTCTCCTATGCATTAAAAAAAACAAAATACATTATAGAATATTTTATTTATTTATTTATTTATTTATTTATTTTTCATTATTTTTTCCCATCACTTCAAGGATTTTTCTTTTCTTTGTGTTACAAACCATCCAATTACATCCTTTTCATTATTTAAAAATCGACAATAAATTATTGTTGACTGTAGTCA
Source organism: Nomascus leucogenys (assembly GCF_006542625.1). Taxonomy (NCBI): domain Eukaryota; kingdom Metazoa; phylum Chordata; class Mammalia; order Primates; family Hylobatidae; genus Nomascus; species Nomascus leucogenys. The sequence goes on from NC_044400.1 coordinate 42,887,819, forward strand.
CCCTATTGTGCTATCAAGTACTATGCATTCTATCTAACTATATTTTTATACCCATTAACCATCCACCCCACCCCACCCATTACACATTCCAGCCTCTGGTAATCATTATTCTGCTCTCTGTTTCCATGAGTTTAATTGTTTTAATTTTTAACTCCCACAAATAAATAAGAACATGCAAAATTTGTGTTTCTCTGCCTGGCATATTTTGCCTAACATATTGTTCCACCTGTGTTGTTGCAAATAACAGGAACTCATTCTTTCTTATGGCTGAATAATAATCTATTGTGTATATGAATATTTTTATTTATTTAAACTGCCAATTATTTTATAAAATAAATTAAGAAAATACAAAGTCTTTAATGCGAGCCTGCATATTTACCATATCTGGTGCTCTTTATTCCTTCTTCTACATTTGCATTTCCTTCTTGTATTATTTTTCTTCATCCCTGAACAATTTTCCTTCATGTCTGTTTTAGTACATGTCTGCTGGCTATATACCTTCACACCTTTCATTTATCTAAAAATACCTTTATTTGGTCCTGATTTTTAAAATAGAATCTTAATAGATATAAAATTCCATGTTTAAAATTTGTTGTTTTTTGCCTTCTGGCTTACATATTTTTTGATAATAAGACTATTATCATTCTTATAATTATTCCTCTTCATACTATGTATTTGTTCTTCTGGATGCCATTAACATGTTCTTTTGGTTTTCAGTGATTTAACTATAATGGCCTTGTTGGGGTTTTCCCTGTTATATTTCCATTAAGTATTTGTTGTTACATAAGTAGGTTGAGATTTTTTATTCTCTCATTCTTTTCTTCTAAGCCTTTAATTACACTTAAGATAGATTTGCTGATATTTTCTTATAGTTAGTAATACTCACTTTACATTTTTTGTTCTTTTTACTCTCTGTCTTCCTGTTTTAATTTAGATAAATTTTATGTAAGTTTATTGATTTTTTTTTCTGCAATGTGCTTTTACCCCCATGCAATGCTTTTTAAAATGTCAGATATTTTACTTTTCATTTCTAGAATTCATTATTTATTCATATTTTATTTACATCCATTATTATTTGCTAAGCCTAAAGAAAATGGGAATTTTCCTCTCCACGTTTTTCAAGTTGTTAACACAGTAGCAAAAGATTTTCACATAGTTCCATATCTTAGCTAGGAGGGTTAGTGCACAAATGTATATGCCTGGGAAGATATTTTAAGGGCTAATGGCTTCAGGAACCCCCTCCCCAATAAACTAACTAAATAAATAAAAATAAGAAATTCTTCTGAAAGAAACAATAACATTAAAATAATTCAGACTGAACAAAATCTGTACTCTGAGATTTTTTTCTAAATTTTAAACTTAATGTATTTAAAGCTTTCTATGAACAGATTTTTAAAACCTCACAAGTACCCTCTTAAATAACTATCTTTGCATATTCATATATATATATAATTCCATATATAATATATATATTTTACCAACCTTCTAAAGAGAACTCAACTACTATTCAGAAATACTTATCTCAGTACATGCCAATGTTTAAAGTTAAACTAGTTTCTATAAATTAAAAATATATATTGAGCAAATTGCTTTTAAATAATGAAAAAGAAATACAAGTAGTTTATTTCTTATGATTCATGTATTATAATGTTTCAGAATTACATAAGTTGCCATTAACTAAGAAATTTATCTGCTATTTTAGAAGCACTTGCTAAGGTGGGAAGTTTAATCCCCGAAATAGCTAAATATCAATATAAGAAAAATTTTCCTTTCATTATTTCTCAAATCAGTTTTATCCCATTGTCATAAGAGGATTGAGGATGTGGTGCAAACATTTAGTGCTGTGGGATTACAAATGTGGAGTAATTAGCACCAAAGATTGAAGGAGAGATGGATTTTGGAAGGCTTCTATACTTGGATCACTGATTATCAAAATTTCTGGGACATCAGAGTTATCCTGGCATTATCCAGACCCAGGAATCAGACTGTGGTAGCAAGTCCTGAAATTTATCTTTTAATATGTCTTCCAATTGGTTATACTAATCAACCAGATTACGCTAGTCAACCAAATTTGGAATTACTGCATCAGATGTCATTTGAGCTGAATTCTGAAGAATGCATAAACAATCACAGAACAGATTAGTGATAACTTGCTTTTAAGAAAGAGAGACGAACACTAAGATATGGCCATATTTTAAAAGAAAAAAGGACACCAGTTAGGCTTTGTAATTTACAAGAGTGAGTCTGCCAAGAATATAAGAATGGACAAGAGTGAGATAAGAGAAGAGAGACACTTGATTAGGGAGTTTATTTAGATAGGCCAGGAGAGAACTAATGAGAATTAGAGCTATAACAAGTAGAGAATCTGGGTGACTTACAGATGTAGCTGTTCTCTCATAGTGTAGCAATGCATTTTTTATTTGACAGTATCTTCAGTGCTTTTTGAACAGAGAAACATTGTGTAATCTTTAACTTGGCTCTGTTAGAAAGAAAACCTCTTCTTAGGTAATGCCTTTGTAACTGGCTTACAGGGTCCTCAGGTCTGTGCTTTTTCTCTTGTGAGAAAAGGTTCTATTTTTGTCACACAAGTGGTAAATGTTTCAAATTAGATCTAACGTAAGGAGTAACATCTTGACTCTGTGGCTGATTTAAGATAAGGGCACAAGGCCCATGAAGGTCCAATCTACCTGCTTCCCTTTTTATCTGTGATTGATAGTTGGAAGAATATGAGCACAGGCTCTATTGTGTTACTCACTACATTAAGACAGCCCACTTATATTAGGAAAGAATAAGGCCAACACAGAGAGAAGCAGAAGCATAGACAAACCTGTTAATACTATATTTCTTTTTCTTAGTCTTCCCCAAAACAACCTACAAATATGCACTGACCAAAGTTTCTAAATATGAGCAAAAAATGTCCTATTTGATTATACCAGAATGCATAGCTTAAGTTTTTCTCTAACACAGTAAAGAAGTCCAACACCTCCCATTACCACTGTCAAGCCCACGCTTAAAACTTGCCGCTTCTCCCCAATCACCTATCTCAAGCTGCTGCTGCTTAGTGGAATCAAATCCCTATTAATTATGGGTCAGCTCTCTTTCAAGGGTGATTATCCACCTGTCTCCTTTAGTCACAGATTACAATTGCCATTAAAATTGGAGGAGTTCAGAGGATATACAAAGGCATAAGTAATAGAAATTTGTGTAGTATTTTTTTTAAAAAAAACTTCATCTTATATTTCTAGAAAAAAAACAACCTGAAAGGTTAAATGTTTGTACACGTGCCAGTGCTACCCTTCTGTCATTACTAGGTGGAATGAGAATCTCTCAGGTTCTTCACTGTTTTGTTTTTGTCCTTTCCTAAAACTTGTTAGACAATAATTTGGGCCATTTTCATTCACTAACCTTCCATGTGCTTGCATAAATAAATAAATAACCACTATGATGTCTCTTTTCTAAAGGAAAAACACAAAATTTTCTCCTTAATTTTTATTAACTGAAAAGAAAAACAAATTGAACAATGAAAGGTCTCTTGTAAAAAATAAAAATAATAAAAAAGAGGAATAAGGCCCTTTATTGTATAGTATGTAAGGAGAATTATCCACTATGGCATTAACCTTTTAAGTAAACAAGGTCTTATAAAATTGAAGTTTATAAATTTATGATCTTTACTTTTCAGTATTTTATAAGACACAGATTAAAATAATGGTACTAATAATATATGCAGTATATGCCTTTAAAATTTGTCAAATTTTTATAAATGGTCATGCATGTTTTTCTTACAACACAGGATTAAACAATTTCTCCATGGTAGAGTTCAACCTAATGGTGTAATAGAACTAGCTAAATCTAGTATATTTGACATCAAAATATAGACTTTTTCACAATAATTCATCTGTGCTGATGAATTAGAGAAAATTCAATATTATCCTTGTAATAACTCAGTCATTTTCATTGTTAAATCTTTTTGCCTGTGTAGGTGAAAAGGACATGAAGTAATGGATAATGTGCTTGGAATTCAGCACACTCTATAATCTGCCTTTTTTTCAGCCTCAGCCCTACAAAAGATTTCATTTAAGGACTTAATTGTTATGTTGAATATAGATTATGAAGGAGCTTTATTTTGTTAAAAATAATTTTGACTTCATTAAAATATGAATGTTTTTCCAGCATTGTTATGCACGTGAGTAACATCCATTATAGTGACCAGTGACCATTCATTTTGGAAGAGGATTGTGGATCAACAGATTGTTGATCAACTAGATTGTGGATCAACTAGATTATCATCTTTACCTACTCAATAAATCTTCACTGGGTTCCCGATATGTGAAAAGGCCCTAAAACTATGTTAACTCTATTTCTAATTTCTTGTAATTAGTAGAAGAAATATTAATATTAAATGGTAAATTTTTCACCAATATCAGAGTAGTATTTTTGTTGAGTTCATTTGCTACTACTTACACCTATCTCATTGTTAGAAAAATATTTTTAAAAGGCTGTCAGGTCTCTTGTTCCCATAAGCTTGGATTAAGGAAGAAAAATTAGTCTAACGAAAATAAGAATGTAATGACATATTGAAAGTTTTCACATGATTTGGGGATATATCATCAATTTGAAGGCTGTTAAATTAAATAAGGCTTCTTTTAGCTGTATTTGTTTAGGCTCCTTCAGCCAAAATGTCAGAGATGTTTGAACCAGAGCAACTCCATCTTGAAGAGGGGCTGGAGAAAATAAGGCGAAGGCCTACTGGGTTTCATTCCCAGTAGGTTAAGCCATTCTTAGTCACAGGATGAGATAGGAGGTCTGCACAAGATACAGGTCATAAAGACCTTGCTGGTAAAACAGATTGCAGTAAAGAATCTGGCCAAATCCCACCAAAACTAAGATGGCATTGAGAGTGACCTCTCTTCATCCTCACTGCTACACTCCCACCAGTGCCATGACAGTTTACAACTGCCATGGCAACGTCAGGAAGTTAACCTATATGGCCTAAAAAGAGGAGATCTGAATAATCCACCCCTTGTTTAGCATGAAATAATCATCAAGAAATACCCATAAAAATAGGCAACCAGCCCTCGGGGCTGCTCTGTCTATGGAGTAGCCATTCTTTTATTCCTTTACTTTCTTAATAAACTTGCTTTCACTTTACTCGGAAGATTCACCCTCAATTTTTTTTTTTTCACATGAGATCCAAGTACCCTTTCTTGGGAGTCTCAATCAGGATCCCTTTCCTGTAACCAATCCATTGTAAAATTCAATCTGATTAATGCTAAGCACACATATGCCCAATAGCAAAGACGTGACTATGCAGTTTCTGTTAACGATTTTTTTAAAACACAGTGGCTTAGAAATAATTATATTCTTAATTTCATAGTTTTTATTATTATTTTAATTAATATATGTGTGTGTTTATATATGTGTGCATAGTATAGAGGTATATATTCTTTATTATGTATATACTCTGAAAACTAATTTATATTTTTCTTTTTTCATATTAATGATTTTCAAAAGCAATCTTAAAAGGAATTATAGTTAAAATATCATTAAGCTAAAATGATAAATTATCAGTTTGATTATCTAATTCATGAGATATTTTAAAAAATACATTTCTGGAATCAAAAGAGAAACCAAAATGTATCTTAAGACAAACAAAAATGGAAACACAATATATCAAAGTTTATAGGATGCAGCAAGAGCAGTTCTAAGGTTAAAATTTATAGAGATAAATGCCTACATTAAAAAAAAATCTCAGATAAACAACCTAACTTTGACCTGAGGGGATTATAAAAAGAAAAACTAAGCCTAAAGTTAGCAGAAAAAAATAAAGTAATGATTAGAGCAGAAATAAATAAAGACTAGAAAAAGTAAAAATATCAGTGAAACTAAGAGTTTATTTTTAAAACCATGAATGAAATTTACAAACATTTAGCTAGACTAAGGAAGATAAATACAGACAACTCAAATAAAAATATAATAAAATAGGAGGTAATACAACAGATGCCACAGAAACGCAAAGGATTATAAGAGACAATTGTAAACAATTACATGCCAACAAATTGGATAATCTAGAAGAAATCGATAGATTCCAAGAAACATGCAGTATATCAAGACTGAATCGCAAAAAAATAGCAACCCTAAACAGAAAAATAAGTAAGGAGACAGATATAAAAAAAGAAAAACCTACCAACCAAGAAAAGCCAAGAACCAGATGGCTTCATGGGTGAATTCTACCATACATTTAAAGAATCGTTAGTACAAATTTTTCTCAAACTCTTTCTAAAATTTGCAGCATAGGAACCCTTCTAAATTCATTTTATGGGGCCAGGATTACCCCCATACCAAAGTCAGATAAGTACACTATACAAAAAGAAAATTACACGCCAATATTCCTAATGACCCATGGGATACAAGGATGATTCAACAATGTCAAATCAACAAATGTCATACACTACATTAATAGCATAAGGAGTATGAATTATATAATCATCTTAATAGATGCTGAGAAATCATTTGACAAAATTTAAGATGGTTTCATAATAAAAACTCTCAGAAGATAAGGTAGACAAGAAATGTACCTCAACCTAACAAGGCCATTTATGACAAATTTGCTATTAACACCATGTCCAACTATGAAAAGTTGAAAGCTTTTCCTCTAAGATAAGGAACAAGACAAGAGTGCCTGCTCTCACCATGACTTCTGTTAACAGAGTACTGGAAATCCTATCCAGAGAAATTAGGCAAGATATAGAATTAAAAATCATCCAAATGTATTTTTTAAATAGTTAAATTGTTTCTGTTTGGAGATGACATAATCTTATATACAGAAAATTATCAGGACTTAACGAAATATCTGTTAGAAATAATTTTTAGAAAATACAGGATACAAAAATCAACATGCAGAAGAAAGGCAGGGGAAGATGGCAGAATAGAATGCTCTACTTTTCTCCACCCCGCAAAGACACCAATTTAACAACAATCTACACAGAAAAAAAAAAATACATTCATAAAAAATAAATCTAGGTGAGCCTTCATAGTACCTAGTTTCAACTTTATATCGCTGAAAGAGCCACTGAAAATATGGAAAAAACAATCCTGAATCACTGACATGAACCTCTCCCTGACCCCTTGGCAGCAACCCTGTGATGTGTATAGTCTCTGCATGCTGCAGGAGGGAAAAAACAGCAATTGTGAGGCATTGAACTCAGTACTGTCCTATTACAGCAGAAAGAAAATGAATCAAATTCAGCTAAAACCTACCCAGGAACAGCCCTAGCCAGAAGGGAATCACGGATCCCAGTGGTCATAACTTGAGTTCCCACCAACCTTACCACCTAGTGCTAGAGTGCTCTGTCCCCAAGTAAACTTGAAAGGCAGTCTAGGCCATAAGGACTGCAATTCTTAGGCCATGTCCTAGTGCTGAACTGGGCCCCAAGACAGTAGATGATAAGAGCCCATGACATACTAAGATGCCGGCTGGGGATGCCAAGGGAGTGCTGGCATGAGCCCCTCCACTAAACACAGGCTGCACATCTACTAGTTTCAAAAAAGACCTCTTGTTTCCCCTTTAAAAGAGGAGAGGGAAGAGTGGGGAAAAATTTTTGACATGGATATTCACAATAATTTTTTGGACATGACACCAAAAGCACAGGCAATGAAAGCAAAAATAAATAAGTGGAACTACATTAAACTAAAACGATTCTGCACAGTGAAGGAAACAACGAACAAAACAAACAGACAACACACAAAATGGGAGAAAACATTTGCCAACCACATATCTAATCAGTTTTTAATATCCAAAATATATAAAGAAATCATATTGTTCAATAGAAAAAAAACAAGTTAAACACGACTAGAAGACCTGAACAGACATTTTTTTTTCAAAGAGGACATATTGAAAAGTCATGAGGTATGTGAAAAGGGTCTCAACATCATTAATCATTAGGGAAATGCAAGTTAAAATCATACTGAGCTATCACTTCACATATGTTAGGATGATTGTTTTCCAAAAAATTAAGATATAACACCTGTTGGTGAAGATGTAGCGAAAAGGAAACTCTTGTGCACTATTGGTGCAACTGTGTGTTTGTATAGCCACTATGGAAAATAGTATAGAGTTCCTCAAAATACTAATAATATAACTATAGTGTGATCCAGCAATCCCGTTTCAGAATATATATCCAAAAAAAAATGAAATTTGCATCTTTTTTTTTTTTTTTGAGATGGATTCTCGCTCTGTCGCCCAGGCTGGAGTGCAGTGGCCCGATCTCCGCTCACTGCAAGCTCCGCCTCCCAGGTTCACACCATTCTCCTGCCTCAGCCTCCCGAGGAGCTGGGACTACAGGCTCCCCCCACCATGCCAGGCTAATTTTTTGTATTTTTAGTAGAGACGGGGTTTCACCGCGTTAGCCAGGATGGTCTCAATATACTGACCTCATGATCCGCCAACCTCGGCCTCCCAAAGTGCTGGGATTACAGGCATGAGCCACCGCGCCCGGCCGCCTGCATCTCAAAGAGATTTCTTAGATCCTATGTTCATTGCATCTTTAGTCATAATAGCCACGATATAGAAACAACCCACATGTTCATTGATAGATAGATAAATGTATAAAGAAAATATGTTCACACACGCGGGCACCCAAAAGCAAACAATGCAATATCATTCAGCCACAAAAAAAGAAGAAAATCCTGCCATGTCAACAACGTGGATATACCTGGAAGACATTATGCTAAGTGAAATAAGCCAGACACAGAAAGAAGAATACTGTGTAACCTCACTTATATTTGGAAACTAAAAAAGTCAAACTCATAGAAACAGAGAGTAGAATGTGCTTGTTTAGGGACTGTGGGTTGGGGGATATGAAGAGATTCTGGTCAAAGAGTGTAACCTTTCCGTCATAAGATGAATAAGTTTGGCCAGGCATGGTGCTTCACGCTTGTAATGCCAACAGTTTAGGAGGATGAGGCGGGTGTATCACCTCTGTCAGGAGTTTGAGACCAGTCTGGCCAACATAGTGAAACCCAATCTCTACTAAAATACAAAAATTAGCTGGGTGTGGTATCCTGTGCCTGAAGTCCCAACTACTCGGGAGGCTGAGGCAGGAGAATCGCTTGAATTCCGGAGGCGGAGGTTGCCAGGAGCCAAGATCATGCCACTGCACTCCAGCATGGGCGACAGAGCAAGATTCCGCCACAAACAAACAAACAAACAAAGATGGATAAGTTTCGGGAATCTGAAGTATATCATGGTGACTACAGTTAACAATACTACTGTATTGTTTTGTATTGTTTACTTGAAATTTGCTTACTTAGAAGATTTTACGTGCTCCCACCACACACACACACACACACACACACACACACACACACAATAGTAACTGTGTAGTGATGGATAGGTTAGTTACTTTGATTGTGTTAATCATTTCACAATGTATACATCATACATACATTAATATTATATCATGTAGACATTGAATATATACAATTTTTATTTGTTAATTATATCTCAGTAAAGCTGGAAATAAACACTCTTCTGGTTTTGGACAGTGAAACCTCTGATCTGATTAAATAGAAACTCAACTATCTCTCTTTAAATCAGACTTTAATATTTCAATAAAAATCCATCCTAATTAAAGAGGTTTTTATCTATTAAAATTAAATATTGATGTTCTTATAAAATAGAAGAAAAATAAATGATTATTCCTAAGCATATGAAACTTTCAGTAGCTAAAAAAAAAGAGACACTTTTGGCAGAATAAAACAAAAATGCTTTTTTTCCCCTGAAGGACAAATTTGCTGTAAGAAAGTTTAAAAGGTCAACTAACTATAATTTATATACTCAACAATATTCAAAAAGTCATTATACCTTTAAAGCAGAATAATCTAAGTTTACAAATGTGGCTTTCAAATATGAAGCTTAATTACCAAAATATATAATGCAATCAACACAATAAAAGGCAGTTTAAATATTGCAAATAATTAATCAATTACCTTTTAAAATACCTTAAGATACATTCTCTGAACTAAGGCAAAAAACTATTAAACAACAAAGGAGATCCATTTTTTAAAAAAGATTTAGAGGTTGGGAAATTTTCTGAATTTTAATAATAAATTGAAGGTCTTGAGCATGCATGTATATATGTGTGTGAAGATGTATACAGGGACAGTTTGTTAGTAGGAAAATAAAGGCAAATTGCTATCAAACATTTCCGAACCAAAAAAATTAAGAAAATAATGCAATATGTGTCGTTTTCTAAATGTGAAGATTGTACACCTCATATTCTATGCCAAAGTAATATATTCTTTATGAGTTAGAAAAAAATTAACACAAATTGTCTGATTCTTAAGAACTTGGAAAACATTTATAATTTTTGAAACTAGAACACTCAGAATTATTCCAGAGTACTGGTAAAGAGAAATATTTCTATTTTCAGAATTCTAACTAAAGAAAATAATTATTTCCTAAAATTCTTCCTTTCATGGTGGAAATCTAATTTCCCAGGAGAGATATCCTATATCCCAGATGATTAAAAAAAGAGGGGATAGATAATTAAACATACATATACTACAGGCTATAGAAAAGCATTCCACTCAGCAATGCCTATAAAATCCATACACTGAAGTTCTACCTATTCTGTCTTGAGTTTTTTCTGGGCCCAGCAAACAAAGACAGTATTTTCATATTGAACTGTATCCATGGAAAGTGAAGCTATCTTTAAAATCTCAGGTTTCTTAAGGATGACCCTAATTTCTATACAACCCAGTCCTGCTTCAGTATTCCAAAGCAAGATCTCATTCACTAATGTTTCAGATTGAGGGCTTGGATATGTTTGTCTCAAAGCCAATAGCCACTCTTGGTAATGTACCTCACCACAACTCTGATTTTTATCTTATTGTCTTTTGTTCCTTAAGATAGTGGCCTGGTGTAGCTATGGCAGGAATTATTGGAGACCCCAAAATATGAGGATAATAGGTTTTATCCTTGAAGTGAGGGGAAAGAACAAACTAAAATATTTCCATGAGTTTCAAAGAGATTGGAGAAATTGATCATTTTTGGTCGCATGCCAAAATGGATCTGATAAGGCTGTGTAGTTCAAGGCAGAGTAGCTTCCTATGCCCCAGTTTCATATGTTATAAGAGAAACGGGGAGTACGTATCACATAAGGACAAAAAGGCCCTGGCCATCCTAACATCCAGCTGCATGAATCCAAAGGGCAAAAAGGTAACAGACTTAACCTAAGTCTTGTTACAATACAGCTGCAGGAAGCACAAAAGGCAGCCCAGAGCATGCATCTTAACTTTAGTACAAAGGATCCCTACCTATGTGGCCTATTTAAATTCAGTATGACTGAATATCAGGTCTCCAACAGATCCCAGTTTGCCTCAGATCAAATTCTATAAAATAATTTTGAATAAACTATTTGAAGAACAAGGGTAAGTAAAGAGAACATTACATTTTCAGAACTTTGATGATATGACAAATTTAAAGGAAAATGATTTTGTTGAACTACTTTATTATTAAACAAGAAATAATAAAAGTAAACATGCTATGTTTATAAAGTGCTTTAGCATTGCAGAAACTAACATCTAAAAGAAATGATAATTATTATCATCATTAAAAAAGAGTAATGATTTGAAATAACAATGAGTCTCCAGAAAGGAAATCTGAAAGAAGGAATTCATAAACATAAAGACACCAATAAGAAGAAAATTATTGAAAATATTAAAATATCAAAGAAATTTTTTATTTCAAAGTCACAAGAAAATAGATAAAACTCAGAAAAATCCAACCAAGAAAAAAGGTAAGAAAGCCAAAGTAAAAATGAGAGTAAAGCATTCAGTGAAACCACAGATAGGGAAATAAGTAAACATTATAAGAGGTTGTGAAGCACAACTCTTTACACTATATCAAAGATCAATAAAATGTAGACGTTTCACTTGAAATACACAATTATTCATTTTAAATGAAGAAGAGGCAGAATGCAGACAAAACTCATAGAGTTAAGACTCCTCTTGATGAACAGATGAAATAAGGACACAATTTGAAATATTTCAATACTTGTTTTACTCTGAAGTGCCTTGGTCCATCCTCCAATCCTTTTCTCAGGAGGGTTTCTTTTTTGTTTTTGATGTATCCAATCCCTGCTTGATTTCAGTTTTGGAAGTTTCTCAAAATGTCTAGTCCATGACTAATGCATTCTCATGCTTTCCTATTAGGTATTACCATAAAAAAATTAACACAATTTCTATTTCTATAACATTAATGGCAGGAATTTAGTTAGAACTGTATTCAGCCTCTCATTTTGTATCCATATTCCAAGTATTCTTTATTTACATATGTATCTATTGATATATATTTTTAAGCCAAAATTACTTTGAGTTCAGGCTTTGATGACATAGCACACACACACACATACACAAATTACACAGCAATATATCAAAAGTATTAATTCTTAATCAATGCATTTAAAGTTACATGATATTCCAGTAAGAAAAATATCAACCAGGATTTTTTTTGGCAGAATACAACTTCCTAAAGTAGAAACCTATAAAAATTATTTTAATCTTATAAAATATGTGATAAAGATAGGAAAGGTTGTTCCTACTAAATATTAAAATGTATTATAAAGACATTCTAATTTAAATAATACAATATGTGTTTGGGAATTGGTATGCAACTATGGAACAGAATAGAAAGTAGGGTTTCAATCTCAAATGTATATAATATTTTAATATTGAAAAGTGACCTTTCAAAGACATTAAATATAGGAAGGGGTTATTTAGATGACACTAGGTTTAACAATTCTATTTTATTTTACCTTACACCTAAAAATTACCACTAATAGTATAAATTTAAGTATCGAACATGAGATGATTAACACTTCATAGCATCAGGAAATAAAACATGGCAATGGTCATAACAAGTTCACGTCATCTATAGTTCTTACCTGAGCTCAAGTAAGCAATTAGACTAACAAGATCACAATAGGCCTGGCTGGCACCAGTTTACTCAGAAGGAATTGAACCAGAAATGCAGTAAGGCAGCAGGGCCTTATCACATTTTTTTTTTTTCACCATGAGTTTTACAGAACTCCATACAGCAAACAAAGTTCTATTCTTGCTGAAAATCCAGGTAACAGTTCAAGTACAAGGAGATGAAATATACACCAGTGAGTGCAAGGTTCAGAAACCAGTTCCTGCTTTACCTTCATGGGATACTCAATAGCTGAGCTTGCTTCCTTCTAGGTCCAGTCATGTATTGTTATAATCTGACCCTCAAAAGTTGAGGAGAAATCAAACATTAAAATTATAAATTGATTATAAGTATATAAAATAAAATATAAAATTAAATTAAAATAGTTATAAAAATACTTTATAAATGGTTTTATGTTAAAATTGTTAGAAAATTCTTTAATTTTAAATTTTAGAGATGTATTACTTATTTTGTAGAGATATTTTTAAAGTGAAAATATCTGCTGATTAGGATTTTATTGGGTTAAGATTTAATGAAACACTGTGTGTATGTGTGTATGTGTGTGTGTGTATTGCTAGTGCTTTATAACATCACTATTATTTATTTATTTATATAGCGTTGTGGACACTATGAGCTGTCCAGCTGCCCCTTCAAGGAAAAATTTATTGTTCTAGCTTCTAGGAATGTTGTTGGCAGGTGGCATTTAAATCTCAGCCCCTTCAGGGTTTGCCTCAACTGCAGAGAGCGAGCCTACTTGACCAAGTACAAGATCCTTTCCAAGTCAGCCCATGAGGGATGACTGACGGGGCAGAGGCAGAAAGGACCAGCCACTTGGAGCAGGATAAGTAAGTTTAGGATGCCTTATCACCTTGTGTGAAGCCCAGTGGGCTCCTTTCACATCCCATGCACCTAACTCTTTTGCAAGATAGGCAGTGCTACAGGATACCAGCTGCCAGGTGGATACAAGCTCCTGATATGGCCAGGGAAAGAGAACAAAACCCCCTTGTTTATGATGAGGCTCCCCTCATTTCCAGCCTATCAGCGCCAAAAGCCCAAGAGGCTCTTAGCTACAATTTCCTGCCTTGGGAGAGCTAGAGGCAACTCTGAGGTCCCACTCGAGCAGCTAGGTTCAGGGTTTAGATTGTAATGACTTTTCCTCATTTTAATAGTAAAAATACACACTCCTAGGTGAGATTTTAGATGCTAATGATTCATACAATGCGTGTTAGAGCATGTCAATGCTGATTGCATGCACCAACCTCAGGTCCACCGTTGCATACTTGACCTCGCTTTTATGTATTTTATGAATATATATGTACAGCTCCCACAAAAGGAATTCCCCTTAAGGCACTAAGGGCTTTCTCTCCCTTTAAGCATCCTACTTGGCCTCTCAGAGTCTACTTTTGCTTTGCAGTAAACTCATTGGCCTACTCTTACTTTGGACTTGCTCTCAAATTCTGTTTGTTAGTGAAGTCAAAAACCTGAACTGACTCACCAGCAACAATTTTGGCCCAATCTGAGATAACGCAACCAGACACTTTAGCTCCAGAGCTCCATGTAGGATTGGCTAAGACCATTGCTGGATCTGGATTACAACAGGACGTTTCCCTCTGCCTAATCCTTTTCCCCTCCTTTGCTATCCACAGGTGTTGATCCCAAGGGCTCGCATAGAAAACATGTGCATATTAAACTCAGTATCCTAATCTGCTTGTAGACAAATGTTACCTGCAACATCCAGTGGAAGAGAGTAGGAATTCAGGAAGATTAAAGTTGCCACCATTGCAGAGGAAAATAGTTATTGAGCCAGGTCTCAAATTTATTATTATTACCACTTTCCACATATTGATGTCCGAAAATAAACCTGAAATAAATGCTTAAGAAAACAATCATTTGAGTGCTGTCTTTTATCTATATACTCAGAGCCAAATATACTTTTGAAAATTAATTTCTAAGAATAGACTAGCCTAAAATACTTATGCATTTTAGATAAATAAAAATGAGAAGCAGTATATTTATATCAGCTTTTCTTTGGAAAAAAAACATGATTTTATTTACAGACCTATTTTAGTTGTGATTAATTTGAAACTATCTTCCAAAATTTCCAGTTGTTCTTAATACCGCTGTGTTTTCAGTTCCAGCTACAAGATAAAAAGTTATAAGATTCTATATCTTTTACATCACCATTTCCTCCCACAACACACACACGCACACACACACACATATATATACTTTGAGGTAGAGTTGAGTGACTTTTAAAATCAATTTAGTTGAAGAAATGTCAAGAGGAATTATATGATGTTAAAAAATAACAGTTTAAGAAATTTGATAAGAAAAAGAAGAAAGTAGTGCCATCTAGCATATCAGGATGGACTAATTATTGTGAGTTTGTTATTTTGAGTTATATGGCTCTGAGGCTAGGTGTCAGTCAGAGTTTCAGGATACAAATAACATAATCCCTAGCCAATTTAAGTATAAAAGAATCTTCAGATGGAATAATTCAGGCTTCTATGGGAAATAGCCAACAAAGTCCAATTTGTACCTAATGGCTGCCCAGGTAAGAACCTAATTCCTCTGTCACTTGGCACATACATTGCAGCTTGCACCACTGAGGCAGGACACTGGATATGAGAACTTCTGCTTCCACTTCCTCAGAAAGCCAGACACTTCGTGAGAAGCTAAAAGCCATGCTGTTTCTGAATTCTCCCTTTGCTTTCTTCTTGAGCAGACTGAGGTGGTGTGACTTATTAGTGAAGTCTGTTGCACATGAGTAGGAAGAACTGGGAAAGTGAGTTTCTGGCTTCTAACTTGAAGAGCTAATGCTCGTATTATAGGAAATTCCATAGACATTAGAAATTCATTCCAAAGTTGGCCACCAGTCATGGCAAATAGCCATACAGTCTACCTCAAATTTTCCTGCCAGTGGGTGTCTGAAAAGCAAGCAAACAAAACCTGCTTTGATAAGGTTAGGCTATTTGCTTGAATCTGCTGAACTCTTAATATATGCTTAATAATACTGTGCTAAGCATGTGCGAGGATTGGCTTGTCACACCACAGGTGGTGTATTGGGAAATGCCATGAAAGAAGAGATGGTGACTTTTCTGGAGATTTGGGACTGTAAGCCATGCTTCAATATAAAAGTGCCATAAGGACTGAGTTGAAAAGTACATATGTTTTAGACAAATTGGAAAAGTTGTGTGTGTGTGTGTGTGTGTGTGTGTGTGTTTATGTTTCTTTATATGTATGATAGAAGGTTGCTGAGAAATGGGAACAGAGAGCAGAAGAAAGGATTTGTTGAGAATAAGGGTAGTACTAGGTTGATTAGGTAATGGGATACAATCAGTTTAAGAAAGGATAAGCTGCTGAATAAAGGTTAAAGCAGTTATGACAGTCGATATTTTTCTAGGGTGTAACTTTCATTTTAGCTTTTCAGGATTAATAAAAAATTGTACTGCCTTTTACATCAGCTTGATATAGATCTGCTTCTTATTTGCAGAAAGTTATGAGAGACTACTTAGCTTTATGACCACTGTGCCACTTAGCTATGCCTCAGTGCCAGGTTGACTCCCAAGGATAGCTATGGAGTTTCTGGAAGAGTCTATAGGTGGCAGAGAAAACCAACAAGTAAGAGACACGTTTATCTTCTGAGATAAGCAAGAAGACAAATAGGTATGAAAACTTTGAAGAATGAAATTTTCCATGTATCCATATAGAGCCACTCCCATTGTGGCTAGGGAGAGCAGCAAATAAGAAATTGCTGTTTGAAGAAAAGGACTAGATAGAAACATTGAGGGAGACGATGAGGTCACGACACAGTCAGCAGTGGGCAATTGAAACTCTAAATTGAGGGAAACTGCCAGGTTAATAACTCCTGCACACACTGGGTATTTAGAGTTCAGTTGCAGAGACTTCTAGAAAATAGATTTATTTTCCTCCTAGAGTTTGAATGAAAGTCCCTATTCTGAGAACTACGACGCTGTCCTATGATTAGACACAAGCTAGTGACCAAAATCATCAAGTTTTACTGGAAATTGTGACTATTGAAAAATATAGTTTAATCTTTCAGAAGAAATAGACTCTTGGGGAAGTGGACATAAAAGTACCTTGTAAGAAAAAAAAGCCAAATTGAGAGATTTGGAAGCTTCACGTACAATATGGGAAAAGAGGATAAATTCAGCAGCAAGAAAAAGCATGGCATAATGGAAAGTGTCTCTGCACAAAATTCCAAACAGCATCCTGATTTAAATAGAGAACTCAAGATGACAACACTAGAGGAGAAAAGCTGATAGTAGAAATGAAAGTGGAGGCTGGCTTATTTAACTTGGCATAAAGTCCCCCGGTTCCATCTATGTTATCTCAAACAGCAAGATACTACGTGATCTCACTTATATGTGAAATCTAAAACAGTTGATCACATAGAAACCGAGAGCAGAAAGATGATTTCCAGAGGCTGGCAGGGAGGGGGTGGGATAGGGAAATGGAAGAGTCTCAGACTGGAGGAATAAGTTTTAGTGATCTACTGCACTGCAGGTGACCACAGTTAATAATGATGTATTGTAGATTTCAAAATTGCCAAAAGGAGAAATTTTTAACACTCTCACCACAAGAAAATAAGGTGGTGAGGTGATGTTAGGTTAAGTAGCTTATTGACTATTTCCACTACTACATGTATAGATCAAAGCATCACATGGCACCCCATAAATATATCAATTATTATTTGTCTATTAAAATAAATTTTAAAACATAAAAATTGAGAAAAATATACAAGAAGTATTTCAGATAATAGATGAAGTTTTAAAATGCCATTTTAAGCACCCAAATGCAACTATGCTTCATACCTGTTATCTAATATTTGAAATAGAAAATACTATTATTTAAACTGCACTCTAATTTTAGAATATTTGTCACAATTGTGTTTTTGTAGAACCACATTACCAATGTATATAGTAGGTAAGCTGATTTGATTTTATCTTCACATTACTATGGACTATAACATCCTTAGGAGAGGTTCTAGAACAAGTTCTTCTTAGATGGAATTTTATATGATAATGAGTCTCAAAATTTAACATTGTAGTTTTCTTGAGCTTTAATTACTCCTAGAGAGTCTTAAGATAATAATTTTAAATTTCTATGAATATAAGTTTAGTTTGCTTATTGGCCAGTTTTTATATTTTAAAGTAAATGAATAAAGAAAATTCTTGTAAATTTGTTTGAATGCATTGTAGATTCTGGATATTAGCCTTTTATGAGATGAGTAGGTTGCAAAAATTTTCTCCCGTTCTGTAGGTTGCCTGTTCACTCTGATGGTAGTTTCCTTTGCTGTGCAGAAGCTCTTTAGTTTAATTAGATCCCATTTGTCAATTTTGGCTTTTGTTGCCATTGCTTTTGGTGTCTTAGACATGAAGTCCTTGGCCATGCCTATGTCCTGAATGGTATTGCCTAGGTTTTCTTCTAGGGTTTTTATGGTTTTAGGTCTAACACGTAAGTCTTTAATCCATCTTGAATTAATTTTTGTATAAGGTGTAAGGAAGGGATACATTTTCAGCTTTCGACATATGGCTAGCCAGTTTTCCCAGCACCATTTATTAAATAGGGAATCCTTTCCCCATTTCTTGTTTTTGTCAGGTTTGTCAAAGATCAGATAGTTGTAGATATGCGGCATTATTTCTCAGGGCTCTGTTCTGTTCTATTGGTCTATATCTCTGTTTTGGTACCAGTGCCATGCTGTTTTGGTTACTGTAGCCTTGTAGTATAGTTTGAAGTCAGGTAGCATGATGCCTCCGGCTTTGTTCTTTTGGCTTAGGATTGACTTGGCAATGCGGGCTCTTTTTTGGTTCCATATGAACTTTAAAGTAGTTTTTCCAATTCTGTGAAGAAAGTCATTGGTAGCTTGATGGGGATGGCATTGATTCTATAAATTACCTTGGGAAGTATGGCCATTTTCATGATATTGATTCTTCCTACCCATGAGCATGGAATGTTGTTCCATTTGTTTGTATCCTCTTTTATTTCATTGAGCAGTGGTTTGTAGTTCTCCTTGAAGAGGTCCTTCACGTCCCTTGTAAGTTGGATTCCTAGGTATTTTATTCTCTTTGAAGCAACTGTGAATGGGAGTTCACTCATGATTTGGCTCTCTGTTTGTCTGTTATTGGTGTATAAGAATGCTTGTGATTTTTGCACATTAATTTTGTATCCTGAGAGTTTGCTGAAGTTGCTTATCAGCTTAAGGAGATTTTGGGCTGAGACGATGGGGTTTTCTAGATATACAATCATGTCATCTGCAAACAGGGACAATTTGACTTCCTCTTTTCCCAATTGAATGCCCTTTATTTCCTTCTCCTGCCTGATTGCCCTGGCCAGAACTTCCAACACTATGTTGAATAGGAGTGGTGAGAGAGGGCATCCCCGTCTTGTGCTAGTTTTCAAAGGGAATGCTTCCAGTTTTTTTCCATTCAGTATGATATTGGCTGTGGGTTTGTCATAGATAGCTTTTATTATTTTGAGATATGTCCCATCAATACCTAATTTATTGAGAGTTTTTAGCATGAAGGGTTGTCAGGGATCTAGAATTAGAAATACCATTTGACTCAGCCATCCCGTTACTGGGTATATACACAAAGGATTATAAATCATGCTGCTATAAAGACACATGCACACATATGTTTATTGCAGCACTATTCACAATAGCAAAGACTTGGAACCAACCCAAATGTCCAACAATGATAGACTGGATTAAGAAAATGTGGCACATATACACCATGGATTACTGTGCAGCCATAAAAAATGATGAGTTCATGTCCTTTGTAGGGACATGGATGAAGATGGAAACCATCATTCTCAGCAAACTATTGCAAGGACAAAAAACCAAACACCGCATGTTCTCACCCATAGGTGGGAATTGAACAATGAGAACACATGGACACAGGAAGGGGAACGTCACACACCGGGGACTGTTGTGGGGTGGAGGGAGGGGGGAGGGATAGCATTAGGAGATATACCTAATGCTAAATGATGAGTTAATGTGTGTAGCACACCAACATGGCACATGTATACATATGTAACAAACCTGTACATTGTGCACATGTACCCTAAAACTTAAAGTATCATAATAATAAAATTTTAAAAAAAAGAAAATTATATTCTTTTGTATAATAGTAACTTCTAGAGCAGGCTAAGGTTGTCTGTGTCCTTCAGAATTTGCCCCTGTCTACGATACATAGAAGCTGATGAGATTTTTAGCCACCATTCAGCATTTGTGCATGTACTAATTCTTGAATATTTTTCTTGTGCCAGAATCTGTGTTATTTGCTGTATAATTGTACTTTAAAGTTATGCTGTAAAAGTGACTAATATTAATAAAAGAGACATTTGTATGTCTTATACATTCTACAATATTAGGACAACAAGTGGCAATCCATGATAAAAAGTACTTCCAAAATAGGAAGCAGTCATGAGAAATAGAGGAATAGAAAAACAGATATTGGTGGAACGGGTAACAAAGAAAGTAAGAACAAGCAGAAAATAAGTGAAATTTTCAAACAATAGTGAAAATTTGCTACTACCTCAGTACAGAGTAGAAAAATTTAGCTTGGGTTTGTGTGTGTGTATGTGTGTGTATTACTGTGTATATGTGTGAATGTAAAATACATATGTTTGCTCTTTCTGTCAGATTATTTTCTGATAATGGCCTGAGTCTATATTTATTTCAACAAATTGATATAGGGATTTATAAAAAGGTGCTGTTATTGAAAAACAGAAACTAGAAAATATGGAAAGAAGGTTTAAAATCTTGAACACTTAAAACCTAAAACTCATGACTCTCAGCTCTTATTTTCTAGGACAATCTTGGCTTAAGTTAAAAACTGAAACAGCTAGGAATGTATAGCTGTTTTGCTTTGCTTTGCAGGAGTATCCACAGACCTCAATCCTTAGAAATATCAGGGTATAGAAACTGTCCTTGTTGCCTTAGATCTGAGAAGGCAATGACAGTCAGTTCTGCAATGACATGAAAAGGCAAATGCTTCTTTCTCCATGGAGTGGCCATGCAGCTTTCTTGGCTATACACTCTTCTGGAGATTTTAAGCACCAGGCTTAGACTGTCCAGTGCAGTTACAAAAACCAAAGGAGAGGGAGGATGTGATGGTTAATACTGAGTGTCAACTCAATGGGATTGAAGGATGCAAAGCTTTGATCCTAGGTGTGTCTGTGAGAGTGGTGCCAAAGGAAATTAATATTTGAGTCAGTGGGCTGGGAAAGGCAGACTCACACTTAATATGGGTAGTTACCATCTAATCAGCTGCCAATACAGCTAGAATATAAAGCTGGCAGAAAAACGTGAAAAGACTAGATGGGTCTAGCCTCCCAGCCTATATCTTTCTCCCGTGCTGGGTGCTTCCTGCTCTCAAACATCGGACTCCCAAGTTCTTCAGTTTTGGGACTCAGACTGGCTCTCCTTGCTCCTCAGTTTGCAGATGTCCTATTGTGGGACCTTGTGATCATGTGAGTTAATAAATTCCCCTTCATATATATATTTAATATTGTATATTATATATATTTAATATTGTATATTATATATTTAATATACATAAAATATACTTAATAATATATCTATATTAAATGCAGATTAAATGCAGGGACTCTGCATTTAATGTTGCAGCTTAGGGGATTATAAAAGTTCTAACGGTTTATTTGCTTGGTTAGCTACAAAAGATGGCCGACTGTGAGCAAGCTGGAAATGCCTAATCTCCCTTGGTTTAATGTAGAGTAAGGGGTCAAAAGGCTTAGGATGGGCCTGGCATGGTGGTTCATGCCTGTACTCCCAGCACTTTGAGAGGCCATGACAGGTGGATTGCTTGAGGTCAGGAGTTCGAGACCAGCCTGGCAAACATGGTGAAACTCCATCTCTACTAAAATACAAAAATTAGCCAGGCATGGCGATGCATGCCTCTAATCCCAGCTACCGGGGAGGCTGAGGCAGGAGAATTACTTGAACTGAGGAGGTGGAGGCTGAGACAGGAGAACTGCTTGAACCCAGGAAGTAGATATTGCAGTGAGCCAATATCATGCCACTGCACTCCAGCCTGGGGGACAAAGTGAGACTCTGTCTCAAAAAAAAAAAAAAAAGATTGGGATGGTGGAGTGGATTAGTCACTTTAGTCTTACTCATCCCAGCTAGAATGGTCCAGAAGATATACCAGTGACCAATGCCTTGTGAAATAAATTCATGAGAACAGCACCTGCATCTTTGAAGAGCCCTATAAATGCTCTTTTCTGTATGTCAGATCTAACAATGAGAACCACAGTCACTCAATTACAAAATTTAAATACAGTGGAAATAATTGGATCCTGAGGTGGCAGGGCCCAAGTGGGATCACTCTACCATTAAAGGCAAGGTAAGCATAGCTGCCATAATGGACAGCAGAAACAAAGCAGCAATCAGAATAGTCTGACTCATGTAGCGCTCTGGCATTGGCTAATTAATCATGATTCTCCTAGAAGTTAAATTGATGGGCAGCCTACTGCATTCCTACTTAATTTATATAAGCAGAAAACTTCTAGGTCGAATGGACAAAAGACTAATTTGAATTATAAAAACAGAGAATCATGGCCTCTCAATAAATTTCCAGACTTAAGCCAGTTTACAGTCCCAAAACCCCTTGAATGAAGGGCAGTCTGGGTGCCCTTGAGGAAGGACCACACTACAGTACTGACAATTTATGCAGTGAATCTTTCTTCCATTCTTCCCCAAGGAAACCTCTGGCCATTCACCAGGGTAACTGTGCACTTGGGGAAGGGAAAAGATCAGACATTTTGGGGAATACTGGACACTGGCTCTGAGCTAATGTTGATTCCAGGAGACCCAAAATATCACTGTGGTCCTCCAGTTAAAGTAGGGGCTTGTGGAGGTCAGGTAATTAACAGAGTTTTAACTCATGTCTGACTTACAGTGGGTCCAGTTGGTCCCCAGACTCATGTTGTGGTCATTTCCCCAGTGCCAGAATGCATAATTGGCATAGACATACTTAGCAGCTGGCAAAACGCACACATTAGCTTCCTGAGGGTAGGGTGAGGGCTGTTATAGTGGGAAAGGCCAAATGAAAGCATTAGAGCTGCCTCTACCTAGAAAAATAGTAAAATAAAAACAATATTGCGTCTCTGGAGGGATTGTGGAGATTAGTGCCACCATCAACAACTTGAAAGACACAGGGGTGGTGATTCGCACCACATCACCATCGAACTCTCCCATTTGGCCTGGGCAGGACAGAGATGGATTTTGGAGAATGAAAGTGGATTATTGTAAGCTTAACCAAGTGGTGATTCCAATTGCAACTGCTGTACCAGATGTGGTTTCATTGCTTGAGCAAATTATCACATCTCCTGGTACCTGGTATGCAGCCATTGACTTAGAAAGTGCCTTTTTCTCCATTCTTGTCCATAAGGCCCACCAGAAGCCATTTGCCTTCAGCTGGCAAGGCCAGCAATATACCTTTACTGTCCTACCTCAGGGATATATCAACTCTCCAGCTTTGTGTCACAATCTTATTCAGAGAGACCTTGATTT
The DNA here is from genome assembly GCF_006542625.1 of Nomascus leucogenys. NCBI lineage: Eukaryota > Metazoa > Chordata > Mammalia > Primates > Hylobatidae > Nomascus > Nomascus leucogenys. The sequence goes on from NC_044400.1 coordinate 42,911,347, forward strand.
TTGCTTCCGCAAGATATCACACTAATCTATTACAGTGCTGCCATTATACTGATTGAATCCAGTGAGCAAGAAGTAGAAAACACACTGGACTTATTGGTGAGACATTTGTGTGCCAGAGGATGGGAAATGAATCCAAATAAAATTCAGGGACCTTCTACTTCAGTAAAATTTCTAGGGGTCCAGTGCTGTGGGGACTGTTGAGATATTCCTTCTAAGGTGAAGGATAAATTGCTGCATTTGGCCCCTCCTACAACCAAGAAAGAGGCACAATGCCTGGGGGGGCCTATTTGGATTTTGGAAGCAACACATTCCTCATTTGGGTGTGTTACTATGGCTCGTTTATCGAGACCCGAAAGGCTGCTAGTTTTGAAAGGGGTCCAAAATAGAAGGCTCTGCAACAGGTCAAGGCTGTCATGGAAACTGTTCTGCCACTTGGGCAATATGACCCAGCAGATCCAATGCTGCTCGAGGTGCCAGCGGCAGATAGGAATGCTGTTTGGAGCCTTTGGCAGGCATCCATAGGTAAATCACAGTGGAGGCCTCTGGGATTTTGGAGCAAGGCCCTGCCATCTTCTATTACTATCCTTTTGGGAGACAGCTCTTGGCCTGTTACTGGGCTTTGGTGGAAACTGAACGTTGGACTATGGGTCATCAAGTCACCATGCGACCTGAACTACCTATCATGAACTGGGTGCTTTCTGACCAATCTAGCCATACAGTGGGTCATGCACAGCAGCATTACATCATCAACTGGAAGTGGTATATATGTGATTGGGCTTGAGCAGGACCTGAAGGAACAAGTAAGTTACATGAGGAAGTGGTTCAAATGCCCATGGTCTTCCTTCCTGCCCACCCTTCCTTCTCTCCCCTAGCCTACATCAATGGCCTCACGGGGAGTTCTCTATGATCATTTGACAGCGGAAGAGAAGACTAGGGCCTGCTTCACAGATAGTTCTGCATGATATGCGGGGGCCACCCAAAAGTGGGCTAGGATATCTCTGAAGGACAGAGGTGAAGGGAAATCCTCACAGTGGAAAGTGGAAAGAACTTTGAGGAGTGTACCTGGTCGTGCACTTTTCATGAAAAGAGAAATGGCCAGATATGCTATTATATACTGATTCATGGGCTGTAGCCAATGGTTTGACTGAGTGGTCAGGGACTTGGAAGAGCCATGATTGGAAAATTGGTGACAAAGAAATTTGGGGAAGAGGTATGTGGATGGATTTCTTTGAGTGGTCAAAAACTGTGAAAATATTTGTATCCCATGTGAATGCTCACCAGTGAGTGACCTGAACAGAGGAGGATTTTAATAATCAAGTGGATAGGAAGACCTGTTCTGTGGACAACACTCAGCCTCTTTCCCCTGCCACCCCTGTCATTGCCTAATGGGTCCGTGAACAAAGTCACCATGGTGGCAGGGATGGAGGTTATGCATGGGCTCAGCAACATTGTCTTCCACTCAGCAAGGCTGACCTGGCTATGGCCACTGCTGAGTTCCCAATTTGGCATCAGCAGAGACCAACACTGAGCCCTTGATATGGCACCATTCCTTGGCGTGATCAGCCAGTTATGTGGTGGCAGGTTGATGATATTGTACCTCTTTCATCATGGAAAAGGCAGAGGTTTGTCCTCACTGGAATAGACACTTACTCTGGATATGGGTTTGCCTATCCTGCATGCAATGCTTCTGCCAAGACTACCATCAGTGGACTCACAGAATATCTTATCTACTGTCTTGTTATTCCACACAGCATTGCCTTTGATCAAGGCACTCACTTTATGGCTAAAGCAGTGTAGCAGTGGACTCATGCTCATGGAATTCTCTGGTCTCACCATGTTCCCCATTATCCTGAAGCAGCTGGATTGATAGAACAGTGGAATCACCTTTTGAAGTCACAATTACAATGCCAACTAGGTGACAATACTTTGCAGGGCTGAGGCAAAGTTCTCCAGAAGGCCATGTATGCTCTGAATCAACATCCAATATATGGTACCGTTTCTTCTATAGCCAGGAATCACAGGTCCAGGAATAAAGGAGTGGAAGTGGAAGTGACACCACTCGCCATCACCCTTAGTGATCCACTAGCTAAATGTTGGCTTCCTCTTCCTGTGACATTATGTTCTGCTGGCCTAGAGGTCTTAGTTCCAGAGGGAGCAACGCTGCCACAAGGAGACACAACAACTATTTCATTACACTGGAAGTTAAGATTGCCACCTGGACACTTTGGGCTCCACCTACCTTTAAGTCAACAGGCTAAGAAGTGAGTAATAGTGCTGGCTGGGGTGATTGACCCGGACTATCAAGAAGAAATCAGTCTACTACTCCACGATGGAGGTAAGGAAGAGTATGCATGGAATACAGGAGATTCATTAGGGCATCTCTTAGTATTATCATACCCTGGATTAAGGTCAATGGGAAACTACAACAGCCCAATCCAGGCAGGACTACAAATGGTCCAGACCCTTCAGGAATGAAAGTTTGGGTCACTCTATCAGGAAAGAAATCACCACCTGCTGAGGTGCTTGCTGAAGGCAAAGGGAATACAGAATGTGTAGAAGAAGGCAGTCATCAATACTAGCTATGGCCACGTGACTAGCTGCAGAAATGGGGACTGTAATTGTCATGAGTATTTCCTCCTTCTTTTGTTAAAAACATGTTTGTGTATGTAGATACTTGTACTAAGAAAATATCTTCATTTTATTTCCTTTTTTCTTCATCATGTGACATAAAATTTATTGACTTCACATCAGCATTTAAGTATTGTTAACTTTATGTAATAGTGTTTGGTTTGGGGATTGGAGTGTTTCCAGTTGTATGAAGGATAGATGTATTACGTTAGGCATAATTATGACCATATTATTGTCTTTATTTGAAGATTATGTATGATCTCAGGAGATGAATATGGGTTCAAGTTGACAAAGGGTGGACTTGTGATAGTGAATACTGACGGTTACTTTGATTGGATTGAAGGATGCTAAGTGTTGATCCTGGGTGTGTCTGTGAGGGTGTTGCCAAAGGAGATTAACATTTGAGTCAGTGGGCTGGGAAAAGCAGACCCACCCTTCATCTGGGTGGGCACCATCTGATCAGCTGCCAGCACAGCTAGAATACAAAGCAGGCAGAGAAATATGAAAAGAGAGACTTTCCTAGCCTCTCAGCCTACATCTTTCTGTTGTGCTGGATGCTTCCTACCCTTGAACATCAGACTCCAAGTTTTTCAGTTTTGGGACTTGGACTGGCTCTTCTTGCGCCTCAGCTTGCAGACAGCCTATTATGGGACATGTGATCATGTGAGTTAATACTTAACAAACTCATATATACATATGTATATATATCCTATTAGTCCTGTATATCCTACTAGTTCTGTCCGTCTAGAGAACCCTGACTAATACAGAGGATCATTGGTTTCCTGAACCACCTGGCTGGAGCCTGGGAGATTTCAACCTTGCCATTTTCTCTCATGTTAAACATATAGAATATTGTTTAATAATATATAAATTTGTGGATGTTTCTTACCCTCTGTTTGCTTTAGTTTGTCCCTATGAAAATAGGGATAATAATAATATCTGTTTATAGGGGATTTAGGATGAATAAAAAGATAATATATGTAAAACATTTGAAATTATGTCTGATACTATTAAGCACACAATACATGTTAGATATCATCAACATTAGCGTCCTTTTTATTATTGCCCCATCGACTTATGTATCTGCTCTTTGGAACTGCCTTTAGAGCAACAATCTTACCCTATTCCCCTAAACACTCTAACTTCATCCTCCAGTGCATAAAGTGACCTGAATCAACTATGGCCCTTTTCAAACAGTTATACTTTATTCATTTATTCCTTCATTTGTCCATTCAACACCTACTAAGTAGAATACTGTATGTTCAACAGTAAAGTTAAAGCTGATTTTGCAATACAGAGGGAAAACTCTGTTTCCACTTTCCTGAATAGCTGCTAACTTCTGACTGCCCTTCTTTATGTTTTAGCTTTACTTCCAGAAGACTAATTTGTGAGACAGGATAATGAATCCATTCATATAAGTTTCCTTGTGCTATTATTCTTAAATAAATTGTAATAGGTTCCTACAATTAAATACAAATTTTAAAAGATCAAACATTTTACTTCTTAATGGAATAATTGCAACCTTTTAATGACCACTTACTGTGTTCCAATGACCTTTCAAATACCTTTTCACGTGTTACCTTATTAAATCTTTATCATAATTTTGTGAAGTAGACATTGTTGTTCCAATTTTATAAATAAAGGTGCAGAAGTTTACAGCAGCTAATTAACTTTCCTGCAGTTTTACAGATGCTAATTAGAAAAGGTTTGATTGAAGCCTGTAAGACTTTAAAGCCCAGGTTTGTATTCATGCAGCTACTCTACTTATCACTGACAGGTCTCAACAATATATGTGAATTACATTCACTTTATCATAATAAAAAAATTCACACATCTTTGATATTAGGAATAGCCTCATTTAGACTTCCTAATTTCCCTTCACAATAAGTCTATAAAGTATAATAAACAAAGCATCCCTTTACAGAAAAAGAAATTCAGATGATGGGACTTAGTTGAGATGATGCCAACTCTTCCAGTTAGCACAGGGTAGAACCAAGACACAAATTTCTTACTACGAATGTCATTTGAGAATTAAAAGATTTGTCACTGCACTATAAGCAGTGGTAATATATGTTCTACAAGAAACAATCTGGAGTGGAGGAAGTTGAGCAAGGATAGTAAATAAAGTAAGATTCCTAATAGAGGCAGATATTGAGGCCAAAATGTCTACTCTAGGAAAAAAGTCGATAGATGAGTGGCATGTACACGAAGACTACAGCAAGAGCACAGGCACAGTTATCGTCTCAGCTTGTTATCATTAAAATGAGAAGTGGCTTATCTTTCATCTTTCAGGTTATAAGAGAAGCATATTTAAGTTACTTAAATCAATCAGAGTTTAATATAAGAATAAACCAGGAGAGGAAAAATGTAAATATGATCATTTTACTTTCTAGTTTTATATCCTCCAGGGGTTCCAATAACCTGTATGATAAAAATTGGAATCCTGGTTTACAAGCCTTTTTATACCTAAGTAATGACTTCATCTTCAGCCTTATCTCTAGCTGTTTCTGCTGCCCTACTAAACTTATTTCAGCTGTTTAAAGGGCTATGATCTCTCATCTCTAAGAAATGTTTTATGTTTTGAATTCAAAGACAAAATGGGAGGAGCTGACTTAGTTTAGCAATCACCATCCAATACTGTGCAAAAGCACTGCTCACAGACAATAGGCAAGCAGATACATGGTGGTCCTTTATCCAGGTGCCATTCTCTTCACTGTGACTCCAGGTGATCTATGGTTTTAAAAACTACCTGCAATCTGTTCCTTCAAAAAAAGTATATGGAAATGGAATCCTCAACTCAAGATGGAACCTGACAGTAGAAAGCCTGGCCAGAATGGAGGGTAGACAAGCAAAATCATCATTAGCAGCACCTCATGGATAGTCACATATTATCATGTAGTGCCTTAGGAATGAGTCGGTGAATTGTTAAATATTTCATATAGGTTAGTAGATATAAAGAGGTTAAACAATGAACTTGGATTAATGCCCTAAATAAGCAGCAGCTGTTAGCAAAGTCATTAATTAGGGTTATGTTTACTTTTTTAATCATCAACTGTAATTATTTGTTTGAACTGAGATCTCATTATTAGCAGTCAACATTTCAGATATTAAAAGAAAACATGCTTGCATTTGTCAATTTGGATCACAGAATTTTGTCAAGTTTAGCTCTAGACTCACTTACTATTTTAATAAGAAGTTTGCTAAAGAAAGATTTTTCTTTACAACAGATATAGAGTGCCTCCTTAGTGAATTTGCTCATTAGGCTTTGGCTTTAATAGATAAAAACACTGAAGTAGGAGGGCAGACTAATCAGTTTTGCTAAAGAAATATGGCTGCCTTCCATTTAAAAATACCCTCGGGCTTCTAATGGGATACATTATTTCTGGTGAATAATCTTTGGAAAAGGAATTTTAAGATGACTGCTATGCTTTATAATTTCAAATCACTGTAAACATAATAGAACTTGACCATCAGATTGATTATCATAATAGCTATTACGGTTGTCCATTTCAAAATAAGCATTAAATATATCAAAAATTACATTTGCATGTATTACTAGCTTAATTGTCCTAAATATAACTGATAGCTATTATTAAACCAGTTTATTCATGGCTTGGGGTGTTTCAAATAGGCCGTGTATTTTGGAGTTTGATGTGAACAAATCCGATTAATAGACTAATCAACTAATTTAAATGGTCTTATACATGGCTTTATTTTACTCACATTGCATAGATTAAGTTATATATTTTATTAATAATAGATTTTTACTACTTATTGTACTATTGTTTTATTTTTCCTTTCTCATTCCATCAATGTGTTAGCTAAGATACAAGCAGGAAACAAATATTTCAATGAGCAGACTTAGGAAAGACCTACTTACAAAGGAGTAGACAGGGATATGGAATATGGAATGGTGAGACACTCAGAAGCAATGCAAAGCCATTACCACTCAGTGCTGAAGGAACAAGGAGAGGATTATCAAAGCCCACTGAGACCCAGAACTCTGGAGGAGGGCCCATCTACCATACAGGATACTGCCAAAGAGTGTATATTGATCCAGGGAAGAGGCAAGGAAGAAATACTGTCCTATGGTCCCTGGTCTCTCACTCCATCTACTCCAATCTCCCAGGGGTTCCCACTGAGTTGACCCAACCAGAAGACAGCTAGAGAAATTTGAAGAGTCAGTCTATAGGACTTAGCCTCCTAGGGAAAATCATAGCAGAGAAAGGCAGTGTCCAGATTGAGATAGAGCAAGTACAATATATTCCGCAATTGCCAATATAAAGGGACAGGTTTTAAGTTTTCTTAAAAAGGATTTTTATTATGAAAATCATATTTTGTATTATAAAATTATTCAAACACACAAGAAAGTATAGAGAACACTCTACTAAGTACCTCTGTATAAGGACATAGTTTTCTTCTAATTTTAAAAAGTTGCTGATGTTTGTTTCATATTTTTAAAAAATCATATGTACAGTTGAAGTCCTCTGTGTAACTCTGAAACTATTCCTCTTTTTATCCCTAGGAAATTTTACAATTAATAATTCCGGAAATGTGTTTAGAATTTTACTTAATATAAATATATAATATATAAAATATATACACATACAATTATATATAATTATATACAATATATACAGATATAATTACATGTAAAATATTGTTCAGTACATCTTAATATTCAAATAAATTCTATTAGTTTGTGTAGATTCTTAATAGACTCACATTTCTCATAACTATATAATGTAAAATTTATTCAGATGGATATAAGAAATTGTAGTTCATACATTTTAGCTGCTTCATCACGTTCCATTGCATTTGATATAAAAATGTCTTTATAAATTCTTGTTTTAAAGGATAAGTAAGTTGTTTTCAATTTTAACCATTGGAAATAATGCTATATTTGACATGATTATGATTCTCTATTTGTGCCATCAGAATCAGCAAGCATGGTTAGGTGTATGTCATTTCACTTGATGAAGGTGTACTGTGTGGCCTCCTTGATTCATTGCTCAGTGGCTCAGGTTGCAATATCACCTGGATTCTCATAATCAGGCATTCAGTTTCTATCTGTGCCCTGGCAGAGTGACAATTATTTCTTAAAAGAAGAGTTGTTATTTTCTAAAGAGCATATAACCTTGAGAAAAAAAAAATCCCAGTAGCTCAGTTTGGATATTGATAATAGATAACAGAAAACAAGGAGAATAGATGGATAAAATATAATGTATATATTTATTAGAAAACTAGAAAATTATAAAGATATTCAATAATTATAAGGTTAAGATTTAGAAGAAAATAAAGAGAAATAAGGCTTATATTTATGATGGCTTTTAACTTGAAAATTCTAGCGAAGAAGACTGGGAGTTTGAGAAACTGAGCAGTGCATTCTACAGAGAGATGGAAGAGATAAAGATTGGAGTCTGGGCTTACAAGTAGAGAGGCCCTGGCAAACACCCTGAGAGTCTATACCCTAGGAAGAAGGTGAAATAGAAATAGTGAAGTCTTCATGCGGTCTAAAGCTCAGAATAGATGGTATTAATCCCTTATTAGAATTACATCAATCTAGGATGGCTAGTTATTCTTGAATAGCCACCAGATGATAGCAAAGATAACTCTATCTTGGAGTAAGAGCATAGTATCCAGAGACTCAATTTACCTTTATAGTCTTAATACATACCACCTGATGGTCAAGCATAACCAGGTATGCAAGTAGATAAAAACAAAAGTGACAACAAAGCCAAAAGAAATAACCAGATAAGAGATTCAGATTATTCCATTATATGGCACAGGTTTTAAAATAATTATAAAAATTGTATTTCAGTAAATAAATGACACAATTTTGTAATTTCAGCATTGAAGTATAAACTTAAAGAAAATAAGGAAAACTGAAATTATAAAACTTAACAACACAATAAGAGAAACTAAGAACTTGGTGTATATATTTGACAGTAGATTAGATGCAGCTGGAGAAAGAATTAGTAAATTGGGAGGCATCGCAAAAGAAAATATTTAAACCAAAGCAGGGATAAACAAAAAGATAGAAAAAAAAAGCATAAGAGAAGCTAACAAGGCCTAGAGAATGTTGCTCAAAGCGTGTCCTCAGAGAAATGAATGTCCATAAACTGTTACTGGTCTACATGAGATATATCAGAAATTGAACACTAGCACTTAGAACTTTTTATAACAAGTTGATACTGCCACTCTATATTTATCACATTTTTCAAAAGTATCTGCCATCAATAGATTTGAAAAAAGAAAATGAACAAAATGAAAATAAACACATTCTTCACCACAGATATTTTAAGAAATAACAATCTAATATGCTGATAATTAAAATTTTGAAATCAGGTCCTAAAAAGAATGAATTAGATGCACTTTCATCTGTATTAAACCACTGAGATTTTAGAGTTAATAGCACAGTATAGCTATCCTATTTTACATGATTTTCAGCATAGCAGAAAAACTATAATTTTTGATATTAATCCAGGGTAGAATTATCTATGCTCACATTCTTGAAATACTAATAATTGTATCAGAATCTCTGGGCTCTGTTCAAATTCTTCCTTCATTCCACAAGCTACCAGTAGGATAAACTTCTGATTATTAGAATTGCGTGCCTCTGTGTGAAGAATTGCCCTGAACTGAAGAGAGGTACCTCACCACAGCTTTCATTCCTCTCCTAACCCACATGCAATAACTAGTTGATTTAAAAGAAACAATGAAAGGCCCAAGTTTGAGCCAATTTTAAAGAAACACCTCAGCTCCAGCTATAGTTGAGAAAGCCAGAGATTACTAATGCAACTTCACTAGAGTTCAATTTCTCCTTTTGCCAATTCCTATTTTCCTAACTTCATTAATGGTGCTGCCTTTGAGGGTCTCGTGCATGCAAATTTCCTCTAACAATCTGTTTCTGTCAAACTCAATCTGAAAGCATTGGTACAGGATTGGTCTTAGGAAATTGACCCTAAAATAGAATTTTGACATTGGATCACTCATAGCCTGGCTTGCAATGAGTACTCATACTAGTGGTCAGTAATGTTTTGATTATTCTTGGTATGCTGTGGTGGTGCAATTGTTAAAACTTTTATCACTAGTAGTCAGGGACGTTATATAAATAGAAGATTATGCACTGTCAGTGCCATGCCTCAGACATTTGAGAATTATAGGGAAAGTAGTAAATTGAAAAGACTAGAATTGAATGTCTATTGCTGAGTGCTATAGCTTCATTGAAGAAAGCCAGTAAAGTTTAGGGTGCTTAACCACCATTTTAATGTTAAATGTAAAATCAGAGCACTTGGCAACATATAAAGTGATTTTCCTCTCCTATAACCACTGGGCTAATGAATCTAGGATTAGACACAGTATTTAATTCTAAGTATAGTGAAACTCCAAAGTTGAATTCTCAACTCAATAGATCTTCTATTTGCAAATGTTGGTGCTTAAAATTCAGATTTTAAAGGTCTTTCCTTCAAACACGAAATGTATTTCAGAAGTCTTGAGGCCTTGAAATGGCTGGCTTCTAGTGCTCCCTACTCTCCATTCCACTTCCCAACTCCCTCATCACTTGAAGATAGTATAGAGGCCTCTGCTTTGCAAGACAATGGGTCTGGTTGTAAAAACTGGTTCATGTGTGGGAAATGAACATTGAGCAAGGGAGAGACTAAGTCCCCATAAGGAAGGACATATTAACGCCACAATGAGTGTAGGCAGTAAATATTTCCCAAGTCATTCGGCACAGAGACCTTTGGCAACTTATTAGAAGAGCCATACACTGAAGCATGAGATCTACCCAGACATTTTGAGGGCTATTGGACACAGGACCTAAGACTTTAGTGATGGCTGTATACTTGAATCACTACATCTTCTAATTAGAAGATGATACTTCTTAGCCCACTTGTTAGATTGGTGCAGGTGCAATGGAGAAAGGTCTGGGAGTCATGTAATTGAGTCCTGTCTCTATTCTTGTTCACCATGAATCTGTTGGATTTATGGACATACCCAGTGACTTTTCTTCAGTGCATAAATGTACAATTAAAATGTAAATACTTGGCAGTTACCATGATCCTTGTATCAATTCCATGGTCTGTGAGGTGAAAGCTATATTATTGGTAAATCGCAATTAAAAGTCCCAGCTAAGACATAAAGTAAAAAATCATGCTTATCTATGAGGATAGAGCAAAGATTAGGGCTACTACTATTTTTTCATCAAAATGTAAAACTTTTATTCTTTGATATATACTGTTAAAATAAAAAGACAAGTCACAGTTATCTCACAAATAAACTATGCCCAAAGTATATAAAGAATTCTCAAAACTCAGTGATAGAAATACCATTTGACTCAGCCATCCCATTACTGGGTATATACCCAAAGGACTATAAATCATGCTGCTATAAAGACACATGCACATGTATGTTTATTGCAGCACTATTCACAATAGCAAAGAGTTGGAACCAACCCAAATGTCCAACAACGAAAGACTGGATTAAGAAAATGTGGCACATATACACCATGGAATACTATGCAGCCATAAAAAATGATGAGTTCATTTCCTTTGTAGGGACATGGATGAAACTGGAAAACATCATTCTCAGTAAACTATCTCAAGGACAAAAAACCAAACACCGCATGTTCTCACTCATAGGTGGGAATTGAACAATGAGAACTCATGGACACAGGAAGGGGAACATCACACTCCAGGGACTGTTGTGGGGTTGGGGGAGCGGGGAGGGACAGCATTAGGAGATATACCTAATGCTAAATGACGAGTTAATGGGTGCAGCAAAACAACATGGCACATGGATACATATGTAACAAACCTGCACATTGTGCACATGTACCCTAAAACCTAAAGTATAATAATAAAAAAATTAAAAAATGTAAAAAAAATGATTATAATAATGAAAAAACAACTAAAGAGTAAAAGAATTCAGGATCATGGCTTCTACCATTTAGATTTACCAATTTGGCTCCTACAAAATTCAGATGGATTTTGGTGGGTGGCTGTAGATTATAATGAATTCAACCAGGATAATAGTCCTAACTACAACTCCTGAGATAGATACGGTATCTCTTCTAGAGGAAATTACTAGACTACAGACATTCCGTATATGCCTGTATTCATCCAACAGATGCTAGGTCAGAGATAGTTTGCTTTCATGTGGGATGTACAATAATATATATTTGTAGCTTTGCTTGAGGGTGATACTAACCCTTTTTTAGTCTGTCATAATATATTCCCAGGGGACCCGAACAGTCTGGACACTTTGACATTATTCCACTATGTGGATAATTGGAAATTCTGGAAAAGAGGCCTATGGATTAACCTGTGGGAGTGAACATAAAGCATAGTGTAGCCAGGACATGAATGTCTACCATAAAGTATTGACCATAGAAAATGCTCAATAACCAAGTAGAAAGAATGACCCATACAAGTCACATCAGCCAGCCTCTGGCATTGGCCATTCTAGTGCTGGCAAATGGTTCATAAACAGTGTAGACTTAATGGCAAAGATGAAGTCTCTGCATAAACCCTAGAACATAAGTTCCCAGTCGCCATGATCCAACCTACCATCAACAAAAAGCAATGCTCAGCCTCTGATATGACAACATCCTTTGAAGAGTCCAACTACCCAGTTGTGGCAATTAGTTACTTTCAGTTTAGCTATATGCTTGTGATTTAACAATAGCTCCCATTAGATACTACCTCCACCACATATCTTAAATTGCTGTGGACCTATTGGACTGAACAAAGGGGGGAGAATGCCGGAATAAAGACAAGAGACAAAAGTCAGAGGCACTTTGCCTCTAGTGGACAAGGGCCCTGAACTTTACACAGCACTCTGTGTTTATTAGGCAAAAAAGAGTGTGAGAAGGTGGGTGGAATAAGGGGTTCAGTCCAATAGGCTTGCAAGACTGCATTTCTCTAGATGTTGCAGTAGGTAAGCTCAACACCAAGGAATGATTGCCTCCAGCAAACCTTCTGTCAGCAGGAGTAGTCGTGAGTTTGCTCACATCCTACTTTCATGATAAACAGTTTGCTATTTGATCATATAGCTTCCAGTGGAATGCTGAGTTGGTCACATCCCATGGGCCTTCAGCTCCCAGCGTTGAATAATATAATTGCTTTCACACAATGTAATTATGGTTAACCCCTTTCTAAATTATGCATTATTATTGTCTAGCATTTTAATTTTTTTAACCTTACAAATTGAAAGAACATTGTTTTTATATAAACAATGGTTTCTTGAACTTATTCACTTGTTTTCCAATTTATATATTTTCTATTCTTTATTTCTCAAAGTCTTCTTCTAAGATTCTTTTCTATCTTCCAAAAGTACACTCTTTAGAAGTTTCACGATTGAAGGACAGTTAGCAGTGAGGTTTCAGTTTATTGAATCTTTAGCTTTGAAGAACAATTTTGTAGACTAAGTAGTGTTAAAGGTACAGCTCCCCACTCACCAACCTTTAGCTCTTTAATATATCATCCTGTAGTATTTTAGTCAATTCTTTATTTTATTTTATCAAACAATTTTACAGTATGCAGTGTGTGTTAATCTATATTGTAAGTACTTTTAAATAGTCTGTTCATTATCTCCGAGTACAAACTACCTTTTGAGAGGAGTAGGTGGTTTACCTCTATTTTTAATAACAATTATAAAATAATAAAAATGGAATAATAATTTTAAAAAAATCTGAGCATATTCAATCCTCATAAAAACCCTAGGTAGTCGACATTATTACCTCTCTTATTTTACAAGGACTATGGTAGACAGACTAATGTCCCTCAAAAATGTTCAGGTCATAAGGCCTGAAATCTATGAATATATTACCTTTCATAGCAAAATAGGCTTTACAATGATTAAGTATTCTGAGTTGGGAAGATTATCCTGGATTCACCACCTGATCAATCACAGTGGTCCTTGTTAAAGGGAGGCAGGAGGGTAGGAGTTAGAAAAGGAGATGTGAACAAAGCAGAGGTTGCAACAATGAGAAGAAAGGGCCATAAACAAGGAATGCAGGGGGCCTCTTGAAGGTGGAAAAAGTAAAAACATAGATTATATTTTAGAACCTCCAGAAGAAATGCACCCCTGCCAACAACTGACATCAGGACTTCTGGCCTCCAGAACTGTAATAAATAAATAAAGATAATAAATCTCTAATAAATCCAGATAATAAATCTATGTTGCTGTGTGCCAATGTTTGCAGTGATTTATCACAATAGCAATAGAAAACTACTACAAAGATAAGACACAAAGAGATTAAGTTATTTTCCAAAGATTGAACAGCCAGAGTGGCAAGGAAACAAACTCAAGCAATCTGAATTCAGAAACTACAATTTTAGCTATTGATGCAAAGTCTGCTTTCAATATCATCCAGTTATTTGTAGGTGATTTCTCTACGTGCATTAAAAACTTTTCATTGTCTTTTGTATGTGCAATGTTACAATATAAGTGTGTTTTCATTTGTTTGTTTTTCCTGTTTATAATTTATTGTGTTTCATGTATAGAGGCTCCTCAACTTTTGACGGCATAATTTCACAGTAAACTCATCATAAGTCAAAAATACCAAAAGTCAAAAATGCATTTACTTCCTTGATAAACAAACCCATCATAAAGTCAAAAAAAAATGTTAAATTGACCCATGGTAAATTGGCAACTGTTTGTATATGTGGGTTCATGTTAGTTGAACTCTCAACTAGCCCTTTTCAGATGTTACCTTTGCTTCATTTTCTAAGTCTCTCTTCATCCTCATCTCTTGGCTCTTGGTGGTCATATCCTTTTTTAGTGCCTTCCCACTTTGTATCAGGCTCTTATTATCACTCTTGTGAATGCTTGCTCTCTTTCTCTGTCAACCTACACAGAGACCCAAATGGTGAGATGGCAGAGGAACTGAAGGACCTGCCAAAAGACTTGTGAGTGAGATTAGAAGAAATTTTAGCTTAGTCCAATCTTCAGAGACTATTGTCCAGACAATAGCTTGACTGGAACTGGTTAAGAGATCCTGGAGCCAGACAACCATCTAGTATTTGTTTCTCAAAGTTGCTACATTTTGGGATAATGTGTTATGTAGTAGAAAATCATTAATACAATCTTCTATTGGGATGCTGATTTCAGATATGCATTAAGTCTTCTCAATGTAAACAACATGCCACTTTTCTTTTTTCTGCATGTTTCATTTTGTCTGCTTGGTTAATTTCTTCAGATTTGTTTTTCTGCTTACTCTTCAACTGTGTCTATTAGGTCTTTTTCATTTCAAAAATTATGTGTTTTTAATTAATCAATAGTTGATTCATTTTCTAATTAACTTTGCCTTTTAAAAATAATAGTATTATCTAATTTTAGATTTCTTATTATCAATATATATTTGTATGGACACATAATTTAAGTAATATTCTGTATTTGATCTTAAAATATATGAACTAAGTGGGAGCCCTATCTAGTTATTATTACTGCTCTCTCTTAAACCTGGTGGTTTATTTCCTTATGTGTTGGAGATCTTTATTTGCTGTCTCATATTTTCTTTACCATAATCTTCGGAATCCTAAAGGCCTGAGTTGGGAACATTTTTCTCCAAAAAAGACTGTTACTTGTCTATGATGGAAATCAAGAATAGTGTTAATCTGGGACCACTTCAGCCTTCTGTGAAAATCATGGACCTAACATAATAATCTCAGATTCAATTCTTCCATTTGGTAGATTGGCCTACTGTAGTAACAATGTCTCCATTTTCTCTCGAGGTACTGCAGCAGGATAATTACAGAATCAGAGAGACTGAGGAGTTGAGGAGGAATTATTCAATTATTTAGGTGCACCAACCCAGACGGATTAACATCCAAAGGACTGAGCCCCGAACAAAGAGTCAAGCTACCTTTTAAGCATTTCGTGGGGCAACAGGAGATCTGTGCAGGGGGAAGCATATTACAGAAACAAGAAACAAAGACAGTTATTCAATTAAGACATGCATTACATTATTTCTTACTTTTTAAGGAACAACATGTTCTACGACTTGAGATTATCTGTTTAGTGACCTTGCGGCTGCACAGCTAGAGAAACAGAGTCTTCACGATGCCTGGGAAAGGAAGAGATAGGGCTCACTAGCCACCTGAAAACAGGCATCCAATTTTTAAAGGACTTCAGCGCTTTCTCTTCCTCATGGGGAATTGGTTTTTCTTACATACAACTGAGTTTTTGCTTACACATTTTTTAATTTCTTTTCATTCCTGTTCCAGCACCAGCCATATACTTTCTGTGTGTGAAAGGGTGATCCTTATAGATTTTCTTTACTTCTTAGAAGGCCACAAATATAGGAAAAGGAAAGGCTTATTGAAAATCTAGTTGTTTTTACCAAACTACTGAAAGAAGACTTTTTTTGAAGACTATTTTTCGAGAGCAGCTATAGATTTGCAACAAAATTGAGAGGAAGATACAGAGATTTCTGGGATACCCTTTATCCCACACATGCATAGCCTCCCCGATTACCAACATCCCCCACTAGAGTGATATATTTATTATAATTAGTGTAACTACACTGACACGTCAAAATCACCCAAAGTCCATAGTTTACATTAGAGTTTACTCTTGGTTTTCTACATTCTATAGGTATGAATGAATATATAATGGCATGTATCCATCATGATAGTATCATACAGAGTATGTTCACTGCCCTACAAACCCTGTGTTCTGACTATCCATTCTTCCCTATTCCCTAGCCCCTAGCAACCACTATCTTTTTAATGTCTTCATTGTTTGGTCTTTTTCAAGATGCCATGCAGTTAGAATCACATGGTATGTAGCCTTTTCACAATGGCTTTTTTCACTAAGTCATATAAGGTTCCGTCATTTGTTTTTAGTACTGAATAATATTCCATTGTCTCAATGCACCACAGTTTATCCATTCACCTACTGAAGAACATCTTGGTTGTTTCCAAGTTTTGGCAATCATGAATAAAGTTGCTATAAACATCTATGTGCAGGTTTTTGTGTAGATATATGTTTTTGACTTCCTTGGATAAACAGTAAGGAGGTCAACTGCTGATCATATAGTAAGAGTGTGTTTAGTTTCGTAGGGTTTTGTTAGCCTGTTTTCCAAAGTGGCTGTACCATTCATTTTTAATTCCCATCAACAGTGAATTAGAGTTCTTGTTGCACCACATCTTTGCCGCCATTTTGTGTTGTCAGTGTTCTGCATTTTGGCCACTTTAATAGGTGTGGGAAGCAGACATCTTTTCTGTTCTTAGTAACTTTATATTATTCTGCCACATGATTTTGTTTTAATTTATATAATAAGAGCCTATAAATGGGCACTCAAGTTTTTTTTTTGTTCTTTTTTTTGATAACACTGTGTTATGCATTTTTGTATGTAATAAAATATATCTCTCATTATTTCTTTGGTACAGAGCACTATAAATTTAATTAGTAAATCAAGAAATACACAGTATTTATAGGAATAAAAATATATTGCCGGATTTTATTTTAGAGAGTATATATCAATTTATGCCTTCAACAGCAGCGTTTGGTGATTTACAGATTTAATTGTAGTAGTATTAGTTTATCTAAATTATTTTCCTTTTGTATGCAAGCTCAAATACATAAAACTAATGAATTACATTGGTGACCATAGCGGAAAAAAGTTAGAATGTGTTTCAGTACTGCACATAAATAAAGCTCTGCAACCAAGCCCTTTGCTTGGTTGCCAGAAATGATTATTGCACACTCTACAGAAGGTGCATAGAGGAATATGAGAAATGGAATAATAAAACTAACTGCAAAGAATGAACTGTACCTATTTTGGAGATTTCCTACTAGCCAGTCCAATTTATAGGATAAGATATCATATTAAATTAAACATCCTCTAAATCACATACACTTTTTTAAAAAGTAACTTGCCCTGGAAAAATAATTCGTACAAGAGTTATGTCTATTAAGTAAGGTAAAAGAGAAGAAAATGGTTTTAAGAAGAAAGTCACTTTTACTTGCATTACTGATGAAAAGACAGAAATTAGCAAAATAAACAGAGTAGCTTTCAGCTGGCTAAATAATTAATTTGGCAAAAGTAGAAGCTGCTGACACACTAATAAGAAAAGACTTATTTGCAAACGATCTGTTGTTGCCTCTGCGGAACTTATGCAACCTTGTGCTATATATTTTTTCCTAAAAAGGATCTATTAAATCTAAAATACCTCTAGATGATTGAAATCTCTTAAGAAGATGGAGTGTTCTGCAAAGAAAATACATATGATGATTTTTTTTTCTGTAGGATATCTACTAACACGAGATGGTTCATTTCAAGATCTTTGTAAGTGTAAAAAATGGCATGCATAATATTTCAAATTGGTTTTCACCCATGCCCATGTATAAAATGTGGCATAAATAAATAATTTTCTAAAGAATATTTCTGACTCTTCTAATTTATTTATGTAAGGGGAGTCTTTCTTCATTTTTATGGTTTTATAGTTGCTGAATTTCAAGGTGCTATAATTTTATAAAATAAGACATAAAACCATTGGTATCTAGCCTAGAATTTAGATATTTACTTTACCTCCTTTCTTTATGATTTTAAAAGTGTATCCTGAGATTAACTACCCATATCAGCAGACTTCAATGGATAAATGGTTAATCCATGTTTGTAAAAGCATCACATATTCCTGCTTTGAGGAAGACTATCATGTCCTCAAGACTAATTTTTCCCTAACTGAGATATCCCAGTAAAATGGTTCCTCCTCCATTGTTACCCTAGGCACATTTTAATTTTCTTTCCTTTGTAGCATTTAGTTAGTACTTAAAAATACTTTACCTATTATTTTATAATAAAAAAACAAAAAGAGGCCAACAATAAAAAACAATTCTCATACCATGAATTGTGAACTATAGATTATATTATCTTAAAAAATACAAATTTTTCTTTATCTGAGATATTAGACACTAAAAGCATTCTACATTTCACCATAAGAAAAAAAATAGTAAAACATAGTTATAAATGTATTGTGCTGACAAAATAAATCATTTATTCAGTGTTCCTACTACTTATTTTATATAAACTATGGTAAACATTAATTTCCTTTGACTAGTATCCTTTGTGATTAATTGACATTTTAAACCAAATTAGAGTGTGTGAAATGAGTTTTAAAATGTAAGCCAGAGTATAAGCCATAATGGCAAGAGTGTTACATAAATATTAAAAATATAATGGCAAAAAATTGTATTAGTACTGTTTGAAAATTTGTCCCTCAGATAAAGAATCATCTAAGATAAAGGTATTTTGGTATTTTAAATAACAAACTCAATTTAGAATGATATAAATAACAATTTTTTAAATTAGATAATTGACCACCAATGAAATAAGTTTTTTTACCATATCTCAGTTTGGGGTAGATAAATCAACAGGAGCCACTGTAATTAAAACATCACACAGAATTAGTAGTAGTGATATCTCTTCATTATGCCTTTTGGGTATATTCCCAGTCTCCAAATAAAGTTCTATAGTCCTTAGGCTTCAAAGCATTGCCTCTTATCTCTATCACAGGTCTTAATTTGAATGCCTTACTTATGCTTTGTATTAACTAGTAATCATCAAAGAATTTGCCATGAGATTTCATGATTGCCATCAGGTCCTAACTGTGGGCATTTTTGTATTCATTTGAATAGTTTTATCTAACTACATTAGAATAACTGTTCTAAGAATTTATCATACCAACCATGGCATATTACACAGTTTTAAAAAAATAATGACTTCAACCTGATAGACAGTTAAAAAGTAACCCTTCAGAACTATTGTATAAATATACATAGTCTATCAGGGCTATAAATGTCATCTGTTGAATTACTAACAACATGAAAGATGAGAAACATTTAGCCTTTTCTTCTTCACAATTGCTGTATTTTATGCCAAGATCTATGAATTATTATAAAATGATATAGCTATTGATACACAATTATATTAAATTAGATATAATTCATCTAATTTTTAATCAACTCTATTGAGGAAATTTATTGTCTCCATATAAAAATAAATGTTTCCTTTAATATTTAAAATCAAATGTACTTTAATATTTTTAATATTTATTACTGTAATTATTTTTCTATAATTACAACTTTTCAAGCTACAAGGAATATCTATTTTATCTATTGGATTTGATCTTATGAACAAGTCCACTCCCTGCATTATATCCTAATGACACTGTAGATTCCAATAATATTCTTTGCCTTTACATTTCAAAATTGATAAGTAGTAATCCTTTATAGCATCCTCATAATGCAACCTTCTTGATTCCAAATTACTTTGATTATTTTAATTATCCTTACCCATCATTTCTCAAACTCTAAATATTACCTTTGACTTATGCAAAGCACTTTATTTGTGAATACACAGTGAATATGTGGAAGGATTATATGATGATTACCTTTTTCCTTCCCCACAATTAACTTTCTTTTGAGGACCCATATTGTTGTTGTTTAACATGGAAGCACAAACCAGTAACAGCTTCAGGAAGCAGTCTAAAATATTTTGTCTTTGATTATTAGCTGTATAGATTCTATTGTCTTTTGGCTATGAATAAAACCATTTGTTCCTTGTTTTTGTTCGTGGTATGATGATAGTAGTGGCAAATTTAATCTATCCCTCTTGCTACATTGCTCCTTCCACCTTCCCAGGTGCTTATTATATTTTGTAATTAAGGAAAATAAAAATTGTGAAGATGACCACAAAAGATTTGATCGGAGAACTAGGATTTTGCAATGCTTCTTTAAGAGCAGCCTTAAGTATCACTCTGCGTGTCTTCCATGTGATACCTTGATTTCAGAAGACACAACCTGCCCATCAACAAAAATACAACTGGATATGCTAATTTGCTGGTGCTTCCATTGCAAAATATTGCAGTCTGGGTGGCTTGAAAAATATATTAATTTTTCTCACAGTTCTGCAGTTCACAGATTTGCAGGCTGCAAGTCTAAGATCCAGGTCCTGGCAGGGTTGATTTCTACTGATGCCCCTGTCCTTGGTGCAGACACAGCCACCTTCTCGCTGCGTCCTTATATGGCCTTTTCTCTGTATGGGCCCTCCCTAGTGATTTTTCTTTTTTTTATAAGAACATCAGTCATATTAGATGACTTTTATTAGGGTCCCATCTTTATGGGCTCATTTAACCTTAATTGCCTCCTCAAGGGCCCTATCTTCAAATACACCCACCCTAAGGGTTAGGGCTTCAACATATAAATTTGGAAGGGACATAAGCCATTCTATCACATTACTTCTTTTTTGAGAAAAAAAAAAAAGGCTCATAAGACCACAGTATGAGAAACTGTGGCACAAGCAATATCATTGAGGGAGATTGCCTCATGCTCCCAAACTATGTCACTCTGTATCCAAACAACTTCTTTCTGTTAAGTCTTTTCGAGGATATCTTCCTCATTTTCAATACTCCAGAGCTTACCGGAGGAAAAAAAAAGGGGGTACTTGCTTCTATTCTTCTAATTTGAAACAACTTTATTTCTTTACAATTGAATATTTTATTAGAGCGAGACTGCAGGAGAAAAGGGATATCTGCACATTTATCCAGGATATGCATTATACAATTTCTTAACTAAGTCTCCTGAGATGATAGATACAAAAAAAAAAGGCAACATTATCTCCATAAACTGAAGGTTGCTGTTGCTACTCACACATCTTACATGTGTCTGCTTTCCATGTGCTGAAGAGTTGCTCAGTATATAAGGAATAGAGTAATGGAACAGAACAGAGGCCTCAGAAATAACACTACACATCTACAACCATCTGATCTTTGATAAACGTGTCAAAAACAAGCAATAGGGAAAGGATTCCCTATTTAATAAATGATTTTGGGAAAACTGGGTAGCCATATGCAGAAAACTGAAACTGACCCCTTCCTTACATCTTATACAAAAATTAACTCAAGACAGATTAACGACTTAAATGTAAGAGCTAAAACCATGAAAACCCTAGAAGAAAACCTAGGGAATACCATACCATTCAGGACACAAGCAATGGCAAAAAGTTAATGAATAAAACACCAAAAGCAATTGCAACAAAAGCCAAAATTGACAAATGGGGTCTAACTAAACTAAAGATCTTCTTGCACAGCAAAAGAAACTATCATCAGAGTGAAGAGGCAACCTACAGAATGGGAGATAAAGTTTGCCATCTATCCATCTGACAAAGGGCTAATATCCAGAATCTACAAGGAATTTAAACAAATTTACAAGAAAAACAAACAACCCTGTCAAAAGTGGGCAAAGGATATGAACAGACACTTTTCAAAAGAAGACATTTATGCAGCCAACAGACATATGAAAAAATACTCATCATCACTGGTCATCAGAGAAATGCAAATCAAAACCACATTGAGATACCATCTCATGCCAGTTAGAATGGTGATCATTAATAAGTCAGGAAACAACAGATGCTGGAGAGGATGCGGAAAAATAGGAATGCTTTTAAGCTGTTGGTGGGAATGTAAATTAGTTCAACCACTGTGGAAGACAGTGTGGCAATTCCTCAAGGATCTAGAACCAGAAATACCATTTGACCCAGCAATCCCATTACTGGATATATACCCAAAGGATTATAAATCATTCTAGTATAAAGACACATGCACATGTATGTTTATTGCGGCACTATTTACAATAGCAAAGACTTGGAACCAACCCAAATGCCCATCAATGATAGACTGCATAAAGAAAATGAGGCATGTATACACCATGGAATACTATGCAGCCATAAAAAAGAATGAATTCATGTCCTTTGCAGGGACATGGATGAAGCTGGAAACCATCATTCTCAGCAAACTAACACAGAAGAGAAAACCAAACACTGCATGTTCTCACTCATAAGTGGGAGTTGAACATTGAGAACATATGGGCACAGGGAGAGAAATGTCACACACCGGGGCCTGTAGGGGGGTGTGGAACACGGGAAGGGATAGCCTTAGGAGAAATACCTAACGTAGATGATGGGTTGATGGGTGCAGCACACCACCAGGGCACGTGTATATCTATGTAACAAACCTGCACATTCTGCACATGTATCCCAGAACTTAAAGTATAACAAAAAATAAAATAAATAAATAAATAAAATAAAAAAAGAAACAGAAACGCATCTTAAAACTCAATTCAATTAATATGGGCTTATCCAGAAGAAAGGCCCTAGAATCTCAATTTAAAACACATTTTTAAAATTATTTAGATCTGGTTTTGGTGTAGTGAGACTTTGTCTTCTGGAATAGAGTAGAGTAGATGTATCCAAAGTCTTAGCATTATAATGTTTTACTTAGGGTTCAGGTCCTTCCACAGTATTTCAGGTTTTATGTACAATGTAACATAGTCTGCAAAACTGAACATAGAAATGTCGGTATATGCAGAAGCATGTTACCCCAGGTTACATTATAGATTATCAGGGGTAAAGAGAACAGGAAAACTTTTCTTTAGTGTTTGACCTATATTAGTTTCACATTGTCTTAGTGAACAAATTATTTGAGGAGGGAATTAATCAGGCTCTTCCTTTAATATAAATTAATTCTTCCAATAATTTATTGTTTCAGACAAGACAAATATCTCTTCCCGTCTACCAAATTAATTGTTACCACCATCCCCCTCTTCCTCCTTTTCCTCTTTTTTCATCTTGTTTTGTTTTTATGTGTGTATATTTTAGACTATTATCAATGTAACTAAAAATGTTCAGTTGGAGAAAAAACACAGCGAATGGAGTTTTCAATATAAAAAAGTTATTGGGTCAGTAAAGCATAAGGGACATACCTGACCTATTTATGGAATTAGATAAGAGTGAACAGTTCATCTTCAAAATGGAAAAGAGACTAAAAAACATGAACTTCCAAATGATTTTCATAAAGAAACTTATTCAACCCAAGACATATAATTTTATAATTTTAAAATGTCTTCTTATTAATAAAAGTGTTCAAAGTGTTCTCTTTATTAAAAATAATCAAATAATCAATACCTTCAGTGCAGTGTCAAATAATACAGCTGAGTCAGTGATCAAAAAAATTATGTTTAAAATATATTTTAAGCAGATCAACAGGAGAAAGCTCAGATTCCTTTCAGAAATACCTCTAATAAAAAAGATGTAAAGACGATGATGAAAACAAGGTAGAAAAATGTGAAACAGGACTTTGTTGCTTCCTTTTAATTGTGATAAATTATTTTTTCCTTGGGAGCATGAGAATGGTCTTTCTGTTAAGTCATCGGTAGAAAACAAAGCAAGAAGTCGTGCACCCTTAGGGAAGCTGAGACACGCCATTGCAAATCTATCATAATTCATATTCCACTTAGCATGGATTCCTAACAGGTATTTAGATGGGAACAGATTAATGCTGTGGAAGGTAGGCAGCTAGGAGGAATTTGGGAGCTCACTTTAAAAAAGACAAGAAGCTTATTCTTGGTTGTCATGAGATTTTCTGAAGCTTACAGGGTATCTTGAGAGGATTAATGTAAGTTAAGGGAGATGCATTCCAACCAGTATTAACCAAATATCACTCAGTATTTGATGCTGAGTTGACTTTTAGGTTATGCTTATTAAGATATATCTGTGTCTATACTTTTTCTCATGAAGTAAAATTAATCCATGTTACTCTACATTTTATTGTTTAAATTCTCCATTCAAATTTTGAAGTGCTTATTAAATATTTGACCACAACCTGGGAGAAACACTTTGCTTTCATTATTCACCTGCTCAAAAATATTCAGTATCTTAGCAGTATTTACAGTATGAAGTCATCCTCCATAACAAGGCATTCCAGTGTTACTATCATATGTCTTTAGTTCTTAAACACTTTCTTCTGGGATTATATTCTTGGTCTCCAAGAGTTTGGGCTGAATTATTCTCATCCCCTCAAATTCGTATGTTGCAAGCCTAACACCCAATACCTCATAATGTGGCTGTATTTGGAATTAGAATCTATAAAGAGGTAATTAAGTTAAAATGGGGTCATTAGAGTAGACCCTAATCCAATATGTCCTTCTAAGAAGAGGAGATAAGGACAGAGAGATATCTATGTGAGGACATACCAAGAAGGCCGCATTTCTACACCAAAGAGAGGCCTCAAAGGAAATGAGGCCTGCCAATATTTGATTTTGAATTTCTGGCCTCCAGAATTAATAGAAAATACATTTCTGTTGCTCAAACATCTCAGTCAGTGGTATTATATTGTGAGATTTCTAGTAAACTAATGCAGCCAACTTTAGTTAAAGTTAATTAAAAATTTTCCAAAAACATTTATCACTGATGGAATATTTATTGAACATTTACTAATGCCAAATATATATTACTTTACACACACAAAAAAAAGAAAGGAGATGATTATTATCCTCATTTTAATGATATTAGCACTTTGCCCTAAATTATATGGTTTGTTAACACTGTTTGCACCATTTGAACTTTGCTTATATCTTATAGTATTCTACCTTCCTAGTAGTGAATGTTTACACTCCTACCTACTTCAGCTTAATTTATTTTCAACAGCCATAGGTTTTAGTCTCCTGTTTCAGGGTTTTGCTCACTATACAAAATTTTCTATATCTGACATCTTCCATGTCAAAATTAGAGTAAACTTAAGAACAAAGTCAGTACAATGGAAAGAGAACAGACCTGGATGTAAATCTTCAATGTACCAATCAATAGTTGTGTGACGTGAATCCACTTAACCTCGCTGGGCCTTGTACTTTCATTTGAGGAATGGAGTTACACCTAATCTGAGGGCGCTTTTGAGGTTTGATGTAAAGTCTGTGCACAGTACGTGATTTGTAACAGGCTCTTAAGACATCAATTGGATAATAAATAGCCTTTAACATAAAATCTGTGGCTCTATCACAAGACTTTCTATTTTTGTATGATTCCATATAAATAGAATTTTAAAATTCTTTTTCAAAAATCTAATATTGCTAAGTCCTGACAATTAAAAATTTATTGTTTGCATGGTAATATCAACTCCAGCAAAGCAAATGATACTTTGGGTCGGTATTCTCAGCTAAGAATTGTTTACTTCATTAGGTGCTGCTGAACAAATAATCAATCACGAAATTATTGAGAGCGAGAGTTGTTGCTAACCCCTGCTGACAGGCAGCATAAGCCAACGTAAAGAATTATTAAGAAAAACAATCTACTCTTCATTATTACTTCATTTTTGATTCATTCACTCAATAAGTAGTTAATGAATGACTAATGTGTGCAAAGCACTGAGATGATGCAGATGTTACAAAGATTCATCAAGGAAAGCATTAATAAAAAATATCAAAATGATTAATACAAGATAAAAAATGAAATTTTTTATTCTAAAATGACACAGAAAATCCAGAGTCTTGAGACTCCCCCCAGTGAAAAAATTATTTTTTTACTGACTTTATTAGGGTAGACAATATAGAGGATACGTAATTTAAACTGAGTTACAAAAGATGGACAATCTTTAGACCTTAAGAAAACAGAAGTGTGGGAGAAATAAAGCATGTTTTTAATGAAGATGGGGAAGCGCTGGGCACATACACAATAACTAAGTCAGTCTGGAGTTCTTTTTAGCAATAATGTAGCTTTCCTGATGATAAATAGTTGAAAATACACTTGGAAATCATGAGTGTCTTGCATACCAAATTAAGAAGCCTTGGTATATTCTGAAAAAATGGAGATTAATTATAGAATTTTTTTAGCAAGGGGGCATTACTCAATCAAAGCTCTGTGACATTTCTTTAAATAACTCATTATCCAATCCACTTCAGCAAGGGGCAAGGCTTCCCTCACATATGAGCTACAAATCAATATTTTTCTGGCTCTGCACTCAATTTTGGTAAATGCAGACCCTTTAAAATTCCCCTAGAATGGAAGCTTTAATCTTTTACCTATGGGTAGACTTTAGGAGTTCCATGAACTAGGCATAGCCCAGAAGAAAATATAGACCTTATGCACACAGAGGCACACACATTCATGAATACCCTCACACACAGGCACACACACACTTTTTTCATTACCTTTCTGTCATATTGTAAACTGTTTTTGTTTACAGAGAAAATGTTATATTATTTATATTTTATAATTACATTAAAACTAACATAACATGCTTTATTAATGTTATGCTACATTAATGCTATTATGTCTTTGCTGTAAATGGCATAGAATACAACTCGGCATACATGTATGTGAGTATAATCATATTTCATTTAGGAAAGTTTCTGCTTGATATAAATAAATAAAACACATACTTCTTCGCTATTTTTTATATCAGACATCATTTAACTTGGGAACTGTCAAAGAAAATATAGTAAAATGAAGCTGAAATTACTTTAGATTTTAATTTCATTTAAAAATCTGATTGATCATCAAACGGCAATATTTATAGCATGACAAACGTTGTATGCCAATAGTAATCTAAAGCCCTGGAGGCTGAAAAAGCTCCTCAGATGTGTTCAACCTGACAATATGTCACACACATTGATATGTCTCAAGAGAAGACGGCTTGATTTAAAGAGGCTGGAAACTAAGCCTACCCTGAATCAAAACCTTCCTTGAAAGCATCCTACACAGAGTTAGGTATTGCATTTCCAGTTATGAAACAAAGCTGCTCCCAATTGTGGAGACGTTGATACAATCATGAAATAGAAATAGATAAGCTTTTTTTGTAGCTTTTTTGCCCAGAAAGAAAAGATGCAGTGTGTGTGACAAATGATACCAGTCATTTGTTTTCTCATATATAAGAGATCATTAAAGAATCAGTGATTCCGCATCAACAGATAATCTGATGGTATATTAATGAAAGTCACTGAATAATTAGCAAAGAATCAGCATGCAGCAACATGAAACTACTGAAATCTCTTTGTGTAGCCAACACGTAGATTTCACCTCTTAAACTGGGATGATCACCGAGAATTCCTGTTTGGAGAGCTCATTTAAAATCGTCAACATCTCCTTAAAATCCTTTGCTACTAAAATATGTAAAAGATATTTTACTGTAAAGATATTTTACTGAAAAGATATTTTTGATCCTCTTTTCAGAAATGAAGCACCTGCAACGCTTGCTAACACTGTGTTGCTGTTTGGGCAAAGAAGAATAGGTAAATGAGTCCTGTTTCATAGAACAGTTGTCAAATCTCAGCCAAAGATTCTTCAAGAGAGCTTGGACTTTTGCTGTGAGACGTTAACTTCAATGGAGCTGCTGATCTCTCCTCTCTAAAGTGATCTGGGCAAGAATTAAAAGCAGAGGCCGGGCACGGTGGCTCACGCCTGTAATCCCAGCACTTTGGGAGGCTGAGGCGGGCGGATCACGAGGTCAGGAGATTGAGACCATCCTGGCTAACACGGTGAAACCCCGTCTCTATTGAAAAATATAAAAAATTAGCCGGGAGTGGTGGTGGGTGCCTGCAGTCCCAGCTACTCGGGAGGCTGAGACAGGAGAATGGTGTGAACCCGGGAGGCAGAGCTTGCAGTGAGCCAAGATGGTGCCACTGCACTCCAGCCTGGGTGGCAGAACGAGACTCCATCTCAAAAAAAAAAAAAAAAAAAAAAGTAGAAGATGAGGTTGCTTACCTGTGACAAAGAATGTTTTCACTTCTCAGTAAATAATTACTAAAGTATTTGAATGAACTTCAGACAGGTGTTTGACTATATTTTTGAATAAATAGGGAAGTCTACCTCAAAATAATTTGATAAGAAGCAGTTCATCCAAGGCTTCCTCTATTAAATAAAAATGTTGGATCATAAAATGAAGTTTATCTTGTCTGCTTGATCTCCCTGAGAGGAGTATGTTAAAATGACCAGTTACAATTTTTCACTAATCCATTGATCTCATGGTTCCATCAAGAGTTGCTTAATACATTTTAAATAAGTTTATACGTATTTATCATAAATATAACATTTCGTCCATTTTTCCTTTACAAAATACAATTTTTCCTTTGATCCTATTTTTTCTTATGCCATAAATTCTATTGTGAAATCATTAAGGTTGTTACCTCTATTGTTATAATGATTTGAATTTAAGTGTTATGATGTTTCAAACCTTTTCTTAGGTATATTTTTATTTAAGAGAGAATCTTTAAAAATTGTATTATTTTTAAAATTGAAAGTATCTTTCTAAATGATAAATTAAGCAAATAGACACATTTGAATTTACTCTTATGCTAGAACTCATACTCAAGCCATTTTAATTGAATATTTTAATTTGTACTTTCCATTCATTTTTTTCCATTTATGAGGCCCTTGGATGGACTGATTTATCTTCTAATTGTTTCAAAGCTGTACACGTGTTCCACATTTTTTGGAAACGCTGTTCATTGCTCTTTATTATATTTTCTTCTTCTTTTTCAGATTGAATAATCTCCAATGATCTCAACTTTGCTAATGAATCAGAGATCATTGACTTTTTCCTGTAGGCCTCTCTCAAGGATGGGGTTTTGAAGATTATGCGAGTGCAGAAGCAGACCCATGCCGGCCAGCAGACCCGTGCCAGCCAGCGCACCAGGTTTAAGGCATTTGTTGCTATCAGGGACTACAATGGCCACGTCGGTCTGGGTGTTAAGTGCCCCAAGGAGGTGGCCACCGCCATCCATGGGGCCATCATCCTGGCCAAGCTCTCCACTGTAGCTTACATAATTTATTATTATTACATAATACCCTCACACACAGGCACACACACACTTTTTTCATTACCTTTCTGTCATATTGTAAACTCTCCACTGTAGCTTACATATATTTATTATTATTACATAATTTATTCATGTTGTGAGAGGAACCCAGTGGGAGATAATTGAATCATGGGGATGGTTTTCCCCATACTGTTCTTGTGGTAGTGAATGAAACTCACAAAATCTGATGCTTTTATAAGGGGAAAACCTCTATGCTTGGTTCTCATTCTCTTCTCTTATCTGTGAGCCTTTCACCTTCCACCATGATGGTGAGGCGTTCCCAGCCACATGGAACTGTGAATCCATTAAACCTTTCTCTTTGGTAAATTTCCTAGTCTCAGATATGTCTTTATTAGCAGCATAAAAATGAACAATATACAAAGACCAGGCACTTTTTAAAGAAAAAGAGGTTTAATTGACTTACACTTCAACATGGCTGAGGCGATCTCACCATCATGGCAAAAGCCCAAGAAGGAACAAAGACATATCTTACTTGGCAGTGGAAAGGAGAAGTGTTGAGTAAATGGGGAAAAAGCCTCTTATAAAACCATCAGATCTCATGAGAACACACTCATTATCATGAGAACAGCATGGAGGTAACCAACCCATGACCCATGATAAAATTACCTCCCCCATGTTCCTCCCATAATGTGAGGATTAAGGGAACTATAGTATAAGATGAGATTTGGATGGGAACACAGCCATACCATATCAGGGGTTCAGGCATTAGGTAAATACACCAATTAGAAATGAGAGAAATTGGCCAAAACAAAGGGGTTACAAGCCCCTTGCACATCTGAAATACAAGAGGGCAGTCATTAAATCTTAAAGTTCCAAAATGGTTTCCTTTGACTCCATGTCTTACATCCAGGTCAAACTGATGCAAGAGGTGGGCTCCCATGTCCTTGAACAGCTCTGCCCCGTGGCATTGCAGGGCATAACCCCCCTCCTTGCTTGCTGCTTTCAGACCTAGTCTGTGTCTGCAGCTTTTCCAGGAACATGGTGCAAGTTGTCAGTGGATCTACCATTCTCGGGTCTGGAAGACAGTGGCCCTCTTCTCACAGCTCCACTAGGTAGTGTCCTAGTGGGGACTTTGTGTAGGAGCTCCAAGCTCACATTTTCCTTCTGCACTGCCTGAGCACAGATTCTCCATGAGGGCTCCACCCCTGCAGCAAACGTCTGTCAGGACATGTAGGCATTTCCATACATCCTCTGAAATCTAAGCAGATGTTCTGAAACCTCAGTTCTTGTCTTCTATGCACCTGCATGCACAACACCTTGTGAAAGATTCCAAGGTTTGTGGCTCGCACCCTCTGAAGCGACAGCCTGAGCTTTGCTTTGGCCCCTTTTATCAACTGCTGGAGTGGCTGAGAAGGAGGGCACCAAGTCCTGAGGCTGCACACAGCAGGGCGTCCCTGGACATGACCCAGGAAATCATTTTTCCCTCCTAGGCTTCTGGGCCTGTGATGGGAGAGGCTGCTGTGAAGGTCTCTGACATGCCCTTAAGACACTTTCCCCATTCTCCTGGTGATTAGCATTTGGCTTCTGGTTACTTATGCAAATTTCTGCAGAAAGCTTTAATTTCTACCTAGAAAATGGGTTTCTCTTTTCTATTGCATTATCAGGCTGCAAATATTTAAAACTTTTATGCTCTGCTTTCTCTCGAACCTTTTGCCACTTGAAATTTCTTCCAGTAGATACCCTAAATCATCTCTCTCAAGTTCAAAGTTCCACAGATCTCTAGGGCTGGGGCAATTTGCAGCCAGCATATCTGAAAAAGCATAGCAAGAGTCACCTTTGCTCCAGTTCCCAAGAAGTCCTCATCTCCATCTGAGATCACCTGAGCCTGGACTTCATTATCCATATCACTATCAGCATTTTGGTCAAAGCCATTTAACAAATATCTAGGGAGTTTCAAACTTTCCCACTTCTTCCTGTCTTCTGAGCCCTTCAAGTCTCTGGGAAGTTCCATACTTTTCCACATTTTCTTGTCTTCTTCTGAGCGCCCCTCCCCACAAATTGTTCCAACATCTGCCTGTTACCCATTTCCATAGTCGCTTCCACATTTTCCAGTATCCTTATAGCAGCACCCTACTCTCTGTGGTACCTATTTATTGTATTAGTTCATTCCCATACTGCTATAAAGAACTGTCTGAGACTGGGTAATTTATAAAGGAAACAGGTTTAGTTGACTCACAGTTCTGCAGGGTTCAGGAGGCCTCTGGAAACTTGCAATTATGGTGGAAGGGGGAGCGAACATGTCCTTCTTCACATGGTGGCAGGAAGGAGAAGTGCCAGCAGGGGAAATACCAGATGCATATAAAACCATTAGATCTTGTGAGAACTTACCATCATGAAAGAAGCATGGGAGTAATCACCCCCATGATTCAATTACCTCCCACTTGGTCCCTCCCATGACACAGGGGGATATAGAAGACTACAATTCAAGATAAGATTTGCTTGGGGAAACAGCAAAACCGTATCACCATACTAACAAGATTCTGAAAATTGAACATTTCAGTATAAAAATCACAATGTATCTTAACGTATCTTGTTATAAATTCAGACTAAAAAATATCCGTAACAAGATAAAATTTCACCATGCAAACACACAATTTTTATTTACAATCATTACTATTATATAGAAGAACACGTAGACGATGCAGAGATTCACTATAAAGAAACAATTGTGCAATGTTTTACTTTATTATAATGTCTGAAATAAAATAGCTAGATTGAGATTCAGCAAACAATGAATGAAAGTTAATGGTTTAGAAACTCTCAATTAGTTTAATTGGAGCCAAGATTTACATTTTGTTTTCAAACATGTTTAGGAATGCTGCCTCATTGCAACTATAGTGTTTATCATTTAGCCATCAATTAAGAAATCTCTTCTCCTAAACTGAAGCCACATAATCAAGCAATTAACCTGGAATTGAAGTATAATTTAAAGCCCCCCAAAATTTTACTTGCCCCCAAAACTCTCTCCCTGGGAGATATTATGTTCCTCCCCCACTTTTCTGTGTGAATTGAAAACTCCCAGCAAACCCAAACAGACACACCACCACCCTCCCCAATGGAATGGCTACTAACTTCTGATACACTAGGTATTTTTAAAACCTCATTATTACCCTGTCATTCTGAACCAACGGCTTCCTTTTTGTCTTTGTTTCACGAAAGCTGGCTAGAATTAATAAATAGATTTTATTAGCAATACAAATGGCTAATCATGGAAAAGATAACTATACTAAGCTGAGGAAAAATTGCTTACATATTAGGTAATAAAATCAGTCAAATACTTTTATCCAGTGTGTGAGTTAATAAACATAAATTTGATGGGTCTAGTTCTTGACACATAGTATATGACTTGCAAATGTTACTTTTCATCATGTTAAAAGCTTCACTTAAATTCCTAAGGTAAACATTGTGAAATTAGTACTTTACAGAAAAAAATAGGCTTTCTTGTCAAGGCTCCAAGATTTCCATACACAGCATGGTTAGAAAGAATTATAAGTTCTTTCCAAAAGGCAGTAGATGATTGGGCCAGTAATTGCCCAGTAGGACAAGTAAAGAATAGTTAAATCACAAGGTAAGTCAATTACAGACCAGAGGCTGCAAGTAAGAAACACTGGGCCTCTAATCAAATATGTTCTCCTGTTTATTACAGTGATATTCTTGAATTTTTATATTACAATTTGTGTGGAAACTTAAGAAGATAATAGAGGCCAAAATTATATTCAAGCTCCATTCTATCACCTCAATTTATTTAACAAAGAAACTCCATTAGAAAAACTTTATAATGGAGAGGAAAATTTTACTAATGGAAAATTCATTTCAGTGACATCTTATCCTTATCCAGAGAAAGCTCTTCTGAAAGTTAGGGAATCAAGAATGCTGATGAGTTGGTGATACAGATATGATATAGAATATCAACAAGATGATAATATGATAGAATAGTCCTAATTGGCACAACCTGGTAGAAACAAAAATATGCTAATTAACCAAGAATTCCAATTAACAGAGGCTCCTAGGGATACCTTGTGCTGCACAATGTGTACTTTTAATTAAGTTATTGTTTGCAAAAATAACTAGAGACATAATTTGTAAAATGTGAAAATTTAGATTATTCCAAGAACACATAGCAGCAACACACTATTTAAAAAGATGTAATAAACAATTAAGATAAATTATTTTTAGGGGCATACCTCAATGACTCTGTTGCAAACAATATATTTATAGTAATACATTTATAAATAAAAACATGTTCTGTAATTTAATGTTGACTGTTATGTGCAGCTCATATAAGCAAAACCATTCAAAAGTCAACCCAAAGTGAGTTTATATCTAGATACTAGTTTAGATACAATCAGACTATGATAACCTTAAATTTGACCCTAGTCAGGCACCATATTGCTACCCTACTATCAGATTTATTGCTAAATAATGAATCTTTTAATATATTTTACTCCTTTATCTATCTATTCTATTTCCGTGCCATTTTTCCTGTGAAAGTAACTGGATTTAAGGTCCAAACCTCTCTACCCACTTTGTAGTAAGGGCTTCTCAGATTCTGATTAATTTATGATTGAAGACAACTCAAGTAGACTACTCTCATAGCAATTGATTGATTCTATACAATAATTTTCATCCTTTTTCATGTATAGTGGATAGTAAGATTGTTTGCAATTAGACAGATAGTCCTCTATGAAGAACAGATATGAGCATATCAAGGCTTAAATATTGATAGCTTGTGGGAGATAGATGTTTAGAGAATATAGTAAATACAAAATTCTGTAAATAACCATGATCACCCTAATTTTTAATGTTCCTATCCAGAAAGTTGAAATAATAATTTTATCAACTACAAATGACATGTAAGAATTAACAATGAGATGATCTACATAAGGTTCTTGGCAGAAGTATTCAATAAATGATAGTCATTCTTTACTCTTGATTTAAATGTAGTCTTTTATTAATAATGTAAGGAATGGATATGGTAAAAACTGTGAGGGAATTGTTTTTTCCTTCATCTTTCAGGAGTCAGATTTGTTTTCTTTCTTGTTACCCTAATGAGAGCAACTGAATCTGCAGTTTCTCTTGTTCTCCCGACACAGTTTTCAATTAATGAATACTGGATAAAGGACAGCATTGAAACTGATTAGCCAAAAATCTTTGGAAAGCAAAGGCCCTCATATGGTAAAATGTCATCTAAAAAATCTTTTTCAGAACACGTTTTTATTCCCCAACTCTTTTTTAGAATAATAACAGGTTAAACAAACGTTTCCTGGATATTTCTAGGAGAGCAAATAGTAAAGTATGAAATGAAATGAATCACAGAAATACACACACTTATCACTGAAAGGCATATCAGGGAGCCCTGATCAGAATTGCCAATCCAAATACCAACCATGGGCAAATAGGTTATGCAATTGAGTACATAAGGCAGTCTATAGAAGCTAAGACAAATGAAACAAAGCCCATCCCTTTTTAAAGAGGTAGCTTTTATTCAGCTCCATCTAGTTGTTGCCATGAGAAATTGGACCCGATGTTGTCATGTGTTCAGATTTTTCAAGGTAGATGGAATATCCGTCGATGTATGTATAGATGCTCATGTCTGAAACGGTGTCAACTTGTTTCATTTTGAGAGTATATTTTTGGCTAGAAGTATCCTATATACAGGCAGTTTGTGAATTCTGTGCTATTGAGTGAGTCAACTCTCCTCGCACATGAGAAAGGTGATGCTAAAAAACTCACTGTACAATAAATAGGAATATGTATATCCAAAAAATGTATGCATACCAATAAGTTTAATAGTAGAGGGGGTAAATTTATTTAGTCCATGTTAAAATTAAAATATAATTTTCTTTTTTAAGAACATGATTTTCATATACTCTTCCTCTGCAAAATTTAACTTTATTTCCATCAGAGCCACTTTATTCTTTCTTCTTCTTTATTCATCTCGTTATACATTCTGGTTTACATTGGCCTTTTTTATACTATTCCTTTTCATTCTCCTAAAATCTGCTACCTACACGTCTACATTTTAAAACACTAATTGATTTTCACGGACAAATACAAATGTAAGTTTTCTGAGAGCAAAAACAACCAATCACTTACTCTCAACTTTATCCTTTGCACCTTGCACAATGCCAGAGGCATGGAGATGATCAATACATATTTCTGGAATTAATGAACATATAAATTAATGAATGAGTAAATGATCACCCCAGTCAGAACTGCTGAGTCCATCCTCTAAAAAACTAGAACATTTCTTATGTTTGGAGGCACTTGTCTTAAACTTTCTGGTTCTAAGCCCTTTTGGTAAACTCAAAAAAGGTGTCACTTTTTTTTTTTTTTTTTTTTAAGAATAAGTCTTGCTCTGTCGCCCAGTCTAGAGTGCAGTTGCATGTGCTCGGCTCACTGCAACCTCTGCCTCCTGGATTCAAGCAATTCTCTGCCTTAGCCTCCTGGGTAGCTGGGATTACCACATCCAGCTAATTTTCTATATTTTTAGTAGAGGTGGGGTTTCAGCATCTTGGCCAGGCTGTTCTTGAACTCCTGACTTCGTGATCCACCCACCTCAGCCTTCCAAAGTGCTGAGATTACAGGCGTGAGCCACCACACCCGGCCAAGGTGTCACATATTAATGGTTGTCAGTTTTCTTGCTGTCTTCGAAATGTAGGGTACTCGGGCTACACTATGTACAGTTTGGGCCCCAGAATTCAACTTTGGGATATTAGAAATAGTCTCACCCAAACATACCTGTTTCTTTCTTATTTACTCTCCCTCACTAGATTTCAATATCTCTGCAAGCAGAAGTGACATTACACATTATCTGCTTACTCTCATTGAAACGTTTAGCCCAATGACTTCCCACATGATAATCCTTTAATGAAGTGAAATGAATAAAACTTGATAAGGAAATGTTTTACTCTAACTCGACATTTCTAATTATTTTTCAGTGGCATTGTTATTTTTTTGTCCCAGTCTTCATATCAGATGTCCAATTAAAAGGAAATAAAATATGAAATGTCTAATTATCAGCTGAATTTAGTTCAACACCATATTACCATTTTTTGCTCATCTGTCAAACACCATCCTAGATGCTGAGGAAACAAAAGCAAACAAATACAAATAAAAGGAGACATGGCACAGTGATATGTACAGTAATAGGAAGATGTTCCAGGCACTGCTGGAAAAAATAGAAGTTATTAACTCTATGTGGGGTGATGCACAAGTGCTATTTACTAAAAAGGTTTGTTTAATGCAACCCCACTGTTGAAATCCTGTATTTCTTCAAATTCATTAAGAGAGAAGGGTAATTTTAATCACCAGATTTTAAAATTTAATTTTATAATTTAGATATGAAATTAGAGTGTCGGGTAATTGTTGGCTTTCACTTCCTCAAAGACCATTGCCTTCACTTGTGCTATCTTATTTTCTACCCTGGGGCCATGTTTATCCAACCTCTGAGATGACCACACTCCAGATAGGAGGTGTTACTGTATTATTGATCTATCATTGTGTAACAAATCACCCTGTATTTGACATTTCAAGACAACAAACATTTATTATTTCATGAAGTTTCTGAGGGTCGGGAATCTCACAGAGGCTTAGCTGTTTGGTCTGATTCAGGGTCTCCCCAGTTGCAGTCAAGCTCTTTCCTGGAGCTCTGGTCATCTCTAAATTTTGCTGCAGTTGGAAAATCTGCTTCCAAGCTCACTTGTGTGGTTTCGGCAGCCTGAGTTCTCAGCATGTGGACTTTTCCATAGGGCTGCTGATAACACTGCAACTTCCTTCTTCCAAAATGAGAGATTCAAAAGAAAGACAAAAAGAGTGGACACCTGTTGTAAGTTCAAAGATTTCAAGGCTGATCAAGGGAAAAACAAGTCCATGGAATGGCAGTACATCACACGATTTATTGGGTGATGCTTGGACAAGGTTGCATGACAGAAGTCTCTCAGAGCAGGAGACTTTCCAGGGACAGCAGCAAGAGACACTGTCCACAGTGGGAAGAGGACAAGGGAACTCCTGGGGAAGGATGGGAATCTGAGGGAGGCTTTCCATGTCTAGGTGATGTCATTCAGTGACAAGGTAGGAGTTTCTGGGTCAGTGAACTCCAAAGGGCAGCAGAAGTTTGGAGTCTTTTAAAGCTACAAGGTTTGTCTTATTTATGCCCAGCAGGTGTTGGCTGCAATTGTACAGGGTATGCAAAAGCAGAAAGGCTTAAAATAACTAAATATATGCTTATTTGGGCTATACCTGAAGCAATTGGATATGTAAGAATTTGAATTTGGTACCTACAGGTTTTGAACAAATGGTCCTTACCATGCTATGGAGTAAATAACATCAGGGGCCCTATACAGAAACCATGTTTGGTTCATTTAGGGAACAGCACCGAAGATTGAACCCACAATCTTTTTTTTTTTTTTTTTTTTAGATGGCATCTTGTTCTGTTGCCTAGACTGGAGTGCAGCAGTGCAATCATAAGCAAGAAGCTACAATCTTTATAACTTAATCTCAGAATTAATATATCATTACTTCTTCAATATGAAAATGGACAAGAAAAATTCTGGTACAATGCACGGGATGACTATACAAGGATGAGAAATCAAGGAGGTAAAGATCATTGGAAGCCATGCTGGACGCTGACTTCTATCCTACAAGAAATCACAGCTGAAGAAGGAAGTGTAAACCACAGTTCAATACCAACTTTCCTTCTTTTTCTAGTGCCAACCCTTGCCAAGACTGTCTGGATACTTAATTCCTAGTGTTTTACTCTTTAGTCTATTAATCTAAGGTTTTATTTTTACCTTAGCTAATTTTTTGGATTCAATCTTTTTCTTCTTTGTACTAAAGTACTCATATCTTTTGTTTTATTTGGCTGATTTTCTGAACTTCAACTTGATAAGCCCTAACTTTTGCATTTACCCACCTGTCAGGTAGAACTCAACTTATTTTCCCAGCTCCCACAGACCTTCCCTGATGGGTTGTCACAAAATTACAACATGGTGTAAAATCTTTTAAGGATAAAGCTACTACAGATAGCCTCCAATAAATTTTTATATAAAGGCAACAAATTAACACCATATTATCATATACAACAATAATAACACAAGCAATAATCTTTTCTCAGGGATCCTTCTTCAGTGATCTCTTCCTTTTCCCTTAAAAACTTCTGCAATAAGTGAGCAGGTGGGTGATAAAACATCTAAAATTTCTACATCACAAAAATACTGACTATAAATCAGGCTTATCTTGTTATTCTCTCACCTGTGTAGATCTCCTGATCTTGGCTTCATTCATAATAAAAACTCACATTCAGATGGTTCTATAGACAGTAGGAAAAAATGTGACATTCAACTGTCAGTACCCACATTGTTCTAGAAAACTTATGATATTGTTGACTTTAAGCAACGAGTAATCTAAAATTATAATTCTATTGAATATTAGTTTTAATTATAAGTTCTGATACTTTCATTTCATTATGTTATAATATACCTCTTCCACTTTCATCCTCTTTTTCTGTAACTATTCCTCTTTGGGACCATGGGAGGGTTACTTGATGATTAAGGGATTGTCACTCCTTTCTTCTTTGTTCACACCATCTTTCCAAAGCATTTCATATTAAAAATAAACACGCACAATTTCATCAGCCCACATGGTTAAGTTAAGAAAGATTGGAATAAATCATTCTTACCCATCCTTAATTGTCTTCGTTTGTGAGCAGACATGCAGAACAATCCCTGTCTAGACAGAGCTGACACTTTCCACCATCATTCAAGGGTGACCTTTGAGTCATATATTCCAGGAGGTGAAAGAGATAAACAAATCCTTTGATTGAGATTAAAGCTATCTCTTCACAGGTTATCTGAGTGCCACACTTACTAGGGTTATTTATGGTTCAAACCCTTTTCTGCATAAGAAAAAAATGCATTTAAAATGATTCAATGCTTGTTATTATGTGTCAGGCCTTGGGGTAAAATGGAAGGTTAAAGAAAAGGAAAGATATGGCCTAATTATCAGGTAGCTTAAAGTTCAACTAAGGAAAAGGCATCAGCCAGACAGAAGCACACATACTATAACTGCAGATTGTGGTAGTTACTGAGCACTATGTAAGCTTATAGCAGATTCAGATCTTGTCTGTAGGGTCATGAAAAGTTTGACTCAGGAACTGACTTCAGAGCTAAGATTTGGAGAATGAAAAGGGCTTAACTAGAAAGAGAGGAGGGATGATAAGGAAAAAATATGGAAACAGAGGCTCAGTAATAGATGGATTATGTCACAGACATAAAAATAAAAGGAAAATAGAATCAAGTGTAGATGAAGCACAGAGACAGAGGAAGGGTTAGCAAAAAATGAGAATGGACATGTGGGTATGAATCAGATAATATAGGTTCCCATGAATATGATGACCATATAACTTATTGTTCAAACCATTATGCTTCTGAGAGTGAAAGGTGAAGCTATTAATTTTTTCAGGACACCAAGCATAAATCAAGACTCTCCAAGGCAAATAAGAATTTATTATATTTCTACATACAGGCCACATTAA
Organism: Nomascus leucogenys; assembly: GCF_006542625.1. Taxonomy (NCBI): domain Eukaryota; kingdom Metazoa; phylum Chordata; class Mammalia; order Primates; family Hylobatidae; genus Nomascus; species Nomascus leucogenys. The sequence continues at coordinate 42,951,161 of NC_044400.1, forward strand.
GGATTTTGCTCTTAATAATAAGAGAAACAACTACAGTGATGCATTGCTTAACTATGGGAAATTATTCTGAAAAATGTGTCCTTGGGCAATTTTGTCATTTCATAAACATCACAGAGTGTACTTAAACATATATGGTATAACCTAAAACACACCTAAACTATATGATATAGCCTATTGCTTCTGGCCACAAACCTGTATGGCATGTTATTGTACTAAATACTGTAGGTAATTTTAATGCAATACTATTAGTATATCTAAACATAGAAAAGGTACAGTAAAATATGATATAAAAGATAAAAGATAGTGCACCTACGTAGAGAATGTACCACAAATGAAACTTGCACAACTGGAAGTTGCTCTGGGTGAGTCAGTGAGTGAATGGTGAGTGACTGTGAAGGCCTGTGTATTAGTCTGTTCTCACATTGCTATAAAGAACTACTTGACACTAGGTAATTTATAAGGAGAAAAGGTTAAATTGGTTTATGGTTTGACAAGCTATATAGGAAGAATATCTGAGAAGGCCTCGGGAAACTTACAATCATGACAGAAGGTGAATAGGAAGGAGTCACATCTTACATGGCTGGAGCAGGAGGAAGAGAGAGAAGGGGGACTTGCGACACACTTTTAAACAATGAGAGTTCATGAAAACTCACTCACTATTATAAGAACAGCAAAGGGGAAGTCAGCTCTCATGATCGAATTACCCTGATCAGGCCCCTCCTCCAACACTAGGGATTACAACACAACATGAGATTTGGGCTGAGACACGAATACAACCCATATCATTCCACCCTGGGTCCCTCAGAAATCCCACTTCCTTCTCACATTGAAAAATACAATCATGGCTTCCCAACAGTCACCCAAAGTCACCAAAGTCTTAATTCATTTCAGCATTAACTCAAAATCCGCATTCCAAAGTCTCATCTGAGACAAGGCAAGTCCCTTGAGCCTCTGAGCATGTAAAATCAAAAGCAAGTTAGTTACTTCCAAGATATAATGAAGGTACAGGCTTTGGGTAAATGCTCCCATTCCAAATGGGAGAAATTGGCCAAAACAAGGGGAGGGGCTAAACATGCTATGCAAGTCCAAAGCCCAGCAGGCAGTCATTAAATCTTAAAACTCCAAAGTAAACTCCTTTGACTCCATGTCTGACATCCAGGCCACACTGATGCAAGCGATGGGCTCCTGATATGGTTTGGCTGTATCCCCACACAAATTTCATCTTGAATTGCAGCTCCCATAATTTCCACTTGTTGTGAGAAGGACCCAGTGGGAGATAGTTGAAACATGAGGGCAGTTTCTCCCATACTGTTCTCATGGTAATAAAAAGTCTCATGGGATCTGATGGTTTTATAAGGGGAAACCCCTTTCACTTGGCTCTCGTTTTCTTCTCTTGTCTGTCGCCGTGTGAGACATGCCTTTCACCTTCTGCCATGATTGTGAGGCCTCCTCAGTTATGTGGAACTTTGAGTCCATTAAACCTCTTTCTTCTGTAAATTGCCCAGTCTCAAGTATGTCTTTATCACCAGCATGAAAACAGACTAATACAGCTCCCAAGGCCTTGAGCAGCTCCACTCCTGTGGCCTGTGGCTCTGCAAGGTACAGTGCCCATGGCTGCTTTCATGGGATGGCATTGAGTGCCTGTGGCTTTTCCAGGTGTACTGTGCAAGCTGTAGGTGGATCTACCATTCTGGGGTCTGGAGGATTGTGACCCTCTTCTCACAGCTACCCTAGACAGTGCCCCAAGGTGCACTCTGTGTGCAGGTTCCAAATCCACATTTCCCCTCCACACTGCCCTAGTAGAGATTCTCCATGAGGGCTCTGCCCCTGCAGCAGACTTCTGCCTGGATATACATCCTGTGAAATCTAGGTGAGGGCTCCAAAGCCTCAATTCTTGCTGTCTGCACATCTGCAGGCTTAATATCACATGGAAGCCACTGAGGCTTATGACTCAACCTCCAGAGAAGCAGCCTGAGACATATCTGGGGACTTTTTAGCTACAGCTGGAGCGGGAACAGCTGGGATGCAGGGAGCAATGTTTTGAAGTTGTACAGGGCAGCCAGGCCCTGGTTCTGGCCCTGGAAACCATTCTTCCCTCCTAGACTCCCAGGCCTGTGATGGGAGGGCTTCTGAAATGCCTCCAAGGCATTTTCCCCATTGTCTTGGCTATTACTTGGTTGGGGCAAAAGTAATTGCTGTTTTTGCCATTACTTTCAAGAAGAGGAAGGAGTCACGTCTTACATGGCCAGAGCAGGAAAAAGAGAGAGAAAGGGGAGATGCCACACATTTTTAAATAACCAGGTCTTGTGAGAACTCACTCATCATCATGAGAAAAAGTCTATCCCCATGATCCAGTCACCTCCCACCAGGCCCCTCCTCTAACACTGGATATTACAATTTGACATGAGATTTGGGCACTGTCAGAAATACAAACCCCGTCAGCCTATGACATTATTGTACATTACTCTAGGCTTTATAAGCAAGGTACATTTAGGCTGTACTAAATTTATTAAATATTGTTTTATTTCTTCAATGGTAAATTAACCTTAGCTTGCTAAAACTTTTAAATTTATAAGCTGTTTAGTTTTTAATTTTTGATTTTTTTGTAATAACACAGCTTAAACACAAACATGTGGTACATCTATACAAAACATTTTCTCTTCATCCTTATCTTATAAACTATTTTTCTATTTTTAAATTTTTTTCCTGCTTTTTAAACTTTGTGTTTCTGTTTTGACACAAACACACATATTAGCCTATGCAGGATCAGGATCATGATTATTGCTGTTTAACACCTCTCTATCTTCCCATTGGAAGGTTTTCAGGGGCAATAACATGCATGGAGCTGCCATCTCCTTTGGTAACTATGCCTTCTTTTGGATACTTCCTGAAGGACCTGCCTGAAGCTCTTTTATAGTTAACTTTTTCTGTGTATAAGTAGAAGGAGCACCCTCTAAAATAACAATAAAAAGTATACTATAGTAAATACATAAATCTTTAACATAGTCATTTATTACCAAGTATTAAGTACTATACACAATTGTATTTATTATACTTTTAAATGAATGACAGCATAATAGGTTTGTTTACAGCAGCATTACCCAAAAAATGTGAATAATGCTTTGCATCAGGTCTTAAGGTGGCTACAACATCACTAAACAATAGGAATGTTTTAGCTCCATTATAATCTTATGGGACCATGTCATTGAAGAAAATGTCATCATGCAGCACATGATTGTAATTTAAAAGTAATAAGCAAAGGAGAGATATGATAATATTGGTTCTATAGAAAAATCTCTCTGATTGAAATAAAAGTGAGTCATAAGAGGTTAGTTAAAGGACTATAGAATTTGTTCAAGTAAGTAATGATAGTAACTTAGACAATTTAAACAACTGCTGTCATGGGAATAAAAATAATTCAGTCATAGATTAGACATGGAAAATAAAAGAATTGGAGGGATTGAAGATGACTCATAGGCTTCTATTCAGCTCAAACTACACAAAAGGAGAACATATCAGGTCTGGGATAGATCATTTTGGAGGTATTTTTGGATAGTATCAATACCTTGTAACCAAAAACCACAAAGAGCACAGCTTTATCTGAATAAAGTTGGGATTATTTAATCCTGGCAATGAGGGATGCTACAGTTTGGATGTTCTCTCAAGTGTCATGTTGAAATTTGACACTCAGTGTTGGAGTAAGGGTCTAATGAGAGGTGTTTAGTTCATGGGGGTGGATCCCTCTTTAATAGATGAATGCCTTCCCTGAGGGAAGCAGTGGTGAGTTCTTGTTCTATTAGTTCCCTCCAGAGCTTGTAGTTAAAAAGAGGCTGGCCCCTCCCAGCTCCTCCTTGCTTTCTCTGGCACTGTGTGCTCCCTGAGCATGCTGGTTCCCCTACGTCTTCCACCACGAGTAGAAGCAGCCTGAGGCTTTTCACCAGATGCCTAATCTTCCAGCCAGCAGAATCTTGAGTCAAATAAACCTCTTTGTAAATACCTAGCCTTGGGTATGCCTATATAACGACACTAAACGGACAAAGACAAGGGAGAACACACACTACGGAGAGCTGTGGATCATCTCAGTAAATGCATTTGAAAAGGGAATGATTCGTTGTGTGGCTTGTGTTGGGTGATTTGAGGAAGGTATTTAAGAATAACTTGTGTTGGAGTGTGCATCACTTTTTTGAGTGCAAGTCATACCTTGTGTTGGGTGATTTAAGAAAGCAGAGATTTGTTCTGAATTGGATACTCTTTGTCAGAAGAAGCAATTCTATGATCATCTGAATCATTCTTCTTTAAAATAAAGGAAGAATGGAATAAAGCCAAGTTGGTTAATAAAATAGCAGTAATTCATATTAATGAGGATATCGAGATGTATGGTCATTTTTGTGGTTTGGAAAATTGTCATGTTTTTTCTGTATTCAAATTGGATTACAAAGTGGCCTTATTGTGTCTTGATCCGTCAGAGTTACAGAGTGGCCTTGTCTGCTGTAGGCGTTCTGTAAAATTGTTTATGCTGAAGAGGAGAACACCATGGTCCCTCTGTGAGTGCCAGGCCAGCTCATAGTAGCTTCAAGACCCAGCAGGTGATAACGCCGGGTCAGGCCCTGGATATTGGAGGGTGGTTTTCTCTTTCTCAATAGAGTAAGTGAGGGTGCCTTTGAGACAACCGAGTAAAGATTTTAAGGATGTGTTTGAATATATAAGTCTAGGTCTTAATGAGAATATCCTGATTGAGAAAAAAAACAGTTGAGTCTGTATAGCACTGAGTAGGTAGTGATAATGTAACAATAATAACAACTTCAATGGGCTTTATGTGTATTAATTTAATCCCACAGAATCTCTAAAAGCTAATTACTGCTATCTCATTTAATAGTAAGAAAATTGAGGCATAGACAGTCTAAGAAACATTACCAAGGTGACATAGCTAGTAATTGACAAAGCTGAAATTTTAACTAAGGCAGACTGATTCAAGAGTGCATGGTCTTAACTGCATCTCCACAGTATGGCATATGTATGACGTTAGTCAGATAAAAGGCTAATTAATTATTAGGCAAAAAGAAGCCTGAGTCCTGTCTCTTACACTTATCAATTACATAAACTTGGAGAAGGTCACTTAACCTCTGTGAATTTCATTTATATTCTTTGTGACAAAAGGAAACACAAAAGACTGTGTGCATTCAAATGTCAACTGTATATGAAAGTGCCCAGCATTGTATATAAGACCTAATAGACTCACTTTAAATGGTATATTTTAGATAAAAGTTAAAAACATTTAGATAAAAAGTTATCAGCATGGTTTGGACCTTTTCCTAAAACTAAATTACACCAACGAAAACAGAATATTTAAGGCTGAAGGAAAATATATCTGGAAATAATTCCATTTTCAATGTCTTCAAGACAAGTTAGAGATAAAAAGGTCAAGGGCCTGAGAACAATAAAAGAAAATAAATATTGTGCCATTTTTTAAAGCTCTGATAAATTAGTGAAACTAACATTTTATCACTGTTCTGAAAATGTTCCCATAAAATGAAAAGATAAATGAGACACAAATATTTGCTTATATGACCACAAATTTGGGAAGCCTGAGTTTGGTGATAAATGATGTTATATTTCCAAAATATTATGAACTGTCAAAACATGAAATTCACTTGGTAGTCGTGGCACTTTCATTTTCCTTTTATGGCACGTAAACTTTAAAAAGTGACTGTTCTCATGTTTCAGCAGAATTCGCGGTGGTTTGTGACTTGGTACATATAATAAATATCTGCTCAGGCACTTAATAAAATAACATGCTAAGGGAAAGAAGTTTGTGGGTGGAATAAAGTATTTATTAGGTCTCCTTTTCCCCTTGAAGTCTGTTATCAGTATGGTAGTGGCCTTCAGTGATGTCTTCAGCTAACTGACAGGGAAACAGACATCATTCAAGAACTGAGAAAAGTGTCTTTCACTGGCTGTCAAGACCATTTGCACAATTAGCATCTGCTAAAATGCTGGAAGGGATTGTCCAGAACCTATCATTCTAATGTTTCATCAACCTACTCAACACTCAGAACATATTATACCTTGAAGCTATAAAAATATTTAAATCATCAAATTGTCAAAATGAAATTGAAAAAAGTAAGACTGATTTGTAAAAGGCCATGTATTTAATTTAACCCAGGCCATTTTTTAAAAAATTCAGAGCAATGCCTTATAACTCCACTTGATGTGTGATGGAGTGTGCATCACTTCTTTGAGTGCAAGTCATTTTTTATGTCACTCTTTCATTAATAGGGAGCACACTGAGCACATCTCCACTCATCACCAGGAGCCATAACATTGTCAGCCATTTTGGGGAGGTTATTTTTTCCTCAAGAAAAAAAAATTTTAAAAAGAAGATATCTAAAAATTGTGTAGGTAGGTACCAAATTGACCAAGTTGTTTATATACAAATCACATTATCATTAATATTTTAGAAATTTCAATTAAATGCAAAAAGAATAATAGAAGATAGTTATCAAAAAACTCACCTGATAATTGAGGTAAATAAGTTCAGATTGCTATTCACGATCTAAGGTCTTGAGACAAATTTGTCTGTGATTGACCATGGTTATGCCATGGAATCTCTATTATCTCTTATAATTTTCTATATTTTGTGACTTATCTGCTATGTATGCAGTGTACTTTAAACTTTTTGAGTACATGAAATTGTTTTATACTTTAAATTTTTATATGATAAATCCAGCATAGTTTTTTTGCAATAGGTATATAGAAAACAGTAGAAACATAGTAATTAGAACAGCTCTAGTTTGGAATCTCAGTTCTGCTACTATTAATATATGGTCTTGGATAGAATGCGTGGGGTTGGATAGGTTGTTCATTTAAACTAACCGAGCCTTAGTTTTCTCATATGCAAAATGAATACATATCTGGAAGGGTAGCTGTGAATACCTACTAAAGGAGCTCAATAAAAAATGTTCACTTTCACAATTTGCTTCATAAATATCGGTTGCTTTTTTGGAGGCTTAGTTAGAACATAATACTTCCCTACAACACTCAGATTTTAAAAGGAGATTTCTACAGGCAGAAGCAGACTCTTCCCTTCTTTCTAAAGATCTTTTCAATCTCCTCCTTGATCTACAAGGCTCAAAGAGTATAATCCTCATAAAATATAATATTTTTAAAAGAACATTCCAAATTCTAGTATCTCTTATTAATAATGTTTGTTCATTGTTTTCACATTTTGGAGTAAACAAAAGGTGCTCTAATACCAAGTACAGGGGCTGAGTTCTCACTGCTGCCATTAAATGAAAATATTTCCTAAGTACAGGAATTTCTCCTTACCTGTCCCAGGGGTCTAATGTGTTCATTTGTGTTTAATAAAAGAGGCAATTGCAGCATATTTTTTAAACCTGTGTTGGTGAAGCAAGTACAGTGAATTCATGTCTCATGACTGTGGAGTAAAAACAAGGTTAAACTGAATGCAGCATATTGTTGGATAATGCTCTCTGCCAGTGGCTATCCCAGGTACCAGGGCTGTGTCTTACCCTGCTGTAGAAAAACTTTAACAATGAAAAGATTCACTACTCCCTGTCAAACTCAGTGAGGAAGACTCTTTTTCAAGCTGGCAAATGTGAATATATCATGAAGCTATTGAAACTTCGTGGAGGAGAAGAAAGTAATAACAGCTGACTTTGGTGAGCTTGGCTACTTAACCAAATTTGGTCTCGGATAGAATGGTTCAATGTTTGTGCTTTCTAAAGAAAGGGGAATATTAGAAGATGCATGTTTATTTTTAGATAACATCTCAGTAACATGGAAATCATAGATATTATTTTTGTATGGCAACATTAAAGACACTTATTAAAACAAAAATGGAAATTACATGTCTCTGTTGCTTGAAGTTGGAATGATAATAACAAAGTAAGGAAAAATAGTTTGTTTTTGTTTGTTTCCTTGCTTGCTTATTTTGTGTTATATTGTGTAGTCCAATGATTAGATTCTCAACTGATAATGTATTTATGGAAATCAGAAAAGTACAAAGTTTTGATGGATATAGAAATTTTATGAATACTACAAAAGAAATGCAGACTACGATTTATTTTTCCTGTGATTTATCAGTAGTCTCCAATCTTTTGGCAACTAAAATTGGATGTTGGAATAGAAGTGATCATAGATGATGGAATTATGTATCATTCTGGCTGTTTCTATGGAGGTACAAAAAGCTGCTACTTTATAGAAACTCAGTGGAGCTGAGTTTCTATAAGCTGACCCAGGGTCAGTGTCACCTCCACCAGCTGCGCCCCTGCTCACATCCTGTCTGGTATCTTGCAGCCTGATGTAGGATATTGGCACAAGTACAGTGAGAGGGGTACACCTTGCAAAAGAGGAAATTGAGAAAGAGCCACTCCCTTAATTCTGGAACATACGATGTGATCTCAACAAGGCACAAATGCAGAATTTGGCAGTTGCCTCTCAAAATAACTCAGAATAGGATAAAAGGCTGAAGAAAGAGAACAGGTCCCATGTGTGAGATCAGTTCAAGAAGGTGTCTCCGTCCCTAGACTCTGACGAGTGGGAGAACTGTGAATCCTCAGGATCCCCTAGACCGAAGACAGGCAAGTCTCCACTGCCCCAGGTTGAAACTACTCTCAGGAGCTCGTATAGAAGAAAGATGGGGTCAGCCATGGCCCCAGAGTATAGACACAGAAGACAAGATGAGTGGACCCCAGAGCCAGAGAATCCCCTGCTCTTCAGAAGTGGGGTCTAGAGGGTCACCAGAGACTAACTCACTCCACTCCATGGTGACAGGACTGTCCAGGCTAGGGTGCTTCACTTGGCAGGTGTAGATGTCTCCCTGCTGGTGGCTCATTTCCAGCATCACTAGGATCTGGAAGGTCTAGTCTCATTACGAATCATGTTTGTGGACACAACCCCAGCTATTTCCTTCTTCCCATTTAGGAACCATTGGACTTGGATGCTGCCTGGATAGAAATCTGTCACGTGGCAGACAAACAGGCTGTGGTGCTGCAGAGGACCCTTCTTGGATGGGGAGACGTTCACACTAGGCTTGACTAGGAGTAAGGAAGAAGAAAAATGGAATAGCTTTTGAGATCATTATTTCTTAGATATTCCATATTCATTATAGAATTGGTTTCTAGATGTTGAAAATAGGAATAATATGATTAGGCTAGTGGAAAAGGGTGGTACTGAAAAGATAGAAATGGATCTTCAAATAGAACATGTATGATTTTCAATAAAGTAATAAGCTTTGAGAAGAATAGAAGGGAGACAAACTTAATAGTTTGTAGCACATTTGAAAGAAATGTTAATGATAAGTCATTGATTACCAACCTTTGGGGGTGTAGCCAAGATGGCCGAATAGGAACAGCTCCGGACTACAGCTCCCAGCGTTAGTGATGCAGAAGACGGGTGATTTCTGCATTTCCATCTGAGGTACCAGGTTCATCTCACTAGGGAGTGCCAGACAGTGGGCGCAGGACAGTGGGTGCAGTGCACCGTGCCCAAGCTGAAGCAGGGCGAGGCATTGCCTCACTCGGGAAGCAGAAGGGGTCAGGGAGTTCCCTTTCCTAGTCAAAGAAAGGGGTGACAGACGGCACCTGGAAAATCAGGTCACTCCCACCCTAATACTGTGCTTTTCCAACGGGCTTAAAAAACGGCACACCAGGAGATTATGTCCCGCATCTGGCTCAGTGGTTCCTAAGCCCATGGAGTCTTGCTGGTTGCTAGCACAGCAATCTGAGATTAAACTGCAAGGCGGCAGCAAGGCTGGGGGCTAATATCCAGAATTTACAATGAACTCAAACAAATTTACAAGAAAAAATCAAACAACCCTATCAAAAAGTGGGTGAAGGACATAAACAGACACTTCTCAGAAGAAGACATTTATGCAGCCAAAAAACACATGAAAAAATGCTCATCAACACTGGCCATCAGAGAAATGCAAATCAAAACCACAGTGAGATACCATCTCACACCAGTTAGAATGGCCATCATTAAAAAGTCAGGAAACAACAGGTGCTGGAGAGGATGTGGAGAAATAGGAAGACTTTTACACTGTTGGTGGGACTGTAAACTAGTTCAACCATTGTGGAAGTCAGTGTGGCGATTCCTCAGGGATCTAGAACTAGAAATACCATTTGACCCAGCCATCCCATTACTGGGTATATACCCAAAGGACTATAAATCATGCTGCTATAAAGACACATGCACATGTATGTTTATTGCAGCACTATTCACAATAGCAAAATTTGGAACCAACCCAAATGTCCAACAATGATAGACTGGATTAAGAAAATGTGGCACATATACACCATGGAATACTATGCAGCCATAGAAAAGGATGAGTTCATGTCCTTTTTAGGGACATGGATGAAACTGGAAATCATCATTCTCAGTAAACTGTCGCAAGGACAAAAAACCAAACACCACATGTTCTCACTCATAGGTGGAAATTGACCAATGAGAACACATGGACAGAGGAAGGGGAACATCACACTCTGGGGACTGTTGTGGAGTGGGGGGAGTGGGGAGGGATAGCATTAGGAGATACACCTAATGCTAAATGCTGAGTTAATGGGTGCAGCACAGCAACATGGCACATGGATACACATGTAACAAACCTACACATTGTGAACATGTACCCTAAAACTTAAAGTACAATTAAAAAACAAAAAAAACCTGTGGACAAAGAATATTTAATCAGCAGTGACACCACCTACCTATTCAATGCAAAGAATGCAATATTTTCTCAAATAATTTATCAAAATTAATACATAACTAAACATTGACATTCTTACGGTTTATTAATCTAACAACTTTATTTTATAAAAAATATGAAGAAAATAAAGTGAGTTTTACATTAAAAAATCTCAGTGGAGCAATAGCTTCAGCAGAGAGTATTGCATTGGGTCAATACTGTACTTTATTGTACAAGCTTTTTCTGATAAATAGTGGTAATACTTACCTTTGCATTGGATTTAGGGCTCACTCTAATCCTGCATGGTGTCCTTTCTAGCACGATATCTGCAAATATCTCGTTTCCAAATAAAGTCATGTTCACGAGTACTGGGGCTAGAATATAACATTTTGGGGAACAAAATTAAACTCATGACACTTCTATAACTCTAATACTATTCAGTCAAAATTATATGAATGGAAATTGAATATACAAGGCATATCTCATATTTTCAATCATCAAAGAAGGATTTGATTATGTTTATTTTTTCTGCTTAATAATAACAGAAAAGCAAATTGCTGGATTTACCACTGCACTGAGTATCAGAACATATAGATTTTAGTTCCATCATTGTCTTATGTGAATTTGAGCAAGTAATAAGACTACCACAGTTGTAGAAATTATAAAGAATACATTTCTTGAACAATATGCAATAATACATGTAAACTAGAAAGACAAAAAAAAGAGTTTGTGATCATTCTAGGTGCAAAGGAAAGTGTTCTGGTTGCTGTGAATGGAGTAACCTTTGGCCTAGGCATTACAAAATTTAATAACTTATCTAGGGTCAGCACCACAAATAAGCTGTGAGAAAGTGGATGAGTCAAACTTTTAGAAGGCTCTCTTTCTGTATTGGTGCTCACTTTAGAATCAGCTGTTACTAGATAATTATTCAGATCTTTTATGCTTCAAAATTAAGATTTAAAAATATGTCAAAATAACCACAATTTTAAAGTGTTAACATTTAATTTTTTAGTATCAATCTAATCACCATATTCACCAAAAATCTAACTTAGTCTCAATTTTTCTGTATCTTTTTTGTTTAACTGAATGATATGTTATTCTTTTAATATAAAAGTAGTAATTCATGGGTTTGGTATCTGGCCCACAGCATCCATTGGAAAATTGGCTAAAGTTAATAAACTCTAGAGATTTTTTTCTTCTTGGTAACTTGTATTTTTGTCCACTGTAATAAGTGTTAGCAGTTTAAAAGGGTTTCAGTTAGGCATAATTCTCTTGATATGAACTCCACCAAAGCAATTACTGAGCACAAAACAACAAAAGCAAATTCTTCGTGATTAGTTTTCTCCTTTTTTTCTTTTCTATTTTAATTTTAATAATATGTCTATTATAGTTTAAGACAAAATTCTTCAAAGTATATAAGGAAAAGAATGACAACAAGAGGAATCCCTCTGTCAGATCCACAACTAATTAGGTTCACCTTTGCAGTAGAGGAGGAAAATGTAAAAAATTAACTAAGAAGTGATTGTGAACAGGCTTGAGTGTAAAAATCAATAGCTTTATAAAGTCACTACACATCAAATGCAGAAAGAATAACACCGATCACTGTGACCAACACATTGTAGTTGCCCAATAAATATTTTGTCAAAGGAATTAATTAACTACTTAGTTTCTGTGACATAGATAAATTTACTATGGTATCTCTCTCCCTTCAGGAAAGAAAATGAATTGGCATGTTCTTGATACCCCTATCCCATCATTCTGTCCTTAGATGCCTGAAGTAGACTCTCCAATGTGATAAGGATTTGTAAAGCACTCCTTCTTTATGTTTTTGAAAAACAAATATTTTCTCAATTTCTACTGTCCACATTTCCCAAATGAACTTCCCCTGATACATGATTTCTTGCAAACTGATGTAAACACACAAGTCTTTTTTAGACAATGTTCCTCAAGATTGTGTGACAGGAGACAAACAATACAGATTTGCACCCAAAATGAGAAGCTTGATATTTTAAGAAGGCGGTATGCTCATATCAGGCAACACAGCTAACAATGACAGCAAATCCTGTCTGTGGTAATTTCAGAGGGCTCCCTAATAAGGCTTCTAAGCCCCTCTTTAATCTCATCTTATACCACCCTCCAGCCTCCCAACTGAACACCTTATAGCTGTGGCTCATGGTATACTTAATCATCCTTCTCTACCTTTATTATGTCATTCCCCTGACTGGACTGCCGCCTTCTTCCCTGGGAGTGCTTTAAGTATTATTTGTCTCTCATTCATGACCTCTGGCTTAGAAACCTTTTCAGACTTGCCCAGGTCGAAGCAAGTGGTCGTCCTCTATATTTCCATAGCACCTCACACACACGTAGTTACCATCTCTGCTTAAATGGATATTGTCTTAGAAAGATCTTACCAAAGTACCACAATCCACCCAATCATCATATTCTCGGTCTCAGCCTCCTATTTTTGGCCTTACATCACAATTATTTATGTATGTGTATGTTGATGTGTCTGTCTGTCTTGCTAACATGAAAGACATTGTTTCTCTCCTGCTCACTTCTGTGCCATAAAGCTTAGAAGAATGTTTGGTGTAGAGTGGGTACTCAATACCTGGTTATTGAGTGAATGAACATACAATGGATGAATGGATTTGAATTTATCTTTTTATTTCTTAAAAGGGATATCAGATGCATAAGGGACTACTGCTTACAGTTTGAATCCTCACTACCTACCATCGTGCTTGGCATAAGACAGGGGAGCAACAAATATTAGCAAACAGTTTTATTTAAATGACACTATAATTCAAAGAATCTCCTTCTTACATGAAATGTAGAAATAAATTATTGCCTTATTTTAACCCTGTTAAACACCTTAATTTTCATAATTATAAGCCTTGAAATGTTTGACGCTTTATTTTCTCATATAAATATATACATATTTATGTATATATTTATATGAGAAAATAAATATATGAGAAAAAAATATATATATAGAGAGAGAGAAAGAAAGAGAGCCATAATTTTTTTTGTCTAAAAATCTGTGGCTTATTTAAAATAATGGTGTGGTGCTTATTGTGAAAACTGAAGAGCCTAAAAATATTCAGCTTTCATTATACATCAGATTGTATGAGAACATGAATACACTGTTGATTAACTTTTATTTCCTCAGCAGCCTTTAAACATATTCATATGACTTCCAAAGTCCACAAGTGAAGTGAAGGGGTCCTCAAAACTCAGTGAGGTCCAAGTAACTGATTAAAGATTTGTATTTTATTGAATAAAGCATAATGAGAAAGTGTCCAATTTCTAAAATTTTGTTGTCTCCTAAGGAACCATAAAAGCTGGCCAAAACTTAGCAAAACTTAGCACCCACTTATAGCTAGCTCCTTTGATTCAAGAGATCACTTAATCACCTAAGACAGAACCATAAATTTCAGGGCCATTAATAAATAGACATAATTTTAACCAACACTCATCATCAAGCATTTTATCAGCTCCTATGGAAGAACTGAAATTGCTCAGTTTTAACTTGAAGAAAACAGTTAATATAATTCTGGGCACTCTCTGACCTGACATATGATGGGCTTATGAGGTTGAACACTGTGATACTTTTCACAGGTCAAAATATATTTAAAATCTCTCCATTTCCTTGTTTTTATTTCTTTGGCTTAACTTGTCTTTCTTTTAAATCTCTACCCTTTTCTTTCCACTTTCATACTGTCAGGTAAAATTGGTTCTTCCATAACTGTCTTTTCTTTTGACAAAGATTTAATGATCTAATTCACATTAAGGTTGTATGATTAGAGGAAGCTTAATATTTGAAACTAGGGTTACTTCTCTTTGTTAGAAAACAAGGCATATTCTAAAAGGAAGGGATATGCTTTTTACACAAGATAGGACATTCTGAGAGCCCTTCAACCAATAACCAAGTGTTCTTTGTTATGCTGTAAATGAAAATGCTCCTTTACATGGAAACTTTATATTAAAATAACTGGTTTCGTTATTTCCTAGTGTCTTCCTCTCTGACTACTTTGAATTCATAGAAACATAATTGGGAAAAAGAAAGCATATGGAGAGAAGAAAACTCACACACATGCCCTCTCTCATTGTCTCTCTCCTCTCTCATATGCACACCACAGACATACATACATGCATACACACACACACCACACACATACATACACACACACCACACACATACATACACACACACCACATACATACATACACATAAGAAAAAATTTAGTTCCAAACAACATATGTGTGTGCATATATATATATATATATATATATATATATATATATAAAATCACCAGAAAAGAGATGTTGTTTGGAACTAAATTTCTGGAACTAAACACACACACACACATATATATAAACACACACACATATATATACACACACACATATATATAAAACTTTTTAGCTGATGTTAGGGTCTTGGTGACTAAGAAATTAAAGACATAACTTTATCAGGGCTGTAAGTTGTGGAATAATGAGAGGAAGGTGTTTAGCATTATATTAATGGGACCAAAAATGGCAATGAAAGCAAAGCATCACCAGTGAGACTATATTAGAGAAGAAAGTAAGCATGTTCTGAAGATAGTCACAAAAAATTCTAAGATGCAAAGCCAAAAAAATTACATATTATATTTCACATCCCAAATTATGGGTCAGCCACATTTTTCAATATATTCAGCAGAGGTTTTACAATTTGATTCAGCACAAAATATTATATATTCCACTAATAAAATGTGTAAAAGTCATGACCCAAACTTGAAAGAAACTTCTCCCGTTATCAGATTCTTGGGAAGAAACAAAAGTGCTAAAGTTGAATTGCTTTTCAGGTGCAATTTCAAAGATGTGAAAGGCCAAATTTCGTCTTCCCTGATGTTTCATCTGAACAGTCTCAAGCAAGAGAGGTTTTGTACTATAACTCACAGATTTGGTCTTTGCCATTTCAATCCATGCTTTTCCAAATATAACATACTACATAACTATGGAACTTAATTTTAACATCATCTTCTAATTTTAAAGAAATGTATGTATTATTTATTTCTACTAGCAATTATCTTACAAACTAGTGTTTTCTTGGATGACATTGGAAAGTAGACAAATAATTGATGGTTGTCTCGAACTCTTTGCCAAAGTTCCTTTCACAGTCTGTCCTCACTTCATACACATTAGTGGCTGAATGTCACTGTCATCTGATTTCTAAATGAGGCATTAGCTAATAAAACCTTAAAGTGTGGCCTGTGAGTAACATCAAAATCTTCAGGTCACACATATTTCTCTAAAAGTAGAATAACTGAAGTTATGACATAGAACAATTTTTTTTAATTCTAGGAGCTTTATCTGATATTCATAATTATTCTGCCTACTTCTATGTATGAAATGTTTTGTAGATCCCAGGCAATCAGAAATTTAATGTTCCATGTTTGAAAAATTTGTGAGCTCCCCAGAAAGTCATCACATGCCACTTCTCATTTTTCTGAAGCATGAATTGGAATCATAAAAGCAGCAAGATTAATGAGGGGGAAAGACATAGTTAATACATTTGTGAGACCAACTAGGGGAACAAGATATCACCTAACACAGTCAAAGCCAGGGGATCTCTTTGAAGTAAGGACTGTGAAGGAAGCTGTCTTAATTGGTCACCAAGTTGGTTTGGGTAACTTGCAGTGGGTCTTGACAGGCAACAGATTAGGAGTTTAGTTTTATAACAGGGGTCAGCAGTATCTAAGCTCTGATAAGTCTCTCATTTGGGAAAGGTGAAGCCTCGTAGTTCCATACGTGCTTCCCTATTTGGACCACATGACAACCAGCAATTGGGCGATAGAGACAAGGTCTGACTACCAAGGGAATGGGAGAGTGCAATAACCAAGGACACTATCAAACCCATTATTCCTCCATCCTAGATACAATAGAGTAACCCAAATGCTCATCAAGAATTAAGAATGACACACAGACATAGAGAAAGAACCAATAGAACAGTCCAGGCAGGTGGTAGCTCTTTGGGTGTTTTGAGGCCCATGTGCAACCCTAGCTGATAGTATAGGGTAACAAATTCAATTTAAATTTCGCCACTACAGGAGATAGAACATGCACTCAAAACTAATGCAGAAACTTAATAGGGTGGAGCAGCAGGTGAGAAGCATCAGTAGCCTCAACTGAGTAGTGCTGGAGCCAGGAGGAATTGACATATCACAGGATGCTGTGTAACTATCAAGAAGTGATGTATTGTCACTGCAATTAAAATCTCCACAAGCATAAAATATAAGGTCAGGTAATCTTTCAAGAGAATGCTATTTGTTAATAGACCTAAAAGTAATAAAATAAAGGAATCATCATGCCATGCAATTACTGAGCACCTTTTCACTCATTATATACTGTACCCTGGCTTACTTATGATTTATTTTTATGATTTGCCATAGTTAATCTTTTGTCATCTCCCATAGGCCAAACTTTTTAGAATGTCCTTGACAGTCTTAAAGTTTATTATTTCATGTGAATTTTATAATCTATTGACTTAATTTTCCTTTGACCATGCTTAAATTTGTAGATTAAGGATAAATGACGTATTTACAATATTGAATCTCTCTATAAATGGATTTCTTCAAAAGTTTTTTTAGTCCCTTTAATATTTTAAAGTTCCATTCATATATATCTTACATATTTCTTATTGAGCTTATTCCTAATGGCTTATCATTTATTGATTCTGTTAAAGTATCTTTTTCCATTGCATTTTAAAATAAATTATTTTCTTTTTTATTATTATTATTTTTTTTATTATACTTTAGGTTTTAGGGTACATGTGCACAATGTGCAGGTTTGTTACATATGTATCCATGTGCCATGTTGATTTCCTGCACCCATTAACTCGTCATTTAGCATTAGATATATCTCCTAATGCTGTCCCTCCCCCCTCCCCCCACCCCACAACAGTCCCTGGAATGTGATGTTCCCCTTCCTGTGTCCATGAGTTTTCATTGTTCAATTCCCACCTATGAGTGAGAACATGCGGTGTTTGGTTTTTTGTCCTTGCAATAGTTTACTGAGAATGATGTTTTCCAGTTTCATCCATGTCCCTACAAAGGACACGAAATCAAATCATGAGTGAACTCCCATTCACAATTGCTTCAAAGAGAATAAAATACCTAGGAATCCAACTTACAAGGGATGTGAAGGACCTCTTCAAGGAGAACTACAAACCACTGCTCAATGAAATAAAAGAGGATACAAACAAATAGAAGAACATTCCATGCTCATGGGTTGGAAGAATCAATATCGTGAAAATGGCCATACTGCCCAAAGTAATTTATAGATTCAATGCCATCCCCATCAAGCTACCAATGACTTTCTTCACAGAATTGGAAAAAACTACTTTAAAGTTCATATGGAACTAAAAAAGAGCCCGCATCGCCAAGTCAATCCTAAGCCAAAAGAACAAAGCTGGAGGCATCACGCTACCTGACTTCCAACTATACTACAAGGCTACAGTAACCAAAACAGCATGGTACTGGTACCACAACAGAGATATAGGTCAATGGAACAGAACAGAGCCCTCAGAAATGATGCTGCATATCTACAACTATCTGATCTTTGACAAACCTGACAAAAACAAGAAATGGGGAAAGGATTCCCTATTTAATAAATGGTGCTGGGAAAACTGGCTAGCCATATGTAGAGAGCTGAAACTGGATCCCTTCCTTACACCTTATACAAAAATTAATTCAAGATGGATTAAAGACTTAAATGTTAGACCTAAAACCATTAAAATCCTACAAGAATACCTAGGCAATACCATTCAGGACATAGGCGTGGGCAAGGACTTTATGTCTAAAACACCAAAAGCAATGGCAACAAAAGCCAAAATTGACAAATGGGATCTAATTAAACTAAAGAGCTTCTGCACAACAAAAGAAACTACCATCAGAGTGAACAGGCAACCTACAGAATGGGAGAAAATTTTTGCAACCTACTCATCTGACAAAGGGCTAATATCCAGAATCTACAATGAACTCAAACAAATTTACAAGAAAAAACAAACAACCCCATCAAAAGGTGGGCAAAGGACATGAACAGACACTTCTCAAAAGAAGACATTTATGCAGCCAAAAAACACATGAAGAAATGCTCATCATCACTGGCCATCAGAGAAATGCAAATCAAAACCACAGTGAGATACCATCTCACACCAGTTAGAATGGCCATCATTAAAAAAACAGGAAACAACAGGTGCTGGAGAGGATGTGGAGAAATAGGAACACTTTTACACTGTTGGTGGGACTGTAAACTAGTTCAACCATTGTGGAAGTCAGTGTGGCGATTCCTCAGGGATCTAGAACTAGAAATACCATTTGACCCAGCCATCCCATTACTGGGTATATACCCAAAGGACTATAAATCATGCTGCTATAAAGACACATGCACACATATGTTTATTGTGGCACTATTCACAATAGCAAAGAGTTGGAACCAACCCAAATGTCCAACAGCGATAGACTGGATTAAGAAAATGTGGCACATATACACCATGGAATACTATGCGGCCATAAAAAATAAATTATTTTCTATGAAATTTATTTTTTTAAAAATTAATTAGGTACATAGAGACTGAAGTAATTTATTATGGTTTATGGAGAGTGTATGAGGGAATAGGAGTGAGAAGTGAGCTTGGAAAGATAAGCAAAAGCAAAATATAACCCTATTTGGAAGCTTGGATTTTCTACTATAGGCAATGGGTAGTCTTGCAATTGTTTTAAATAGAGGACTCACATGATGAGATTTGTATTCCAGAAAATTTTACAGTGCCTTGTTGCCAGTGTGAAGAACGGTTGGTTTTCTGGGGCAAAACCGAAGAAGGGAAGCCTTCAGTGATATTGTTCTAAGTAAGGAATGGAGCAGGCACTGGACATGAGATTAGAAATTGAGAAAGGGGGCATACTTTGTTTTCTTACAGGAAAGAAAATGAGCAGGCCTTCATCACTGATTGGATGGGTGATCAGGGAGGAAGAAAGAAAAGTCTGTCAATGAAGGAGGAAATAAGCTGGAATTTAATTGAGTTTCTGTAAATCACAAAAAGGAAGATGTTAGCAATGACCTAAAATATAACAGAATGTGAAAAAGAAGCCTTGGAATGCCATCGGACTATCAATAAAACATTCAAGTGCCCTCTAACTCTAGACCTTTAGTCATGCAGATGCATGGAAGCCAGATTGCAGCAAGCTGAGGAGCCAATGGACGGCAGGAGAAGAGAGTAAGCCAATAAACAAAGCCATAGTTACGTGAAGCATAATCAAAGAAGAAAATACAGCATGATATCTGAGGGATTATGAAAGTCCAAGGAAAAGAAAGCTTTTGGTTTTGTTTTGTAAAACATGAAGCTCAGAGATGTACGTTTCTGTTTGAAATGAGTGAAAATAGCACGTGGAGAGAACCTGAATTTTCTGAGGTCAAAGAGCAAGCTAAATCCTGGCAAAATTACAAAGGATGTGCTAGAAACTGGGAGAGGTAGGAAAGACTCCTTCTACAATTGGCTGTTTCCAGAAATAATACAGTACAATAAGAGCCAGAATAAAACGAACTTAATTTGATCAGGCTTTGTGAAACATTAAATTTCTTGCCTCTGCTAACTAAAATCATAATTCGTGTTAAAAAAAAGATTGTTCTTCTATAGGAAGATTATTATTTCTACTATATTCTCTCTTCTTTTTTTTTTTTTTTACTATTTTCTAGTAAAACAAAAACATAAAAAAGCGTGCTCAGGAATTCACATAGCAAACTATTATATCCCAATATTTTAAACATACCTTTAACATTTAAAACCATTTCATTGGCAGGGCGCGGTGGCTCACGCTTGTAATCCCAGCACTTTGGGAGGCTGAGGTGGGCGGATCACGAGGTCAGGAGATCGAAACCGCGGTGAAACCCCGTCTCTACTAAAAATACAAAACAATTAGCCAGGCGTGGTGGCAGGCACCTGTAGTCCCAGCTACTCAGAGAGGCTGAGGCAGGAGAATGGCGTGAACCCGGGAGGCGGAGCTTGCAGTGAGCCAAGATTGCACCACTGCACTCCAGCCGGGGCGACAGAGCGAGACTCCGTCTCAAAAAAAAAACAAAAAACATTTCATTTACATTTTTCAAATATAAATGTAGATGATATGTAGATATAGATATAGAAACTTTGGCCACTTTAAAATAACAGCAAAAGAAAAGCAATGTTAACTGAACATCCCATATTTATTTACTCAAAAAATAATAATAGTTTAATATTAGTAGGTTTAATGGTAGTTACATTTAATATTTGTTAAATGTATCTGTGATAAAAGCTATGTTCTCAAACCTTTGATTAGTCTTTAATTCTGTGCAGTCCACACACATACATAGTCACTTAATGCCATCTGTCTCATTTATATGTTTTGGGGGGTTTTGTTTGTTAAGTGATATTCCAAGACCCTGCTACTCCCTGAGTGTTCCATGGACTTGAAGCATCAGGATAATCTGGAAACTTGTTAGAAATGCAGAATCTCAGACTTTATCCCAGACCTACTGAATTAGAATCTACATTTTAACAAGATCTCAGGGTGATTTTTATGCCATATGGCCCTTAAAGCTGAGAAGCACTGATCCAAAATAAAACACTCATTATTTAGATCAATACAATATTGACTGTACTACCAAGATAGAAAAAAAGCTCACAGAGCCTTATAGTTCTCTGCACATAGATTTAGTGAGATTTATGGCACTGAAAATTGTAGCATTAATGTGAGATTATTTAAGAATAATGTAATAGTAGTTATGATTTATAATCTTTGATATAAAAAGTTACTTTATTCATTTTTAATACCTATTGAGTAAAAAAATTCTAAAAACTACCCCTTTGTGGACATTTTGCTTTGAAATAAAATTTAAAAGTATCACCATTGAATATGTCCAACTCACCATTTAGAAATCCAAGATTCCAATATTCTTATAATTAAATATTAGAATAGTATTCAAAGAAAACTGAGAAATAGTTTGTGATATAATGCATCTATTCTCCTTACTCAGCTCTACAAAATTCTGCAATTTTAAAAATATAAACAAACATCACCTGCTAAAAAGAGTTTGAGAACTATGTAAGTCATGTTTTGCTGAATAATAATCTCAGTATCTTGGTAGCTCACAACATATATTCTTCTTGCTGTGCAAATCAACTGCCTATCCATTGATCTAAGCTGAGCTTGGCTGGTTTAGGCTAGACTCCAGGCTTTGTCTTCATTCTGATCTCCTCCATCTAAATGTAATCTGAGACCTAGACTGAAGCAGCTATTGTGGAATATTTGTTTGATCATGGATCATAGGAGTTATGAAAAAGCACAGCATGCTTCAAGGCTTCTGTTGACAACTTGCTCACTGTTACTTCCATTCACATTCCATTGACCAGTGCAAGTCATTTCACCAATCTCCAAGTCAATGAATTAGGAAAGTACACACATAGTAAAAGGTGTTGCTAAGTTACATGGCAAAGATGCATGCATAATTCCAATACAAAAAGGAAGAAACCCAATAAGTACTAGAATAATTAGCTTCAAACTTTTATTATTTTTAATATGGCCTATGTGCCCTGCTCAACTATAAGCTTTCTGAAAACAAGATCAAAATACAAGCAGTCCATTCCAATCTTCCCTAACCCTCAAAAAAGTAAAGATTAAATCCATTGTGTTGAATGCATTTGAGAAACTTAAAAAAAAAATGGATTGGTGAATTTTTTTTAAGTTCCAGGGTACATGTGCAGGATGCGCAGGTTTGTTACACAGGTAAACCGTGTACCATGGTGGTTTGCATCACCTATCAACTCATCACCTAAATATTAAGCACAGCATGCCTTAGCTCTTTTCCCTAATGCTCCCCTCCCTGACCTTCTCCCGACAAGCCCCAATGAGTGTTGTTCCCCTCCCTGTGTCCATGTGTTCTCATTGATCAGCTCCCACTTATATGTGAAAACGTGCAGTGTTTGGTTTTGTTTTCTGATCCTGTTAATCTGCTGAGGATAGTGGCTTCCAGCTTTATCCATGTCCCTGCAAAGGACATGATCTCGTTCCTTTTTACAGCTGCATAGTATTCCATGGTGTATATGTACCACATTTTCTTTATCCAATCTGTCATTGGTGGGCATTTGGGTGATTCCGTCTTTGCTATTGTGAATAGTGCTGCAATAGACATACGCTTGCATGTGTCTTTATAATAGAATAATTTATATTCATCTGGGTATACATGCAGTAATGGCATTGCTGGGTCAAATAGTATTTCCAGTTCTAAATCTTTGAGGAATCACCACACTGACTTCCACAATGGTTGAACTAATTTATATTCCCACCAACGGTGTAACAGTGTTTTTATTTCTCTGCAACATCTGTTGTTTCTTGACTTTTTAATAATTGCCGTTCTGACCAGTATGAGATGGTATCTCATTGTGGTTTTGATTTGCATTTCTCTAATGATCTGTGATGTTGGTCTTTTTTTCATATGTGTTGGCCGCATGTATGTCTTTTCTTGAGAAGTGTCTATTCATATCCTTTGCTTGCTTTTTAATTTTTTAAATCGTAAATGGCTTAAGTTCCTTGTAGATTCTGGATATTAGATCTTTGTCAGATGGATAGATTGCAAAAATTTTCTCCCATTCTGTAGGTTGTCTGTTCACTCTGATAATAGCTTTTTTTCTGTGCTTTAGTTTAATTAGATCCCATTTGTCGATGTTTGCTTTTGTTGCAATTGCTTTTGGCAATTTAATCATAAAGTCTTTGCTCACGCCTATGTCCTGAATGGTAATGCTAGGTTTGCTTCTGGGATTTTTATAGTCTTGGGTTATATATTTAAGTCTGTAATCCATCTTGAGTTAATTTTTGTATGATGTGTAAGGAAGGGATCCAGTTTCAATTTTTGGCATATGGCTAGCCAGTTCTCCCAGCACCATCCTTTCCCCATTGCTTGTTTTTGTCAGGTTTGCCCGAGATCAGATGGTTGTAGATGTGCGGTTTTATTTCTGAGTTCTCTATTCTGTTCCAATGGCCTATGTGCCTGTTTTTGTATCAGTACCATGGTGTTTTGGTTACTGTAAGCGTGTAGTATAGTGTGAAGTAGAGTAGCGTGATGCCTCCTCCAGCTTTGGTCTTTTTGCTTAGGATTGTCTTGGATATATGAGCTCTTTTTTGTTTCCATGTAAATTTTAAAATAGTTTTTTTCTAATTCTGTGAAGAATCTCAATATTCGCTAAATGGGAATTGTATTCAATCTCTAAATTGCTTTGGGCAGTATGGCCTTTGTGATGATATTTATTCTTCCTATATATGAGTATGGAATGTTTTTCCATCTGCTTGTGTCCTCTCTGATTTCCTTGAGCAGTGGTTTGTAGTTCTTCTTGAAGAGGTTCTTCACTTCCCTTGTTAGCTGTATTCCTAGGTATTTTATTCTCTTTGTGGCAATCGTGAAAAGGAATTCACTCATGATTTGGCTCTCTGGTTGTCTATTGTTGGTGTGTAAGAATTCTTGTGATCCTGCACATTGATTTTGTAAACTGAGACTTTGCTAAAGTTGGCTAGTGTGCAGATGACATGATCCTATATCTAGAAAAGCCCATCCACTCAGCCCCAAAGCATCTTAAGCAAATCAGTGAATTATTAAAATGACTAAGATTTGCACATTAGGTTTAAAGCTTCCAAGTTCAATCCTTAGGCTAAATAATCATCTACAATGTTCCCCAGTCCATCTTTTTTCATTTCAATGTTTTCAATAACAATTTTCTTGTCTACAGAGAGTATTCTCTTAATTTTTTTGTTATTATTTTGGAATTAATCCACCTGTATAAAATGACAAATTACTACCTCTTCAAATGTCTTAGAGATCTTGATGGAACTAAACGAGATTATTTTAATAAAAAACTTTGTATAATGCCTAGTACATAGTGAATGTTCAAAAAATGTCAATCTCTTCACCTTTTCCAAAATATACATTTGGTTTTTATGTGACAATATTTTTCATGGAATGCTAAAGTATTTGTTCACTAGAATGCTGTATTATTTATGCGTACCTTGGATATAACTTTTCTTTTCTTTTGTGAAAGGTCTCAGTCTGCTGCTCAGGGTGAAGCGCAGTGGCCCAATCTCTGCTCACTGCAACTTCTGACTCCCGTGTTCAAGCAATTCTTGTGTCTCAGCCTCCTGAGTAGCTGGGATTACAGGCATGTTCCACCATGCCCGGCTAATTTTTATATTTTTTAATAAAGATGGGGCTTCATCATATTGGCCAGGCTGGTCTCGAACTCATGGCCTCAAGTGATCCACCCACCTCAGCCTTCCAAAGTGCTGGGATTACAGACATGAACCCCCTTGCCCAGCCAAACTTTTCTATTTTCAAATTGGAAGAGACTGTATCTAATTTCAAAATATCATTTTACAGATGAAATCATTTGTGATGATAAATTCAATGTCAACTTGACCAGGTTAAGAGATGCACAGGTAACTGGTGAAATATTATTGCTGGGTTTGCTGTGGGGTGTTTTTTGGAAGAGATTAACATTTGAATCAGTGAACTGAGAAAAGAAGATTTGCCCTTACCAATGTCGGCAGGCACCATCCAATATATTGAGCGTCCAGGGAGAACAAAAATGGTGCAAGAAGGATAAATTTTCTCTTCCTCATTGAGATTCGATTTTCATCTTCTCCTGACTTTGAATATTGAATGTCTCATTTCTTGGGCCTTTTGACTTCAAGACTTACACCAACCACCCCTCCAGCACCTGACCCCAACCAACACTCTTCTTAGGCCTTCAGCCTAGGAATTAATTATATCACTGGCTTTCCTGCATCTATAGCTTGCAAATGGCATATCGTGGGACCTCTCAGGCTCCATAATTGTATGTGCCAATTCCCATAATAAATCTCCTCTTCTATCTATTTATATCATCTATCTATCTATCTATCTATCTATCTATCTATCTATCTATCATCTATCTATCTACCTGTCTACCTGTCTATCTATATCTCTTGTTGGTTCTATTTCCCTGGAGAACTCTAACTAATACAACCTTTATGCTATAACATGATAGGATATTATTCAACAATGTTCAGAATATAAGAATTAATAGCCAGGCTTGGTGGTACATGCCCGTAGTCCCAGCTACTCAGGAGGCTGAGGCAGGATGATTACTTAAGCCCAGGAATTTGAGGCTGCAGTGAGCTGTGATCACACCATTGCATTCCAGCATGGGGAACAGAGTGAGACTCTGTCTCTAAAAAAAAAAAAAAAAAAAAAAAAAAAAAAAAAAAAAAACACATAAAAGCATTTGGATTGGGACTACAACTGAGACAATTTAACTGCCAGTTAAGTGTCTTCTGTGTCTTCTGTCTACTAGACTGTATTGGAAATAAATATGTATGTTGCCACCACCTGCTTCCCCAACTTATCCCCAGGGTGCCTCAAAGATGCACCTAATTCTCTAACACTTTCAATTCCGTCCCCTAAATGCATATTCAATAAAAATGTACCAATTCTAGGCCCTACTTTTTGGGAGTGCACTCTTTAGGGGCTCTGCTTTATCTTTTTTGGAGGGCAATAGTGAATTCAATAATCTTTTTGCTAATATTTAAAGATGCTAATGGCCATCTCTTATCAACTCACAAATAAAAGCTATAGAAAGGAATTATAGAAGAAAGCTGGTGCCTCTTCAATGTGATGTCCAGCCATGGGTATATTCTGGGTAGGCTTGACAGTGAAGTGTCTAATTTGCAGTAATTTGCTTAATCACGAAAACAAATTAGAAAATTTCGCTCATCGGCAGCAATATAAAGAGGTAGAGAGCCTTTTAGTCTGTAAATGGAAATAAACAGGCTTTTGCACTACCTAGTACGTCTGTTTAGCATATATTCTTGAAACATTTCTCTTAAGTATTAGTGCAACTTCAACATCCATGTACTCTCAAAGATACTTACAAAATGCCCGTTTACAACTTTCTGTTTTAAAATTATAGATAGTTTTTAATTCTCTCAATGTTTAATTCTCTCTTGCAGATGATCTAAACTACTGAGCCCTTATTCACTTCCTAAGAATGACTATTTAGAGACAGAGCATTACATACAAGGCAGTGATTTCACTCAAAGAAATCTCAGGATAAAATCTATTTAATTTTACATTGGTACTGTTTAATGAAAATATATATTTTAACATGAAAAATTCAAAATCTTTAGGAGAGTGTCTGCAGATATTTGCAGGAACCAGTACATTAAGAAAGACTCAATAACAGAATATTGCCTTTATATAGAACTTATATAATCATAACCTCTTGTACAGCATCAACTACAATATTTAATTTTTAATATGACAGAAGCATTCAAACAGATCCCCTAACAGATTGCCTGAACTAAGCACATATTCCAAGAGGAGCATTGTGGCTCACTATCTCCCTGTTTCAGCAATGATTATAACCAAAGAGTGGGAATAAAACCTTAGGAAGTCTGAGTTTTGTGGTACATATTTTTTACCTAATTTTATGAGTTCTGTAGTTCAGGAAGCAATATTGCCTCCACATTTTCTCGATGAGTTATGAATAATGCTTAACAAAGTCTGTAATAAATGTAGTCTATTGTTTGCTTGGTTTTGTGTAGAAAAGTGGGACATTTACCTGCTCTATCATACTTTACATTTTCACTTCTTATCTAAGACGGTTTATTACATTCACCACTACTTTAGACTTATCATGTATAAGATGAGAATGAGAATCACTACTGTGCCACCAGGGGCAATGTGTCCTACAATTGATGGGACTCAGCATGGTGACCCTGCACGCACATATCATGTGTCACTTGGATATCAAAGGAGGGAATATAAAGAAAGATTAACTAAGGCAGAACACAAGACTTGAACGTGTCGTGTGTGTGTGTGTGTGGTGGGGGGGGGCGGTGTGCTTGTGTGTGGTAGACTAGAAGATTTTCAACTACCTAAAGAAAAAAAAAGGATGAAATAAAATAAAGTTATTTTTATTTTCCTATAAGTGTTTTTGTTAGCTACATGATTTCCAGTGAGAGAGAGAAAAAACAAGAGGGAAGGCAGAGCCTGGCATTCCTGCCTGACTTGGGTCTTCAGAATATAGCTAAGTCAGGCACAGAAGGACAAACATTGCATGTTCTCACTTATTTGTAGGATCTAAAAAGCACAACAATGGAACTCCTGGACATAAATAGTAGAAGGATGGTTATCAGAGGCTTGGAAGGGTAGTGAGGGGTTTTGAAGAGGTGAAAATGGTTAATGGGTACCAAAAGAAAAAAGAAAAAGAAAAAAATGAATAAGACCTACTATTTGATAGCACAAAAAGGTGACTATAGTCAATAATAACTTAGTTGTACATTTTTAAATAACTTAAAGAGCATAATTGGATTGATTGCAACTCAAAGGATAAATGGTTGAGGGGATGGATACCCCATTCTCCATGATGTGCTTATTTCACGTTGCATACCTGTATCAAAACATCTCATGTACCCCATAAATATATACATCTACTATGTACCTACAAAAATTAAAAATAAAATTCCTTAACAAATCTCAAAGTACACTTCACTTTAGATCTTAACCAACCCTAACTCCAGTGAACCATGACCCCTCTGGTCTCTTGTTTCAGATGTTAGCACAATTTAATCTCAGCAGGTAAATTCAACGTTGGATCTGATGACTTCATATGTCTGCTTTTGTGGGATTAATTATTTAGTACCATGCATGCTGACTTGATTCTGCCCTAGGTAAGTTTCAGATCCTAAGATGCATCCCATCTTTCAAAGAAGAGATCAAGTCACATTTAGTTTTGCAAGTTCAGCTACAGCATATGTAGGCAAACCCACACACACGCACACGCATGGATTATGCTCCCCACATGGCCATCTACCTTCTTTTTGACTCCATCTCACATGAACTTCAATGTTTCTGGCTCTTCACTGCAGGCTCAGCTTCCTCCTCAGCCACACTCCAGTCACTGAAATGCCTCCCTACTTCTTGGCAAGTCATCCTGCCTTCCAGTTTGCTTTCCTCAACCATCCTAGAATTTTATGTATACTATTTTTTATCATATTACATCATACTGCACCTTCATTTTCTGTCATATTACGTATTATTTTTTTCATCACATTTCTCCTTCTTTCAGTATGACCTCCTGTCTCCCTCTACCCTAAAATCCTATCCATTAGCCTCACAGCTGTGTCTGATGAACACTAAGCAAGTTGTACTCTCTTGCTTTCCTTCATTCAAGCAATTTATTCTGAAGAAAAGAAGAAACAGACCTCCTTCCCTCTCTGATCTTCCCACCTTTAGCACAGACACACACACACCAACACAGACGCCATGTTCTCCATCAGGCAGAATCCTATTCCAATAACAACATGTGGTGGAAATTTTGCCTTCTAATTCGATCATTTATGCCCATACTATCCCTTAATACCCCAACAGAATTACTTACTCCTTTCTCTATGTTGTTCTAGCATTTTGTTGCTGTGATTAACATAATACTTATTAAGCACCTATTCATTTATTTATTTCTAGATACTCAGTTATAAATAAGGAATTTGATAAATATTACTGAAACAATTTGCTTTTTCCATAATCCCATATACTGTTCCAACAAAGTTTGAACTAAAAAACCCTCTGTTTCTCCACGTAAAAAGTTTCTACATTTTAATGTGATACTCTAGATCAAATTTCTAATCAATAAAGCCTAGGTTGTTATTTTATATTCCTAATATAAATTAAGAATTTATTTTAATTCTTTCATTCTTGGTCTTTTCCTTCTTTATAACTGCAAGGAGAAGTATGCCTGTACCATTCCTTCACCTGCTTGATTTGTAATAATTTTAGAATGTGTCTCCAGAATTCCAGGTACTTCTGAACGTAAAGTCTTCTTATTGTCCACTGCTATAACTACTATCTAACTTTTCCATTAGCTTAGCTATCAAAAAATATATAGGGAAAATTGAAGGAAGAGAGAAATAAATAATTGTTATTTTACTTTATTTATTCTCAAGTTCTTATTGAATCTTGAATTTTCCTTAAATGTTTTCATGTTTGGTTTGCTTAATTCTGAATCAACACAGCATGAGGTATCCCATTCCTGAAGGAATTCTTTTCTCAGCTTTTATTACCTTATATCTAAAACAATATGCTTCAATTATTCTTCATACTCCATGATTCCAATTTCATTGTGTATTCTCCAATTTTTGCACTAATATGCCTTTTAAAATTAGATATATTGATATTACAATTTCTATGCTTGACAGTAACTCACCTCTACCTTTCTACCATAGTTCACCTTCTTGTCCATTACCTAAGTCTGCTTTTGCTATATAGGGCAACTTCTCTTGGCAGTATCCTGCCATGAGCAATTCTCTTGGCTAATTCCTAAGCTTCCTGTTTATCAGAACCAGCCAGTTCTTTAAAATTTATTCTAGATGAACTAAACAAGAAGGACATAATAAGCAAATAATGCTAATGTACCACATTTATCAAAGGAAGCTTTGGAGATCTTCTTTCTCCATTTTCTATTATTGCCCCAAATTGAGAGGGGATAATTTTCCAACTTGCCTATTTTTTAATTTTTTTTTTTACCATTTTAATTGTTGAAAACAATTTTTGGGGGTATATAGTAGGTATATATACTTATGGGGTACATGAGATGTTTTGATACAGGAATGCAATGTGAAATAAGCACATAATGTTTACCTCTTTCAGAAGTTTTCTTATCTTCCTTATCTGAAGCTGCCATCTCCAACTTTAAATTCCTGAACCTCTGACCTAGAGCAACGTATCTCTGCTTTTGCCTAAAATATTTATCTTTTCAAAATGTTGTGTGGAACAAAGAATGATGCCCACATATTCCTTAGTTGATAGAACAGCCTTCACAGAGAACTAGTGTTTAAGACAAAATTCAATCCCAAGTTAAATTATTTATCAGAGGGTAACAGATAAAAATCTCAGAAATCTATAATTCCAAACTCTCTGAATTTTATGTGGAAATAGCAAACCATTCTGAATGTATTTCAATTTATTTATGAAGTTCAAAAATTAAGAAGGAGAATTCAAAAATTAATGTATAAATGACATATTAATATTCTTCTAATAGGAAAGATGATACTAAGTTAGATCATTCTCTAGGGCAATGTTTTGATGTCAGGACAGCACAATGTGCCAGGTGTTTGTTGAGGTTTATGTGTTTTGTTTTGTTTTGTTTTGTTTTTTGCCATTCGGTGAAGTATTACTCCCATGCCACTCCAGATACAGCTTCTTGTGGTGCTGTCTCTATTAGAAAATACTTTTCTCTTTTCTTATGTGAATTGCTGCTCTCAACTCTCAAACTCAAACATAAGGCAATATTGCTGCAATGTTGTTTCAGTAACATGAACACGTTCTGAACTTGACAAGTAAGTTTGTTCTTCTTAGATCCATGGCAGTTATGACATTGAAGTGTGGCCTGAACTTACTAGACCAGTTTCCTTGAAGTCTTAGAAATGACATTAAACAACAGAAACAACGGGTGGTGAACTATTCTTGTAAGCTTTTTTCTGTCACTGGTCCAGATTTTTCCTCTGCCTCATTTACCAGACACACATCTTTCTGAGCCTCCAGGACTGTTATTAGGGCACCTTGCCGTTTATAGGACATTTGGCTTCTGTGTTTTAATACCTGAGCAAATGTTCAGTATGAACCAACACTTTTATTTCCCTTAGGGAAGTTCTATCCTTTAAAGTGTTACCAGTTTTCATTTTAGAAAATCAAAAACAATTTTTTCCATTATGTAACTCTGCTTGAAATTGAACAAGATAATATATGGTAAAGTGTGGACCTAGATTTATCCTTCAAGTTCTCAAGTCTGTTCCATAAAAGTATTAAGTTATATTTTTACTCTATGGCAAAGAAGAAAATATTTAATTTTTCCTTCACTGGAATAGAAGCAAACTAGAAACTTATTTTCTGCAGCATCAGTGTAAAGTGGTGATTTTATAAATATGTCTTTTTTCTTGGACTAAATATTTTAGTTCAATTCTAGAAAGAGTGTTCTAAAGCCAAGTTTACAATTTATACCAAACCTAATAAAATGTGAAAATGGTCCAAATACACAGAAACTTTTATAATTGTGCTTATCTATCCAATGTCAAGTACACATTCTCAAAAGACAACACAATACAATTTTGGAAGGAAACAGATGATAAGTTTTATATTTACTCAAATGCAAATTAAATCAAGCTTCTTTAGTGAATTTGAGGATTTTTTATTTAGCTTGCAGACATTCTAATAATGAATAATTATTTTCTTTGAGTCAGATTTGATTAGCCAACTTGTCTTTTCACATTAAACTCACCTTCCTAAAAAATGTTTGCTGACATATGCATACATTATTTACTATTCTTATGCTAATAGCATTATTACATATGTTGTTTAATTTTGACTAATAACAGCACTTGAAATTAAAGGCACTTCTTTTTCTTTTAAGATGTTCAAGTCACATAGTTTATTATATCAGTCTAAACTATACAGTGAGAAGTGGAGGAAAGAGATGACATTAACCCAGGAAGAATAGGTTACAAACAGATGAAAGGTCACATCACCTGAATATTGGGTCACACAGTGCTCACATGAGCTGTCTGAATTAGTTCACTTTTTTGTCTTTTTCTCATCTAACTCAGCCACATCAACTTTCTCTATTGATGGTATGGTTACAAGAACCAGAGTTAAGGTCTGAAAGCAAAGTTGCCTAATAGATGTGAGATACTTCGGGTCACCTGTTCTATTAGAAAGATGAAGGGGCAATGATGTCTGGCCAATAAGCAACAATGTACTTTATTTGTACTTTTCGGACAGAGGGTCTGTGGGGCCAGATTGGATGTCATCAATAGGTGGCTGATTTTCAATGCAATAAATATTGAGTGCCTCATATACCTCATATGCATATTTAGTGAATCATGAATATTTGATTCTTATGCAGTCCTTCCATTCTTTGCTATGTATGAGTAATTTTCTCATTTGTTCCACCATTTTTATCTATTCATCACATAGATACTCTGCTTACTTCTATGTCTCACAAGCTATTTTCTTCTGTACTTAGGATCATATATCTTCCTTGTTTTCACCCCCCCTTATTTCCATAGCAGAATTAAATATTTTTTATATATTCAGTCTACACTATCACTATATTCTAGCCTGCTTCATTCAAAGAAGGTAAAGAAGCAGAATATATGGTTTTTAGAATTAAGGTGTTTAAGAAAACACAATTAAGCTTTTTAACACTGTTATATGAAGACACAGGTCAAAAAAGACAGTGTGGTATAATCATGAAGAGTACATGCTTATTGGAGTCATCTCTGAGCACTAATCCCAGTTCCACAGTAGATAGCTGTGCAATCTTAGTGAAATTACTTAGCAATTCTGTGTCACAATTTCTTTCTCTTTCTTTCCTTATTTCTTTCTCTTCTTTCCTTCCCTCCTTCCCTCCCACCATCCTTCTCTCTTTCTTTCTCTTTCTCTTTCTTTCTCTTTCTTTCTTTCTTCTTTCTCTTTCTTTCTTTCTCTCTGTATTTCTTTTTCTTTCTTTCTTTCTCTTTCTTTCTTTCAGATACAGTCTCTCTTCATCACCACTTTATTCTTTCTTTGTTTCATTGAGGTGGAGTCTCTCTCTGTCACCCAAGCTGAAGTGCAGTGCTGCAATCATGGCTCATGGAAGCCTTGACCTCCCAAGCTCAAACAATCCTTCCTCCTTGCCCCCAAAGTGCTAGGATTATAGGGATGAGCCACACACTTGGCTCATCTTTTCTTTATCTCTGAAGTAGGAATGATAACAAGGCTGCCTGTTACATAGTCAGCACTCAGCAATATTGCTATTATCTTTACTTGACAGTAATTCATTCTATCAATTCACATGATCGATATTGTAATTCATGCATTTGTCACAATCAAGATGAAAGAAATAAGTTTTTATTAAAAATAAATTGTTTAAATATGATTTGGAAATGTTTATTCACAATTAAGAGAAACAAAGCTTTACACATAAAGCTTGAGACCATGATTTGGAGACAATACACTATTGTAAAAATCATCTGTCACCTGGCTGGGCATGGTGGCTCACGCCTGTAATCCCAGCACTTTGGGAGGCCGAGGCAGGCGGATCACAAGGTCAGGAGATCGAGACCATCCTGGCTAACACGGTGAAACCCCGTCTCTACTAAAAGTACAAAAAATTAGTCGGGCGTGGTGGTGGGTGCCTGTAGTCCCAGCTACTCTGGAGGCTGGGGCAGGAGAAGGGCGTGAACCAGGGAGGCAGAGCTTGCAGTGAGCCCAGATCATGCCACTGCACTCCAGCTTGGGCAACAGAGCGAGACTCTGTCTCAAAAAAAAAAAAAAAAAAAAAATCATCTGTCACCCAAGAAGGTTCTTGAGCTATCTCTGTAAAACATAAGAACTCAAAAAGTAAGCAAGGGCTAAATTGATTAGAGTTCATTAAAATAAAGTCTACGATATTTCATTGACCCCATACTGGTAGACATTGCCAACACGTTTGCATCTTTATAAAATAAGAGAATATAAACATTTCCATTCTGCTGGGAGAAATCTCAAGTTTCTTACTGTGTTTAGTATATCAAACATTACAAATCAGTTTGTGGCAGGGGAGGTGGTGTAGAAGATCCCCAGGTATCCATGAGTTAGGTCAACATCTTTGCACTACAATATATTATTCCTTAAAATATAGAGCAAAATATTTTAGTACAAATTCTCATTCTCTTTTTCCACAAAAGTCTTCAACATTTGATCAAAACTATGTTAGGATAGCAGCATTTGGAACAGTAATGTATACTATGAATATTATATGAACTAAAGCACAAATAACGAGCCCATGGATATTTAATTTCAGAATGACCTATAGTAACAGTAGCCAACATATTTATTGAAGTTTATTAAATGCACTGGTACTGAATTATTTTAGTTAATGCTAATACAATTCTACAAAGTGGAGACTGGGGTTTCTGAAAGGGCCCATTAACTTTCCTCTTACTTCCCACATTCTGTACATGCTGATAAGTAAATATAAAAAAATACAAAGTTGGACTACTAAAGTATCACCCCGAAAAGAGGCCAAATTGAAGTACACAAAGTTTGATCTGAGAAGAAACTAGGCTTATTGACAATAAACTTTACAGTCAACTGGAAATACCTTCACAGCTCCTAGATGCAGTGTTCTCTACATGGGGTCACTGTCCCCAAGAGGAAGAAGGGAGGAATGATATTCATCATTACATTTTATTTTCCCCAACTCATCAATCCAATAATTCACTCTTGTACCCACTGGGAAGAGTGAGTAAAGAGACTCCCCAATTTTTCCAAAATGAGTTATAGCCACAGAAAGCTTTTCTTATTTTATTTTATTATTATTATTATTTTGAGACAGTGTCTCACTCTCTCGCCCAGGCTGCAGTGCAATGGCATGATCTCCACTCACTGCAAGCTCCACCTCCCGGGTTCATGCTATTCCCCTGCCTCAGCCTCCCGAGTAGCTGGGACTACAGGGGCCCACCACCACGCCCAGCTAATTTTTTATTTTCATTTTTTAGTAGAGACGGGGTTTCACCACATTAGCCAGGATTGTCTGGAACTCCTGACCTCGTGATCTGCCCACCTTGAACTCCCGAAGTGCTGGGATTACAGGCGTGAGCCACCGCGCCCCGCCAGAAAGCTTTTTTTTTTTTTAAGAGTAGACGACAATGTTATTATCCATATTTTTGAAATGATGCCTTAAAGATATTTAGTATTTTGTTTGGGTCACATAATAAATGGAAGGGGTAAAATTCAAATCAGGAGTTTTTGTTTTCTTGATACAAATAAAAACACTACTAAATAACATGCTGTACTACCCTTCTAGACACAACTTTAAAAATTTGTATACATAACAATAAAATTTGCTAGATATTGTGAGTTCTTAACATGCATCAAGTCTGCTTCTTCAAGTACAACCATAATGATGTTGCATAACTCTGAAGCACTATGGCTGCAAAGTGGCAGCTAGTGAAGAATCTGGAAGTTTGTTGCACTTGACCAGGTAAGTGTAGAAACTTGTAGCCACATAAGGATTGAAGGATTAGAAAAGCACATTGGGTTTTTGCAGTTATGGATTTGTAAAGAATAAACAGCTAACAAGTAGAACTTCCCAATCTCTAAACCTTCATTACATACATATTTCTCAATTTCATAACCGGGAATCCAAACTCTTTCTGCTTACTGGAACACAGGCTCAGAAAATAGGTGTTTATCATTTTTTCACAGAAATATTTTACATGGTCATTTAGGTATAATTGGAATAGAAATAAAAATAAGAACAAAATATATAACTTTAATTCTCCTTCCGCCACTCACCCCCCCAAATAAAAACCTGTTCTATGAGTTTCATTAAGTGCTGGATTGGTCATTGTCAACTTGGCATTATCATCATCTGTCTCTTCTAAGATCAGAAACTGTGTTTCCCAGGACGCTTCCCTTGTAAATTTTTAAGTTTGAATTTGTCAAAGTGAAGAACATTCATGAGTTTAAGAAGCTCAGCAAATCAGAGCCTATTATTATCAGAGGCCAGAGTGGGTTAAATGCAACGAGCTTCCAGATTCTTCACTAGCTGCCACTTTGCAATCACAGTGGTTCGCAGAGTTCTGCAACATCATTATAGTAGAAGCATTTCCTGCCTTCTTCTGCGATATTTCTTATTCTGCCTCAGTACTAAAAGGCTGATGCCAGGTTGGCTTTTTCCCCAGTACTACAGCCATAGGTTTTCAGATATTTGCTCCCCTAGCTCTGTCTTAATATAGGATAAAGATTCTTATATTAAGCACCATATTCACATAATACTTAAGCCCCGTTTTCCTAACCAGATACAGATACATCATCCAACTGTGTTAATTCTGGAATAAACAAAAACAATTTGTGAGACAGAAAGCAAAAGCTACTAAGATTTCAGCATGGCACTCACCCAATATACGAACATAGAGCACATAATTTAAGTATATGTTTTATGAATAAGACTATGTTGCTTAATTAGTGTATATAAATTAACATGTATTCACATCTCAATTTCGGCAATGAAATAAATTCACTATTTTCAACGTGTAAAGCGATATCACCTATGATAATAATTTTTTGTTAGCATATATTTTTACATTTGAGGACAATCCCTTTTTGTGTGAGTATATGAGGAAATTCAGTATAGATACACTATGAACATTCCTTAATATTATAGATGTCTTGATACATTTTTTTAAAACTCTACAATAAAGTAATTACTTGTTTAAAAAATTGATCATGATTTTAAAACATAAGACTCAGTTCAAAGATATAATTCTTTGCTCATGGATGTGCTGACTATG
The DNA here is from genome assembly GCF_006542625.1 of Nomascus leucogenys. NCBI lineage: Eukaryota > Metazoa > Chordata > Mammalia > Primates > Hylobatidae > Nomascus > Nomascus leucogenys. The sequence goes on from NC_044400.1 coordinate 42,988,271, forward strand.
CATTAGATGATGATATTTTCATGAACAAAGATGCACAATATTTATAGACTGTGTCAGGAATCTATTCAACCAATATAATTCCATTCAGTACAATATGACATTCAGTTTCAGTTCTTGCTTGAATCACGAAGTTCAGAAGTTTTTATTAGCCATCAAAATTACATATTTAATGTTTATTTGGAAGTCAAATGGTACTTATTGAGTTTTAAATGCCACTTATTTGTTACAAGTAAGCTCTTTAACTTTCAGGAACACATATGTTAGCAGGTAGATAACTGCCTAACTCCATTCTGAAGATCTAAATTGTTTACAAATCTCTTGGCTTTTGTTGACTCATCATTAATAAGCAGAAGTAAAATCTATCTACTGGTATTCTTGATTCCCTAATGTTCTTTTGGAGGTGATCATTTGAATAACCAGGTTAGAATTCAGTATGCAGATGTGTACATAATGAACTGATGGGTTTAGTTTATGCAGTTGATGCTTGTTTTGCTTCAGAGTTCTCCTTAGATACTACGTACGATTCTGTTTTGTGATGCTGCCACTCCAAAATGCTATTGATATTTCAAGAAATGTACTTAGTACCAAATTTATTTTTTATATTCAGTGAATACAAAAAAGTGAAGCCAAAGAACTGTACAATAAATGATAACTGGAAGTCCATATGCTGTCATTTCTGTCAAATTATATTTAGCATAAAAGCAGTTTCAAGTCACATCCTGGCAAAATTCACATATTAAAATATTCCATTTTTAACAACATTGAGTTGGATCTATTTTGCTTTCTGTTACTTCCAATACAGTTCGACCACTTTATATATCCAGATTGGTTGGACTGTGAAAAAAATGAATAGATTGATTCTGATCAAAATGTCAGTTTAGAAGATTATATTCAGTACTCTATCCAAGTTTGCTTAGGGCTGTCAGCTGGAATTTGAGTAGAGAAGAAAAAAATAAATTTAAATTACATTTATAAATATCAAACATTGAATTGAAGATTTTATTTAAAGTTCTTATTGAATATTACATTTCTTTGTTTTCGTTTCAGTAAAAGTATTTACAAAAGTGGTACATTATAAATACTATGAGCTAGATATTATCTAGCTTTCATCAGCAAGCCATTGAATTAGTGGCCATGGCCTTTGAAGTGGATAGACCTGTATTTTAAAGTTATAGTTAAAGAACAAGTCAGGCCGGGTGCAGTGGCTCATGCCTTTAATCCTAGCACTTTGGGAAGCAGAGGTGGGTGGATCACTTGAGGTCAGGAGTTAGAGACAGGCCTGACCAATATGGTTGAAACCCCGTCTCTACTAAAAATACAAAATTAGCCGAGTGTGGTGGTGCACGCCTGTAATCCCAGATACTTGGGAGGCTGAGGCAGGAGAATTGCTTGAACCAGGGAGGCAGAAGTTGCAGCTAGCCCAGATCAAGCCATTGCACTACAGCCTGGGCAACAAGAGTGAAACTTTGGCTCAAAAAAAAAAAAAAAAAAAAAAGAACAAGGTCAATCTCTATTCTATTTAAAGGGAATGAGATAGTACACATCTTATATGCAGTGGGGAATGCTTGCAAAATCATAATTTAAACAATTAAAATTTAAACAAATTTGTAGTACAGTAAGGCTAATTGCTACATTTCAAACAAGACCTTTGATAGCACATGTTGAAAATCACTGCAGTTTGTAGCTTTTTTACAATGTACCAAACACTTTAATATATTTTGTCTCACATCAGCCTGATAGCAATTCTGTGAGAAAAGCAATAGAATATTGTTTAGCCACATTCTGCTGAGAAGAAATATGTCAATGAAATTAATCAAGTCGTTCAAGATCACTGCAGTCATGTCAGAGTCTGGATTAGTAGACTGTGCTGAGTCTCTAAGACTCCACATCTATCCACATATACAGGTACATTCTGCAATGCACCTGATGGTACAAATTGAAGAAACAACAAAAACCTTTTTAGAAATAAAGAAACCTTTTGAATTGCTTATAAGGAAATCATTACAGGAATTTAATGTGAACTTCAATGAGTGCTTTTTTATTAAATGAGTATTTGTATGTGCTTCTTCTCTTGCATATATAGTTACCAATGTATGGAAGACATAATTTACAATATAAAATGAGCATCTCATCTTGCCCTTAATGTCATGAAACACTTTTTAAAGTGAAGCCTCTTCTTATTTTAAAGCAAGCTCTGAGTTTCTGGTTTTAAATCTATGCCATGGAACTCAGAGACAGATGGAGGTCTGATTCTTCCGGTTTTAAAATCCAGTTTAGGGTTGATTCAATCCACCTGATTTGGATTTAAAAACTTAGGTCACAATTTCTTTTTACATCTGGAAGTTAACAACTGAGATTAGTCGGTAGTTATTTTTTCCTAAAGGCTGAATGAGTAAATGTTTTCAGGGTGTGTAAGTGCACATAATTTTTTTTCCAAAATAAGGTAAATTTTTCAAAAGGTTTATCAATGACTGTAAGTATTCTTGCACTATTATTGATCAATGACTTAAGTAAGCTCACTGTCTGCTTCCCTCAGCAGGAGAGAAACATGAAAAAAAAAATGCCTCTCTGTCTTTTTCACCTCAAAAGGTGCACAAAGGGAAAGGTCAAAATAAGGCCTTTATTTCCTCTGTCAACACTGACTAATCCAGCATGAAAGTACAAATACCAAGTCTACGTGTCTGATAAGATAGTGAGGCAGAACCTAATTAGCTATATTTTAAAAACTGAAAGGAAACAGCACTAAAGAATGTTATTTAGTCGAAGTCTATATATACTTACCAAATTAAAATTAGTAGCTTTAGTTGGTCCTGGAAATCTACACTTTCTGTGTGACACCTTCCTTCTGAACTCAAGAAATACATACACATATACACACTTACACACCACAAATATTTTAACACATCCTGGAATCGTCTCATCCCATAAAGAGCTAAGTTACCTCACCTTTCTTTTCCTGGTGTCTCTCCAAGACTTTCTAACAAGGTCATAACAACCATTCCTTATTACCTTGCTTGGGTAGCTTATATTCTTCTTAGTACTTACAAAAGCCTATCCAATCTGACAACTATCTTATTAATATTACAATATATAACACTATATCTTCTATAAGAATACCCTTCAATACGTGCCTTCTCAGAGAATGTACACATCCAAAAGAAATGTCTTTAATGGTGAAAATTCTTCGCTATCAAGGCATCAAGTCAATCTGATAAGTGAATTATTAATACTAAGGAACAGATTCTATGAGACTGATCATTCACAGAACTGTAGAGCTAAAAGGACCTCAGAAATAATTTTGTATCTCTTCCTTATCTTAAAGATAAAGAAACTAAAAGTCAGTAATATTTCATGCATTCTTTTCTACAAATATTCATGTTACCCATATTAGTTCATTCTCATGCTGCTATGAGGAAATATCTCGAGACTGCACAATTTATTTTTTAAAAAGAGGATTAATTGACTCTCAGCTCCACCTGGCTGGGGGGGCCTCGGGAAACATACAGTCATGGTGGAAGGCACCTCTTCACAGTGCAGCAGGAAAGAGAATGAGTGTCAGCAAGGAAAATGCCAGACACTTATAAAACCATCAGATCTCATGAGAAATCACTCACTATCACGAGAACAGCATAGGGGAAACCATGCGCATGATTCAATTACTTCTCACTGGTTCCCTCCCACAACACATTGGGATTATGGGATTACAATTCAAGATAAGATTTGAGTAGGGACACAGCCAAACCATATCATTACCCATCTATAGGAATTACATAACATAGAAGACCTTGCCTTGATCTGTACTTGGTTACCTATCAGTTAGTCTAGGTCATACATGTTACTTGTCTGTAGGACTAATTCAAGTCCTTATATATAGAATACAAAATGCTTTACAGGTTACCTTCAAATCTCTCATTACTGGGTACTACCCAACCATGTTCTCCATCTCATCTGCCATCACTGAGTACAACCCAGACATATTTTCTGCATCCATGGAGAACACTTTATACTCGAGGTACAGCAAACTCTTCTCTTTTTTATGTTTTCACAGAATTTGTTCCTCTATTTAAAATGCTAAATCTGAGTGTTTCCACATTCTACCTTCTCTGTAAAATATTTTACAGCTTTGAAAGCAGATATATTCTTGCTATTCTGCTCCCATAAAACTTGGAAGAAATCTCACTTACAACATGAGTCACACTGACTTGGGATAACCTGTTTGTTTGTCCCTCTCAGTTTACCAGAGGACTTTCAAACTTCGGGCCATTCCATGTTTATGTCTCTATTGTCCAGCATACTGCTTGGCACATAGTAGGGCTTCATTAAATGCTTTCAAGAACCAATAAACGAGTAAAACCAAGAGGAAAAGCCATGTATTTATAATATAAATCTAGAGAGCTTTCTCTACTGCATTGTGTTGACTTGATTAATCCTAAAATCCATCTTGTGGTGGCTGGGTGTCTTCCCTATGCCAGCCATTAATGTATGAGGCCAATTCATTCTCAGTTTGAACTTCCCTTAACTCAAATGGCACGAATCCAAACCTTTATTCACTTCAATTGGAAAGTTTGGTTTGAATTAAAATGGCTTCATTTATGTATTTATTAAACACACTTCGATGCCTACTAAGGTCATTTGAGGCAGGAGCAGCTGTCTCAGTGGCAGTTTCTGTTCCAGTTTTATTTCACTACTCCATGTAGATACATAAGCTTTAGAGAACTACCCAATAGGCATTTCAGACAAGCCAGTGTGGCTCTTCATCATTTTTTCCATGATTTTTTTTTGCATATTTAGTAGTCTAACATAATAATAGTCCAAGTGCAAAAATGCATTTTTTCCTATGGACTACATTTACTCAATTATCTCAAGTTTGTTCCTTGGCCTTATTTCCTATAACTTCAGAGAAACCAATTACTAAGTTATAGAGTATTAAATCAGGACATCATTACTTGGCATGTTATGATAAATAAGAATAAATATTTGCGAATTCCAATTTTAATATAAAATCATTTAATCAAGTCACCTTGATGATTCTTACAGAACTACAGGATTTTCTATTCCAGGAAGGAAACCCTACCACCCTGCCCCCCACCAAAACACCAAGCATTTTAAAATAAACAGGTATTTGCAGATAGGATGTTTTTCCTGCCAATATGTTGTTAGAACCAAATCCAGAGAAAGTCCATATCATAACCCTCTCATTTCAGAGAACAGGAAAAGTTTAAAGAAAGTAGTGGAACAAGCCAAATAGAATTCATAGCATCAAGAAATTAAGTCAGTGCCAATTTTTTTTTAGCTGAAACAAGAATTAAAAAAAAAATCAACGGACATATGGCTTGGAGACATATGGCACATCATTTTTTACTAAACCTAGAAAAGGAGAAAAAGAATTGTTTCACCCCTCACCTCTCATTTTTCTCTTCTAATTTCAGTGAAATATAGATGGAAGTAAAATATTTAAATTATTTATCTTTTTAACACACATGGTGAAAACAATTTTGCATGACAGATTTGGTCAGATTTTTTTCAAACTCTATTCATTTCAAGCATGGCTAGTATTTTTACACTGAACCTGGCAAATATAGGAGTAATTTGGATTTTTTTCCACAGGCTCTAAGCCAGCTGGTTCTCTGAGGCCTTGTTTCAAAGTCTTTTGATAAGCAGAAATGCTCCATTTTCACAGGTGACTAGTAGTTCTGTCTTTCCATTAGAAATTACCTGCAAATACTATATTTTGTCAGGTGTAACGTGGCAATCTTCCCTTTCAATTACAAATCTCAGAATATATTCAGACATGGGGCCAACCAAGAAAAAAATTTAATAACATTTTCATTGTAGAAACAACTTTTTCCCAAAGATCCACATGAAATAAACAAGGTAAACCAGCCATTCACCTATGAAAGTGGCAATTCCCACCAAAGGTAGCATTGAGCCTTTTAATCATACTCTCCAAACTGTTAGGACTCTGTCCTTCTGTAACCAGAAAGTCAGTCTGATATAACTGATGAGAGGAAACTCACAATGAATGTGTTGAGAGTAGCAATTTCATCACAGTCAAGTAGTTAAAGGAACAGAAATAGGGTTCTCTTTCATCATACCCAATCAAACACATTGGGTATACCCTTGCTTTTCTACCTTTCCCCCACCAGGTTGCCTTTTTTCTCTAACTTTTGTTTGTCTATCGTGTACTTGGACTTGAAAGCACAAGTATAGTTTCATTCTTCCAGTGAAGCCATAACATTTCTGAGAGATGATTATCTTTCTGAACACTTGGGGATACTTATTCTCCTTCATTCCTTTATTTATTTATTTTTGCAATTAGCACATTTACAAACATCATTTAATTATTTATTTTTCAATTCTCTGAGTATTTACAATTTTTTTCAGCTTTATTAAGATTTAACCAAAGAAGTAGTATACATTTATGATGTACAAAATAATGCTTTGATATGTGAATATATTGTGTAATGAATAAAGGTAATGAACACATACATCACCTCACATATTTATCATGTTTCTGTGGTAAGAACATTTAAAATTTAATCTGTTAGCAATTTTCAAGTAAATATTGTATTATTGTTAACTACAGTCACCATGCTCTGCAAGAGGTCTCCCAAATTTATTCCTCCTGTCTAACTGAAACTTTGTACCCCTTGACCATCAACTCCCTATTCCCCACCTGCCAATTCCCAGACCCAGGTAATTACCATTCTACTCTCTGCTTCTATGAATTTGACTTTTTAAGATTCTACATATAAGTAAGATCATGCAGTATTTGTCTTTCTGCACCTGGCTTCTTTCAATAGTATAATGTCCTCCTCCAGGTTCATCCAACCCGGATGTCACAAATGACAGGTTTTTCTTTTTTTTAAAGGCTGATTAGTATGCCATTGGATTGATAGGTAGGTGGATAGATAGGTAGATAGATAGATAGATGATAGATAGATAGATAGATAGATAGATAGATAGATACATGATAGATAGATGATAGATAGATGATAGATGATATAGATAGATAGATGATAGATAGATAGATAGATAGATAGATAGATAGATAGATAGATAATCATATTTTCTTCATTCATTCATCTGGTAATGAACACTTAGGTTGATTTTATATTTTGGCTATTGTGAATAATGCTGCAATGAGCATGAGAGTACAGATATCGCTTCTCTTTTATTCTTGTTTATTCTCTTTACAGACTTCTTGTTCCCCTAACCATATATCAAAGCCTGTTATATTCTTCTTTATGTCTGTAGTACTCAGAACAGAGTCCTACACGCAGTAGATAATTATGAACAATATTTTTTTCAACAATTCCTCTTTGAAGCAGTATTGCCTGATGGTTAACAGCAGAGCTCTGAAATCTTATTACTTAAGTTTGAAAACTGGCAACACCATTTATTCACTGTGTAACCTTGGGCAAATTAATTGTCATGCACCTAGGTTTCTTCATCTATAAAGTGAATATAATAATCACAGATTCTTCTCAGGGTTCTGGTGAGAATGAAATGAGTAAATACATAAATAGTGCGTAGCACTAGGTAAATGTTTTATAAGAGTTAGAAACTACAAAGTTAGAAATTACAAATCAAATGTATGAAGCTCTGATATATGCCTGGCACTGTACTAAGCCCTATACATATATTATCTCATATAATTTCCAGAAAAGTATAATGAGCTTGATATTATCAGGATTTTAATGGTGAAAACATTGATGATAAGAGGACACAGAAAATAAGGGATTAAATAGTAGAATTGGGATTAGAATCCAGATATGCTTGCCAAAAAATAAAGACTTTGTCTTGTAATACACTTTTATCTATGAGTATATATTGGTTATTTTGCTTTAAAGTTTGTAGAGCCTTTTACATATGTCATTTCAAGTGAACTTCATAATGATGTTGGTGTAATCATAGTATTATTATTTTTATTTCCTGATGAGAAAATAGATGCTGGAGAAAACAAGTTTGTTTAAGTTCAAAACTCAAATTATGTATTTTGAAGGCGAGATTGTGAACCAAGTACCTCAACTGCCAATCCAGTGGTCTCTCCACCACATTAGGCACGATGATGCCTCTATCTCTGTATATTATCTGTGAACGCTGCTCTCCTGTTTACTTAATGAGTGTGAGAACTTTATATTTCCCTTGAGAACGTCTTACCTGAATTGTGTAATGTTGCCATAAATGACTGATTTTCTTCTCTTAGGTCACATGGAGGCAAACTATTACTACAGTGCTTAGTTTGGCATGTTTCAAAGCTCCTTAAAGCCTGCGGTTTGCAAATCACAGAAGACCCAAAACTTTGTGCAAGAAAGACCATCTATTTCTTTCCAACTGCACAAATTCCAGGTAATATATCCAGACCTCATTGTCAGAAGCAGTTTTTAAATGCCAACTGTATCAATCACGCCTATGTCCTGTTTGCAGAACTATTATATCCATTAAGGTAGACACAAAACAAGGAACATTATATTTTTTAAATCTATAAAGCAAATAAAAAATTTGTGTAGGATTACTTAAACGTTTTTAGAAGCAAAAAAGAACATTTTATATTACTAACTGAAAATCTATTTTAAGTAATAATCATGGTTCTTAGCAGTGAAGTTGTTTTTAGAAATAAATCTATAATATTAAATTCATATATTTTTCTTCTAACAAAAATGACGAGAAAATGCTATTGAACTTTTTTTGTTTTCTGTTTTTGAGACGGAGTTTTGCTCTTGTTGCCCAGGCTGAAGTTTAGTGGCACAATCTCAGTTCACTGAAACCTCCACCTCCTGGGTTCAAATGATTCTCCTGCCTCAGCCTCCTGAGAAATCAGCTGCCTGAGCCTCTGATTTCTGTCCCCGTAGTAGCTGGGATTACAGGTGTGCACCACCGCCCCCAGCTAATTTTGTATTTTTAGTAGAGACAGGGTTTCACCATGTTGACCAGGCTGGTCTCGAACTCCTGACCTCAGGTGATCTGACCACTTCGGCTTCCCAAAGTGCTGGGATTACAGGCATGAGCCACCACTCCCAGCACTATTTAACTTTTAACAATTTCTTTCTTGATTTTATCATCTTGACTACTAATAACCTCCAGTGTACATTAATTTATTCATATTTCTGTATCTTTATTTTATATGCCAACTCACCCCAAAGTCAGTTTTATTCATTTGACCAGTGATTAATAGGTTATTTGTTACCATCTTTAAGCGGGTATACGTAATATAAAAATTCTTGCTCAGGAAATGCAAAGATGACTATAATTTTTTCTTATTACCATCATAAGAGTTGTATATGGTAGCATAAAAAGAATAATACAAATTGTAACTGCATTATGAATATTGATCCAAGTGTTAATGATTGAACCTCTCACTTAGCTAGCTGTTCTCTGAACTCTCCTCAGAAATACCAACTACAGTTACAATCCCATTAGCATTAGTTTCATATAGTTCTATAATTTTTGTGTAAGATCTATGTATAGTTTTTCAATTTGTTTCATTTTGTACATATACCCAAGCCAAAATAATCTGTAATGAACTAATTCAGATAGACGTTCCCAGATAGAGTAATAATTCTTTACATTTATATCCAACAATGTCCTTCTTCCAAAAATCCTCTTAGTGCAACAGTTATTGTATATTCAGGGATCTTGAATGCTTTAAAACCTCTAGTGTCCAGCCAATTTTTCCTCACTCAATTAACCTTATCATCTCCCACGAAGTGTGGATACTCGAGTTGAATAATAAAATAGAATAGATACGAAACTCCATCACACAAAATGTGTAGCATTTCAAATTGGACTAAAAATAAACTTTCTGTAATCTATACCAACAAAGTTAGCTAATTAAACACCAAATATTTACAAATGTGTCATCTTGAAGATTAACCAGGATTCCAGAGCTTGTAGTTCTCCTTTTTCACAGATGGGATCAGTGGAACCACACAACTTGCTCAGCATGGCTTTCATGCCTGGGTATTAACTTGAACTAAAGGCAAATGTCGTTGAGTAGCTCTAGTGCCATGCTCCTGTTAATCTGAGGTCTGTCGTTGATATTTACTGTTGAATAAAACCAGAACCAGACAGCAGTAAAACTGTAGTAGTAAAGTGGAGAAAAACCAGATTTTATCCAGGAACTGTTGTCATGGAGAAAAGCGACCTCAGCATGGAACTAGGCTCAATTCCAAACACAGCAAAGACAAGTGGGGATGCATAGCCAAGGAGCAGGTTGGAGGTAGGGTGATTGTGCAGTAGAAAATCACCACTCACAGCAAACATCCAGAGTAAGAGGAGATTCTGGATAAACTGCTTGAAAGGATTCTAGCTGAAGGCAGGCCAGGATGATCAGGCAGGTAGGAAAGAGGAATTTGACCAGATATTGAGGGTAGGAGATTCTCGCTAAACTGACTTAGCAAAATTCTTGTTAAAACTATGTTATGCAAAGATGAACACGGAAGGCCAAAGATCAAAGAATGTGACTAATGTTTGGTCAAGGAGAGAGCCTTTGTCAGCACTCTATTAACTTGACAGGACCTTCATATGAGTAACAGGGCAACTTAGCTTTGCTATGTTTAGTTCCCCTGGAGGGAATACTGTCCTATCATGAAAAATCAGGGATTAGGCTGCTTACCAATAGAAATTCATTTTAAATGTCTTCCTGAGAAGACGGACTTTCCTGAGAAGTAGATCCCAGGCAAGATGTATGTAAAAGTGTTTATTGAGCAGGTGATCCTAGTAAACCCCAGTAGGATGTGGGGAGTGAAGGAAGGGAAGAAAGAGAATAAAGAATGCTTTATCAAAGGATACCCCTGTGGATGCTGGAGCTTGGTCCTCATGGGAGCCCTTTGGAGGCTATGTAGCAAGAGAGCCAGAGTATTTACCCACTAACTCTGGTAAATCATTGGTTGAGAGCTGTCCTGTGGAATAGTCAATTTCTGATATTTCATTCCTGCCATGTGCATCAATAGAATGGCCTCCAGTGGTCTTAGCGAACCCTCAAAGATCTGCTGTTGCTTTGAATAGGAGGCCATTGGCCTATAGAAATATAGTGGGTGCCCAGAAGATATGATGAGGCACTGATAGAGTCTACAGTATTTTTAAACTATTGCCTTTCTTTTATATACTCTGTTCTGAGATTCAACTGCTTATAGTAGAAAATCGGTATTTCCTTGTAGGCAATTAATGGCAACTATCAGCCTAGTCTGTAGCAGCCTGTTGTGGCACTACATTTTTTAAAGACAGGCTTGTTGAGGTATATTTTACATGTATTAAAATTTACTTCAATTATAATATGTCCAGTGTTATAATTTTGGCAATCACATATAATCATGTAACCATGATACAGTTAAGATATAGAATATTTCCATCAGCCCAAAAAATATGCTTCTTTGTATTCAATCTCCTTCTCCCACACCCTGACCATAGAAACCATTGATTTGATTTCTGTCCCCACAGTTTTGCCTTTACCAGAATGTCATATAAATGGAATCACTCAACAGGTAGTATTTTGAGTCTGGCCTCTTGCACTTAGCATAATGCTCTCAAGAGTCATTCATGTTGTCACATGTAACATTAGTCTGTTCTTCCTTATCACTGGAAAGTATTTAATCACATAAATGTACTAAATTTGTTTATCCATTCAACAGTTAGTGGATATTTGTGGCCATTTCCACTTTGGAGGAAGTTGCTATTGCATTTAACTAACAGAGATGAAAAGGAAAAAATAACTTATTGATGTCATTTCAACCATGTGATCAAGGTTTACTTCGTGAGTAATATCATGTTGATACCATATACTCCCCAATATAATGTGATGAAGACACTTCACCTCTATGATCTTGTTCACAAAAATGCATACCCCTATCTAATCATGACAAAATATCAGACTAACTAAAATTTAAGAACATTCTACAAAACGTTTGACTTCAAAACTCTCAAGGCCATGAAAACAAACAAAAAAAGAGTCTAAAAAAAGAGTCACAAACTGAAGGAGACTAAGAAAATATAATGACCATTAGATCAAACCACACCCCTTCTATTGTCCAAAGGGAAGGGCAGATCACTCAGATCAGGCCAACTGCTCTCTTTCTTTTGGAAAATTAAATTTAGAAAAATATGGTATGAGATCTGAACTAAAAGATTTCCAATAAGAAGGTTCCAGAATAGACTGTTCATTGGTAATGCTGAAGACACCACAGATGCCCTGGCTCCAATCCTTAACACACTTTGATTGCTTATTTACTTCATTCTTCAATTCCGTGAGCCATTCTGTATTACTTTAATAAATTATCTTTTTTGCTATAGTTACCTAGATTTATTTGTGATTTTCACCTGAAGAACCCAAATGCCTACAGAGATTTTCAGAAATCCTCCAAAGTAAAACTTTAATAGAAACATATGTAACCCAAGTGTCAGCTGGGATTTTGTCACCCCTTGGGCACTACTTTATTGTTCCCAGGCCCATTACCTGCAATGTGGAATAAAAAAACTGGCTTCAAGATTTCCCTAAGTTTACAGGGAGCCAGAATTTTTATTCCAGCCTTTGGCTATGACCTCTGATTTACCTTTGTAATGTCTTTTCATTCATTCAGATACGAAACTCATTCCATTTTTTTAATTTATATTAGACCAGCCTGTTATATAAAGTATGTGTATATGTGAAAGACATTATTACTAAAAGTGATGAAAAAATTATAGGGGTTACAGTACAGCAACTCAACTTAAAACCTTGTCATAATGATTTTGAGTACTAAAGGGCCCTAGGATATTTCTCCATTTTATTCCCTGCGTTCTGCCTTGTCTGGCAATAGGACACCCTATTTCCTTTCTTCTCTCTTCTCTCTTCTTTTACCCCTACTGGCACTCACCAATTTTCCTCAAATTTCCATTAATTTCTGAAAGAAGAGTTTGGTAACTCTTCTCATTTCTTGCTCCTTAATGACCCAGTGATTCTCATTACCTCATCTGCCCACTGTGGTTCCCTACTCACTAGTAGTTTATCAAAACCAGGTACTTTGTTGTTTTTCTTTTGTTTGTTTGTTTTCGTTTTGAGATGGAGTTTCACTCTTGTTGCCCACAAGAGTGATCTCAGCTCACCACAACCTCCACCTCCTGGGTTCAAGCACTTCTCCTGCCTCAGCCTCCCGAGTCGCTGGGATTACAGTCATGCACCACCACGCCTGGCTAATTTTGTATTTTTAGTAGAGAGGAGGTTTCTCCATGTTGGTCAGTCTGGTGTTGAACTCCTGAACTCAGGTGATCCGCCCGCCTCGGCCTCCCAAAGTGCTGGGATTACAAGCATGAGCCACCATGCCCGGCCAGATAACCAGGTACTGTCTTAAGAGGAATGATTTTTGTTATTCGATCTCGGCGCACCGCAACCTCTGCATCCCGGGTTCAAGTGATTCTCCTGCCTCAGCCTCCCGAGTAGCTGGGATTACAGGAGCCCACCACCACACCCGGCTAATTTTTTTGTGTTTTTATTAAAGACGGGGTTTCGCCATTTTGGGCAGGCTGGTCTCAAACTCCCGACCTCAGCTGATCCACCTGCCTCGGCTCCCAAAGTGCTGGGATTACAGGCATGAGCCACCATGCCCAGCCTAATTTGGGTTTCTTTATTAATTAATCTTGAAAGTGACATTTTGGTTTATCTTTGTCTAGGAGAATACTTTTCAAAACTAACAGAAAATTAAATATTTTGAAACAGCATTTTCTATCTCCAAGTAAGTTAAAACATACTGTTAACTTACAGTGTCTGTCCTATCTTAAGCTCTGTGTCTAAAGCATACACAAGCCTGTCTCATGAAATAGAATGTTAAACATTTATTAGATTTTTCCTTGAAGCATGAAATTTACATTTATCTCCAAGGTTTTTTTTTTAACTGCTAGACTTGTTTTGATGAAAAAAGTTTTCTCCTGTTTCCCTCGTTTTTGCAATACTCATACACTTGAACTTTCAATGCAGGCATTTTTGAAAAAGCCAATTTATTTCATCTCAGTCAATTGGACACAATGCGTCATCAGTTCTCCTAGAGTAGGATTTTGGTTTTTTATCACTGAATTAATCCTTGGAGAACTGAAGTGCCAACCTAAACTTGAGGCTTTCATCTCAACAGTATATTCAACCAAAACAGTAGCTGCAAGAGGTTTCAATACAGAAATATTGAACTTCACTGCATTCATAAATGTCTATCTAAAATGTAATTTATTGCTGAATACCTAGTCTCTTGCCCATTATTACCTTTTCAACACACTGATTGATGTGCGATCTCTGAAGTAATAAGTCTTAAATAGATAAAGAAGTGTACTTTCTCTCACCTTCCTACTTGTAAACTTATAGATGTACACTCATGCTATCAAGTCATTTGAATGGAATTATAATGTCTTCAGAAAGCATTCATTATGAATTTAAATGCCACTCATATTTTAAAATAAATACTGTTTAGCACTTTTTGAACATATGAAACATGCTTTCAGTGTAACACTGCTCAACTTTTGACCAAACTAAATAACTTGAGATTGGGTTCAGATTCCTTATTTAACATTTAATGCTTTCTACAATCTGGTGCCAACATAACTTTTCAGGCTTATTTCCTATAATTCTCATGAATTGAAAATTAGTTCTGTTTAAACTGGTCTGTTTATGATCCTCTAAACACCTTGAAGTTTCTCACAACCTGCTTTTATCCTTACATTTCTTCCATCTGATTAGTCTGCTTTCCTCTCTTTACCTTAATTAAATTTTATACATACTCCAAGACCTAAGTCTATTTCCACTTCTTTGGATTGTCTTTTATTTTATCATCTAAGGTGAAGTGATCTCAACTTTTCCCAAAATCATGTAAATATTGTGTCCATTTAAATAAGCATTGTTTTTGTCTGTTGTTATATTACTTGAATTAACTTGGGAAGATTTTCACCATATTTAGTTGTTATGTCTGTGATGTGATACTATAGGCTAGATGCCCTATACAAACTTAGGACTTTAGGAAAACCTTTCCCAAGGGCTAGGCTCTCATCCTTCAGAGAACCAGAAACTGAAGCACTGATTTGCACTCACTCTGGAGGATATGTGAAATCTGATCTAACTTCTAGGCTGTGTGGCATAAGACAATTAACTATGGATGAAGAAGAACTCGGGAGTACCTTACAGAGAGAGGCAGTCATTCCTCTGGACAGCTGCAATGGAAGTAAAACAAAGTTCTTGTCTATAAGATGTCATTGGTGTTAAGATCATTGGGAGAGAAAACATATCAAAGTTTCAAATATGGTTTTAAATTTTCAAATCCAAACTGAAAAATATAGATGCTTTGAACTGCAGACAGAAGGTAATAATTGAGCTCTTTCTCACATGGACAACTCTGTGCACCATGTTTCAGAATGGGGGAAATTGTTTATTTGACCTTAGTTGATATTGAGAAGGTCAAAAGTGATTTATATATTTTCCAATTACACAGATACTATATGAAAATATTGCTTGTATTTTTGTCTTGAGTAATTGATGTATACTCTTACTCAATTTCTGATGGCCCCCCATGCTGCCCTTCAAATATATTATACATTGTTGAGCAGTCATTTTTTCTGCACTCTCAGAGAACAGTGATTGAACTTTGTAGGTCTGTAGTTTCATTCACTAGTAAAAGTATTTCCATTAGGAAAATATCTAGTTCAAGAAAGAATTAAATATACATTGGTTTGGGAAAGCGTAAGAAAAAATCTGTTTGTTTATTCATTCATTCATTCTACAAAGACATTAACTGCTTCTCATAAGCCAGGAACTCTACTGAGAACTGAGATAATTTTTATAACTTGTGTCGTCCTACCTCAATTTCCTCATCTGTTAAATGAAGATATTACTAGAGATTACTATTCTATGAGTTTTCTATTGTGGTTGTAACAAATTTCCACAAATGTAGTGGCTGAAACAATGCAAATTTATTATCTTACAAGCTCTATAAGTCAGAAGCCCAACATGGGTCTCATGGGGCTAAAATCAAATTAAGGTGTCAGCAGGGATACATTATTTTCTAGACCTTTAGAGGGAATCTATTTCCTTCTCTTTCAAGTTATTGGCAGAATTCCGTTCCTTATGATGTAGAATTGAGACTTCCATTTCCTACTTTGCTTCTAGCTGTGGGTTATTCCCAGCTTCTAGAAGCAAGTGCATTCCTTGCCTCATGGACCACCTCCTCCATCTTCAAAGTTAGTCATTTGAGTTGAGTCCCTACTGTCTCGTCTGTAGTTGCATCTGTCTGACTCGCTTTTCTGCTTTTCTCTTCCGCTTTTAAAGACCCACCCAGATAATCCAAGATAATCTGCCTTTAGAAAGTCTTTAACCTTAACTTCAACTGCAAAATCCCTTCTACCATGCAAGGTAACATAGTCACCAGTTACAGGAATTATGGGATGTGGGTATCTTTGGTGACCCATTATTTAGCCTTCTACAACCTCCTACGTTTATTATGAATATAAGTTGTATTTATTCCTTAAGGCACTCATAGCATGGCATGGCAGACATTAATTGTTCAGCAACTGTCAGTTATCTACTGCAGTGGTTGCTGCTGTTACCATTACTATGATGTACCTTCAAACAGGCCATGTATTAAAAAAAAATAACAGTAATGAAATAACAAAAATAATTGAAACCTATAAAAAATAATCTAACTGTATATTTCAGGGCTAGATGAGCTTTAATCTATTTTGCAATAACCCATGAAGGCAGATATTTAACCAAAATGTTTTATCAGTGTTTAACCATAATATATGAACTGGTTCTCCGTTTTTCCTTCAGTCTGAAAGAGGAAACACTGTCATTGGCATTGATTAAGAATGGATATTTCTCAATAAGAATTCATAACTATTATTATTAGGCTATTAAAGTGGGCAAGAAACATAATAGTCAGCAAGCATCATAAAATTATCCATATGCTCCTTGGGTATGTTCCCAATATTAGACTCTATATAAAGACAGGGAACAAGAATTTGACCTAAGGAGCAAGAATCTTAGTAATAAAGATCAGATGGTTTTTCCAAAAACCAAAAGCTATTCATAGAAAAACAGTAAATAAAAAGATTTTCTTCTTAGTTTTGTGAAAAATACAGGATCACTCTCACAAAGTCATAATAAAAATTTTAATACTTAGATTAGCTTTTGTGGAAACTAGAATATAGTTATGACAATTTTTATCCTTGTTTTACAGGAAAAAAAGGACTAAGTAGGTTAAGTGAAGTTTCTGAGATTAACTCTAAGTCAATGCTACCACAAGAAATGGGTTAAACAATAGATATTTCTACCTCTTATCAGTTGCCTAACTTGGACAATCTCATCCCCTTAGTGAGAAGGCCATTAGCCGCTGCCCAAACTTGCCCATATTTATAGATTGACTGAAAAGATGAGGGGGCAATTCAGTCAATAACCTTTGACACAAATTCAGACAAATCTTGTGCTCCTCACAATGACAAATTACTCTAGAAAATTAACTGTCGAAAGTGCAGCAATATGATGAAGATTGATTATTTTACTCTTGCAAGTCTGCTTTGAGTTAGAGTAACAGCCTCATTTAAACACAGATGGCACTTATAGGAAAGGACAGATCAAGTCCTCATCTCAGCTGAAAAGGAGGAGATGAATTTTCATGGGATAACAAGGGTGATGATTCTTTTTCCCAGAGAAGGAGCTTGTGTTTTGTGAGTGCCTCTTTAAGATTATCTTTCACAGTCTCTGCAAAGAGGAAGATCATATTTTTAAACATTTTGCCACCACTTCTGAATAAGCCACATAAAGGTAATTTTAGCCACAGACTTCAACTTTTGTAAAAAGGAGAGTTTGAGAAACTTTCCTTTAACTTTATGTATTTTACTGATACCATAAAATTAATTTAAATATTTGAAATCGCATATAGTATTTTCATAAAAGACATAGAAAGCTATATACTAGAGTTAAACTTTTTTCCCAAATGGTATATATAATAGCATATAAGCTATAGTCTATGAGAAACTTAAGTCTTTCCTTGAAATTCAAGTGGGCATATGGAAAGGGATATTAATCATTTCAAACAAAAGATCAGTAAAACCGTCCTTTCAAAAATCGTCACAATCTATTATTTATTTTATTTCACATTAATACTTTATATTACCAACAGCCTTATAAGAAATTCTTTTATAGAGGAACTATTTGAGAATTTTACAGCATCTCCCTGAGAAGTAACTGTAAGCTCACTTAAGTATCACAAAAGCAGATCTGAAGTTACTTCTCTAAGGAAATGCTTCCCACTGTATGTTTGTCCCATCAGAGGCCTGCAAGCAGACAGAGAAAGAACAGGAAAAGGAGCAATTGGAACCATGTTACTGCAGAGGCAAAAAGTAAAAAAAAAAAACCTTGTATCATGCCTCCATGATTGCCTGGAAGAGGATCTTGAGGTGGGAGAAAAGCCAGGGGGTGATGAACTACAGACAAATGACATCATCGGAAGGATACTGCAGAACTGGATGTGGTGGAGAAGAGCTTCTGGGAGAAAGAAGCAATTCATAAGCAGCAAACTCTTATGATAAGCAAACAGGGCATTATTGCTGCCCTGTGCAGGCTAACTACTAACCAAAGGAGTCGGATCTTATCAATCACAGTCTCCCAACAGGAGAAGAAAGTATAGCAGCAATCATCAGAATGCATGGGTTTGTGTAGTTAAAATACCTGGACACACAATACCTCCTCTGGGAGTTTTCTGACTGGGTTGTTTTGGCAGAATGTGGTATTAGCAGATGCTATGGATGGTACGATGTACAGCTATTAAAAAACGAATATAAGGCTGGGTGCGGTGGCTCACACCTATAATTCCAGCACTTTGGGAGGCCGAGGTGGGCAGATCACGAGGTCAGGTGATCGATACCATCCTGGCTAACACAGTGAAACCCCCGTCTCTACTAAAAATATATTTTAAAAAATTAGCTGGGCATGGTGACTTGTGCCTCTAGTCCTAGCTACTCGGGAGGCTGAGGCAGGAGTATCGCTTGAACCCAGGAGGCAGAGGTTGCAGTGAACTGAGATCACTCCACTGCACTCCAGCCTGGGAGACAGAGCGAGACTCTGTCAAAAAAACAAAAACAAAAACCAAACAAAAACAAAAACAAAAACAAAAAACATAATGTGATGATTACTAACCATACTAGAAGAAATTGTCAACAATCTAGCAATTTTCACCGTTTTATTTGATTATCCTTTATTATCAAATCAAATGTGATGATAAAAGGTAGTGCAATATGGTAAAGAGAGAAGGATAAAAGGAAGGAAGGAGAGAGAGAAAAAAGAAAAAAGGAGAGAGAGAGAGAAAGAAAGAAAGAAAAAGAGGAAAAAAGAGAAAGAAAAAAGAAAAAGGTAAGAAAGGAAGGGAGGGAGGAAGGAAGGAAGGAAGGAAGGAGGGAGGGAAGGAAGGAAGAAGAGAAAGAGAGAAAAAAGAAAGAGGAGAGAGAGAGAAAAAAGGAAAAAGAGAGAAAGAAAGAAAAAGAAAGGAAGGAAGGGAGGGAAGAAGGGAAGGAAGGAAGAAAAGAGGGAAAAGGGAGGAAGGAAAGAAGGAAGGGAGGGAGGGAAGGAAGAAGGAAGGGAAGGAGGGAGGGAGGAAGGAAGGAAGGAAGGGAGGGAGGGAGGGAAGGAGGAAGGAAGGAAGGAAAGAAAGAAAACCACTTGGTTAGTTTTACAAACCAGAGAATCTCAAGCTTATTGCCTGGAGGTTCTGATTCAGTAAGTTCAAATCAGGGTTCCAGTATTTTCTACAGAGGCTGTGATTGACTCTTATCATTTGGCATGTCTGCTAAACACTGGTGTAGATCTGCCTGAGAGTCAGACAGATGCAGTTCTTGCAAATTGCAGCTTCATTATCTGAAAAAAAAAAAAAAGCCTTTGGTTTTTTCCTCAATTCTCTGATTTGAAGAATGGAACTAAACATAGTACTTGTCTTAAATTAGGTAATTTATGCAGAATATTTGGCCCATTACTGGAATAAACATAATACAATATTGTCATGCTGATCATGTTATTGATGATGGAGCACTACCTCTCTGAGTTTCTATATAGGAACGTCCTATTCGCCACTTCCAAGACCCAATGAGAGAACCAAGTTTCAGCAAAGCCACCTTAGCAGATACTGCCCCGAACATCTGCTCCCTGCAGGCACTTGGTCTCTGTTATAGAGTTACAGAGATGCAGCCAAGAGCAAAATGGGACTTTGGGCCTGAGAATGACCACATACCAGGAGCTGCATTGATGTATATTAGAAGAGAGAGAGCACATGGAGATTCAGCTATAAGACATTACAATACAAGAAGGACTTATTATTATATTAGGGCTCCAGCCTGAAGTCAGACACTTACCTATTGTATCTTCTCCTGGCTTTCACCACTGACTCACCTTTGCTGTTAATTTTTTTTTTTTTTTTTTTTTTTTTTTCCCACTGATCTTTTAAGACATGTTAATATCCATAATTAGCCAACTTAGCTGGTGGCGCATATTATTTTTTAAAATAAGACTTGATAATCCCATGTGTACCAATTACAGTTTTTTTTTTTTTCATACAGATATTGTGTTAAACCAGAGGTTAAGCCAACTCAGTAAATTGTGGTATTTTTTTTAATAAGATCTATTCATTGTGAGGAAGCCAAATGTAGGCAATGATGAAATCTGTCAAAAGACAAAATTACAACACGTTTACTTTAAAAATCTTAATTGGCTTTTATTTGTGATTTTAGATTCAGATTATACCTCGTTCTATAAAGCAGAATGAGTGTTCTGATGTGCTGAGAAGAAGTTGGCTTTACAAAAAGTGCTGAAACAGAAACAGGAAACAAAAAGCAGACGGATCATTCCAAAGTTACTTTCGTATAAAGGCTAAAGTAGAGGGAACTTTCCCATCACGCCAACTCAAACTAGCATATTTGGGGATTTGACTGTTATCTCTTTCTCCTGACTTCTTGGAAAGTCAGATAAACAACTTAGTTTCAGCTTGGTGGCATGGAACTTTAGTATGAGATACTACATTTTGGTTTGGTCTGTCGGGCCTGGTGCAGCTCACGCTAAACCAATGGTCTTCTACAAATTGTATTTAACAAATCAAAAGATTATAAATGTTAAACAAGATGTGGAAATTAAATGAGCATATTAAATAAGATGATGTATATAAAATAGATGTGCACAGACCTTAACACATAGTGGTGAAAATGCAGCAGTTTCTCAATAAATGTTTGTTAGGCAAACATTAGGAATTTTGTAAAAGAAAAAATAAAAATGTTCAATTAAAGTGGTAGATTGAGAATATATATTTATCTGTACTTTCTCCCAAAACCTCACTCACAAAAAAATAAATAGAAAGTGACTTTAAAAAAGGGGGCACAAAATCCTCAAAGCAATGAGAATGGGATAAAGTTCACCCTGATATTTTAGATGGAAAACAAGTCAGTGTTTGAGAACTGATTTAACAGATCAAAGAAGGCCAAATCCTAAGCTGGCAGGGATAAATCCAAGAAACATTCAGATTTGATCACAAAACCACAGAAGACATTTATACATCTGAATAAGGAAGTGAAGTCTGGGCTGAAAATAGAAGGATTGGTTAAAAATGTTAAAGTTACTATTAGATCTTACAGTGTTTTTATAATATGGTGGCAAATTTTTTGTGAGTCCTCCCACCAAGAAATGAGATCTGTGTGCCCTCTACTTGAATTTGGGCAGGTTTGTGGCTGCTTTCACAAAGAAATTTTAGCAGGAGTGATGCCACGTGGCTTCTGATGCTGGATTATGAAAGACCACACAGTTGTTGCCTTACATTCCAGAACACTTGCTTTTGGAGCCATGTAAGGTGCTCAACAACCCTGACACTACCATGATGGGGAGACCACAGGTAAGCATCCTCACTGACAGTTTCAGCTGAGTCATTCTTCGGAGATCCCAGTCGGGGCAATAACTGAAGAAAGCATCTAGGAATTGGATTGTCCGGCTGTTCTGTCCCCTTGTCATTCAAGTCACCACTGGTCATTATGCCACCTGCACTGAAGCCACAAACATTACAGAAAGAAGAAAGCCTTTCGTGTTTCACCCATTCTTGACTCTTCACACACAAAATTTGTGAGCATAATAAAGTAGTTTTTGTTTTTTATTGCTAAATTTGGGGGAAAGAATAGAGTTGTTATACAGAAATATATAACTAAAATGGAGGTCCACATAAGGCAAAAACCTCACAGAACTCTTCTCTATGCTGGGCAGCTGCCCTTTTCCAAACCCCAGCAGTTTACTGAAGGGTAAAACAGGGTCTGGATATCAGAGGGAGATGACAGGCACATCTGAGAGCAGAAGTATAGCATTAAAAACCTGGTGTGCATGAAAATGTATCTACTAAATCTTAATGCTGCCAATTTTCTTACCTCACTGGGCACACACAAAGCTGGCAGGTGACGTGCAGCTTCCAGGCTTTATCTTGGAAGAAAAAAGCAAAGCAAACAAACAGGGAAGACAAAATTATCAAAACAGTAAATACCTAGGGATATAAAAACTTAGAAAACAAATGAAAGCCTCATTATCATATTGAGAGAGAAAAGATGACATATTCACAAAATATGAGAGATGCTAAAAAATAACATTGTAAAATCTTTAAGTCTTAGAAATAACACAGCAGAAATAAAAATACTAAGAGAAGGGCTTGAAAATAAGATGTAAAAATTACCTAAGAAGAATAGGCAAAAGAATGTAAGTGGAAAGTTAGATTAAGGCAATTTAAAAATGTTCTCAGTGGTCCAAAATTTTAAAATTATAAATTTCCAAAGAAATGAGAAAATCAAAACAGAATCAACCCAAGAAATTACTCAAACGGAATGCATGTTATAAAAGATTCCAAAGCATGTCCAGCCCAATAGACACAGACAGAACCATCAATAAGTTCCAACATTGTGAAAATTAAGAGCACCAGAAACAAATAAAAAAATCTGAAGAAATTTCAGAGACAGAGAGAGAGAGGAGAGAGAGAGAGTAAGATAAAGTGAAAACTGGTCTATATAAGAAATTCAGAGTTCAAAATAACAGTTAACTTCTCAGTGGAAATATTGTATATGAGCTATTTATTGCTTCACAACAAATTATACCCAAAGTTAGCAGCTTAAAAAAAAAAACCCACATTTATCATTTCACAATTCCTATGGGTCAGGAAGTGGGAGTGACTTGGCTGGATGCTTCTGACTCATTATGATTGGGGCTGTAGTCATCTCAAGGGTCAAATGGAGGAGGGTCTGCTCCCAAGCACACCCATGTGCTTGTTATCTGGTCTCAAGTCCTGGCTGGCTGTTGACTGCAGGCATCAGTTCCTTGCCAAAAGTGACTCTCCATAGAGCAGCTCAAAACCTGGCAGCTGGCTTCCTTCTAAGAAAGACAGAAAGAAAGAATGCCCCAAACAGAAGCCATGGACTTTCAGTCTAGTGTCAGAGGTGGCATCCCACCACTTTTGCCATGTTCTATTCTTTAAAACTGAATAACTAAATTGAGTTCACACTCATGAGGAGAGGTCTACAAAGGTAAATACCAGGAGGTGAGGATCACTTGGGACCATTTTAGAGGCTGCCTGAGAATACAATTGAGCAATATTTTGGAATTCAGAAGGAATAAATTTGTCCAAGCCAGCATTCTATACCCAAACTAATTGCTATAGAACAACTGGATTTTCTATGTGCAAGGTCTCAAATTTTATCTTGTACACACTTTTTCTGTGTCATAGATTCTGTGTGCACCACCCACATCCTACACATTCCCCAGCTTCTGGAAATATTGTTTGCTGACTGCTTACAGTTATGTCCTTCTTTGGGATTACTCTTGACTGAAGGAGGCATGTCCCCACCCCCAGGACAGCCTTCATCCAGGGACTGATCAAGGAGAAAGGGTACAAATACTAAGCTATCTATCTATCCTCAATGTACAATAACTCTGAAGGGCCATTTCAGCTCTAGAGCTTCCTTTTGGTTCAGCTGAGACCTATGTTCTGTGCTGTACTTTAATTTCTCTTTCAATCCACCACCCATGTCTTCACAAGTTTTCCTTAGAGCATTCCTGAATAATCTTCCTGCATATAAATGTTCTTCTTGAGACAATTTCTGAGGAACTCAACTAAAAACAACTGTTACCAGAAATGATTGAGGAAGCAGAGTCTAAAAATGAGAGTTTAGAGCTAGATCATCACCAGCTGGCTGGCAACAAGAGCTCTATCATGAACATGGGTGGTAATTGGACTGATGAGAGCAACTGGCATATTATAGCTGTGAAATTTTTAAAGCATTCATTGATTGTAAAGTGAGATGGGAAATCAATGAAAGAAAATGTACCAGCAAGTGCACTATCTCAGGCATTTGATAGGTTCTGGAGGAGTACTTATTATGAAGAAAATGCAATAGGATGGCATTTGTTCATGCTATTATTGCATTGAAGAAAGACAATGAAGGCTGGGTGTGGTGGCTTACACCCACAATCCCAGCTCTTTGGGAGGCTGAAGCAAGAGGATCACCTGAGGCCAGGAGTTCGAGACCAGCCTGGACAACATGGTGAAACCCTATCTCTACTAAAAATACAAAAATTAGCCAGGCGTAGTGGCACCCATCTGTAATCCCAGCTACTCAATAGGCTGAGGCAGGAGAATTGCTTGAACCTGGGAGGTGGAGGTTCCAGTGAGCCGAGACACCCTACTGCACTCCAGCCTGGGCGACAGAGTGAGACTCTCTCTCAAAAAAAAAAAAAAAAAGACAATGAGGTTCTCATCTGCTGATATGAGAGGCAAAAAATGGTCAGAATCAGATTTAAGACTTATTAGCAAAGCAGAGCTCCAAAGACAGTCGTAGTCATCACATCAACAGGCAATTGTGCTCTGTAAAAATTAGGGCCCAAGTTGAGAAAGAGTGAAATCTTAAAACTTTGGGTAAAGATAGGTTGCATAAAACAGTCAAGAATCTTGAGAATTCACATTCCCCTGAAATGAAACTTCTAGGCTTTCAAAAGTGACTCACTCCTTCCCATTAGTAGTCATCCTTCTCCCATTATTTTTTAAGATGATGCAGAGGCCCCTGCTTTGTAAAAACACACATATCCCTTTCAAAATCTACCTCCACTTCTCCTAGTTACCAGAAAAAAATTAGGACCAATTCGCAGTGCAATTCATACACAACATAATCCAGAAAGACGCTGGCCCATTAACCAAGGAAAAGTACTAGACCAAAGGACCTCTAGAATACAACAAACACATGTCAGCAAATCCCACGATAATATATATGGTTGTGGAATCAGAGAGGGCTGGATCAAGGTGGATTATGTATAAAGATGAATATAAAGAGCTTATTGATATAGGGACACTCTTGCCCCTTATTAAAATGTGATACAAGTGAAGGAAGACCAAGCTCAGTTGTAAATGGGTCAGTTAGTTTATGAGTACAAGAACTAATCTTAATTTAATTAAAAACTAATATATTGCAGATATAGGACAGAGCCACTCAGAATGGCCCTGAAAACTATAATGTTGGCAATCATTTCAGCAAAAAGCTTTTGGCCCTGCACCTGTTAATCTACATTGTTTGGAAGAAGAAATTTCCCAAGGCAAAAACATACATACATTCATGGTACAAAATGACTTCATTTCTTGGTCAGAGTTTGGAAAGAAAAAATAGCAAATAAGAAACAAAGAGTTCTAGAAGAGGCATGTGAATGGACCTATCGGAGTCGTCATGAAGTGCAAAAATCTTTGTATCACATGTCAATACTCATCAGAGAATATCTACCATGGAAAAGGCACTAAACAACCAAATAGATACAATGGTTTAGCTAATTGACTACCTGATTCAGATAGTCTCTGTCATTGAACATCCCCATCTTGTAACAATAGTGGCAAAGATGGGGACTATTCATTGGCCCAGTAACATGAGGTTCCACCCACCAAGGCTAATCTGCCTAAACAAAGACCAATTCTGAGTACCCATATAGTGACTTCTCTTCATTCATTTGGTTGGCAAGTTAATTTCACAAGACTCTTCACTCTAAAGGTACGGCTATTCATCTTGAATGAAATAAACACATACTCTACATATGCATTTTCTTTTCTTTCTTATAGAGTATCAGCCATTCCCTCAGGGATGATGAACTAGTGTGTCTGGAATTGGTGGGTTCTTGATCTCACTGACTTCAAGAATGAAGCCGCCGACCCTCGCAGTGAGCGTTACAGTTCTTAAAGTTGGCATGTCTGGAGTTTGTTCCTTCTGATATTCGGATATGTTCACAGTTTCCTCCTTCTGGTGGGTTCGTGGTCTCGCTGGCTCAGGAGTGAAGCTGCAGACCTTCGCGGCGAGTGTTACAGCTCATAAAAGCAGTGTGGTCCCAAAGAGTGAGCAGCAGCAAGATTTATTGCAAAGAGAGAAAGAAAAAAGCTTCCACAGTGTGAAAGGGCACCCGAGAGGGTTGTCGCTGGCTCAGGCAGCCTGCTTTTATTCTCTTATCTGGCCCCACCCACATCCTGCTGATTGGTAGAGCCCAGTGGTCTGTTTTGACAGGGTGCTGATTGGTGCGTTTACAATCCCTGAGCTAGACACAAAGGTTCTCCACCTCCCCACCAGATTAGTTGGATACAGCGTCCACACGAAGATTCTCCAAGTCCCCACCAGAGTAGCTAGATACAGAGTGTCGACTGGTGCATTCACAAACACTGAGCTAGACACAGGGTGCTGATTGGTGTGTTTACAAACCTTGAGCTAGATACAGAGTGCCCACTGGTGTATTTACAATCCCTGAGCTAGACACAAAAGTTCTCCACATCCCCACCAGACTCAGGAGCCCAGCTGGCTTCACCCAGTGGATCCCGCACCGGGGCTGCAGGTGGTGCTGCCTGCCAGTCCTGCGCAGTGTGCCCACACTCCTCAGCCCTTGCGTGGTCGATGGGACTGGGTGCCCCTGGAGCAGGGGGTGGCCCTCGTTGGGGAGGCTCGGGCTGCACAGGAGCCCAAGGAGGCGGGAGGAGGCGCAGGCATGGCGGGCTGCAGGTCCCAAGCCCTGCCCCATGGGAAGGCAACTAAGGACCGGCGAGAAATTGAGCACAGCAGCTGCTGGCCCAGGTGCTAAGCCCCTCACTGCCCCGGGCCCGTGGGGCTGGCGGGCCGCTGCGAGTGTAGGGTCTGCCAAGCCCACACCCACCCGGAACTCACGCTGGCCCGCAAGCACCGCGTGCAGCCCCGGTTCCCACCCGCGCCTCTCCCTCCACACCTCCCCGCAAGCTGAGGGAGCCGGCTCCGGCCTTGACCAGCGCAGAAGGGGGCTCCCACAGTGCAGCCGTGGGCTGAAGGGCTCCTCAAGTGCCGCCAAAGTGGGAGCCCAGGCAGAGGAGGCGCCCAGAGCGAGTGAGGGCTGTGAGGACTGCCAGCATGCTGTCACCTCTCACTAGGACACTCATAATATGACTGATGCATGTGTTCTACAAAATGACAAATTAAATCAAGAAAAAGGAGCTTATAGGATTCAGTGACCACAGGTCCCAACAAAAGAGAAAAATGAAGAAAATCCCCGGGTCATTTTTGATTAAGAAAAATTAAAAATGACCATTGTGCAGCCATCCTAAAGAGTTATAAGTCCAGAATGATGTAAAACTCAAGCCTCTGAAAAGAAATATGTCTTCAGGAAAATTAAAATGACATAAAGACTATGTATAACATGGCCAATGTTTTTGATAAAATGTTATGAACAAAAACAGGTTAAAAAGTAGTGTGCATGTGTGTGTGCATGTGTGCGTGTGTGTATTATTCTAAACTATAAAAATTTATAGAAACTTATTTATTAGAAAAATATTGGCAAGAAATATATTAAAACAAATAATTCTCCACATAACTCTTTCTAATGATTTTGTGAATTTAGGCCTTACCTTATTCTTAGTAGATTTGGTGAGTTCAGCTCACTATAACATTTTTATATATTATTTCTAATTTTTACTCTAATTCAGCCATGTGGAAATTAATTTCATTCTTGCCTCTTTTCAAGTATAACCAATGTCTCTGAGGGGTTAAATAACTTGTTGAAATTCGCCCAAGGGCCTAAGTCATACTCAAAACCAGAAAAGTAGTTTTGTTCAGTGATTAGAAGTGATTTCTACTTACATTTTTCAAACTTTCAAAAATATGGTTATGTTGATTTTATAGTGAAAATAAGTTTGTAAAATAAGGAAAAATGGACTCATGAGATATTCAATATATATTCATGAATTTTCAAGTGGATAAAACACAGAACAATTGTCATTCAAGGTCCCCTGGTTCTATTTTAAAAATACATGGTTAAATTTTATGCTAGGAAATTGTGTTGTCAGCCTAAATCATCGATACAATTTCAAGCAAATATGCCATTTTCACTCCTTAATCTATGAACTATGAATTGTTGTGTTTAGCAACTTAGCTATCTACATTTTAGAGCTGTCTGAAAAAAGTCTTGCATAAACAGTATAGTTTTTAAGGAATACATAGAGTTTTCTGTAACAGTAAAACAAAAAGCTTTTCAAGTAAAAGAAGAAAATATTGTCATAATAAAGAATGTCACATCTATCAGTTCCATTGGTAAGTTTTGGGTCTTCCCTTCTTACTTTTCGTAATGTGCTCTATGGACACTTTAGACATACATAAGAAATTAAAATGGCTTTATAATTTCTGTGTAAGTAGCTTCATTCATTAAAAAAAACTGAACGTATTCCTTGAGAGATGAAACAATACAAGAGCTGGGATGAACTAGAGAACATCCTGAGGCAGAAGCCAATACCATAGCCCTGTCATTCCTTCCTCTTCAAAACTATAAATGCATCTTATGGGGAGAGAAAGGTAAAATTTTTTAAAGACTATGCATCATAATTGGGTTTACTTACTATATTAAGACTTCAAAATGTTCTTATAGCCAGGTACTTGAACCTTAATTAAGTAAATTTTTTTCATTTTAGCCACTCAAAATAACAAAAGGTAGGTACTCGACAGTCTAAATCAGATTCATTTCTGTTATTTAAGTGACTGGAAATTATTAATTTAGTAAATGGAACAAATATCTCTTGCATAATGTCATGTATAAAAACATGTGTTGGGGTTTAAGTGGTCCTCATAACTGTTACTCTTCCCCCTAAATGAAGGTCAGAACTAACAGAGAGATAGGCATAAGAGTTACACATATGGAGATCAAGATATCACATTCATTACCAATAAAGCCAGTGTTGAAAAATATGAGCTAGAATGAGTGCTGATGGACCTAGCTAGTGTTTTTCCCCACAATTAGAGGAGCAAGTAAGGGGACAAAGAGAAACCAAATGTGTTACTCAAATGGAAGATCGAGTCACATGGAAACATAAGAAAGGCAAGATGGTCCCTTCCAAACACTTTGCCCTGAGCACTTACACATAATCAAAAACCTACAAGACATAACCACCTCATGAGATATAGTTAGTGATACAAGCGAGGAAAATTATAGCTCATTAATTGACTAATATGTTTGTTTCCTACCTACATTGAAAAGTTTTGGTGGCATAAATCTTCAAATTTTAAGCATATTTTAGAAATAATGAGCAAAATCAAATGAAAAGTGAAGGATAACCAGATAACTAATGATTTGGAGGAATGAGAGGTCACTACTTGCTGGACGCTTGGGGCCAGTGTTCCCAAAGAACACTTGTTCCCCAAGTTAGATTTAGAAAAATCGGTGGAATGCAAAGAGTGAGAAAAGAAGTGAAGAAGGCTTTTCAGGTAGAAAATATAGGTACAAGTAAAACCACAAAGGTATATTAATAAAAGTCATATTTTGAGAAAATGGGTAGGCCTTCTAAGTCAGAGGAAAGGGGTCACATTGTGATGAAAATGGAATATGCAGAATAAAAATCTGGAACTGGACCACTGAAGAACTTAATGGTTTTAAGAGGTGTGCTTTGTATATACAGAAGAAAGCTAGTGAAGGTTTTTGACCAAAGTTATAACATAAAAATAGTATTTTAGGGGATAAAATAAACTAGGAACAAATGATCAAATGAATCAGAAGTAAATCAAGTTTGGAGAGGAGAGAGAGAAAAGAACAAACGCTTCTTTTAGCTCTATTCACTCTTATTATTTTCCCAGTCTTAGACATCTAAATCTACTGTGATAGTCAGATTAAAGACATGTGTGTATTCTGCAGTTAAATTATTTTCAGTTCTAAAAATTTACATCAGAAGCTGTTTTTCTTTCATCATTTAAGTTTGTTTTAGTTGGTATATTTATTTTCAACATTTTAAAATTGAATTCTGAAAATAGTAGGGAAAGACCAAAAAGATTCCGATACAAACGGCTTTTTGATTATTTTCCCTTTTCCTTTTATCTCATATTTTATTCTACTTAAAAAATAGTCTCTTAAAATACATTTATTGGAAAGTATCTGGCTGCACATGTGTGCATTGGCCTTGTTTTCTATCGCAGTGAGATGGCATCATGAGGAAGTGGATGGTGGATGGTGCCGAATTGAAGATAAAAGGAGGCAGATGTGTACCCAGGACAGTACAGGTAAGAAAAATGGAAGGATTTGCAGGCAGAGTTGGACTCTCATCCCCATAAATGGAACCAAGAAAGGAAGCAGTGAAAACACTAACATGTAAAGCACAGCATGAGAAGATGCACCTCAGACAGAATTGTGCTGAGAAAAGTGTTCTGCCGCGACAAGAAGGCAAGAAGGAAGGGAATGGCATTGCTCAGGGCCACCTAAGCAGGAATATCAGGAAGTGATATTATTATCATAAACAGCAATAAAAATTTACTGAAAGATTACTACATTTAAGGCTCTGAGCTTAACATTTTAACATGCATTATCTCTTTTAATTCTCAAAACAATTTTATAAGTTCAATTCAACTGTTATAATGTACTTTATAGTTGAGAAAAAATTGATGCTCAAAGGGGTTATGTCATGCACAAAAGTCATGCTACTCATAAACAACACAGCAAATATTTGAACCATGACAGTTCTTCCAGAATTTCAGCCACTGTCATTATGCTTCTTTAGAGACCACAATTCTTAAAATGAGAAAGAAGAAAATACAAAGTTTTCAGAGATTATGTTATCATGAATTAGATGGTAGAAATTAGTGAAACTTTGACTTGATGTTTGTTGCTTCTTTAAGGTAGCCCTATCGTATTCCTAACCTTACTAGCTGATGGCCTGAGAAATATACCTTATATTGAAATTATTTAATCATTCACCTTGTTCTATAGAGTAGGAGACATGCTCTTTGAGAAAAAAAATACTGCTACTCAAAAAATGTGAAATAAAAATAGAAATAATAGGAAATTAAAATGTACTTTTAATTATTTTTTATTGTGTATATTCCACAATCGAGTTCTCTGTGGTTTTCTAGCCTTTATGAAGAATATCAGTATTATCAGTTCTCATAATTTTTCTTGACACATCTGAATACCAGATTTGTAATGCAGTTGATTAGTTTTGACACAGGTGAAATAGATAAAATCAATTTTCTTATTCTTTGATTCATTTCACATTTACTAAATACCTACTCAGTGCCTAGCAGAATGGAATATAGAGGGGAATTTGTAGCAGAGTGGGAGTACAAAGGTAAATTTTAAAAGTGCTCACACAATAGTATTTATACACTAAATGGAGGGATATAATCATAAAATTGTCACTGAAAGTGCAAGAATAGAGATTTTCCAAGAGTGTTAAGGAAGGATTAAGGAGAAACTCCGAACCCAGCCTCAAATGGTGAATAACAGATTTTGTGTGGCTGAGTTGAGCACTATGAAACATTAGGTTTTAACCAGATAAAGAGGGTACACTCTCTAAATGAGTATTTCTTCGGTCTTAGTCACATTATCAGCAACATCCTGCCTCCCCCAGCTCACTGGTCTATACTGCAAATACTCTCCCTACTAAGTGTCATACATTTCTAGAACTTTAATCACTGCCTTTATTGTAATTTCCTAAACCTGTATTTCCATCCAAGATCCTCTCCTTTGCTCTAGATCTAGATATTCAGCTGTCTTCTGCAACTTCCATTCAGATAGGCCACATATACTTCTACTGCAATGTGTTTTACCTTTTCAATGTACACATGTTACTCAAATGTGCTCTTTCTCTTATTCTTTATTAAAAAGAATGGCCCATCAAACACCAAGTGACTCAAGCCAGGGATGGATGAGTCACTCAAGATTCCTTACTCCCTCATCCAATTCACATCATCTTTTCCTCATGTATCTTAAAAGTTTGCCTTTGTGTTGTGATCACTCCACAGAGGCAAGATGGAACCTTACCCTAAATTTGGTTTGCATGTCAAGACTGATGACAACACACACATACCAAGAGGGTATGAAACATTTTATTATTTAAATAATATGGCTTTCTGGGGATATAAGGGTGGGAATCCCAAGCTGGTTTGAAAATGACTTGAGAGAGCAGCAAAGGATGCTGCTTGGGGTTTTCTTTTTATTGTGGTTAGTGTCTGGGATCAGGATGATGGTTGCAGTGTATGGACAAGGGCTCGTATGGTTTGAATTACCTACCAGAGACAAAGGAGAAAGCACTAGACTTTCTTATCACTTTCCCAAGTGTTGGACACAAGGGAAAGATAAGCATAAAAGCTGTCAGACATCAAACTTTTTATGGCATTATGACATGCCAGCATCATCTCTCATTTGCTCTATTTTCATAGCCTTCCAATGTCTCACTTTCTCTAATCCATGTGATCTGCCAGTTCAACTTCCACCCTCAGGCTCATACACTTGCAAACTGATGGCGACATAAGTCTGTGAAAGATTCTCCAGTGGCTATGCATCACTCAGCAGTAATTCCCAAATGTTCTCATTGACAATTTGGAGACTGAATCCTGGGGGTGGGGATTACTCAAAATGGTTCACCATAAGACCTAAATATTTTAAAAATCTATCATTTATCATAACTATCATGTAGATTTAGTTTTCTACAACAGATAGTGTTAGGAGTTTTAACATAAAAAAAACTTCCACGTGTCAATTTTAAAATATACTAAAATATTATAGTTCCCTTATGTTTTCTAGGAGGAGTTACACATTGATCCAGTAGCTTTTAGTCCTAACCAGGCATACCCTCAGGACACATATATTTAACTTTGAGAATCATAACTTTACACAACAAAATTCAGACTTCTGTTAAATGTACCAGACCTTTCACTATATTAACCTATATCTACTCTCAGATCCTTTCACCATGGCCTGCCCTTCCAAACCACACACTGCTGTCATAACACACTCTCCCTGCTGGTGTAACAATTGTGACCCATACGTTTCACCCCTCTATGCCTTCACGTGGTTCCCCCTATATGGAGTGTCCTGTGTCCACCCTTCACTAAATACATCTCCTCCTGCCCTTATATCTCCAGAAAGCCCTATTATTTAAGTCATAAAACTTTTCATACCCTCTTGGTTTGTGTGTGGTGTCATTGGTCTTGACATCTAAACCAAATTTTGGGTAGGAGCCCTTCCTGCTTCTGCTGGGTGATTACAACACAAGGTAAGGTACAACATAAGGTAAACATTTAGTATATAGAAGGAAAAGAAGATGATGAATTGGATGAGGAAATAAGGCAGAGGGTGGAATCATGAATGATTCTTCTATTTCTGGCTTGACTCACTTGCTGTATGATGGGCCATTCTTGGCAGCAAGGAATAGAAGAGGAAGAGCACATTTGAGTAGCATGTATACACTGAAAATTTTAAACAAATTGCAATAAAAGTACATGTGGGCTATCCAAATGGAAGTTGTAGAAGACAACTGAATATCTAGATCTAGAGCACAGGAGAGAATCTTGGGTGGAACAACAGATTTAGGAAATTACATTATAGACAGTAATTAAAGTCCTGGGAATGTATGGCACTAGGGAGAGTATTTGCAGTATAGTGACTACTGAGCTGAGATATACTCAATCCTTCATAGAAAGGATTTTAGTCCCTCTTTGAAGTGTTCCCCCTAGGTTTTCTCTGAACATTAAATATATTTAGATTTTATCAAGTACTATAGTCAGAATATCTGTGTCCCTCCAAAATTTGTATGTTGAAATCCTAACCCCTAAGGTTACGGAAGTAGAAGGTGGGGCCCTTGGGAGGTGATTAGCTCATGAGAGCTCCACCCTCATAAATGGAAAAGTGCCCTTATAAAAGTGGCCCCAGGGAAAGCTCACCCAATCCACCAGGTGACTTTAGAGTGAGAAGGTTGCTGTCTATGAGGAATGGGTTCTCACCAGATGCTGAATCTGCTGGCTTCTTGATTTTGGACCTTGCAGGCTCCAGAAATGTGGGAAATATGTTACTGTTGGTTATAACCTACCAGTTTATGGTATTTTGTATGGCAGCCTTAATGAACTAAGATAGTATGGATCTTTCTGAGAGTGTGATTTTTGCCTGTCTACCTTCCTACAAGTTTTCATGGACAAGGATGACATATATTCAACTTCATGAGCTGGCTCTGACCCTGCTGTACAGTGGGCACTCTGTATGCTTTGTTGAGTGAACGAAGAAATATTTTTGAAGTGAAATTTATGATAGTAACTGTTGCAACCCTTTCTTTTAAATACTGTAAAAGAAACCTCTCTAGTAATAATATGGTCAGAATTCTTAATTTTACCTCATATAAAAAGTGACTTTAAAATAGTTAAAATTA
The DNA here is from genome assembly GCF_006542625.1 of Nomascus leucogenys. Classification (NCBI taxonomy): domain Eukaryota; kingdom Metazoa; phylum Chordata; class Mammalia; order Primates; family Hylobatidae; genus Nomascus; species Nomascus leucogenys. Next base: position 43,022,935 of record NC_044400.1, read on the forward strand.
TAGGCTGTATTCATTTTAAAGAGCATTATAAGAGATTCTTAAAGAGGAAAAAAAAAAACAGTAAAAAAGGACCAAAAGAACAGCGCAAAAAGGAAGTAAAATTTTAAAAAGAAGCCTAGAGAAAAAGAAAAGTGAGAGAGTACCCTCCCATCCTCCCCCCCACCCCCCACCCCCCCATACACACACATATGCACAAACTCTCTCTGTGAAAGCTCCCAAGTGAAAAGAAGATGTAGGGAAATTCACACAATATCTCAAGGCTGTGTAGAAATGGAAGAGGAAAGAGAGTTTACACAAATCATAAGAGAATGACTGGGGCAGGAGAGGAGCCAGAAAATTTAAATGTGAAGCAGGCCCAAGAAATATAACTATATTTGCTGATAAAGGGACAGTGGGCTTCAGGTGGGCAGTAAGATAAGTTGAATGCATTATTATGTGTGTGTGTGATGTGAATAAGTAAGTAAAAGCTGAGCTTTTTACTACTGAGGATAAGTCATAAGTTGCTAAATTTTTATTAGAGTAGATTTGTGCAGTGTATTTCCCATCCCTGGACCATTAAAATTGTGAACTCAAGGATATTTGCCTTCTATAAGCCCCTTCATGCACAGAGTGATAATAAAAATAACAAAAAGAATGAAAAGAAAATAAGAATCAAAATAATAATATAACATTTTTGAGTCATGGATGGTCCAGAAACTCAGTTGTATTAGGAAAATTATATATATATCGTTAGTGTTTGTTTTGTTCTGTTTTGTTTTTTGTTTTGTTTTGTTTTGTTTTGTTTTAATGTCACAGAGTGATTCCTATCTTGAGCACCACCGTACTCAGTTGGGAGGAAACTGTTTTAGTCTTTTTGATATTTCTTCCAGTCTAACACCAGGGGATCAAGAATCTAATAAAGTGTCAAGGAGTGAAGGGAGAGGAAAGGAAAGCCCATGAATGTCAGTCATCAGTTCCCACAGTTGGCGTCTGAGGTACCCACCATCCTGCACCTAAGTCAGTTCCTAGTCTGACAGCTCAGAGGAACCCTCTGTTCTTAGATGCGCAGCGCTCTCATTTCCATAGCTGACCACAATAATTTTCTTTTAGACTCAAGGGGAATCCTTCTACTTTCAGATTATGTGTCAAAGTATCTTGTCTCTACCCTGAATTTTCTCTTCCCTCTGAGAAAAAAGAAAACAAGAAGTCAGGAGAACTATGACTAGTTCTTTTAGTTCTTAAGGCAATAAACATTGTGTTAGATGATGCCTGGCCAGTAAACTACGAGGGAGAAAAGATTATCATCTCACAAGTTATTATACCAAAAAATACCTTGCCACATACTTGTTGTTACTTGCATGCTTACGGTATGCCGGCCACTGAGATAATCACTTCATGCTTGCTAGGTGTTGGGTGCTATTGCTTATGAACAAAATCTCTTGTATTGAATGAGAAAAAATTACCAGGAGTAGTTAGTACAGATAATATGGTTTAAATTTATTGAGTTCAAATACAAGTGTACAGAGAAAGGTCACCCACAAATTGAGGAAAGGCAGAGAGAGCAAGGAAAAGGAGAAGAATGTCTGCAGGAGTATAGCAAATTGAAGGCATAGTTAAAATGTGAACAAGTGGAGCCAAGGCCATAGCAAAGACTGAACTAAGAACAAACCACACTTGATAGTCCTGGAAATGGAAGAGTTCAGAATACACCACTCAACATGACTGCTTTGGCATACTGATTATGTTGAGCTGAAGGCACTTGAGAAACAGCAGATGCAGGAAGGGCTCTCTGACCTCCCATTTTCTGCCTAAAAGCAGGTCGTAAAATGTTCCATGAGAAAGGTGACTCCTGTAGGAAGAAGAAGACATTCTTATCACCAGAGTCTGGAATTCAATATCATAATGAGCCTGTACAAACAAACCTACCAAAGCAAGATTTCTCTTCCATTAGTTTTCCCCATATATGCCCTTTTAACTGACCCACACTTTGCTACCACTAGCCCAAAGCTCTTCATCTTGTCACATCATCACAATTTATTGTTCTTTGTGTAAAAATGTATATAAGCTTTTGGCTTCTGTGGGTCTTCATTTTTCTTTTGGAGATCCCTGTGTACATGTAAAAATATTATATGTTAAAGTTGTCTGCCTTTCTCCTGTTGATCTGTATTATATCAGTTTAATTATTGGGCCAGTTTTTTGCCCCCTGCAATAACAGGGATCTCTCCTTGATGTAGTGGGAAAAGTTATATGTCAATTAAGTCAATAGAAACCAGTAAAAAGAGTATTTTGTAAAAATATGCAGCTTAGATAGTTAAAACTTGGGACAGAATCTGGGATGAACTTTTTAGGGAATTGTATTCCCCCAACAAAGAACAATATAAGTAAAGAAAGAATTTGAGTTATTAATAAAGAAAGTAAATTAGGTGTTTACTAGGAAACTTCTCTTCTGGAGACCTGTTTTGTCTACTGATGGCCCTTTTAATAGGCCACGTTCATAAACTAAATATTTCCTGGGTCCACACTTCTTCAATGTCCTTTCTGATGCTATTATTGCAAGGAAGAAAACCCTGAAGGCAAAGGAGGTTGAGCTAATACATTATATGAAATAAGTGTATTTGACTTTCACAATGGGCCCTATGAGTTCTTAATTTTCCCATTTCATAAAAAATTAAACTAAAAAGTAGAAAAATAATGTAATTTGGCCTGTTGAGAAAAATGTAGTATTGCATAAAAATTTAAAACTTTGGTGTGAAATTCTTAGAGGACTAAGATAAACAGTAGGCTATGGACAAAATATACTTCACTAATTGTCTGTTGAACACTTATTTTCACCTTTCTCATTACTTAAGATACAAAACATGTCAATAATTAATAAAATTTGTTTTAGAACTCTCCCTTTCTGAGATAAAATGGGGGACTAGGCATGATTCTGGTCATTAAAAAGGAAATCAAAGACTATAAGAGATCTCTGGGAAAGTTTGGTTCTTCCTGTTTATATCAACTTATTTTTCATCTTGCCTGGAATATGCAGTGAAAGGCTGGAAGAGAAATAATATCAAAGCAGAATGACAAATAGAACCTAGCCCACTAATGACATTAAAAAAACCCAGCTATATCATCCCAAGCCTAACTCTCTCAATTTTGTGTTATGTGGGAAAAAAAAAAAGGAAACTATCTTTCCTTAAACCACTACAGTTAGTTTTCTGTTATAATTGCCGAAGCCACTCTTACCTATTAAGGAACTTTATATCTGGAAGGGAGTTTTGCAAGTTCTGAAAATGAGGAAATGGCTTAATGATGGTGTGAGACTTTGGGCAGAAACATCACAAGCTGGAAAACTAGCAACCTTTGTTATATAACAGAAAACATCAACCTGTTGCCTGCCAAATGCAGCAGGAAGCCACAGTAAGCAAAATCGAGAGTGTTGCAGTGTGCTGGTCTCTTCTTGCTGCCTTCAGCAAAGTCCTGAGGGAGTGGGCTGAGCTTTGGTTTATGCTATGTAGCTGGCAGGCAGCAATGAAGACAACACAGCTTTGCTAAGGAAAAAAGACAGCCTTTTAAGTAGGAGCTTTCAGAGGTGAAAAGAGGCAATGCCTTAAAATGAGGTGGTTGTGAGAGGTGGCTGCAGAGAGAGACTAAGCAAAAGATGAAGCAGGAGCCCCTGCCTTTCCCTAGTAACTTCCTGGAAATGTCTCGTTCTGTGGCCAAGATAATGTAAACTGTACCGTATCTATCCCCAGAGTCTATTGTTTTTACTGGTTTTCAGTAAAAAACACTCTTAATTATGTTTAAAGATATGAGCATAGCACAAAAGCAGATAGGTGAGTAGGAGAATTACATGCTTAAAAACTATATCCTGATACAAGTATTAGCAGTGGTTTTTGCACACAGGATTGACCACAATCAAATGGAAACAAACAAAAGAGCTTGCTGAGGAAACAACTGCCATAGAGTCTCCAGGCTTGAGTGGCCACAGCCAGGATCATTCAATTTCTAAACTGTACCTGGACTCCCTGGGATTGACTTAGGAAGCTTTGCATCCCTAATAGCATTATACTATTCAATGTCCATCGTTTTTCTGGCTCTGTAGGACAATGTCCAAGGGGATTCTCTCAAAAAGGCAGAAACGGGGCTGCAAAATTGACTAATTAGGAAACATGCTTCGTTACCAGAGCAAGGCGCTTTCCCACTTTTTTCCAAGGATTCTATATTTTCTATTTGCCAGTGTCTGTTGTGTTCTTTTTCTTTCCTAATTTTTGAGTGGAAATTCATATTACTGTCACCTTATTCATCCTCCTGCCTATTGAATTTATTGAGAGAGGATGCCTTAGTCCATTTAGGCTGCTATAATGGAACCGTAAAGTTTATAAACAACAGGAAGTTTTTGCACCCATTTTTGGAGGCAGCAAAGTATAAGATCAAAGCACCAGCAGATTTAATGTCTGCTAAGAGTCCCTTCCTCATAGATAGTACCTTCTATGTGTCCCCACATGGTGGAAGGACCAAACAGACTTTCTCAATCGTCTTGTATAAGGGCACTAATGCCGCTTATGAGGACAGATACCTCGTGATCTAATCACCTCCTAAAGGCCCCACATCTTAATACTATTATACCGGGTGTTAGGTTCCAACATGTGAGTTTGAGGGAGACACCACATTCAGACAACTGCAGAGGATAACTGGCCTTCAGTGTCTAGGTTGCTGGACCATGAGAAACCACAGCTAGAGATGATGAAGAGAAATGCAAAGCACTAAATAATCCTTGATTCTGAAGTGAATGCAGAAACCAAAAGAAACTTAAGAGGTGGGTAAATGTATGTGATATACAATGCAGTGGATGTATATAGATGCTGGTCAATCAAGATAAACAGAGGCAGACACTGCTAGTAGCTTACTCAACACCAAATCTCCCCCATTCCTTACTCACAGAACCTCTAGTCTGTTCAAGGAAGCATGTGCCTACCTAAAATCTATATTCTACATCTGCCTTTGCTATGAAGTAAGCTCACGCGATGATGATCTGGACCAATAAGAGCTGAGAAAGAATGCACTCAAAAGTTCTGTGGAAATTTTTATTTCCTACTGTTGTTATTATCCCTCCCTCTAGGCTGCTTTCTTCTGCTTCTTCCTGCCTAGAAATCTACCATGAGATGTGAAGTGAGCAGCAATCATTCAACCTTGAGAATTAAATCAGAAAGCTACATTGGGCATTAACATTGATGATCTGGTGAAGTTGTGAAGTTGCTATACCTGCTCTAATCTCCCTAACTCTGCATTTCTTATGTGGAAAAATTAAACTGCTATTTTGTTGTCACTATAGTCATGTTTCTTTCTTTTTTTTTTTTTTTTTTTGAGACGGTGTTTTGCCGTCACCCAGGCTGGAGTGCAGTGGCCTGATCTCAGCTCACTGAAGCCTCCATCTCCTTGTTTCAAGTGATTCTCATGCCTCAGCTCCCCTAGTAGCTGGGACTATAGGCACCTGCCACCCCGCCTGGCTAATTTTTGTATTTTTAGTATGGACAGGGTTTTACCAGGTTGGCCAGGCTTGTCTTGAACTCCTGACCCAAGGTAATCCGCTGCCTCAGCCTCCCAAAGTGCTGGGATTACAGGTGTGGGCCACCACTCTCGGCCATGTTTCTATTTCATGTAGCTGAATGCAATCCTTACTGGTTAACCTTGGATGTAGTAAAAGTTGTGGATGTCAATGGAGAACTTGACTTTGTAGAAGATAAAGATAGATCATCCCCAGATAGAACAAATGTTTCTATAGGATATTATAATATAAGATCAGCTTAGAGATAGGGAACTCGCAAGGGTTGCTTGTGTGTCTGGAAGAATGAGAAATGGAAAAATGCAGAAAAGTTAAACAAGGGAATTCAGTAGGGCAACAAGAGTTCTTCAAATTAAGATAAATGAAAGTAGAAATAAAAAAGAGAAATTATGAAATGGTTGTCTAAAATGTATGAAAAAGAACTTTAGGGAATATAAATACAGTTACTTGTGTTAGGTTGGCTTAGCTAACTTGCTCCAATTAGGTAACATATTGACATTAGAATCTAAAATAAAATTATGAGCTCTACCCAGTCTGCATCTAAATGTGAGGGATGGGGTACCTCCAGCATATCTAGGTTCCCAGTCATTGAGGACTATCACATTTCAAGGTCTTTTTTTGTTTTTGACTTAGTGTCCCCTAAACAAGGTCTTCACCTGCTCTTAGTACAGTCTCACAGAAGTGCAGAGGATGGAGATAAGTTCATAAATAAAACAAAAATGCTAATCAACACTTGAAAGACATATCAGAAAACAACTAATAAAAATGTTTCCAAAAAAACATCATTTATTATAAAAGGAGAGTTTTAAAAGTAAATAAAATTTTTAAAAATTCTATAAGTACCTATATTATTTAATTTGTTAAATTTTATCTTAGTTGCTATAGACATGGTTTCAGAGGAAGTCTATATATTTCAGAAGATTATGGAAAGATGTCAAGTATTTTTTGAACCCATACATGAATTATTAATTTTTAGAGCATGTAAACTAGAGGTCAATGCTGAAGAGCTTCTATGCAATTTTAAGATCTGGTTTTGAAGATTTTAAGATGAAGTTTTTTCCGTGTGTGTGTGTGTGTGTGTGTGTGTGTAGAATTTGTGTATTATTCTATAATATTTTAGCAAAATCCATTTTGTTGAAATGGTAGCTTACTATTATAAACATAATAGTTGTAGATAAAGTTATGTCTTTTTAGATAAAAATTTAGATCAAAGAAGAACCCAATAGTTGAGAACGATTTTCTTTATCTAATTTTGCTTTCTATGCCTCCTAATTGAGCAGTGGTAGGGAAGAGGTGTGAACCGTGTGTTGCAGGGGTAGGAAGGGCAATGACATTTTGAGATACCAGAAAAGAGAGAACTGCATAATACAAAGTAAAAATGAAGCTGAAAAATGTCAAACAGACAAAGATACTAAACCTCATTTGCTTCAGCTTGTCAAACTCAATTTCATCTACTACATGTAAAAAATCTTTTGAAAAATAATTAAATTCAAGAGGCTGCAAGGTCTAAAAATGATTCCTGAAGTTACCAGAATTCTTAATAAAAATTTCAAGGGGTATGGATGCATCTGGATGGCACAGAAAGCTCAAGCTTTATATCTGGATTAAAAAAGAACTACAAAAGTAGCAAGAGAGGCCTCACCTCACACAGTCACTACAGTGCCAAAGAATAATTGAAACTATGAATGGAGGACAGGGGTGGAGTAAGGTTTAAGGCCAACACTTTTCTACTTATAATTTTATTGTATTAAGAGATCAATTCCAAGAAACTGATGTTTTCCAAGGAAGTAGACTACTTTGTTTCCTAGAAATCTTTTTTTTTAAAATTTCTGTTGCGATAAACACAGTGATAAAGGAAAAGGTCACACAGAAAGAAAAGTTTGGTCACGTTGAAAATAATATTTAATTCCCTCATAGATTTCCTTAGAAAGGGCCCTACTTGGTAATGATGTGTAGCAACATAGAAAAGACAGTAGATTCATCACAGCTGCATAAAGCAGTGTTTCCCAAGCTGAGATCTTTGGACAAATGGTCATATTGGTTATGAAATATTTAAAATATTTAATTTTGGTTGGCAAATGGCTTCTGTTCCATGTCCCCTGAGTAGTCTCCTGCTAATTTAGTTGTGAAGTCTTGGAATTTCTGGTGAGACAGAGTCTACTCAAACCAAAGGATATTGGTTTTCTTCACAGAAATGTGTTTCCTGCTCCCCAAATCTTGTGCTCACATAGATAATACTGCCCAAAGCAGAAGTATTGTGTTTTTGGTTTTCGTTTTTAAGTTGACACAAAAAAAACTATATAGACTAGCAAGACCACTCACCTGTTCTGAAAACCAGCTATGTGCCTGTCTGACCATCAATTATATATAACTAGCACAAAATTACCACAGAGCCATTCTAATAATTTTCTGCAAGATTGAATGATGCATCTTTTCCAGATAGAACACACTTGACAGCCCCAGCTTTGGGCCTCTCTGGGGACGATGGCTGCAATATTTTGTAACTGAGCAATACCCTTTGATTACATTGCACATATTTATATGTGAATTTTTAAGAGTAAATTATACCAAGTAATCGCCAAGAATGAGAAGAGTTATTTTCTAATGTTTAGTAAATAAGTCTGGCTGCCCGTAGATAGGCAAGTCCAAATGCTGAAATGGCAATTGTCCTGCTCTCCTACTGAATTATTCTGGTGGTTATAAAGACAAAACTCATTTGCTCAATTTAACAAACATGGACTTGGCAGAAAATAGATCGCACATTCAAAAGGTTTACAAGAAGATAGTTTCATGAAGAGAGTATTTACAAACATGTTTGCACAAGGATAAGAGAAATAATAAGGAACGACAAAGTACACTGGGACTAGAAAGAGCAAGGGACAATTACTTCCCCTAGACCTGAAGGGGTAAATGGGGGAACAATGTTACCAGAGCTCAGCAGGACACAGGGCTATGAAACAAGAGTCAACCATGGGTCTGCAGCTGTGGCTGGCATAGAAGGAGTCAGAAAAATAACCCCCCACATCTGACTTTCTACTAGATTCTCAATCTTCAATCAGTCTAAACACAACTGGAAGCCAAAAGGCAAATGGACACAGGTGATGCAGCCCATAGATCGCTCTGCAGGAGCCCAAATTTGGGCATCAGTGAGCAGCAAACAAACCTGGAGGGGAAAACAGAGAAGTGTGCTAGTCATTTGTTTTCTCTCGGATTCTCAGGCTGCTGATAGATAAGCAGAAGTCATTGAGTGGGACTTCCCAGTAAAGCTCTTTTGGGGTGATACTCAGCAGGCAGGTGCATTTTGCCTTCCCAATCTTTTTAATTTCTTGCTGAATTATAGATGTGATGGCTGGCTTTGCAGCCATTGTTTTTCAACCATGAGTTAATCTTAAGCTAGAAGCTACTAGCTAATAATGTCAAAGCAAATAAAAAGTATAAACTTCGAATATTGTCGATACCACGAGGCCACAATAGCAGCCATCGAAAACTGAAATTTGGACTTAATTACATCAGAGGAAACAAATCTCTGTTCTATTTAAATTAATAATATTCAGGCTTATTGTTCATATAGATAAATACAATTACTAGTTGATATTAGCCACTTTTATCTCCAGAGAGTCATCACAAAAATATGAGACTTGTTTTAAACTCTACTCAGAAAGTTAGAGAAGAATCAAATAAATGAAAAAATGTTCTTTTTTTCTATGAAAGTGAAGTCATGATTGCAAAAGTCTCAATTATTTTCTCAAATAATGTATATATAAGGCAAAATTCCAATGAAAATAGAAGATATTTTTAACTTGAGAGAAATTCTTTCCAAAATTAATTTGAAAGAAAAAATTAAAATGAAATAGGTAAGAAAAAACTTAAAAATATATAATAAGAGGTTCTTACCCTATTGTAAATTAAAATAACTGACATGTAATATGAATCTATAATACATAAGCATGATGATACTGGTAAATTGACCTACCATTGAACAGCACTGTTCTAAAACAGATTCAAGTATATATATCTTTAATTGATTATAAAGGATCTCCTCCACGGAAAAACGAATAAAAATTATAATGTTATGTTATCTTACTATGACCTTAGAATTTCTCATAACTACTATCCTGAGTCTGTTTCCATTTGGACATCATTTAAGACAGACAATTTGGACACCAGTTTAGTTAAATCCAGCCTTGGTGCATATATATATATATGAGATGAAGTCTTGCTCTGTCCCCCAGGCTGGAGTGCAATGGCATGATCTCAGCTCACTGCAACCTCCATCTCCAAGGTTCAAGCGATTCTCCTGCCTCAGCCTCCTGAGTAGCTGGGATTACAAGAGTGTGCCACCATACCTGCTTAATTCTTATTTTTAGTAGAGATGGGGTTTCACCATATTAGCCAGGCTGGTCTCGAACTCCTGACCTCAGGTGATATGCCAGCCTCAGTCTCCAAAAGTGCTAGGATTACAGGTGAGAGCCACCGTGCCCGGCCTGGTGCACCCATATTTTTGAATCAAGAGCATTGACATAAATGCTCTTGTTGAAACAAAAACACAGCCCTATAATATGAAGTCTGTCCCTACCAACTTCCACTTGTAGAAACAGAACATTATCTCTTAAACAAGTACTGCTGGGAAAACTTCTCTTCACTAAGAACTGGGTCAAGGAGAGCTGCTTCCATTGGAGGCTGTTCAAAATATCACTCTCCAAGGAGATATAATTCGAAAAAGGCAACAAATTTGGGTACTAAACAGGCATGATACTAACTAGTTATATAATCTACAACTTTGAAGCCAATTCATCAGCTATGCATACAGAAAACCTCGAAGTTCAGGGTCATCTCTTGCCTGAGGGCAGGTGCCCAAGGGTTATTAATAAGAATGAATGCACCAACATTAACTTAGGGCAGAGCACCACACTTTGTGAGTAAAAAACTTTGATTACAATATTTCTGCAGAACTTGCAAAGTCTAAATATCAGGAAAAATGTTCCAAACCACAAACTTACTCTGAAAAAAAGAAAAAGGAAATTGAATGGAATTAAACACAGAGGCAATTACTGATGATGTTATTTGGATAAATTCAAACACTTCACAAAGGTACACAAAATGTCTGCTCATTGTTTTTCCTGTTGCAAAATAAATATGTATAGGCAGAGATAATTAATTTTATACAATCTTCAGAAATTACTATTGATTCTTTCAAAGTGAGTTATTTAGAATTTACAATATCAATACCACCCGAGAAGAAAACTTTTGCCTTTATCTCTAGAGCAATATTTACAAGCTGAAATACCAGTTTTAAGCACACAGATAAATATCTGCGTACCTGAGTGTCAATACTAGGGACGATATTAGAAAACTCTAGTTGGCAGACTCTGATTATTCTATTGTTTCGCCACTGTAAAATTACAACTTTTAATACCGATTTGTAGAAATTTTCCTCTTGAGAATTCTGTGGTTATAAACTAAGGAAAAGGAATTATACCACCATGAAATTCAGAGGAAAAAAAAGAACACCATGCTAATACTTGCATATAGAGTGTATTAGTTTGCTAGGGTTGCTGTAAACAAATTACCACAATCTCAAAGCAACAAAAATTTATTATCTTACAGTTCTGAAAGGTAGAAGTGAAGAATCAACGTGATATCAGGGCGTGCTCTCTCTGATGGCTCCGGGGGAGAATCCTTCCTTGATTCTTCCAGTTTTTTCTGTTCTCTGGCAATCCTTGGCATTTGTTGGTTTGTAGATGCATCTCCCTGGTCACAAGGCCATCTTCTCCCTGTGTGTCTTCACATTGTATTTCTTCTGGGAGTGTCTGCTTCTGTGTCTGAATTCCTACTTTTTATGAAGACAGCAGTCATATTGGATTAGGACCTATCCTAAGGACCTCATTTGTAATTGGATTATCTTTGTAAAGACCCTATTTCCAACTAAGGTAGCATTCTGAAGTACTGGAAATAAAGGACTTTAACAGACCTTTTTTGGGGAAACACAATTCAACATATACCATAGACTGAGCACAAACAGCATATTTATTTTTAACTTAAAATAAAAGATAACACGAGGAAGATAAATACTTCAAGGGGTTTTCATCATCAAGATCCTGCATTATATTTTAACATAGCAAATGGAAATGCTTGAGTCTTTCGATGAATAATACTAGATCAATGCAAAAGTTAATTGCTGTTTCTGCAATTACTTTTAATGACAAAAAGTATGATTTAAAGAATTAGGTATGTCTTCAATGTCAGTACAGAAAGTATTTACCTCACTTCTGTGAGCACTATTCTGAAATTATCATTTCAAGTTATTGAAAATGAGCCAAAATCGACAAAGTGAATTTAACAAAGTTAAGTGAAAATTGTGCACATTAATCCAAAAATCAACTACAGAAATGTGCGAGCTGAGTGACAGAAAGCAGTTATAGTTATTTTGAAAAGAACTTAAAATTTCTGCAACTACAAATTCAGTATAAGACAATAGGGTCTGGTAAATACAATGTTTTAAATAAATGCACATTAAACTAATTCATTAAAAATATTAGGGCATAACATTGGAACTGAGTGTCAACAACTATGTATTACATCAAAAAATGAGTACCACCTCTATTCCCACATCTCTGTTATATGCTACAGAGAATGCAAAGGGGAGGAAGACTGATATTTACCCAAAGAGATAATAATCACTGTGGGATACAGTGGGGTGCTGGGAAGTAGAGTGAGGTGTCAAGTACACAGTAGTAAGAATACAAGGTAGAATTAAGATGCATAGTGTAAGAGAGAAGGAAGTGCCATGTGAATTTAAAAGAATGCATTAATAAGGCAATTTGGAAAAAATTAGGATATATTATATGAAAGACCTCTGTGCTTAGAATTCACTTATTGCTAAAAGGTTTCCTTTACCCTAAAATAAATTAGCCCACCTCCTAATTCTTTCTTACTGTACTATAGCATCATATATGTAACATTTTTAAACAAATAGTCATTGAAATATTATTTGAGTACTTCCTATGTGCTGTGATTAAAACAGTAGTTAATATGACATAAACATATTTCAGTGAGAAAGAATAATATTAAACAAGCACTTCTAACTGTAATGAATATGCAGGACATTTTGAGGAAAGGAACAGGAAGACATCATCCAGTCTGAGGTAACAACAGGCTTCACCAACAAGTGGAGTAATAGTGATTAAGTGGTAGGATAAACTCCTGAAAGTCTTAATAAAAATTTGCTTGGAGTGGTGTTACTGGGAATAAATAACCAGGAAAGATGAGGTGATCACACAGGGGAATGTCTGGACTTGGCTGAGATAATAGAAGTGAATATTTGAAGTAGGGAGTTATTCAGGGTCCTGCCAGGAAACAGAAGGAATACTAAAATTAAATAACTTTAATTAGTTGCAAAAACTAATACAGGAACTATTTACGAGGTATAGGTAGGTTTTAGGGAAACCAATAACAAGTAGTACAGTATCTGAGGACTAGAAACAGAGGGAAGCTATTATCACACTGTGCCTGGAGGAACAAAGAGACAGATATCTATATGAAGATGGCTGAGTAAAAGGATCTGCAGTCATCGATAGAGGAATAAAGCCAACCTTAGAGGAATAACACCAACCTAAAGTGACCCCGTAGAGTAGGAACCAGAGGAATTAGAACTCCACCTTCCTCTTCTCTGATCTACTGTATTAGTCTGTTCTCATGATGGTAATAAAGACATACCTGAAACTGGGTAATTTATAAAGGAAGGAGGTTTAGTTGACTCATAGTTCCATATGGCTGCGAAGGCCTCATAATCATGGTGGAAGGTAAATGAGGAGCAAAGTCTCTTCATACATGGTGGCAGCCAAGAGAGAACATGTGCAAGGAAACTCCCCTTTTTAAAACCATTAGATCTCGTGAGATTTATTCATTATCATGAGAACAGCATGGGAAAGACCCATTCCCATGATTCAATTACCTCCCAGTAGGTCCCTCCCACATTACGTGGGTATTATTACAATTCAAGGTGAGATTTGGGTGGGGACACAGCCAAACCACATTATTCCACAATGGCCCCTCCCAAATATCATTTCCTCACATTTCAAAACTAATCATGCTTTCCCAACAGTCCTCCAAAGGCTTAACTGATTTCAACATTAACTCAAATGTTCATAGTCCAAAGTCTCATCTGAGACAAGGCAAGTCCCTTTGGCTTATGAGCCTGTAAAATCAAAAGTAAGTTAGTTACTTCCTAGATACAATGGGAATACAGGCATTGGGTAAACACACCCATTCCAATTGGGAAAAATTGGCCAAAATGAAGGGGATACAGGCCCCACACAAGTCTGAAATCCAATGGGGTAGTCAAATATTAAAGCTCCAAAATGACCTCCTTTGAATCCATGTCTCACATCCAGGTCACACTAATGCAATAGGTGGGTTCCTATGGTCTTGGGCAACACCACCCCTTTTGCTTTGCAGTGTACAGGCCCCCTCGTGGCTGCTTTCACAGGCTGGCATTGAGTGTCTGTAGCTTTTCCAGGCACACAGTTCAAGTGGATCTACCATTCTGGTGTTTGGAGGACAGTGGCCCTCTTCTCACAGGCCCACTAGGCAGTGCTCCAGAGGGGACCATGTCTGGGGGTTTGCACCCCACATTTCTCTTCTGCACTACCCTAGCAGAGGTTCCATGAGGGCTCCACCCCTGAAGCACACCTCTGTCTGAACATCCAGGCATTTTTGTACATTCTCTGAAATGTAGGCAGAGGTTCACAAACCTCAGTTGTTGTCTTCTGTGCACCTGCAGGCTCAATACCATGTGAAAGCTGCCAATGCTTAAGGCTTGCTCCCTCTGAAGCCATGGCCCAAGCTGTACCAAGACCCCTTTTAGCCACAGCTGAAGCAGCTGGGACACAGGGCACCAAGTCCCTAGGCTGCACAGAGCAGGGGGGCCCTGGACGGAGCCCAAGAAACCATATTTTCCTCCTGATCTCTAGGCCTGTGATGGGAGGGGCTGCCACAAAGGTCTTTGGGTTGCCCTGGAGACATTTTCTCCATTGTCTTGGTGATTAACATTTGGCTCCTCATTACTTATGCAAATTTCTGAAGCCAGCTTGAATTTCTCCTCAGAAAATGGGTTTTTCTTTTCTATTGCATGGTCAGGCTGTCAATTTTTCAAACTTTTATGTTCTGCTTCCCTTTTAAACGTAAGTTCCAATTCCAAACGATATCTTTCTGAATACATAAAACTGCTTCTAACAGTATTCAAGTCAACTTTTGAACATTTTGCTGTCTAGAAATCTCTTCTGACAGATGCCCTAAATCATCTCTCTCAAGTTCAACATTCCACAACCCTCTAGGGCAGGGGCAAAATACCACCAGTCTTTTTGCTAAAACATAGCAAGAGTCACCTTTGCTTCAGTTCCCAAGGAGTTCCTCATCTCTATCTGAGACCACCTCACCCTGGACTTTATTGTCCATATCATTAACAGCATTTTGGTCAAAGCCATTTAACAGGTCTGTAGGAAGTTCCAAATGTTCCCACATCTTCCTATCTTCTTCTAAGCCCGCCAAACTGTTCCAACCTCTGCCTGTTACCCAGTTCTAAAGTCACTTTCACATTTTCAGGTATTTTTACAGTAGCATCCCACTCTACTGGTACTAATTTACTATATTAGTCTGTTCTCACACTGTTAATAAAGGCATATCCAAGACTGGGTAATTTATACAGGAGAGAGGTTCAATTCACTCACAGTTCCACATGGCTGTGGAGACCTCACAATCATGGTGTTAGGTTAATGAGGAGCAAAGCCTTGTCTTACATGGCAGCAGGCAAGACAGCACGTGTGCAGCAGATCTCCCCTTTATAAAACCATCAGGTCTCGTCAGACTTGTTGACTATCACAAGGAAAACATAGGAAAACCTGCCCTCATGATTCAATTACCTCCCACCAGGTCCCTCCCAGGACATGTGAGAATTATTACAATTCAAGGTGAGATTTGGGTGGGGACACAGCCAAACCATATCATCTCCTGTCAATGCCTGCTGTCATCCAAAAAGCAAAGGAACCCATGGATGCAGTTCATATTGATTCATCTCCTAGGGGACAGAAAATTGGACAATGATGAAGAGTGACTGTGGAGCGACAGTGATCTCTCCACTATGAAGTAATAGAAGAAAAGATGTTTTGTTGTATAGAGATCAATATTCTTGAAAAATGCAGGCACTAGATAAGGAAGATGAGAAAATATGGATGTTAAAGGACTTTACACAGTGCCTCAAGCACAGTAAGTACTCAATTAGTGTAACCTATTGTTATTAACATTATAATTGTTATTATCATTTTAAAAGAAGATTGCCATTGCCAGAAATGAGATGTTAAAGAAACTAGACATGTCATCTGGCTGGGTGTCTCCCAGGATGTTATTAGGGATTTATGTAGATATAAAGCCTGATCGTAGAGCTAAAGTTTCCAGTGAATGAAGAAATATTAACAGAACAGAGTAGATAACCAAAATGAGGGTAAGTCAGTGGTAAAGCTGGATGGATAAGTCTCAGAAAAGCAGAGATTTGCATAAGATGAGCCTTGGAAATCTGGTAAGAGTTTAGCTGGTAGAGATGATCAGGCAGACAAAGAAGCATATAAATTAGAAGAAACAAACGAATCAAAATTACAGACGTGTGTAAGATGCAGAAATGTGAACTAACCCGTTCTGGATGAATCATAGAATGTGAATAGAAAATACTGGAGGGGGGTAATATTCATGCAGTTCATTCCCCTGTTTTGCTGGGCTTTTAGTACCAATGTAAGGAATATTGACTTGGAAATGGAAAGTCTTTGAATGATTTTTGAGAAAGATAGCAACGTGATGAGGGTAAAATAAATTGCCTTAAGTGTAATTTGGAAGGAAGATCAGTTAGAATAATTACAGAAGAGACGATACACAGAATGAACCTTGATGAACTTGCAGAAATCAGACAAATGTTAAAGGGAGAGGATTCTGCACAGAGAGAACAGCATGTACAAAAGCACAGGGATGAGAATTATGACATTGAATTAGGGCAGGAATTTTCAAGCTTGGTACTAGTGATATTTTGGGTCAGATAATTATTTGTTCTGTGCTGTTCATTTTGGGATGTTTGCAGTATCTCTGGCCTCTACCAAAGAGATGCCAGTAGTACTCCCTTTTCAAGTTATGACAACAACAAAAAAATGGCTGTAAACATTACCTGTGTTCCCCATGGGTAGAGAGTGGGGAAAATAGCCTGTGGTCGAGAACCACTGAATTAGAGGAAATGCACATATTTAATGGAACCACAAAAGAAATTTTAGCAATGGATTGGCTAGAAATAGAGCTAGAAAAACAGATAGATAAAATATTTTAGCTTGCTTTGTTGAATATGTCTTGTTTTATCCTGGTGATTAGAAGAAAAGCAAGAAGATTTGTATTTTAGAAAGATTACATTGAAGGTGTGAAGGAGTGGTCTGTTGTCAGGGAGGCTGGCTAGAGGAAACTCCAGGAGTCCAGTTATGGTAGTGTCACTGAATATTTAAAGGGAAGAAATGGAGAAATAATGGAGGTTGAGGAGATTGAAATAATAAAATATGGGCGCCTGGAGCATTTGTATAAGAAAAAAATGGAGGAGTCAAGGATAATTTTGATTTCTAGCTTGGGTAACTGAATGGATGAAGGTGCCATGTATAAAGTGTGTTCTGCTGGACTGATAAGGAATAAGGAATAAAATGATGAATTCATTTTTGGTTACGTTTAATTAGATTAAACCAAATACAGCTGACCAATAGGTGAATAGATCCATATATGTTTGTCTTGAATACGTAGACTTAGAAACCAACAGTATCAAGAAGTGTTTATAATTAATCAAGATGAGGGCAAGGTACAAAGCTTAGAGAGAAATATTACTGAAGGAGCAAGTGGAAGAAGAAAACCTGGCAAAAGTGTTTCAAAATGAGTGCTCTACAACAAGACTATAGGAAAAAGTCAAGGGAAGTGATAATTTCAAGAATATTGACATAGGAGGCTGAGGTGGGAGGATCACTTGAAGCCAGGGGTTCAAGACTAGCCTGGACAACAAAGTGAGACTCCCATTTCTACAAAAAACAAAAAATTATTATTCAAGTATAGTGACATCTTCCTATAGTCCCAGCTCCTTGGGAGGAGCAGGAGGATCCCTTGAGCCCAAGAGTTCAAGGCTGCAGTGAACTATGATCACAACACTGCATTGAAACCTTGGCAACCAAGCAAGCCTCTGTCTCTAAAATAAATAAATACATAAATAAATATTGATGTAATAATGTTTTCAAATAATCAGTAAGACAAGTATCACAAAGGTAGGATTTTGCAGCAAAGCCATTGGTGACCTGACAAAGTTATTTTACTGAGAGAGTCCAACAGAGGGAATTAGAAGTGAGATTAGGAAAATGGAGTGTAGACTTTTATTTCCACATGTATGTATTTGAAAGCTAAAATGAAAGAGAGTGAGTAAAAGAAAATGTGGACAACTAAAGAAAGGGTAATAAGTATTTATAAGAAAGTGGAAGACAGAGTATAAGGGAAGAAATTTGTCTGGTCAGATGAGGGGCATCTATTCCTCTAGGACAAGGAAGGAGGGGACATAAAAATATGCAGAGGTTGGGCGCAGTGGCTCACGCCTATAATCCCAGCACTTTGGGAGGCCGAGGTGGGCGGATCACCTGAGGTCAGGAGTTCCAGATCAGCCCGGCCAACATGGTGAAACTCCTTCTCTACTAAAAATACAAAAATTAGCGGGGTATGGTGGCACGTGCCTGTAATCCCCGCTACTCAGGGAGTTGAGGAAGGAGAATCACTTGAACATGGGAGGCAGAGCTTGCACTGAGCTGAGATCGCGCCACTGCACTCCAGCTTGTAAAGGAAGACACTAGATAATCTTCTAAAGGTAATAGTAAATGTGGATTATATAAGGAACACAATAAAACATGATTTTGAAATTGTTCTGGAAAATAAGAAAGAAAATTGTTTTAGCACAGTAAATACAGACTCAAGCTTTGTTGGAGAACATTGAGAGCTGAAATAAATTTGTTGACAATGAAGTCACAATGACATTATTTTGTATAGTTAAATGGATTTTATCAGTGTTTCCCAACATTTCTGACATAGGAACAGAAGAGACAACCAGCCAGATTGATAAAGTTGTCTTTTTGTTTGTTTTTCCTGTAAAGTAGGGATAAAGGGAAGGGGATAAAACAGCTGACTCTAGTGAGAAATTGCTTGATTAGATAGTTCTTGGAAGAAAGGCTAGACTGTAAAGCAATGTAAGAAGAAAAAATACAAAAAAAAAGAGTAGATACATTGGGAAGAAGTGAATCTCTAAAATTACTGGATTTCTTGACTCCTGAAAGACTAGGAAAATTGAAGTGCTGTGAATCATCCTGGTGGATATTCCCCCAAAAATATATGCCTGGAATACAGGAAAGACAAAAAGTTGTTGACATAAGAATTATCTACGTATTTTTAATAATTAATGTTTTATGGGTGGATAAAATTATAAGAGAGAATGAGAAAGCACAAACCAGTGAAGGTTAATGTTAAGGGGAAATGCCTGTTAATTTCAAATGACAAAAATACAAATGACACAGAATAAATCTTTTTTTCATTAACATTTTGGATCTTGGTCTTTTGTTCCAGATGCAATGTAAGATATAGAGCTGCAAAATCAAAGAATAGGGTAAGAGGAAGAAAAAGAACTAGCAGAAGAAGAAAAGAAATTAGCAGGGGAAGCAACATAGGGGAAAACAAGTATTTCTCAGAGGTGGAATTAGCAGACGATACTGAGGAAGTTATTTGTGCTGTTCACGAACATTTTGTTCTCTACTCTTGGGCACATGATAAGATAGTACTTACCACCCCCCTCCCTTTAATTCAAGAATAGCCAACTGACTTACTTTAGCTAATAAAATGTGAAAAGAAGTAATGTGTCACTTCCAGGTGAAAGCTTTAAATGCAGGAACATGCTATACTCAATGACAATATTCCAGAAAAAAATCTGTTCTATCAGTCAGTGTCCAGAAGTGAGAACGGCATAGATAGATCAGATATCCCAGCTGGCCCCCACTGGACGTGGAGTGTGAAAATTATGCCTTTGTTTTGTTTAAACCATTGAGATTTTGTGTTGTTTGTTACGTAGCACAGCACAGCCTAGTCTAGCCTAAATATAATAAACGAACTGCAAGCAAGGGGTCAAGAAGAATGAGAGAAAAAAAAGTCCTAGGATATGATACCTATGCCAACGTTTTTTTCAATGATACCTATTACTTGTCAAAACTAAGACAAACTTTATATCAAGGGCTTTATATTTTCACCTTTCTTTGGTATTTAAATTTTTCATTGTATTATATTACTTCTCGAAGTTTGTCCAGTCTCAAGTTTGATAGTAAAATACTTTGCTATTGCTGAAAGTTTTCCTCCTTTTATCCTCTAACGTATTGTGGTTGCTGTAATTTATGGTGGCTGAAATGAAGTATGTTGACATAGAGAAACTCTTCAAATTTGGAAACTACTCTATAAATGGAATGAAATTACAAGAGAATCAGTAACTCACCAATGAATATGTTCAAGGTGAAGCTTGATGACCTTTTATGAGTAGGAATACTACCATTTACTAAACACCTATTATGTGTTAGATAATATATTGGGTGCTTTATTGATGCCATTTTATTTTACATGCATGGTAGTCTTGAGGAGTAGATATAATTAATTTTACTACTGTGAAAGTTTACATAAATTATCTAATGTCAAATAGCTAGTAAGTGGCTGAGCCTGGATTCAACCCTAATATGGATAGTACCAAAACATGTATTCTTATGTCAGAAAAAGGAAGTATGGGTTGAATGTTCATTTTAGTTCTTACAATCAATATTTCTTTTTTATTTGGCCACATTCATGTCACTGTAGAAGACCATTCTTTGATTTTGCAGCTCAATATTATATATAGAATCTGGAACAAGATACCAACACCCAACATGTTTTCACAATAAAATTTCTGTTGTCATTTCCATTTTAAGCCCTTTTCTTAGGAAAAAAAATAACATGAGTTTTTATTTTTTGTTCAAGTTAAAATAATAATTTTCTTTTATAACCTGAATGAAAAACAGTACCAGATATTCTTCTGCACACTGTGAGTTTGAGTGATCTAAAATTTCACCATAGGTGTCTCTCAAATGAGATTAACTGCTTGCAGATAATAATGAAGGCACTGTCGAAATAATTTAAATGATTGAATGAAGGATTTGAGGGAGAAAGTCATTGTAAGGCATATAATTTTCTTTTTCTCTTCTCAGATGCATGAATATAATTCCTTGAATATAAAAGGAGAGGAAAAAAAGTATAGTACCTTGAAATTTCCCATATGAAACTTAGTACTATTTCAATGGCAAAAATACCCTGCAGCAAACACTTTTTTCACACAGCCTCCTTCTTGTCATGTTATTTTTGGAAGGTAATGATTTATTAGAAAATGTCTACAGTATGGAGCCTAAATAAATCAAGTTAGCTGAATGTTAAGGAGCTATAATAGTCAAATATAAAGGTAAACTCATTAACTTTTGTCATCATTGCTTCAGCCTAACCCAGGGATTCTCAAAGTGTTGTCCCCGCACCAGCAACATAAGCAGCAACTGGGAACTCATCAGAAATGCAAAATTGTGGTTTCCTAACCCAGACCGATTGATTCAAAAACTCTAGGGATAGAGTCCAGCAACCTGTGTTTTAACAAGCCCTCCAGCAGATGCTGATACAGCTAAATATTTTTTGTTGTTAATTTTTGTGTGTACTATATATACATGTATATATATATATATATATAAAATATAGTATGTATAGTATATATATTGAGTATATATAGTATATATATTAAATATGTAGAGTATATAGATAATATATATATTCAAGATGTATATTAATTATATCTACTCCTTAATTAATTAATTATCAATATATTAATTATAGCTACTCCTCAAGACTGCCATGCATGTGAAATAAAATGGTATATATATATATATATATATATATATATATATATATATATTCGAGTATTTATACTTTGGATTACAAACCATTCAATTATACTTTTAAGTTATTTTAAAATTTACAATTAAATTATTTGACTATAGTCACTTTGTTGTGCTATCAAATACTAGGTATTATTTGTTCTTTCAAAGTGTTTTTTACCCATTAACCACCCCCACTTCTACCCCACCTCCCAATACCCTTCCCAGCTTCTGGTAACCATCCTTCTATTCTCTAGCTCCATGTGTTTAATTATTTTAATGTTTATATCCCACAAATAAGTGAGAATATGTGACGCTTGTCTTTCTGTACCTGGCTTATTTCACTTAACATGATAACCTCTAGTTCCATCCACAGTGTTGCAAATTACAAGACCTCATTCTGTTTTATAGCTGAATAGTACCTTATTGTGCATAAGTCCATATTTTTTATCCATTTATCTGTTGATGGACACTTAGGTTGCTTCAAAACCTTGGCTATTGTGAACAGTGCTGCAATAAACATGGGAGTACAAATAGTTTTTCCATATTCTGATTTCCCTTCTTTGGGGTATATACACACCAGTGGGATTGATGGATCATATGGTAGTTCTATTTTTAGTTTCTGTGGGGCCTCCAAACTGTTCTCCATAGTAGCTGGTTGTACTAATTGACATTCCTACCAACAGCGTTTGAGGGTTCTGTTTTCTTCACCTCCTTGTCAACATTTGTTATTGCTGGTCTTTTAACTGGGGTGAGATGATATTTCATTGTAGTTTTGATTTGCGTTTCTCAGATGATCAGTGATGTTGAGCACATTTTCATATGTCTGTTTGTCATGTGTATGTCTACTTTTGAGAAATGTCTATTCAAATCCTTTTCCATTTTTTGATTGAATTTTTAGTTTTCCTATAGACTTGTCTGAGCTCCTTATATATTCTGGTTATTAATCCCTGTCAGATGGGTAGCTTGCAAATATTATCTCCCATTCTATGGGTTATCACTTCACTTTGTTGAATGTATCCTTTGCTTTGCAAAAGCTTTTTAACTTAGTGTGATCCCATTTGTCCATTTTTGCTCCGGCTGCCTGTGCTTGTGAATTATTACTGAAGAAATTTTTGCCCAGACCAACGTCCTGGAGAGTTTTTCCAATGTTTTCTTGAGTAGTTTTATAGTTGGAGGTCTTAGATTTAAACCTTTAATTCATTTAGATTTGATTTTTTGGTGAGAGATGGGGATCAGGATTCATGCTTTTGTATAAGGATATTCAGTTTTCGAGCACCATTTATTAAAGAGACTCCAATGTATGTTCTTGGCACCTTTGTTGAAAATGAGTTCACTGTAGTTGTATGCAGCTAAAATTTGAGAACCACTGACCTAATCCATGACTAATACTTGGACAAATGTATAGCCTATTCTCAGCCTTCATTTTTAACACTAATTCTTAAACTGGCTGAATATTAGAATAATCTCCAAGTCCTTTTGAAAAATATCAATGCCCAGACCCACCCCAAGCAAAGGGGGTCAGCATTACCCAGATGGCTTTAAGAGCCAGTGGGAACTGAGATCCACTAACTTATGGCAGCATATGACACGGTGAAAAGAGTTTTGATCACAGTTTCAGTCAAAGTGGATCAGAGTACTTAACCAAATTTTAATTGATGGTATATATTTAGGCAAGTCATAAAATCGTGAGTTTCTTCATTGCAAAATTTTGCTAGTGCCCAGTGGTTTAAATTGTGTGAAAATGCATTGCAAATTCTAAAATGTTGCTACTCAAGAGTGGTTCAAGGAGGGCACCACTTGGTCTTGGTTAGGATGGTCTTGATTAGAACAGTAGTGCTTCCAGCCCTACCAGAAACTTGAGGGAAACAGAATCTGCATTTTAAAGTAATTTGTCTTTCATATACACATTAATGTTTGGGAAACACTCTTCTAAAGCATAAGGACAATGTAAGTCATATGACAATATACAAAAAGGAAAACATAGTATTTCCTATAACTCAAATTATGCTTAGCTTTAAATGATTGTGGGGTTATGAGTGGGGGGGGATTAAAAATGAGTATTTATGCTTCACATTTTCACTTGAGCTTTCTATTTGAAACTGAAAACAGAAAGACTCAGTAAGCTTGTTTGTTCAGCAAAGACAGAAATGAGTACCGCTCCCCTCAGGGTTTGCAGGGTTGCCAAAAATTTAAGAGCAACTTACCTATCAGACTCTGTTTCTTACAGACATTGTTCCACGTATTTTAGGAGGCATAGGATCAGGTGGTTGCTATTCAAATACTGGCAAAAAAGAGGGTAATGAGATGATTTAACAATCTGGAATAGCAAACGCCTACAGGAAAATACTTGTCAGTAAATACACATGTATGTTATTATTATTATTACTATTATTATTACTATGGAGTATCATAAACAGACATACAAATTTAAATCAACAAATTATAAATAAATGTCGTGATAATGACATGTCCAAAATGAGTTTTAAACAAAGATCCAGAAAACAATGCCTCCTAGAGTTAATTTGGCATAATGAGTTTGATTTCCTTCATCAGGTACCCCTTGTTGTTTAATCAAGTACAATTATTAAGGCACACAGTATTTTTTCTTGTAATACCCTTTCTGTATTCTTCTGCTTTTTGGAGGAAGTAATAAACTGCTGGGTGAACAGTAAGTACAATAAATACCCTGATACACTTCAGCTCATCTGTTGGATAAAGTATATCAACTTACCAGGATTGTTTTATTTGAATTTATTGTCTATAAGGATGAAAAGCCATAATAAGGTGGATAAATGGATCCCATTGGCACATAAATAACTGCTCAACCAAGAAAGCTATGGGAAAATAAGTTTGTTTTCCACCGTCTGGTGCATCAGAGAATATTATCAAAGCAGCAGTAGGTGGTGGTGGGAAAACATCCGTTTCATTTCCATCCTTGAGAAAACAGTAGCATTTGGAAAACACATTCTCTTTGCTGGGCCATCTAGCTAAATACTATGCAACCTAAAAGGTTTTCTATTTCTAATGTTTTTCTACTTTAGTGATTCCCACCATGCTATAGGTGGGGAAAGTGCCAGACTGGTAAACCTGCCATCTAAAATGTCCTGTTTTCCTATATATCAGAAACAGCACCATCATAAATAGAGCAGAAAACTCCAATGCTGGGGTCTAGACTGGTAGAAAGTGACTGAACGAAGCTCGAGTAGGATCAATTCCATTCTCAGAGAACTGAGAGAGCTAGCACCCCAAAACTTAAACCACATTAACCTCCATATCACTTAAATCATCTTACATAAAGTTCTCAAATTTAAGTACTCATACCTTTATTAATCCATTTTTTCTTATGTAATTTATTCATTCCAAACATTTCAATTTAGCACTTCTAAGTCTCAGGCATTTTGAAATCTCATCATGTTTATGATTTTTTTTTCTTGCTGAGCAAATCTGTTTACTTCACCAGACTCTGTTCCTTATAGACACTGTTTCTTATAGTTTCATTGGCATAGAATCAAGTTCCCGAACACATTACAATTTAATTTTTTAACTTGTTCTATTTTATGTACTTTTAGGCCTCATTCTGATGAATGTAGAAAACTTAATGAAATCATTTTTACGTAAAAGCTTGAATGGAGGGTTAAGATGGGGAAGGAAACATGCTTGTTCATGTCTCAAATTAATAGCTCACATTTGGAAACTATCTACATCCAATTATTCCAAACATTTCCAGTTTTGTTTTCAAATGCTTATGGTGACCAGCATCTTAGGTAGTAGAGAGTCCACTGAATGAAAAATTGCTGTAAAGACAGAGGTTCTAGTCTAAAATCTGGTGTTAATGATGTAAAATATTTCACTTTATTTCAGTTTCCACAAGTAAAAAACACTTCGATAAAATCTATGTTTTCCTCATTTCTAAAGGTCTATGAATATATATTTTCCAAATCCTTTGAAAGTTCTTTTATATGCTTATAAATTAAATTCAACTCCGGGAAACAGAAGAAAAATATGTCAGCAAAAGCCTTACAAGTGGCCATACAACTAACAACTTACATTAATTAAGGATTTACCAGGAGCCAAGGTGTGTGCTGAGCACTTTATATAGATTATCTTGCTTTCTAATCACAAAAGCTCTATCTTTATTTCACACGTGAGAAAATTGAGGCTCAAAGAAATTACCTGTTTCTTGTTTCATAGCTGCTAAGAGGTAGTGAAAAAGAAAGAGTGAATGAGGAACACAAGCTTCATAATATTGGCTAAGTCTTTCAGGGAAAGTCAGGACAATCAATGAATTGCTGGAGAAAATCATATTTACACACAGGTTATTGTCATTATTGAGTTCCCAATTTTTGTTTTTGGTTAGGTACACAGGTACTTCTTATAATGTTAAAAACGACTAATTAAATAGCTAAATAAAAGCAAACCATAAATGGGTTAGTGATGCGAGTCTGTTAAAAAGAAAATTATTGTAACGAAAAACAAAGAAGGGTAAGAGGATAAAGTGTGAGGTGTGGGTGCTATCTTACATAGTGGATCACAAAAGGCCATTTTCCAATACATTGCAGAAAAAAAGAAGTTTCTCATCGATCAACCTATTCACATTCCTCTTTGTTCAAAATTCCAAAGCCTCCTCCTTTCCCATAGAAGAAAAGTAATCTAAATTCTTAGAATGTTAACACAAGGCCTTTTACGAACTGACTTCTGCCTTTGTATACAGATTCATGACCTTTGATGATCATTCTACTTGAATTTGCATTTCATACCCCAGAAATTATTGCAATTTCCCTGAACCCATTATGGTCTCTCATGCCACAGACCGTCACTTTCAATCCTTCTGGTAAAAATTCAAATCGTCCATCTTCTCTGATTTGCCTAGAAGATTCAGAGGCATCTCATTCTGTTCATCCAGTCATTCACTCTCTAGTTATTTATTAGAAGCCTACTATATGGAAGTACTAGTTTATATTCAATGCAATATTGCAGCAACTTCGATGTTTTGTCAGTATTTGCATGTATGGCTTCTTAGACTCCAAGCTCCTTGATGGCAGTGTGGTTCCATTTTCAACATCTAAGACAATTTCTGTATTTCTGTTATACAGTAATTGGTCAATACTATATTGACAATTTCTCTTATATAATAATTGGTCAATACTGTATTGACAGTACAATATTTGTTGAATGAAAACTTGAATGAATGAGCAAATGAATGAATGAGTGAATGAATGAATGTCCTCCTAAAAATGATCATAGGCTCAGATCAAAGATTTACCCCTATTGGCTAAGTTTCCAATTAGCCCTAAGCCCAGCAGAATAAACCTAGTGCATACCTCTCTTACAGCCCTTGTATCCATTCTTTATTTAATAAATATTTACTAAGAGATTATTTTGTTTCAGGCACTGAAAATGCACTCATAGACAAATAGAGTTTCTGCTCCCATGAAGTTTCCATTAATAAACAATCACAGATTGTGCTGCTGCAATGATTAGTTATAGACTTTTTCTATTTGGATACTTACGACTCTTAAGGCAAGGATGAACTGTAACTTATATTTGGACCTACATTTTTCAGAGCTGGTTGATACTCAGTTCACCACAATTGGCTACATTCAGATGAACAGACATTTGGTCTGAGCTGGCTGGGTAGAGTGACTTAATTATGTATATTCGTAGTCCAAATCCTGGGAACTAATAGATAAGAACCACTATCTTATATTTTAGGTATGGTCATCTCTGAGATACAGCACACACATTAATTAAACAAGTAGAATTTTTCACTAGATATTCAATTCCGAGCATCACATTGTACTTTTAACATGTAAATAAAAGCATTGCATACTGACATTTTTAAGACAGAAAGAAACAAGTTTTTAGTATTTAGAATCAGTTTATTACTTAGAATAATTTAGGATTAGTGAAAGATATCGTGCTTTTCCACACCTGTACAAATTTGGGGAAAATCACTTAAGCTTTCTTCTCTTTATTTGTAAAAAGTGTTATTGATAATGCCTGCTGCAACAACCCCATATGAAAACTGTAATAAGCGGAAAAGAAGAGAAAGAGAAAACTCTTTAAATCTCAAAAAGGCAATGCAAATAAGGGATTTCACTGAAATATAAGCCCCACCAAGGCAAAAATTTTTATTTTTTAATCACTGTTAAATTACCAGCACCTAGGCCAGTGTGAGACACAGAGCTGGCACTCAATAAATACTTGTGAAATACCTTCATTACATATTGCTGGCATTAATATATCTATTACAGAATTAAATGAAAAAATAATTTTAGTAAACCCAAAATGTTTTCTTGCTAATTGCAGATTTCCAAAATAAACCCTAAAACTGGAAAAGTTTGAGGAGTTTCTAAATTTGAAAGAGATTTATTTTGTCAGAGTAATCAATGAGTAATTGTACTACATCTATGAAATCAAAATGAAAATTTCTCTGTATAATATTTTAAGTGGGTTGCAGGCCGGGCACGGTGGCTCACTCTTGTAATCCCAGCACTTTGGGAGGCCGAGGAGGGCGGATCACGAGGTCAGAAGATCGAGACTACGGTGAAACCCCGTCTGTACTAAAAATACAAAAAAAAACTAGCCGGGCGTGGTGGCGGGCGCCTGTAGTCCCAGCTACTCGGAGAGGCTGAGGCAGGAGAATGGCGTGAACCCGGGAGGCGGAGCTTGCAGTGAGCCGAGATTGCGCCACTGCACTCCAGCCTGGGCGACAGAGCGAGACTCCGTCTCAAAAAAAAAAAAAAAAAAAAAAAAAAAAAAAAGTGGGTTGCAACTAAAGATTAATTAAGAGAAAAAAAGCACGCAATGTTTTGATGATGCATATTAAAGTTGAGTGTGTGTGTGCACGTGCACGTGCGTGTGTGTGTGTCCTTAGAGAACATCCCTGTTTAATTCAGCAGCTCAAAAGAAGGTTCTCTTTAATCTTAATATAGTCCATTATGTTTATTGGCATTACTGAGCATTCAGAGCAGCTCAATGCAATCTGTATTATTAAAACTTTTTAGGCCGGGAGCGGTGGCTCACGCCTGTAACCTCAGCACTATGGGAGGCCGAGGCGGGCGGATCACGAGGTCAGGAGATCGAGACCATCCTGGCTAACATGGTGAAACCCCATCTCTACTAAAAATACAAAAAATTAGCCAGGCGTGGTGGCGGGCGCCTGTAGTCCCAGCTACTCGGAGAGGGTGAGGCAGGAGAATGGCGTGAACCCGGGAGGCGGAGCTTGCAGTGAGCCGAGATCACGCCACTGCACTCCAGCCTGGGTGACAGAGCAAGACTCTGTCTCAAAAAAAAAAAAAAAAAAAAAAAAAAAACTTTTTGGTCCCTGCTCTGTTTCTGCAATAACTCATTTAGTCTACTCCCCAGAAAATAGATCTAGTTAACCTTGTAAGCCTATATCTTATCTTAGTAATATATGCATCTCCTTCTCTTCCTTTCTAAAATCATTATATCATAAGAAAATTCTCAGCTAGCCACACTGGGGTGTCAGTTCTCAAAATGTGTTTCAAGATTCTTCTATTTATTTTTTCACAAATTCTCCATGATCTATTACACAAGAAACCCATCAATGAAATATTTCTTAAAAGACTTATTACGGTTCTCTATACGTCTAAATTTGGGGGGAAAGTAATTTTTGAAGACAGATTCTGCCTCATTATCATGATAGAGGTGTATGAATGGTGTCATTCTCTCAAGGAAAAACCCTGAATACTATGAGTCATCATATGAATTATTTATCATTCACAAAATAATATATGTTGGCATGCATTGTTAAGAACAAAGTGGTCAAATGCGAAATGTTACTCCAGAGATGGCACATTTATTCCTTCAAGAACCCTATTCTTCAAGGGTGCTTACTACAAGTCAATAATTGAAACAAGTGACAGGCTGGGGCCATGGGTCCCCAGGGTTCAGAATTTCATATTCTAATTTGTACTTTTCTTTTTCCAGAGAAAGCAATGTGGCTCCTACTGGAACAGACCCTGGTGTGAAGTCTGTAAAGATCTGGCTAAGTAAGATGAATGCTGGGGAGTAGCCTTATGTTTCTTTAGCTTAAATAACAACATTCATCGTCTCCACTACCACCTCCTGGTTGCTAATAGCCTCAGCCAATAACAGAATTACATTTTCTGGAAATTTGGTTTTACTGAAACTAACTTGGGCTGTACAGCCTTCTGCTAGATTGTCTTTAATGCTTACTGGATTCCTTTTGACCCTTATAAAAAAAACCAAACCAATGAAACCTTCAAACATTACCCTGAAATGGTGAGTAGATGACATCCTTACCAAAGGGAAGGAATTCTCTGCAGAGGTGCAATAGGCATCACATGTACTGAATAGAATCTGTTTTTTCTGCCTCCTACAAAGCAAAGTCAGCATGTGGAAAGTGTATTTATGTGCAGTAATGAGGCTAGGCGAGCATATCCTGAAGGTGCTATCCAATAAACATCAATTATATTTAATAAATAATTAGACCTGGGTAGTGAAAACGGGGCAGAAAAACATAGAACTAGAACCTAATTAGCATAAACACTAAGGTACTTGATAATTTTAGTAAGCCACTTACTTCATTTATTTGTGTTTGTCTCCTTTATAAAACAAAAGAAGACAATGAGTAGAGACAGCTTTGGAAAAGAAAACAATAAAAATCCACAAGATTGGTGTTATTAATGGAAGATAAAAACAACCTCCATGCCTCGCTTGCCTTGTGAGTCCTCAGTGCATATGATCACATGTACTGGGTGTTGTTGATAAAGATGAACCTGAGTCAGTTGTGCATGAATAAATTATATTCAGAATGCACTCATTGAGATGTAATATGTTAAAAAAATAGTTCATTACTGTATTTTTCTTTTGCTTGTGTTAATCTGATCCTCTGCAGGATAGATTTTACTTCTCTGAGAAATACACTTTTCTGGAATTTCTCATATCGTCGTATTCCCAAGGCTGGGAACTCTTTCACAGCAAAGGCAGGAATGTAGCCTTCTTTGTATTTTCTAACACCCAGTAAGATACTGGCAAGTAGAAATCAGGTAGTATTTGCATGCATGAATAAATAAATAGCTTAGGCTACCTGGTTTTTTTAATTAATAAACAATTTAATTAACAGAAATGCAAATTTAAGTTATTCTGGACCAGTGGAAGGGGTATGAAAGATGGAGTCCATCTTTAGTTTGAACTCACATGGTGTAAAACATCTATGTAAGGACAAAAAATGTATCTTGCTTTAAATACATCGGGGTAAATGAATCAAATACCTTAAAATTAATGTGCCAAATGGCCCAGAAAGCAAAACTTCTCCATAATGTGCTCCATGGAGAAAGAAAATATGTCTTATGGGTTAAGACATATTTGTATAAAATGATTAAATAACAAAGCACAAATAGCAATTTGCTGTTTCCTTCATAGATCTTCTCAGAATTTCTTTTCTATTTGTGAAGTTATTTACATTTGTTGTTTCTCTCATACTTCTCTGTATGGTCTATGAATGTAGGGACTGTGTTGCTTTGCTCATCTCTCAATCTCAATGCCTAGCACAGTTAGTGGATGTTACTGTCTAATGTTTTGCTTGTAATCAAAATGAGAAAACAATAGTGATATCCTGACAAGAGGTATTAAACCTCCAAGTAATAAGTAATTACCCTAAAGTCTGATAAATATTCAGACATGCATAGTGAAAATACAACAGAAAAGATAGAATCAGAATTCCTTTCTAGCTTTGTCACTTACTCACTTTATGCTTTTGACACGACCCTTATTTCATGGTGCTATTTCTTCATTTGTAGAATAAGTATTATCTGATATCATATGTAAATACAAAGGAAGTGGTAGAATTTAAATTGAAAGAAGCTGGGAAAGATATCTGTGCCATCTAGTTGAAAGAGTTGTCTATAAGACTAACTATTTTTGTGAGACTATGTCCTTTTAGCTTCCATCACTTTAATAAAACTGCCTTCTCAAAGATGTTTTATTTCCCTAGGGACCAAAGTTGTATCAACCTTGCTTATTGCTGTATCTCTAGATGGCTATCACAATATCTAGAACAAAGTAGACACTCAAAAGTGTTTGTTAATAGAATTATGATAAATAATTGCTAAGTTCATTGTTCCTTTATTTACCCTCTTTGGTGTCCCTGAAACATTGCTAACTATATCGACCGCCTCATCCCTCCTGAAATGTCCCTTTTTAATAGCATCTGTGATACTACACTACATGTGTTTTAGTCTCACCTCTGCATCCTTTCCTTCTTGCCTTCTTGGTGTCTCGTTCTCTTCTTCCTACATCCTCAAATACATGTGTTATCCAAGATTCGGTGCACAATTGTCTTCTCTGTATTCTCTACAGGCTATGTTACGCAACTCATCCCAGTGATTTCCGTTAGAAGCATTACCTAGATAACTTCTGGATTTATGTTTCTTGTCCCATCATTGCCACCTCCCAATGCTCAGTCTCACATGTCTAGGAGATTTCTGGATATTTTCTACCATTATCCCTCAAATACCTTCAAGTCAAATTGCCAAAAGTGAACTCATTATTTCCTTTTTCTCCTGAACCAGTCTTCCCATACCTTCAGTATCCTTTGCAACAGCAATATTTGTCTTACTAAGCTTCCCTAAACCTTCATAGAAAACCCACCATAAAATCTGGTCAAATCAATTCTGTGGAATCTTTATTATGTGCCTCTTTTTCTCTTTCCACTGTCACATCTTAGTTCAGACAACTGGTGCTGTTTGGATTACAGCATTTTCACTGGTGTCACATCTTGGTTGGCCCAAGAAACTAAAATGAGATTTTGGAGCCCTATAAATGGTGGTAGGTAGATTATTGGATGTCCTTGGAGCATGGTAGCAGGGCAGCTGTTAAAACTTTGTTTGATGGTTCTCCCCGTGGGCCACCATTATGAGAAAGGGAAGGGAGAAGGAAACTAGCATGATATGTCCTTGGAATTGTAATCTATTAGAGAAATGCAAATATGAATCAATCTTCAAGATTTTTACTCTTTAATTTGAAATAGGTGTATATACAAAAGACTGCAATAAGTTTTGGCAAGTCTAAGACCAAATTTTATCCATAATGTGTTCTGAGGAAATCACCTAGATTAGAGGGTCTACATGGAGTCAGGCTTTTTCCCCTTCTTCTTACCTAGAAGACAGAAGAGCATCTGCATAAGTCGAACCAAGGACACAATTCAGGCACAGTGTTTTTCAGTCCGAACAGCCATAAGGAAGGCATCAGTGACCTCTGTTAGAGCTGTCTTAGTGAAGTAGGGATTAGGAAAGTCAGAAAGCAGTGGGGTGATTTCTGAGCTACATGAAGGAAGTAGAGACAAGGACTGTGGTAGATGCCATGATATACTGCCAGATATCCTATCAGAAATATCATCAGAAGAATCTTCCCCCTAGGTTCTGGGAGTACTGCCAGAAGACACGCCTCAGCTGTCAACCCTCTTTAAGGATTGCCTCAGCTGAAGAAAATTATTATGCCCAAGGTCACGCTTTCTTTCTGGGGCTGTGCATATTCAATGTTGATCAATAGAAGGGTGGGAAGGCCTAGCTTCATTAGCCCAACATGGGCCGTTTCAGCTCCAGAACTCCCACAGGGTGACCTGAGGCCTTTGCTGGGGCCACGTCAAAACTCAACTTCTCCTTATGCCCAACCCAGCTTTATGCCCTCTAGCCTACCTGTTAGTGAATGCCTCCAAAGTAACCAAACCTGTGACCACTGATACCGGGAGTGACCCAAGAAACTAAAATGAGATTTTGGAGCCCTATAAATAGTGGTAGGTAGAGTATTGAATGTCCTTGGAGCATGGTAGCAGGGCAGCTGTTAAAACTTTGTTTGATGATGAATTGGGATGGTACGAGAATGAAAGGACACATAGTGGCTGGCACAATGTGTCAAGAGTTTGAGGAATATTGGGGAAATGATAACTCTAAGGACAATGGCATTGCATTGGGTGACTATTGCTAAGCCTACTTTATGCTCTGGTGAGAAGATAATAAAACATTGATAGTTATTAATAGGTGATTCAGAACCAACTGTAAAAACCAAAGGGATTCTTATCTCCTGCATTGGGTTGTCAGAGAAAGATGATGAGGCACAGGACTGTGAGAATAAGAGTCAGCAAGCACTAGAGAAAACAACAATTCCGACAAAGCAGGTCTGTTATGCCAAGGTCACTTAACAATTAAGAAAAAATGGGACCCTGACACATGGGATAAGAACATTAATGTGGACTCACCTGAAAATCTTGAAACCCTGGATTCCCACGAGCCATATGAGCTTGCAAAAGTAGCTTATTCCTCGTTATTAAGAGATAACAACCCCCACCCCCCCCACACACACCATTGATTGAAGATAATTCACAGGCCTATTTCCTACAAAATAAAATGCACCCCCACTCAGCATCTGCTCCCCACTACCTACCCCTTTTGCCGCTAAACCAATCACTAATGTTAAGTCAAAATATAACCCAGTTGGAGAAATTGGGCCTGCAAATAAAGGAAAGAGACTATATCTAAAGGGAACTACTGAATCTAGCCAACATAATTCAATAATAAATGGGAAAGTACACATAAACTAGATTCTTAGGGTGCTGGATCAATGAGTGTCGGATATACACTTGCATAAAAGAAAGTGCAGTCATTAACCACATAATGATGTTTTGGTCAACATGTGCAGACTGCACATGTGACAGTGGTCTCATAAGATTACAATGCCATATTTTTACTATACTTTTTCTATGTTTACATACCCAAACTCCTACCATTGTTTTACAATTGCCTGTGGTATTTGATACAGTAAGATGCTGTACACATTTGTAGCCTGGCAGCACTAGGCTATATCATATAGCCTAGATGTGGGGTAGGCTATACAATTCAGGTTTGTGTAAGTACACCCTATGATGTCTGCACAACAGTGAAATTGCTTAACAACACATTTCTCAGAATATATTCCTGTCATTAAACCAAGTATGACTCCATATTTATATGGGAGCACTCGCCTAAGATGTAAGAGTCGATACCTTGGTAAGTTGTTCAGGGATGGTACAGGCATGCTGAGGGATGGCTTTTCTAAGTGTGGAAAAGTCACTGTATCACACTAAATTAAATGAAAAACTAGAATTGTTATGGCATGGTAATAGGCTAAAGAAAGAAAAAGCTTGAAAAAGTGGACATGTTAAAGTGGGTATACTATAAAAGACTACAAAAGCCACCAGAGAACAATATTCAATAGGAGGACCTAGATGATACACCATTTACACAAGCAATAAGGAATGTGCTAGTGAGAGAGCCACAATGATTACCACATTCAATGGTGTGGGCCAAGGCTCATGGTGAAAGATCCCTTACCCAAATGTCCTACTAGTAACAACAAATCTAAAAGATCCCCCAAACAAGACAGGGCAGGTGGCATTTTACTTCTCAGAAGTAAAATGAGTTCAATTATCAAAATGAGTTTTAGATAGCAAGACCTTGCCTCTCCAAAAAAAAAAAAAAATGGAAAAAAAGAAATTATCCAAGTGTGGTGGTGTGCAACCATAGTCCTAGCTACTTAGGAAACTGAGATAGGAAGATGGCCTGAGCCTAGGAGTTCAAGGCTACAGTGAGCCATGATCACACCACTGCACTCCATCCTGGGCAACAAAGCAAGATGCTGTAACAAAAAAAAGAGAAAGTCAAAAGTAGTAACAAGATGGCAGAGACCATCTGCAGGGCTTGACCCTCTGAGAATCATGGAGGTAGTTAATAGAGTAAAGTTTTCATTAAAGCAAAATAGATAGAGAGGCATTAATTGTACTGCTCAACCTGTACAATCAGGAGCAATCAAAGAGAAAAGATTAGGAGGCAAGAAGCAATTGTCCCCCAAAGAATATCATAATCTTTTTCCCCCATTCCAAACCTGAGATAGATTTTAGACCCAATACCAAGTCCTGAACTCACCAGGCGAGTTGATCAGCATTGCACAACTGGCAAGTATTAAAGGAAGGTTTTAAACAAATTCTGATTATGTGATACCGCTACTTAACAACTTTCCCATGGCCACGTCTACTTCTTACTGTGGCCTCAGAAGGCCCCTGGAATATGGTTTAAGTTTATCTATCCAGAATTGTTTTGTAGATGACTTTTCACAGTAGGAACACTTTGGTTATACTGTACTCAAATCACCTTACATTGCTTGTGGTGATGAAATCATGTAAGAACAGGGAGGAGTTCATTGGCTCCTGCCATCTTCTCATATGGAGCATAATTTCTCCAATGAAGCTCAATCAGGAGAGAAAAAATAAAGGCCATCTCTTTCATGAAAACCTGTGAGGTTTAAGAACAAAAAGTGATTACTCCCACGTTTTAATTATTGTCATACTTACACCTCGCTTATGAGACCTTGCTGTACTTGAATAACAGTACCAGATGGTAAGTTCTGGGAACAGAAGGTCTTTACCTAAGCTCCACACATAGTATAGAAACCACCAGTAGTAAATTACCAATAAATATGGTCCAAATAAATGACTGGTGGATAAATAAAGCATTGTGTGAAAATATAAAAGCTGTGTACAAATATAAAATATTATGATCTATGTTTTAAACTCTAAAGATTTTATTCAACAAATAAATAAAATAGACTCTCACCTGAGACAGACCCAAATTTAAATTCTTGTTTTGTAAGATTTGCAAGGTAATTATTTCCTCAGAACCTCAGTCTCCTCACTTATCAACCCATATAGGGTCCCCACTAACTCTGAACGGAATACATACATTGACTCATCGGCCCAGAAGTTGCTCAAGAAGAAGTATCTTCTTCTATATGCTTCACTCTTCCTCTCTTTAACTCCTTTAACTTCCCTTTCCTTATGAGAACATTAATAACTGAAAGTACATGTATGTTGGCTTTCATGAATCCAAAATGTCGTATATAACAATCAGGGTACTGTCTGGTATTTATTTCTATATACAAATGATCATGTTAATCCATGACATCATACAGATATTTTAACTTGCAGTGTATCTTTTTCTAAGTTTATGGAGTAAAAAGTCTGCACTAGATGATCTCTAAGGCCCCTTAATAATGCCTATAAATCGATACAAAAAAGGTCATCCTTTATATCTCTGGCATTAAGATTCGCATATTGATTCATAAAGAATCATATGCCTATAAGTAGAAAAAGACAGAAGTGTAAAAAAATCAGCCAAATATAAAGTAATTCTAAGGTAGCGATAGGCCAATAACCATAATAATGTTCACCAACTCATCTATTTCCTTTTGAGATTATCTACGTTTAAGAGGTGAAAAGTCCAAACCATTGCACTAGAAGCATTGTGCTACAGTATTTCATGAGGTTCTTTATTGCCACTCTATATTCCTAGCAAACTGAACAGGTAGCAAAAGCAGTCACTTTTCCAGGCTCTAGGCTCAGAGGCTCTATGCTCAGGAAATCTTTTATCTTCCACTGTTAATCAGTTTCTTTCTTTCTTTCTTTCTTTCTTTCTTTCTTTCTTTCTTTCTTTTATTCCTTCCTTCCTTCCTTCTACTTTCACATTCTTCCTTAAGTACTTTACTCAATTTCTTTTCAATGCCATTGTATTTCATTGCTTTGGAGTGAATAGCTGAAAAAAAATTGATGCCCTACCTCTCATTAGCTAGTAATATTTTTGATAACCTCTGGATTTCAAGAATGACTCCCCCAAGAGGAAGCTGCAAGATTAATTACCAATCCTTAGTAAAATTCATATTAACATATAATAAGAAAGCAAAAGAAACCAGTTAAGATCCTCATATCTTAGTGGATTGATTAGGTCACATCCAGTGAAGAGTTAAGAATAAGCATTAGAAACCTGTCAACAAAGAGATGAGGAACAAAATTTCTGTGTATTCATTTGAATACATTGAATTCATTTTCATTATTTGAAAAAAATGTCACTTTTTAAATTGCAAAGAGAAATTGCACTTGAAATTTTGTGCTTATTCATTAATCTAATCTGTGAATGTATGAACAGGCAAACAGAAAGCCAGCAGGATTTATAAGAAATGAAGGCTTAATAATGTCAAATATGAATTTTATTGTAAAATTCTTCAGTTCATAAAAAGTAGGCAGCAGGGGAAAAATGCCGAACAAGCACAACTTTAATATTAACAATTCTTATTGGCAGTGAATGACACCAAAACAGGGAGAAAAAAATGGAAAGATGAAGTTATATATGAAAACTCCATTGAATATTAATTATTTATGGAAAAGAATTACTCTTTTTCTAAGGAAAATAAACTCTTTTGATTCATGTTAGTTCTTCTTGGTACCACCTTTTAAACTGGGATTTCAAATATTGTATTCATATTTAAAAATTAAAGAATATAAGGAATTTGATGATTAGCACCTTAAACTTTTCACTTCCATTTCATGTTCATCCCCTCCTCCCAGTAAAGCTTGTGACAAATTATAAAATATCCAGAATTTGGAAAATTCTCTGGTAATCTGCTTGGAAGAGATTAATGTCTCCATCTGCAAACGTGCTTAAAGGCAGCAAGATCCCAAAAAGGCCCCGATTATACAAAATGCTGAAATGCAGAGAAATTACTGCATAGCGTTCCTTTTTGGCACTCAGATTCAAGATGAAAATGGGCTGTGGTTTGATAGTTCAAAATTAAGTTTTGGCAAATTAGATCTAATCACTGCCCTATTTCCAACTCAACTGTCAGCATAAAGTCCTCAGTGAATTCATAGTTCAATGAGCAAAACAAGATATAATATAATATATACATAAACACAAAAATATATGTATTGTTCAAAATTTCATGTTTTCATTTCATTTCAATATTTCATATTGTTCAACATTTCATGAGTACCTACCATGGGCCAGATGCTATACTTTGTGTTGGAGGTTGAAGAAAGGAAATAAAAATATTGATTTTACTCAAGGACTCACTGGTGTCAGGATTGTGTTAGTAACCATGAGAATAAAGTTATACTCTTTAGTGCTAACAAGTCTCAGAAGAGGAAAAGCCAGAGGAAGAAAATGGATTTGTAAATAGATAGAGATAAAACTTATGTGACTTTCCTGTCTTAAAAAATAGAATATTAAAATAAGGCTGCTAGGGGAAGACATCAATCAACTTTAGAAACGGAAGGGGCCTTAGAAATTATTTACTGAAGTCCATCAATTTTACCAATGAAAAAACAAAGTCTAGGGATATAAAATGAAT
This sequence comes from Nomascus leucogenys, assembly GCF_006542625.1. Taxonomy (NCBI): domain Eukaryota; kingdom Metazoa; phylum Chordata; class Mammalia; order Primates; family Hylobatidae; genus Nomascus; species Nomascus leucogenys. Next base: position 43,061,689 of record NC_044400.1, read on the forward strand.
TGGTAAAACTCGTAGAGCTTTGCCCATCACTTGTTATCTGTGTAAATTTGGGTAGGTTTACCTGAGACCTCTGTGAGTCTCAGGTTCAGGATCTGTAACATAGCAATAATAGTAATGTTGGATTGTTTTGAGTACTGAATAATGAACTATACACAAAGTGGTTGAAATAGTGCCTGGCATATAGTAAGTACTCACTAAAAGTAAACTCTTAACCATGTTGCTGTCGGCAAGAGGGCCAGAACTTGATTTTGATGTTTCTGTCAAGAACTCTGTTCATGCCACGCTTCCCTCAAGGGAAGCAATAGTATTTTATTAGTCAAAGTGCTTAATAAATATTTAAACAAGGAAAATTATAGGAAAGCAATATTAGGGTCAGAAGCAAAAGCATGGGAGGGATCAGTGAGTTTTAGGAAGACAATGAATCTCAAAGTCCTTACTTCATCTAATAGGAGCAGGCATAAATAGGGGATAGACTCACTTTAAAAAACCGTAGGCCTAACACGTAAGTCTTTAATCCATCTTGAATTAATTTTTGTATAAGGTGTAAGGAAGGGATCCAGTTTCAGGTTTCTACATATGACTAGCCAGTTTTCCCAGCACCATTTATTAAATAGGGAATCCTTTCCCCATTGCTTGTTTTTGTCAAGTTTGTCAAAGATCAGATAGCTGTAGATATGCAGCATTATTTCTGAGGGCCCTGTTCTGTTCCATTGGTCTATATCTCTGTTTTGGTACCAGTACCATGCTGTTTTGGTTACTGTAGCCTTGTAGTATAGTTTGAAGTCAGGTAGCGTGATGCCTCCAGCTTTGTTCTTTTGGCTTAGGATTGACTTGGCAATGTGGGCTCCTTTTTGATTCCATATGAACTTTAAAGTAGTTTTTTCCAATTCTGTGAAGAAAGTCATTGGTAACTTGATGGGGATGGCATTGAATCTATAAATTACCTTGGGCAATATGGCCATTTTCACAATATTGATTCTTCCTACCCATGAGCATGGAATGTTCTTCCATTTGTTTGTATCCTCTATTATTTCATTGAGCAGTGGTTTGTAGTTCTCCTAGAAGAGGTCCTTCACATCCCTTGTAAGTTGGATTCCTAGGTATTTTATTCCCTTTGAAGCAATTGTGAATGGGAGTTCACTCGTGATTTGGCTCTCTGTTTGTGTGTTATTGGTGTATAATAATGCTTGTGATTTTTGTACATTGATTTTGTATCCTGAGCCTTTGCTGAAGTTGCTAATCAGCTTAAGGAGATTTTGGGCTGAGACGATGGGGTTTTCTAGATATACAATCATGTCATCTGCAAACAGGGACAATTTTCCTTCCTCTTTTCCTAACTGAATACCCTTTATTTCCTTCTCCTGACTGATTGCCCTGGCCAGAACTTCCAACACTATGTTGAATAGGAGTGGTGAGAGAGGGCATCCCTGTCTTGTGCCAGTTTTCAAAGGGAATGCTTCCAGTTTTTGCCCATTCAGTATGATATTGGCTGTGGGTTTGTCATAGACAGCTCTTATTATTTTGAGATATGTCCCATCAATACCTAATCTATTGAAAGTTTTTAGCATGAAGCATTGTTGAATTTTGTCAAAGGCCTTTTCTGCATCTATTGAGATAATCATGTGGTTTTTGTCATTGGTTCTGTTTATATGCCAGATTACGTTTATTGATTTGCATATGTTGAACCAGCCTTGCATCCCAGGGATGAAGCCCACTTGATCATGGTGGATAAGCTTTTTGATGTGCTGCTGGATTCAGTTTGCTAGTATTTTATTGAAGATTTTTGCATCGATGTTCATCAGGGATATTGGTCTAAAATTCTCTTTTTTTGTTGTGTCTCTGCCAAGCTTTGGTATCAGGATGATGCTGGCCTCATAAAATGAGTTAGGGAGGATTCTCTCTTTTTCTATTGATTGGAATAGTTTCAGAAGGAATGGTACCAGCTCCTCCTTGTACCTCTGGTAGAATTTGGCTGTGAATCCATCTGGTCCTGGACTTTTTTTGGTTGGTAAGCTATTAATTATTGCCTCAATTTCAGAGCCTGTTATTGGTCTATACAGAGATTCAACTTCTTCTTGGTTTAGTCTTCGGAGGGTGTATGTGTCAGGGAATTTATCCATTTCTTCTAGATTTTCTAGTTTATTTGCATAGATGTGTTTATAGTATTCACTGATGGTTGTATTTCTGTGGGATCAGTGGTGATATCCCCTTTATCATTTTTTATTGCATCTGTTTGATTCTTCTCTCATTTCTTCTTTATTAGTCTTGCTAGCAGTCTATCAATTTTGTTGATCTTTTCAAAAAACCAGCTCCTGGATTCATTGATTTTTTTGAAGGGTTTTTTGTGTCTCTATTTCCTTCAGTTCTGCTCTGATCTTAGTTATTTCTTGCCTTCAAAATGGATTAAATACTTAATGTCAGAGCTAAAACCATAAAAACCCTCAAAGAAAACCTAGGCAATACCATTCGGGACATAGGCATGGGGAAGGACTTCATTTCTAAAACACCGAAAGCAATGGCAACAAAAGCCAAAATTGACAAATGGGATCTAATTAAACTAAAGAGCTTCTGCACAGCAAAAGAAACTACCATCAGAGTGAACAGGCAACCTACAGAATGGGAGAAAATTTTTGCAATCTACTCATCTGACAAAGGGCTAATATCCAGAATCTACAATGAACTCAAATTTACAAGAAAAAAACAACCCCATCAAAAAGTGGGAGAAGGATATGAACAGACACTTCTCAAAAGAAGACATTTATGCAGCCAACAGACACATGAAAAAATGCTCATCATCACTGGCCATCAGAGAAATGCAAATCAAAACCACAATGAGATACCATCTCACACCAGTTAGAATGGCAATCTTTAAAAAGTCAGGAAACAACAGGTGCTGGAGACGATGTGGAGAAATAGGAACACTTTTACACTGTTGGTGGGACTGTAAACTAGTTCAACCATTGTGGAAGTCAGTGTGGTGATTCCTCAGGGATCTAGAACTAGAAATACCATTTGACCCAGCCATCCCATTACCGGGTATATACCCAAAGGATTATAAATCATGCTGCTATAAAGACACATGCACATGTATGTTTATTGCGGCACTATTCACAATAGCAAAGACTTGGAACCAACCCAAATGTCCAACAATGATAGATTGGATTAAGAAAATGTGGCACATATACACCATGGAATACTATGCAGCCATAAAAAATGATGAGTTCATGTCCTTTGTAGGGACATGGATGAAACTGGAAAACATCATTCTCAGCAAACTATCACAAGGACGAAAAACCAAACACCGCATGTTCTCACTCATAGGTGGGAATTGAACAATGAGAACACATGGACACAGGAAGGGGAACATTACACACAGGGGCTTGTTGTGGGGTGGGGGGAGTGGGGAAGGATAGCATTAGGAGATACACCTAATGTTAAATGACGAGTTAATGGGTGCAGCACACCAACATGGCACATGTATACATATGTAACAAACCTGCACGTTGCGCACATGTACCCTAAAACTTAAAGTAAAAAAAAAACAAAAAAAACTGTAGGCACCCACAGGGATCACTTGGAGATATGAAAGGAAGAGAAAATGCTGATCTCTTTAGTTTTTATTTTACTTTTCCATTCTCTTTCAGAACAATGAAGCAACACTGGTATAGAAAAATTGAAATCCAACCTAAGTGAGCCCTTGAGAGAGTACCTTATCTCTCTTGATAAAAATGTAATACGCTGGGGATTTTGAAAAGCTTTTATGTTCCTTCACCAGAAAATTATTAGAGCCGTTTAGTGTATATAGTATATGGTACTAATTGAAAACAGATACTTTAGGGTCAGATAAGAAATTACGTTGAACAAAAGCTCTACTCAGTTCTATGTAAGAGGGGGTTAACAATGGTACCTCCTTCACAACAAATGTTCAAAGGATTAAACAAGTTAATGTCTGAAATATGTATCACATAATGAGAGACTCATCAGAAGTACGCAAATGTTAATAATTCCAAAATCTATAGTAGGTACTAGTCCAATAATAATAATGTTTAACCTACATGATGAGTTAAAAATTAAAATAAAAAAGAAATGAAGTCTTACTTCTCAAAGTTGTATCATCCAAAAATTAAACCATGACAGTTTTTCAGGAGTGTTTAAAGGCAGGTCCAAGGAGACACGGGGAGAGTCAGTGCAGGTGGCAGTCATGACGGAGGAGACAACAGGATATGGGAATAGCAAAAGGGAATATGCAGGAGGGAATATGCAGACAAGGAAAGGAAAGATCACTATACCCAGAAACTGTACCTGGAACGAAACTGATTCTAAGGAGATCATGTTATCAAAAACTGAAAGAGGGAAAAAAGCCTTAGAGATGCTTTCCTTGAAAAAATATTAAGTATCCTAGCAAAATTTCCTATATCAAATTGGAATTTTAATGTACAAATCTGTAACTAAATTAAAATCTGTAGGAGAAAAATCATAATAGGAAAAAATGCCATCACTACAGACATTCCAGGAAACCAAGTGGTTTTGTGAGGCAGTCTTGGGAGAGGCAGGCTACCATTATCCAGAACCATTATAGGAAATCACTGTCAGGAGTGGGAAGGCAATTTTCATCCTGAGCAGGCAGCTTGTCTTGAGGATATCACACCTTAAACAAAGTTTTACCTGGATCTCCCTCTCTAGGAAGGAATAATATGACCGATGCCTCCTCTTAGAAGATGAAAATAAAACCTGGATTTTAGCAGAAAATATCTAAGACTAAACCCCAAATATGCAAATCTTCACAGATAATATTATACTGTAGTAACAGTTGTGTGGTATTCTTGTTTTCTAGGAGCTTATTGGTTATCAATCAATAACTATCTGAAAGTATATGTTGTTTACATGTAAATCTTCAAATCTACTTCTTCTGGGGATCCCAAAAGGTTAATCAGTATTTTTGAAAAAGTACAGTTGATGAAGTAACAACAAATTAGTAATCTTTGTAAATTAACCTTTCACAGAGTTGAACATCATTTTTAATTAAAGATCATCCATTGAGTGGATTAGTTACTAAGTCATCACCATCACAAGCCCTAGTAAAAAGCCAGAGTCATCCCGTGTATTCAGTCTATATGTTTATTTTGAATAATTCTTGTGGCATCATTAACAAATGTGATTTGTCTGCAAAGATCCCAAGCCCTTCCGAAGAGATTTGGAATTTTTAAATCCCGCTCTCAATCAGCTGTCATTTGTATAGCTAAACACAAAGAGAGAGGAGTCGAGGTCGATCTCAAACTGCCATGATGTCCTTGAAGAGGAATAGAAGCTCCTGGAAGCAGGGAAAGCAAGAACACTGTGCCTGCCTTTAGCTAAAAAGAAACAGTTATTGAGTTAAGTAAAAAATGTATCTTGGTGTCACCCCACTCAGCCTCCCCAGGAATTTTGTGAAAATCTAGACAAATTTGACAGAGACAGCTGCAGAACTTTATAGTTGACAATTAAGAAGTGCTGAGACCTACTGGTGTAAAACTGCAGCATTAAGGACCTGAAGCTGCAAAAGCAGCTGTGCCAGCCTCCCAGCTCAGCACTTTCCCTTCCAGCCACCCACTACCAAGCCATGAGCAAGAGCGCAGAAGAGGAGCTGGCAAGGCCACCAGATCTGGTATACATTCAAAAAACAAAAGCCACCAGACTGACCTCTGTGACTTTCGAGAAAGTCTCTGCAGATACATGGAGAGAGTGGAGACAGTTGTTTTCTCAATCGATTATGCATTATTATGTATGAGGATAAAAAAGATGTCCAGCATTTGGAGTAGAGGTCAGAAACTTTTTTCTCTAAGGAGCTAGATAATAAATATTTTAAGGTTTTTGAACCAAGAGGCAAACTTGAGGATACTGTATAGCTACTTATATAAAATAGAGAGAAAAAATCGCAAATATTTTATACAAGAAATGCAAAACTCTATTTATGGACACTGAAATTTGGATATTTGTTGCAAAATACTATTCTTTTTACTTTTTTCAACTATTTAAAAATATGAAAGTCATATCTTATCAAATGTACAAAAACAGCTACTGGGCTGGATTTGGCTCCTGCACTGTAGTTTCCTAACCTCTTACTTATTACATAACCTACCTCATAAAAAGTTATTAACAAATGCTACTAATTATTATTATTTAAAATTATTAATACTTAATAAAATATTACCGCACATCGTTGTTTCCCAATCAGAATTTCTCCTGATCTACTAAGGCATGGTAAGCAATGCAGATGTTCATCTGGATACCACCATGACGGCTCTGAACCAAAATGCAAACATGTAAAAAGCAATGCGTTCTCAGGTAAGTACTTAGAACAAGTTGGCATTTATTTCTCCCACAAGCACTCACTAAAATACAAGTGTACATCAAGCAGCGTATACTGAGAATTATAGCACAAATAAAACCATATTCTTATCTTAGAATTACTTACGGATTAAGATTGAGGTTAGATGTATAAATAGACACATGATAACTGGATGTGACAAGGTGGTAATTGCCCAAGAAGAGGTTTGAAGAAGAACATTGTGAAAGCATAATCCACGAAAAGCTTCTCTCAGGGAAATATATGAATTTTCAGATCAAAACCTCAAGTTAAGACCAATTAAGCTCCGTCAGTAGAATTTTAGACTTCAGCCAGATACTTGAAAGGCAGGATTTGAGAAGCATTTTCTCTAATCCTCAAACCGTATTAGAGCAACAGGAGAGCTCAGGGAGAGGATTAGCCTTGGAGACAAGGATAGATAATCTTCCTTACTCAGAGAAGAAAAAGAAGGAAGATAGGGAAAGAAAGGGAATGGGTTTTGAGGCTGAAAATTTGGAAACCAAGGTTATTCTGTTTGGACTGTTCTCAGGAGAGAGTAATGAATAAAATAAAAATGATTGGGTTAGGCTGCTATGGTGCGTATGCTGGCCAGAAAACCAAATCTCGTGACTGACAGCTATGCATAGCCTAGTAAGATACAAAGTCATTGCAACTGTGTATAGAGATGGGTAACTTTATTCATAGCAAATGGCAGCAGTTGGAGCACTGGCAAGGCCTTCTAGAAAATCAAAGAAAGAAAGAAATGGGCTCAAGATTTTGAGGATCGTTGATGTCAACATGGCTAATCACATCATGTATCTATATAGGGAGACAGCAAGATATGAGTAATGAACTGGAAAAGGGATCACAACTCAAATGCTTACTGAGTCAGGAAGAGGGAAAAATGAACAGTAAAGTATGAATATAAGACAGTAGTAAGCAGGGTTTATGGCAACTAGAGAGGGTGAGCCCTGACTAAATGTGTTTATTAACAGACAAATAAGCAAAGTCTACTAGACAAAACAGCTACATTTAATTTAGATTACCGTAAGGTAAGCAGCATGTCTATTTATTGAAAGTTGGAAGGACAAGGTGCTGTAATTAGAGAAAAGAAAACCACACTTCGTTGTTTTCTGAAATTCACATTTAACTAGGTATCATTTTATCTGACAACCATAATTACATGGCAAAAATAAAGCAGTTTTGCAGGTGTAATTAAGCTTTCTAATTGAGAGAGTTAGCTTTGAGTTCATCAAAAGAGAGATTATCCTGTGTGGGGTTCACTTAAGCAGGTGAGACCTTTAAAGAAGGTGAAGTATCAGTGGGATTCTGTTGACCACCAGGGTGAAGGATAAACCATGCTGTCAACTGCTTTAGAAAGGAGTGGCCTCTAGAAGCTGAGGGACTCAGTCCTAGAGCAAGATAAAACCCAATTCTGCCAACAACCACATGAACTTAAAAGAGTACCAATGCGAGCTTCGGATGAGACCATAGCCCCAATTGACACCGGGATTGCAGCCGGATAAGACCCTGAGCACAGGAATCAGCTAAGCAACGCCCAGATTCCCAACCCACAGAAAGTGAGATGCTAAACTTAAATTGTGTTAAGCCACTAAGCTTGTGGTAGTTTGTTACACAGCCATCAAAAGCAAATACAGAGAATTATCTCAGAATTTATTAGGGAATTTCAAAATTACGAATTTGAATTTTGAATCTGAGGCTGACTTGGCCATTTTCTAGGTTGATTGAGTCAAAATGATGCTGCTATTCTGAGAGAGTGGGATGAGTCTAACTTCAAATCTATGTTTTTCTGCTTCCTGAGGGTGAGGACTTTATGCCACATAGTCTAAAGATTTATACAATACAACAAAGGGTCATCATTCTTTGGTGACTTAACTACCATCCAATCAGCATTTCCATCATAACTACAAGGGACAGAAATCCCTCCTTGCCCCTGAACATCTCTTGTTTCCCTTAGAGAAGGAAGATTATAGTTGCCTGCAAAACTTGACTGAACATAAAATAATAGCCATCTCAAGGATTTAACAGCACTGTACTAAGTTCTTTTTTTTTTATTATTTTTATACTTTAAGTTCTGGGGTACATGTACAGAATGTGCAGGTTTGTTACATAGGTATACATGTGCCTTGTTGGTTTGCTGCACCCATCAACTTGTCATTTACATTAGGTATTTCTCCTAATGCTATCCCTCTCCCAGTCCCCTACCCCTCGACAGGCCCCAGTGTGTGATGTTCCCCTCCCTGTGTCCATGTGATCTCATTGTTCAACTCCCACTTATGAGTGAGAACATGCAGTGTTTGGTTTTCTCTTCTTGTGTTAACTTGCTGAGAATGATGGTTTCCAGTTTCATCCATGTCCCTGCAAAGGACATGAGTTCACCATGAGTTCTCACAACTCTGCAAGGCTGGGATTCTAATCTGCATTTTACTAATGAGGGAAGTGGGGTCAGAGAGATTAAATGACTTGGTGCAGGCCACACAGACAGTAAATCATGGAATTGTACAGTTTCTCATCAAAATCTGTGTATTCACTATTGTGAAAACAACCCTCTATTAAAATACGGTTCCCTCCTTCTTAAGCCTCCATCCACAATCTACCCACACACCATTCGGTGATTCATAATTGAACTTAACATTAGCATTAATCTTATAACCCAGGTTAGCAATGAATTTTTACCTATGCAGTAGGTGTTTTGTAGGTACAGTAGTCTGTCTGTGCTCCACAGGTACTTGACGCCATAAAAATGTGGAAGTCTTAATAGTGGTAAATTTCTCTATCTGAAAATAGGTTTCTGCTGAGTATCTCAGTGCTCACCTAGACCCACAAAGCTTTAGCTTTTGGGTATAAAGAGAAATTAAATGAGCTCTGCAAAGAAAAATTACAAATGATTCCTGTACCCAATAACTACTCTCACATGCCCATGGCTTAATTATCCTCAGCATATTAATAATTGTGTTCATAACTCTTAAGAAATTATATTTTAATATCCTATAATTTATGCTTCTAGATTTAGAATTCTCTAGAAAAATGAATAGTGCTTTTGCGACATTTGCTCTGGTAGGCAAAGAGCTTAAAACAATTAATAGGAAAACAGGCTTTGAATATGGAAGTAATTCAGTAAGATTGTGTCACATTTTATCAGATCCCAGGAGCAGGGTAGTATTAACTTCTTAAAATAATTTTGTTTACTTAATATTTTGTATGCCTTAAGCAGATATTAACCAGCAAGAGAAACATGTCAACTAGTGTACCAATATTTTGATAATATTTTAATTCTTCATTTTATATCATGTAAAATATACATTTCTTTCAAAAAATATTAAAAGGTACAGTAGTCTTGGAATAATTAAATAAGCATATATACACACATATATAAAATAATAAATGTACACACACAGATATATCTTTAAACATATATGTGTGTGTGTGTGTGTGTGTGTGTGTGTATGTGTGCCTGTATGTGATGTTAAATTCTCATGACTTCCCCAGGTACTGACCGATATAACTTTCAAGTTCTAAATTTAGTTCATCTAATGGGAGTTTATTGATTGATATAAAATTTACTTTGTCTCAATCCTCCATCCTGTTTTGATTTGCAATAAAGCAAAAGAAAGAAAAAAAAGAAAAGAGAAAAGTGTAAGGGTGCAGGGTTTTGCCTGTTTTACCTATAGGGGCAAAGTGTTCTCTAGTTTATCTAATATATTTCAAGTATTGGAATGGTGTCTGAGACACAGTAGATATAGGCTAAATGAATATGTTAAATAAATGGCCTAAAAATTTAATCATTTTTCCATATGTGCAAACTGAGAATAGAAAGAAAAAAATGTTAAAGTGTTAGCAATACATTTGTTTTAAAATGAAAAATAAATTAAATTTGTGAGCTTTTCTCCTTCTGGATAAAGGTTTAGCCAACTTGTTTTATTTCAACTGGAACCAATATGAGGTAGTATGATAGCAGAGTACATCTTATTTAAAGGTGAAATTGAATCTTTTTCAGGGTTATCAGGAACACTATATTACAGCAGCTTGAGCATAGCTGGAAAGTTAACATCTCTTTAGATTTTTTTTAGAATTTTTAAAAATGTGTTTTAATAACAAGAGTACCATTTCATGAGTTCTTCTGTATACACTGTATATGTAAAACATCAAGTAATAAAATCTTACATTTGTAAAATAAGAACAAGACTATGCATTTACCCTGTAAGCATATGCAGCACTAGTTTCTGTTTTAATGTGGAAGCCACATTGGTATAATTAAACAATTACAAGCATAGTACTAACTAAACAAGGGTTTAAAAACAAAACAAAACACTTATTTTCCCTTAAGGAACATATTCTCCTTTCTCTAACTTCAGAAAAAATATTGACAAGAATTCCATCATAAGCATTTTATTAATGCATTGAAAAGGTACTAAACCCTACTTAGCTTACATGTGACACTGCAGAAAAAATGGCATTAATTACACCTTAAACTTGAAATTATAATGATTAAGCCAAAAATTTTCATAATGTCTTCATTATTCAGTGTTGCAACTATTTCATAGAATTCTTTTCTGGTACATTTATGGTGAATTTATTAAGGCAGAGTGGTTCATTGGTTAGACCATGAAAGTCTCATTTCAAAAATCAGAAATTTCCTCTAGCACTAATTGGAAAATTAATCCCATAAAATTATTTTAACGGTCAATATCCTACCACTCTGCCTAATCTATCCAAAGGGAGCAGTATGGGGCCAATGAGTCAGAGGAATGAGTCAGAACCACCAGGCTGTATGTGGTGGCGGAATCCTGCAAACAATTATTTTATTTCTAGACACCACTTACATAAATGATGCATAAGGTTATAACCCAGCATGAGACTCAATATTTTGACTTAGGAACAGCTTTGTTCTTTCTTGCAGGGCAATTAATATCTGTTTAGATGCCACTGTAAATGATGAATTGCTTCTTAAAATGTTTGTGTGATGTCTTTTCGCCTCTTCACTTTGGTGCTTTGTTGAACATAATTTTTTTATGAACCCTTGAATGCCAAGATAGCAGTAAAGGTGCATTCAAGCACCCTGGGTATAGTCATGGGACATAAACCTAAGGCCAGACTTCTGCATCACAGATGTAAATGAGATATAAAAAGGAGGAAACAGAGAACCTGGTTTCAGGGTTAACACTAAGATTCATGGTATTTTATTGAGGACATTTTTTGAATATGAGAAGTTTTCTTTAGATGGTTTCCACTGACTTCCCTGTCATTTGTGTACCTCTTTATGTATGCCCTTGGCATTGATTAGCCTTGAAGTTCATGTGTCTGCAGACCCATATAAAAATGTATTATCTGTCAATATATGTGCTGTAGGGAAAATGTGCAGGCCAAGCTTTCTTATGCTATAAAAAGAAATTAGTGGCTTGAGCTCCAAGGAAGTTTCCAGTCTTCACAATAAATCATAGACACTTAGCTCAGACCTCCACAAACTTCTTCCTCCTGATACGGCACATCGTACTGTTACTCCCTACTGTCACTCCCCAGTTGCTGAGATGAAGAACATATGAACTCTGGGAAGTGACGTTTACCTCAAACAGTTCAAAATAAAGGGCCAGAAATATCCATAGGTCTGACGATCCCAAGACTAGCAATAAACGCCCACAGAACTGGTTAGAGGGAGCAGAATACAGATTTTATGAACAATTTCTTAACAATATAATGCAAAACAAAGGTTTATTCAGAATTTACACATCTGAATAACTTCCTGTACAACTGAATTATGTACATTTCAAATTAACACAAAATCTGATTTCTGCTACTATTAGGTTGTATTCTAAGATGTCAGTCCAGATTTGAACAGTTAAAAAAAAAAAAAAAGTTTGAGCTCTTTGGGTAATTTCCGTAGCATTACTCAAGAAACAGGAAATAAACTATTTACATTTGACTAAAGGAGAATGCATTCACTATTTACATTTGACTAAAGGAGAATATTTACATTTGACTAAAGGAAAGTAGCAAGGGTTACATGGCAATGTGACATGCTTCACAAGACCTCACTCCCTTTGTAATGAATCTGAAGGTATTTTGAAGAAATACTGAAAGTAATTTTTTGCAAAATAACATTTTATATAAAAGTGTTTTCTTAGAGAGATAGTAAATAGATACAAAGCAAGCACATTGGCATAGGTATATTGCTTATTTTTATGAGGAAGAATTGGTCTTGTAGTTTCCTGCTCTGGGACAGGCAGGTACCAGAATATATATCTAACCATCTACTTAAGCACTGGCACATTCACTCCAGATAGAATCCTTACTTAAAAATTTCCACACTGGTGGAAAGGGAAGCCATAGCCGCTTCCACTCACCTTCTTACAGGTGGAAGAGACAGTTGCAGAATCACTGATGGAATATAGAGCTTCAAAAAATCTTCAGGCAAAAAAAAAAAGAAAATGACTCTTGAGAATTTATACTGAAAGTTACTGAATCTTTCCTGTTAGCATAAGTTATTACTGCACTTAATAGCTTTCCTGAAGTTGCTGTTTTATCCTATAGATGAAACTGTAATGAAAAGGTTAATCATAGCTCAGCAAGGTTTAGGATAGTTGCAAGATATTAATGGTTTTAATGAAGTCCAGGTACTTCAAACCCTTTAGCATATTGACAGAAACCAGTTATTAACTGTGGGCATGTCCTACATGCTAACAAGTACACGATAATGTCTACTTTGAACACATTCAGATTTAAAATAAAACTTGAGAGAGTCAAAGAATCTATTCTGGCACCTATTTATTGCTAGCTGCATAAGTCAAACCTAATACTGCATAAACTAACTAGTTTTTTTTAGTGCCTGACAATTTCTAGTGTTAAGAGTGCCAGAGCTGAGTCAGAATGCCTGAATAAGAAACTATGATTTGCAAATTGCTACCTATATGATCTTGGGTCAATTATTTCATCTCAATATACCTCAGTTCAGTTTATCCATATAATGAAGCTAATTTAAGTACATAGTCTTTAGGGCTATTGTGAACATTAAATAAAGTAATCCATGGAAAGAGTTTACCATAGTACGTAACACACATTAACATTCAATGAATGTCAGTGATTATCATTATTGTTAATATTATCATATCATTGAGTTACTCACCTAGTAGGATGAAAATAAAAGATAACAACTTAAAAGGAACCTGAAACGCAACAGAAAAACTTATTTTTAAAAAACTATACGTAGAAAATTTCATTATAAATTTGTTCAGTACTGAAATGTATCGACACCCTCATTAGTCTCTAAAATTCTTAAGAAAACTCGCCGCCCCTTGTCTATAAATTTTACACTGATGACTCAACTGTCCTCCAGTGTGAATAAGGTTTCCATTATGGTTGTGGTTGTTCACTGAACTATGTACAGCTTTATCATGATAACGAACGGCATGCATTTTTTCAAATAGTGACACTGTTCAAGGTAGGTCATAGTAGTTGGCTGGCAAGCATAATAATAAACTGCTCCATAAAACAATGATAACCTCAACTGTGGCTTCCTTAGAGTACATGTTTTTGCATGTTTTCTTTAGAATGGGGCTAGTACCCATTTTTATGTTAATATCATCATAAGGTGTTAACTGTTATTAGCAAAGCACTTTCAAAGCAATAGTATTTATCCTTTTGGATCTGAATTGTTTATTACCTATTATCCATATGTACAGTTTTTCTTACTGAATAACTAAATTATACATACTTTTGTAATTGCCTTTTTTTTTTGAGACGGAGTCTCAATCTGTTGCCCAGGCTGGAGTGCAGTGGTGCGATCTCGGCTCACTGCAAGCTCCACCTCCCGGGTTCATGCCGTTCTCCTGCCTCAGCCTCCGAGTAGCTGGGACTACAGGCGCCCACCACCACTCCCACCTAATTTTTTTGTATTTTTAGTAGAGACGGGGTTTCACCGTTTTAGCCAGGATGGTCTCGATGTCCTGACCTTGTGATCTGCCCTCCTCTGCCTCCCAAAGTGCTGAGATTACAGGTGTGAGCCAGTGCACCCGGTAATTCTCTTAAGTGCTTGCTAGCTTCTCACATTTAATGGTACTTTTTTCTATGAAGCTCAAGCAAGCAGCTTAAAATAACAAATGAATGGATTTACCACTACAGAGAATCAGCATCATCCGGTAATGATAAATGAACCAATGATATTTCAGTCCTGAACATAGTATTTGTCTTCCCCAATGCCAATCACTAATTGAGAACCACAAATTCATTTCATTTGTTTGTAGTGAGAGATATTCTCTTCAGTTGCACACCCGTTGCTTGGAATGTGCTAGGATAAGAAATAGGACTTTGAGAAATGCAAGGGAAAACAGACAAAGGGGCATAAACTTTGACCTTAATTATTCTCAGGGTATGTATTAAAGCTCGTGCATCTACTGATTGTCTTGTAGATAGAACATTCTGGAGCCAAAGCTCAATGAACAGACTCTCCCTTCCCCTCTTACATTGCCAGATTCAAAGCTTTGCCATCTCCTACTCAAACCCATGTCAACATAGACCTGTCTAGAAAAGTAAGACTAGATGACAATAAATGGTAAACCATTCTACCTAAGACAGAGAAGGAAAGGTCAAGCAGCTCCTTGCAAGGAGTGGAAGGGAGTGAGTGATGAGGGAAAGAAGAAGAGATTGAAAAAGGATTAAAGAACTGCCAAAGTGTAGTTAGGGAGGAAAAAAAGCTAGAATGTGAACAGACAAGAAGAAGGTGTCCATGAGGTATTCTCAGGTGGTATGAACACTTCATAGCTAAGGAAAAGCTGAATAGATGGAAGAAGATCCACCAAACCGACATTACTGTCACTTCGTTTGACTTAGATTGTAATTTTATTTGGCTATAAGATTTTTAAAATAGTTCTCTAGTTAATAATGCTTCTATGGACCCTAATTCAATATGACCCTAATTCAAATTTTAAAATAGTTATCTAGTTAATAATGCCTGAATGGACTCTGATTCAATATGACTGGTGCACTTATAAGGAGAGGAAATTTGGACATAGTCATGTGACCACACGGAGGAAAGACTATATGAAGACAGAGGAAGAAGCCAAAGAGAGCAGCAGCTTCAAAAGAGACCAAACCTGGGAACACCTTGATTTGGGATTTCTGGGCTCCAGAACTGTGAGTAAATAAATTTATGTTGTTCAAGCCACCCATACTCTGGTATTTTGTTGCAGCAGCCATAGCAACTAGTACACATGGGATCTGATGTGTTTTTGTCAAAGTACCAGTAATATCATTTTACAATAGATATTACCACTCCATTATTCAGCCTTTAACGCCTGGTGTGGGAATTTAACAAATACAGAGCACTACTATGTTTCAAGTATTGTGATACATGCAAAGGATGCAATGGTGAATATGACATTTTCTGTGCTTTCAAAGTGCCTACAGTCTCACTGGGGAGACGTGTAAAACCAGAAAGTTAAATCAAACCTGGTCAGGGCTTTATGTACAAAGTGTGTAGGAGAACCAAGGAGCAAATAGCTGCCCAACCTTGATTGTTGAGGAAGACTCTGTGACATGGTGTGATAGAGAAACTCTCTAGTTAAAGTGCTCTCAGAAAGGAGATTGAAAAGCAAAGCCTAAAAGGTAGTGTTTCTGCTGCCATATGTAAAGGTTGTATAAGCAATAGAGCTTTAAAAGCCTAGAGATTTAAAAGCTCTAATATTATTCAGGCTCAATATCTCTTGATGAAGCAGGACTTTGATATTTAAAATGTCAATAATATATTGTTTTTACATCTCTTAAGGCAATTCTTAACACCTATGCATTAGGATGTACTCTTGTCAGCCAACAAAAGTACCTGAATCACACTTATTTAAAAATATATATGAGAACATATTGACTCATGCAGGTCAAAATCCCAGGCACATGTTTACTGCAGACACAGCTCCATTTAGGAACTCGACTGATAGCATGAGTACTACCACCCTGTCTCCCTTCTCTCTCTGTAGTCTTCTATCTATCTATCTATCATCTATCTATTATCTATCTATCTATCTATCTATCTATATCTATCATCTATCTATCTATCATCTATCTATCTATCTCTCTATCTATCATCTATCATCTATCTATCTATCTATCATCTATCTATCTATCATCTATCTATCTATCTATCTATCTATCTATCTCTCTATCCATCTATCTATCTGTCTGTCTGTCTCTCTTTTGACACTGTTTTCTTCTGGTTTATTTCATTCACATGCAATCTATATCACTACTGTGGCTCCTGGCACCCCTAGGTTTACCACATCATACTTAAAACTAGGGATCCCCACAGGCATAGAGCATCTCTAAATAGATCCACAAATTGTGATATTCTCCCTTGGACACTCATTATTTCACGTCTTCATCTGGAACCAAATGCTACGGTTAGTGGGATGGAATAGAATTATTGATGAGACCTGGAACAGTCTCCATTTCAGGAACTGGGGGCGTAGAGCAGACAAAAGTCTAAATCCCACTTGAACCACATGGACTGAGTTAAAGGGTGGTCCTTCAAAGAAATATTGTGGTGACGTCTAAAGTGTAATGGATGACGTACGGGAAAAAAATAGTTGATGTGCACACTACTTAATGTAGAGTTATTTCTATTTTACATGTGTGCATTGACTGCTACACAGACATTTCCTTAATGTGTTCTATATTGAAAAATAGCAAAGATGCATGTAATATGTTGTGTGCCAGGCACTTTTTAAAAGAACTTTACACATATTAATTCATTTTAAAAATGCACAGCAGACATATAACATACTTTTATTAGCCCCATTTTACAGATAAAACATTAGGCCACCAAACAGTTAAGTGACTTTGCAAGAACACATAGCAATAAAGGAAAGAGTCAAAATTCAATACGTCTTAGCTTCTGAGTTAATCTTCTCATTCAGCATATCACCACTTCCTGTAGGTGGTGTTCAATTAATGTGTGATAAATAGTTAAATGACTAGAGGCAAGATAGATATAACTTCAGCAGCAGAACAATGAATTGAATCCAAAATTCTTGATTATCCCTCAATGATTTTATTCATACGATCTTATTGCTTTGGAATGATTAACTTCAATATTCATCTGATTTAATATTTTTAAATTTTCTGACATAGAGTATCTTTCTGACATAGAGTATCTTTTCATTGGTTTGCATTCCATCCCTATTTCTGAATGAGAAGATAATTGTTTTAACCAGTGTATCATTTATTTATTTAATCTCTTTTAGCTCAAGACACTCTTCTAAAATCTCCAAGTGTCTAGGGAGTTGTAAATCAGGATGCTAATCTGTGAAGTTCATTTTATCAAATGTTAACAGCACTGTCAAAATATTAAAGGTGTGATTTATTACCCTGTTAGAAATATATTTACAAATAGTAAATTTTCACAATATTCAGGCTTCCATCTGCAAGAAAATGGTACATGTAGGGTTAGGTACATTTTGCTTTCCGTATAAATTTAGTTGCGTTTTCTATAATAGTTCAATAGGACAATTTCCATTTTGAATCAAGATTAGTCTTGTCCCCAGAATAATTTATTGCATACTGAGCCTAATTAATTTTAGTGTTAGAAGTGTGCGTTAACAAATATTGCATCTGTAGGCAAACACACACACACACACACACACACACAATCGGGACCTACTTAAACTAAAGAACTACTGCACAGCTAAAGAGAGTATCAACAGAGGAAACAGACAAAATGCAGAATGGGAGAAAATATTTGCAAACTATGCAACTGACAAAGCATCATATCCAGAATCTATAGTGAACTTAAATCAACAAGAAAAATAATAACTCCATTAAAAAGTGGACAAAAGACATGAACAGACACTTCTCAAAAGAAGTCATACAAGTGGCCACAAACACACACACACACACACACACCCCCTCACCTCGTGCTTCATAGCTATCATGCCTCAAACCTTTGCTTAACTGGCATTGGCTCAAGAGTATCAAAGTGATGATTTGACAACTGACTTTAGGAAAGACCCAAAAGTATCCATATAATCTAGTTTGGACGAGATAGAAGCAACTTAAGTTTTCCCTTCCTGCTAACAGATTTGCCACATGATAAGACCAAGCTCGGGCTTCCATAAGCTGCCTCTGCTCTCCAGAAGCCAGACAACAGACAAGTTGATCTTCTAGTATCCACAACAGTGTGAGAGATACCGCAAAAACTGCATAATAGTCGAAACACACAACTAGAGAACCTTCAGCTATGTATTTCTTTATTTTTTTTAAGGAATATACAAATTCACCAGGTTAAAAAAGCTATTCTAAAATTCAATGTTTTATCTGTAAAATGGAGATAATAAAAATACCTTATACATTTGTTGTGAATTTTAAATGAATTAATATATGTAAATTCTTTTATTATTTATTTAATTTATTTATTTATTTATTTATTTATTTTGAGATGGAGTCTTGCTGGGTCACCCAGGCTGGAGTACAGCGGCACAAGCTTGACTTACTGCAACCTCCATCTCCCAGGTTCAAGTGGTTCTCATGCCTCAGCCTCCTGAGTAGCTGGTCTTACAGGTATGTGCCACCACACTGGGCTAATTTTTTGTATTTTTAGTAGAGATGGGGTTTTTCCATGTTGGCCAGGCAGGTCTCAAACTCCTGGTCTCAACTGATCCGCCCAACTCGGCCTCCCAAGTGCTGGGATTACAGGCATGAGCCACCTCACCTGGCCCAAGTTCTTTTAAAAAGTTCTTGGCACACACAACATATTACATTCATCTTTGCTTTTTTCTTTTCTTTTTTTTTTTTTTTTTTTTGAGATGGAGTCTTGCTCTGTTGCCTAGGCTGGAGTGCAGTGGCTCGATCTCGGCTCTCTGCAAGCTCCACCTCCTGGATTCAGGCCATTCTCCCACTTCAGCCTCCGAGTAGCTGGGACTACAGGTGCCCATCACCACGGCCAGCTAATTTTTTTGTATTTTTAGTACAGACGGGGTTTCACCACGTTGGCCAGGATGGTCTCGATCTCCTGACCTCATGATCCACCCGCCTCGGCCCTCCAAAGTGCTGGGATTACAGGCATGAGCCACCACACCTGGCCCATCTTTGCTATTTTTAATATAGAAAATACTGAGGAAATGTCTATGTAGGAGTCAAAGTAAGGTGTAAGATATGTACATCTGTAAAATAGAAATAATTCCACCTTAAGTAGTATGCATATCAACTATTCATTTACTGACCGTATATCATAATCAGAAAAGAGCCTAAATAGCCAAGACAATCCTAAGCAAAAAGAATAAAGCTGATGGCATTAAATTACCCAATTTCAAATTATACTACAAAGCTGCAACAACCTAAACAGCATGGTACTGGTACAAAAATAGACACATAGACCAATCAACAGAATAGTGACCCCTGAAATAAAGTCACATACCTACAACCAACTGACCTTCAACAAAGTCAAAAAAATAAACAATGAGGAACAGGTATTCTATTCAATAAATGATGCTGGGGAAGCTAAGCATAAGGAGAAAAATGAAACTGGACCCTCTACCTCTCACCATGCACAAACATTAACACAAGATGGATTAAATATTTAAATGTAAGACCTCAAACTATAAAAATCCTAGAAGATAACCTAGACAGTACTTTCCTAGACATTATCCATGACAGAGAATTTATGACCAAGTCCTCAAAAGCAAATGCAATAACAACAACAAAAAAAGCCAATTGGGACCTAATTAAACTAAAGAACCACTGCACAGCAAAAAAGAATATTAACAGAGGAAACAGACAACCTACAGAATGGTAGAAAATATTTGCAAACTATGCACCTGACAAAGGACTAATATCTAGAATCCGTAGTGAACTTAAACAAATCAACAAGAAAAATAACAAATAACCCCATAAAAATGTGGAAAACGGGTATGAATAGACACTTCTCAAAAGAAGTCCTACAAGTGGCCAGTAAACATATGAAAAAATGTTCAGTGTTAATAATCATCAAAGAAACTTGAATCAAAACCATCTCATACCAGTCAGGATGACTAGCCATAAAAAAGGATGAGTTCATGTCTTTTGCAGGGACATGGATGAAGCTGGAAACCATCATTCTCAACAAACTATCACAAGGACAGAAAACCAAACACCACACGTTCTCACTCATAGGTGGTACTTGAAAAATGAGAACACTTAGATACAGGAAGGGTAACATCACACACCTGGGCTTGTTGTAGGGGGTGGGGGGCTGGGGGAGGGATAGCATTAGGAAAAATACTTAATGTAAATGACAAGTTGATGGATGCAGCAAACCAACATGGCACACATATACCTATGTAACAAACCTGCAAGTTGTGCGCATGTACCCTAGAACTTAAAGTATATTATAAAAAAGTCAGAAAACAATAGATGTTGGAGAGGTTATGGAGAAAAGGGAATGCTTATGCACTGTTGGTGGGAATGCAAATTAATTCAGCTCCTGTGGAAAGCAGTTTGGAGATTTCTCAAAGAACTAAAAATAGAACTACCATTTGACCCAGCAATCCCCTTAATTATATACCCCTTACTTTGGGTATATACGCAAAAGAAAAAAAATCTTTCTACCAAAAAGACACCTGTACTTTTATGTCTGAGACAGCACTATTCACAATAGCAAAGACATGGAATCAACCCAGGTGTACATCAACAGTGCACTGGATAAAGAAAATGTGGTATACATACACTATGGAATACTATGCCACCGTAAAAAAGAATAAAATCATGTCTTTTGCAGGAACACAGATGCAACTGAAAGTTATTGTCCTCAACAAGTTAACACACAAACAGAAAACCAAATACATGTATTCTCACTTATAATTGGGAGCTAAACTTTGGGTGCATACAGACACAAAAATGGGAACGATAAACACTGAGGAGTTCCCACAGGGGCAAAGGTTGAAAAACTACCTATCAAGTACTATGTTCATTGTTCGGGCAATGGGATCACTAAGAGCCCAAACCTCAACATCACCAAATATACCCAAGTAACAAACCTGCACATGTATCTCCTGAATCTAAAACTTAAAAATAAAATAAAAAATAAGCTCATTCACCAGAAAACAGTCAATGCATAACTAAAAGGTGAATGTAAATAAATGCATTTTAAAAGTGATCATGACGTTGATTTTGAAAGGAAGATCAGTACATTTTAAAATTGCTAACTTGTATATGATATATGCAAACTAAATGAATCTTATTAAATTGTGGTAATCACAATAGCAATAATATAAATATGGAAAGAGAAAGGTGTGAAGAGCATTCTATTTAAAATCACGGTAAGAAACAGAATTTATAGTGAGTTGATCCTCCAAAAAGAAAGAAGGAAAACAATTAAAATAATAAATTAGTAAAATTAAAATATAGCCAGATTTCAATAATGTTAAAAATACTATAAATGTTCAATTGCTTTCAAATTAAGTTTATGAATATACTTAAACAAATATATGTATTAGGTATACATTTTTTAATTTCAAAATTATGAGCCAGTGCCACCCAAATCTCAAGTCCAGAGATAAATCAGAGAAGATTAACTCCATAGTATGGTGAAAACAGTTAATCTCACAAACAAATTTTAATATTTTTTCACTTTCTAAAAACCATCCATAAACATTTTTGTTACTTCAGATGAATATTCTGTCATAGCCTCTTAATTATGTCTGTCTATTCTGACTTCATTATGCTTTCCTTTTCTTTCATTGCCATGTGTTTGACTATTTCTGTAGTTTTCTCTGATGTTAATAGCTTTCTCAATTGACATCAATGTGCAGAGATGAACGTTTAGAATCTAGTTACCAGCTTCCTTGTCATTTAGATTGTCAGTTTCATTAATTTTCTCATAAGAAAGTGAGTATGAAATTACATAGACCTATCAAAGAAAACTAAACTCGTGGGGCCTATCATTGTTTTCTATATTATTCACTGTAATTGTTAGTTCATGTTGTGCACCGTCTTCTGGTATTCAGAATTTAGAAAATGTAGTATGATCATTATCAACAAAAATATCAGCTTTTCAGAATATATTATCATTAAGAAAATTATAATATATAACCATAAGTTTAAAAGAATTGGTGGTAAGTTCTAATTTTAGAGATTAAAAAATGAGCAATTACTGTCCATTCTGGGTTCTTGATTGGCTGTGTTTGAAAAGACAAAATCTTATTAATATGCATCTTAGCATGACTGGAAAAAGAATTCTAATAGTTGAAGACACTGAAGAGTCAACATTAGACAGCCAGAGAGGTTGTCACATTGAAAGATTTTAACAAAAGGCACTAAATAAAGGATTAGAATAAATTTCTACAATAAGTATAACTAAAGTATATATAATAAAATCATGCAACAACCATGCAAGCTAAGTAAAATTAAATACTTTTGACATCTATTACAACTACAAGAAGTAACAGAATAATAAGTTGAACTTTAAGTCATCTTAATTTACAGGATGGTATCAGGATCAAAATGTTTCTGAAGAGGAAATATGCATGCTTCTTGTTTACTTATCAATATTCTTTCTTCTTTCTCACATCAAAGAACAATTATATTTATCTAGGAACCATCAATTTCAGCCCATTCTCAAAAAATAAACTTCCATTTGGAAGTCAAAAAGATTTAAAAGGCCCATAAAGGAAAACTAAACCACTTAGCAGAGATGAGTTTCAAACTAAAGCAAAGCAAAAAAGACAATTCACTTTTCCTGGCCAAACCCTAGAAAGGCTTAAGAATTGGATGCACAAGTTAGATGTAACGGCAGAGAGAAGATGAGGGGGTAAAATAGGCAAATTATTTGAAAGTCTATTTCAAACATTTAGATATTTACACAATCCCCATCTTCTCTCCCACTGCCCACTTAATAATTCAGGTGATTATTCTGCCTAGTACTTGAAAAGGAGGAGGAGGTACTTTCTACGAAGAAACAGAGACCCCAGGACAGAGCACAGGGTTAGGTGCAAGGGAAGAGAAGGAGAAAATAGCCTCAGTAAGTACAAGTCAGAGTCACCCTTGCCTGAATTGGCTCAGAGCACCAGTCATCAGACATTTGTTTGTTAGGCAGGAAACCGAGAGACTTTTCTGGAAAAGAGAATCACTTCAGAAAAGAATTCTATAGATACTGACAGGTGAAAAAAAAATCAAGTTCCTGACATCATAGTGGAATCACTAATCTACAAACTACTTCTATCCAATCAAGTTTTTAGTGTGTCACTCTTAAATAAAATCACCTAACTTTTAAGCTTAAAAGATAAAGCATAATAGTTAAACAATAATTTTTAAAAACTCAAAATAGAGACAATATAGGTTTAAAAAGTAATATTAACAAAAATACGTATTATATATTATATAATGACATTATATTATGTTATGTGATATTACATATAATATCCTAAGAGAAATAAGACAGGATATTGTATCTTTAAGACAAAAAGCACAATCATACTAAAAGAAGTAATATTCACATAATAATGCCTTCTGGAAATTTTTAAAAAATAAGATAGTAATTTTAATAAAATGCACAATAGATGGTGGAAAAGCTAACAATTTACTATTTAATGTATTTATATATAAAATAGAAGAGAAAGAAATAGAATTTGAGGAACAATCCAGGAGGTTTAACCCAGAGTCAGAAAGAACAGAAAACACTTGTAAGGAAGAAATAAAGACCATATCTCCAATCAAGATAGACATGATTCTCTGATGGTGACTGGAGGCACCCAAATTCCTAGGCAGACAAGGATGGGTCCCAGTGAAATCGAACTCCTCAAGCCAAGGACAGCCTAAAGCCTGAAAACTGAAATGCCAGTTCTGGATATGGTCCATGACTGGAGTGAGAACTACCATCCCCACCTTACCCACTCCCTTTCGATTGGTTCCTTCTGAATGATGCCTTTTAACTAATCGAATGGAGCTTTTGCCAAGACCACCAGTGGACCAATTGGCATGCATTCTCCCATTATAAGCCCATAAAAACCCCAAACTTGGCCTCACAGATGGCAACCCACTTTCAGGTCCCCTCTCCATGCTGAGAGCTTTCTGTCGCTCAATAAAATTCTACTCTGCCTTGCTCACTTTCCAGTGTCCACATACCTCATTCTTCTTGGTCACAGGACAAGAACCTGGAACTCTCTGAACTGTGAGTGTGAAAAAAGCTGTAACACTCCTGCTCACCTAGCTGCAGGTAGTGGGAGTAAAAGGGCTTGTAACACTCTCTTCCATTCACCAAACTACAGGAGTGAAAAAGCCACTGGGTGCCACTCCCTCAAGCTCACCAAACTATGGAAACAAAGATAAGGGGCATCCAGTACCTTCTGGCATGGGAAGATACCTTCACTAACTGGGTGGAAGCATTTCCATGTTGGACAGGAAAGCCTCTGAGGTGATAAAATTAATTAATGAGATAATTTCTTGCTTTGATTCCCTAAGTACCTCTGGAGAGATAATGACCTGTCATTCAAGGCATCTATCACCCAGGGGACTTCAAAGGCACTAAGCATACAATACCATCTTCATTGTGCTTGGAGATTATAATCTTCAGGAAAGGTAGAAAAGACAAATGATATTATCAAAAGGAACCTCACAAAAATGTCTCAAGAGACTCATCACCCCTGGATAACTCTTCTTCACATGGCCCTACTATGTGTTAGAAACACACCTTCAAAGCTGGATTTAAGTCCCTTCAAAATGATGTATGGACAGCATTTTCTCACCAATGATTTTCTGATAGACTAAGAAACCTCTGATTTGATTAAACATATAACTTATTTGGACCATTTCCAACAGGAACTAAAACAACTGTCAGAAGCCCAACCCTGTGAACTAGGGCCACCTCTATTCAACCCAGAGGGCTTAGTATGGGTAAAGGCTCTTCCTTCCCTTTCTCTCTCTCTAGGCTTGGATTGTGAGGGATCTTACACTGCATTTCTCTCTACTCCCCCAGCAGTGAAGGTCACTGGAATAGATTATTGGATTTATTACACTTGAGTAAAGGCCTGAAAAACTGATGTAATTACCTCTGTTGACCCAACAGAGCACCCAAAGCACCAGTGTGAAGAAATCAGAGACCTCAAGCTAAAGATCATAAATGGTAAGTGTCAATAATTAACCTTGTGTGTATGTCTCCTTTATACTCTGGCCTATACTTGCTGTTCTTGCCTCCATTCTGTTCCTCACCATAAGGTGTCTTTGCCAAGGACCCCTTAATCCTGAATGACCATGAGATCATCTACTCCCCTAAATAGCTATCTCTATTCTAAAATGTACCTGCCCTCCTGCTTACAATATTTAATTTCTTTCACCAGGGTGAAACAGCTCTGGCGAAGACATTGTTTTCAGAATGATTAATCTATTTTATTTCTTATTTCTGTTATCTCTGACACTGGCATGGATTTTTCCCTTTTAGCTTCTCTTCGTATAGTACTCATATTTGGTCCACGCATACTTAACCTCCTTGGAAAATTTATTTCTTCTCACCTAGGGGCTATGAAACTCCAAATGGCCATGCAAATGGAAGGAGTCAGGCACAAAGACTTTCCCATACCGGAGACCCTTAGGTAGGCCTGTGAGAGAAATCTGACTGCCGTTTTCCCAAAAACAATGCCTCCTGTCAGGACAAAGCGATTAGAACAGTCACGTCCGTATCCTAAAGGCAGTTAGATGGACCTGTTTAGAGAGGAGATTGATAGTAACAGGAAACAGACAAATTTCTAGGCAGATAAAGATGAGTCCCCGGTGAAACCTGACCTTCAAGCCAAGGACAGTCTAAAGCCTGAAAACCAAACTGCCAGTTGTGGATAGAGTCCATGACCAGAGTGAGATCTTCCATCCCTGCCTTACTCACTCACTCTTGATTGGTTTCTTCTGAATGATGCCTTTACCAATCAAATGATGCTTTTGCCAAGACTACCCACAGACAATCAGCATGCATTCTCCCATTCTAAGCCCATAAATACCCCAGACTCAGACTCACAAATGGCAACTGCTTTTGGATTACCTGTCTGTGCTGAGAGCTTTCTATTGCTCAATAAAATTCTACTCTGCCTTGCTCACTTGCTGGTATCCATGAACCTCATTCCTCTTTGTTACAGGATGAGAATCTGGAACTCTCCAAACTGTGGGCACAAAAAGAGTTGTAACACTCCTGATCACTGAGCTGTGGGCAGTGGGAGTAAAAGGACTTGTAACACTCTATCTCCCACCCACTGAACTAAGAGAGTCAAAAAGCCACTGAACACCACTCCTTCCCCCTCACTGAACTATGGGAACATGAAAAGGCCATGACATTTTCAGAACACAACCCACTGAATGAAAAAGTTTCATACTGGAGCACATTCTGAAATTTCAGAACACCAACAATAAGTAAAGTATTCTAAAACTTTCCAGAGTAATTAAGTAGGTCATCTACAATAAATACAAGAATGGAATACAAAAATTGCATGAGGCTTCTCAATGCAACTCCTGAATTAAGTAAACAAAGGAGAAATTCCTACAGTATTTAAAGAAAAATAATTATCTATTTAAATTTTTACACAAACCATCATTAGTCAAAGATGTAGGTAGAATTGTGATGTTTTCAAATTTTCAAAGTCCTTAAAACTGTGCTCCCCATCTACATTTTCTTAGGACATTAGTAGAGGACAGTCTCCAGAAAAAATGAGATAAGTAAAGTAAAAAGTTCTTTTCAAAGTAGAAAGTTAGATGCCCCAAACAAAGGCTGTATAGAGTAAAACGTTTTAGAGTGAGCAGCAACTTGGAAGGCTCCAAGATAATTTTTTTTTCAGAAATAAGCAATAAATGATATGACATGTTAGAACCTGTGTGAAATTACAGGGACTGATATTTCATGGACTCATTGGTGAGCGTAATAAAACTTAGATGTTCAACCAAAATTATGAAATATGGTAAAATATTTAAACTAACTCCTGGGGGAGAAGAGTTTAAGAAGGATTATCATAATGAACATAAGATTTGTTTCATCCATGAACAATATTTATCTAATGATAATAATAAAAATGCATACTTTTGAGATCCTTTTCTAGAAGGCAAACCTCCCTACATAACTATAGTCGATCATACCCTGAACATTTTATTTACATATTGGTAATTATCAGTTGCATATTCAAAATGAAGTTCATCTTTTTAAATAATCTCATCAGCATAGAAAACGGAGAAGTCAAGCCTCACTTCTCCCTATGTATTATTGTTATTAAATATAGCTTCTTTACGTGGGAAACAAAATTTATAAAGTCATATGATGGAATGATTCCAAATGTTCTTTTTCACTACTTTAGATAAAGAGTAAGAGAGTTTTTTCCTAACTTAGCAACAAGTATTCAGACACTTCTCCATTTGAAACTCTCATTTGTACTTTTCATAAATGCTGGTAGAAATCAAACTGTGCTTAGGGCTCTTTCACTGAACAGCTTGTGACTTTTTTCCAAGTATTTTTAAAACCATTTCCATAAGCCCAGTGTCTGGTGATGGATTTGTTTTGGGTTCTCAGAAGCCAGTAGCTATCTGGGTCAGTGCTTCACTCTGGACATCATACCTCTTGACCATATGCTTTGAGAGTGCCTCACACAAGCTCTGCACAGTGGGAAACACTCTTGAGTTGGACGATGTGGTTACATTGATTGTGCAGATCCAGAAAGATCATGCAGGGCCCCCAAGTAATTTGTTTTCACTTAAGTTACCCCCTTTCTCAATTGCACTGTATCCTACTCCCATAAAGATATTGGAATGTGGCTTAACTACAATCCAAATAAATTCAAAAGATAATTAGCTTTCTCACATTTTAGTAATTATTTTCCAGTGTCTCATTACATTACACCTTATATCTTCATGTTCTTTCCAATAATTTAAAGAGATCATTGGAAATGTTTTAAATGAGATTTATTTTAAACATATAAAAACTAATGATGTTAAATAAAAAGTGAAGACATAGTGTTACTGTCTTAAACGCTTTATAAAGTCATTTACAAGCAGTTTATTATGCTGCTTCCAAGAAAGCCTCTGAATGTATAACAACTGTTCCACATTCACTGAGTGAATGGTATTTAATCCACTTCAGTGACTTGGTAGGCTGGGTTGAAATTTTAATTTCAAAAACGCAAGAATCTTAGGGTTTTTATTTGGGTTTCACAGAACTAGTAAAATAAAAAAATGACATTTTTCTTCCACTTTAAGAAACATTTCAAAAAATCTCTGTAAACAGAAGTAGAAGGAAAATTGTTACTTGCAACATCTACACATCTTTTTTGTAAGGTATTTCCTTATATTGAACATTTTTCTCCTATATATATTCTTAGTTCAGAAAGAAACAAACAAGAGAAGTTCAGAAGAAATGTCAGCCAGCCCAACCATAGCCCATGGTATCTCATATAACGTACTTGCTGTTGATGAGATGCATGAGTGTGAATTAACTATACTCTGAAATCCACTTTGGAGAATCTAAGAAACACACCAACCACATAAGTTGGTAGAGTCATGAAACCAAAGTTAACTTCAGGCAGTGCCAGTTAAATGTCTACATTTCACTTTAATATGAATGAAAATCTGCAGTATTTCCCTTGAGGGCAGATAAAAGTCTTAATAGTTGTTAGGGATATTAAACATCTTTCAGGTACATTTTTAAAATTCCAAATCCCTAACAATGAATTTTCCATCGCACTGATAGAATAAATTCCTCCTCTTCTTTATAATTTTTAAACTCTATGCATAAGCTGACATTCAGCAAAAGTCCCTAAAGTAAAATTATACCTTCTTATTATCCTAAGGATCATTCTACATTCTACACACCAGAACATACATTCCTTAAACAAAAGTAAGGTAATCTCATTATATAAGAAGATTTGTAAGTTTATTTTATGGAAACTTGGAGTGTCTAATCACGTTTCACAAGGCAAATTGGTAAGACAATATTGTTGGACACTCAAAATTCATTTTTGTCCATTTTTGTTCATATCTACTAAGACTTAAAGGACTCTTGAACCCTGAGATTGTCTTTAAGGTATTTGCCTGTGACAGAGGTTTCACTAAGGACAAACTCCGCATTACTTGCACAGAGGTCTAGTTTTGACATATGGTTCTCTGCATGAGTTCAACTTCTGGCTGACTTCCAATCTGTGAACTGTACTGCCAGCTAAAATCAATATCATCTTGTAATAGGGGCAAAGCCATCACTCTTTTATAGAAACAGCCATTAGTCTCTTGCTTCATCCATAGTCTGTACCACACATTTGGATACAATATCTTACATTCTGTTTCATGTTTATGCATTTCATCTCCAAAAGGAATTCACCAAGGTCTGAAACTGGTGTTTACACAGCTTTGACTCTACGATAGTTTTTCAATAGTGCCAGACACATTGGTATGTACTCATTAACTATTGAATTGAAAACTTTATGTGGATACTAACTACTAAATGAATTTATATTGTTCCTATCATTTAACAGTAAAACTTCTTATAGAATATGAATATTTACAGGTTTCACTACCTTATCTGTCTCAAACTATGAAGTCTTTTGGAAGCTTTCAGAGAAGGTAGTAATAGCTTAGCCATGCCATGGGTTAAAATAAGGTAGATCCTTGAGAAAGGCAGATGCAAAATGTTGTCAGTGATACTGTAAGATGTGAGAAGTGGATGATAAATATAAAAAGTTTTTGAGCCATTTAATGTTTTAATCTAGTAGGAGATTTGTTATAATCTGGGGTCACCTATATAAAAGCTATAACACCCAAGAGAGAAACATGTAAATAAATCCTTGCTCTAATGAAGCAGAAAATACCATGGCAGAATTGAGTGCCTGAGATATAGTCCATACAGTTCTCAAATCAGAAAGAAAATTTTTTTAAAAGTAGCACAAAAGAGAAAAGTTATTTTTGGCTAAGAATAAATTATATTTGCACAATTATGTTTAACGGTATACTCAACAGTAAAGTTCCCATTGAATAGAATGAAATTTGTCATGTTTTTAAGAATCTTTGTAGAATTGCAACTAAAAGTATCCTCTAAATATTTTTATAGATGTATCATAGGACTATTACCATCGAGATTTGTTGCTAAAGTGGGACAAAGGTGGGCCATGTATTGAGGATAACTGCTGTGTATTTTGTTCATTACCACACTGGGAATTCTTTTCACCTCTTTTATAGTTCTTCTTCCATCTTGGATTTCTCCTCTGTTTTGTTGGACTATACACTCCTATAGCTTCT
The DNA here is from genome assembly GCF_006542625.1 of Nomascus leucogenys. Taxonomy (NCBI): domain Eukaryota; kingdom Metazoa; phylum Chordata; class Mammalia; order Primates; family Hylobatidae; genus Nomascus; species Nomascus leucogenys. Next base: position 43,092,233 of record NC_044400.1, read on the forward strand.
TGAGAAGGAAACATTATTATGTATTTTTAGAGGAAGGCTTTTAATATTTTCTCTTTATCCAACATGTCTGAATTTTCATAATGATCTGACTGTCTGTGTACTTGGTTCTTATGGTGTTAGCAATCAGTGAGACTTCTCAATCTAAATTTTCATATTTTCAGTACAGGAAATTTTCTTCAACTATTTGTTTAATCATTCTCTGTATTTTATTTTAATTCTTTCTTTCTTTCTTGAATTTCTGTTACTCTGCTCTTAAAATGCCCTCTTCTCCAATTTTTCTTCTTATTTTATTTTACATTTTTATTTCTGGGTATTTTTCTCTACTTATTTTCTAAACCTTCTATAAAATTTTCATTTATGCCATCACAATCCATACTTTTCTTATTCTTTAGATATTTAGTCTTTTAATAATTTCAATTTTTATTTTAGATTCAGGGGGTACATCTGCAGGTTTGTTACGTGGGTATATTGCATGATGTGAGATTTAGACCTTTAATGATCCCATGATCCTGTTGCCCAAGTAGTAAACATAGTGCCCAATAGGTGTCTTTTTCAACCCTTGCCTTTCTTTCTCCCACCTGTCTCTAGTAGTCCCTAGTGTCTATCGTTTCCATCTTTATGTCCACTGCTACCCAATGTACCGCTCTATTTATAAGTGAGAATGTGGTATCTGGTTTTCTGTTCCTCCATTAACTTGTTTAGGATAATGGCCTCCAGATCCATCTATGTTGCTGCAAAGGACATGATTTTATTCTTTTCTATGGCTGTGTAGTATTCCATGATGCATATGTACCACATTTACATTATTCTAATCATCGTTGATGGGAACCAGGTTTGATTCAAGTCTTTGCTGTTGTGAATACCACTGCAATGAACATATGTATGAATACCACTGCGATGAACATGTGTTTTTTTAGTGAAATAATTTATATTATTTTGATCATGGTTTGGAAAAATTAGTATTGTTAAAGTGTCCATACCACACAAATCAATTTACAGATTCAATGCAATCTTTATCAAAATACCGATGAACATTCTTTGCAGAAATATAAAAAATAATGCTTATATGTGTATGGAATCACAAAAGATCCAGAACAGCCAAAGCCATCCTGAACAAAAAGAACAAAACTGGAGGAATCAAATTACCTGACTTCAAATTGTATCACAAAGCTATAGTAATGAAAACCAGCATGATACTGGCATAAAAACTGAGACATAGACCAATGCAACAGCATAGATAACTCAGAAATAAATCCATACATCTACTGTAAACTCATTTTTGACAAATGTGCCCAAAACATACACTGGGGAAAGGACAGTCCCATCAATAAAAGGGAAAACTTGATAACCATAGGCAGGGGTCTAGAATGATTCTAGACCCGTATTTCTTGCCATATATAAAAGTCAAATCAAAATGAAACTACTGAAAGAAATGTTAGGGAAACTCTCTAGGACATTGGTTTGGGCTTTATTGAGCAATATCCCAAGGCACAGGCAACCAAAGAAAAAATGGACAAATGAGATCACACCTGGTCAAAAAGCTTCTGTACAGCTAAGGAAACGATCAAGAAACACTCCACAAAAAGGTGGGAAATATTTGCAAACCATCCATCTGACAAGAGATCTGTTACCAGAATATATAAAGAGCTCATACAACTCTATGGGGAAAAAATCTAACAATTCAATAAAAAAATAGTTAAAAGATCTAATAGACATTCTCAAAAGAAGACACAGAAACGCCAAACAGGCATATGAAAAGATGGTCAACATCACTGGTCATCAGAGAAAAGCAAATCGAACCTACATCTCAGCCCAGTCAAAAAGGCTTTTATCCAAAAGACAAGCAGTAACAAATTCTGGCAAGGATATGGAGGAAAGGGAACCCTCAAACACTGTTGGCGGGAATGCGAATTGGTACAATCCATGGGGAGAACAGTTTGGAGGTTCCTCAAAAAACCAAAATTAGAACTATCAGATGATCCAGCAATCTCACTGCTCAGTATATACTCAGAAGAAAGGAAATCAATGTATTGAAGTGGTATCTTCACTCCTATGTTTATTGCAGCAGTATTCACATAGCCAAATTTGAAGCAAACTAAGTGTCCATCAACAGACAAGCAGATAAAGAATATGTAGTACGGGCTGGGCGCGGTGGCTCAAGTCTGTAATCCCAGCACTTTGGGAAGACGAGGCCGGTGGATCATGAGGTCAGGAGATTGAGACCATCCTGGCTAACACGGTGAAACCCATTCTCTACTAAAAATACAAAAAAATGGCCGGGCCGTGGTGACAGACGCCTGTAGTCGCAGCTACTCGGGAGGCTGAGGCAGAAGAATGGCGTGAACCCTGGAGGCGGAGCTTGCAGTGAGCCGAGATGGCACACTCCAGCCTGGGCGACAGAGCGAGACTCCATTTCAAAAAAAAAAAAGAATATGTGGTACATATACACAATGAAGTCCTATTTAGCTATAAAAAAGAATAAAATATTGTCATTTGCAGCAACATGAATGGAACTAAACGATATTATATTAAATGAAATAAGCCGGGCACAGAAAGACAAACTTCACATGTTCTCACTCATTTGGTGGAAAAGCTAGTGGGGATGGGGGAGTGCAGAGGGCTAATGGATACAAAAGTATAATTAGATAGAATGAATAAGATCGAGTGTTTAATAGCACGACACGGTGACTACAGTCAACAATAATTTACTATACATTTTAAAATATCTGAAAAGTATAATTGGAATGTTCATAACACAATGAAATGAAATGATAAGTACCACGTAATGACTTTTAAACTTCCAAGATATTTTCTTCTTCCCTGATTCTTATTACATTCTTCTTCATTTTCTCTTTTTTGTAACATCTTTTATCTCTCTGAGTCATTAACTATGTTTCTTTTTCCTTTCAGTTTTCTTCCCTTTTTTCCTGTATTGTCTCTATTTCCTCCTAATTAACTTTGGTCACATCTTTCACAATTGACATTTTCTTGGATGATTCATGGATTTCTGTTTTTATTTAAGAGCGTGAAAAATCTCAATGGAAGTTTGGTGTGCATGGAGACGAGAATCAGAGCTAAGTGTTGGGCTTCATTAAAAATAATACCACTGTGCTATTAAGTGTATATCACACTGTTCGATCTGTGCATTTTCTCCAAAGATAAGTCTTACACTCTTATCCCTGGAGGATTCCAGAATTTTATGAACTGAGTGGGGCAGGGGAAGGGGAATTTGCCCTTCAGTATTCAGACTTTCACATAATCCTGCTGTTATCACTATGGCAACTAACTTCTGCCTTCAGCTTTGCCTGAGACCTGAAACCCAAAGTCTGGTTTCACTCCTCAGAGAGTAAAATTCTCATTTCCCACAGGGTAGGAAAAACTCCCTTGTCTGCTGGCAGGTTTCTGAGCATCTAACTGTGCTTATAGTGTAGATGTTACATAAGCAGAACTTGTAACAGAATCAAAGCACGATGCATTTAATTTTTTTGTTGTTGTTGTTGTTTGTTTAATTTTCTTTTTACTTATTGGCTTACTTATCTTATCTCTAGCAGCAACTTTAAGTTATATTCAACACTATTTTCCTTGCCCTGAGATGGAAATTTCCACTTGACCTACACACTGGGGTTGCCCTTAGACTCACAGTCCCCTGTAACTCACAAACACAGACTTAATTTGTAATTAATCAGCATGCTCTATCTTGAACAATCTTCAAGCCCTACATTTTAATTTAGTGGCAAATCTTGTTCCCTTCCCCAGCCTGGGGTCTCCAACAGACAAAACCAGGAATGGGTATGTGGTCAATTTTTCTTTTATCCATTCCCACTTTTTCAGCTCCCTCCAGTCTGCTTATGTAAGTTTCTGTCCACTCTCATGTTAGAGATTGGGGGAAAAGACAAGTTTTCATAGAGTGGCATTACTATCTGAGTTAGGGTGCTCTAGATGACAGCTGTTTAAGGCTCACTCTTTCCTTGGTATCTGTGTGGGATCCTGGGAAATTTCCATGCGTTAGGAACTTCCTGTAGCTCCTTGAAATGGGAAATGCGTGTTTTCTTTTAGATGGAAATAGAAATGTTCCCTCAAACTCTGGTTTCCCAGAGGTTGTTACCCCACAGAGACATCACTCTTGGGATCCACTTGTCCAGAAGCAGAAGACCTCTTGGGTTAGGATTAAAGAGCTTCCAGATAGCTCTCTCACCTTGCCCTAGCAAATCCAGGAAGTACACAGTAACCTACATTCTACTACCTTCCTCAAGCATGAATCAGACCTCAGTATGATTCCCCCCTCACCGGCAATACAGGGACCACATTTTAATATCTCTAAGTGGTCCAATGGAAGCCTTCTTCACTAGATTTGAAGAAAATAAAGAGGAATTTTAAAACCTCTCTCCTAAGAAACTGGTAAGAAATCTCCCCCCAAAAAACGTTCGAAGAGTGGAGAATAAATCGAAGTTGTATTAACCAACTTTGGAGTGAAGCGATTTGTTCTCCACTCTCTAAACATTTTTGGGGGGAGATTTCACAAATAAGTGATGAAACCAAGATACATGGAACAAGTTCCTCTATTTCTTTTGTTAATAATGCTGCCCTTGATGATCTGAAACTTTGTTCTGAAATTTCACATCTACGATATCATTGTGTCTCACCAAACACTTAGGTGTAAAACTCTGTTAAACAAACTCTTTATACCCCACCATCAGGGGTAAGCGATGCCTCTACTTCTGAGCATACCTGTGCTCTGATACATTTATTATCTTCTTTTGTTGGTCCCTCTTCTAGTATGGTGAACGATTAGATTAAAAATAGAAAAATTAATACACAGATGATTGAATGAATTTTAATGGATATTATTTGATAAAAGTCACACTGGAACTTTGCCCATACTCTTGAGAGACCTAGTTCCTTCACCATATTAAATGGACTGAGCTGGATCTGCCATTTCAGTGCCCTCGTAAATCCTTAGCTATTATTTTTTCCTTCTCCCTTTAGAGTTTATCTTTCTCAGCCCCCAACTGGCCAAATCACAGAACAAAACTCCCAGTATTACACTTACTGTTTAAAAAAATCTTTGATGCCATTAAGGAAAAAAGATATTTATTGCTGAAAATTTCAGGCATTGAGCCAAGTAAGGAAAAGAAATGTATTTGTCCAAGGAATTCAGGGCACTCTAAGGCTCTCTCTTGACTTACTCCTTCTGATATCACTAGAGCCAAGATTAAAAATGAGGTTTGATATTGGAGAATAAGTTGTCTGACACTTCCTAGCACCATTCTCAATTCTGGAAAAAAGTACATTTTTATAAATTTCTTAAGGATTATTTATTAAATATTTACCACATGAGAGACACTGTCCTAAACCCCTGGGATACAAAGAGAGACAAAAAGTAATATAGGAAATGCCTAAAATGCAGGAAAAGGGTGAGGTGGGACCACCAATAACAAACAAATAACTGGAAGAACTAAAAAAGACCTCACAGAGAAAGTGACATTGATTACAATTTAGAAGAACAAGAATTCAAACAGGGCTTGGGGAGAGCAGAAAAGGAGGAAGGACGTTCCAGGCAAGAAAACAGCATGAGCTGAAGCACGGACATGTGAGGTCAAACCTGCTAACTTTTGAGGAATGAGTTAGCTAAAGAAGAGAGGATGCTGTGATAGCAGTTCTAAATGAGTCTGTAAGAAAGTTTGGGGTGAGATTGTGCAAGTCTTTTGTGTGAGGGAGTTTGCATTCCTCCTGTAAGTGAGCCAGAGACCACAGAAATTTTAAGGAAGACAATGATAAGATCAGAAATACCATTCTGAAAATTAAAAAGTGAGAAAAGTGTACTGAAGACTAGGACCAATGCCTAAGCAATCTATTCAAGCATCCACTCATTCATAAAATACTTATTAAGTACCATTGTAGGCCAGGCCCTAAGACTAGGTGGTACAGATACAGAGATGAACAGGGCAGACAAGGCCCTGCCCTCAGAGAACTTACATTCTAATGTTAAAACCTTGATGTGGCCGAGATGGACGGATCATGAGGTCAGGAGATCGAGACCATCCTGGCTAACACGATGAAAACCTGTCTTTACCAAAAATAAAAAATATTTGCTGGGCATGGTGGCAGGCCCCTGTAGTCCCAGCTACTCAGGAGGCTGAGGCAGGAGAATGGCATGAACCCGGGAGGCAGAGCTTGCAGTGAGCCGAGATCGCACCACTGCACTCCAGCCTGGGTGACAGAGCGAGACTCTGTCTCAAAAAAAAAAAAACAAAAAACAAACAAACAAAAAACCTTGATGTGAATTTTGTTCATAGTACACGTTAAATTATGTGTACTATGGTATATATAATAAATTAATTATGTATACTATGGTATACTACCTTCTACTAATGGTAAAGGAAGGCCTCATGAGTGCTTTGTGGGAGAAAATCAAGGTGACGTAATAAGACTAACTTTGGCAAGGGTTGGAGGGGGATGTGCTACTTTAATTCTTTTTTTTTTAGGGACAGGGTCTCTCCTCGTGTGTTGCCCAAGCTGGATTCCAGTTATCCTCCCACATCAGCCTTGCCAGTGTCTGAAACTACAGGTACGCACCACCGTGCTAGCGTGGAAGGGGTATTTTAGATTAGACGATCAAGGAAAGTGTTTCTCAGGGCATGATCCATGAACCACCTGCATCATAATCATTTGGAAACTTGTTAAAATGCAAATTCCCAGACCCCAGCCCCATATTGGATAAATCAGAATTTCTGAAAGTAGGATCTGAGACCCCGAATATTTTAACAAGCACCCCAAGAAAATTCTTACCCACACTAGAGTTTGAGAACACTGGACTCCAGACTAGAAGTCTAATTAGAAGGGTATTACTCAGATGAAAGAACACAAGAACAGTGAGGATGAAAAGATTCAGGGAGATTTAAGAGATATTTAGGGAGTAAAATCAAGAAGCGGGCAAAATGATCCAGTTTATTGAATCTGTTGTACATAACTGATTGCTAAGTAGTTTAATGTATACTATGAGCAAAATTCACATCAATGTTTTAACAATTTATACTACCCTGATGTATTACTCTCCTTCACTTGCAAAGAATTTTACATTCTAACTGAAGATTCCTGAGGAATAAATCTGTAAATGTAGAAATGTAGGCTTCCTGACAGGTGGAGGAAAAGGTATTTTCAGCTGGCACAAACAATTAGGATGACAGTGAACCATCATGCAGAAGCAGCCAGATGATGGAGCAGGCAGATAGACAATTACATTATAGGGGGAAAAAATTACAACTGCCATACTTCAGTTTAGCATGGATTATTTTTTGTACTAAATATCTGAGTTCTGGCAATTAAAGTAATTGCAAATGTTGAAGAAAAATTTATGATCAACAAAGGCCCCTAGCAGAGTCTCATTAATCCCTAGCATTCAATTTTCCAATTCTAAACTACCGAGGATCTGAATACATGGCCTTATGGTGATCATACAAATATTTCTTGCTATGGTTATGAAAGATTCCACTGGAAAGACAACACTAAAAGTGTTTGCTTTGTATGTACCACACAAATGGTACATCAGGAGATGCTAACAAAAATTGGTTTTCTCTCTGCCTAGGCAGCTTGTGTGCCTAGTCCCCAAGAGTGTGTGTGTGTGTGTATATATATATATATATATATATATATAGAGAGAGAGAGAGAGAGAGAGAGAGAGAGAATTGATGTTTATATTTATATATGTATTGAATTGAGTATATATATTGAAATGATGTTTATGTTTAGTAGAGTATAATGATACTACATTCTTTTATAACATGATACTATTTATAGACTATTTCATATACATTATATTAATAGATTTTCATGAAATCCATGAGATGTTTATTATGCCACTTTTAGGTAAAAGAAAAAACTGAGTCTCGGAGAGTTGAAGTAATTAGCTCAAGAACACATATCTTAGTAGCAACAGGGCCCAGAATACAAGCCCAGGCATTTTGACAAAATGTCCAGTGATCTTTCTTCACAAAGACCCATAGCTTAGGTAATGTAAAGGAGCAGAACTTTTTGGGGGGATCCCTTTCACCTTTAGGTTAGTTCTTTCTCCCTTTCCTGTCCTTCACCTCTTTCCTCTGCTTCTCTCCTTCCTTCTCCCTCCTGGTCCACATTTTCAGGTATCTAGTAAGCCAGAGCTGCAGGTTATCCCTAATCCTACCAAAAAGAAACTTTTCAGATTTTCCCTTCTTTGGTAATTCTCTGGACTCTGAACTTTTTTCTTGACCTTTACAGTTTAATGATGCTGTTGACCCATTCCTGGAAGGCCCAGATCTCAGGTAGAAGTAGCATGGTCAGTGACCTGAAAGAGCCACACCCACCAAGATGCCACTGTCTGATGACAACTCAGATTCCTCTCATGGTATCTGGTCTTTAAGCTCAAATAAGGATACAAAGAGAGCCAGCCTGGGGTGTGCATGAATCAGGACTGCCATTAGCACCCTGCCTGCAGCTTCTGCTTGTGCCCACCTTCTCCCACCTTCCTCCATTCTCTGTCTTGATCAGAGATCACAAACAAGACATCAAGAACTAAACTCTGCATCAGTCTGTTTTGTTTTGTATCTCCTGCTTTCTTCTCCTCCCCCCTTCCTCTTCTTTATTCTCTTCCTCTTTCTTTTCCTCTTCCTCTTCTTATTCCTCTTCCTTCTCCTCCTCCTCCTCCCTCTTCTCTAGGAGGGCCACATAATCTGAACTTTGCCACAACCCTCCCTGTCCGCATCATCTTACATCAAGCCAGCTTCACTTATCTACTTGACCTTTCTAGCTTCTGAGAGCATTTGGGTTTCTGACTCCCAATCTTGCTCATAAATATCTACTTCATTTTCTGTAATCCTTCTTCTCTTCTTTATCTTGCATTGACAAGGTCTCCCCAGCATCAGGAACTCCACTTTTCAACTTCTGATGCTCAACCTTAACTCTGATTCTTAACTTGCTGTACTTTTTTAGATACAAATCTCATGTTCAATTTGTAATATGTAATTTATTTAATTTTAAAATGTTGTCAAACATGACAACATATTAATAGTTCTGGGTAGTGGTATATGACATTTCTTTGAATATTCTATGTGTTTTTCATATTTTACAGCATTTTTCAAAATAAAAACAAACAAAAATTGTAGTAATCCTTACTTTATCAAATTCTGTACAGTTTTAACCTTCCTATAGCCATTCAACGGGTGCCCTGAGTAGGTGATTCTTTTCCTTTCAACCCTTACATTTGTAGTTTTAGATATAATTTTCTCTATTCATTAGTAAATTTATCTTAAGACAATGTATTTTAACATTACTCCAGAAAAGAATGGTTTTATCAAAAGGAATAAGCTCTAGTGTTAGAATATCAGAAACCTACTCTCTAGTTCAGAGCTTCTAGTTCCAAGTAGGTCACATACAGAAAATCTGTATTGGAGTGTCCATATGTTTTTGAGATCAAGAATAAGAAGCACACAGACAGATCATTGCTGCTCTACGGCTCTATTATTTGCTTATTTTTTTCACCTGGACTGTAACATTTCAGGGTTAACTTTCTGAGTCTCTTGTGTGACTGGATGCTTCATTCCTTGCTCTCTAACCATTTATGTCCCTCTCAATCATCATGTCTCTTACTTAAAAATCCCTTTCTCAGGCAGACCTGCTCTGAATTTTAATTCTAGGTTGTGCTGCTTCTGTTCTATGCTTCTTTTGTAAATGTAATTACTTGTTCAGTGCCTGTCTTCCCACCAGGCAGAATGCTCCATGGAGATGGAGACCAATCCATTTCATTCATTGCTGCTTTGTAGTGCCTAGTCCATTGCCAAGCCTATAAATGGCAACAAACAAACATCTGTTGAATGAAAGATGGAAGGAAGCAAGTCTGAGAGGGGAGAGAGTATGGGGGATGGGGCACAAAAAAGTACTGTTTTCAAGGAGTGTCTTTAAACTTTTATCTTCTTATTCCTTACCAGTCTCCATGTTTAATTTTCTCATCCTTTTGCCTGTTCTGAGTTTCTCAATGAAAATATTAGAAAAAAATCACAAAAAAAAGATTGTGAATTATAATTATGAACAACTGAGGGCTTTTGTGGCAGGAGACTCAGGGCCTCTCCTGCAGCTGAAGCTTGGGAAGAAAACACTTAATTCTCAGAAATGTCTGTCTGATAAATCAGCTTTCAACAAAGTTAATTAACTGGAAAGGACATGACTTGAAAAACTCCATTTAAACCACTCCTAGATTAAATGCTGATGAGAGGCTGGACCAATACTCATGTTTAATCTCTGACTTGGAGCTCAATCCTCTGAAATAGGAGAAGTTGGCCACTGGTGGAACCACCTGGCTGCCCGGTGATAAGGAATATGTTAAAAACAACTTCTCAAATAGGTTATAAGTACATGTCAAAGTTTTATTCCAAACATTCTCTGAGGGACAAGGCTCTGAGGATGCCAACCTGATGATTACTCTTTATTAGAGACATTGTATATTAGACTAAATATAAAAAGGGAGGAGGTATCTGGTTAAAGATAGTTGGGAAATATGGATCAAAGACCATCATATCTTTGAATGCCTGGTGAAAGTTTATTATGTTCATTATACACAGACTGATAATTGATTGGTGTTTAATGCGAGGTTCCCAATAGAGGCCTTAATCTTAAAATCTGACAGAAGTAAAGTGATAACCAATGTCCAACCATTTCATCACAAAACTTACTTTCTAGAAGTGCCTGTAAATGACATCATACTCTCAAAATTGTTCCACCAGGTGAACGCCTATATATACATTCAATATAAATAAAAATAAATAGTTATATAGATTGCTCTCTAGTTGTTTGGCCTTAGGAAAAGCATTAACCCAACCCTCATTCCCCCATGCCGTGTTATCAGACAAAACGAAATGAAGTTGGGTTTGGGTTGACTACTATTGACTAGTGCAAAATACCTTGTTCAATCGATATATATAAAGTTAATCCTCTTAGCAGAAGGACATGATGGCTTATTTATGTTTTGGATAATGTTTGGGTTTTGTTTGTTGTTTGTTTCTATGAACTTTTTCCAGTAGTAAAATGGAAAGAAAAAGTTAGCTTTTGGGTAAGGGACTAAGAAATTTTGAGTTTTAGTCCCAGCTCTGCTATCAACTACTTGTATGAGCTCAGGTAATCTTTTACCTCTTCAGCAAAGCAAAGGCATTGAATTATATGATTTCTAGTCTCTCATCTAGTTCTGCTGATCCTAACTTATTTTTCATGTTAAAAAATGAAGGAGCAAATTTAATTTATCCCCATTCCTTCAATCTTGGAATATGAGAAGATAAGCAATAGATGGAAAAAAATGGTTTATTTTCCTGTCTTTTCATTCTCCCTCCAGGGAACAACAGAAATCACTGCCATGAAAGGCTGGGAGGGTCATAGGGTCCTGGATATTTATTTGTCCTGGCTCCTTGAGCCTGACAATGTCTTTCTCTCCCTTCAAGTATACAAGCATTTGGTGAACTTAACACAAAGAGGAAACTGGCAAAGACAAACTCAAAACCTTGCCCAATATCACAAGGCCTTTCAGGGGCGGATCTGGTTTTGGAAACCAGGTGTCCATTTTTTACACACATAATGCAATTTTATTATACAGGAAAACTGTGACAAATGATCCAGGGCACAGAGAATACAAATGAAGTACAAAAGAGAACTGCGGCAGTAGACAATCATTGAATTTTCTACAAAGCAGAGATATGTTGGACAATTTTACTGTTATATTCTAGAGAATTAGAGCAAAACTGCATCAGGTGCTTAGAATGTGCCAGGCACTGTGATAAATGCTTTACTTGCATTATTATTGCTTTCAATCCTTTAACTCCATGGAGAGATGGAAAGTAAAAATTCTCCTATTTTACAGTTAATGAACAGAAGTCAAAACTTGGCTGTAGATTTTGATCACTTGTCAAGGGTGATGTAAAAATTCCTGTGTCTGAGTATTACTCCCCAAATTATTTTATGTAACTGATGTGGAGCAGAGACTGTGCAGCAGGAATTTTAAAGTCTTCCCAGGTGGTTCTAACATGCAGCAAAGTTTGAATGCCACTAGGTTAAATTACCAGCCCAAGGTCAACCATGTAGAACTATATAGGTCAAATATTTGAACCCTTGCAGCCTAAGTGGGGCATCCACATCTTAATACTATCTGCTTCTACTTTATGTGTACCTTGGAACATTTAATACGCAGAAAGACTAGTAAAGTAGGTAGATTTATTCCCATTATACACATGAAGCACCTGAGCTTCAAAGCAGTCACCTAACATCAGAAAATGTAGTGGGTCAGTGGCAGAGGTTGGATTTGTACCCAAAAGTTTTCTGATGTCAAAGCCCATGGGCAATTGTCTTTTATTACTCATCCATGAACATCTGGAGTATCATGTATCTAAATTACAATATTTAATGTGCAGGAGCAGAAAGGTAGAAACAACAAAGGATTAAGAACTTGCTCCTTGGGCCAGGCGCGGTGGCTCATGCCTGTAATCCCAGCTTCGGGAGGCCAAGGTAGGTGGATCACGAGTTCAAGAGATCGAGACCATCCTGGCCAACATGGTGAAACCACGTCTCTACTAAAAATACAAAAAAAAAGATTAGCTGGGCATGGTGGTGCATGCCTGTAATCCCAGCTACTCGGGAGGCTGAAGCAGGAGAATAGTTAGAACCCAGGAGGCCGAGGTTGCAGTGAGCCGAGATCACGCCACTGCACTCCAGCTTACTGTCGTTGCAATGTATTTTCTCACACACAGAGATAATGGTGAATAATAGCGACATGGAGTTGAAAGAATGCTCCATGTGAAATTTTAGGTACATGATGCTTAAATTAATTTCTGCAAACTGGCCTGATAATCAGGGCATCATTAACAACATTATTTCTATGGGAAAATAACATACTCCCAAATGAATTTTTGGGTGACAACTGTGAGGTGGGGATTGTCTGCACTATATAAATACCAGATGTCAATATTAGAAATGCTAATTTGTGTGTATATGAAAGATGTGTTTTTAAAATGCAAATGTAAACCAAATTCATCAACTTAAAAATACCAGATGAATATATCCATTTTTCATCTTCAGAGGCCGACGGAATGGCTTTTAAATCTGCACTATAGCATTAAAAATTGTTTCTTCGAATTACATTTCCCCATTCCAAACAGCTAGCATCTGTCACACAAGCCACATATGGTGGCTTGGTTAGCGAAGTGATAAAGAATTATAGTAGGCATCAACCACCTGATTCAATTAGTTATCAATCATTTAAACCACATCAGGCTTTGTTGTGACTGCCAGGGCCTTTGCACTAAATAAATAAACAACTGGCGTTTCCTGTTCAAACTGACAAAACAAAGACCATCCTTGGTTTTTTCTTCTCACTGCACACTCTCATCCCTTCCATTAATAATAAGCCTACTCAGCACCACAGTCAACTCGAGTTTCCAGAAGACCTCCTTTCCTCTTGTGTCTGTAATACCCTCTTGCTCGCTCCAAAACACTACATGTATCTTTTCTTTCTTTGTGTGATGGACCAGAAAGCCTTCCAATGCCATGTAGAATTTCACCTTCAAGGACCCACCATCCCTTTAGCAGAGTGGACTGTGGCTGTGTCACCCTGCTTACCACAGTGTGCCTTGCATTCCTTCCAGAAATGTGTGAGTGCAGCTCTGTGCTAAGCACTATTGTAGGCAGGCACCAGAGTTGTGAAAGGAGTATATTGCAGATAAGCAGTATATCACAGATAAGGAGTATATCGCAGATAAGGAGTACATCGCAGATAAGGAGTAGATCACAGATAAGGAGTATATCGCAGATAAGGAGTATATCGCAGATAAGGAGTACATCACAGATAAGGAGTAGATCACAGATAAGGAGTATATCGCAGATAAGGAGTACATCACAGATAAAGAGTACATCGCAGATAAGGAGTAGATCGCAGATAAGGAGTAGATCACAGATAAGGAGTATATCGCAGATAAGGAGTATATTGCAGATAAGGAGTACATCGCAGATAAGGAGTAGATCGCAGATAAGGAGTATATTGCAGATGCTCCTAGTCTGACAGGGAGGTGCAAATACACTGAAACTTATTATAATATAGCTGATTTTAGAATTATTGTTTTTCTAACCCTTTATTTTACTTATTTTAAAATAGATAATACTTTCCTATGTTATAAAAGTTACAGAGAGGTGAAACAGTGAAAATTCTTTTCCAACTTTTTTCCCAATTATTCAGCTCTTCTCTCCAGATGCAACCAATGTTAACAGTTCTCTTGTACATTCTTCCAGGGATAGTTCATGAGTGTGTAAACAACTATCAAGTATATATAAATACATACATATATATGTACATATATACACACACATATTTAAAAATATTTTAATGTATATATACATATATTTAAATATACATACACCATACATATACATATATGTATTTTATATATTACATATACATTAAAAATATTTTTCACACAAATATTATAAAAATCAAAACATGATTTTATAGCTTGCTTTTTTACTTTATATTTTAACATTTTACATATCACTTGATTAGTATGTAAAGAACTTTCTGATTTGTTTTTAAATTTGGCTATATACTATTCCATGAGAGGAATATACCATTATTTATATAACCAAACCCTGATTGAAAAATATTTTGTTTTTTCTCAATCTTTTGCCACTATAAACAATGCCATGATTAATAGTATTATACATACATCATATGCATGTATGTGTGTATATGCATATACATGTGTAAAATTTTTCTAATCTGCACTACACTGAAAAGCATAAAAATGCTTATTTCTGCACACCCTCACCAACCTAGTTATCAAACTTTTGATCTTTATCGATCTGATGTGGGAAAACAGTGAAATCTCAGTGTCCTGCTTTAATTTGCATTTTTTTTATTATGAGTGAGATTAGGTCTCTTTCACATATTTAAGAACAATTCATATTTTCTTTGCATTATCTGGACATCTGTATTACCAATTGCTATGATTTGAATACTTGTCCCCTTCAAAACTCATGTTGAAACTTAATCCCCAGTGTAACCATATTAACAGGTGAGGCCTCTAAGAGGTAATTTAGTCATGAGGGCTCTGCTCTCATGAATGGATTAATACATTCAGGGATTAACGGATTAATTGGTTATCGAGAGAGTAGATCTGGCCATCTCTTGTGAGCCTGCCTTGCCATGTAATGTCCTGAGCTGCCTCAGGAATCTGCAGATTCCTCACCAGCAAGAAGGCCCACACCACGTGCAGCTCTTTGACCTTGGACTTCCTTGCCTCTAGAACTGTAAGAAATAAATTTCTTTAAAAAGTACTCAGTCTCAGATATTTAGTTATGCCAACAGAAAATAGACTAAAACACCGGTTTTTCTATTGGGTTGTTATTGTTTCTTATTGATTTGTAGTAGCATTATAAATCAAAGAAATTAGCCTTCTGTGAAGGAAGTTGCATATTTTCCTGCTCCGTTAATAATCTGTCTTTTGAATTTGCCTCGCAGAAATTTGACAATTTTATGGAACTAAATTTGTTAATCTCAGCATGGGCAAAGTCTTTAAAAGCATGATACAAAACACAGAAGCCATAACTGAAAAGAGGGGAGAAAGTATATCTGATTTTCCAGTTAGAGGAGAGAAAAAGAATTACGGTTTGTTTTATGTTTGTTTGATTTCTGCATTCCATGTTACAAATAATATGGGGACATATGCTGAGTCTAATTAGGCTAGTTTAAGAAGCAGCCAGCTAATACCTATTGTTCAGATTATTAAAGCTGCAAAATAAATTATTCCAAAACTCAGTGCATAAAACAAATATTTTTGTGTTCATGGATTCTGTGGGTCAGGAATTCCTACTGGCACAGCAGGAATGAATTTTATCTGTTCCATGGTGTCTGAGACCTGCTAAGTCTCAAAGGTTGTCTCAAATAGGTGATTTTGGCAGTAGGCAGAGACATTAGCTGGAGCCATTGGCCCAAACACTTTTATATTATGTCCCAAGGTTTCCTATGCTTCCTCACAGGGCTGAGTCCCAAGGGGGTATGTCACAGAAAGACATAGCCAGATCGAATACATATCATAGAAAGCCAAGTGTCACTTCTGCTGTACTGTATCAATCAGAGTGGTCACAAGACTAGCCAGGTTCAAAGGGAGAGAAAATAGACCCCACCTCTTTTTTATTTATATTTAATAGACTTTTTATTTTTTGGAGAAGTTTTAGGTTTACAGGAAAATTTAATGGGAAGTATAGAGAGTTTCTATAGATTCCCTTTGCCACTGCCTCCCTCCCCACTGTTTCCCCTTATTATTATCCTACTGCATTCATGTGGTACATTTCTTATCACTGATAAGCCAATATTGATGTATTATTATTAACTAATTTCCATAGTTCATATTAGCATTCACTCTGTCTTATACATCTTACCAGTTTTTTAAAATGCATGATGACATGTATTTGTCATTACAGTATCATACAGATTAGTTTCACCACTGTAAAAACCTCTTGTGCCTCACCTATTCATCCTTTTCCAAAACCACTGGCAACCACTGATTTTTTTACTGTGTCCATTGTTTTGTCATTTTTATAATGTCATATAATTAGAATCACATAGTATGTAGGGTTTTTGGATTGGCTGCTTTCACTTAATACACATTTAGTTTTTCTGCATGTCTTTTCATGGCTTAATAACTAATTTCTTTTTATTGCTAAACAATATTTCATAGAGTCGATGTACCGCAGTTACTTTTTCCATTTACCTATTCAAGGACATCTTGATTTAGATTGTTGCTTTTAAGCCTTTCTTTTTCTAATATTTGCATTCAGTGCTATAAATTTCCTTCTAAGTACTGCTTTTGATACAGCACGCAAATGTCCATACATTGTATTTTCATTTTCATTTAGTTCAAAATGTATTTTAACTGTTTCTCAGATTTTTTCTTTAACCACTTGTTATTTAGAAGTATAATTTTTAATCTCCAACCATTCTGGGATTTTCCAGCTATCTGTCTCTTATTGATATCTAGTTCAATTCCATTGTGGTCTAAGATCAAACATTGTATGATTCCCATTATTTTTAAATTGCTAAAGTGTATTCTGTGACCCAGAATTTGATCTAGTGGCAGATCATGTGTGACTGGAAATATTGCCTTGGTCTTTTTGAAAAACACAATCTATCATACCTATTCAGAGACTTGTCGTATAGATCCTCAGTACAACGAAGATATCAGTCTACAGGTAGAACTCACTGGTGGGAACCATTGGATTGGAGGATCATGTGTGGCTTTCCTCTTGCAACAGCTAAAAAATTAAACCTACTTCACGCTACAGGGCAGTTTCCTGAGATACTTCTGGTGAGCAAGTCTCCTTTGCCAGCTACCTCAGGGTGATACTGGTATAAATAAGAAACAGTCAGTTCTGGGAACATTTCTTTGCTCCCTCCTTCTGCTGGTGATTTTTCTCTCCAATGTTCCTTTTATCAAATAACGGAAAAGACAAGATGAAAAAATCCAATCAGCCCTCTTAATTATGCCATTAGACACTCTGCTACAGTCAATGCTCAAAGAAAAAAAAAGATGCTATTTACCAAAGGCAGAACGTGTGGATGATCTCTAGGTTTCAATGATCCATACTTGTTTTCTTTTGCCCTGATTAGCATCATTGACTAATCCCATTTTTTTAAAAAGAATTTCCTATAAAGACTCATTATTTCATATAGCACATGTCCTGCTCAGTTAAACTAGTCAATAAGTGTAGCACTTCCTTTTGCTGAAATCTACTGGGATATTTCAATTACAAAACAAAGACAAAGCTGCTGACTTATGGCTGTGGCTTTTAGCTCAACAGAGCTAAGTAGCACATTAAATATGAAAACTGAAATCACACCATTCTAATTAAATAGTTAAGGTATGAGGTCTATTTGTTCTTTGACTGTACAAAGTTGGGATATGGAGTGAAGAGAATTTTACAGAGAGCAACAAAGAACTAATGAGGGAAATAGTTTTTATTTTGAAAAGCAGCATATAGGGGATATTAAAGTTTTGCCCAAGAGACACTAGTAATTTGAGGGGTTTTTTTGTTTGTTTGTTTGTTTTGTTTTGTTTTAAGAAATTAACCAAAGTAGTCAGTCGATGGGGTAGGGCAGCAGGGAATTCAGAATAGTAAATTCTGACAGTCATTTTAGACAATGTCTGTAGTGCAACCATCACCAAAAGACTGAACCTCATATTTCAAAAGGTGAAAAGCAGCTGCTAGCCAGGTGTGGCATATGGGTGTCAGTAAAAAATAGTTTTGCATTCTATCACTTAGTAAAGGTGGTACATTTGAATTAGTAGGAGTAATAGCCTAAAAAAGCAAGCACCTAGGAAAAATCAGTCTGCTAATTGAGGAGGTTGGTAGTTGAGGTCGAATAGTTAAGTTATACAATTCTGTGACATAAATTCTGTGAAATCTTGGGTCAGATACACAAAGAAGGAGACCCAGAGTGTAAACCTACTAACCTAAGAGCAAGCCTTTGGCCACAGACTTCTAGACGTGAGTTTATGGTTTAATTTCAAGTAATTCTCCATTATTTAGAAAGTATTCTTTTTACATTGATCTCCACCTTGCTCCTTTCCAGCCTGTCTTAAAAACTTGACATAATCCAAATCCATCTAAGAAAGAGAAAGGATTAAAGAGAAACCATAAAAGACAGATTCCAAGAAAATTAGGTAGGGGCAGACAGTAGGCTTTAGAAGATATTTTAACATGAAGAATGATCCTGGCATCTAATGAACCCATTGTTTTCCTTACAATATTTATCACCTCCAAAAAGTCTTCTGAAAATATTCAATTCCTTTTGATTTCTTTCAATATTTCAGTGCCTGCTGGAGGGACAGGTAAGATATGACTCTGTGACAGGACTGTCATTTTGGACTTTGCAAGCAACCATCCAGTAATGTTTTACCATAGCCTGCTAGTAATGGATGAGGATAATTGGATACTATCCTCCCAGCAATGAGAGTACCATGACATCTGATTTTACATTTTGCGCCCTTTTCATAACAAAAGAGACCACTACAGAATCCCTTGCTGGCCTGAGCATTCTTTAAACCTGCTGGAAAACTTTACTAAATTACAGCTTTTTCACCTATTTTGTGCCCTGTATAATCCAAATCAATCTACGTTTCAGTTTTATTTTAAGATTTATACTCCACTCGGACCTTCAGCATTATTTCATCCCTTTCTCTCCAACTGCAAGAAGGGTGCTGACATTTTCAAATGTTTTATGTAAATGAGAACACAGGAAGGAAAAAATATACATTTTGTATGTAGAGTATAAATTTTCTAAGTGCGTATAGCACTTTGCTAGACCCTACATCTTTAAAGTCTTCACACTACATATTACGGAGCAGAAACACATGTAAAATAGTAATTGCACTGCACTTCTATGGAGGATTTGTGGTATCCCAGCCAGTGATTAAGATTTTTATATGCGATATACTTGATAGCCCATTCTAGAAGTAATAACTAGTATATGTAAAAATTACTGATTTTATATGTATTATCTCACTTAAGTCTCACAGCAACCTCACAACACAGAAGTCTCACAATAAGTATACTATAAAAAAATACCCAAGTAACAGATGAAGACATGAAGGCTCAGAGAAATTCTCATCTGCCAAGCATCACACAGTTTGCAAATCATGAAGCCTTCAATCTTAGCCATTAAGATGTACTGCCTTCGGTGGAGTTATATCTGGGGCCATAAAGAGTCATTTTTCAGGGACAGAACTGGACTTAATCAAGTGACAAAAATTGCTATGGATGCATGACTGCTTTGTGGTGGCGTACTGATATGGTTTGGCTGTGTCCCCACCCAAATCACACCTTGAATTGTAATAATCCCCATGTGTCAAGGGCGGGGCCAGGTGGAGATAATTGAACGATGGGGGCAGTTTCTCCCATACTGTTCTCATGGTAGTGAATAAGTCTCATGAGATCTGATGGTTTTATAAGTGGGAGCTCCCCTGCACGGCTCTCTTGCCTGCTGCCATGTAAGACATGAATTTGTTCCTTGTTTGCCTTTAGCCATGACTGTGTGGCCTCCCCAGCCATGTGGAGCTGTGAGTCCATTAAACCTCTTTCCTTTGTAAATTACCCAGTCATGAATATGTCTTTTTTAGCAGCAAGAGAACAGATGAGTACAGTAAATTGGTACTGGTAGAGTGGGGTGCTGCTGTAAAGATACCTGAAAATGGGGAAGCAACTTTGTAACTGGGTAACAGGCAGAGGTTGGAACAATTTGGAGGGCTCAGAAGAAGATAGAAAAATGTGGGAAAGTTTGGAACTTCCTAGAGACTTAGAGGGCTCAGAAGATAGGAAGATGTTGGAAAATTTGGAACTTCCTAGAGACTTGTTGAATGGCTTTGACCAAAATGCTGATAGTGATACGGACAATAAAGCCCAGGCTGACATGGTCTTAGATGGAAATGAGGAACTTGTTTGCAACTGGAGCAAAGGTGACTCTTGCTGTGCTTTAGCAAAGAGATTGGCAGCTCTTTGCCCCTATCCTAGAGATATGTAAAACTTTCACCTTGAGAGACATGATTAGGGGTATCCGGCAGAAGAAATTTCTGAGCGGCAAAGCATTCAAGAGGAAGCAGGGCATAAAAATTTGGAAAATTTGCAGCCTGATGATGTTTTGTTTAGTTTTGTTTGTTTCTGTAATTCTTCTGGGTCTTAGATCTAGCAGAAGAATAGTCACCTTCTTGAGAAAGAAAAACGGTTGTCTATGTAACAGCAGGCCTCTTGCTACTTTTATAAGGTGTCTCCCAATAGCAACTGCTGGTCCTTAGAGTACTATTCTTAAGCCCGAAAGGATAAAGCCCCAAAGACTCAACACTGAGCTACAACACTGAAATTAAATTCCAAGTCCCAGCTGTTTTCCAGGCTGCAAGTTAACTCTGTGGAAAGCAGTTCTGCGACTTCTCAAAGAACTCAAAGCAGAATTACCATTCCACCCAGCAATCCCATTATTGACCATATACCCAGAGGAATATACATTGTTCTACCATGAAGACACTTGCCTATGTGTGTTCATTGCAGCATTATTCGCAATAGCAAAGATATGGCATCAACCTAAATGCCTGTCAACAGTAGACCGGATAAAGAAAATGTGGTAATTCTAATTACTTTCTGTCTTGGGTTGCATTCCCCCAAAGCAGTGCTTAAGCTAAGGATTTAGGTGAAAGTGCTTTATTAGGAAGCTTTCTCCCATAGAAACCAGTCTTAGAGGAAGGGAAGCAGGAGATAAAAGGAGAACAAGCCAAGCAAAAGTGCAATTTCACATGAAGTCCATGACAGCCTGATCCCTCAGGGTCACTCAGGGACTCTTAACTCTTAAATACAAAAATACATGTAAATTTTAACACCCTCAGCTTAAATTTTCATTGGTTGAATATAACAGCCTCTTTAATAACATAATTATAAACTATATATGTACCACAACTATTCAAAGTACATTTCTGCTCCACAGTCTTTGTAATTAAGAATGTCGTTTTTACAGTGATATTGTGCCACACCAATGTATGTGTTTCCATTAATGTTGCAAAACCAAATAATTTTAATAAATTGTAAACAATCTCAAACCTTAAAAAATGTAAGTGCAGTGTAATTTTTTAAAGAATCATTTAAGATTAAGTTGTTGATGAAATGCCCTAATACCACCCAATATTTCAGGGTACACTTCCTACAAAAGGATATTCTTAACAACCATAATATAATCATTCAAACCAAGAAATTAACATTAATATATCAATACTGTCTAGTCCTTGCATCCTTTCAAATTTCACCAATTGTCTTCTCTGCAGAAAAGATAATTCATTTATGACTATTTTTCTCAGTGATTTATCACGTCTCTTTAGTCTCCTTCATTCTGGGACAGGCCCCAGTTTTTCCTTGACTTTTATGACTATGAAATTTTTTAGGAGAACAGGCCAATTATTCTGTAGGATGCCCTCTCCAGTTTTTCTTTCTTCTGTTTTATTTCAACTTTTATTTTACATGTAGGAAGTACATGTGTAGGTTTGTTATATGGGAATATTGCATGATGTTGAGGTTTGTAGTACTGATCCTGTCACACCGGAAGTGAGTGTAGTACCCGGATGGTAGGTTTTTCACCTGTCCCCACCTCCCTCTACCCTCTAGTAATCCACAGTGTCTACTGTTTTCATATTTATGTACATTAGTGCTCAGTGTTTAGCTCCCACTTATAACTGAAAGCATATGGTATTTGCTTTCCTGTTCCCACATAAATTCATTGAGGATAATGGCCTTCAGCTCTATCCATGTTGCTGCAAAGGAAATGATTTCCTTTTTCATGGCATTCTATGGTATATTTTCTTTATCCAGTCAATCATTGATTAGCACTTGGTTGATTCCATGTCTTTGCTGTTGTGAATAGTGCAGCAACAAACCTATGAGTGCATGTGTCCTTTTGATAGAAAGACTTATTTTCCTTAGGGTATACATCCAGTAATGGGATTGCTGGGTCAAATGGTAATTATATTTTAAGTCTTTTCAGAAATTTGCAGGCTACTTTCCACAGTGGCTGGACTCATTTACACTCCCACCAAAAGTGTATAAGCTTTCTCATTTTTCTGCAGCCCCACCAGCATCTGTTGTTTTTTGACTTTTTAAATAATAGGCATTACGACTGGTGGGAGACAGTATCTCACTGTGGCTTTTATTTACATTCTCTGGTGATTCCTGATGCTAAGCACTTTTTCATATGTTTGTTGGCCACTCATATGTCTTCTTTTGAGATGTGTCCATTCATGTCCTTTGCCCATTTTTAATGGAGTTGTTTTTTGCTTGTTGATTTGTTTAAGTTCCCTGTTTCTTAAGTTAATCTCTACCCCAAGTCCAGCACCTACGGTTTTCTCTTTTTCAGATTCTTTTAGCCAAATACTGAAAAAGTTTCTAACTAGTTTCTCTAGACCCAGTCTGACCTTGTCAATCCTCTTGACCACTGCCAGAGTGAATGTTCTAAAATACAAATCTGTCCCTCTCCTGATTTAAAGCATTAAATATTTCAGTCTTCCTAAAAATTCAAAATAAAGTAAAAGTTCTAATTAGTATTCAAGTTACTTTGTAATCATGTCACCATTCACCACACCCAACTCGCCTTCTGCAAGTTTTCTGCACAGATTTTATGCTGGGTATGTTTTGTTTACCTCTCCAGATCCATTTTCACCCCTCCATCCTGCTCTGTGCAGTGGCACCACATTAATGAGCTTCCAAGCTTGTTCAGCCCCAGGAGATCGGAGTGAGGGAGAAGAGTAGCCTCATGGGGTTTAAGTCTTGCATTCCTCTCTGCAAATCCTCCTGGGCTCTGTCTCAGTTTACTGCTTCTCTCAAGGCAACATTCTCTACCAGACTTCTCCTTTTGGGATCTGACAATTGCTCCCTCATCTTATCCTTTTGGGTATAAAAACAGCTTCTCCAGTGTTATTTGCACAGATCACTGTCTTATCCTATGTTTTCCTTGTATGCTTTTATAAATCCTACCTATGAAAAAAAAAAAGAAAGCCTTCTAAAATTATCCTAATTTCTGTGTGACATCTGTGTTCTGTTGGGACCTTAATTGGCCAATACACACACTTCAATAGCTTCATGCTTACCCACAATCAGGTTAACTTTTACCTTATTATATGCCATTATGCCTGTACATTGCTGTTTCACTGGCCCCTTTCTTCTTCTTCCAGTCATGATTAAAACAACTTCCTCTTCTATGAATCCTTCCCTGAGCCTTTTTAAAATTCAGAAATCTGTACCTCCATCATGAATTCTCAGTACATTGCATATTTTGCAAGGATGGGAACCATGTCTAGTTTTTCTTTGTATCTCCAGCGCTTTGCACAAGCAGACAAGCAATACATTTTTTTTTCACTTAAATGAACTGATGTATGATTCAATAAAGCAGGAAGTGTGGTTTTTCTGATTATACCAAAAGAAGCCTCTTCCAGACAGCAGTGCAATGAGTTCTGTAAACGTACAAATGCAAAACAAGAGATTAAAGAGATAGAGAAGTAACAGCAACAGCATAGCAGTACCTGCTACTCTTCTTACAGCATACGAGGAAACAAATAATTAGGCTAAGGAACCACTACCTAATGTTTAGAGCAGAACTGGCGACTCTGATCAAGCACATCAACACCTCCCCGCACCCGCCGTGCTACCTCTATGAGCCCACGGCCAATGATACTAATGGATAAACATCTCTCTCTTGCTAAACCCAGAGACAATTTCAAATATCATTAAACACAGAAATAGAAGAATCAGTACACATTTGTCAATTGTGTTATGAAGTTGGCATCCCATGGTGTAGAGACACTCCTACTAGAGAAGAAGGATTTGGGGGACAATGAAGAATTTGAGTTTTACTATGTAACGTAATATTACAAAACAATATGTGACTAGAGATGAATCCAGGCACCTTTGTAAAACAATGGCTGAATATTTTAGGTGAGGATATCTTAATTTAAAAAACTGTTATAGCTGTCATTTCCCCATTCTAGACAATAAGTATCTCATCCCAAAAAAAAGACAATATAATCTGCAGTTAGAGTATGTTGTTAATTTTGTCCATTCTTTGATTTTGGTTTCAAAGGCTGGATTACCATTATAAAACACCACAATAGATTCTAATGTCAGCAATTCTTAACAACCTTTCACTACACAATGTCATCTAAAAAGAAGGACATCAATTCTGCTCCAGTCGTGGGAGTTGAATCGGCAAAAACATTCAAGAGGAGTGGTGTTATTGATTTAAGAAAGTTTTCTTTTGTTGTTTGGAATATACTTTTTGAATATTTCAACCTGAAATATAATTTGAGAGTGGTTAGCCATTCTAGTGCACTGGTTAACTTCATATTTGCTTTTGTTTGTCTGCACGTTTGTTTTACTAAGAGATTAAAATGTA
This sequence comes from Nomascus leucogenys, assembly GCF_006542625.1. Classification (NCBI taxonomy): domain Eukaryota; kingdom Metazoa; phylum Chordata; class Mammalia; order Primates; family Hylobatidae; genus Nomascus; species Nomascus leucogenys. Next base: position 43,117,206 of record NC_044400.1, read on the forward strand.
TCCTAAGAAAATCATCCTAGTACTGATTTGTTTTGTAAAATTAATATTTCGATAAAATTATGCTCTGTATAATTTTATTTTCATTTTATGTGTAGTTAATAGAGTTACCTCTATTTTATGTAAAGCTAACATAGTTATCCCTATTTTATGTAGATAAGTTTACAGTATTTATGATAGATTTTAAGAGACTGGCAGACCCTGATCTGTAACTTCATAACATTTTCAAAGACATTTAAAATTTTCAGTCTTTATTTTATACATCATAAAATAAGAGTGTCCTGCATTATAATAAATTATGTTTTTATTCAAAACTTCTTTTTACAAAGGAAAATAGTTAATAGGTCATATCTTTTTGCATTCTAGAATTTATTATGTAAATTTACCATGTAAAGGGAACCCAAAATAAATAATCATAAACTCACTTTCTATTATAAATGTTCGTAATCAAAGGCCTAAGAATAGAACGTTTATTATTACCATATTGTTATAGAAATAATCTGTTGATATTTTCTCTTCTATATAGAAACATCTCATCTATCTACTTGAGCACTGGGTTGAAAATGGAAATCAGGAGCCCTGAGCACAAGGTGAGTCTATATTACTCTCTTAGTTTGTGGTCTTTCACAAACTGTTAAAGCCCCAGAGAACTGGCTTTTGCAATTGTCAAGTTAGGGGACTGGGCCGATGATCTCCATGCCCCTTACAGATGTGCCACAGTATAAGCTAAACCAGTGGTTCCCAAATGCTTTTCTGTGGACTTCAGAGAGTCCATTTTAAAGTTTTCAACAATTTGTGAAAAAATGAGAAACAAGGGTAAAATAGTGAATTTTTCATAAAGTTAAATTACTCAATTTGTCTTCTTTTGTTTTTGACATCATTTCCTTTCTCTTTTTTATTACTTTTTTTTTTTTTTTTTTGCAGAGAACCTTTGTTAAAATATCCTCTATTTTGTAAATGGTGAGGTCAGTAGGTAATAAGTCCCTTTTTTGTTGTTTTTGTTTGGTTTTTAATGTTTTCTGGGCAAAATGAAAGTTGGAAACAATTACTCAGGCCACCCCTCTACTATTAAACTATTATTTAAAAATTCTACTGAATGGAACACCTCATTGTAAATCACTGATCTCAATCTTTCACTGCAATAATTCACTTTTAACTTATATTAATACTGATCGCCATTTATGGATTTAATTAATACCAATACACAAAACTTAATTAGGGAGAATTGAAGATTGTATTCATGTTTTATGATCTGTATTTCATGTAAATTTATGTATAGTTTTGTGGTGATGTGCATTCTAGAAAAGACGTATTACTAGTAGTAAACCTCTCTTCTTAAAAATTCCAGTATCTTTTTTCAACAGTCATAGGTTTATCCATTAAAAACAAAAATCTTAGAAGAAGTGGTCTTGAGGTTTTCATTCATCAACAGTTTGAGTTGATCTCTCCAAAATTACTGTGTAGGCAAGAACAGAGAAAAAGGTTGTTTCCTCTTATTCTCCTTTATTTACCTCAATAAATGTCTTCTTAGCAGAAACAATTAATCTACCCAAATTTAATGCCCTCTTCCTTCTTAAGGAGCAATTTAACAAGGTATATTAAAAAAAAATAAAAACAATGGACTGAAAGTCTGTTACAGTAAATAGCTAGCCAGGCATGAGCAGGGCAGGAGAGGGCTCCTCCCACCCACCAGGAATGCCAGGCGACCATCAGATGATGGTCAGGCAGTTGTCACACTGCCTCTCTGAAATAATAATTGGTCTCAGCCAGTGCCAGGGAGAGGCAGTTTGCCAGTAGATAAAAATACCTGGAATAGGTAATCAGCAGCTTTCCCAAACTAGACAAGTGGGCTCGAGCATGCGCATTAAGAGGGAAATTGGCAGAGTGTGACCTTCCAGGGGCATTCCACTGGAAAAGGGAAGAAAGCTTCAGGTGAACAAGCATATGATTCCAGTAAACACGCTGCACATGCTCAACTCGCAAGTGCACGCAGGGCACCAGGCATGCGAGCGGCTCACCCTAAGGGAAGAAGGAAGGGAAATGGGAGCAAAATGCCTGAAGTAGGCCAGCATACAAAAATCCCAGGTTCATGGTTAAACAGGGCACTTGAACTTCAAGATGCTCACCTGGGCCTCTTCCAGGCGTACTTTCCTCTTTCCTGCTCTAGAGCTTTTCAATACACTTCCACCCTTCTCTGAAATTGGCCTCTGTCTCTCTTTCTACCTTATGCCCCTCAGTCGTATTCTGTCTTCTAAGGAGGCAAGAATTGAGGTTGCTGTATGCCCGTACAGATTTGCCACGAGATACCTGCCATCACAACTCAGATATCTGCCACCACTAACAAGTCAGGATTTACAAAAATGTCAAGTGATATTGTAAGTGATATTGAGATACTGTTTTAACAAGCAAGCACATTGTACGGTATAGTATACTTCATTCCTTAGATGATAGGCGTTCTCCTACCTCAATGACTATGCACCCAAATCATTAGAACTGTGCTGCCCAATATGCAAGCTCCTGGCTACTTGTGGCTATTTATTTTTCAACATTATTGAATTATATCATTAGAATATATCCATTCTAAGTGTACAGTTCGATGAATCTTGAAAAAGACCTGCACACCTATCACTACCATCACAATCAAGACAAAGAATATTTGCACTCCCTCAAAAAACTTCCTGGGCACTCCATTATTTTGGCTACTTACATTTAAATGAATATTAATTAAAACTGAGTGTTATTAAAGATCTAGTTCCTCCACTGCACCACTCACATTTCGAGTGCTACACAGCCATACCAGATAGTACCACTATAAAATATTTCCATCATAGCAGAAAGTTCTATCAAAGAGTGCTGCAGCAAATCATCTCTTTATTCTCAAAAAATAATTTCAGTCGTAAAGCGTATTCAGAGCACATAGAACAAGGCAGAATGGATTCTTTTCTCTCACCTTTTGCTATGGGATCTGCATTGATTTCACCTCCAGAGCACTATTGTTCTCTGTACCAGCGCAATGTCACCATGGCCCTTCTCTGTCAACTGGTGACCACCTCCTGCCCACACTCTTTCTCATGCTCAAAAGTAAGGCTTCTTTCTTCCGCCTTCTCTTGGCTTTCTGCAGTTTCTTCAGGGTGTGCTTCCTCTGTCTCCATGTCAGGTCTCTCTTCTATCCTGAATTCCGTTGTATTAACAGTTTGCTCTTCTCAGTAACTGTATGACTGTCTGCTTTCATTGCGCACTGCTGCTTCTCTCCACATTCCTCCTGCCTTGCAAAGGCCGGCCTCTCAGCTGTGATTTCCGCTGCTTTCCCATCCCACCGTCTGTTAAGTGCACTATTAAATGGATCTTCACCTCCTTTTCCTGCTGTGGCTTCCCTCTTTGAAAAAGTTTTGTTTGAGTCTTTGACTGCGGAACCATTAAAGACAGAACTTTACTGTTTCAGGTTCTACATTCCAGCTGGTGCAAAAACTGAGCAGTCATTTGGCACTGCACTGTCACTAAGGATTTCACCAAAAAGGTGATAGCTTCTATTTGCAAAGGGGCAATGAGCATGAGCTCTATTGAAAAACATGAATATCTGTATCTTCGGCCTGCTGAATGCTCTTGTAGGTTTCTCCTGTCCCCATGAATACTCTCTCTGGCAATTTTCCTCATGCAAAGCAGACATTGAATAAAACAGGTTTGTTTTTTTTTTCATTTGTTTAAGCAAAATCCATAGGTAACTTTAGCAGTGCATTTTAGTTTCAGAGATCTCTGTCTTCCTTACTTCTAATCTATTTTCATATTGTATTTTCTCTTGATCAGTGAGATCTCACCATAATGACATCAATAAATCTTACCATTCACTCCAACTCTATGTCAGGGTTGAGAGCTTTTTCTTCCTCTCAGACCTTTCTGTCGCATTTCAGGCTGCACATCCAAGGCTTGGCTTGAGGTTTTAGAACAGTAATACCAAAGTATGCCATGACCTAGTCATTGAGTCCAGGTTTCTTTCCGAACTATATCATTTTATAGGTGAAATGACTATATCAACTATCCCCACAAAACTTTTTGTGGTAATACTTACGTTCCGGGAGTTGAGGAAAAGGGTTGGACGTGATATAGTCTTCTTAACATACAGAAGGTTAATTTTTCGGTTCCTTAAGATTAAATCTAAGACAATGAAGTAAAAAGTGCTTCTTCTTTTAAAAGAAGCACAAAAGTAGCAGGCTGACTAACCACACAGTTGCTTCAAAGACCAAATACAATGCAAATACACATATTTTATAAATTTTAAACACTAAGGACAATACAGAGAAATGAAAAGGAGAAGTAGAATTGGATTTGAGAGAGAAGCATCTTTAATAGGATTGCACTGTGATAAAAATAGTAATAATTATTCTATATAGTTTTATTTTTACTTTACAAAATATAAAGCAATAATATTTCTGAGGCCTTCAATATTTATTAAGCACTAATTATATTAGTTTATATCAAAGTTACTCCAAAATATTATTTAAAGAGGTATTAGATAGAATAGCGAAGAAGAATTTTAAAGATCATTATGAAAGAAAAAAGATGCAAGACCCATGTTGTGAGATCGTTACTGTTGTGCATCACATTTAGCTCTGGACACCTTAGAAGTCAGGAATGATATGTAAAATAAAGAGCGCTCAGGTCTTAGTACCTGGGTGATGAAATAATCTGTACAACAAACCCCCATGACACAAGTTTACCTGTGTAACAAATCTGCACATGTACTTCTGAACTTAAAAGTTAAAGACAATGAAACAAAGAGACAGGGGCTTGGGAAATACAAATATAAGAAAGATTTTGCTCTTGTCTTCTAGGAGCTTACAACCCATGAGGAAAAGCATATTTTTAAGAAAATAATAAAACCACAGCATAAAATCAAGGGCAGAGGTAAGGGCTTGTTTCTGGAAAGAGAATAGGATACCTCTTCCTATAAACTTGAGGGAAAGATGATTGGTAAAGCTATAGACATGTTTTTAGGGTGAAGAGAGGAGACTACAATGCATGTCAGGCTTTTATTTTCTTACTAACCAGTAAATGAAGTTGCCCACTGCTCTTAGAAGTGCGTTTATTATTTCAGGGTCAGTAGAAAATGCGTACAATGGTTAAGAGAAGAACATACTAGACAAGAGATTTTTCATTGTACCAATCACTAAAAGTAGTCTGTCAATAAATATAAAATAAAGACGGCTGATATTTCTCCAAAATATTGCAAGAACATTCTCTAATGATTGTCTTTCAGATCAGATAATATTTGGCAGACCAAGCAGTTTCTATTAGAAATTCTGTGTAGACAGTTTTGTTTATTAAATATACATTAGAGGAAATGATTTTTCTCCCTTTAGATTCTAGACTTAAGGCACTGTAGACTGGATCTTTTAAATACATGGAAACTAGCTGTGTTTATTTTATGAGTTAGAAAGTCATAACTCTCAAGGCCCATATCCAATTTGTATTTCTAAAATGGCTTTTTATAAACCAGAATAAACATATCATCTCTCTTTTGCAAATCATAAGCTATTTATCCAGGCCAAACAAAGGTATTTTAACACCTTAATTTAGTATGGTTTTAAAATATATAGCTGGGCTATGCACATAGAGCATGCATTTGTCAATTTTTAAAAATGGAAAGTATTATATACTCCATCTTAACTCCTCCAGTTTGCCTACTTCTTCTCATGCCTGCTTTATTAAATAATTATTATTGGAAATCAGAATAAAAATCTGAAGAAATACTACTTTTCCACTCTAAAGCCAAAAACGGAGCATCTGGAAGTTATCTGGAGCTTGGAAAGAGGTGATGTTGTCAAAGGAGCAGGACTCAGAACTCCTTTGGATTTGGTTTACATAGCACCAAGTGAAGCTGTAAAGAGTGTGAGATGTATACACATTCCATACAGATCATTTTTATTTAGCTATAATTGTTTGGATACGTAATTTTTCTTAGTTTATAGAATATTCAATTAAGAACAAAAAATAAAATTGGACTAAATGCCCATCAACTTAAAAATGGTTAAATATTATGGAACAGCATATCCATGCAACCACTCAAAATATTGAAGATATATGTGTATTGAAATGGAAGGTGATCAAAAAATATTAAGTTAAAAAGACAAGCTGCATAATATAACTGAATAAAATTTTGTTTTTGTATATCAACTAAAGCTGGGCACATGCACATCTCTCAGAGAGAACAAAAAAATATTTTGGAAGCTACACAACAAACTTCAGTTGCTTTCTGAAAAAGAAAATGAGAGGTCAAGCATTTTTACTTTTTATTATATAAATATCTACAATATTTGATTTTTGCATGAATAATTAAGTAGATTTGTAATTAAAAAAACACAAATTTTAACAGAAATAAAGCTTATTGAAGACAAAAATAATCTTCTGTTTTTATGTATTAGTAATTTCCACATAAAAGTAGTGAATACTCTGTTTTATTTATTGACTAAATTATAATTATCTTTTATTTTCTTTTAGATGAGTCCAATATGCAATGTATAATTCCTTCCAGTTCTGCTATTGTTTTTGTTTCAGCTTCAGCTTTTCTAATTAGAAGGATTTATGAGCAGATAATCTGATGGGAAAGTGTGTATCTAGATTTTGCAACTAAAAAGTCATGATGTTGGTGGAAATGCACAAACTCAGGCCACAGTCCAGACCTACTGAATCAGAATCCACATTTTAACAAAATCAGGGGATTCACTGGGAAGCATTGTTTTAGGGGACTCATCTTTAGTCTATGATTCCATAATAAATGTTTTATTTTTATCCAGATCACATGTTTATAGGGAGCCCGAAAAGGGGGAGAAGGCAAAAATTAATAGAGATTAGGAGAGCTAAGGCCTCTTTCATCTCTATATGGCCTTTCTAGAGTTCATGCCTACAACTATTTCCTATATTTGAAATCACTTCAAAACATGTAAGAACTTAGAAGATCACAAATCTTCAAAGATTTTATAACTCTACTCATCGTCAGATAGAAAACAGTATTCTATGGTTTCTGACACTTGAATTGAAAGTGGCTATTAAAAGATATGCCACATATGAAATGTGTTGTTTATATAAACATTTATTTATTCACATTTGAGTGAAAGGTCAGAAAGTAAATGTCAGGATGAAATGAAATATGGCCAGAGTGAAATAAGTATTATTGAGCTATGAAGTTTTTTAAAACGCATATATAAGAAGTGTTATTTTCTGAGTGTACTTAAAGTACAAAGTACATTGGAATAAAAGTAAAAAACAAGGATATTTTAGCAATAACGATTGGCACTGTCACTACATTCACTTATTTGTTTTCTATTAATTTATGCATATATACATAGAGAAAGAGTGAAGTGACATTGCTTGTCAATGGAGACACTCAACGATGGCTTTTGGAATAAATGAAGGAATACATGCAAGCCTCTTATGAGTATAAAAAATTCTATTTCCTGTATGATTACAGTTTACATATCCTGATCATCCTTCTAAACAAAACAAATAAAAAATGCTGGGTAAAATACAAGACATGCACTTTTAAACTCAAAGCTGTGCTAGCAAAACAGTTAAAATTCCCAGGGTCTTAAAGCAAAGAGGTCATTAAAAACCAAACTAGTAAGCACGAGAACTCACATTCAGCAGCCTAGCCATTGGGAAATTTTTGGTCTCAATAACCTAGTGTCTTGGGTTTTGATGCCCTTAGGAGGATAGGTGACAAACTTGTGCAAAATAAAACCTTGAAACTGACATGTCTGCACAAAGTCAGAACACTCAATGGCTATCATAGTCTTAGCGAAAGAATCAACTTTAAAAATGCAAGCACTACCACAAGGAAGAAATTATGAAGTCCATATCTGGACACCTGAGCTCTAGGTGAAAACATTCATCTCCTTTAAGAATTTGGCTGGGCATGGTGACTCATGCCTGTAATCCCAGCACTTTGGGAGGCCAATGCGGGTGGATCACGAGGTCAGGAGATCTAGACCATCCTGGCTAACATGGTGAAACCCGTCTCCACTCAATATACAAAAAATTAGCCAGCTGTGGTGGCATGCACCTGTAATCCCAGCTACTCAGGAGGCTGAGGCAGGAGAATCACTTGAATCCAGGAGGCAGAGGTTGCAGTGAGCCCAGACAGTGCAACTGCACTCCAGCCTGGGCAACAGAGCGAGTTCCTGTCTCAAAAAAAAAAAAAAAAAAGAATGTAATGATATGCCAAAAGGTACCTGTTATTGATGCTCAATTTTAACCACTTACATTTTTTGAGAGATTAGAAATTTAATGAAGTGTTCTGGGGTTAAGGAGACCCCTAGAGTTTTTGACCAATACAAACTAAAATCCCATCTTGATGAATTATCTCTGAACACAGACTTTAGGAGATTCCTATGAATAAAGCCCTATGAATAAAGTCAGCAGGCCAAAAGGCAGAAACATCAGATAATACAACTATGAGATTTAGAGGATAAAGTAAGTATTTTTAAAATGATCAGAGACATAAAAAATAAGAAAAAGGATGAGTTAAAATGAAAACCTAAGTAGATAAGAACCAAATAGAACAAGTAACAATAAAAAATATATAATTATTAAGAAAAAGTAGAAGCTTCATTGGAAAAATTACATATTAGATTATACACAGCCACGGAGAGAATTAGTGACATTAAAGAGATTATTCAGAATGTACCCCCCCAAAAAAAAATGGGAGAAAGCCTAAAAGAGGGATTAAGAGTCTAACATAAATCTGATAGGGATTAGAGGAAAAGAATCGAGAAAATGAGGGAAAGACGATATTCTTAGCAACAATGCCTGAAAATTTTCTAGAGTTGATGAAAGATATACTTTTCTAATTGCAGACTCTCAAGAGGGTATAAATAAAAATAAACCCACATATATTCACACAGTAGTATAATTATAGAAATTAAAATCATAGAAAATATTTTAAAAGGAAGAATTAAAATTATTACAAAGGAACAATAATGAAACAGACCTTTTCCCATGGAACAGTATCTATGCAGAGTTGAGAGGATATAGCTGTAACATATTATTCTATATTCAGCTAAAATACCTTTCAGGTATGAGGCCAAAATAAATAAATAAATAATCAAGCCTTGAGTTTACCACTAACATTTTCTGGTTTAGCTTCCGGTTCACAAAGTAATAAATGCTGTACCTTTTGGAAAGAAGCAACATGAACCTAGAAGAAAGAAAAGAATTTCATGAAGGTTTGTAAGAAAGACAATATGTCAGCAATAGAGATGATAATAGTAACTCCTAATTTGGAGCATATAAATACCAGGTAAAACTAAATTACTAAACAACTGTAGTACATGAAATGGAAGATAATAATCATCGTCTGCACTCTAAGGTCTTCATATTGTTCTAAGGAATAGTAAAGATACTGATCATTCTCAAACTGCTTAAACTGTTTCAATAGAATATGTCATATTAAAATGGTAAGGTAAATCAGTGAAGAGAATGTACAACAGCCAAGTCAGTGTGGAAAGAAAAAAAATCAGAATGGAGACAACTTAAGTACTACAAAAGGCAAAAGGAAAGAGGGGCAGGAAAAGATGCAACAAAAGGAGAAATTAGAAAACACTCAATATAATAAGGAAAATAATCATTATATTCTGGAAATACAAATTATTTGAAGACATAAATTGTAACAGATAACTGTTTCCAACCACCCACTTCTACTCATGTGCATATTCCAGAATACAGTGTAAAATAATATATCAATTCCTGTCTTAGAATTTTTTGACAGCAAGCAATATTTCCTAAGTCTCAAAAATTTAAAGAAAACCACATTTTATTGAAGTAATATGAAGTGACTTATAAATTTAAAAAACAAGAGTTGAAAATCTCTGCTATCAGAAAAGACAGGAACCAGGGTAATAACAAAGGGCCAGTTTATAAGGCCATGCAACCATAATAAAAGAGTGTCAATGATTCTCCATCCTTGCTTCACATCCCTCAAGCTTCAAATTACCAGTCTTATTGGCCCAGTGGGGAGGACGATTTCATTAACAGATGCACCAACAACACACACAATTCAGAAAAGCAGGAGAGGTGGGCAGAGTTCTTCAAAGTAAAATTAAGATACCATGATTTAATAAAAGGAAAAATAAATGTAGAGCTGTCCCCCACCATATCACCAGAGACAATTTGATTGTATCTTGTGGATCTTCATGTGGGTATAGCAATAATTATTATGTTATATTTGCCTCAACAGGGTACATTTCTTGAACGGTTATTATATTCTTTTTCTTCATCCTGAAGTATTTTAGACCAGTGATCACAAATCAAATGGCTGCTATCAGAAAACAAGTGAAGGAAACAAGCAAAGCAATATTGGAATATGGTGATACATTGAAAGTGATTGTTATTGTCAAGAATAAAATAAGATATGGTGAAGGTAAAAGAATACTGGAGAGCCCCTTACCCAGCCCAAGGAAGCAGTGCATCCTCAGCTGCAGGTAATTGCTATGCATAAATGCAGGCCAATCGAAGCCAGATCTTTTTCAAGAAAAATGAAGTATCAGGAATTTATACACAATTGCCAGATTTTTAAATACTGACAACTGATTCAACTCTTAAAATATAGTATGAATCAACACCAGGAAGATTCATCTGTTCGTAGGCCATCAGCGAACTGTGGCTCATGGTTTGCACTGTCTGTGCAAGTTAACAGAGGGAGTTGTGAGAATCTGTACTCCCCATTCCCTACTCCCATCTTTGGTGCTGACATTTTACTTTTATATATGTTATAAGCCTCACAGTATATTGCTACTATGTTTGTTTTAGATAGTCAATTATCTTTAGAGAATTTAAAAATATAAAGTAATATATTTTATCCTTAGTTTTACTGTTTCTGAAGGTCCTCATTTCTTTTTTCAAGAAAACTGGACTTTATTTTTAGAACAGTTTTAGTTTTACAGCAAAATTGAGCAGAAAATGCATAGAGTTTTCATACACCCCCACACCCCCAACAGCCTCCCCAACCAGAGTGGTTAATTTGTTTTAATCAACAAGCATATATTGATACATCATTATAGTCCATGATGTATGTTTACGTTTGGTCCTAAATTATGGACTGAAGTCCATAGTTTACATTAGGGTTCACTCTTGTGGTTGTACATTCTTTGGGTTTGGACAAATGTATAATGACATGTAACCACCATTATAGCTTCATACAGAGTAATTCCACTGCCCTAACAATCCTCTGTGCTCCACCTGTTTATCTTTACCACCCTTCCTCAACTCCTGACAACCACTGATCCTTTTACCATCTCCACAGTTTAGCCTTCTCCAAAATATTATATTGATTGAAACATACAATATGTAGCCTTTTCAGGTTGGTTTCTTTCACTTGGTAATAGACATTTTAAGATTCCTTTAGGTTTTTTCTTTTTATGGCTCCTTTCTTTTTGCACTAAGTACTATTCCTGGATGTACCTCAGTTTGTTTATCATTCACCTACTGAAGGACATATTGGTTAGTTTCAAGTTTTGGCAATTATGAATAAAGCTGCTATAAACATCTATATGTGGACTTTTGTGTGGAATTTGTTTCTAACTCCTTTGGATAAATACCAAAACGTGTGATTGCTGTATTGCATGATAGATATGTTTAATTTTATAAGAAGCCTCCAAATTGTCTTCCAAAGTCATTGTACCATTTTACATTCTCACCAGAAACAAATGAGATGTCCTGATGCTCTAATCTTTGTTTTTGTTTGTTTGTTTGTTTTTATTATACTTTAAGTTCTAGGGTACATGTGCACAATGTGCAGGTTTCTTACATATGTATACATGTGCCATGTTGGTGTGCTGCACCCATTAATTTGTCATTTAAGTTAGATATAACTCCTAATGCTAGTCCTCCCCCCTTCCCCCACTCCATGACAGGCCCCATTGTGTGATGTTCCCCACCCTGTGTCCAAGTGTTCTTATTGTTCCATTCCCAGCTATAAGTGAGAACATGCAGTGTTTGGTTTTCTGTCCTTGTGATAGTTTGCTCAGAATGATGGTTTCCAGCTTCATCCATGTCCCTACAAAGGACATGAACTCATCCTTTTTTATGGCTGCATAGTATTCCATGGTGTATATGTGCCACATTTTCTTAATCCAGTCTGTCATTGATGGACATTTGGGCTGGTTCCAAGTGTTTGCTATTGTGAATAGTGCTGCAATAAACATACATGTGCATGTGTCTTTATAGCAGCATGATTTATAATCCTTTGGGTATATACCCAGTAATGGGTTGCCTGGGTCAAATGGTATTTCTAGTTCTAGATCCTTGAGGAATCGCCACCCTGTCTTCCACAATGGTTGAACTAGTTCATAGTCCCACCAACAGTGTAAAAGTGTTCCTATTTCTCCACATCCTCTCCAGCACCTGTTGTTTCCTGACTTTTTAATGATCGCCATTCTAACTGGTATGAGATGGTATCTCATTGTGGTTTTGATTTGCATTTCTCTGATGGCCAGTGATGATGAGCATTTCTTCATATGTCTGTTGGCTGCATAAATGTCTTCTTTTGAGAAGTGTCTGTTCATATCCTTTGCCCACTTGTTGATGGGGTTGTTTGATTTTTTCTTGTAAATTTGTTTAAGTTCTTTGTAGATTCTGGATATTAGCCCTTTGTCAGATGGGAATCTGACAAATTTTCTCCCATTCTTTAGGTTGTCTGTTCACTCTGATGGTAGTTTCTTTTGCTGTGCAGAAGCTCTTTAGTTTAATTAGATCCAGTTTGTCCATTTTGGCTTTTGTTGCCATTGCTTTTGGTGTTTTAGTCATGAAGTCCTTGCCCATGCCTATGTCCTGAATGGTATTGTCTAGGTTTTCTTCTAGGGTTTTTATGGTTTTAGGTCTAACATTTAAGTCTTTAATCCATCTTGAATTAATTTTTGTATAAGGTGTGAGGAAGAGATCCACTTTCAGCTTTCTACATATGGCTAGCCAGTTTTCCTAGCACCATTTATTAAGTAGGGAATCCTTTCCCCATTGCTTGTTTTTGTCAGGTTTGTCAAAGATCGGATGGATGTAGATGTGTGGTATTATTTCTGAGGCCTCTGTTCTGTTCCATTGGTCTATATGTCTGTTTTGGTACAAGTATCTTTGACAGCATTTGATGTTGGAAGTATTTGGGATTCTGGCCACTCTCATAGGTGCATAGTAGCAACTCATTGTTGTTTTAATTTGCAATTCCCTAGGGACATATAATGTTGAGCATCTTTTTATATGCCATTTGCCCTCTGGATATTTTCTTTGGTGAGCTGTCAAGATCTTTCGCTCATTATAACTGAATTTTAAGAGTTCTTTGTATACACTGAATAACAGTCCTTTACCAGATTTGTAAGTCTATACCTTGTCTTCTCAACCTCTTGGTTTTTATTTCTTTTTGAAGATCTGTGCTTCTATCTGCTGATCAATACAGTCAGTTATGTAATCATTGCTTCTGAAGTTAGCATTCTTATCTATTATTGGATAAAAATAAAGACTGTGGTGTTTCCTTATATCATCAAAATATATATTATAATTCTTATCACTAAATTGATTATTACAGGGCCCATTATGATTTTTAAAAATAATGATGGCTAATCTGGCTTATCAGTCTTAGACATGTTTGAAGCAATAATTAAAAGTACTCTCGGGCAACATAGTGAAAACTCTTGTCTACAAAAAATACAAAAATTAACCGGGCCTGGTGGTGGACACCTGTAGTCCCAGCTACTCAGGAGGCTAAGGTGGAAGGATCTCTTGAGCCTTGGACGCAGAGGTTGCAGTGAGCCAAGATTGTGCCACTGCACTCCAGCCTGGTGACAGATGTGACTCTGAGTCAAAACAAACAAACAAAAAATTCTTAAAAAGTCTCTAAACCATAAAATGAGCACCTATTCTTGATATGAATTTCAGTTCTTAATTTCCAAATGCATTCAAAGCCAATAAGTACCTGGGGAATAAATATTCACAAAGCCAAAGGGGGAAAAAACAGGAATATAGGGCTTTACAGAACCATTTGTTTTACTTGACTCAAAAAAAAATACTGAATAGCATTTAAAGACTATCTAAAAAGAATTAGGACTGTTTGTCACACTGTTAAGCTGAAAAATTCGATGGTTGTTTGAAAATTCTGTATAGAACTGTTTATTCCACTCCAGTGTGTCACTAGAAAATTTCAAGCTTCATTACCTTTTGTGCTAGTATAAATAAGCCTGTGAAGATCCCTCCACCGACCTTGATTATAGAAGCACACTTGATGAAAGCTTCTGTGCTATTTCATCCTTATTATTTTTATCTTGTATTTTTTAATATGGCTCTGCCTTTCTCACAACTCTGACAAAAATCTGCCCAGTACTCTAGTATATTTTTATTCTAAGGCAAAAACTCTTCAAAATTTCCTTTTTAGTAACCAAGTAACTGGGGCTGTGACCTGAGATAGATTTCTGGAAACAGAAAAAGTGTCCCACTGTAGGCCTGACTAGGAGGGAAGTTGATTTGAAAGTCACAAGGAAAGAAAGGAAACCAAAGACAGCATGAAGTAACAGGTCCAAAGGAGGCAGGCAAAGGGCACTAGGTATGAAGTGAATCAATGTAAAGAAGTTTGGGTAAATGAATTGGAGAAACTCTTTTAGGAGTGACCAAAAAAAGAAATAGAGTAATATTATAGGGAATCTGTGGCCTGGTCTTTGGTCAGGAGGAAATTGTTAATGAAGAGTTCAGTGAAAGGTCTCAAGTGTAACCAAGAGTCAAGAATTATTTCACCTAATATATACGCCCATGTCTTTACTCAAAAGATATTATTTGATTTTTTCCCTTTCTGCTGACTTTGTAAATTTCTTAAAGAAAAATGGAGAGGATAAAAGAAAGGGAAAAAATTAAGACTTACGATCATTACCATTTAAATGTTTCTATTATAAACTTGCACCAATTATTAATATAACTTTGTAGCTAAAAATTGCCTGCAATGTATAACATAAATATGTAGTTGATTTAAACTTTTCATCTCTTACTCTTTATTTTTTGAAAATTGGCTCTCCTTTGCACCTGTGTTATTCTGAAATGTCATTGTATCATTTTGAAAATTTTTATGAAATGGCTGACCTTTAATGAGCCAATGAAACTTCAAGAAAGACAAAATAATTTTAACTTAATTTATTTTCCTTAAAAACAAATGAAAATGGAATTACACTTGAAATAGCAAGAACTGTAACATCTACACACAAAAATAGAAATCTATCATGGAACTGCGGCACAAAGAAATATTAGAACAAGGAGCAACTCAAATTCATACCATGCAATTTAAATGTGTTGTAAGTAATTAAAATTAATGTAATTGAAACTGTCTCTGCACCATGGTTCAATTAGGTCATTAAAATGTTGTAATAGGAAGATCTAAAATTGTTTTTAAGCAAAAGAGAAGACAGAATTATTTTTCATCTCATTCAGGTACCATCTAAGATCCTAACAGGGTGAGAGAGAGTTTGTGATCCACACTGCCCTCTGCTTCTAGCTGTTTTTGCTTCAGAAAGTAATGGAGGCATTACTTCTGGGGGAATCTTTTCTAACCACCACACCCTCCCACCTGAGATATGTTTAGGTGTCTTAATATTTATACTTTTAATGTGATTGGCACTGTTCCTTTCTAGTACTTATAATCATGAGTAACAATTTGTGTAAGTATTCATGTAATGTTCATCTCACCCATTAGACTACAAAATTCTGTGAGAACAGGAACCATTAATGCCATTTTGGGTTTCCTAAAGCCAAAAATAATACTAGCATAGAATAGATGTTAAGAAAATATTAAACTAGATGTGTGTGGTGAATGGATTAGATAGATAGGAGCTAGATAGTTAGGTAAGTAGATAGATAGATAGACTATATAAATATAAAAGTTTTGGTTGGTTCCAAAGTAATTGCAGTTTTTGCCATTTCTTTTAATGGCAAATACAAAATACACAATCCATACAAAATTTTAGAATTGTCATTTATTTAACGACATCCTAGGGTTATTCATCATGTACAAAATACTGAATTAGATAGATAGAGATACTGTGCAAATTTGAGTGAAATAAAAGTCATCCTGACCAGCCTGGGCAATATGGTGAAACCACATCTCTACCAAAAAAGACACAAAAATTAGCCAGGTCTGGTGGCTTGTTCATGTAGTCCCAGCTACTTGGGAGGCTTACGTGGGAGGATCACTTGAGCCCAGGAGGCAGAGGTTGTGATGAATGAAATCACACCACTGCATTCCAGCCTGGGCAAGAGCAAGATCATGTCTCAGAAAAATAAATAAAGAAAGAAAGAAGTCATTCTATTTTAATTTATTGTTAGAATAAAAATAAAATAAAACAAAACACAGTTATTGATCATCTGAGAACATAATGCTTGGAAGAGAACACCTGTTAGTTTGTGCTCCTACAAAAGCAGACCTCGAGACAAGTAATTGCCTGTAGGTAGCTTATTTGAGAGAAAACCCAAATGAGGAAATTGTTCAAGTAACACAGGAGAGTAAAGCCAACAAAACAAAATATCTTTTAATAAAAGGGTTTATTGCTTTGGGAAACCTGTGTTCAATCCCACTGCAGAGTCTCTGAGAAGCCATGTGAAATGTAGCTCAGAATGTCTCACCACAGAACACGAAAGCCAGGGCCCTCCATCGGTTGAGGACTGGAGGGGTGTTAACTCCCACCGTATTCTCCACTTTGGGCAGCAAATGCCTGTGGTGGAGAAAGCTCTTTTGCTGTGCTTCATATAGGCCTAGAATTGTGAGCCACAATTGCAGATGAACTCAGGTGGTCAGCAAATAAGAAATGAGACCAACAGCATCTGTTACAGAGGGCTGGGGTAAAAAATATCTTTTACCGCTATCCTTGGTAGGTCCCTGTATATATTTGCAGGAAATGAAGAGAAATACTATTAGTTCCCATAAAGGAGTCGGAATAATGACTGAGTGCCAAGCCTGACTCATTTGAGAGACTCCATTGATGTCAGGAATTTTATGCAACTATTTATCTGGGAGCCTAAAAGTATTGGAATTCCACTTCAGAAAGGATGCTTAGGAGTAGGAGTAGATATTTTCCTAGGCATTAATAGTCATGTAATTGGAAGACTGCATAGTTGTAATTAAGCTTGGGCTGAAACTATATTCACCCTAGGATTGAAAAAAAGGTCTGAGAGAGTCTAGAGAACTGGAGGAATTGGGCCGCATGGGCTCTATTTGCAGAAGCAGTTCACTATGCTTCTGGCATGGAACTCAGAAGAAAGCTGTCAAGGTATATAATAACATTTTTCCCATAATACAGTCAGAAATCTCTCCATCAGATTATCTGCTGATCCAGTTTCTATGAATGCTATTTTGAGCCTTAGGAAAAGGAGTCTATAATAAAACAGTGAGTAAAAATAAAAAGAACTAACTCCTTAAACTATTGAATGGACATTAACTGCATAGTGACAGAAAAAGATAAAAATGTTCCCCTCCATCAGTACAAGTTAGTTCAGACGATGTCACTGCTTTGCCAGTGACAAGAGTCAGCATGTGGCAATTTGTAGTGGCTTCATAGTTGGATTAACACACAAAACCTGTAACTGCTTTGCTTCAGTCATTGGAAGCATGAGCTACCTCATGCAAAAATCACTTCCAAAAATGGATAGAATAAAAGGAAAAATGTCAGATATGACAAGGTAGAATAGAGTCTTAAAATGAATCATACTTAAGGCAAGCCTTATAAAATTACAAAACAATTTGGAGGTATATCTGAGAAAGATACAATCCAATTCATAATCTGAAGATGGCAAAAGCAAAAGAACGTTTTCTACAACTGTTTTATGATCTTCAGTTGGTGTGGCCTGCAGAAGCCCAGTTTGTATAAGAATGTTACAATAGCCCTTATGATATTTGCAGACATTTTAAGGTACCACAAAAAGATCAGTGTCAGGAATCACTCACAGCACAAGCTCAGAAGTGCATTGGAAACTTAATTTGAACTTTTAAATAAATCACTAGAATTGTCATTTATTTAACAACATCTTTTTGAAACTTTGAAACCTACAATTTTTTTGAAACACTCATATCAGGTAATGGGAGTTAAACATGCGTTCGTGGATAATTTTAAGCCACAAACTACACACAATCATTTACAACCCTAAGATATATATCAATAATTCAACGAACAATCTAACTAGAAAAAGCTGAGTTTATTCTTTTTGACACTCCTCTTCTCTTTTGTTTACATTGACTCTGAGTATTTTGTCATTGTACCTTTTATTAACTTTGTGTTATTTTGACTATAACATATAATCACAGCAGGAATTTTGTTGAGTATCTGAATTTAGAATATGATTCCAACATTCAGAAAGTTTTGAGTAATTGGGATATCCAAAGTAGTGGCCCTTAGAAGATATAAAACAAGTTATTTTTGAGGTCTATTAACAAAGAAAACATTGCTTCGTGTGACAAAGTTTTCCTTAAAATGTGAAATACCAAGCTGTTGGTAAAGGATATGTTGATCCACTTCTCAAGACTGAGGAGAATGTTTCCGAGAACCAAAAGTATGCTGACAGAACTGGAAATAATAGTTTTGTGGAAAGGCTGAGAAAACTGGGATTTAGTTTTAGGAAAAAAGACAACCACGAGGAGAATTGTTCTTTCAGAATAAGGACTATAATGAGTAGAGTGATAACCAGTTGTTTCCATTTCAATTTAGAGCAAGATAAAAGGAAAGAGGTTAAAGGGAGCATAGAGAGGAGCTACGCTAGCTGTTTGGTGAAAAGATTTATTGTTAACAAGGGATGGTATCCCTGAAACCCGTTCCTGACAGACGGTTGAACAGATGCTTATGTGTATCTGGTATAAATAATGGGATGCAGCATTTTAAATTAAAAAAAACTGTCCAGAGGCCTCTCAAGATACCTGTGCTTATCTTCAAACAAAGAAAGTAAAATTTTATTTCTACTTTGTCATCCCTGCATCTTCATAGTATGTCACTATTGCCGAGTTATTATCAACTGGTTCTTTTTCGTATTGATTTATTGTATCAAATTCAACTTTGGCTTAATTTTCTAGCTTTTCATTGTATCAAATGCCTGTTAGATGTAGGACATGAGAGATAAATAAAATTAGCTATTTTAAAACATTTTGTTCAGCAGGATCCTTGCTTCCAGTAAAATCTTTTGTTTGGTCAATGTAGATCAACAGAGCTGGACTGATTAACCAAGGACTGAGAGAGGAGAAAGAGCAGAGTGGGCAAAATCCCCTGGCCCCACCCGCTTTCAACACCTGCCCTTCCCAGCAGCCTCCAAGACAGCCTGGAGGAAACCCTGTGGTTTTCTGAGCATTGTTTAAAAATCACTGACCTATATAAGAATTACACATTGCACTCTTGTAACATTTTATAGTTCACAAAATAATTTAAAGTATATTGTCTCTGTCTTTCCTGCCTCAGCATTCAGATTCTATTTAAGCATATCCTATAAAAGCACCTGGGAAATGACTTTTTAAGGGTGATCATAAGTCTAGTTGTACTAGGTGTAATGAGGGAAGAAAAGCTAGTTTAATTTAGAATAAAATTTTTTCTTCACAAAAAGTATGAGGAGCCTTTCTATTTTCATACTTTTAGAATATATTTGAGATGAAAGGAGTTTATATTAAATAAAAGTAAAATAAAAAAATCTACTGTAATAGAGTTTGATATTGGGCCATGGCTAAGTTCTCTATTAGGCACAGTAGGCACCTTGTCTAGATCCCACAGTACCTTTCAGAGTCTATGAAAATGTTTTAATTTCTTTTATTTATTTATTTATTTATCTATTTATTTATTTATGACAGAGTCTTGCTCTGTTGCCAGGCTAGAGTGCAGTGGCACCATCTCAGCTCACTGCAACCTCCACCACCTGGGTTCAAACGATTCTCCTGCCTTGGCCTCCTGAATAGCTGGGACTACAGGTGCACACCAGCACACCCAGCTAATTTTTTGTATTTTTAGTAGAGATGGGGTTTTACCATGTTGGCCAAGATGGTCTCTCCTGACCTCTTCATCTGCCTGGCCTAATCTTTTAAAATCAGAATTTTAAAAATGAGCTAGGTCAAAGAAATGGCTTAATATCTACTATTAATATGGTGTTTCCATTGCTTCCTATTCATCTCATTGGGAAAGGAAGGATTCCTGACCCAGGATTATGGCAATGGCCAAACACACGACACCTGACATTGGACAGATGATGTCAACAGCAGTTTATTGGTCACATATACTCAAAGCCCAGGGCAAGAACACATTATACCATACAGGGCCACATAGGGGTTGTACTTAGAACACAGTAAACAAACAGAGACTGTCGAAAGCAGGCTTGGTGGTAACATGACGGTGGGTGATCCCTGGTTTTCAAAGAAGGATGTAATTGGCTTGCTTGAGCAATTCCATGAACTGTCAGGAAACTGAATCCTATTACTCAGGGATAAGTAGGAACTGAGCTTGGTTCCTTTGATAAAGGGGATTGTTTGGCTAGGTGTCACAGTCTATTTGGGCTGCCATAACAAAATGTCATAGACTGGGTGGTTTAAACAACAGAAATTCATCTCTCACAGTTCTGGAGGCTGAGAAGTCCAAGATCCAGCTGCCTGCAGATATAGTGTCTGCTGAGGGATTACTTCCTATCTTACACACAGATGCCATCTCCCTATGTGCTTACATGGCCTTTGCTTGGTGCATGCCAATGGGTGGGGAAAGAGAGAGAGATCTTTCTCTCTTTCTCTTTACATAAGGCCACTAATCCTATCATGAAAGTCCTGTCATCATAACCTAATATAAACCTAGTGACCTCCAAAGGTTGCATTACAAATGCCATCAGGTTGGAGAAAAGGGCTTCAACATGTGAATTTTGTGGTTTTGTGGGAATACAAACATTGTGCCCTGGAAGATCTTTTCCATGGAAGCAGAATAACCATGTGAGCTCATAGTTAGGCTATTCAAGACCCTTTGGGTTTCACATAATATTGAACATTTTAGGTCTTACACTACACATATTCATCTTTATACCAATGCAGTCATAAAATAAATTTAATACTTAATTGAATAAGGGGCCATCAAAGTCTTAAGTGCCTAGGGCCCATGAGAGTCACATATAGCCCTGGATGGGACTGATAAGTATAGAATTCCCATGACCTCACCTCTCTCAGGACTAAAGCAAGTTTTATAATTAATTTTGAGATCTTTAATAGTCTTTCCCAGTTCTTAATCTCCAAATATAAAAATGATTGGGTTAATAAATTAACCCAAAGGTTATTGCATGAAGGGCATGTAATGGTGTAAAAGAACTGTTTAGAGTCAAAAGATGCGATTGATGTGGTTTTCTTTCCCGAAAAGACACTATATGCAGTTTTGAAGTTCTTAATCTCCCTGAACTAGTTTCTTATCTGTAAAGACATCTTATGAAGATTAAATAAATGAAGTAGGTGGAAGCACCTCCTGCAATGCCCAGTAGGTGTTAGTTGAATGTAAAACATCATTGCCATAAAATTGGCCTGATTTTATTATTTCTGAATATTCTCTATAGATTGTGCCTGGCATATATTAGGTACCCAAAACTTATTAAATGAATGGATGGATAGATGAACAAATGAACTTACATATATACAAGGGTCTATGTCTTTACTTACTCTGTTTCCCGTGTCTAGAATGTCCTCGCCCACTCCTTTAGGCTTAGCTAAATTCTTAGCCCTTCTTTAGAAGACCAATTTGCATATTATTAAATAATTTTTTACCTGGGGGATAAAACAATCTGTACAACAAGCCCCCATGACACAAGCTTACCTATATAACAAATCTGCACTTGTACCCCTGAATTTAAAATAAAAGTTTAAAAAATAATTTTAACACTCTAGCTCTCTTTGATATCTTCTTTGAACTTCTGAAGAATTTATTCTCTTTGACACTCATTTTGAATGAAACGTATGATGCCTTGCTTATTAATTCATTAGACAATTTCCTGTCTCCTTAGACCACAGAGCTATCAAAGGGATATGTCTTATAACTCTTTGTTTGCTTCGACCTAGCATAATTCCCTGTTCACAGTAGGAATTTAGGCAAAAATTAAAAAGCACCCTTTCCTCTCCACTCTTGCTGCTTCTGCCCATTTTACTTGATAGATAGCATTTTTATTCCTCTAGTCATTTGGACTCAAAACTTCACAATCTCCAAAGGTAAATTCAGATTCTTGGGCCCCTGGAATGAACATGTTCCTTCTCTGTCTAAAGGCACTTTTCTTATCAGAGAGCTCAGATTTAGAACTGAAGAGGAAGGTTCACTTGCCTAGCAAACCAGGTCCACTACACCCTCCCTGACAATCCAGGGTTTCATAACCACCTCAATGTTTTCTCAAACCTTTTCACACTCCCATGTAGCCATTCAATTATTTAGGCTCTTCTTTTTCTAAAACATCTCCTACATACGTCTCAATTCCCTGTTCTCTTTCACTGCTATAAGTCGGGCTTTCTTCAATTCTCTTCTAAATTATTAAAATAGCCTCCAAATGGGTCTCTCTGTCTTCAGGTTATACCTACTTGAGTTCATCTTATCTTTTATGACCTGAATTATCTTCATAAAATAGGTAATATGTTGCTTAAAGATATAATTCTTTGTTCTAAATATTTAATTGGCTATTTAATACTATTATATTAACATTGATGATGCATTTATGAACATATTTAATATTCACTCACTTACAGGATAAAATCCATGTCCAAATTCTTTTAGCAAGAGGTATAGATCCTTTACAATATTTCAATAACTATTTTTCTAATCTCGTTGCATATCTTAGTCAGGATGCTAATAACAAAATATCAGAAACTGGACTTAAATACAACAAAACTTTATTTCTCACATGTCAGGAGGCTGGGAAGACTAAGATTAAAGTACCGACAATTTGTTGTGTGGTGAGGGTTCACATCCTCACAGAGTTGCATTCTCACTTTAACCTCACCTAGAAAAGTGATGAGAAGTCACTCTGGGTCGGGAAGGGTGGGGAGTGTCACTAATCCCAATCATGAGAGCTCTGCCCTCATGACCTAATCACCTCCCAAAGGCCCCACCTCCTAATACCATCAACTCGAGAGTGAGGATTTCAAGATACAAATTTGAAGAGATCACAATTATTCAGACCATAGCAATATCATGTCACAACCCTTAAACATTGTGCAAGCTGGATTCACAACTCCCTCAAAGACAAACAATGCTTTCTGTTTCTCAGATCACATTCAAGCTTTACTTTCTGCTCAAAATACCCAAGAATCGGCCTTTTAAGTTGTATCCCCATCATTCTAAATCCAGTTTACGTCTCAAACCTGCTAGGCTTTCTCCCACCCCCTTCCGGCAAATATGCATCTCCTATTCTCTCTGCTTTCTAATTTCTAAACATTTTGTCCATTCTTCATTCTAGCATGTTTCACAAGTTACTGTAGAGTTGTGTGTGTGCGTATGAATGAATGTGTTTGAGTGTTGTGTGTGAGTGTGTGTGAGTATGTATGTGTGAGTGAGTCTGCATGTGTGTAATTTCCTGCTAGATGGTGAAATTCTGTTTGACAGAGATTAATGTTTATCTTTCCATCCCTAACAGTACTTGGAATTACGTATTGTCCAAAATGAACAATCAATAAATGCTATTGAATTGAGTATTTTCCTGTGTCGAAAGAGGAAATGCCTCTAGGACTTCAGTATCAGAAACAAAATATTGCAGTTAGACATGTCCACTTAAAACTAAACATTAAAAAGGTTGTTTTGTGCATTATCTCATTATTCACATTAATTTCCCCATTCAAATTTAAGTATGCATATTACCTACAGTCTACAAGGAATTCTGTTACTCTTAAAAAAAAAACACCAGAAAATAGTTTTTTTCTTATAATGAGAATCTTCAACTATTTTCCAAGAAAGAATATTGTACAAATAAAGGGTTTCATGGATATAAGAGGTTTTGAAATATCAAGTTAAACAAAGCTGAACCAATGTCTTTTGCCACAGGATTTCAATATATATTTTAATGCCTTGTGAATATCAGACATAGAAAAACAGTGTATAGAATTCCCTAAGCATTCTGTTGCTCAGAAACCTTTTCTCCCAGAGCACGTTGCATATTGATGGGATGGTATCCAGTGAAGTATTTGGGAAACACTCTCCATGAGTAGTAATCTATTTTAACATGAATATAAATGTATTGTAGAGGCTACATAACTTTTGCAAGAGATAGAAATCTGAATTGCCAACATACGCAAAAATAGAAGCATACCAAAAAATATCCTTCTCAAAAGTTACAAATTCAATTAAAATGGTATTTACTAATGGAAGCTATGTTAACAATTTTTTTAATATTAATGAGGTTATATATATAGCATCAAAATCATTAAATGTTTGATTAAAATAGCACATACACACTTTTTCAGAACAAAACTGTGACTGAACTATTCTCATAAACAAGCATTTTGGGCATGACATTTTGATTTCATGGAACCAAGCCTTCAAGATCAGAAGAAGTTGTTGAACAATCTGAAATCACTTAATTTTTAAGCATTTGATTTTTACCCATTAAAAATCCTTTGCTTTACACAGACTTCAAGTCCGTTTATAAGTATCAGTCTTGGTGAAGTTTGCATATTTTTATTTTTTGTGAATCAGCTATACCCTAAAGTGTATCATATGGTAATTATGAGATTCTTGGGCAGAGATCAAGCATGAGATAATTGGGCAAAGAGACAATTAATCATTGCTATTCCAAATACTGTTTGATTTGGCAGTAATAGTGATGTAAACATTGTCTTACTATTGTTTACAATAAGCTGCTGAGTATTTTTATGAATATGTAATTTCTATTACATGCTGGGGAAAAGTTATATTAATCCAGAATAACTTAAAAATTTCTATTGATTGGAGGCACTTGAACTTTCACTATGGTGTTTATTACCTATTATCTTAATTTTAAAATTAATCTCTAAAAGTACCCACCTTTGATTTACTGTTTAGGCATCATAAAGACAACAATATAATTAACTGAGACTAAAACTAGCTTATGAAATAAAAACTGCATGTAGTAAACATTTTTTAGAAATCTTCCTAGCCCATGAGCCGTTATTAGTGGAGTTAAGATCCAATAGTCATGCATTTAAGTTGTCTCAATCATAAGATACACGATCCAGGCTGAGCCGGTCCTTCTTATTTTAATTGGGACAAGGACAGGATACTGAAAAATGAGCACTCATTATGTATCCATGTGCGACTATGTACCAGGCTCTACATGTAACTGAAATGTAACATTTTCACTCAATAGCTAAAGACACCATATTATTCCATTCATTGGTCATGACTAAAGAAAAACCTTCTCTGCAGGAAAAAGTGAACAGTGAAGGAAATAAGTAAACATTCAAAGAGAAACAAAAGAGAGAGAGAGAAAGAAAGAGAGAGAGAGAGAGAATGCCTAAGTTTATGATGACTTTGATATTCTTTTTTCAGGTGTTTCTTCAGGCCTATCTGCATTTCTGTGTTTTCGTGTTTTGAGCTAGTCATGTATTATGTTTTGGATAAATAAATAAATAAATATCCTTTATTTTTAAGCTTCTTCATGTATTACGTCTTGGATAAATAAATAAATATCCTTTATTTTTAAGCTTGTTCAAGTGGGTTTCTATTACTCGCCAACTCAAAGTTTCAAATAACACAGTCATAGAACTAACTTTAGTATAATTGTCTAAAGAGCAAAGTCCAATCAAAGACCACCAGGAACACACCTGTGGTTGAACAAGTTGTGTTTACTGCACATGAAGGGAGAAAGGATGCTCATCATGGGGACTGTGGAGAACTGCAGTAGAGGTTGGTAGAACACACTCAGTACAGGATGTGGACTTGTGATTTTAAGGGAGACCTTAAGTAGCAGAATGTTGGATTGGAGGCTGGGCAGGGAGCTAATTTTGTGACTGGGTATTTTAGTAAATCTTACCTAGATGGTGAGGAGACTAGGCTGAAGATGTCATTGGTAAAGAAGCAGTAGCCGGCCGGGAGCGGTGGCTCACGCCTGTAATCCCAGCACCTTGGGAGGCCAAGGCGGGTGGATCACGAGGTCAGGAGATAGAGACCATCCTGGCTAACACAGTGAAACCCCGTCTCTACTAAAAATACAAAAAATTAGCCGGGCGAGGTGGCGGGCGCCCGTAGTCCCAGCTACGCAGGAGGCTGAGGCAGGAGAATGGTGCGAACCCCCGGGGGGCGGAGCCTGCAGTGAGCCGAGGTTGCGCCACTGCACTCCAACCAGGGCGACAGCGAGACTCCGTTTCAAAAAAAAAAAAAAAAGAAGCAGTAGCCATTAGCCAGTTTTGATCATTTTTGTGATATGGACAATGTCTACGTTTTTTATGTATTCACATATGCTTATTGAGTGGCCCTGTTTTTTCTTTATCCATCATGACCACAGTCATGGCCCTGTCTGATGTTAATGTTCTATGAATTGTTTATGCTCAACAGGGTGATACCAAGCTCAGCTAATAGAATCAGGCAAGTTTCTAATGATAGGTGCTTCTTCCTCTTTGTCACTATAAGTAAGGTGATAGTGGTTTCACTTTATCATTAATCTCTCCTCACTGAGAGATTAGTGACACTATATCTGCCCCAGCTCATTTGGGTTGTCTTCCAGATTCTGTGTGTTTTAAGCTGATCTTCTGTGTAATCTATGCTTACCTTATTCCACACCATCAGTACAACAGCGGGCATTTTCCTGTGTCAAAAAAAAAAAATGTACTAGTAATAACTAAAGTGTCAGTCTCCAAGTGTGCTAAAATTAAAACATCAAATGCACCATATTCAGCCAGTGTATTTCTAAGTTCTAAAGCTTGTTCCTATTTGCACAGCTTTTTGCAATGCTGAAATAGCCAATGTTTGCTCTAAGACAAGCCTGTCATCATTGCCAGCTCTATCCTATTAATACCCAGGATACCCACTCATCCCCCTCTCTTTCTTTGTTCAGTGGAACATCTGGCAGAACTTCTATGTGGTAGGAAAAAAATGATTTTTATATCCTTCTATTCTTTTAGGGAAAAAATATACCTCCCAGTTTGAAAACAACCTCCAAATTCAGAAACTAACGGAGAAAGCATCCCCAATGGAACAGCTGTATGGTTTCATGACATTTTCTATGCAACTCTATCCCTTGCTATAGTAATCTGAGGCTTTCATACTTAACTGCTTAATAAATTACTTTTTATTATGTTACACTTTTATAAAGATGATTTAAGCACTACTTGAATATCTAAGGGAAAACTAAACAGCAGGGACTAGTTACCTCTACAGGGATCTAGGCTGACTACTCACAGGCCTGAATTAGCGCTATTGCCAAAAACATTTCTGAAGAGTTTTAACGTCAGGATGACTGAGTTAAAACATTGACTCTTTCCCTTACAATATGTGTGACTTTGATCGAGTTACTTTACCTCTCTGCCATAGTTTCCTTATGTATAAAATGGAGAGAAGAATGGAATGTGGCCGGGCGCAGTGGCTCACGCCTGTAATCCCAGCACTTTGGGAGGCCGAGGCAGGCGGATCAGGAGGTCAGGAGATCGAGACCATTCTGGCTAACACGGTGAAACCCCGTCTCTACTAAAAATACAAAAAATTAGCCGGGCGAGTCCGGGCGCCTGTGGTCCCAGCTACTCGGGAGGCTGAGGCAGGAGAATGACGTGAACCCCTGGGGGCGGAGCCTGCAGTGAGCCGAGATTGCGCCACTGCACTCCAGCCTGGGCGACAGCGAGACTCTGTCTCAAAAAAAAAAAAAAAAAAAAAAAAAATGGAATGCATCTCAGAGGGTTCATGTGATGACTAAAAAGGAAAATGTACATAAGGAATTTATGCTCCTGGGCCATTATATGTCCTCAATAACACACACACATTTTTTTTCACATGAAATACTCAAACTGCTTAATTAATAAAATGTATGCCTTTTGTTAAAAGCATTTATAAAAATAATAAAATGATGAGCTCATACTATAAGATGAATATCTATTAATAGTAAAAAATTTTCCCTCAGTTTACAAAACAGAGATATTCTTCACCTATTCATTTCCTGACCATCTAGTCCGTATTAAGTTCTAGGGATACCAAAGATAAAAGCACACATCTTTGATATCAAGTAGTCATTTTAGAAAAGAACAGGTATTCATAGGTTTGGTATTACTGCATAGGCTTATGTTGCTGCTTAAGCATTTGAAATTGCAGATTCTAAAGAAAAAAGTAACACCATGGCCTGCCTGGAATTATTCAAGAACAGATATATTTTTGACAAACTCCACTTTTTCTGCACTAGTGTGAAACAGGTCTTTTGTGATTAGGACTGAATATATGCTACTCTAGGAGCCAGAAGCAATGAAAAAGTATACTTGTCTGTGAGTAGGGGCTGTAATCACTCAATCAGTGTTTTTTCTTTCAGAAAGTTGCTTCCATAGCATAGGAAAAAAAGTTGCCAAAATAAATCAAGCAGATAAAATATTGAAATACATTAAACTGTAAAAGAGAGAAAGAATAGGTATTGCACTTTCCAAAATATATTATCACATATATTTATGTTTTTTATGAATTCTATTTTGTTATTCAAAATAGAATGACTACTGGTGTGCCTCCAGCAAAAAATAGCAAATATCAGGCAGATAAGTGACAAATAAGATGACAACCCAAACAGAAAAAAATGCCTGTAGTTATGATTGTGCCTAATGTTTGAAATAAACATATTATACTAGAACGGATGTGATATTTTCTCTTTTTAAAAAATGTACTTTTTAAATGGAAACCATGTTACAATATCTATAAGTAAATACCACAATGAAGAAATGCAAAATCTTAGAAATATCATTATCTAACATATCAGTGAGTAAAGTATGGTTACTATTTTAAAGTATCATTTATTAATTATATCTCATGATATACATCAAAAATGCCTCTTAGTTACCTTTAGATTACAAAATTGAATTATTTTATTATTTTATAAGATCTGAATAGTACCCTAATAAATTTTTCAAGAAGCTTCAATATAACTAGTGACATTTTCTAATGAAATAGTGTCCCTTATAGCTAGCATTTATTAAGTACTTGCCATGGGTCAGGCACTGTGCTAAATGCTTTACATACATCATATAATTTTTTGCTCAAGAATGAACATTGTGAAATATATTTCTTAACCGCAGTTTCACAGTTGAGGAACTGAATCTCAGAGAGGTCAATTAATTTGCCCAAGATCACATGAGTAGTAGGTGGTACATCTTTTGAAACCCAAAGCTCCAGCTCTTAATCGCTAAGCTATAATGACTCTCCTTGGCAGTCTTATGCTGAATATTTAGTATATGCCAAGACCTCCATTATCTTAACTGTGTACAACAACTATGTAGGGGTAGATAGCTATACATTTTCAAAATGAGCAAGCAGAGCGAATGGTCACAATGTTAGTAAGTGTATTAGTCTGTCCTCAGGCTGCTAATAAAGACATACCCTAGACTGGGTAACTTATAAAGAAAAGAGGTTTAATTGACTCACAGTTCTGCAGGGCTGGGGAGGCCTCAGGAAACTTACAATCATGGTCGAAGGGGCAGCAAACATGTCCTTCTTCACATGGCAGCAGCAAGGAGAAGTGCAGTGCAAATTGGGGGAAAAGGCCATTATAAAACCATCAGATCTCGTGAGAACTCACTTACTATCACAAGAACAGCATGGAATTAACTGCCCCCAGTATTCAATTACCTCCCACTGGGTCCCTCACACGACACGTGGGGATTATGAAATCTACAGTTCGAGATGAGATTTGGATGGTGACACAGCCAAACCATATCAGTAAGGTAAGTATGTTAATGGCAAAATCAAGATCTAAATTTAAGATTGCCTAAATCTAAAGCCATGTTTTTAATCTGCAAGTCATACTAATTGGCATACCTGCCTAAAAGAAGACAAAATCATTGTTTATAAATGTTATACATAAATATTGTATGTATATTATCATTCAGACTAGCACTGCCCTAATAACTGATAATACATTTTAAAATCAGTTAGTATACTTATTACTATCATTATTATATATTTTTCCATTCAACGTGAGAAGAAATCTTGTAAAAATGCTTACCAAGCTCTTTGGGAATACCTCCAGGGTGCTGAACCGCATTTTCTGAAACAAACTTGAATATGTAAATGCAGTGTCAATAAATGCAGTTTGAAAATGTAATGGGAAAATTTAAAGTAGAGAAAATAAGATTATGTATTTCTGGCCTCAGTGGAGATACATTATCACATTCCTAGAGCAAATGAGAAATTGCTGCAAAAAAAATACTATCATCTCTAACAGTCTACACTGTTCATAGATTTAGTTGTCAATAGTGGGAATGCAATCAAAGCTCTTTAAAACAAAGACTGAAAGAATATCAACGTAATGGAATGCTAGTAAGTTGATTGTTACTTACCCTTGATTTTTCAACTCGCCTTATCACAGGTATTTCCACTAAGCTGCCTATGATTTTAAAGTTGCAGGACAGATATATCTGTCCACAAATTGTATTTAACGAACAAAAGTGTACAACAAATTTTGTAGCAATAGGGAAACCTGTGAACTAGGAGAAATAGTGCCCCATATCCTTTTTTCGTGAGCCCTTCCCTCACCCACATCATCTTCATGCTTCCTCATCCACAGAAGAAGGTGTACAAGTACAAGCAATAGTATATGCCAACAGGGAAGGACAAAGCATTGAGCCAGCATTACCCAGGTCAACCAAATGTGCTATAGAAACTATAAATGATGTTCAAAAGGACCACTTAAAAAGGGAAAAACTTTAATAATGAATTAAGAGCCCAAGAAAAAAGAATATATGGAAGACAATATGAAAACCATTTAAGCTCTGAAAGCTTAAGTCTCCACGGAAGAAAGGTGAAGGAATATTAATGTAATGGAATGATAATTTTATTATTGCTCACAGTGTATTTACTTTCCATTTATAACATCACAGATGTTCCCACTAAGCTGCCTGTTATTTTAACTTGCAGGACAAAATGCCCCCACCTATAATTTCATTTAGTAAGCTTACTTTATCTGTGAGCTTTTGTACTTAAATGTTACAGATGAAGCAGTTGGGAATAGACTACAACCTCTCTCCTCCGCTCCCAATTCCAAATTGACAAGAATAGAATAATAACTGTTCCTCTTTGAAAGTTCAGGTGCTCTCTCCTAAACTAAAGAAAAGTGGCCAAGGTCTAGATATTGTACAAATTGCCAGAAGTCATTTCTATAATCGCTTGAATGGGGAGTTAATTCCCGCTCACACCAAAAAAAAACAAACAAAAAAAAAAGTTGAAGAAAACATAATGTTTGTTCTTTACATATGATCAAAACAAGATACCCATCCAACTATTTCCCTCAAGGTACACTTTGAGAAGTAAAAAATCTGGTTGACATCTCCTAAGGAGATCCTCCCAAATTTTATTCCTCCCTTGTTCGAGCTGCCACTGTAGCCAGCAGCTCTGCCTGAGCTGTGGTCCCTCTCACACAGGCATATCATGACCACAGCTTTCTTCTTGCCTGTGCCATATGCTCCTTGCGCTTTGCCCTGATACTCCCTTGTTGAGGACCCAGTGATACTGTATTCTTCCAAACCCCTATAGATGAACACAAAAGGGAGGGGAATTTACCACTCTGTAAAGCACACCATTGTCCAGGGGCAGTTAGAAGTTAGTGGATACACTCTTGCTTTTTCACCCTCTCAGAGGACTTTGCTGAGACACATGTATATGGCTTCTCATTTAATGGTCCAACAATATCAAATAGACTTACATAGTAGAAATCAGCTCAATAGAACATCTTCATGTTGACTC
Source organism: Nomascus leucogenys (assembly GCF_006542625.1). Classification (NCBI taxonomy): domain Eukaryota; kingdom Metazoa; phylum Chordata; class Mammalia; order Primates; family Hylobatidae; genus Nomascus; species Nomascus leucogenys. Next base: position 43,149,074 of record NC_044400.1, read on the forward strand.
TCTCTCCAGACCTATTACTGTCCTTGTTCCTCAGTTATACTCCCTGGGCTTGCACTCCTTAATGAAGTAAAAATCATAAGCCTTTGTCTCAGGCTCTGCTTAGTTTGGGGAAATCAGACTAAGTCAAAAGGAGATAAGGTTCTTTAATTCATTGATTCATTCACTAAGGGAAGAATATAAGCTAAGAAAATGAAGAAGTAGCTTTCACATGCTTCATGTATTGCTTCAAAAAACATTCTTGAAGCAACTACTAAATTTCAAGAAATGTACTTAGTGCTGTGGATACAGTGATGCATAAGAAGACACTGCCTCTTATGCATAAGAAGACTCTGCCCTCAAGTGCCTCTGCCTTACCATCCCTTTGGAAAGACATAAAACTCAAATAAAGAAACAAATAATAAGAAATTCTGATGGTGCTAAGAAGGTAATAAACCAGCATTCTGAGATAAAAAATAGATAAAGAAGAGACTTTTTTCGATAGGGCTGCATTGGGGGATGTTTAACAGAATTCTTAGCTGCAAGCAACAGAAGCTGACTCTAGCTGGTTGCCAGAAAATACTGGAAGTTTATCAGGTAGCTTGCAACGTTGTTGGGAGGAACAGGCTCTGACGCAAACTTCCAGGACACCACTTAAAACCGCACAATAGAACTGGCCTGTTGAAATAGCTGCTGATGTTTCTTTTGATCCACCACAACCAGAGTGAATCATCTTTGGTGTCCACCAATGTCACTTTGGTATGAAGAACTTGACGTTCCAAACACTGGAAAACTGCTGCAACTTCCACCATTTTCACCAAAGTCAGACATCTCTATTGCTTTCAGTGATGGGCAAAAGGGAAGCACCACTCAAAGCATTTGGGAGCTTATTGGGACTGTGCCTGATTGGTGGGCCTCGCTCATTTGTCTGCTTCCTAATGCATGGGAACCTGGGATATTTTGAGTTTTGGTTTTTGTTGTGCAGGTTGAACTTACGATGAGAAGGATTCCCTTGAATACAGAAAAGGCAGCCATATAGGACAGATGCCCATAAGGAGAGTTACAAAGACCTTGGGGAAGAAAGGAGTTACAGACTAAGGAATTAGTAGGTTATATCCCAATCTGGACAGGAATATAATAGGGTTACATTAAAGAAATGATGTAGCTGGATCACGGAGGACAAGGGCAAAAATGTCACATGATGAGCTTTGAAAGCTGGGCAGGGCCATATCAGGCAGATGTCACCTTTAAATACCCTTTAAACATTGTCTGTGTCTAGCTACTCTCAATTCTCACTGTTTTCAGTAGTTAAATAATTTGGAGTCTCCATAAACCACAACTGTGAACTTGGAAACTCATTATCTCTGCATCGTAAGGAGTTCAGGCACTCAATAAATATTTATGGAAAGTGAATGGATGGCACAAAAAAATGAATTTTCATATAAAGGTTTAGGTTTTAAAATTGGTACATTTTAATAAGGGCTGACCATTTTCATTTGGATGCTAATATTCTGAAAATTGAGAGTATGTGACCAATAATCATGTTCTCTATTTATGATATTTTAAAAAATAGAACTACAAAATATTTTAGTGCACTTCGTTTTTAAGTAAACTATAACCATATGCATATTTTCCTAAATTGCAATATAAATCTACAAATAATTATTTATGGAACTGAAAAATTTGCTAAAGAGTTTCTGTATACATTCATTTTTATATCCCCCAAAATTGGATTTTAAACATTCTTTTCGGAAACTCAATCTTGGGCAATATTTAAGGACAAATACTATGTCACCTTAAGGCACTGGAACTATTAATATGTATTGTGTGAGATAGCTCTATGACATCATAAAGCTATTTTATATCATATATATTAATACCTCCAACCTTTTATTTTCTATCTGAAATGTCACATAGTATAGAAGCATATAAATTGTTTACATTGGGAAGAAATCTGTTGCTTTTTTACATAGCAAATAATAAACTTAATTTGAAATTCTGCTAACTGCTACATACTTTCTGAGTTTATGGTAAGAGATTACTTCAATAATAATGATTAGTATTAGCCAAGCAATAGCATACAACAGCATGGTAGCATAAGATATTACATTGCTCCTCATATCAGTAAGGCGGTTATAATTTCCATTTTAGAGACAAGAAAATGATGGTTCACAGAGGCTTACTGACCTTCCAAATAGTGTCAATCTAAAACCACAAAATAATGTCACATAGCTACATGGGATACATAGGGTAAGGGATTCCAACCAGGTCCTTGATCAATGAGTCTGATGCTCCTGTTTATTTTTCCACTGTACAACCAGATTATGAACGGTCTTTAATAAACATCTCTGCTAGTTTGAAAATAGTAAAATAACTTCATAAATAGCTACTTTATAACTAGTCATAGTAACAAGGCCACTCTGAATCATGTTTTCACCAAATCTAGATTGAAGCTTGTTTTCTCCATTTTTCTTCACATCTGATGGAGAAATAGTCACACAGAGCAAAGGAGTTCATTCTCACTCAGGAATTTTCCTGGGTGAAAAGAACAGTCAAGGGTAAAGTCACCTCGAAGGCAGAGCTCCTTCATGTCACTCCTAGGAAAATCCCCAGGAGACAGAGCACATGCCCAAAAAGGCATTCCAGGTACTGACATGCCATGCATTGCCACACATTGTTAGATGCCACACATTGTCACTTGATATGACTTATTGTATCATTGATTCTAATATGAAACTGTATCATTTCCAAAATGATGAGCAAGGCTCAACCCCAAAAGCATAATCCTCACTATGTATAGATCTTTCACAGAGAAGCAGGGACAGTATTAAGAGAAAAGAGTGGTATTTACTAACTAAGCCACATCATATGCCAGCACAGTGACATGAGACATCAATCATGTTCACTGCTCACATCGGACAATGTGGTAAAGACCTCCATCCACTGGGTGATGCAAGAGGAGAACTACTCAGAGAAGGTATTCATAATCTAGGGCTATATGTCCAACAGATGTAAGTCTGGCATGAAATTGTTAGCTATACAACCTTGCTTTCTTAAGTTCCTACATTTCCCTTGACTCTAACCCTTAACCATCTATCACACTACTTGCCTCTGGCTAGGAGTCCCCCAGAAGGTTTCTCATGTATGTTCCCAGACATTATTTTTCTGCAGCTGTTAAAATAATAATGAGGTTTTTTGTACTTCTTAATGTGCTGAAACCACAAACGTGTTGTGTGTTAACAAACAACACTTGAGACAATCAGCTTTCATCAAGCAGCAAGCTCTTGAGAATTTCTGAATGACACATTATAAAAATTGAGAAGAAAGCATCTAGATTCCTTTCTGAATTAAGAGGATCTACATTTTTGTCTTCTAGTTCTGTTTAATTACCAGAATATCCTGGTTTCCTGATACTTTATATTTGTATTAGATTTTTTGAGTCATGTATAAAGGTATTATCACCATTTCTTCCATATGTCACCAGGGAAGCTATTTCAACTTGATCTTCAATTTTGTAGATTTGCAAGTCTGATGTGGTTAGTTCACCCAGAGGACAAAGTCATGCCAACAAAATTAGCAAATGCTACTTTCTAAATTAAATGCCAATCTATTAACTTACTAATAGAGCATATTTATTATCTAGGGACATAAATATGAATGTGTATAGCATACCATGAATGGACATTTTCAGTCATTTTGATTTATGAGTATGCATTTATCAATATCTCTATTTTCCCAGTAATATCAGTGTTCCAAAAACTTGGCTTTCCCTACTTTATTAGTAAAAAGAGTTATAACACAAAATGTGCCTACCAAAGTCATTTAAGCCACATATGATGGAAAAGTGCCAACATTTATTTGATGATTGATTTACAGACGACAACTTTTCTGATGCTTTCGTCTCATTGAAATGATGGAGATGGACACAAAAAATTGCATAGAGAGACATAAATCACTTTCTTCATTTGTGATCTTTCAGCAATTATATTAAAGAATCAATGTAGATGCTCAGGCAACTGAACCACATCTGTCTTTCAAAAGTCCTCAGATGAGAAACCAGAGTGATTTCTGCCTCAACTAGCATTCAAAATGAATTATTAATATTATTTCTACTGAAACAAGTTATATTTTGAATAAAGGATAGAAAAGTTGAAAGAAAAAAATAAGAGAATGAAGTAAAGTGGATTTTTAGTGATTTTTTTAGATTTCAACCTACCTTCGCATCATTACACATTTTCTACTTCCAACAAATAAAATATTTCCTCTTTAATCTCATCAAGAAAGTATAACATACCACCTCACATATTTAATTCCCAAATTAATGTCTTTAAAGGGTAAATGTCATGAAAGTAAAGTATAATATTATAGCTTATAATCACCCCACAATATGGGTCATAGTCTTCATCAAAGCGTTAATAATCAAAAGCAAAGGTAAGAATCATCCAAAACTAAGAGGTCTACTACAGTCTTTTTGGATCTGCTTTCTACATAGTTTCTACAGGTTTTGTTCCTTATTACCTCTTTTTTATTTAAGATTATTTTAAGGTATTATTCTCTGGCCATCCATAAGAATGAAAAAAAGTATATCAGGTTTTATAGCATACGCAGGAATGATAGAGGCTTAAATACAACAGACTTGAATGTAACTAATGAAAAAGTAAAACAAACATCCAAATAAGTATTTTAGAAGATAAATGCAAATGACTTATATCATCATCTTATAATAAACTCATTATGTATATAAGTAGTTCTTGTATCATTTACATGTTTTTAATTGCAAATCTTGTTTTCTTCCCTCCAGTATTCTACCGAAAATTATTCAAAACTAGCCATAATTATTCTTTTCTTTATTTTATAAAATATACCTACTATTATTGACTTAGTTGAATATCTCTAAGATACAAAGCAGTATATTGAATACCCAGAGAATAATTGCTATTTCTTAGACTAAGACAGATTTATCATTAATTGGATGAATTGTCTCATAAATAGGTCAAAAACTAAATAATCAGCACTTTTGTGTAGGAAACTGGAGACTTTAAAGTCACAGTTTTTAGTGTTTTTGAGTCTACACACTAGTGTGTCATGAGTGGGATGTGAGCCTATGGCACCAAAGAAAGCTGGAGCTATCCGCTATGTTGCAGCTTTTCCTGGTTCTTTTATTTCATTCTCTACAAATGAATTCTGTCCTAAAACAAATTCCAAAATTATTTTCTATTTAAAAAAAATCACCAAAACAATCATGAATGCCATATTTTTATTTTGCATAATAGGATAATAGCTAGTTCCATTTGGCAATCACTTTTCAACTCTGACCCACATGTTTACTGGAAATTAATTGATATGCATGTATATGTATGTTTGTGTATATATATATGTATATATCTGTTATATCCTGAAGCTCTGTGGTCTGCTTTTCCTCCTGCTTCTTCTGCTACGTATTTCAGGCATTTTCAGCTAATCCACACAGGCCCAAGTGCCTAACTGGATACCAAGTCCTAGAGACAAGTTGCAGTATAACATGGGCCTTCTAATGTTTGCTAAATGAAATAATTTATTTGTTTGAATTCTACAAATCCTGGTGCAATGTTAGACCAACAACCACTCCCTGAGCTCCACAACTCTCAGCCTGGGATCAGAGAGTTTGGGTTTTTATTGACAATTTTGGTTCTCCTGTTATATAATGCTTTGCAACTAATTCCTAGACATGTCATTCCCAGGAGAAGATTCTATCTACAGTCTAAGCAAGGTTTTTTGGGCATTTAAGCTGTGAGGAAATAGATTTTAGTTTGAGCACTGGGCTTTAGAAATAAGCTAACCTCACATGTGTTCTATCTATCTCCTACCTTATCTCTACCCCTGAATTGAATTCAACTGAATTTTAATTATTCCTGGATCATAGGCATTAAATTTATATTTTGATGATAAAACTAGGTTGGCTTTCTTTGGAGTTTAGCTTTTATATAACCAATCTTGGATGGTCTGATCATTAAGAAGGACTCATATTTAGGTGAGTATATGATGAATATAAGCATTTGTTTTTCTTATCCAGAGAATTCCCTTTGGGGATCAACATAGTAGAAATTATTTGGCATTAGTGCTTGTATAAATGGCTAATTAGAGGACTAAGACAGGAAAAGTACAAAATAAACCTGTACAATCTTATGATACCAGGAAGTAAGGAAATTTTTTAAAATCATGGAGACAAATCCAAAGGACACAGGAGTCAACTTGAAGGAGCTGTCAATGGCCGAAGCTGGAACAATTAGTGGGAACAATGAGAGTAATATATTATAATCTGTAGAATTAAGCAAATATCCATGAGTTTATACCAATATAAATAAACAATTGAATAAATAAATAAATAAATGGGAGAAAGGAAAAGTTCTTCCTTGCTGCAAAATTCCAATTAGTAAATGTACAAGAAATGACAGATCTAGAAAGTTTACCATTTGTCAATACCACATTAATAATTGTTTTAGGCAAGAGTCTTCAATAGATGTTAAAATTAATTGGCAAAATTATGATGAGAGAGAATATTTACATAGTCTGCAAGTATATTGCCTTGGCATAAATACTAATTACAAAGAGAAGTGTAATAACAGTAACTCTACAGTGGAGAAAACTGGCAGGCACTACCATAACCAAGTGATCAAAATTATCACAATGGGACAATTGGTACTATGTACCTCCTGAAATAATGTGCTTAAAAAATTTCAACATCACTTCTTCATATTTTTACCAAAAATATATAACCTAAATTTAGTCAAGAGGAAACATCAGACAAATTCAAATTGAGGGCCATTTTACAAAATAACTGAACAGTACTCTTCAAAAGTGTCAAGGTGATGAAAGACAAAACAAGCTGAGGAACTGCCTCAGATTAAAAAAGACTAAGGCAACAGCAATCAATGCAATGTGTGCTTCCAGATTGATGCCTGATGCCTGGGTCATACTCAGATCAGTGAGAAAGTTGCCAAGATTTGAATGAGTTGTGAAGATTAGCTAATAGTATTGCATCAATACTAATTTCCTAGTTTTGATCATTGTATTGGGGACATAAGATGAGAATATGTGGAAAATCTATTTGAAGTGTATGTAGGGATTATCTGATTGTCTGCAAGTCTGAAACTATGTCAAAAATAAAAGAAAAATGTTAGAAATCATAAAATAAATTTTTGACTTTGAACATATTTGCATCTTCCTGACCTTTTTTTAGGGGCTAATTCAGGAAGGTTATCTCTTAGGTGGCTTGAGACTAGGAAAGAATTTCTAGCTACCATAATCTATTTTTACTTATCATTTGTACCATTGTAATGGTCTCCTAATAAAGGCAATCTCCACTCCATTCTTCATACCGTAGCCAGAATGATATTTTCAAACCCCAACTATGAGCATGTTTCCTGCCTACATTAACTTCTAGTTTCTTTAAAGATTAAGATGCCATATGACAGGTAAGAGGGTCTTTTCAGTGATAGTTTCTCCTCCTACAGTGTGCCTCTTTCTTTTCTTTAACATAGTAATTCTACTGATTATTCAGATACCAGCTTAAACCCTCTCTGATTTTCTCAACTTGGTCAAACACTTTTATCATAAACACAATAGCATATGGTTCTCTCCTTTTTCACATGTCAGTTATAATTTCATATGTTTCTGTCATTGTTTGATTAATGTTTGCCATTCCCACTGTACTTCAAAATTCATGAGACCTTAACGGACATCGTATCTCTAGCATTTAGCCCAAAGTAAAACATTCAGTAAATATTTGTGAATGAATGACATAAATAAGCCATATAAGAAAGTATCTACATATGACTCTTCCAAATAAGTGAAATATGCTTTTCTAAAACTTATACATAAAAGAAAAAAGAGTATACCTTTGTTATTATTTTACCAAATAAACATATGATTTAAAGATATTAACTTCTTTGGCTCTTCTTGCTATAATACACGTTTTTCGTGTCTAACAGATTTTGGAGTCACATGAAACAAGGTTTTTCTCTAAATAGTTAAGATAGAATAGTGGCAGTTTTTATTTAATATCTTCACTGTTTTCAGATGGAATTTTAGTAAATTACTTGAAAAACAGGTATTCTTATGTAGAATAACTTAAGTAGAAATAGAATGTCATAAAACAAAAGTACAAATTTATCAATAAAATGATCAACTTATTTGCTGTGATTGAAATTCTCATTTGTCTTAGAGTTTCCAAAGGACAGAGGCAAGGGGGAATATATTTCACACAAAGAAGGAGTCATATCATTTATTTAGAGAGTTCTATACTCACTTATTCTTGGCAAAGAAGCAATGACTTGGTAAAGAAAGCAATGACTGGTAAATGGTAAAGAAGCAATGACTGCAGATTCTTACGATTCTTCCTCCAGCGTAGTGTCCAGCAAAGCTGGACTTGAATCTTATCTTTATTAAATAAAATAGTCTGTAAATTTTGAGCAATCACTTCTGTATATGAGAACCATGTGAGGTCACAGTGAGAAGGTGGTCACCTACAAACAAGGAAAGGGACCCTCCTAAGGAAATGAATCTACCAGCACCTTGATCTTTGATATCTAGCCTCCAAAACTGTGAGAAAATACATTTATGTCATTGAAGCCACCCAGCTTGTGGCATTTTGTTATGCCAGTCATGGCTGACTAATTCAATGAAGAAAGTATTTGATTTGATTTTCATCTGTTCAGAGAGAACAATTTGAGAAAAAACGAAATTCATGACAGTTAAAATAAACAATAAATTAAACTGTGCTAGTAAGATAAGGAATTCAGTGAATACGCTGTCCAGAACTTACAGTTAACATGTTAATTATCAAAAGGCCTAACCTCTGCACTACTTTCTATTGAATATTTTAAGCGCCCCATATCTTCATTTCCGGGCACCTGCTTTTGCTTTAGTTAGATATGAGACAATGAAAGTAAATTCCCTCTGGTCTAATTAAAGGTATAGTTAATTTATCCCTTTTTTTGCAACACAAATAACAAAGTTCTGATTAATCATCTCTAGAGCAAAAGTAAACACTCTGCCTCATTTAATTAAAAATTAAATTTCTCTGGAAGGTTGATTACAGCAGGGAGTCAGGCTATGCCTCTGCTAAGGATGTGTTGTTTGCAGGACAATGTTAGAGACAGACCTTGGGGACTTGTGCATCAGCATAAACAAGAATATGCTCAGACATTCAATGAGGTATATCCACATTTTCATTCCTAACAGGGAATGGGTGTAGAGAAAGAGGCCAAGGGGACGCTCAAGAAATTTGAAATGATTAAGGCCTGAGATTCCACTTGCATTCATTATCCTGAGAACAGCTATTCAGGTAGCCCCACTAAAAGAAAAACCTAGTAAGTTGTTTTAAACATAAACAGCCATGCTGCACAGGCTCAATTTAAATGGTAAAGAGAGGTTTTATAATGGCATAATTATCACACATTGTAGAATTACCTTAATATAAACGTATGCCATTATAAACAACTATTACTTCAGGAGGGACATTGCGTCTTCTAGTCCTTTGCCCATGTGTAACTCTTCACTTTCTATTTCTGGAGAAGAGATAGTATCTCAGGTAAGGGAATACTGAAGATTTAATCTTTAAAACAGAAATCAATAGCTTTAATTCATTCAAGAACCAGGCAGATAACATAAAGGAGAAAACAGGCTTGTTATAAATAAAAATTGGGGGACACTAGAGATTGTAATCCCCTGGAGAGCATTGATTTTCTTGGTTAGTGAGAGGTCGAGGGGGTCAGGAGCTCCCCAGCAACAGGCTACCCCCATTGTGCATGCGGGCAGGAAGGCACATCCAATTTAGCCTGATTTTTCAAAAGAAAGTGGATATCCACACTTTTAATATAAAATGTTTATTCTTTCATGTTTGTCTTAATGCTTGTAAAACTATGTTTACAATAAACAAAGCACTCTGCACACCTTATTCAGCTAGAGTACCACCCTTGCGTTTGTGATCTCTGCTTGAAAAACTAAAATTGAGCAATTTTTGGTTCTCCATTGTAGAGGCAGCCTGATATAGGAGAGGGAATACTACACTAAGACTCTGGAGCCCCTGACTCGTGTGCTTTCACTGTCCCTGATTAGTAAGTATTTTCCAGATCCTAGTTGTACTATCGTGAACCTTAGGGCCTTCGTCTAAACACTTGGTGGATTAAATGACATGGGTTCCACAGTTCCTTTCGGCATCACCATTCATTGCATCTCAACAAGTTCAGGAAGAGAACTTCAAGGCCACATCATGCAGTTCCTCATCCAATGTTTGAAATATATTTATCAGAAAAGTGCTGGGGACTGAATGTGTGTGTCCCTTCAAAATTCATATGCTGAAACTCTGATTCCCAAGGTGATGGTATGTAGAGATGAGGACTCTGGAAGGTAATTAGGATATGAGGATGGAGCCTCATGATGGGATTAGAGCCCTTATAAGAAGACAGAGAGAGCTTGCTTCCTCTCTCCGTTCTCTGTCATGTGAAAACACAGCAAGAATACAGCCATCTCAAACCAAGAAGACAGTCCTCACCGGACCCCAGTCTGCTGGCCCACTTCTGAACCTCCAGAACTGTGAGAAGTAAACTTTTATTTTTTAAGTCACCCATTCTATGGGACCTGGTTACAGCAGCCCGAAGAGACTAAGACAGCAGGCTTTATGGTCATGCAACCTGTCCAGTCACACAGGGGTCATGCTTGCAAGTGTACTGTGCTTGATTTAATGCTCTGCTGTCACTGATTGATGTTTTTCATAATTTATATACCAGAGGCTGCACATTTTCCTACTGGGCCTCACATACTGTAAGTCAGTCCTGACTGGTCTCTATTCTATGACCTATTCTACGATCTGTCTTATTCTATCTCTTCATTCTATGATGAGGGCATTGTGCCATTTGTTTTGAGATTTTATCAATAGTTATTTACTTATTCACATCAATACACTCCATTTTCTCAACTATAATATGGATATAATAATAATGTATAACTCAAAAATTTGTGAGAATTGAATGAGCTATGGAAAATAAAATACCTAACATATTTCTTGGGACACAGTAGATGTTGAAAAATATTCTGTAGTCTCCCATTACTTCCTCCTAAATCAACGACTTTTTCCTAAAACATCAGGAAGAATCATCTCCTAAGCTAAACTATTTGAAGTAATTTGAAGAAAACGTTGCTCTAATTTTTCCTACAGTTGTTAACGTGATATAAAGTAGCTGAATTCATGAAGAATTGAGGAATAAGATATCTAATAATTTGAGTTAAGGAGTTTACTTCTCTGAATTTAGTTTAAATAAATAAAAGTACATTTGACTCTTGAATAACTTGAGTTTGAAATGCACAGGACCACTTACACACAGATTTTTTTCAACCAAACGTGTGAAAAATATGATATTCAGTGGATGTGAAGCCCATGTATAGGAAAGACTTATTTTCCTGCACAGAAATTCCTTAGGGCCAACTGTGAGACTGAAGTATGCTCGGATTTTGGTATGCAGAATTCCTTCAACCAATGCCTCAGGCATACTGAGGAAAGACTGTAATGTATATATGCTTCCAAAACAATAAATGAACTTCATAAAAATATGCAGATTATTGGAATTACATTTTATCATTTTATTAGAAGTACATTTTGTCTTTAAAAATTATTGAAAACTATTTATGCCTTTAGCAAATATTACAATATTCCAGGAACTGATATATAGAATCTCTTATCCCTCACTAGAATGCACTAAAACAATCCCTGTTTACAGAAAATTTGCCTTTTAATATTTTTGTGCTATGATACTTTGCTTTCAAAGTGCTGGAGAAATTACCAAGAAGGTCATTGTATTTCTCAATGAAGCAGAATTTATACATATTTCAATATAAGAATTTCTTTTTTATAGTGAAAGGCATAATAATCATTTCACTAAATAACAATCCCTTTCATTTACAAAACATTTTTCAGTTTGCAAACTGCTTTCACTTATGAAGTTTAAGTCTCATTAGTATGCCACTATGTATGTATGGCAATAATTATTTTCACATGCAGTTTGAAATTTTATCTTTCTAATGCAGAGAAAGAACCTGGGGTTGGAAAGGATTTTAGTCAACTTTTTGCAATGATCCTTTACTTACCATTCTAATTTCCTATGGCTGATTCAGATCACTTGACATATGAACCCTGCAGCAGCCTACAAGATGATCTCTATCACTCCAGTCCAGTTTTCAACTTATTGCAAACTTCTTGAGTCCATACTTTCAGCAGTTAACTATGTTCACAATAACACTGCATAACAAATGCCAAATATATCAGCAGATTTAAATATATGCATTTATTAGCTCATAAGCCTACAGGCCATCTAAGGGTTTGGTTGACCGAAGGTGGATTCATATGTATGGTTTTACTAGTCTCAGCTGGGCTCCCTGGTAGGTGAATTGTCAGCTAGGAGATTACTGATCTTGGCTTGGTCAGTTTGGTTTGGCGGTGGTTCTGTTCAATTTGTATCTCATCTTCCTCTTGAAATCAACGTGTTTGCAAAGTATGTTTTTCTTTTGCTTTTTTCATTTCATTTTTTGAGACAAAATCTCACTCTGTCACCCAGACCGACAGTGCAGTGGCATAATCTCAGCTCTCTGCAACCTCTGCCTCCCACCTCAGGTTCCCGAGTAGCTGGAACTACAGGCATGTGCCACCATAACCAGCTAATTTTTGTATTTTTGTACAGATGGGGTTTCACTATGTTGCCCAGGCTAACCTCAAACTCCTGAGGTCAAGTGATCCACCCACCTTGGCTAAGGTTACAGGTGTAAGCCATCACCCCTGTCATGTTTCTCAAATAGTGATAGCAAAATTAAATCGAGCAAATAGGGGCATAAAATATCACATAATGCCTGGACCTGGAACAAACATATAGTCACTTCTACCTCCTTTCATTGGCCAAAAGAAATCACATAGCCAAACGTGGTATCAGGAGACAGAAAAACAAAGCCAGTCCACAGCATGGGATTTGTTGTACAGATCATTTCATCACCCAGGTATTAAGCTCAGTCTCCACTAGTTATTTTTCCTGATCCTCTCCCTCCTCCAAGTATGTCGCTCCCCTCTCTGTGTCCATGTGTTCTCATCATCTAGCTCCCATTTATAAGTGAGAACATGCAGTATTTGGCTTTTTGTTCCTGTGTTAGTTTGTCTAGGATAATGGCCTCCAGCTCCATCCATCTTCCTGCAAAGAACATGACCTCATTCTTTTTATGGCTGCATAGTATTCCATGGTCCATATGTACCACATTTTCTTTATCCAGTGTAACATTGATAGGCATTTAGGCTGATTCTATGTCTTTGCTATTTTGAATAGGGCTGCAATTAACATATGTGTACATGTGTCTTTATAATAGAATGATTCATGTGCCTTTGTATATGTATATCCAGTAATGGAATTGCTGGGTCAAATGGAATTTCAAATAAAGTTGAACATAAACCAGTTATTTTAACCTGAATAAACTAGCATGAATGACAATATTCATTTCTTTTATAACTTATCCCAGAAGACCTTCATAGAACACAATAGTTAGCTTCTAGTTTCAAACATATATGAAGTATATCAGAATTTACAGCTTAAAAGTCTATGTTGTGTTTCCTATAGAATTCAGAAAGAATTGGACACATATGGAAAAATGATGAGAGGGATCTAGCACAATTCCATTTTTGTGGGCCTTCAGGAGAAAAACAATGAAGTATAGGGACAGTGTGAGTGGCACATGAATTGAGTCATGGATTAGAGTTGTGAACTCCCATGAGGACACTATATTTTATATATATATATATATATATATATATATGTGTGTGTGTATAATGTCTATATATATATATACTGAATTACATATAAATAATTCAAAGCTAATTTGACTTAATTTTTAAAATATTTGTTTGCTTTTTAATCATCTTTGTTTGGGTTTAATAAATAGCATTTCTTTTCGTTCATAGTGCTTGATTAACAAAGAAAGTACTGCAAGAAGATACAAATGAAAAAGCAGAAAAATCATAGTGTCCCCATGGGAGTTCAAAATTCTAATCCATAACTATTCATGTGCCACTCACACCGTACCCATACTTCATTGTTTCTCCTGAAGGTCCACAAAAATGGAAAAGTAGGAAATCTTCATCAGAAACACCAGCCCTATCAGACTGTGGGACCACGTTTAAGTTATTTAACATTTTTGAAGCTCGATCTCCTCATCCTACTTTTGGGAGAACTACATGCAACATATATTAATTACCTCAGGTAATATTTAACAAACAATAGATACTAAATATTGATTTCTCCACATTTTCAAGGAATAAGTTTGGTCTGTATTATTGTTTCTAATTAAGAAATTATTCAAATCTTGGCCTTTGAAATCTGGTATAGATTTGAACTTCCTGAGCATTTAGCCAGTGATATCATTGCATTCTATAGCATAGTTGTGGAAATAGTGACATGTTAAATGTATCAAAATATCTTACACAGTGAAAAGTTGAAAGAGTAACATGAGATCATTTAAAATCAGACTAGAAAAAAAAAAACACTAAACTTCTATTGTGTCATATAAAAAGAAAAGTAAAAGCCTTTGAGGAGTTACATCCCCCTCAAAGCCAGTATGTGTCTTACAAATGGTACTGTCTGCTTTGAGGGCCCACATACCGCCCTGTTCAAAATCATTTTAAGAAGGCCAGGTGCGATGGCTCATGCCTGTAATCCCAGCACTCTGGGAGGCTGAGGCTGACAGATTGCATGAGCTCAGGAGTTCGAGACCAGCCTGGCCAAAATGGTGAAACCCCATCTCTACTAAAAATACAAAACAAATTAGCAGGGCATGGTGCTGAGCCTCTGTAGTCCCAGATATCTGGGAGGGTGAGGCACAAGAATGGGAACCCTGGAGGCAGAGGCTGCAGTGAGCTGAGATAATGCCACCACACTCCAGCCTGGGCAACAGAGCGAGACTGTTTCCAAAACAAAACAAAAACAAACAAAACCATTATAAGGAGAAATTCTGTTTTAAAACATGCATTCAATATAGGACACAGAGAAAATGTTTCATCTATGGTATTTTTAATAAAAGTTTTACAAAATTTAAAAGTAAATATGCTCTAATTACAACAAATTCAAAAAGGTGCTAAGAAAATAAAGAAAAAAATCAAATGTCCCATCAGGCAAACACAATCACAATTTTTTTGGACGGGACGGCAGGGGGCGGGGCGGCTGGCGGCAGGTCAGTAACAGCTTTATTGATGTTATAATTGCTGATATAATCCACACACCCACTTAATCCATCCATTTAAAGAGTATAATTGGCCAGGCATGGTGGCTCATACCTGTAATCCCAGCACTTTGGGAGGCAGGGCGGGTGGATCACTTGAGGTCCGGAGTTTGAGATCAGCCTGGCCAACATGGTGAAACCCCCTCTCTACTAAAAATACAAAAATTAGCCAGGCGTGGTGGTGGGCGCCTGGGGTCTCAGCTACTCGGAAGGCTGAGGTGCAGGAGAATTGCTTGAACCCGGGAGATGGAGGTTGCAGTGAGCTGAAATCACGCCACTGCATTCCAGCCTGGGCGACAGAGAGAGACTCCGTCTCAAAAAAAAAAAAAAAAAGAGAAGAAACCCTATAACTAGTAATAGCCACTCCTCTTTTCCCCAAACTCCCTTCCAAGCCTCTGGCAACCACTAATCTAGTTATCTATCTCTTTATGGAAAATCGCTATCAAGACTATAGATAGCCTATAAATTTGATAGACTTTTCTAACAAGTCATTTAAATATAGTTATTCTATAAACAATTTTTTTTCCTTTTTTTTCCATGGTTTCTTCTCTCTTGCCTTCTTTTTTCTTTCTCTTCCTCCCCTCTTCTTCCTTCTTCTTCTCTTCAATTTCTTATTTCACCAACTGGCATTGAGAATTTGCCAGTTAAAATATAGTGTTGTATATCATCTAGTTCTACTAACATTGTTCGTAGTATTTTTATGGGAATTGCATTGAATTTGCAGATTGCTTTTGGCAGTATGGTCATTTTTGCAATATTGATTCTACCCATCCATGAGCATGGGTTATGTTTCCATTTGTGTCATCGATTATTTCTTTCAGCAGTGTTTTGTACTTTTCCTTGTAGGGTCTTTCACCTCCTTGGTTAAGCATAGTCCTAAGTATTTTATTTATTCACTTATTTTTTTGCAGCTATTGTAAAAGGGTTTGAGTTCTAGATTTGGTTTTCTACTTGGTAGCTGTTGGTGTATAGCAGAACTACTAATTTGTGTACATTATTTTGTATCCTGAAACTTTGCTGAATTTATTTACCTATTCTGGGAGATTTCTGGATTAGTCTTTAGGGTTGTCTAGGTATATGATTATGTCATCAGCGAACAGCAACAGTTAGACTTCCTCTTTAATGATTTTGGATGCCCTTTCTTTCTTTCTTCTCTCTGATTGCTCTGGCCAGGACTTTCAGTACTACATTGAGTAGAAGTGGTGAAAGTGGGCATCTTTGACTTGTTCCAGTTCTCAGGGAGAATGCTTTGAACTTTTTCCTGTTCAGTATAATGATGTTGGTTGTGGGTTTGTCATAGATGTCCTTTTTCTTTTTTTATTCCAGGGTACATGTGCAGTGCAGGTTTGTTACGTAGGTAAATGTATGGCATGGTGATTTGCTGCAACTATCAACCCATCACCTAGGTATTAAGCCCAGCAGGCATTAGCTCTTTTCCCTAATGCTCTTCCCCATCATCCTCTCCCAACAGGCCCCATGGTGTCTTGTTCCCCACCCTGTGTCCATGTATTCTCATTGTTCAGCTTCCACTTATAAGTGAGAATATGCGATGCTTGGTTTTCTGTTCTTGTATTAGTTTGCTACAGATAATGGCCTCCAGTTTCATTCATGTCCCTGCAAATGACATGACCTCATTCCTTTTTATGACTGCATAGTATTCCATGGTGTATATGTACCACATTTTATTTATCCAGTCTATCATTGATGGGCATCTAGGTTGATTCCATGCCTTTGCTATTACGAATAGTGCTGTAATGAATATACATGTGCATGTATCTTTATAATAGAACGATTTATATAGCTTTGGGTATATAACCACTAGTGAGATTGCTGGGTCAAATGGTATTTCCACTTTTAAATCTTTAAGGAATTGCCACACTGTCTTCCACAATGGTTGAACTAATTTACTTTCCCACCAACAGTGTAAAAGCATTCCTATTTCTCTGCAACCTCACCAGCATCTGTTGTTTCTCAGCTTTTTAATAATCACCTTTCTGACTGGTGTGAGATGGTATCTCATTGTGGTTTTGATTTATATTTCTCTAATAATCAGTGATGTTGAGCTTTTTTAATATGTTTCTTGGCTGCATGTATCTCTTTTTTGAGAAATGCCTGTTCATATCCTTTGTCCAATTTTTAATGGGGTTATTTTTTCTTGTAAATTTGCTTAAGTTCCTTGTAGATTCTGGATATTAGACCTTTGTCAGATGGATAGATTGCAAAAATTTTCTCCCATTCTCTAGCTTACCTGTTTGCTCTGATGACAGTTTCTTTTGCTACACAGAAGCTCTTTAATTAGATCCCATTTGTCAATTTTTGCTTTTGTTGTAATTGCTTTTGGCGATTTCATCATAAAATCCCTGCCCATTCCTATGTCCTGAATGGTTTTGCCTAGATTTTCATCTAGGATTTTTATGATTTAGGGTTTTACATTTAAGTATTTAATCCATCTTTGTTTAATTTTTATATAAGGTGTAAGCAAGGGATCAGTTTCAATTTTCCTCATATGGCTAGTCAGTTCTCCCAGCACCATTTATTGAATAGGAAATCCTTTCCCGTTGTTTTTGTCAAGTTTGTTAAAGATCAGATAGTTGTAGGTGTGTGGCTTTGTTTCTGGTTTCTCTTTTCTGTTCCATTGGTCTATGTGTCTGTTTTTTACCAGTACCATGCTGTTTTGGTTCCTGTAGCCTTGTAGTATAGCTTGAAGTCAGGTAGCTTGATGCCTCCAGCTTTGTTCTTTTTGCTTAGGATTGTCCTGGCTATACAAGCTCTTTTTTGGTTCCATGTGAATTTTAAAATCTTTTTTTCTAATTCTGTGGAGAATGTCAATGGTAGTTTAATGAGAATACCACTGAATCTACGAATTGCTTAGAGCAGTATGGCCATTTTCAAGATATTGATTCTTCCTATCCATGAGCATGGAATATTTTTTCACCCACTGTATCCTCTCTGATTTCCTTGAGCAGTGGTTTATAGTTCTCCTTGAAGAGGTCCTTCACTTCCCCTGTTAACTGTATTCCTAGGTATTTTATTCTCTTTGTGGCAACTGTGAATGGGAGTTCACTCATGATTTGGCTCTTTGTTTGTCTGTTGTTGGTGTTTAGGAGTGCTTGTGATTTCTACATATTGATTTTGTATCCTGAGACTTTGCTGAAGTTATTTATCAGCTTAAGAAGCTTTTGGGCTGAGTTCATGAGGTTTTCTAGATATAGGATCATGTCATCTGCAAAAAAAGACAATTTGACTTCCTCTCTTCCTATCTCAATACCCTTTATTTCTTTCTCTTGACTGATTGCCTTGGCCAGAACTTCCAATACTATGTTGAATAAGAGTGGTAAGAGAGGGCATCCCTGTCTTGTGCCAGTTTTCAATGGGAATGTTTCCAGGTATTGCCCATTAAGTATGATATTGGCTGTCAGTTTGTGATAAGTGGTTCTTGTTATTTTGATGTGTAGTTCTTCAATACTTTTTTATTGAGAATTTTTAACATGAAAAGATGTTGAATTCCATTGCAGCCCTTTTCTGTGACTATTGACATAATTATGTCTCCCACTATTATTGTGTGGGGGTCTAAGTCTCTTTGTAGGTCTTTAAGAACTTGTTTTATGAATCTGGGTGCTCCTGATCGGGTGCATATATATTTAGGATAGTTAGTTCTTCTTGTTGAATTGAACCCTTTACCATATGTAATGCCTTTCTCTGTCTTTTTTGACCTTTGTTGGTTTATTTTGTCAGAAACTAGGATTACAGCCCTTGCTTTTTTCTGCTTTCCATTTGCTTCAGAAATTTTTTCCATCACTTTATTTTGAGCCCATGTGTGTCTTTGCATGTGAGATGTGTCTCTTGAATACGGCACACCAATGAGTCTTGGTCTTTTTTATCCAGCTTGCTATTCTGTGTCTTTTAATTGGGGCGTTTAGCTCATTTACATTTAAGGTTAATATTGTTATTTGCAAATTTGATCCTGTCATCATGATATTGTCTGGTTAATTTTGTAGACCTGGTAATGTTGTTGCTTCATAGTGTTGTTGGTCTGTGTACTTCAGTTTGTTTTTGCAGTGGCTGGTAACAGTTTTTCCTTTGCATGCTTAGTGGTCCCTTCAGGAGCTCTTTCTCTCTGACTGCCCTTAACATTTTTTCATTCATTTCGACCTTGGAGAACCTGATGATTATGCGTCTTGGGGTAGATCTCCTCATGGAGTATCTTATTGGGGTTCCCTGAATTTCCTCAATTTAAATGTTGGCCTCTCTTGCTAGGTTGGGGAAGTTCTCCTGGATGATATCCTGAAGTGTGTTTCCCAACTGGGTTCCATTCTCCCCCTCTCTTTCAGGTACTCCAATAAGTTGTAGGCTCTGTCTTTCTACGTAGTACCATAGCTCTCAGAGGTTTTGTTCATTGCTTTTCATTCTTTTTTCTCTAATCTTGTCTGCCTGACTTATTTCAAAAAGATAGTCATCAGCCTCTGATATTGTTTCCTCTGCTTGGTTGATTCAGCTATTGATACTCGTGTTCACATCATGAAGTTCTCACGCTGTGTTCTTCAGCTCCATCAGGTCATTTATGTTCCTCTCTAAACTGGTTATTCTAGTTAACTGCTCCTATAATCTATTATCATGGTTCTTAGCTTCTTTGCATTGGGTTAGAACATAATCCTTTAGCTCAGTGAAGCTCATTATTACCCATTTTCTGAAGCCTATTTCTGTTAGTTCATCCATCTCAGCTTCAGCCCGGTTCTGTGTCCTTGCTGGAAAAGCCTTGCGATCATTTGGAGGAGGAGAAGCATTCTGGCTTTTGGAATTTTCAGTGTTTTGGCATTGGTTTTTCCTCATCTTTGTGGATTTGTCTACCCTTGATATTTGAGGCCGTTGACCTTTGGATGAGGTTTTTGTGGGGTCTTTTATGTTGCTGTTGTTGTTGCTCTGTTTGTTTGTTTTTCTTCTGACAGTCAGGCCTCTCTTCTGCAAGTCTGCTGCAGTTTGCTGGGGGTCTACTCCGGACTGTCCACCTGAATATCACCAGTGGATGCTGCAGAACAGCAAAGATTACTGCTTGCTCCTTCCTGTGGAAGCTTCTTCTCAGAGGGGCACCGACCTGATGCCAGCTGGAATTCTCCTGTATGGAGTGTCTGGCGACCCCTGTTGGGAGGTCTCACTCAGTCAGGGGGCACAGGATCAGGGGGAAGCAGTCTGACTGTCCTGTAGCAGAGCTGGTGCGCTATGCTGGGGGACTATCCCTCATCAGGATCAGTCGGACTCTTCAGAGCCGGCAGGCAGGAAATACTAAGTCCGCTGAACCTGAGACTGCAGCCGCCCCTCCCCTCAGGTGCTCTGTCCCAGGAAAATTAGAGTTCTGACTATAAGGACTTGGCTGGAGTTGCTGGAATTCCTGCAGGGAGGCCCCGCATGGTGAAGAGGAATGGAGCCCATTCCCACTTAAAGAGGCAGTCTGGTCACGATCCTCCACAGCCACTGTGCTGTGCTGTGGGGAGTACCACCCAGTCCAAACCTCCCAGTCTCCCTAACACTGGCAGGGGTAAACCACTGACTAGAGCGCAGTAATGGCAGTCAGCCCTCCCGCCGGGAACTTGGTCATCTTAGGCAGACTCCAGGCTGCTGTGCTAGCCAGCAGGGAGTTCAAGCCAGTGGATCTTAGCGTGAGGGTTTCCGTGGGAGTGCAACCCGCTGATCGAGGACGTTTGGCTACCTAGCTTCAGCCCCCTTTCCATGAGAGTGGATGGTTTTTCTGCCTCACTGGATTTCCGGGCGCCACGAATTATATAAACACTCCTGCAGCTCAGTGTCGGCGGGAACAGCAGCCAATGGGAGCACCTGCCATAGGTCTGCCCACTTTTATGCTTGAGACCCAGGGCCCTGGTAGTGTAAGCTCACAAGGCAATCTCCTGATCCGTGGACTGAAAAAATCCATGGGAAAAGGGTAGTACCCCAGGCGGGTAGCACGGTTCCTCCCCGCCTCCCTTGGCTGGGGGAAGGAGGTCCCTATGCACCATGCAGCTTCTGGGTAAATCATCACCCCACCCTGCTTTTCTTTGCTCTCTGTGAGTATGCCAACTGCCTAGTCCGTCCCAGTGAGCTGAACTGGGTACCTCAGTTGGAAATGTAGAAATCACTTGCCTTTTTGCATACAGCTCACTGGGAGCTGCAGACCAGAGCTGTTTCTATTTGGCCATCTTGACCCCTCCTCATAGATGGTTTTTATTACATTAAGATATGTCCTTTCTATGCCAATTTTGCTGAGGGCTTTAACCATAAAGGGATGCCAGATTTTGTCAAATGCTTTTTCTGTGTTTATTGAGATGATCATGTAATTTTTGTTTTTAATTCTGTTTATGTGGTGTATCACATTTATTGACTTGTGGATGTTAAACCATCCCTGAATCCCTCATATGAAACCCATTTGATCATGGTGGATTATCTTTTTAATATGCTGTCAGATATCAACTGCATATCAACTGATCTTTGACAAAGCAAATAAAAACACAAAGTGGGGAAAGGGCACCCCAAATGGTGCTGGGATAATTGGCAAGCCACATGTAGAAGAATGAAACTGAAACCTCATCTCTCATCTTATACAAAAATCAACATAATATGGATAAAAGACTTAAATCTAAGACATGAAACCATAAAAATTCTAGAAGATAACATTGGAAAACCCCTTCTAGACATTGGCTTAGGCAAAGACTTCATGACCAAGAATCAAAAAACAAATGCAACAAAAACAAAGATAAATAGATAGGACTTAATTAAACTAAAAACTCTTCTGCACAGCAAAAGATATAATTAGCAGAGTAAACAGACAACCCACAGAGTGGGAGAAAACCTTCACAATCTATACTTCCAACAAAGAACTGATATCCAGAATCTCCAAGGAACTTAAACAAATCAGCAAGAAAAAAAAATCTTATCAAAAAGCGGGATAAGAACATGAATAGAAAATTTTCTAAAGAAGATATACAAATGGCCAACAAACATGAAAAAATGCTCAACATCACTAATTATCAGGGAAATTCAAATCAAAACCACAATGTGATACCACCTTGCTCCCGCAAGAATGGCCATAATCAAAACTCAAAAATAATAGATGTTAGCATTGATGCGGTGAAAAGGGAACCCTTTTACACTGTTGGTAGGAATGTTGGTAGGAATGTAAACTAGTAAAATCACTATGGAAAACAGTGTGGAGATTCCTTAAAGAACTAAAAGTAAATCTACCATTTGATCCAGTAATCCCACTCCTGGGTATCCACCCAGAGGAAAAGAAGTCATTATATGAAAAAGATACTTTCACATGCATGTTTATAGCAGCATCGTCATTCGATTGATGGGCATTTGGGCTGGTTCCATATTTTTGCAATTACACACACACACACATATATATATACACACACACACACCATGGAATACTACTTGGTCATAAAAAAAGAATGCAATAATGGCATTCACAGCAACATGGATGGAACTGGAGACCATTATTCTAACTCACTCAGGAATGGAAAATCAAACATCATATGTTTTCACTCGTAAGTGAGAGCTAAACTATGAGGATGCAAATGAATAAGAATGATACAATGGACTTTGGGGACTCTGGGGAAAGGGTGGGAGGGGGTGAAGGATAAAAGAATACACATTGGGTACAGTGTATATTGCTCAGGTGATAAGTGCACCAACATCTCAGAAATCACCACCAAGGAACTTATTAATGTAACCAAACACCACCTGTTTGCCAAAAACCTATATAGTATATATCTTAAAATTAGAGACCGCACATGTCTCAGATCTATGTGGAGGCTCACTTAAAGAAGCCAGTTCCAGACACAAAATTGTAATTATAAAGAAAATTTAATCTTCCTTTTGTCTTGAAGAACATTCAAGGTGCTATATGTCCTAATCCAAGCATGTTTCTTGGAAGGCCTCACCTCACTCCCTAATTCTGCTTCTGCTGGGCCACTCTCACATTAACCCTCAAGCCCTCTTGAAAATTCCCAGCCCTCATAGCTTTCTCTTACCTTGTTATTTTTCCAGTGTATCACTTGTTTATTTGTATAGTATTAATTTCATTAGTTTCCCTAAGTTCTTTCTTTTCTTCCTGACTCTTAGATACTATTAATCTGTTATGCTAAATACACGATACTGAAAGAGGGGACAAATATTTAAGAACCAGTCTTGCAAAGTTTCTCCTTTCCCAAGAAGGAGTAATAGA
This sequence comes from Nomascus leucogenys, assembly GCF_006542625.1. Classification (NCBI taxonomy): domain Eukaryota; kingdom Metazoa; phylum Chordata; class Mammalia; order Primates; family Hylobatidae; genus Nomascus; species Nomascus leucogenys. The sequence goes on from NC_044400.1 coordinate 43,172,553, forward strand.
GGGCTAAGGTGGAAAACTCTGTCAGGTTTATAAATCGTACCTGTTTCATGATGATAAAAAGCATTTTACTTTGCACAAAAGACTTTATGAACATATTTTAATGGTTATGCAACATTAATGTAGCAACATTTTTTAATCCTTTCTCTGGTGTTCAATATCTAGTTTTTTTCTAATGTTTCATTATCCTAAATAATGATACTATCACAATTTGATGCATACAGTTTTTTTCACATTCAACATTTTCTTAGAATAGATCATAGAATTATGGCATCAGAGAGTATGAATGACTTTAAGGTATTTGACATATTTTTAAGAGTACTAAAATTTCATAAGACTAGATTCATGTATCCAATAGTATTAAGAGAATAAGGATTCTACTTTATCCTCACTATAATGTTTATGAATTTGGTAGACTTTTCACACTTAATAGGCTTAACAAGTCACATCATTTTTTATTTACATTTGCATTTCTTTGATCACTGATAATTTTGAATATCTCCTGTAAGTTCAAATCTTAGATGAATTTTCTCGTCAGAAAATTGTTTACAGTACGTTACTGACCCAATTATGAATCTTATTGTGAAACCTGTTAAAGACTATTTCATACAGAAACCAGGAAAAGACTCTTTTCATTAAAGATTTATGTATTCTATGTGAGGTATTTCCACTCATTTAAGCCTTCCCATCTATTTTTAAAGGACTTGAAAATCACAATATTCATGGGATAATTAGTGAGTTTTCAAATGCATAATAGATTACTCAAATTATTATTATTATACTTGGAAGTAATTTATCTTAACTCTTTCAAAATATCAAGCATTAAAGAATAAGCATCCCTTTTCAATGCTATTATAATTTCTTCCACTTTAATAAACATTGAATGAAATCCTCTTATAAAGAGCAGAACTGGGGGCTCCAGCTGAAAACAGCAGCAGGCATCTGTCTTCCTTTCTCCTGACAGATACAATAGAATTTCCATAGTTAAGAAAATATTTTTGTCCCAGTTATCAAGCTGAAAAAATATCTAAAATTATCTTAAAGTAACTGTGTAACACCATCATATAAAAAGTAAAATTTTAATTTAGAAGACAAGAATTGAAATATTTTAAGATATTATGGATAAAAACAAAGGTATTATTTGACACTTTCTTTTTTTTTTTTGTTTTGGAGACAGAGTCTTGGTCTGTTGCCCAGGCTGGAGTGCAGTGGCACGATCTAGGCTCACTGCTGCTGGCTCCGCCTCCCGGGTTCACACCGTTCTCCTGCCTCAGCCTCCCACGTAGCTGGGACTACAGGCGCCTGCCACCACGCCCGGCTAATTTTTTGTATTTTTAGTAGAGAAGGGGTTTCACCGTGTTAGCCAGGATGGTCTCGATCTCCTAACCTCCCAAAGTGCTGGGATTACAGGCCTGAGCCACCGAACCCGGCCTTATTTAACACTTTCTTACAATACATGGTCACTATCTAATATCCACCTGTGGGTAAGGAAAGTGGAGAAAATAAAAGAAAAAGAAAACCAAGGTTTGTGGTTTGCCTACCACATGCCAAAGTTTGAAAATCATTTAGGGAGTTACTTAAAATCTTCACTGACTTACACATATTTTGGCATTATTTTACTAGACAGATAATAATACACACACACACACACACATGCATGCACATCTTACCATTTATTCTTTATATAAGCCTATGCATGCCTTCATATTATAAATGAGAAAACTGAGATATCAAAGATTCAGTTACTGGCTTGGGTCAAACAATAGGCAATAGACAAAGCTGTAGTTTGAACAGTCATAGTATGACTTCAGAGTCTTATATCTTAATTTGTATACCAGCACTAAAATCATATTCCATAAGAATATTTCCAATAACACTTTTTCTTTACTTACTTAGAAGATGAAGTATTCATGGGCAGAAATCCAATAAATCTCTTACGTGGCTAATGCTACAATGAGCACTATTTATTGCTGTTTCAATAAGCTCTTTTCTTTAAGACTCTGGCATCTTAGAACCTGCATCTCTTTAAGTAAAGGCCCATCTCACTCCTGTCATTTTCAATATTACATGCAGTCCTTCCATTATGTAATTTTATTTCTGCTTCTACATATCTTTTGTATTGGCTCTCCCCAGGGCAATGAATGATTTCCTAGTTATCAATTCCTGTTATAATTTTAGTTCTCATTATAGGTGGCCATGTTATGGAACTTTGACAACTCTCAAACCATCTAAGTTATTTCCTTCTTTCCATGATGTCTTTCTTTTCTGGGTTTTCATTTCTGCCTTCCGATTGTTCTTCCCCAGTTTCCTTGATTTTGTGCTTTTTCTGCCCATTCCTTCAACACGAGAGTTCTCAATCATGGCACTCTGTTTTGTACTGCAAATATTGTCTCCAGAAAAATTTCATCTAATATTAAAGGTTATAACATGAATGTACATGCTGACATATGAAAAATCTGCATAAGAAGCTCTATCTCTCCCTTGAGTCATCTAGTGAACTACTTACTATACATCACTCTAAAAATTTCTATTTAATTATGTCTAAAATAATTCATTATCTGATCTCAAGAAAACCTCCTGTATTCCCTATCCTAGAACCTGACATGACCTACACTCAGTGACTCAAGCGTAGAATCTAATTTTTATCCTCAGGATCTCCTGTCTCTCACCTTCACACTCAACCAAGCAACACATCCTACACGTGTGGAATGTTACCATAACTTCCTAACTGGTCTCATGGAGTACTTATTACCATTAAAATCCATTCTCCAAACCTCCTTTAGAGCAAATCTTTCTAAAACAAAAACTGACCAAACCACTTCCCTGTTGAAAACAGTTGCTGGCTTCCTGTTACCTATAAGATAGAGCCCAAGCTTAGCAAACAAAAACCTGTATGAGCTGGTGTTTGACTACCTCTCTAATTTAATGACCTCTTTTTTCTATGCCCCAAGATGCTAATTTACTTGTGGTTACACGTTCACTCTTTACTATGTAAATTGACAATCTGCTCAGGATGGCTTTTAAATTTGTGCTTATAAGGAAAATACCTACTAATATTAAAATATATATTTCCTCCTTCTCTGGGTGGTATGCACTTCTTTTTAGTACTTTTGTGTTAAGCATTATGGTATTAGCATACTATATAGTCTAGTGATTGTGGTTACTAGTTCATATTTCTGTTACTTTCACTACTTCATAAGGCAGTAACACATAGCACAATGTCTAGCACAGAGCAATGTTCAGCAAATGGTTTCTAAGTCTCACTGAAATGTCATCAATTCCTTAAATATGAAACAAAAGAAATATGTTGCTTTCTGATGCTATGAAATTCCATTGTCAGTCAAATCAATAAAAAATATTACTCAAGTAAATTAATGGGCATGATAAAGCAGTCACTTCATATCCAAATATGTTTAACTATTCAATTGGTTTGTCATCATAAAAACAGGATTTCATTTTAGTTGGAAAAAAACTGTCATTTTAGAGGTGAAAACTCATATTCTCTCAATTGTTTGACATTTTCTAGTTATTTTGGTGAAGTTTAAATAGACCTTGAATGGCATGGTTTGTCGTACTTTCTTATCCATGCAGGAAAGAAACACTGAACAACTGGCATACTTTATTATCTTATGTTCCAAGGCAATTATTTAAGACCTGTGACTGTCACTGTCACACCAAACTTCCTCTGTTTACCCAGAGGAAACACAGTGACATTCATCAACATGTTACAAGGTAGTTTTAGCTTGAAAGTATCAGGTTTAAACCTTTAAATACATAATATTTAATTTTTTTGTTTGATTAAAATATTTTATACCTAATACTTTATCTTCAACTTAGACAACTAATTGCTTTTGAAAAATTACACATTCAGTTTCACATTTCTCTATATGGTAAATGCTGATAAGTAACTCATTTATCAACAATATTGAATACAACATGAGTTATGTTTCAAGACATAATGCTCTGGGTAGCAGTTGTCTTTGATGATGCTCAAATTAAGTGTAGAATGTATACTATAAAAAGGGGAAGTAAAAATACAAAAATTGAGAATTTAATAAAAATATGAAAATAAATTTAAGTATATATCACATAAAACTGTGACATGTATGAAAATAAAATAATTGTGACTCATTTGAATGGCCATCATTAACCTTTTAAAAAATAGTTATTTTATTTTCTTTTAAGCTAATACTATACTCTCAACATTAATTTTTTTGCAATCTAATCCTCTGAACAGATTTTTAACAGTAAAAAAAAAAAAACATGCTAATAAGATGGATTCCAAAAAAAAGAAATTGTGAAGGGATAGTTTGGAAGCCTTATCTGATGATGTGTTAAGAGCACTCTTTTATTTCTTTCCTTTTTTCTCTTTTTCTTTTTTTTTTTTTTTTTTTTTTTGAGAAAGGATCTCACTCTGCCACCGAAGCTGGAGTGTAGGGGCAGGATCACCACTCACTGTAGCCTCAACCTTCTGGGCTCAAGCAATCCTCCTGCCTAGGCATCCCATGTAACTGGGACCACAGGCGCGTGCCACCATGCCTGACTAATTTTTGTGGGGTTTTTCTGTTTTTTGTTTTTTGGTAGAGATACGATTTCACCATGTTGCCCAGGTTGGTCTCAAACTCCTGTGCTCAAGTGATATGTCCACCTTAGCCTCCCAAAGAGCTGGGATAAGAACAATCTTAAACTACACACAGCCGTTTGACTTTGCTTTTGTTAAAGCTTTAGTCATCTCATCCCTGGGCCATTACAGTAAACCTGTCTAATTTCCTAACACTAGTCTCTCCCAAAGTCAGCTTAGAATTGGATACCACCAGAGTAGAGATCTACAAAGCAAACATGTCACATTCTTCCTGTTTAAAACTCTTGGATGTTTTCTATTGCCAACCGAAAAACACACAAATTCCTTCTCATAAAAACTACAGATATTCAAATACATTCCCAGTTTATCCTTCCAACCTAAACTTTGTCCTACCTCATTCTTTAATAAAAATGCTGAGGCTTCTACACATTAACTTTTCTTGGCCTTTATCTATTATAGTAAATTATTTTAAAGGGTATTATTCAGCCTTTTTCAAAGGAAAAATTCCTATTCATCCTTGAAGACTCATCTGAAATAGCAGCTCTTTAGTGAAGCATTTGACAACATTTCTAGGCAAATCATTTACGGCTTTCATATGTTCCCACAACCCGTTTGTCAACTATTAGAGTTGTTTTCTTATTATACTATAATTACTTGTCTGTTGTCTCTTATACTGTAGGTTACTCAAATGTAGAAACTATATTTCTTCTTTCCACACTTCTGGTCCCAAAGGAATGGAAGATACACAGAAAGTATTTCTTGAATAAATATGTGTGTGGGTATTATGTATGTATATATATATAAATCTATGTGTGCGTGCATGTACAAATATATACATATATATTTCCCAGAAGTAAACATGATACATGCAAAACACAATAGTCCAATAGAGTTTTATTAGCACAAGGAATATTTACCAAGATATGATTGTAGGATAACCACAAGGGATGGTGCAATAACCATAGGTAGTGACCAAGCTCTTATCAACCTAGACTCCACGGGACAAGAAGAAGGAATGGTTACTGAAAACAAGAAGGGCATAGAATCATGTAGAGTTACATGCCTTGGGAGGAGCAGTGACTTTCAATCAAGAGACAGAGCCCGTTGGAGCCTTCTTAAAGGAAGAAAACTAGAAAATACATATCCTGTCTCTATTCTACTACCTCCCTTCAGTCTCTTATTGGTAATCCTTATTGGTAATCAGTTGGAAGCCTAGGGTTCTGGGAGCCCCTTGATGTAATCAAAATATATTAGGACTCCAAAGATTATCAACACAGAGAAGGATGAGGAGTAGGTCTTGAGGGACAAATGAAGAACATCCAACATCACTTATTCATAGCATCGTATGTTACATATAATACCATCTTCAGGGATGACCCAATAAGTAACTATATTATCCTTCATTACTACCCACGTTCTAAATAAATTGAGAGATGAAATTTATCATTTACTTAAAAAATTAGAAAATCTATCTAAAAACTATCCTTGTTCTTGCTGGAAGAGGTCAGATTGAGGGACATAACTTTAAGCCTGTTTTCCAAGAAAATTTGCAAATACTGAGTCTTAAATCTGAAGGACTCAGTTATCTATTCATTAAAATCTAAATTGGACAGTTCTGTTGAATGCATATGTGGTAGAGCAGGATCCATGCTCCCTTCAGGCAAATTGGCCACAAAAGAAAGGACACAATTGAGAAAAATAATTCAGTTATTCTTCCCAAATTTACAAATCAGATGTAGTTAAATATTAAATGGAATAATATGTATAATGCAAATTCATATATAACAGGTATGATGATTCTCTTTCTTCCTAATTCCAGATGTCCAGCTATCAAGTTGGAGGAAATGAAACTTCTTAACTTTAGAAGAAGAAAGGAGGTTGCAGAGGAGAAAGTGAGGCATTGCAGTGAAATGTAGCCAACTCTATCTCAGGAGGATAGGACCTGGAGTGTACATCCTCTGCCACCAATATTAATTCTCCTGACATAATCTGTCTGTATAACACCGCTGAAATTGGCAGCAACAAACTAGAAGGTTTTGGGAATTGCTGCCTCTGTTTTAGAATTCCCTGCCAAACTTAAAAGCTAAAATATTAACACAAAATATTTAATATGGATCAGATTAACAATCAATAGGTGTTATCAAATGTAGTCAGGATTTGGATTGATTTAAAATATAAATTCAGGCCATCAGAACTCTAGCCAGTCCACCGTGGTATTTCATTAACCTCTCAACACAACGACCTCATATTTCACATTACTGAAATTTTTAGACCCTGCATATGGAATTATGGGAATAATAAAGGAAAAGAGAGAGGCACTTAAAGAAAATCAAGAGCAGAAAAAATACATTTGCCTTCTAATGATATACTTATCTACTTAATAATCAAGTAATATTTTTCTGTGTTACGTTAGATTATATTAAACGTTTAGGAGAGACTCTAGTTTTTGAACACTGAATAGTTGTAACCTTGATAATATATATTAAATTAATTTTTGCTCATCTTTTTAAACTACATTTATATTAAAATGCATTATGTGTGTGATATAATATTTTTAAAAACTCACAGGTTTTCAGATCTACAAGTTGAGCATACCAATCTGAAAATCAGAAATGCTCCAAAATCCAAAAGTTTTCAGCACCAACATGATACTACAAATGGGAAACTTCATACCTGACCACGTGTGGTGGCTCACAGTCAAAAACACAGATGCCCAATGCACAGTTTATTCCGTATCCCCAAAGGAAAAAAGATCCACCCAGTACACTGCAGCTGTGATACATCTTTCTGTGATACATCTGTCTGTCATGTACAGACAGATTCCCAGACCCAAGTAGCCCCACAAAGGGTCATAAAATGGCAGTGTGCAGGACAGACACACTAACAGCAGGTTCCCCACTATGCTCCACAGGAGGCCAAGACCTACGTACGTTACTCACTGTGTTTTCTGTTGGTTTATTTGGTGTGTTTTTTGTTCTGTGGTGTAAAGATATTGTTGAAAACATCAAAGAGACCAGCAGGTATCCCTATGTGTGACAGTAATAAGATAAAGACAAAGCATTTATGTTTATCTATAGCACAGAAAGTCAAGCTGTTGGAGAAACTGGACAGTGTGTGTAAAATGTCTTACAGAAGAGTATGGTGTTGGAATGACCATTAATATGGCCTGAAGAAAGAGAAAAATAAACTGTTAAAGTTCCATGCTGAAAGTGATGAATAAATGTTAATAGAAAAATAGAAAAACACTGCATAAAGTTAAAAATAAAAATCCCCATCATGGACTAAAAGGGTAGATTCATTAATATCACAGTGAACATGTTCCACTTCAAGTAGGATAAAGAAGCAAGACCCAACTGTATGCCATCTTCAAACGACCCATCCCACATGCAATGGCACTCATAGGCTTGAACTAAAGGAGTGGAGAAAGATCTATCAGGCAAATGGAAAACCAAAAAAAGAGCAAGATTGCTATTCTTATTTCACACAAAACAGACTTTAAACCAACAATGATGGAAAACGGAAAGAAAGGCATTCCATAATAGTAAAGGGGTCAATTCAACAAAAAGACTTAACAATCCTAAATATATATGCACTCAACGTTGGAGCACCAAGCTTCATAAAACAACATCTTAGAGACCTATGAGGAGACTTAGATAACCAAACAACAATAGTGGGAGACTTCAACAGCCCACTGCCAGTGTTAGACAGGTCTTGAAGGCAGAAAACTAACAAAGATATTCAGGACCTAAACTAGGCACTTGGCCAAATAGACCTCACAAACATTTACAGAATACTCCACCCAACAACAACGCAACGTACATTCTTCTCATTTGCACATGGCACATACTCTAGGATCAACCATGTGCTCACGCACAAGCCAATTCTCAACAAATTCCAAAAAACTGAAATCATACCAACCACACTCTAGGAATGCAGCATAATAAAAATAGTAATCAATACCAAAAGATCTCTCAAAACCATACAATTACAACGAAATTAAACAACCTGCTCCTGAATGGCTTTGGAGCCACAGAATGAAGTTCATGCAGAAATAAAAAAATTCTTAGAAGCTAATGAAAACAAAGATACAACATATCAGAATCTCTGGGACGCAGCTAAAACAGTGTTAAGAGGAAAGTTTATAGTGCTAAGTGCCTACATCAACAAGTTAGAAAGATCTCAGATTAACTGCCTAACATCACAACTAGAAGAAGTAGAAAACAAGAGCAAATCAACCTCAAAGCAAGCAGAAAAAGAAATAAAATCAGAGCTGAACTGAATGAAATTGCGGTGCAGAAATCTATACAAAACATTGATGAACCAAAAGTTAGTTGTTCTAAAGAAACAAACAAGATCAATAGACCACTAGCTAGATTAATAAAGAAAAAAGGAGAGAAGATCTAAATGAACAAAATAAAAAATGACAAAGGTGGCATTACTAGTGACCCCACAGAAATTAAAAAAAATCAGAGACTATTATGAACACCTCTATGCATACAAAGTAGAACACCTAGAAAAAATGCATAAACTCCTGGAAATATAATCTGCCAAGATTGAACAATTAAGAAATAGAAATCTCAAAAAGACCAATAATGAGTTTCAAAATTGAATCAGAAAAAAAAAAAAAACTACCAACCAGAAAAATTCCTGGACCAGACAGATTCAAAGCTGTATTCTACCAGATGTGCAAAGAAGAATTGACATCAATCCTTCTGAAATTATTCCCAAAAATTTAGGGGAAGTGACTTCTCCCTAACTCGTTCTACAAGGACAACATAATTCAGATAAGAAAACCTGACAGAGACACAATGAAAACAGAAAATTTCAGGCCAATATCTCTGATGAATATAGATGCAAAAATCCTCAACAGAATACTAGCAAACTGAATCCAGCAGCACATTTACAATTAAGTAGGCCTTATTCCTGGGATCAAAGATGGTCCAACATATGCAAATCAATGAATGTGATGTATCACATAAAGAGAATTGAAAACAAAAACTACATTATAATCTCAATAGATGCAGAAAAGGCTTTCAATAAAATTCAACATCGCTTCAGATAAAAAATCCTAAGCAAACTGTGAATTTAAGAAACATATCTCAAAATAATAAGAGCCATCTATGACAAACCCACAGCCAACATCATACCTACTGGACTGTTGGGAGCATTACCATTGAGAACCGGAACAAGACAAGGATGCCTACTCCCACCACTCCCATTCAGCACAGTACTGTAAATTCTAGTCAAAGCAATCAGGCAAAAGAAAGAAATAAAAAACATCCAAATAGGAAAATATGTCAAACTATCTATCTTCACAGACAAAAATATTATATTCCTAGAAAACCCCATAATCTCTTCTCAAAGCCTCTTAGATCTCATAAACAACTTCAGTAAAGTCTCAGGATACAAAATAATTGTACAAAAATTAGTAACATTTCTGTACGCTAATAACATCTAAGCTGAGAGCCAAATCAAGAACACAATCCCATTCACAAGAGCCAAAAAAAGAATAAAACACCTAGAAATACAGTTAACCAGGGAGGTGAAAAATCTCTACAAAGAGAATTTACAAACACTCCTCAAAGAAATGAGATGACACAAACAAATGGAAAAACATTCCAGGCTTGTGGAGAGAAATAATCAGTAGAATTAAAATGGCCTTACTCCCCAAAACAGTTTACAGATTAATTTCTAGTCCTATCAAGCTATCAGTGTCATTTTTACAGCATTAGAAAAAACTATTCCAAAATTCATATATAACCAAAAAAGAATGTAAAGAGCCAAAGCAATTCTAAGCAAAAAGAACAAAGCCACAGACATCACACTACCAACTTCAAACTCTATTACAAGGTTACAATAACCAAACAGCGTGGTACTGGTGCAAAAACAGGTCAATGAAAGTGATCAGAGAACTCAGATATAAAGCTACACATGCGCAACTATCTGATCATCAACAAAGTTGGCAATAACAAGCAATGAGGAAAGGACTCCCTTTTCAAGAAATGAAACTGGGATAACTGGCTAGCCATATACAGAAAATTAAAACTGGATCCCTTCCTTTCACCATATATAAAAATCAAGTCAAAATTGATTAAAGACTGAAATGTAAGACCTAAAAGTATAAACATCTTAGATGAAAACCTAGGAAATATCATTTTGCACATAGGCCTTGGCAAAGATTTTATGACAGAGCCTGCAAAAGCAATTGCAACCAAAACAAAAATTAATAAGTGGGACAAAATTAAACTAAAGAGCTTCTGCACAGCAAAGTAAACTACAAACAGAGAAAACAGATGACCTACAGAATGAGAGAAAATATACACAAACCATGCATCTGAAAAAGGTCCAATGTTCAGAATCTATAAGGAGCTTAAATCAACAAGCAAAAAAAAGCCTCCGTTAAAAAGTGAGCAAAGACTTTTTTTGAGACACCTCACAAAAGGAGACATACACACAGACAACAAGCATACAAGCATATGATAAAATGCTCAACATCACTAATCATTAGAGAAATGCAAATCAAGACCACAATGAGATACCATTTCATGCCAGTCAGAAAGGCTATTATTAAAATGTCCAAAAAAAAAAAAACAGATATTGGTGAGGCATGGAGAAAAGAGAATCCTTATGTACTGTTGGTAGGAATTTAAATTAGTTCAGCCACTATGGAAAGCAGTTTGGAGATTTCTGAAAGAACTTTAAAAAGAATTACCATTTGACCTAGCAATCCCGTCACTTGGTATATAACCAAAGGCATATAAATCATTCTACCAAAAGATACATGCACCTGTATGCTCATTGCAGCACTGTTCACAATGGCAAAGACATGGAATCAACCAGGTGCACATCAATGGTGCACTGGATAAAGAAATTGTGGTAGATAGACACCATAGAATACTACATAGCCGTAAGAAAGAATGAAACATGTCTTCGGCAGCAACATGGATGCAGCTGTAGGCCATCATCTTAAGCAAATTAACACAGGAACAGAAAACCAAACACTGCATGTTGTCACTTATAAGTGGGAGCTAAACGTTCAGTACACATGAACACAAAGAAAGGAACAATAGGCACCGGGGCCTAATTGAGGGTGGAGGGTGGGAGCAGACTGAGGATCAAACTACCTATCAGCTACTATGCTCACTACCTGGATGATGAAATTATTTTTACTCCAAACACCAATGACACACAATTTACCCATGTAACAAACCTACACATGTACCCTCTAAACCTAAAATAAAAGTTGAGAAAAGAAAAACTAATAAAGATTTAATAAAACAAACCACAAGCCATTTAATGGTATGCTGATCATGAAACAAGGAAATATCTATCATGATGAACTGAAAACTAAAAGGAACTGTGAATATTCAACAGGCTGGTCACAGAAATTTAAGAAAAGATAGAGAATTAAATGTTTAAAAATTTGTCTTGATGAAACATTTACTGATCACAAAGTAGTGGATAAGTTCATTGATGAGTGTGTCATGGTCATCTCTGATGAAAACCTGATGCCAGAACAAGTTTATAATAACAAACAAATATCACTGTTTTGCTGTTATTGACTCATAAAGACACTGACTACAGCGAAAACGACAACCTCTACAGTAATTAAGAATGTCAACGACGGAATACCTATGCTGGGTTGTGCTAATGCAGCTGGCAGACATAAGTATAAACTTGCTGTGATAGGCAAAAATTTCTGTCCTTCCTTTTATCAAGGTGTGACTTTCTTACCAGTTCATTATTTTTTTTAATTATACTTTAAGTTCTGGGGTTCATGTGCACAACATGCAGGTTTGTTACATAGGTATACATGTGCCATGTTGGCTTGCTGAACCCATCAACTCGACATTTACATTAGGTATTTCTCCTAATGCTATCCCTCCCCTAGCCCCAACCCCCTGACAGGCACCAGTGTGTGATATTCCCCACCCTGTGTCCATGTGTTCTCATTGTTCAGTTCCCACCTGTGTGTAAGAACATGTGGTGTTTGTTTTTCTGTCCTTGTGATAGTTTGCTGAGAATGATGGTCTCCAGCATCATCCATGTCCCTGCAAAGGACACGAACTCATCCTTTTTTATGGCTGCAGAGTATTGCATGGTGTATATGTGCCACATTTAACTTATCCAGTCTATCATTGATGGACATTTGGGTTGGTTCCAAGTCTTTGCTATTATGAATAGTACCACAATAAACATACATGTGCATGTGTCTTTATAGTAGCATGATTTATAATCCTTTGGATTTACACCCAGTAATGGGATCGCTGGGTCAAATGGTATTTCTAGTTCTAGATCCTTGAGGAAACTCCACACTGTCTTCCACAATGGTTGAACTAGTTTATACTCCCACCAACAGCGTAAAAGTGTTATTTCTTCACATCCTCTCCAGCATCTGTTGTTTCCTGACTTTTTAATGATTGCCATTCTAACTGGCATGAGAGGGTACCTCATTGTGGTTTTGATTTGCATTTCTCTGATGACCAGTGATGATGAGCATTTTTTCATGTGTCTGTTGGCTGCATAAATGTCCTCTTCTGAGAAGTGTCTGTTCATATCCTTTGCCCACCTTTTGATGGGGTTGCTTTTTTCCTGTAAATTTGTTTAAGTTCTTTGTAGATTCTGGATATTAGCCCTTTGTCAGATGAGTAGATTGCAAAAATTTTCTCCCATTCTGTAGGTTGCCTGTTCACTCTGATGATAGTTTCTTTTGCTATGCAGAAGCTCTTTAGTTTCATTAGATCCCATTTGTCTATTTTGGCTTTTGTTGCCATTGCTTTTGGTGTTTTAGTCATGAAGTCTTTGCCCATGCCTATGTCCTGAATGGTATTGTCTAGGTTTTCTTCTAGGGTTTTTATGGCGTTATGTCTTACATTTAAGTCTTTAATCCATCATGAGTTAATTTTTGTATACAGTGTAAGGAAGGGATCAGTTTCAGCTTTCCACATATGACTAGCCAGTTTTCCCAGCACCATTTATTAAATAGGGAATCCTTTCCCCATTGCTTGTCTTTGTCAGGCTTGTCAAAGATCAGATGGCTGTAGATACGTGGTGTTATTTCTGAGGCTTCTGTTCTGTTCCATTGATCTATATATCTGTTTTGGTACCAGTACCGTGCTGTTTGGGTTACTGTAGCCTTGTAGTATAGTTTGAAGTCACGTAGCATGACGCCTCCAGCTTTGTTCTTTTCACTTAGGATTGTCTTGCCTATGTGGGCTTTTTTTTGGTTCCATATGAACTTTAGATTAGTTTTTTCCAATTCTGTGAAGAAAGACATTGGTGACTTGATGAGGATGGCACTGAATCTATAAATCACCTTGGGCAGTATGGCCATTTTCATCATATTAACTCTTCCTATCCATGAGCATGGAACGTTCTTCCATTTGTTTTTGTCCTCTTTTATTTCATTGAGAAGTGGTCCTTCACATCCCTTGTAAGTTGGATTCCTAGGTATGTTATTCTCTTTGTAGCAATTGTGAATGGGAGCTCACTCATGATTTGGCTCTCTGTTTGTCTGCTATTGATGTATAAGAATGCTTGTGATTTTTGCACATTGATTTTGTATCCTGAGAGTTTGCTGAAGTCACTTATCAGCTTAAGGAGATTTTGGGCTGAGACGATGGGGTTTTCTAAATATACAATCATGTCCTCTGCAAACGGGGCCAATTTGACTTCCTCTTTTCCTAACTGAATACTCTTTATTTTTTTCTTTTGCCTGATTGCCCTGGCCAGAACTTCCAACACCATGTTGAATAGGAGTGGTGAGAGAGGGCAGCCTTGCCTTGAGCCAGTTTTCAAAGGAAATGCTTCCAGTTTTTGCCCATTCAGTATGATATTGGCTGCGGGTTTGTCATAAATAGCTCTTATTAATTTGAGATACATTCCATCAATACCTAGCTTATTGAGAGTTTTTAGCATGAAGGGCTGATGAATTTTGTCAAAGGCCTTTTCTGCATCTATTGAGATAATCATCTATTGAGATGTCACTGGTTATTTTTATGTGATGGATTACATGTATTCATTTGTGTATGTTGAACCAGCCTTGCATCCCAAGGATGAAGCTGACTTGATCATGGTGGATAAGGTTTTTGATGTGCTGCTAAATTCAATTGGCCAGTATTTTGTTGAGGATTTTCACATTGATGTTCATCAGGGATATTGGTCTAAAATTCTCTTTTCTTTATTGTGTCTCTGCCAGGCTTTGGTAGCAGGATGATGCTGGCCTCATAAAATGAGTTACGGAGTATTCCCTCTTTTGCTATTGATTGGAATACTTTCAGAAGGAATGGTACCAGCTCCTACAAAGGGATTTAGATTCCCACACAATAATAATGGAAGGGAAGACTTTAACACCCCACTGTCAATATTAGACAGATCAACGAGACAGAAGGTTAACAAGGATATCCAGGATTCGAACTCAGCTCTGAACCAAACAGACCTAATAGACATCTACAGAACTCTCTGCCCCAAATCAGCAGAATATACATTCTTCTCAGCACCACATTGCACTTATTCTAAAATTGACCACATAATTGGAAGTAAAACACTCCTCAGCAAATGTAAAAGAACAGAAATCACAACAAACTGTCTCTCAGACCACAGTGCAATCAAACTAGAACTCAGGGTTAAGAAACTCACTCAAAACCACACAACCACCTGGAAACTGAACAACTTGCTCCTGAATGACTAGTGGGTAAATAATGAAATGAAGGCAGAAATAAAGATGTTCTTTGAAACCAATGAGAACAAAGACACAGCGTACCAGAGTCTCTGGGACACTTATAAAGTAGTGTGTGGAGGGAAATTTATAGCACTAAATGCCCACAAGAGAAAGCAGGAGAGATCTAAAATCAACACCCTAATATCACAATTAAAAGAACTAGAGAAACAAGAGCAAACAAATTCAAAAGCTCGCAGAAGGGAAGAAATAAGATCAGAGTGTCCAGTTTTTGTCCATTCAGTATGATATTGGCTGTGGGTTTGTCACAGATAGCTCTTATTATTTTGAGATATGTGCCATCAATACCTAATTTATTGAGAGTTTTTAGCATGAAGGTTGTTGAATTTTGTCAAAGGCCTTTTCTGCATCTATTGAGATAATCATGTGGTTTTTGTCTTTGGTTCTATTCATATGCTGGATTATGTTTATTGATTTTCGTATGTTGAACCAGTCTTGCATCCCAGGGATGAAGCCCACTTGATCATGGTGGATAAGCTTTTTGATGTGCTGCTGGATTCAGTTTGCCAGTATTTTACTGAGGATTTTTGCATCAATGTTCATCAAGGATATTGGTCTAAAATTCTCTTTCTTTGTTGTGTCTCTGCCAGGCTTTGGTATCAGGATGATGCTGGCCTCATAAAATGAGTTAGGGAGGATTCCCTCTTTTTCAATTGATTGGAATAATTTCAGAAGGAATGGTACCAGCTCCTCCTTTTACCTCTGGTAGAATTCAGCTGTGAATCCATCTGGTCTTTCACTTTTTTTTGGTTGGTAAGCTATTAATTATTGCCTCAATTTCAGAGTCTGTTATTGGTCTATTCAGAGATTTAACTTCTTCCTGGTTTAGTCTTGGGAGGGTGCATGTGTCGAGGAATTTATCCATTTCTTCTAGATTTTCTAGTTTATTTGCATAGAGGTGTGAAGCCCTCTCTCACCACTCCTATTCAACATAGTGTTGGAAGTTCTGGCCTGGGCAATCAGGCAGGAGAAGGAAATAAGGGTATTCAATTAGAAAAAGAGGAAGTCAAATTGTCCCTGTTTGCAGGTGACATGATTGTATATCTAGAAAACCCCATCGTCTCAGTCCAAAATCTCCTTAAGCTGATAGGCAACTTCAGCAAACTCTCAGGATACAAAATCAATGTGCGAAAATCACAAGCATTCTTATACACCAATAGCAGACAAACAGAGAGCCAAATCGTGAGTGAACTCCCATTCACAATTGCTTCAAAGAGAATAAAGTACCTAGCAATACAACTTACAAGGGATGTGAAGGACCTCTTCTAGGAGAACTACAAACCACTGCTCAATGAAATAAAAGAAGATACAAACAAATGGAATAACATTCCATGCTCATGGGTAGGAAGAATCAATATCATGAAAATGGCCATACTGCCCAAGGTAGTTTATAGATTCAATGCCATCCCCATCAAGCTACCAATGACTTTCTTCACAGAATTGGAAAAAACTACTTTAAAGTTCACATGGAACCAAAAAAGAGCCCACATTGCCAAGTCAATCCTAAGCCAAAAGAACAAAGCTGGAGGCATCACGCTACCTGATTTCAAACTATACTACAAGGCTACAATAACCAAAGCAGCATGGTACTGATACCAAAACAGAGATATAGACCAATGGAACAGAACAGAGCCCTCAGAAATAATGCCACATATCTACAACTATCTGATCTTTGACAAACCTGACAAAAACAAGAAATGGGGAAAGGATTCCCTATTTAATAAATGGTGCTGGGAAAACTGGCTAGCCATATGTAGAAAGATGAAACTGGATCCCTTCCTTACACCTTATACAAAAATTAATTCAAGACGGATTAAAGTCTTATATGTTAGACCTAAAACCATAAAAATCCTAGAAGAAAACCTAGGCAATACCATTCAGGACATAGGCATGGGCAAAGACTTCATGACTAAAACACCAAAAGCAATGGCAACAAAAGCCAAAATAGACAAATGGGATCTAATTAAACTAAAGAGCTTCTGCACAGCAAAAGAAATTACCATCAGAGTGAACAGGCAACCTACAGAATGGGAGAAAATTTTTGCAACCTACTCATCTGACAAAGGGCTAATATCCAGAATCTGCAATGAACTCAAACAAATTTACAAGAAAAAATCAAACAACCCCATCAAAAAGTGGGCAAAGGATATGAACAGACATGTCTCAAAAGAAGACATTTATGCAGCCAAAAAACACACGAAAAAATGCTCATCATCACTGGCCATCAGAGAAATGCAAATCAAAACCACAATGAGATACCATCTCATACCAGTTAGAATGGCCATCATTAAAAAGTCAGGAAACAATAGGTGCTGGAGAGGATGTGGAGAAATAGGAACACCTTTACACTGTTGGTGGGACTGTAAACTAGTTCAACCATTGTGGAAGTCAGTGTGGTGATTCCTCAGGGATCCAGAACTAGAAATACCATTTGACTGAGCCATCCCATTACTGGGTATATACCCAAAGGATTATAAATCGTGCTACTATAAAGACACATGCACACGTATGTTTATTGCAACACTATTCACAATAGCAAAGACTTGGAACCAACCCAAATGTCCAACAATGATAGACTGGATTAAGAAAATGTGGCACATATACACCATGGAATACTATACAGCCATAAAAAATGATGAGTTCATGTCCTTTGTAGGGACATAGATGAAGCTGGAAACCATCATTCTCAGCATGCTATCGCAAGGACAAAAAAACAAATACTGCATGTTCTCACTCATAGGTGGGAATTGAACAATGAGAACACATGGACACAGGAAGGGAACATCAAACACCGGGGCCTGTTGTGGGGTCGGGGGAGGGGGGAGGGATAGCATTAGGAGATATACCTAATGCTAAATAAGGAGTTAATTGGTGCAACACAGCAACATGGTACATGTATACATATGTAACAAACCTGCACGTTGTGCACATGTACCCTAAAACTTAAAGTATAATACTAATAAAATTTTTTTAAAAAGAAATAAGATCAGAGAAGAACTGAAGGAGATAGACACCCAAAAAAATCCTTCAAAAAATCAATGAATCCAGGAGCTGGTTTTTTGAAAAGATCAACAAAATAGATAGACCGCTAGCAAGACTAATGAAGAAAAGAGAGAAGAATCTAATAAATACAATAAAAAATGATTAAGGGGATATCACCACTGATCTCACAGAAATACAAACTACCATCAGAGAATACTATAAACACCTCTATGCAAATAAACTAGAAAATCTAGAGGAAATAGGTAAATTTCTGGACACATACACCCTCCCAAGACTAAACCAGGAAGAAGTTGAGTCTCTGAATAGACCAATAACAGGTTCTGAAATTGAGACTATAATTAATAGCCTACCAACCAAAAAAAGTCCAGGACCAGACAGACTCACAGCCAAATTCTTCCAGGTGTACCAGTTCATTATTATACTAACAAAAAGGCATGGATCACCAGGGAGATCTTTTCTGATTGGTTTCACAAACATTTTGTGCCAGTAGCTTGCCCTCACTGCAGAAATACTAGACTGGATGGCAACAGTGATTGTCTACATGTATGGCCTAGATAATGAAACTTTTGCCTTCTGATGAATTAATGTATATAAACTTGGTTTCATGCACTATATTATTTAAAACGTTGTACAAAATTACTTTCACACTATGTGTATGATATGGTTTGGCTGTGTTCCCATCCAAATCTCATGTTGAATTGTAATCCCTAATATTGGAAGCGGGGCCTGGTGGGAGGTGATTGGCTCATGGGGGAAGATTTCCCCCTTTGGTGCTGTTCTCATTATAAGAGTTCTCAGGAGATCTGGTTGTTTAAAGGTATGTGGCACCTCCCGCACCCGCTTTCTTCCTCCTGCTCTGGTCATGTAAGATGTGCCTGCTTTTTTGTCACCTCCTGCCATGACTGAAATTTTTCTGAGGCCTCCTCAGAAGCATCATGCTTCCTGTACAGCCTGCAGAACCATGAGCCAACTAAACCTATTTTCTTTATAAATTACCCAGTCTCAGGTATTTTTTATAGTAATGACAGAAGAGACTAATACAGTGTATAAGATGCGTATAAATAATGAATAAATAAACTTTGTGTTTAGACTTGGGTCTCCTCCCCAAGATACGTCATTACACGTATGTAAATATTCCAAAATCCAAAGAAACCCAAAATCTGAAACACCTTTGGTCTCAACCAGTTTGGAAAAGGATTACAACCTGTATTCTAATTGTAATGGCATCTCAGAGGGAAAAAATACAACTCTTTCATCATTTATCTCTTAGATTGTCAGACTTTAAAAATATAAATAACATCAGTAAAATCCGATGTAATTTTAAAAATGGATATTACTGGGTGTCTGCCTGAGACTGTACCTGAAATTTCAAAACTGTGAATTGTTTACTGCATCCTCAGAAGATTATTTCTTCCCCTGGAAATATTTTTTGATTAATCCTTTTAGTTAAACACCAAGCAAAGCTTCTTTTCTGAAACGGAAATAGCTGAGACAATGTCAATCTAATCATGTGGTTTGGATCTGTAATGGGTTGCCAGACCTGATTACTGGTTGATCATTTCCCTTAAAGAAATATTTCTTTACTACACGTTTTCACTTATCTATCCCTGCCTATTATCGCATGTTCCTGTAGAATTAAATGCTGTCTGTTTAAAGAGTTGCTCAAGGTTGAGTATAGAGATGGGTAACGTGGCAGCAGACACGTATAGGTCTTCTTTTTCCTTCCCTTTCCCTTATACTGCAAGAGAGACTGTGCCAACTAAGGGGAGTAAGCTTGGTACAGCATGACTTTCTCTGGATTTCAATGGCCTTCACATGCTATAATGAGAGAAAATGCATAACCCAGACTTTAAGAATCATACTGTATTCAATCTAGACTTGATAAGGTGCCAAATAACAAAAGCAGTTATTAGTAGATTGGTGAGGTTTCCCTGGAAAAAATGAATATTCTGATAGTCTCTCAGCATATCCACATACAGTAATATACATTGTAAATTTTACATCACTTCTGTTATTCTGAACATTCAGTGGAGTCAAGTTGCAAGTTAGAGCTCGGGCTTGGTGTTTTTGTGTGAAATTACAAATCAATCTCTCCTGAGTTTCTGATTAGGAAGCAAAAAAAAAAACAAAATAGAGCTGGATCCCCTTCCTTAAAGCTAGAGTGGTAGTGACAAGAGCAGTCATTAGCAAAGGACAGCTGTGCCCATCAGAGTGGTGGCACCACCATAGCCAACCTCAGCAGAGCCAGCACAGTGGCAGCATGTCTGGGGGCTGCAGCAGAATCATGTAGGAGGCTTATTTCTGGGCACTCATGTGACAACTATCTGTGAAGCTCTTAGAAATAGCTAGAGGACATGTTGAGAGATGCTAATTTCTGTCATTCAAGTACATAGGGAGGATGCCTTTGTAATTTGGATATTTTGAGTTACTTATGGTGTGTGGTACTCAAGTTGGTCAGGCTAGAGAACATTTCTATTACATAAGCCTTATTTGTTATGCAACACAAGCCATGCAAACTTCTTTTCCATTTTTGTAACCCCTGCACAGAGAGATGAAAACACTACTTTTGTTATTTTTTTTTCCCTAAAGGGGTCTCTCTGTTCCACAAGAGTTTGCAGAAACTGCTACTTCACAAAAACATCTTTTCCCAAAGAAGTTACTTCATACCCTAAGTAAATTAATGTAACATATGTATAGTCAATTTCTGTTTTATAAATGGAATCTCAGCTCATGGGTGGGTCAGTCGACAAAATGAAACATCAATGCAAGAAATAAAATAAGAGAGGAAATTACCAGTCAATCCACTCAGAAAGCAGATTGGTTTCTTCTTGAAAACCATGGAGAATAAGATAGCTGGATTACACCAACCAGAGTACAATGATCTTGCAAACAAAGAGATAAGTTGTCTTGATTCTATATATTGTATTATTGCACAGGATCATGTAGTCACCTAAAGATCACAAAACTCCTTGTGGCATGGGGAACTGGGTTAGTAGAGAGGCAGAATGAGAAAGAAAATTTAATGAATTGATAATACACTAATTAGAAAGTCTTTTGATGAAAGGGAAAGTTAAATGAACTCATGGGAAATGCTATAGCTTTAACCAAGATGCCAACACATCCTGAATACTATTATCATGTATGTATGTGTTCCTCTTAGTATTCTTTCAGTTACAGTGTTTTCCAACACTCAATAAAGAAATTAAGGTGGACGTGAAATGTGAATCCAAGCTCAAATACACTCCATCTCTTATTTTAGACCCTGCTCAGAGATGTGGCCTGAGTCAAATCAATAATTAAAAAAAATCAAAGCAGCATGAGATTTAAAGTCACCTTCTCCTTTATCTTAGAGAAAATATGTTTAACATACAATAGAGCAATAGATGAAGGTTTTTAATGATGTCAAAGACCTCAAAAATGTTCATTAATACACTAAGAAAGAAAGAAAATAACTGAGGAATAATGGAAAGGAAGAAAGAGCAGGAAAAAGAGAGGGAGGATGAGTAGGAGAAAAGGAGAAAAGGAAAAAAGGAGAGAAAGTTAAAAAAAAGAAAGAAAGAAAATATGGAAAAAAGGAAATAGAAGATGGAAGTTAGAAAATCAAGCCCAAGCCCTGGCAATAATTCCCTTCTGAAGGCTGCAGTTACCTCATCTGTTCTGAGAGAGGCTGGGGCCAGATGTTCCCTATATCTATAGCAACTCAGTTAAAGGTGAAATTACAATGGTTATTTCTACACACTGATTTACCTCAGCTTTATACAGTGCAGAATTGCACAGGAATTATAATTGCCTTAAAAATTCTTCCTCCTTAAGCTGTTACCTGTGGGACCCCAGCTCTATTAAAATCCGTGGTCCCATAGCCTTAGGTCTTCAAAGACCCTCCAACTACTTCCTTGCCTTAAAACAAACATTCCACCCTCAAGGCCTCACTTCCTTAGACTCTTCCCCAAAACAGATCATTCTTCACAGAATTGAGAGATACTGTCAGAATATGTTTTGATTCCCAATTCCACATCCAATCCACTACTTTTCCACCCTCTGATGAAATTCTGTCTTTTAATTTTACATCAGCCTCCTCTCACAGCCAATCTCTGCAGTCCTCCACCTTCTCATTTCCCTCTAGCATGACTTCTTCAACTATCTTCAACAACTGCATTTTGTCTTTTAGACCCTACACACAAGCTCAATCCTGCCAACACTTAGAAACCTCTTCCTTGGCCTTAGAACCCCATTGTCACTTCTCATTCTCTCTCTTTTCTCAACCAAAATTCTTAAAACACGTTCAGTATACTGTCTTTTCTTACTTTCACTCCTTAATATACTACAATCTAATGTCTGCCCCTACTATGTTGGTGGGAGCCCCCACTCACCTGCCAATTGCCAAGTGAAAATAGCACTTATATTACTTAGCCTTTCTGTAGTATTTGATGTTATTACATCATGAACAGTCTCTCCCCCCACCTTGCTTACCCAACACCTGATCTCCTGGTTTTTCTTCTCTCTCATCACTGCATATCAGTCTCTTTTGCTTGACCCTAAGTCTTTCAGTGTTCCCTGGGTTTCTTTATCTTTTTTTCCTTTCACAATGCTCTCTCTCTTTAGTCAAGCACATACATTCTTAAGTATTTAAATTTCACCTGTAGCTGCATGATAGAAGAAGTTTTCTTAAACGTGGAATGAGAAAAGGAAAAAATAGACCTCCCTGAAGATGGGACGTGAATAGTCAAACAAAATGTTTAACACCATACCTGGCACATAGGATAGACTCAAACACTTGCATTCATTATTTCTAAATATAAAGAAAATTTTTCAAACACTAGTGATTGCCACATATAACACTATAGCAGATCTCTGTAGTGAACTTTAGCTTAAATACATTACTACACATTGCCCCTATATATCTGACAAAGATCTCCAAAACATGTCTAAAACTAAGGTCTTATTCCCTTTACCTCCCCTTCATCCCCCTTCCCAAAAAATTGTAAGTCTGCTATTCTTCCTTGTTTATTCCCAATTTTTGGTTGAGGACAACTTGTCTCTCAAATCTGCAATGTGAGTCATTCTAAATCCCTTCTTCTAGCTTGTATCGATGATGCATTTTCCCCATTTTCCCCATTCTCAACTATGGGATACATGAAATCCAGAGCATTCTACCTAGCTAACATCTGGGATCCATTTTCTCCTCTTCATCTGACCCTATGCTAGTTCAAGTCCCTGTAATCTTATTCCTGAACTGCCTTTTCATTAGCTTTCTAGTCTTTGCCTCACTGGTCTAGAGTCTAGACTGGCAAAGAAAGACAGTACTTAGGCAAAATACAGCCTTCATTTGCCACTGATGGAAATAAACCCTTTTTCACAAATGCCTCATTTTAAGATGATAAGAACAGCATATACAGCTCTTCAGTTTCCTAATTGTGCCTATATCCATGGTCTCACCTTTTGTCAATTTCTTTTCTGAACTTAAATCCAGCAATATGAACCCCTTAATATTTTGGATACACCTTGCTGTCTCATGTTCTCATGAACATCCTATTTCTTCTGTTGGACTGTGCTTACACTTCTTATTGACCTGAAAACTACATAACTATCTTTCAAATCCAAAATTATTAGTCTTCTCTCCTACATCCCCGTCATCCCAGAAAAAATTCATCACTGTTGGATTCAACCATGAAAGGGTCACATTCAAATCCGGGCTTAATCTTTTTGTAACCATGTGAACTTGGATAAGTCACTTAGCTTTTCCTTGTCTCATTTTCCCAAATTGCAAAACAGGCACAGCACTTGTGTGGCTTAGGAGTTATGAATAGCCAACAAAGAGTAAATGCTAAATGAACTGTAGTTATTATGTGCATATACAGAATTAGATAGATGCTATTAGGCAGTATATTATCATCAGTTTTGTTGTAATCATTTGTCTTCCCTACTGAATTGTGGAGTTTGAGGAAAGAGACTGTGTCATCTGAATATCTGTATCTCCAGAACCTAATGCTGAACCTAGCATTTAGTAGCTCTTCAATAAACATTTGTTGAATAAATGCATACAATAATGAATATTCACTATTGTTATAGAGAAATTAGTGTTGGAAAATAACAAGGACTTAGTAAGCTTCCACACCACAGAAGGTCCTTTATTAAAGGCCTTTAGCTGATGTCCAGTTGCAATAACAGGGCATTTATAAATCAATATTCTTGGATTCTATAAAATAACTCTGTCACGGTTAGGGAGTGAGAATTAATGGAGACAAGACTATTTATAAATCTGTAATCAAATATACAGAAGTAAAGAAGTTCCAGTTTTGTACCTCCTGAATCTTCTCACTTAGGAACATCTATCTCCATCCACAAATATCAGTCTTGCTTCCAGGACAAATTACACTGTCTCCCACTTATAGCTCTACTGCTTTATGATTAGACCCCTTAGCCAGGAATTTTCTCTTCTGGACACTATGAAGTTCTAGTTTACCTGCTTCTCCTGCCAGTCTCTGATGAGCTACCTCTGAGTAGATTCTAGCTTCAAGCTCTTATTGATTATTATTCCTAGTGGCTTCTTATACACACATGCATTAAAGTAGGGCTTCCAGATTACTGTTCTATTGACTATTACATTCAGCGAACAAGAAAGATAATATGAGTGATAATACTAATCAGGCCCCCATTTGGCACCAGTCACTGTGCTAAGTAAGTAACACATGCTGCCTTGTTTAATTCTTACAACACAGAATTCTAAGAGACATACAAAGATTAGGTAACTTGTCACAAGAGGAGTGATTGACAAAGTAAATTAATTAATTAATAAAGCTGATCATTTTGCCTCTTAAGATAAAGCCACACTGCTTTTCTTTAACCTTGAAAATTAAACGTGTATCCAAGAAAGTGTCAAATAATTATGCATTATTATGATATACTGCCTTCAAGCTAGAGTACAGTTGGATGAAAAGCTAGGTGATTGGTAAGACTGAGTTAATCACTAGACATAAATATAGTAAGAATATTTCCCAGTCTCACTGGAGAGCCTGCTAGAGAACCCAACAGAGCCATGGTTAGTGAGTGCATAAAGTTCTTGTTCTTTTGTATTTTTATGGAAATACTTAGAGAACACATAAAGATGAAAATATAACCAAGTATAATTTAACCAAGAAATTATTTGTGCCCTTGGGTCTTTTTTGCTAAGTGCTTTGCCTTACCAGCCACCTAGTGACCCCTACTCCACCAGTACCCCACTTTGACAGCAAAGTGAAAACTAAAAGAAGTCATTCATGCTATCTTGAATTTAAAGAAGAAATCTTTGTTCTCAAGCCCAATTACTATTAAGTTCAGATTTGACTCCTTATAGAATTAGAAAGTTCTGTTATTTACATTGTCTAGGTGCCTTTGAAGTTGAGTGGAATCAAGCAAATTGAAGGGGAAACTGAAGATAATATACATATTTTATGTGGACTAACAGAAGTTGACCAGAATAATATAATTTTACTCTATAAAAATGAAGAAACATGCTTTAGCCCTTGGATTATTGCCTATCATATGAGTCATGTATCAGACAATAAAGAACATTGAATGGACAGAAATGAAGCTGGCCACTGAGCTGAGGATTATGAAAATTGTCTCTCATTTCTTACAGAGCACGCTGAATAGATATTAGAATGTAAATGACTTATGATTACTGACATATAATTTCATCTCTCATATTTTCAAGGAAGAAGAATACAAGTCTTGCAATAATATCCTTTATGAAAACATCTTTGGGAATCAATCTGCTATTTTCCTCTGAAAACAAATGCAGTATAAGTAATTCTTACTATTCTAGGAAACAAAACGTATGATCTGATTCTAGTGAAACTGCTAATAGAGGAAAATATTTCTCCACTGATTCTACAGGCAACACAGTAATGCATTCATTATTACACAGACCTCAAGGTTGGGTTGATTTTATTACCCATGGCTAAGTCAGGAACTAAATTTTTGTGTTGCTTTAGTAATGTTTTTCCATGACATTTCTATAAATGAAGTTATAGAAAAACCAAAAATTTTTGAAAAATGCTACAACCTTTAAGTTACCCAGAAGAGTAGTAAATCTGCTGGTTATTCTCCATTTGCCTCACAGTCTCTAACCCCATTCATTTGTGATCATTTTCCTCCTGTGTGTACCGTAGGAGGATGCTCTATATGAACTGAATCAATGGATTTCCTTGACAGTTGGTTTCCATCAGAGTGGTCATCTTCAAGAGATTGGAGGTTTGGAGGAGAGAGGGTCAGGACCCTTTTTTTTTTTTACATTTATTTTATTTTATTTTAAGTTCCAGGGCATATGTGCAGGACATGCAGGTTTGTTAGATAGGTAAACTCGTGCCACAGTGCTTTGCTGCACCTATCAACCCATCACCTAGGTATTAAGCCCAGCATGCATTAGCTATTTTTCCTGATGCCCTCCTCTAACAGGCCCCAGTGTGTGTTGTTTCCCTCCCTATGTCCATGTGTTCTCACTGTTAGGCTCC
The DNA here is from genome assembly GCF_006542625.1 of Nomascus leucogenys. NCBI lineage: Eukaryota > Metazoa > Chordata > Mammalia > Primates > Hylobatidae > Nomascus > Nomascus leucogenys. The sequence goes on from NC_044400.1 coordinate 43,199,365, forward strand.
CACTTATAAATGAGAACATGTGGTGTTTGGTTTTCTGTTCCTGTGTTAGTTTGCTGAGGATAATGGCTTCCAGCTTCATCTATGTCCCTGCAAATGACATGATCTCATTCCTTTTAATGACTGCATACTATTTCAGGTATGCATGTACCATATTTTCTTTATCCAGTCTATCATTGATGGTCATTTGGGTTGATTTCATGTCTGTGCTATTGTGAATAGTGCTGCAATGAATATACATGTGCATGTATGTTTATAACAGAATGATTTATATTCCTCTGGGCATGTCCTCAGTAATGGGATTGCTAGGTCAAATGGTATTTCTGGTTCTAAATCTTTAAGGAGTCTCCACACTGTCTTCCACAATGGTTGACACCCAAATTGTAAAAGTGTTCCCACCCACAGTGTAACAGGGCTCCTATTTCTCTGAAACCTCATCACCATCTGTTGTTTCTTGACTTTTTAATAATCACCATTCTGACTGGTGTGAGACAGTATCTCATTGTGGTTTTTATTTGCATTTCTCTAATGATTAGTGATGTTGAGTTTTTTTATGTTGGTTGGCCACATATATGTCTTTTTTTGAGAAGTGTCTGCTCATGTCATTTGCCCACTTTTTAATGGGATTGTTTCTTTCTTGTAAATTTGCTTAAGTTCCTTGTAGATTCTGGATATTAGACTTTTGTCAGCTGGATAGATTGAAAAAATTTTCTCCCATTCTGTAAGTTGTCTGTTGGCTCTGATGATAGTTTCTTTTGCTGTGCAGAAGCTCTAATTTTTGCTTTTGGTGATTTCATCATAAAATCTTTGCCCATGTCTATGTCCTGAATGGTATTGCTAGACTTTCTTCTACAGTTTTTATGATTTTGCATTTTACATTTAAGTCTTTATCTTGAGTTAATTTTTGTTCAAAGTGTAAGGAAGAGGTCCAGTTTCAATTGGCTAGCCAGTTCTCCCGGCACTATTTATTAAATAAGAAATTCTTTCCCTATTGCCTGTTTTTGACAGGTTTGTTGAAGATCAGATGGTTGTAGATGTGCAGTTTTATTTCTGAGTTCTCTATTCTGTTCCATTGGTCTATATGCCTGTTTTTGTACCAGTACCATGCTGTTTTGGATTACTGTAGCCTTGTAGTATAGTTTGACATTGGGTAATATGATGCCTCCAACTTTTTTCTTTTTGCTTAGGATTGTCCTGGCTACATGAGCTCTTTTTTGGTTCCATATAACTTTTAAAATGGTTTTTTTCTAATTCTGTGGAGAATGTCAATGGTCATTTAATGGGAATAGCAATGAATCTATAAATTACTTTGGGCAGTATAGCCATTTTCACGATATTGATTCTTCCTATCATGAGCATGGAATATTTTTCCATCTGTTTGTGTCCTCTGTGATTTCTTTGAGCAGTGGTTTGTAGTTCCCCTTGAAGAGGTCCTTCACTTCCCCTATTAGCTGTATTCCTAGGTATTTTATTCTCTTTGTGGCAAGTGTGAATGGGAGTTCATTCATGAGTTGGCTCTTTACTTGTCTGTTGTTGCTGTATAGGAATGCTTGTGATTTCTACACATTGATTTTGTATCCTGAGACTGCTGAAGTCGACTATCAGCTTAAGAGGCTTTTGAACTGAGTCAGTGGGGTTTTCTATATATATTGGATAATGTCATCTGCAAGCAGAGACAGTTGACTTCCTCTCTTCCTATTTGAATATGCTTTATTTTTTTCTTTTGTCTGATTGCCCTAGCCAGAACTTCTATGTTGAATAAGAGTGGTGAGAGAGGGCATCCTTGTCTTGTGCCAGTTATCAAGGGGAGTTCTTCCAGCTTTTGCCCATTCAGTAAGATATTGGCTGTGGTTTTGTCATAAATGGCTCTTATTATTTTTAAGTATGTTCCATCAATACCCATTTATTGAGAATTTTTAACATGAAATGATTTTGGATTTTATTAAAGGCCTTTTCTGCATCTATGGCGATAATCATATGATTTTTGTCTTTAGTTCTCTTTATGTGATGAATTACATTTATTGATTTGCGTAGGTAGAATCAGCCTCGTATCCCAGAGATGAAGCCAACAAATGCCCACATCAAAAACCGAGAAAGATCTCAAGTCAAATTCTTAACATCACAAGTAAAAGAACTAGAGAACCAAGAGCAAACAAACTTCAGAGCTAGCAGAAGACAAGAAATAACCAAGCTCAGAGTGGAAGTGAAGGACACAGAGACACAAAAACCCTTCAAAAAATCAATGAATCCAGGAGCTGTTTTAAAAAGAAATCAATAAAATAGATAGACTTCTAGCTAGACTAATAAGGAAGAAAAGAGAGAAGATTCAAGTAAACACAATCAGAAATGATAAGGGGGATACAACCACTCACCCCACAGAAATACAAACAACCATCAGAGAATACGATAAATACCTCTATACAAATAAACTAGAAAATCTAGACAAAATGGAAAAATTCCTGGACACATACACTATCCCAAGACTGAACCAGGAAGAAGTTGAATCTCTGAATAGGCCAATAACAAACTCTAAAATTAAGATAGTAATAAATAGCCTATCAACCAAAAAAAAGCCCAGGACTAGATTGATTTACAGCTGAATCCTACCAGAGGTACAAAGAGGAGCTGATACCATTTCTTCTGAAATTCTCCCAGACAATTGAAAAGCAGAGACTCCTCCTTAACTCATTTTATTAAGCCAGCTTCATCTTGATATCAAAACCTGGCAAAGATCCAACAAAAAAAGAAAACTTCAGGCCACTCTCCCTGATGAACATCAATGCAAAAATCCTCAACAAAATATTGGCAAACTGAATCCAGTGTACATCAAAATGGATTCCTTTCTTTACTTGTGTCTTGCTTTACTACTGCATTTCTTTCAGCTCAGTACCCTTTTAGATTAAATCTCTTGCAAAAAGTCCTTCTCTACGGCTTCAAATGTTACAGGGCTCCATGAAATTATTTCTCCCTTTGATATCTGCATTCCTAGGAGTTACAATGGCTTCCTACTCTTGTTAGTCTCTGGGTCCCTCATCATCCCTTGCTGGTTCCACTAACCACGCCTATACCTCTATAAATTTTCCCCTTGTTAAGATGTCTTTTCCTGAAAAAAAAAAAAATCAGAGCTGGAGACATTGTAATACCTGACTTCAAAATATACTACAAAGCTACAGTAATCAAAACAGCATGATATTGTTATAAAAATAGGCACATAGACCAGTGAAACAGAATAGAGGACCCAGAAATAAATTTACATATTTAGAGCCAACTGGTCTTCAACAGAGACCAAGAACACACACTGGGGAAAAAACACCTTCTTTACAATATCATGCTAGGTAAACTGGATATCCATATGCAGAAGAATGAAACTAGACCTCTATCTCTCACTATATATAAAGATCAACTCAAAATAGATTAAAAACTTAAACATAAGACCCAAACATAAGACCCAAAACTCTAAAACTATTAAAAGAAAACATAGGGAAATGCTTTAGGACATTGGCTGAGGCAAAAATCTTATGGCTGAGACTTCAAAAGTACAGGCAACAAAAAACAAAAATAGACAAATACAACATATGAAACTGCAAAGCTTTTTAATAATAAAGAAAACAATCCACAGGTGAAGAAATAACCTGTAGAATCATTTGCAAACTATTCATCTGAGAAGGGGCTGATATCCAACATACACAAAGAAACTCAAACAATTCAATAGAAAAAAAAACAACCAAACAAACAAATAATCGAATAAAAATTGGGCAAAGGATCAGAATAGACATTTCTCAAAGGAAGACATACAAATAAACAAGTATATTAAAAATGTTCAACATCACCAATCAGGGAAATGCAAATAAAGGCCACAATAAGATATCATCTCATATCAGTTAGAAGAGCTTTTGTCAAGAAGACAAAAAGTAATAAATACTAGTAAGAATGCAGAGAAAAGTGAATTTTTAGACATCTTTGGTGAAAATGTAAATTAGACAACCATTATGGAAAACAGTATAGAGATATCTCAAAAAGCTAAAAAATAGAACTACCATATGATCCAACAATCCCGCTACTGGGTATTTATCCAAAGGAAAAGAGAAAAGTGTATTGAAGAGATACTTGCACCCTCATACTTATTGTAGCACTATTCACAATAGTCCTGACATAGCATCAATCTAAATGTCCCTCAACGCATAACTGGTGATATAGTCTGGATATGTGTCCTTGCCTATACTTCATGTTGAATTTTAATCCCCAATGTTGGATGAGGAGCCTGGTGGGAGGCAATTGGATCATGAAGGTGGAAGTCCCTCCTGCTGTTCTTGTGATAGCGAGTTCTTAGGAGCTCTGCTTGTTTAAAAGCGTGTAGCGCCTCCCCATTTTCTCTCTTCCTCCTGCTCCAGCTATGTAGGATGTGCCTGCTTCCCCTTCACCTCCCATCATGACTATAAGTTTCCTGAGGCCTCCCCAATCATGCTTCCTGTACAGCCTGAGGAACAATGAACCAATTAAACTTCTTTTTACCTTATAAAACTTTATAAAGAAACTTAATAAAACTTTATTTTATTTATAGCCAGTCTCAGGTAGTTCTTTGTAGCAATCTGAGAATAGACTAATACAAATGGATAAAGGAAATGTGGCATATCTACACAATGGATTGCTACTCAGTCATAAAAAAGAATAAAATTCTGTCATTCCTGGCAACATGGATGAGCCTGGAGAACATTATGTTAAGTAAAATAGGTTAAACATAGAAATATAAATATTGCATGTTCTCACTCATACGGGGGCTAAAAAATTAAACTCAAAGAAGTACAGAGTATAATTTTGGTTATTAGAAGCTGGTAAGGGTAGGAGGCAGTGGAGGATTGGGAGAGGCTAGTTGGCAGAAACAAAGCTATAACTAGATGGGAGGAATAAGTTCTAGTGTTCTGTAGCACTGTAGGGTAAATATAGTTAATAATTTAGTGTACATTTTCAAAAAGCTAGAAAAGAGGATTGCAAATATTTATAACACAAAGAAATAATAAATGTTTGAGGTGATTGATATACTAATTATTCTGATTTGATTATTACATAGTGTATATATGTATTTCAAAATATCACTTTGTATCCCACAAAGATATACAATTACTATAAGTCAACTAAAAATAAAAGAATTACTTGACCAATCTGAGGGGAATTCTGTTTTCTACCCATACCCTGACTTCTACAGTGAGGTTATATGTAATATATGTATTAAGCAAATAAAACTATATTAAATATATCCATGTTCACTTTCCAGGGTTAGAAGGGGAAAGGAAGGGAAGGGAAGGGGAGGGAGGGGAGGGGGAGGGGAGGGGAGGGGAGGGGAGGGGAGGGGAGGGGAAGGGATGGAAGGGAAGGGAAGGGAAGGGAAGGGAAGGGAAGGGAAGGGAAGGGAAGGGAAGGGAAGGGAAGAAAAAGTGAGTTAGTTAGTTAGACAAACCCTCAAAACTTAACCCAGTGATTTCTAGTCAGAGAGGTCCCTATTATCAATGAAGGGCTTAATTCAACATTTCAAAAAAAGCCAAAGCTAGTCTTAGGTAAAACCTCACAGGTTAAGCAAAATAATGAGTTTTGCTGTCTTGTGTCTTGCTTTGGCTAAAATGATGACAGTTCAATGTGATGCCACTAGTTATCTTTGAAGAATCAGAAGTTCTTAATTGTGATTTTATATACCTGAATAATAACCATGTGACAGCTAATTATTTGCACATGATAAGAACAATGTGGCAAATAGTCTAATCTTAACGTTTATAGAAAAAAATCAATGAAAAGGAGCTACTGGGGTTGAAAGTTAGGCAATGACTGGCTTCATACTGTAACATCGGAAAAGCAGGCTCTGCTTAACCCTGGGGCTCCTCGCTGCAGACTCTGCCACATGCCTCAAGGACACTTCACAATGCAGGGCAGCCACCTCCCCATGGACACTTAGTCCTCAAAGACCCGAGGAATCAGCCACAAGAGCCTTCCATTTGAATGCACACCATTGCTTGCTTCAGTCCCATGGATAAGAGGTCTATGGTATGGAAGACTGAAACAGTGAGACCAAAATTCGATACTTATCAACTGTAAATTTGAGAATCCAGTTCATAGATCAGTCCTGCTGTGTGACTCAATGTGTTGAATTTTCCCTTCTGGTCTCCCCACATCAATATTTCACCACCTATAACCAAATGTGACTAAATTCTCCATGAAGGTATTACACTGTGTACCTTGGTTGTGAAATTAGCTTCACTCTCTTAGTAATTCTCATTTTATGTGAGTAGCCTTTGATACAGGACTGCTGTGCATCATCAGTTGGTAATGTCTGCAAGTGTCAGAGGTAAGATTTCACTCACAGTCCCACTGGGGGCCAATACGTGCCATTGCTGGTGTCAATAAAAGACACAGTCTCTGAAAACCTCTACTACTGACCACTCTTTCCCAGGGCTGTTTTCCGTGAAGGTCACAATTCAGGTGTCTTAGGTAGAGCCTGTGATTTCTAACTTGAGTACATCCCTGATGCCAGGCAGAACTTTAGTAACAGGCTCTGGTTAAATGGGTTAAATCCTAGAGAGTTTATATTTATTGATCTATCATTGATCTATCTAACTAGATGTAGATAGATGGATAGATAGGAGATAGATAATAGATAGAAAAAGAAATATTATATATACATTAATACGGTACAAAAATACACTTTAGTATGGCATTCTTAAGTATTTTACTTACTTTTAATGCCTTTTCCTCAGGGAAAAGGTTTACTTTTCTCGTTTTAATATACATGTTTATAGTGCTACATATATCTGAGAAAAATAGTTGCTGAGTTTTAAAAAGAACTAGAATATCTGAAAATACTAATTTCCAAAACATCAAGTAAAAATCCTCAGTGTTGGAGTGAAGGGACATAGGTTCTGGTATTGGTCCATCTGTCACTTACCTAAGGGATCTTCACCAGCAATTCATGTGTCAGGATTTCAGTTTTCTAATCAGTAAAGCAAGGAGACTGAGAGCCCTTCTCAGACCACCCTGCTTCCTTTCCACCTCCAATTCATAGTCTGTATCAACAACCTGCTCCCTCCACTGACCTTTCATATTTATGATTATCACAACTTGTAATTACTTATTTACTCACTAGATTTTATAACTTATGCATCAATTTGTATAGTAGGAGCTCAGGAAATACTTGTTGGCTGAATCGGAGAATTAAGTTGATTCCAGTTTTAATATCTTATGCATTTAGTAGGTAAGGTCGGGATCCAAGCTAGGCTCTCACTGAGCCAATAATCCCACTGAGCATTGAGTTGGAGCTTGTGGTGACAACCACAGTACTGCATTCCAAAGCCATAGGCAGTTTTAGCAGGAAAGGGTAGTGTTTCCTGATGGAAGTACTGTCAAATGAAGCCTTTGAGTGACAATGGCAGATAATTCCTTCAGGACATCTTGGGAACCATATAATCTCAAATGCTACTTAAGAATTTAAACTCAACATCCTCCTGAAGCTGAATCCCAGACCTTATAGGTCAAAGTCTCCTTGTGGCTTTAAAAACAGTACTGGATTTGGAACAATGAGGCCTGGACTTGAGATCTCTCTCTGCTCCTTTTTTTTTTTTTAACTGGAAATACTTTTTTTTTAATATATAATTATTGTACTTTAAGTTTCAGGGTACATGTGCACAATGTGCAGGTTTGTTACATATGTATCTATGTGCCATGTTGGTGTGCTGCACCCATTAACTCGTCATTTAGCATTAGGTATATCTCCTAATGCTGTCCCTCCCCCCTCCCCCCACCCCACAACAGTCCCCAGAGTGTGATGTTCCCCTTCCTGTGTCCATGTGTTCTCATTGTTCAATTCCCACCTATGAGTGAGAACACGCGGTGTTTGGTTTTTTGTCCTTGCGATAGTTTACTGAGAATGATGGTTTCCAGTTTCATCCATGTCCCTACAAAGGACATGAACTCATCCTTTTTTATGGCTGCATAGTATTCCATGGTGTATATGTGCCACATTTTCTTAATCCAGTCTATCGTTGTTGGACATTTGGGTAGGTTCCAAGTCTTTGCTATTGTGAATAGTGCCGCAATAAACATACGTGTGCATGTATCTTTATAGCAGCATGATTTTAAGCTGTGTAGCTGTGAAAAATAACTGAACTAACATTTCAAATTTAATTACTCATTTGTGAAAATCAGATTGCATCTACCTACCTACATACCCTATAACCCAAAATTACTTTGGGTCATAAGGAAGTTAGCTCTACCGAATAATATAGCATGTATGAAACCCACTAAATGCCATTGAATTTTAATATTTAGATTCACCTTTAGGAGAATTCATCTTTAGAAACTTCAGCTTGTCATAGTTTTTTAAGGTTAACATTAAAATTCAAGAGATGATTACTGCTTTTGTAAGAAAAACTGCAGAAATTATTAGTAATGACAATTATCCAAAATATTAAAACTATTTACAGAATCACCTAAAGAGTTACAGTAATTAATGAGTTATCATGACTTCATTTTAAAAGAAGAATAAATCTTTGTCAAAGGCTAAAATGACTATAAGAAAAATGTGATTTTAAAACAAGGCTGAAACAGTTAAACTCCACTAATAGTTCGTAATTAATAGTTGAATTTGAGTATCAATATGATCCCAAAGTAACAACACTCAAAAAGTTCAGAAAATAAACTAGAGTCCATTTCTGCAACACAGCAATAATAACTGCTGATAATAATAAGTGCAATACTAGCAGCCAACATGCATTGATAGGCTACCAAATGCCAAAACTGTGTTCCCATGTATTATATCTCTTTGAAAATTTCCTCAACAACCCTAGAAAGTTAAGCTCTGATAATACTTGCATTTTGTAGATGAAGAAACTGAGTTTCAGAGAAGTTGAGTAACTTGTCCAAGCCATAGTTATTAAACTTTAGAGCTGGAATAAGACCTTAGGCAGTGGGATTCCAAAGCACTAAGAAAGGAGATGTAAATTACTCACATAACTGAATATTGCAGCACCTCCATGTAGAAGCCTAAGCATCCTTATTCGATTTACCTGCATGTCTGAGACGCCATTTATTGAAACGACTCACTTGCTGAACATTCAAACATTAATTACAAAGATAACAAATGCCCAATCCAATAAAACTGCTGTTAGTCAGTGTTCTACTGCTGAGACACATATGAACAAACGGTATGTGGTGGAAATTTTTACTCAAGTCAAACAGGAAACCAGGTATCAACTATAAGGAAGATGTGATTTAAGGATAAGGGTCTTTGTTAGCCCAGGATAGCTTCACCTCACTGATGCTCGTAGGCACTCAGCAAGCCGCTTTTAGCTGATCACTACATCCCCATTGGGATATTCACTTATTATTTGAGTCATACAATTAAAAATGACTTGCCATTATTGTCTCATTTCTTTCTGGGGTGTTATTTTAAAATTATAATTACAAAATTAAGTAATTTGCATTTTTTCTCATTCTTTCTTTCAATGAAGTATTTCCACCCCGTTTTCAGACTTGCTGTCAATTCTCTCATTTATATACCTTGCATTCCTATTCACTTATATTTTAAGTATCTCTCTAAGGTTAAAAGTCAATACAGAAACTAAAATCTGAAATAAGTAAACTTTTCACATTTAGCCAATAATTTTTGTGTGTCAATCATTTTCTAATATGTTCAAGTCAATATGTGCAACTGGTTTTCTGACTATTTACAAAATATAACTGAATGTTTCCTTTGGTAGATAATTCAGCATTTTATAAGACCCTAAAATGATTACTATAAATAAAAAGAAGAGATACTACTTTATTTTTTCTATTTCGTTATTAGAGATAAACTGACTTCACCAAGGTCACATACTTGTTAAGGAAGATTACCAGGGCTGGAAGGTAGATCTGATATAAATTCCCCCATAGCCTTGCTACTCCGCGTAACATGAAAATTGACAGCATTGCCATCATCGGGGAGCTTGTTAGGAATGCAGAATCTCAGGTCCCACTCAGATGTACTGAATTAAAACCCACATTTTACCACATCCTTAAGTGACTTGCATCTTGTCGAAGTTCAAGAAGAACTGCCACTGCTCTGTAATATACTGCCAATTATCTTAATTATCCATTCACAAAATAATGTGGCCCTTGGCAGATGTACTCATATAGAACTTAAGAGAAATTTAGGAAAACTGAGGACGAGACTTTCTTTTTCCTTTTTTTTTTTTGAAAGGGAAATCGCTCTGTCGCCCAGGCTAGAGTGCAGTGGCGCGAGCTCAGCTCACTGCAACCTCCGCCTCTTGGGTTCAAGTGATTCTCCTGCCTCAGCCTCCTGAGTAGCTGGGATTACAGACGCGAGCCACCACACCCGGCTCATTTTTGTATTTTTAGTAGAGACGGGGTTTCACCATGTTGGTCAGGCTGGTCTCAAACTCCTGACCTCGTGATCTGCCCGCCTCGGCCTCCCAAAGTGCTGGGATTACAGGCGTGAGCCACCACACCCGGCCAGGACTAGACATTTTTTTAAACTTATGTTGAGGAATTTCAAATAACTCTTTTTATTATCAGGCACTTTTCTTTAGAAATAAGCCATGAATATGTTTGTAATTGCTAACATAAATTGATAACTACATAGGCATCTGTTTAATACATACATACTAAAAGAATGACGTATCTCAGATCTTTATTGGACTGCAGGCTTTTTCATCCCTAGAGCCCTGGAGAGGAGAGCAGTACATCCGCATAACCCATGAAACTCAACTTTTACCATGCACGTTATTACCTATTGGAAG